>NC_080584.1:6772500-8215838 GCF_029962835.1 Magnolia sinica | reverse complement strand
TCCTTTTCTTTTACAAGATTTGCTAGAATACATATCGACATATTGCAAAAAGATACAACAGGACCTTAGCCTTTGAATCCGGGTCATATTCCGATGATCCAAACCATTTATATGATGTTTCTCACTTTGTTTGGTGGATAGACACAAAACAAAAGCTCTCGATTGGATAATTTCAACCCTTAATCTTTTGCTTTGAATATGGACGATCACCATAGTCCTTGTATAATCAAAGGACTGAAACCAATCATGAGAAGTAGTCACTGATTCTAACTGTAGCAATGACTTTGGAATTACCCCGCTTAAGCGTCTCCGAGTCCCATTAAGTGTCCATATAAGCAATGTACTAGCTTACATCCTTAGTTTTTGTTAGACCAGGCAACAACAATCCCTACGAAAAGGAAAACATGAATTGAAGTGGATTTGATATTATCTTTATCATCAGCAAAATCCGCATCTGAATATCCTGAAACCTCAACCTTAACCACTTGAAAACATAATTTTAGATTCCTCATTCATTCTTTTCACCGCTTACCAGTTTTTAAATCAGGATTGCATTGATAACAACTCAAAGACCTACTGCATGACTGAGATCCAGTCTCGTACATAACATAGTATACATCAAGGTGCCCACTACTTTGGTAGAGGGAACATCTAACTTTTTTCTTGCCATTCCATTGGACAATCATTTTTAGATAACTTCAATCCTTTTTTACATCAGAATAGATACTGGTTTAAAATTTTCCATTCTAAATTTTTTAATACTGTCCAAGTATCCTTCTTAATTCAAGCATAATATCCGAGAGTTTCTATCTCTAGTGATTTAATACCTAGAACATAAGATGCTCCTCCCATATCCTTTAGTACTAGAACTTCATCACGATTTGATAGGGACATCTCGCGCACATGCAACCCCCTCCCCCCCCCCCCCACAAAAGGAGGAGGGCCCCACCATCGATCTGGATCGATGACAACGTCCAGGGAGGACCCCCTAGTTAGAGGATTGTGTTTTGGTTCCTTGAAGTGAACCCCATCGTCATGTGAATCCACCATGGGTTCTCATGATCGTGGCCCACTATTCAAAACGATCTAGTACTTTGAGTTTTGGTTATTATTATTATTAGGAACATCATAGACGGTTTAGATTATTTTGATTAGTTGTTAATTGTGGTTACTTTGTCTCTAAGTAATAGGTTGCGCACATGGCGCGAGTTTTGGGGTACAGGATTTTATTATAAATAAGCACCCCTTGTAGTCTTTTTCCCCATTGAAGATTGAAAAAAAAATTCTGCGTTTTCCTGCTCCTCTCTGAGTTGTGAAGCCTAGGTGCGAAATTCTCCCTTCTTCGAAGGGCTAACTACCGTGGTGCGAAGCCACATCCATCCCAAATCGGCCCCATCTCCTACCATCCATATTCCTCATCTCCAACAGCCATCCCCTCGTCAAAACCACTCACGTTTGTAGCTAATCTTTCCTCTACAGCAGATTTCCAGAATTTGGCCCTGCAGAAGGGCTGAAACTTCGACGGAGCACCGTGCACAAATCAGACATTCGATCGGCGTGAAACTTGGCATGAAGGTGGACCTCCCTTAGCTGACCAGCACCTAGTTGGCTGATTTCATATTCATGCACCCTACACACGTGCGGGCAGGATCCCACGTACGTGCGTCAAGCCCGAGCCGCTGTCCACATGTGTGGATCATCTTGGGTTCATTTCTCTCTTCTATTTCACTCCTCTCTCGCCTTATTTCCCTAACCCTAACTCTAAATAATCCTAAATCCCAAGTCTTATTCTACTTTTGCAAACCCTAGGTTTTCCCGATTTGAAACATGTGAATCCTTTGGATTGGGAAGTAATCATTTGCATGTGTGGATAAATTTACTCTCCTTTGGGCATTGTTTACTCTCTAATTTTTAATTGATCCGGCCCTAACATGTGTAGGCTTGGACCCGCATAGATTCCCCTTGTTGAATTCTTGACTTTTATGTGGGATGTGAAAATTTTTTATGATTGTTTTAAAATTAGTGTTATCTAAAGCCTGAAATCTTGCATATTATATTTAATTTCCATGTCCTGCATCATGATTGTCTTTTGAATAATTTCTATGTCATTTCTGGCAATAACATGGCATCCACATACAAGGATTGAGTAGCAAATCCATTACAAACTTTCCAGTGTATACACAGTGATTTAACCGGTTCACTATATAACCTAATTCGAGGATTTCTTGGTGGAACGTCAGATATCAATGATATGAGGATTGTTCTCAACCATACAAGAATATATTCAACCTACAAACTTTTTCTTATCCATTCACAACAAACAACAAAGCCCCAACAAAACCAAACCGCAAAGGATCAACAAAACTCAAAAAAGACCCACAGCCCAAGAAGCGTCAACCCCATTCCTAAGAGTAAGTGTAAAGGATAGAATATTAAATCCATTCCAACTGTTTAGAGTGTAGATTTAACTTGTTCACTATATAACCTAATTCAAGGATTGCCTGGTGGAACATCAAACATCATTGTTGTGAGGATTGTTTTCAACCATACGAGACTATATTCAACTTATATACTTGTTCTTGCCCATTTATAACAACGCCTTCAAGTTGCATCATATATACACATATATATATAGGTTTTTTTTTTAGTTCATCATTTAAAAAGGTAGTATTTTTCATCCATTTGAAAAAGCTCTAAATCTAAGTGAGCAACTATAGCAAGAATGATCCTAATGGATATAAACTTGGCAACATGGGAATGCGTGTCCACATAATCTAGCCTCTCCTTCTAGGTGAAGCCCTTAGCTAATAGTCTAGCTTTGAACTTGTCCACAAAACTATCTAACTTAGGCCTCTTTTGTAGCAACCATTTACAACATATGGCTTTTCCATCCTTGGATAGCTCTCACTGAATTACCAAACTTCTTTTCTGGCGAATGAATTTTTTCATTAATGGCTTTTACCATTCATTAGACCCTTGTGAACTAACAATTTTTGTATAATCACAAGAGTAACTTCTTTTTTGACTCAAGTGAACATAGAAATTATCTAAATATAATAGGGGAGCTCATGGTCTCTTTTGACCCCTCAAGATAGGATGGATTGGTGCCTGAACAGCTATTGACATCTCACTTATCGATTCACTATGGTTGATCATCCTCACCTATCACCTTTCGAGGTTCAGAATCATCTACTTTATCGCTTTTATTGAGTTCTTCTAGAAACCCAAATCTCTATTTTCTATTAAACCCTTCTTTTTATGGTAGAAGCTCCACCCTTTTGATTCACTAAGGTGACCTACGAAATTATGCCTATCAGTTTCTTGTTCCAACTTATTTCTAAGCTGATATGGAAACAATATATGTGCTACTAAGCGCCACTTTCGAGGGTTAGATAAGATTTTCTACCTGTCCACAATCATGAGTAAGTTCTACAGCTTTAGTTGGGACCCTATTTAGGTTGTACATAGCCGTATGTAAAGGCTTCTCCTCAAAAGGTCTTAGGCAAACTGGTGGGAGTCAACATGGACCTGGTTATATCCAGAAGGGTTCCATTTTGCCAAGGTCAACTTGCTTGTATCCAAGTCTGGTAGCAAGACAGATGTCCATGTTATCACGGAGTCTCACAATATTGATGCAATTTTACATCAAATATATTTTTGAGAAATAAATGCAACTTTATTTGACAAAAGAAGAAGCATAGGGAAGGGGCATAGAAGGCCAAGTTATGATCCAAGCCAGGCATTTTGTGTACATTTAAAATCACAATAATTTGGAAGTCCATGGAAAACTAACTAGTGAAATATCATAAACAACCATGAGCATGCCCCTCTTTCTATTGATAACAATATATGTACTACATATCAGATGTTATCACCATCCACCGATAAACATAGACATTTCTTGTGGTTTGGAATCATTGATATGGGGTGGGAAGTACCTTGATAAGTCTTTGCCGTAATGATGGGAAAGCAATAAAGAATATAATAGAAGTTCTGAGTCGAGATAAGGTGAAGTCGAGTATTTGGTGGTCAGTAACTTGATTCAGAAGATATAATGCATTCCGTAAATAAGACTTCAACAGAGGCTTCACGGTTTTCCACTTGGTTGTATTTCTCAGCTCCAAAATGGTCTCTTTCTTGCAACCAGTACTCGAAATTCCCAGTAGCCTTCGAAATATACCGTCCGCCTCACGAAGTACAAACATCAATATCTTACAGAAAACTTCTTGTTTTTGAATTCTCCAGCTTGAAATTACATCTGGGTCATCGGCTCCATAATGGCATGCAGCACGGAATGCATTCAATAGATTAGGGAGCACAGATATGCTTTGTTGATCCATACCCAATTGACACCAAGCATTAATAGCAGAGCTCGTGAGAACTTTGGCATCATGCAAGTTTAAGTTATCGCTCCCAGTGGGTCTGCCCTGCTCATTTGGCTCTACTTCTTCATCAGAATACTGCCATGTGAGTCAACGTGACAAGCATCAAATTGGACATTAGTCAAAAAATGCTATAACAGGATAATTCATAAAAGAAGAAAGCCAGAGAATTAACTTGATTAAAAAAAAAAAGGCATTTAGAACAAGAATGCTTTTTATATCAGTAATCATAAACAGTGAA
This sequence comes from Magnolia sinica, assembly GCF_029962835.1. Classification (NCBI taxonomy): domain Eukaryota; kingdom Viridiplantae; phylum Streptophyta; class Magnoliopsida; order Magnoliales; family Magnoliaceae; genus Magnolia; species Magnolia sinica. The sequence goes on along the minus strand of NC_080584.1, from coordinate 8,211,215 downwards.
CAATATTGCAAGATAATATTGCATGTTCATCAGAAAAAATAAAAAAGCACCCCCATTTGGATGGGAAGACCATCTATTCTTGAAAAAGGACATGAACAACTGGTCCTTATGGAGGTCCTTATCTTTCTCTTGTGGACCTTATGGATGTCCTTATCTTTCTTATCAAGCTTAGAATTTATAATAAATTTTTTTACCAATAAAAGAAAATTTAGAAACTACTGTAAACACTTCATGAGAAAGATAAGGACTTCTAGCCAATGTTACAAAATTCAGATTTCGGGAAATTTTGTGTAGGCAATTATTCACAATTTCAGAAATTCTCATAAGAAAGCAGGGAAAACGAGAGTATCCCCATAGTGGATGGGGGAAATGAAAAATATTTTCTTCTTTTTTTAACTTTTCTTTCCAATTTCTGAATAGTTCAGGAGTAACTCACGAATGATTTGCAACTCCGAATATGATGCAATTTTTTCAAAGATGTCGTTTTCTTCGGGAAATTTATTTTAAAAATACAAACATGAGTTCTTCAAATATTAACTCAATTTGTAAGTACTCATCGAAAACAAATGGTTACATGTCTTTCTTGAAAACAAAAGCCCACAAGTCGCAAAACAAGGCGCTGTATTGCTTTATTTTTATGAAGGAGAGAGAAAGCCAACAAGTTGCTTCCTTTCTCTGAATCACTACATTAGCATAACTATCGGATTAGTTCCAAAGAATGCCAATCATATACCAAGCATGCAAGTGTTGATTGCACATTGCATATTTATACTAAGGACAGCATGGTTGTGGAAATCAATACTTTCAAAATGACTAGTCCCGGAGCATGGCAGCTTTTGTTTAAACCAATTATTTGTTTTCTACTTAATTTATGCTTCTGAGAAAATGAGTTGACCAAAAGTATAACCACTGCTCGATTTTGAGATGCCATTTTATATGTACTTGCCCCACACACAATGAGCTAGCATCAGCTGGAAATCACTTGAGTTCTGACATTTCTAACCATCCAATTGGTGGCCACAAACTCGACAATCAAGAATTAAGGTCAACCGTCAACCGTCAATATTTGATGGTCTATAACTTTTGGGATGTGCTCCATCCATGACTGCACTAACAACTTGGGAGGTCTAGAGACATGTATGCCCCATATATTGTATGATCACACACACGCACGCATCCAATTGGTGGCCATAAACTCGACAATCAAGAATTAAGGTCAACCGTCAATATTTGATGGTCTATAACTTTTGGGACGTGCTCCATCCACGACTGCACTAACAACTTGGGAGGTCTAGAGACGTATGTATGCCCCATATATTGTATGCTTACATAGTGGTCTATCTGAAACACACACACACACACCATATTCTTCAAAAAAGAAAAGAAAAGGCACTGTTAGCCCAGCTACTTTAACCTGTCAAAAAGTGACATGGAGGATAGGTGAACCATACAAGGCAAGGACTAAAAAAAAAAAAAGAACTCCTCAAGTTCGAAGGACTAACATTTTTAACATATAAAACAATACTTTTGAAGTTAGTTGTAGATTTACAAAGGCATGCAATACATGCACAAGCAGTCAAGCACGACTTTACAAATCCCAATTGATTGCAAAGAAGACAAGATAATGAAACCAACAGACCATCAACATCCTTGATTTTGTGTGCATGCACAGATTCCAATTACTAGTTAGATACCAATTGAAAAGAATTACACATTCAATTCTAGGCAAAGACATCAAAGGACTTGAATGTAAAGAAGACAAAGATAGCTTCTCTTGTCATGAAACATGGTGTTTAATAACCAAAAAGCTTACAGTCTCTTCGCTTCTGAATTGCTCAAGGTCCGCACTATGGTTTTCCAAGTATTTTGCAAAATCTGGATCCTGAAACCAACACATCCAAACTACTTCAGTAAAAAATGGCCAACTTAGGTATTTGACGTGTAGTGCATACCTAAAGTGAGAACGAGGAAGGTAAACACATTCCAACAACAAATCATTTGGTGTTCATTTTGGAAAAGATGCTTGAAAATAGGTGGTAACTCATCAAGGAATACTAGGGAAAAAAAAATGGCTTCAAATTGCAATAAATTAAATAAATAAATAAAACTACTTCCAAGGACTTTCTGGCCAAAATGTACCAAAGCAGCCAAAAGGGATAGGAACGTACAAACAGGTATTATGATCAATACATTTCAGCACCATCTTGGAACAATACATTTCGATTCTTGAGGATTTACGCCAAACTGAATTGAAAATCAACGGCAATGACAACTAGAATCTTGCAACTGTTTGTGAGGTTAAGTGCTACACAATCAGACTCCCCTGGTATAACTTTGGAATCCTTACATATTGATTATTTTGCTTACCAAAGTAGAAAGAAATCGATCTGGCTAGTATATGATCCACTGTGTTGTCATATGAAATCGCATAAGCACTTATGCAATCACATATATATATATATAGAGAGAGAGAGAGAGAGGCTCAGCTACGCAACAGTTCGCACATCATTACATGCAAACCTTGCTATCAACCGTCGGATAAGGCAGACGGTCTGGATGAAGGCGCTCTTAGCGCGAGTTTAAAAGAGCGAGTTTCCTTCTCGGGCATGCCTCTTTACCCTATTTTCTAACTCTCTGAATGATGCGGCGGAAGCCTTTCACATGAAGTTCTTCCGCTAGAAACCTAAGTGAGACCCACCGTGATGTTTTTTTAAAATCAAATCCGTCCATCCATTTTGTGAGATCATTTTAGGACATGAGGCCAAAAATGAGCAGGATACAATACTCAAGTGGGCCAAAAACGCAAGGAATGAACATACACAGTTGAAATATTCTTGGGGCTCAAAAGCTTTGAATCAGGATAATATTTGTGTTTTCAGTTCATCTTAATGGTAATGACATTATGGATGGCATGTAAACATCACTGTCGACCCTAGGGAGGTTTCAACGGTAGAAAATTCCCTACCCACCTTTTCCTATAGTTTGGCCCACTTAAGTCTTGCATCCTGCTAATTTTTTGTCTCAGGTCCTTAAATGAGCTCAAAAAATGGATGGACGGGGTACATTTCTCAAAAACATCATGGTGGGCCCTACCTAGGTTTTCAGCGCGTGAAAGGCTTTCGGAGGAAGTTCCTACGCTAGAAACCTAAGTGGGACCCACCGTGATTTTTTTGAGAAATCCAATCCGTCCATCCGTTTTGTGAGATCATTTTAGAACATGAGGCCAAAAATGAGCAGGATATGATACTCAAGTGGGCCGAAAACGTAAGGAATGAACAAACATAGTTGAAATATTCCTAGGGCTAAGAAGCTTTGAATCAGGCTGATATTTGTATTTTTAGTTCATCTCAATGGTAATGTCATTACGAACGGTATGGATGGCATGTAAACATCATTGTCGACCCTAGGGAGGTTTCAACGGTAGAAAATTCCCTACCCACCTTTTCCTTTAGTACAACCTACTTAAGTTTTTTTATCCTGCTCATTTTTGGTCTCATGTCCTAAAATGATCTCACAAAACGGAGGGACGGATTGGATTTCTCAAAAACATCACGGTGGGTCCCACTTTGGTTTCCAACGCAAGAACTTCCTGTGAAAGGCTGTCGCAGGAAATCCGTAGCGCAGTTTTTTCGGACGCGGATTTCCCGCAAAAGCCTTTCACGCACCGGAAACCTAAGTGGGGCCCACCATGATTTTTTTGAGAAATCTACCCCGTCCATCCGTTTTTTGTGCTCATTTTAGGACCTGAGACCAAAAATTAGCACGATGTAAGACTCAAGTGGGCCGAACTAAAGGAAAAGGTGGGTAGGGAATTTTCTACCGTTGAAACCTCCCTGGGGTCGACAGTGATGTTTACATGCCATCCATACCATTCGTAATATCATTACCATTGAGATGAACTGAAAACACAAATATTAGCCTAATTCAAAGCTTCTTAGCCCCAGGAATATTTCAACTGTGTGTGTTCATTCCTTACGTTTTCGGTTTACTTGAGTATTGCACCCTGCTCATTTTTGGCCTTATGTCCTAAAATGATCTCACAAAACAGATGGACAGATTGGATTTCTCAAAAACATCACGATGGGTCCCACTTAGGTTTCCGGCGTAGGAACTTCCTCCAAAAGGCTTTCGCAGCAAAATCCATAGCGCGGTTTTTTCGGATGTGGATTTTCTATGAAAGCCTTTTGCTGGAAACCTAGGTAGGGCCCACCATGATGTTTTTGAGAAATCTACCCCGTCCATCCGTTTTTTAAGCTCATTTTAGGACCTGAGACCAAAAATTAGCAGGATGCAAGACTCAAGTGGACCAAACTAAAGTAAAAGGGGGGTAGGGAATTTTCTACCGTTGAAACCTCTGTGGGGTCAACAGTGAAGTTTACATGCCATCCATACCGTTCGTAATGTCATTACCACTAAGATGAACTGAAAACACAAATATTAGCCTGATTCAAAGCTTCTGAGCCCCAGGAATATTTCAACTCTGTGTGTTCATTCCTTATGTTTTCGGCCCACTTGAGTATTGTATCCTACTCATTTTTGGCCTCATATCCTAAAATGATCTCACAAAACCGATGGACGGATTGGATTTATCAAAAACATCACGGTGGGTCTCACTTAGGTTTCCAGTGAAAGAACTTAATGTGAAAGGCTTCCACCACATCCTTCGGAGAGTTAGAGAATAGGATGAAGAGGCGTGCCAGCGAAGGAAACTCGCTCTTTTAAATTCGCGCTAAAAGCGCCTTCATCCAGACCCTCTACCTTATTTGACGGTTGATAGCAAGGTTCACATGTTATGACGTACGAACCAGTGCGTAGCTGAGCGTCTCTCTCTCTCTCTCTCTCTCTCTCTCTCTCTCTCTCTATATATATATATATATATATATAGGGATGTGCAATGGCATATGCTGTTGTGCGATCACATATGCACATAGCCCCTTGGGTTGCATACAATCACTTCTGCTATTTGACAACAATGGATCCACTTTTGAAAGTTATTAAATATTCATCTCTATTTTAAAGTATGTGTTTGCTAAAATTAGATTGTATGCCATAGCAAAATCAAGGATAGCATCCTCCATCTCATTTCTTCTTACAAAATCATATCCTCCATATATGCTCTCATATCCTCTATTTCCTTTTCGACATGACCATCAAGTCTCCTCCTACAAATATCCTCTCTCCATTCAAAACCCTTGAATTAGTCAATCATATCTTCTCAGAATTGTCTCTTGATTCTATCCTCTAACCCTACGTATGGTGCATATGCACTAATAACATTGCTTATTTCCTCCTAATACAAGTTTTACTAATAAATAACTTACTCTCCTAACATCTACAACTTTATCCTTTAAATCATTATCTGCAACTCTCTCTACCCCATTTATATTATTGGTTTTTTTTTATGACGACAGGGTGTCCCCACCCCCTTTAAGGCAATACTATTCCCTGCGGATGTTATTGTTCTTTCCTATCTACCAAAAGTTTTGGCCCCTTTCAACTTGGTCTCCTAAATGCAAGATATATTAACTCTCCTTTGTTTCATCGTATCTACTAACCCCATACTCTTATCTATCAATGTTCTATATTCCATGTGGCAATATGAATCCTATTCTCCTGGCCTAGCTTCTTTACTCGCCCGTCCAACATGGCGCAGAAACCTTGCCTACTTACAGCAAAGGGCATTATTAAGTTTTGGCCCCTTTCAACTTGGTCTACTAAATGCAAGATATGTTAACTCTCCTTTGTTTCATCGTATCTACGAGCCCCATACTCTTATCTATCAATGTTCTATATTCCATGTAGCAATATGAATCCTATTCTCCTAGACTAGCTTCTTTACTCGCCCGTCCAAAATGGCGCAGAAACCTTGCCTACTTACAACAAAGGGCATTATTACGACGTCGCTTTTAGGGAACTCCATAGCCAATCTTTGTCCATTTCCCATTACACCCAATTCTAATACTGCAGTGTATCACTTACAAGGAACTCCCTAGACTGAGTTTGGAATGTCATAGTGTTAGAATTTATGATGAAGTTACGGCATAAGTTTGACATCAGCCGCCAACCTGACGCAACCCTCCATCTATGTTGGGGACCAACAATGAGAACACAAAACACCAACAGATGCAATGTAATAGACTATTATAGATGTTTATTATAATCAAGCGCTATATAATAGTCTATTACATAGGGTAATTACAAGCAAATGCCTATCCTAAAAGAATTTTGCTGACTTTTGAAGCTAAAAATCTTAGTACAGGCCACTGAAATGCCTGTACTTGAGGCATTTTGCCCAATTTTGAAGATTAGGACCGTAGTAAGGACATTGAAATGTCTATCCTTGAGACAGTTTGTCCACTTTTCATGCTAAGAATCTCGACAAGGGCATCAAAATGCCTATCCTCAACACATTATGCCCACTTTTCAAACTCTAGTAAGGACACAAAAGTGCCTATCCTTGAGGCATTTTAACCACTATTACATCTACAATTATCCATCAGGGCACCAAAATCCCTCTCCAATAGGCATTTTAACCCACATCTCAAGCTAAAAAACTTTGTATGAGCACCAAAATGCCTCTCCTTGAGGCATTTTGCCAACTTTTGAAGTTAAAATCTTACTAAGGGCCCCGAATACTTATCCTCAACACATTATGCCCACTTTTCAAGCTAAAAATCTTCGAAATGACACCTACATGCCAATCCTTGAGGCATTTTGCCTACTTTTCAAGCCAAAATCTGGTTATAGGCACCTAAATTCCCATCATTGAGGCACTTTGCCCACTTTCCAAGCTAAAGACCTTGATAAGACACCTAAATGCCAATAACTGAAGCATTTTGCCCACTTTTCAAGCTAAAAATCTCAATAAAGGCACATCAATGCCCATCCTCGAGGCATTTTGCTATGTATAATGCGAAAAAAAAAAATGAGACACCCCAATACAAAAACCCGTAAAAGGCACCCCAATACATATCCATGAGACATTTTGCCCACTTTTCAAGTTGAATATCTACATATAGGAAGCTAAATGCCTAAACACGTGATACATGTACACTTTTTTATTTAAAAATTAGGTAAAGACACCTAACGGCACCTAAATGCCCTCCTCAAAGCAATTCACCCACTTTTCAGGTTAAAAACTAGATAAAGGCACCTAAATGCCAATCATTGAGGCTTTTTACCACTTTTCAAGCTAGAATCTCAGTGGGGGTGACTAACATGGAGTGTGTGTACTGACGTGGGTGTGTACTAACAAGCTAACCCAAAAAAAAAAAAAAAAAGCTACAATCTCAGTAAACACCTCAATGCCTATCCTTGAGGCATTTTGCCAACTTTTCAAGCTATAAACCTCTGGGAGGGCTCCAAAAAATGTCAATTCTTAAGGCATTTTGTCCACCTTTCAGGATAAAAATCTCCACCAAAATGCCTATCCTGGATTCATTTTGCGAACCTTCGAAGCAAAAAAAAAAAGATTCAATACAGGCACCTAAATGTTTATCCATAAGATCTCAATAAAGGCACCTAAATGCACATGCTTGAGGCATATGGTCCATTTTTCTAGATAAAAATCTTGGAAGAGGCACCTAAATGGCCATCTGTGAGGCATTTTACCCACTTATCATGCTAAAAATCTGTGAAGGGGCGACAAAATGCCTATAATTGAGGCATTTTGCCCACCTTTCAAGCAACCAATCTAGATAAGAGCACATACATGCCTATCCTTGAGGCATTTTTCCAACTTCCTGAGCTAAAAATCTTGGTAAATGCAATAAAATGCCTATACTTGCAATTTGCCCTTTTTTTTTACTTGAGAACTAAAGTCATCTTCCTTTTTGGGTTGGCAATTGCTTCCAAAGACCCAACCTCTCTCTTTGTGGCATGGGACCTCCCAACCTCTTACTCATATGTCCGTCCTCCAACTCTTTTGAAAAGCCCTCATAGGGCACTGGGCCATGTTGGACTCTGGCCTGTGCAGAAAATTAATGATCAGAAAGTTGGCCTCCTTTACTTTCTCAGTTCCTCTAGAGCCATCTGGGGGGGTGCATGGGCATGGGGATAAAAGTCTTCCAAACCTCTTTTAGGGCACTTCTAGACTTAATTCAGCCTATATTGCAGGTGTCAGTATTGAAGTCCAAAATGAAGGGAGCTTTGCTGCTATATCTGACCATCACTCTTCCTCGTAAGAGATGCGCCTCTATGATGGTAGGATTCATGCCTTTGTCTCTAGCTTTGGATGTCAATCCAGTATCATTTCAAGGTATCACAAAGATCTCCTTCAAAAGCTAGCCAATGATGCTCCTTTGGGCTCCTCTGGAAGTTGCTTAATCCCTTCAAGTGACCTAGCATCTCTTTTCTTACTCTTGCCCAGTTTGTGGGTTCCTATCCTACCCCAAGGTGTGGGCTCCCCTCTCTATTCCTCCTTTTTCTTCCCACTTTCCTCCCTAGCCTGGGGTGTGGGCATGTGTCCTTGGCCCAGGGCGTGGGCTCTGCCTAGCCCTGGGTGTGGGCTCCTCCCTAGCCCAGGGAGTGGACTAGGGAGAAGAGCTATTTTTTAAAACAAAAAACATCAATAAGCACTTTTTTTCACTTTTCAAGTAATAAATCTCAGTGAGGTCATGTAAATACCTACCCCTGACGCATTTTGCCCACTTTTCAGGCTTAAAAAATCTCATTAAAGGCACCTTAATACTTATCTTCAGCGCATTTTGGACATTTTACAAGCTAAAAATCTCTGTTAAGGCATCTAAATGCCTATGCTTTGCATTTGGTTAAAATTCTTGGCAAGGGCACCTAGATGCACATTCTTAAGGCAATTTCCCCCCCTTTTAAGTTGAAAATCTACGTAAGCACATCAAAATGCCTATCCTATAGACATTTCAGCCCACTTCTCAAGCTAAAAATCTCGATAAGGGCACCAAAATGCCTATCCTTGAGTCATTTTGCGCACTTTTATAGTTAAAAATCTCAGCACGAGCACTGAAATGCCAATATCCTAGAAGGATTTTTCCCACTTGGGAGGCTAAAAATCTCCTTACGAGCAATGAAATGCTCATCCTTGAGACATTTTTCCTACTATTTAAAATAAAAATATCGCAATCGGTAAGGGTACCGAAATGTGTATTCATGAGACATTTTTCCCAAAAGCCAAAAAAAAAATATCTGGGTAAGGGCACCGAAACACCTATAATACGCATACACCGATACATGCGCTAATGAGAAATGGGAATACATGCTTCACATATGAAACCACAATTTTGTAGAACCACACAGTGAAATCATCACCTTTTCCTTCAGCTTGTCCAATTTCCTCTTTTGCTTGGCAAGCTCTAAATGAATTTCCCTGTTATGTCCCGATAAAGTGCCACCTTCAAACTCATCTGCAACACTCCCGTCAATTTATGTCATAAAAGAATTGAAATACCACAAAAGAGAAATGCCATTTTGATGAGCACTTCATAAAAGTTCTATGAAGTTCCATTACCACTGTACACGTGGATACTTTTATGGTGATCGGTGTGAATTTGGTGGACCACCATGCAAATAGGCTATAGGCCAAAAGTGGTAGTGATTGGATGACTCTTAACCTTTGAATGTCAACTCTTATTTTGTGAGTTAACATTCTTGGTTAGGATGGCCATAGCAGTCTAACCACCTTGCTTTTGGGGACATGGGCTATCCACATGAGAGCCCAACAAACCAGGACACTTAATAACCAAACATAAGCGCAATGTGTAAAATAGACATTTTGGTGCTAACTTCATGAAACTCCAAAAATCAAGCATACCATTGAAGCATCCACTATATTTTTCTTTTTCTTTTTCTTTTTTTCCTTTTTTTTTCTTTTTTTGAAATTGTCATTCTAACCTTCCGAATCATTATCGCTTGCATTGTTAGCAGTTTGCGGACAGTTTGAATCCTGAGTATCAATTAATAATGATTAAAAAAAATCAGCATGCCTAATAGAGGAAATACAGAAAACTGATAAATGGATATAATTAGATAAATGGGTCTTTCTTCCATACCTCGGAAAGAAACCCATCACTGTCTGAGGCATCCTCGAATGAATCATTGTCATCATCACAGAATAAAGTATCGAGAGAAGTATCACCAACAGCTCCATTTGCAAGCAAACCTTCTGAATTTCTGACAGCAAAGATGAGCATATTAAGAACCACATCAATATAAATAAGAAAACTGAGAGTGCATGAACACATGGAAGTCCACAGTTTATATCCATGAGCACTGCTGCTAAGGATATCCAGATGAAGCTTACTGAGAAATCTCTTCATAGCAAACAAGCACAAGAGGCCAATCATCAAGTGGAACTGACAACCAATGTTTCCTGGCCTAAACAACAAGCCAATCTGCTAATCAGGTAGGCCACACATAGGTATCTATGGTGACAACCCTAGTGTGCAAATCACAACTGTGAAGTTGGATATCACAAATTTCCTTGAATAGTCTCAATCTGTCAAGACGTATATCAGCAGGCAAGGAAAACTAGGGTATGTGAATGGTCAGATTAAAGAACCAGCTACGAATGATTCCTCGTATAATAAGTGGAAACAATAAATTTTGACGGCGATGTCTCGGTTACTTAATTCTATGCAACCACAGATCAGTAGAGGTTTTCTGTTCCTACGAATAGCCAAAGAAATCTAGGATAAAGTTACCAGAATTTATTCTCAGTGATAGACTATTGCTTATGTCTATCGGTTGTGTCAGGAGATTGTTACTATTCGTTGGAGAGAGAAAATTTTGGCTATATATTACTCCGCTCTTCAAGGCCTACGGGAAGAGTTAGATCACTATCAGTCATTTCAATGTATGCTAATGTTGATAAGGAGAAACATTTTTTATTTTTTTTTGAAGGTCGAAAAAAACCGAACATTTGAATTTTGGCTTAGGTTCAATTCTGAATATGAGTTGACCCGAATTGAACCGTGGGTAGTCTTTTAGGAAAGACGAACTTCCATCATAGGACTAAGATTATTCTTTGATACAAAGTAAGGAAAGATGGTAGAAGACCATGCAATCAATTCCTTCTAACAATGACCATTTAGCTCTCGCAATCTTTTTTTGGCCCTCTAGGGTTGGAAAAGGACCCAATTGGAAGAATGGGCGCCTGATGAGAAGGACAAGTTGAAATGTGACCATTGTGGAAAAATCTGGCATACGTGGGAGACCTGTTGGGATCTCCATGGTCAACCAATGAAGTCCAACTGCTCTACGTCTTCATCTAGTGGTTTTGTTACTACTTCTGTTTCTCATTCCTCGGATACTGCTTACTCTACCATATTTGCACCTCCCTCTAGACAATCTTCATCAACATTAGATAGTTTACTTTATCTTTATGGACTTCGAATGCCTCCGCAATCTACTCTCCAATCTAGAATATCTATCTGCTTCTACTTCATTTGCAAGATTAGGTACACATGCTTTACTAACCTTGCCAGTCACCCTTCATCCAATCCATCTTGGATCATTGATTCAGGTGCATCCGATTACATGATAGGTTTGTCATCAATTTTTTCTTCATATAGTCTATCATATGAAAGGGATAATGTGAGAGTTGTTGATAGATCCCTATCTTCCATTTTTGAAAATGGTGATATCAATCTTAACGATCACTCATCTCCGTCCTTTGTGCTTCATGTTCCAAATTTATCCACAAATTTACTGTGTGTTAGTAGTCTTACCAAAGGTTTGAATTGTTGTGTAACTTTCTTTTCCACCTACTAAGTTTTCCAGGACTTGGTGATGAGGAAAACGATTGGGAGTGGTCATGAGGCGGATGGTCTCTACTTTCTAGATGTCTCTAGTTCTCATTTAGCTTTACGCTTCAATAGTCTTAGTAAAGCAAATAGTGTTGCCCATATTAAATTCTGGCATAGTCATTTAGGACATTTGTCTTTCAATCACTAAAATTGTTATTTGCATACTCATTTAAGTTGGTTGTGAGTCACAATCTGCTACGTTAAGTTTGTAAATTGTCTGAATATTGTAGATCAACTTTTCCATTAAGTTTAAATAAAAGTCTATTTCCTTTCAGATTCACTCATATGTGTGGGGACTAGATCCCGTTGTATCCGTAGATAGTTATCGATATTTCATTTTTTTTTTAGTAGATGACTTCTCTCATTGCACTTAGTTATATCTTATGAAGACTTGTAATGAAGTATCGTATATTATTAAAAAATATATTCCATAAGATGGTACTCACACAATTTGATAAGAATATCAAAATATCCCAGTCAAACAATGCCCAGAAATACACAGACACGATGCTCCTTTAATCACAATGATCAACCCGCCAAATTACCAAATACGCATACAAGATCACCTCCCCAAGGCGATCTCAATTTAAAATAAACAGCCCTTCTCAAACAAATAAACATGCACTTCTATGAATTAAAAGAAATCCCAAAAACCTCATAGATTAATTCCCACAGAAGCTCGCATGGAAAATCTAAAATTCAGATTGTGGAAGAATACAAAAATACCCAACATAGGGGTGGGTGGTAAAACTATGCCAGAAGAATCCACACCGCACCTTCAAGACACATTGGTTCTCAACAATTCCACTTCTGGGGTTTCGTAATCTTCCACACAAACAATATAGATGCAAGACATTTAACTCACACACACATTATTTATAAAAAATAAAAAAATAAAAATCCATTTAACTCAAAATGGCAATTCATCTAAAACTGAGATTTACCAAGCCATGTGATTGTCTTCCATGAAGAGGACTTCTGACCATACAGTGCTGACATCAGACATACAGGTTACTGATGTCAGCAATGGTCCCCCTTGATTGTAATGGCAATCAGCAAAGACCGTTGCTCTGATACCAAATAGAAAGAGAAGCAAGGATGAGAAAGTTTGGGTAGAGAAAGAAGACGGAAGAGAGAAGAAGGAGAGACAGAGGAATTACGGCATAATGTTGTGTTGGTCTCAAATGACTAACGCTATCTTATTAACATGCTATAGTAAGGTACTCCGCAGGACTATACATAAACATAAACACATCTCTCTACATCAGCAAGTATCATTTTCACATGGCAATGTCATGGAAACCAATGCTTTGAGCACATTCTTACCCTGCATCCATCGCAGCACTCACATGGTCTTCATCAGCGTCCCCTTCATTTCCTATAGCAGCATTTGAAAATGACATTCAATCAAAAAACTAAAAATGATGATGACGATGATGATGGCAATGACAACAATGACGATGATGAGAATGGCAACAATGATGATGATGAAGCTAGAAGAGTAATCCAAACTCAGAAACAAAAGTTCAGGAAAAAAAAAAAAAAAGGTAAATCGAAAAATATTACCAAAGAAGCAAGTCAATGGCACAAACCCAGAATACCATACATAGTGAGATAAGCACTCTCATCCAATACACTTATTACTGAACAATTACCAGGCTGAACAAAATAAATAAAGACCAACCATCGCACATGGAAAAACGCTGCAACCAAGTAGCATTTAGATGAATGAACAAGGTATTTTAGCAGGACTGTACATACATGTGTTTGTATACATATCAATATAAAGGTATGTATTTAAATAAAGAGGGTCATTCAAAAGTACGTATTTAAATAAAGAGGGTCGGTCATTAGAAGAGAGAAGTCCAGGAGAGGGTGACCATAAGTTCTCCAATAGAAGAAGTGACATTTCTTCAAATTCTAACCAATTACAAAATTCTCGCACCAAACATATAGAAGCTATCTTTAAATAGGTATCAAGTACAAGGTGCCTAGATCGGATTGCGTCAGTACATGGTATGGCAATGGTACATAGTATGCTACTTCCTCCAACATGTGGTATGCTGGGGGTAGGACCATGTGGGTCAGTCCAGTACATACATTAGGTATACAGTACAGTTTTATATACAATTTGATATTGCAACTTAAATATGAAATGACCAATATATTATTATAGGTCCAGTGTGCATAATATTATATATATGCATGCTGTTGCATGAATCAGAGTATAGACGTTATGAATAAACATTGACATTACAAGTTAATCTACACTAGGAGTGTAGAACCATAATTTTGCATCAGTAAGAATAGCAATGCTGATTGCAAATGACCCATAACTCAGATTGCAGAATCCAGAACAGAGAACATAGGGGGGTTCTCATGATCTAGGTAACATTGATCAAGTGCTTGAGAGGGAATACGACACTATAGAGAAGCAACTGTCCAGTGTCCACTTCTAGAATATATCTACAACTCCATATACCTCAAACATGGCCCAGGATAATACTAAAATAGCATGCCCAGCTCCAACAAACATACAAGAATTCAAACAATATGTGATGGAAATTATTATTATTTTCTGCTCTCAAGTGAAGTCGACCAAGGGGGAGCAGTATGAAATTGATATGAATAAAACCCAAAATCTGAGTTGTTTGCACAAGAAGCTAAGGAGTACGTAAAAAGGGCTTAGAGCTAACAAGCTCAAAGTACTGAAGCAACGATCACATACACATGTACATCTGCATGCATATATAATACGATATTTATTTTTTTAGCTTCTTGGAATGCCATTTTTAGAGCTCAAATAGTCAATCTGAGATATGAAATTAGGGATGGAATGAGCAACGCATTCTATACCGGTATCAGATTTGAACACAAAATGTTTAAGCAAGAATGGGCTTCATCGTCTTTTGTCCTCCACTATTTAGGCTCCATGAAATGGTGGGGAACAAGAACCCATTTCAGCAGCAAATGGTTTGGACATGACACAGACCAAAAGCCTTTTTCTATCTAATGGAATTCAACTTTAAGAAAATATCAAAACCCATTTACAATAATCCTTACTTGAAGCTCCTTTTCTTTTGAAAGAATCTCGAATAGATTTGAATTTGCGCCTATTCTTAAGTACAGATGGAAGATGCTTCTTGGCAAATTTCCTTGCCTTCTTCCCGAGTTTCCCCATTTCCTAGAATGATCTAAGAAACAGTATTCAAGTTAGATGTTAGATATTTCTAGGTATCTGAACCAAAATCACAAGAAGATGCAAACATCAAAACATAAATATTTCAAGGAAATTTTCAACATTGAATTCAGAAGTAGACTCAGAATAGTCATTTCACATGTCACCTACAAATTTATCTATGGAAAGGAGAAAATTGAAGTAATAGACCTAACACCCATGTTGAAATACTTATATTCCAAACAGTCCAGACAGTATGACATATAATCAATAAAACTAGCTCTACAAATTAATCCTATTCATACACAAAAATATATACATGAAGTGAGGGTGGGTGGGTGAGCGGGCAGGCATGTGTCTGTGTCTCTCTATGTGTGTAGCATCAAACTACATTTCACAACTATAAACACTCCACCCTTGTCAGTGAGCAAAGATCAAAACTAGCACTGAAATGGGCTTCTCGTCTGGAGATGAAATATCCAAATTTGTTTAAAGAGGGAACATACCATGCTTGACTGAGCTAAACCTTTTTTTGCTCAAGCCCAAGAACCACACAGGAGGGGTGCACCTTTTGGAAAGCTGGGATTTTCGTCTGGAGAGTCCATTGTAGATAGGCCATGCTCCAAAAATCTCCCCTATCAGATGAACTTAGCCATCTGATGCTAGGTTTTTCCCAGTTAAATATAGACAGCTAGCTGTATCCTTTTGAACCATACATAAGCAAGCAACCAATCAGACAGGATCATCCAATGGAGGAGATTGGAGCACGCCCAGACCCAACTAGTCCAATAGATTTAGGGTGGACCACTGAAAAGTTGTCTCACCAGTTAGGAAAGTCACCAAAGGTTTTAAATGACAAGTGGTGTGGCTAATCGCCCGATCTGGATTGTCCATTCATTGACGCCACAAGGGACAATCACGCCGATCGGATGACTCTGAGCATCGAATAAATAGCATGAAAATAGACAGTCAAGATTGCATGGAGAGACAACATACATCCATTTATCATCTTCAAACATCAATTCAATGGCCCCTGCCATGGATTGTTTATGATTCCAAAGAAGCACATTGTTTGATGATGCTAACCATCTAATCTATTGCACAAGAAGGAATGGAAGGTTGTAACCAAATGGCCCACATTCAAAGGATTAGGATTATCTAATCAGCATGATTTTTGCATCATGACTTGCCCCTAGTGGTATGAATGAATGCACTGTCAGGATCGACGATTGGCCATTCCACATGTCAATCAAAAGCTTTCGGGATGTTGCTAACATGCCCACAAATGTGCATCACATGCAGTTCCCTATCAAAAATTCTTCTTACAGATCCTTCTCTTTACAAATTTCACAGAATTCAGTTCGTAAAAATACACCAAACCCAAATCCCAATTGAACTCAACAACCCAAATACTTTGATCGACAGTGTGAGAAGTCAGGTTTGATTTACAGAAGCAAACACATACAATCTACACTGTACAAAATTATAAAATTTTAATTACTGGCCACAAAAAGACTCATTTTCTATCGATAAAATCCTAATAGATTAGCAGTTCCCTATTGAAAATCCTTCTAATAGATTCCTTCTCCTTATAAAACTCATAGAATTCAGTTTGTAAAAATATGCAAAATCCAAATCCTAATTGAACTCAACATACTGGGATCAACTGTATGAGAAGTCAGGTTTGATGTACAGAAACAAACACATACAATCTACACTGTACAAATTTTAAAACAAATGAATTATCAGCAACAAAAAGACTCATTTTCTGTTGATAAAATCCCAATAGATTAGCAATTCCCTATTGAAAATCCTTGTAATAGATTCATTCTTCTTATAAAATTCACTAAATTCAGTTTGTAAAAATACGCAAAACCCAAATCCCAATTGAACTCAACAACCCAAATACTGTGATCGATGGTATGAAAAGCCGCATTTGATTCACAGAAGCAAACAAATACAATCTACACAGTACCAAAAAAAAAAAAAAAAATGAATCATTGGCCACAAAAGGACTCATTTTTTTCATGAATTTTATAACCCACAAATCAAATTCCTTCACATTATAAATCTCCACCGCGTTCGGTTTGGAAAATGCTACACGGATTTCACAATCGATAGTTCGAAAACATGCGCTAGATTTATAGAAGCAGTACACACAATTCATGGCATAAATTTAGAAAATTTTGAATCATGGGTTATCAAATAAAGCAAAATAATAATAATAATAATAAATCAGATTTTGTTGTGTAGTATGTGTAATTCAGAAGCTGAATTTTAGAGCTTGGAGTTTTTACACACACACAAAAAGAGAGACTTAAAATATTTGAGAAGAAAATAAATTGGAATAGAAGCGAGAAATAGATACCTTGGTTCTGTCTGAGAGAGAGAGAGAGAGAGAGAGAGAGGAGGAGGAGGAGGAGGAGGTTTTAGGGTTTAAGGGAAGGAGATACTCTGGCTGCGCCTGACGCTTGATACGCAGGCAGTTCCAGATGGTAGCGGATTAGGTGCGGCCCTTACCGTGAGGCCCACCTTCACGTATATTTTCTACATCCATGCCGTCCATCGGTTTTGCCAATCGTTTTAGTGCATGAATCAAAAAATAACCACATCCAAATATCAGGTGGACCAAACTATAGCAAACAGTGATGATTGAACACTCCACCGTTAAAAACATTTTTTTGGCCCACCTGAGAATTGGATGTGCTTGATTTTTTGGATCATGCCATCAGATGATCTGAAAAAACAGATGAACGGCTTAGATATAGAGAACATGGATCAAAGCAGGTCACGCGCTAAGGGCCGCATAGTCTTCGGTGAGGCCGAGCGCACCTGATCCGCTTCCCTGGAAAGAGGGTCTAGATTCCGACGTTAGTTTAGCATAATTAAAGTGTGGGCCCCACTGTGGATGGAGGATATTTTTAAAATTTACTGATCAAGTAATCCTAACCATCCAATCAACATCTAAGAAATGAATGTTCCAAATACAATGGAGAATTTCAGAAGGTTAATATTATCTTCTCCATCAACAGCTGGTTCAGTGATTCGGACGGTCTGTATTCCTGTGTGACTGTGTCATGTGTATTTGAAATCCACCCCGTCCATCAGGTTCTATCCTCGTTTATAGGGTCCATATGAAAAAATCAGCAAGATCTAAAACTCATGTGGGTCACACCACAAGGAACAATGCGATGGGATGCCAACCATCGGTTTGTGCGTGGAGCTACAATGGTGTGTATCTTTAATCAGGTGTAAATCACCAGGATGAAGTGAATATACAGAAATCCTACTGATCTCAAACTCTTGAGGGCCACACTGTGTGAAGTTAGTGATTTTAGTAGCAATTTTACATTTTTCACATTAATGTGGCCCATCAGAGTTGTATACTGTGCCTATATTCTCGTGTTTACGGTTAAAATAATCGTTCTAACCTGATGGACGGACTGGATTGATACATGCAACATGGTGAGACCCACAGAGATAGGGTGAAATTTAGGAAGGATAGACCACGGTGATAGTTCAACACCATTTTCCGTGAATGGCAGTCCGCTGTGCGCGTGGCATTCATGTAAGTAAATCCAGGCAGATAGTCATGTTAGATCAATGTCATATTAAGAAAATAATCATCCCCAATAGAGCTTTCCATTTCAACGGTCTGGATTATCGTACATGCATTGCCTCAATCTACGGTGGACGAGTCACCACCATTTTGAAAAGGGTAGTGAAACGTTGCGGTGCTCTTGCGGAAGGGGTGTACTTCGAGTCGAACCGAGCGACTCGGCTCGGTCACTAGTTGACCTCAACTTGAACTTGGCTCAGCTTAGTAAGTGAGCCTGGCTGGCCAACTCAGCTCGTCTTGGTTAGCAACTCGAGCCAGCTCAGATGAAGATCAAGCCAAGTTTGCCATTGAGGCATTTTCACGAGTACTTAAATTGCACCTTTAAAATTCCTTTGTATATAAAACAGAAGCAATGATTTTACAAGTATTTTATCAAACACCTAGACAATATAAAACATCAAGAAAAACCAAGAAAAAAATGATATTTATTTCATGTATATACCTACCTTGCCACCAACTACAATTCAATCATTTTATTAAACACTTGGTGAGCAACATCAATGGTAAAATAATTGAGTTATTGAATTGGTTCGATTCTAGTCCAATTCAAGTCAGATTTGAGCTGGATTCGATCCGAGGCAAGTCAAGGTAGGCTTGCTCAAACTCATTTTTGAGCTCAAAAAATCAATTCAACTTAACTTGAACCGTGTCAAATTAAGCACTTTCGAGCCGGGTCTAGCGAGCTAACCGAGCTAGCTTGGTTCGTGTAGACCCTAGTCTTGCCATTCTCGAATGTCTATATGATGGCAATTGATCTAAGGATTAGGATTCTAACCGAGCTAGCTTGGTTCGTGTAGACCCTGGTCTTGCCATTCTCGAATGTCTATATGATGGCAATTGATCTAAGGATTAGGATTGTTGCACTGGGTAGAATTATGAGACACCGTTCATCTAAGGTGGGGCTTGTCAATTCAATGGTGTGGACCACCTACCATGGGCCCCATTTATAGAAAAACGGGGCCTAAGGGTACCATACGAACTACGGCCTGGATCTGGATAGTGGGGTCTGAAGGAGTGGGCCTATGACTGAATGATCGGGGCCGTTGGTTTGATGAGGGCCACCATGGATAGGTCATGACCTAGAATCCATTCTTTGGCCTTTGTTCTATAAACAATTTAATGGCATCTCTGGACACACGACTCGGATACACATCAGCATACGTTGCACCATGGGGCCCGATTGCAGAGAGAGATGGTTGAATGATCAGGACCATTCAGACTGACCTTGAGCTTGGATGGGCCGTGGTCCAAAAGTAGAACAGGAAGGATGGTCCTGATCATCTATTTGGGGAGCTGAATGTAAGCCGTTGAAAAATTTCCCCATCGTGACATTTGGCATCGATGGTCACGATCAGCGTAAATTTCTGACCCTTGCCTATCGATGGTCAAGATCATCTGAACGTGGATTATTCTGATCACTGGACCATGTTTTCATGTGGGACCCAATGAGACCATACATGCTGATGATCCTGAGAAATGATCTATCCACCAATATCTGCTCTGTATACCATCTCTACCATCCACTTGTACCAAATCCACCATCCAAGAGGTAGATCAATGTTTGGATGGTCCAGATCAATGGCTGTGAACAGCCTTGCTGTATAATACACAAGATTCAATGCACTGTGGGTACCATTTAAATGGTCAAGTCCCAACCATTCAAAAGTTCTTCCAATCTGTCAATCATCTATCGTGGCCGTCTAATTAATAGGCCACCTTGATGATGATCATGTGATAAGAGAATTGCAGTAATAGGCTTATCGACTTTCTTTCTGACCGTTGCTCTGAATTTTCTTGATCATCCCTAAACAGAACCCCCAAGTTCGATTGATATTTCTAGGATACATCGCAACCATAGCCGTTGGATTTGGGGTCATGCTCAATGATCCAAGCTGTTGATTTGACAACATACACATCCGAGGGTGTCTGCCTTTAAAATGTTCAAGATTGGAAGATCCTAAGCTTCCGATGGATGGCCCATGGAAGAACAGTTAATAGACGGTCCACATAAAACGATGAAAGTGTAAAAATATACCAATCGAGTTCGATTGCGGGGTACCCACATCCACCATGAGACCCGTCATGTAGACGGTTTGGATTAACCAAAGATCACCGCAGATCCAATGGCTCTAGTCACGACATGTCAGCAAACCTCAATCGAAGAAAAGTCCAAGCTCATGCCCAGGCACCAGGCTCTGATGATCTGGGCTCGGGCCTATTCGGGCCAATTGTCTGGGCTTAGGTCTGCACCAAGAACAAAAAATAGTGGGCCCGGCCCGAAAGATCCTCATCAAACGTGCCAAAGCAGTGCATGCGTGTGATATTAAGTTCGGTTCTGTCACCAGTTGGGGACAAGCTCAGACATTCCCGAGCCAAAATTAAGCAGATCCAATCGTTAGGTGGGCCACACATAGCAGTTAGGAAAATGAATGACTTATCATGAGACACGGATTCGGTGGATCTGAACCACGAATATGGGGCCCACCATGATGGATGTGTTTTATTTATATCTACTCCGTCCATCCGTTTTACCAGCTCATTTTAGGGCGTTAAGCCCAAAAATGAATCAGATTCAAATCTTAAGTGGACCACACCACAGGAAACAATGATGATTGAACACCCACTGTTAAAAATTTCTTAAGGCCCACCATAATTTTATTTTCCATCCAACCAGTAAGTAAGGTCACACATACCTAGATGAAGGAAAACATAAATATCAGCTTGATTCAAAACTTTTATCTCCAAGAAGTTTTTAACGGTGGGCGTTCAATCGCCACTGTTTATTGTGGTCCATCTGGGATTTGGATCTGCTAAATTTTTAGGCTCATGCCATAAAATGAGCGGGGAAGAACGGATGGACGGCATGGATATAAAAAATAAAAATAAATCGTAGTGGGCCCATTGTTAGGATTCATCAACCACCAGTGGTTCTCTGGATCCACTGAATCAGTGTCCCCACTACGTGTATAAGATCCACCCCATCCATCAAGCATAACACCCTTTGTCTGTCATTGATTCCAAAAATCAGGCTGATTTAATGCTTAGGTGAGCCACTTCAGAGGGAATTTTATCTATCCCTCTAAGCCCATGTGCCGTGGCCGACCTGAGTTTTGATTGTGGGGGTTTGCCATGTTAAGATATGAGCCCAAAAATAAAGTGGATCCCAAACTCAAATGGGCGGCACAAAAAATAAAAAAATTAGAGAGAGAGAGAGAGAGAGAGAGAGAGAAGTGAGGGTTGAACCTCCACCTTTAAAACATTCATGGGACCACAAAAGTTTTGAATCAAGCTAATATTTTTGTGTTTTTCATTCATCTTGATAGGAATGACCTAATGAATGATATAAATGACATATAAACACCAGGTGGACCCTTGGGAAGTTTCAATGGTAGGCATTTTCTTACCAACTTTTTTCTTAAGACTTTTGAGCTCATGTCCTAACATGATTCGGAAAAATGGATGATAATGATGGATTTCTCACATTCATCACGATGATGGGGCCCACCTACCTTCTGAATGCAAGAACTTCAAGCGAAAGGGTTTTACAAGCAATCCATGTCCACTAGGCCACCTTATGAGTGAACTTGCATGATTTTTGGGCCAAAACAAGAAAAAGAGAAGAAAACCTACCAAACAAGTGAATACATACTACCAAACCATGCATGTATGATTCATGCATTAAAACATTCAATTAGTTTACCTATTTCCATCACCTTCTCAAGGAAATCAATCTCTCCTCTTTTTATATATATATATATATATATATATATATATATATATATATATATATATATATATATATATATATATATAAAAGCAGGAATTAGTAAGCATTTTGATTATTACAATAAAAGTAATATAAGATTTACTTAAATAAGCCACTTTCGTGCTTCAGCCCATGTGATTCACGGGCCCCACCCCTCATTTTCGAGTTCTAATGTGCACGTTCTCGTAGCACTTCAAGGTCCATTTCAGATGGGTCAGTCGCCTGAATCTCATAGTGAATTCCGTCAAGCTCCCGCCTGAAACGGTCTTTTGAGGTTGCATACAGCATCTTGGCTCGGATTCGCGACACCGACGGTGACCTGTTGCAGAAAATCACAGTTAAATCAACTTCAAATATGTACATGTATTTAACATTCCACATCCCCTTAAATACATACAGCTTAGAGAGATGATTCAATACTTTAAAGAGCAATGTAAGTTATATTACTATACTAGTTGAAGAGCTCAATTTTTCAATCCGAACCGTCCATCAGATGCGGCATATATTTCATGGGCTACAAAGTAGGACACCAACCAGAATATCCAATCCATCTCTAAGTCGACCTAATCTTTTATAGGAATTTGTTTTCCAAGCCATAGATAGTATACTTTCAATCTTCACCTGACCCAGGATGCAGATTCTCGTAGGAAGCTAGGTGGGGCCCACTGAGAGTTTCATAATTCGAATGATGTGATTTCACCTAGACTAGAGAAAAACTTAATTTGATCATGGTAACTATAGTTTCAAAACTTGAGAAAAACTCAAACAGTATAATTTCACCCGGACACAATTTGGTCAAGAAAACTATGGTTACAAAACTTAAGAAAAACTCCAACAATGAGATTTCACCCAAACTTGAGAAAAACTCATTTGATCATGTTAACCATAGCTTCAAAACTCAAGAAAAACTTGAACGATGTGATTTCACCCGAACTCAAGAAAAATTCAATTTGATCATGGTAACTGTAGTCTCAAAACTCAAGAAAAACTCAAATGATGTGATTTCACCCAGACTTGAGAAAAACTCAATTTGGTCATGTTAACTATGGTTTTAAAACTTGAGAAAAACTCCAACAATGAGATTTTGCCCACCCTCGAGAAAAACTCAATTTGATAATGTTAACTATACAGTTTCAAAACTCTAGAAAAGCTCAAATGATGTGATTTCACCCAAACTCGAGAAAAACTCAATTTGATCAGGGTAACTATAGTTTCAAAACTCAAGAAAAACTCGAACGTTGTGATTTCACTCGGACTTGAGAAAAACTCAATTTTGCCATGTTAACTACGGTTTCAAAACTTGAGAAAAACTCCAACAATGAGATTTCACCCAAACTTGAGAAAAACTCAATTTGAACATGTTAACTATAGCTTCAAAACTTCAGAAAAACTCAAATGATGTGATTTCACCCAAACTCAAGAAAAAACTCAATTTGATAATGGTAACTATAGTTTTAAAACTCAAAAAACTCAAACAATGTGATTTCACCAAGTCTTGAGAAAAACTCAATTCGCTCATGTTAACTTTGGTTTCAAAACTTGAGAAAAACTCCAACAATGAGATTTCGCCCAAACTTGAGAAAAACTCAAATTTGATAATGTTAACTATAGTTTCAAAACTCCAAAAAAGCTCAAATGATGTGATTTCACCTAGATTTGAGAAAAACTCAATTTGATCATGGTAACTATAGTTTAAAAACTTGAGAAAAACTTGAACGGTGTGATTTCACCCAGACTCGACAAAAACTCAATTTGATCATGTTAATTGTGATTTCCAAAAAAAAAAAAAAAAAAAAACAATCTAACAATGAGATTTCACCCAAACTTCGAGAAATTTTGAATTCAGACATGTTAACTATAGTTTCAAAACTCGCCCAGGCTTGAGAAAAACTCAATTTGGTCATAACTGGGTCAAAACTCAAGAAAAATTCGACTTGGCCCAAAAAATATAGTAGAAGGGAAGAACTTGAGAAAACTCAAGAAAAACTCAAGAAAACTCGACTTGACCACATTATTTTTATCTTCATGGTGGGCTCCATCTTATACATGGCTTGGATGTTAAATGTCCAACTAGGGTTAGCAAATCCTCACATATGCATGTAGTGATAAAGTATGAAAGAACTGACCATGCAATGAAGAAAATCTTGCTCTTCTGGCAGTTCTCTTGGGTAACAAAGTCGAAATCGTAGATGGCATATCGACAATCGTTTTCTGGCATAGAGGCCACAAAGTCATCGTAGCTTTCGGCTGGGCCACCTGTCTTCTCCACAACGACCTCTTTTCGCTTCTCGTCGATCTTAAATATCACATAGCGGTGCACCTTCTTCCTTTGTAGCTCCAGAAATGTATGCTTGCATTGGTCGGCGACACCCATCCCCGAAGATGCATTCGACTGAAATCCAAAAGCCTTGTTAGATATCTAAAATACCCAGTCATAGAATGTAGAAAATAATCAGGAATTAGTTAAAATTAAGTACACCTGTAGACTTTTGGGAGCTTAGAATTTCTTCTTGGTTTAAAATATCCTTCGATACTGAGTCAACTCAGTGAGTCAACTTAGTGCCGACAAAGAAAGAAATGAGTCACTTGCCTGAAATGCTTATAGAGTAATGCTACCACGATTGATGAGTGCAAAAAAAACCACCTTGAGGCCGACCATCGTATGTGTGTCAAGATCCATGCCTTGCCTCGGTTGATTATACTAGGACATGAGTCTAAAAATCAAGTTGATACAAAACTCAAGCAGGCCACACCATAGGCAAAATGTGGGAATATGAATGAATGGAAAAACCAAATTTCAACCAAATCCAAAACTTTATCAGGCTCACGAAGGTTTTAACATGATATGAGTAAGTATTAGCTCACACATATGATGAATAGAGTAGATGTTACATGCATCATGGTGGGCACCATGAAGATTTTTGTTGCACGCATTGCCTCTATCCAATTAAAGTGGAATGGTCCATCCAATTAAAGTGGAGAGGGCCACACGTGAATAACGGTAGCATTGCTCATGTTAATGACTCAGATAGAGTCAAAATAATTATAATCGAGTCAGACAAGTTAGTATCATACTCCGAAATTCAAGTACCAAGTGTGCACCCTCAGACTTGAGTTATGGTCCATGAATTGTACACTTAGTGTATACTTAAATCAAAATTTTTATAATTTTTGAATAACTTGATGATTCTAATGACTTGATAAAAGTTCCAATTTAGTGAACAAAAATATTTTAGCTTGTATTCTTAATTATTATGGATGTATGGTGGTGAATATTAGTAAATGTATTAAGTTGATATGAATATATTGATGAATATTAATGAGAACATAAAATTCAAATTATATTATGCCTCTATTAAATAATGTGACTCACTGATTTAAGTACACTAAGTGTACGAGTCATGGACCGTAACTCAGGTCTAAGGGTGCACACTCAGTACCTAAATTTTGGGGAGTGACAGTTAGAGCGAGTCGTACTAGTTTTGGATCAAACTAAGCATGATGAAAATGGAACTCTTAAAGAAACAAAACCATTCAAGTAGAATAATAGAGGATTTTCCATTCGGCTTTGTTTAGATCACATGTGAACTAAATCGCAAACATTCAATTTAAACAAGAGCTAATAACCATTTTTCATTCTTGATGTGAAAGTATCATCTGATTGCATGCCAGTGATTTCAAGAATGGAAAGCAATTGCAATATAGTCCAATCCATCAGTCCAATTTGATAGTGCATCCAAACAGACGGTGGTCAACAAACTTGGCAATTCAGACCAACTCATATAGTCTCGAGTCGAGAAGGGACTAGCTCGTGTCAGAAGTGAATCAACCCGACTAACTCATGGTGTCGAGCTAGTATGGTTCCAGTTGAGTCAGGTTCAACTCAGACAAACCATAGAAGGACATTGCATATAGAAGTGGAGTTGCACAGTTACAACTGGGTCAGGCCAGGCTAGATCATGTCTAGTAGGAGTGTTAACGGTCAGGCTGTGGTTGGCTTTGGCCTGGATTTTCAACTATTCCGGCCAGGCCTATTCAAATTTCAATTTTGCTTGACTTGATGTAAGAAGAATTAATCAATGGCCAAAAACTTAGGTAGACATCTAAGTCATGGGCCTTTGGGCTCAGCCCTAAGTGGACCAAAGTTGGGCTTCGGCCGAGCCCACCTAGGCCAGTTACTCCACTGACTCTTTAGCAAGTAAAGAAGATGGAGATAAGATTTCTCTTGCTCTGCTACCATGTTGAAAAAAAATTAAGATTTTAAAAATCTCTCCCAAACACTCCAGGGAGAAAAAGCTCCAAAGACAGTGCTAGCTCTACTCCCGCAACACTCTCGTGACAATTTTAATATCCCAAAGCCTTAAACAAGAGGTTTGTTAATTTGAAGGCGCACATTCATAATGTTTTGCATGTGTGCATTGTTTGGGCCATCCCTAATATGATTAAAATATCTTTAATATTTTTCATATTTTTAACTAGTTGATACTAATAATATTGGTAGTGATATCGATAAGGTGGTATTAAAATTTTCAAATATTAGCAATGTATCATTAAGCATTATTAATGTATTGATATTGCTGATATTTTTGAATTGCATAAATTGCATATGTCACTTGTATTATGATATATCAGTGGTATTCAAATAATGTTGTCAATGTATTGATATCACAAAAGAATTATTGATTAAAAAAATTCATTTCAATTTTTTTAGCACATGATTGTATGCAATTTTCGAATCGTTGATGACAATAACGATAATATTGCAACACGGGTGATATCAAGATCACAATATTTTTTTTATTCCTTTCACGGTTGTGTTGAAAATTTTTCAGCGAAATTTTGTATTGTTGATGCTATGAAATATCGATAGATTGATGATTGGATGGATGGTTAAGATTGATGAGATGGTTGAAATGATTTCTTATAACAAAATATGTTTTTAGGTCCCAATTAAATGAAAATTTATTATGTATTCACTCTTTTTGTAATTTTTTTTATTCTTAAATATATATATGTGTGTGTGTGTGTGTGTGTGTGTATTTTAAAGTGTTTCAAAATTTTACTGAAAAATTTTACCATTTTTTAATGTTTCTTTGCATTTTTTTATAATCAGCAATATTATCAGCAATATCAATATTCTTTTCATATTCCTAACCAATGAAACGGGTCGAGCACTACAAATATGAGATCTAAACTTTCCACCATGTGAGCTAGTTTTTTAATTTTCTAGAATAAAAGTCAAGTTATTTCGCACCTAAGGGAGCATAGCATATTAAAACAAATGAATGGTTGGAAAATTTTAATCATCAATTTATTTTGTAGATTGTGATCACCCGCCCAAACGGTGAAATAATTTGATTTTCTAAGAAAGAAGATACATGCATTATTACTTCAAACCTTATGGAAAACCCAAATCAAAGGTACTATTGGCACATGTGCTTGCGTGTAGACGTGCATTGTTCTACACGTGTGGACTTAGCAAACCCAGAAAAATAAAGAGGCTTGCCCGCACCACATCCCCAGGTATTGTTGGAGGATACTTTGAATGATGATAGCCGTTGGATCTAAGTCATATTCAATGATCAAAACTGTTGATCTGACTCAATACAATGAGGCCCGTTTAATCCTCCATCGACGATGAGGCCCATCTTGTAAACGGTTTGGATCATTGAACAAGACCCAGATCCAACGGATACCTCGGGATGTATTCTACACGTGTGATCTTCCATAAGCTGCCATCATATGGCATAATTCATCAAACCCAAATGCTAGAAAATCCAGTTTTAGCATCAACGACGGAGAGGATCCATTTCTTAGAGCACTACAACTAATAGTGCTCCTAGTTGCATGGGGAATTTTTGATGGATCCGGACCGTCTATTAGGTTCATCCTACACTGCATGATCTACCATGTGAAAATCACACTGATCGGATAATCTGATCCATCCATCACTTGGTCTTCTTCAAACACCCGTTTCCAACTCATGGATGAGACAGGATTCTCCGATAAATGTGATCATTTAGAAGCATAGCAACCAATGATGGGTCCCAACAATTGGATGGCGCAGATTGTTAATTAAGCCTATTTCTCAATAGACAATCTCAACCATCCATTTTATAGCCAATTGATTAGACGGATATAGTTGCCTAATCGATGTGATTTTTAGATGGTATCCCATGAAACATGCACTGAATCCAAATGACGGTACAGATTTCTCGATCGGTCTGTCCAAGTGTCCAGATGCAATCAAGACCATCAAATCTTGAAATAAACAGCCAATGAAAAGAAAAGAACCTTCCAAACCGTAAGTCAGTTCAATCAATGCAAAATGAGATCATGGACACTTACAGATGATCTGAGGAACGACATTGGAGATTGGATTGCAGGAATTCAGAGGATTGGATGGGTTTGAAGAGAGGAGTGTTTTGGGAAACGATGTATGAAATCTATAAGAAAGAATGAGAGCAAGGTGGAAGGAAGAGGGCAGGAACGAGGGCCATTCAAAGTGAGATTCCCACCTTTTTCCACCAAGAAATGCTACGTGCACACTCAGAAAGTGCTCTCACCTCACACGTGCAAATGAAAACACGTGCGTAAAATCCGACCCGCTCGTTGGCTGATCAAAAGTCACCAAATTACTTAGCTAGAAAACTGAGGCTGATATGAAACGGGATGGGCTGCGGACTTACATAGGATTTGGATCGTTCATGTATTTATTTTAACCGTTCATTTATTTTTTGTATGTGTGGCTCGAAATTATCCTCTCTTCCTGATTTCTAAGACAAGACATCTAGCCACAGAGAATTGCTGGATGAACAGTACAGATTTTACATAAGTGATCCTTTTCTCCTATTGTGAGCGTGCCAGTGTACTTTCCAAGTGCGCTTGGTATTCCTCCTTGAGAAAGACTTTAATACCACAACCACACCAGCGTGTGATGGATGATACGCAGGCACTTAGATTTGCATACGTGGCATACAAGTAAGTCAAGTAATTAAACTGTCCAAACTCTGGTTCTCAGTTCAGATGTACCATGATCCAAAAATTACGCTTATTTGATGATCTGACCATTAGATTGGTTAAAACTTACTGGACGGTTGAAAACGAAATAAATCCAATGCCCCTGTTTCCTCAGACAAGTGTCCGCCGATCAAGGGTTAGGATTGTTCAACCCATCTGGTCTTGGGATAGCCACTCAACGACAGTGGCTTACACAATCTAGACTGTTTATTATACGCCACGTGTACAGTCTCCGTGTGCTAGTGCATCAACTATCATACGCTGCCAGAGCATCAGGTGATTCCCCTCTCTCTCTCTCTCTCTCTCTCTCTCTTTTTCTTTTTAATTTTTTAAATTTTTTTGCTTTTGATTTGGTTAAAAAGGAGGAGAAAAAGGAAAAGAAGTGGCGAGGAAAGGTTCTGCTTCTGTAGCTGTTGAAAAAGAGAAGATTCTTTTGATTTTTTGTTTTGAGAAATGATCCAGTGCTCTTGTTTAATGGGATACGGTTGATCTAGAATGTTCATCATGTCCCACCCTTGTTTCATGGGAAACCATGCAAAAATCACACTGTTCTTACAAGTATTAATCATTTGAGAAATGACCTCTAATATAGACGGTCAAGATCATTCACCTAAAATAAGGTCCAGCCAGGAATTTGGCCAATCTATTTGTTGGGTTCCATCTTGGGTTGCTTGTGATTCTAAGAAATGACTTTCGTTAGACAATCATAGTCATTCTCTCCATGGATTGAAAAATGGATGTCTTTAGATAATAAAGAAAAATCAAGGATTAAATGGATCATTTTCTTTTTAATTTATTTATGTTCGTTTTTTAAAAATTCAATTGAAAAGGACATGTGCATGTTAAAATTTTTCAAATACACTTGAATTACTTTTTACAGAATCATATCTTATAGGACGACAATAATAATTAAAGGAAATTAAAAAAATAATTTAATTATATAGGAGGTTAATCAAGTGATCGATGGTCATTTAGGAGCTCAATTGAACACCCTGGTGGAATGCAGTAGAATCAGTAAGAAAGCCTCTAACGGTTATTAAAAAACAACTTAAATGAAATAGTCATGTAGGAGGTTGATTAAGATATAGAATAGTTAAAGGAAATTAAAAAAAACAATTTCAGCCACGGATAGTCATGTAGGAAGTTGATTGAGCGGCCAATAGTCATTGAGGAGCTCGACTAAACAGCCTAGTCGAATGCATTAGAGTCAGTAACAAATCCTGGAGTGGTTACTAGGATAGACGGTGAGTTTAGAAAAAAGCATTTAGAAGATTAGTGGTGCTAAAACAATTATAGCAATTATCAAAATATGTGAAACATTCAAAAGGACAAACAATGCTAAACATTTATAACTATTAGAATGTGAGAAGCATCTAAATGGCCAAATTAAAACTATAAATAATAAAAGATTTTAACAAAGTAAAACGGTTTCATACCAACCTAATCAAACTCAATATATTTGTCAATTATCCTTTTAATTACTTATCATTTACATTATTTAGTATAATCACTTTACTTTTTTTTTTTTTCCAATCAATTATAGTTCTTAATGTAATAAATTATTTTTTGTCTGTTATTTATATTTCAAAGCGTAATCCGTAGCATAAATCAAGTAATTGATCATCTTAACTATAATTTATATATGCGCTCATATGCTAGATATAGTTCTCCATCCATGGAGATATTTTGCAACTACTCTTCGCGACCATTAGTAAGGTTTCTTTCCCATATTTATTTTACCTATATTGAAAAGTCATTTTATACCTCAGTCAAATGTATAACCAATCATTAGATGATGCCTTATGAATGATACTTTTTACATATAGAGCGAGTAGTTAAATAGGCAATCGATCTCATTCAATCTCAATTAAATATTATGTATCTGCCTATCTCGGTGCTTGGAGTCATAGTTATTCGGTTTCAATTGAGCCACGAATTCAATTCCGATATGCCTACACTTGTCACATGATAGAAATTATAAATTGAACCACAACACATCCAATAGTGTAATTTTTACAGGTAAACCTTCAAGTGTGTTCAAGAATGAATGGATGGGTTTAGATCAATTAATTGGATGATAAAATTGAAATAATATAATTAGGAGCACTCTCTCTCTCTCTCTCTCTCTCTCTCTCTCCGAATTGATATCTACACCCACCCAATTGATAATGACACCACTTTTGGACCTTTGGTGATAAAACGGTGCAACCAACATTGAGAAATGAAAACATATTCCATTTTCCTCTCATATATCATTTCGGTTGGACATCTGAGCTCCGAAAATCGTGATCTACAACATGAAGATGATGTGGAGTGAAAATGGGACAATCTACTTTGAATCTGGGCCACACAAACAGTTTGAATTTTCAACGATGGAGTAGCCCTACTGACAGATGGATTATCCTGGTTTTCTTCCCAAACGATCTTTATGATGCGGCCCACCTTTTTCACTGCTCAGATGTTACACACAAGTAATGGACCACTGTAGTTTCCGCATATGTTTCACCTCGGGGGACATCTAAGCTGTGAAAATGGTGGACGCACCATAAAGAAATCGTGGAGCGACCGGAATTATCCACTCATACGGTGGGCCACACAAATAGGTTGAGTCAGCCCATTGGCTGTACATTGATTACAACGTGGGTGTAGCTTGCCTGACAAATGGACCATCCTGATTTTCTTTATGATGAGGCCCACCTTTTGCACAGCTCGGAGCCTCGGATGGTATGCACGGGGGTGTACATCGAGTCAAAACGAGTCAAGCTAGCCTCAGCTCAACCCAGCTTGGCCACTAGCTGGCCTCAGCTCAAACTTGGCTCAGCTCGGTCCTTGAGCCTGACTGGCCAGCTCGGCTCAGTTTGGTCAGCAGCTTAGGTCAGTTCAAGCCAAGATCAAGCTGAGTTCACTTGTGCGGCATTTTCACAAACACTTAGATTGCACTTTTAAGATTCCAATGAAAACGGTATTTGTTCCATATACATACGTTCCTTGCCACCGGGCATACTTTGTTAAGTCGTTTCATCAAACCTTGATAAGTAACATCAATATCAAAGTAACCATCAAAGTAACTGAGTCACTAAACTGGTTCGATTTGAGTTTGATTCGAGCTGGGTTCGATCCAAGTCGAGTCGAGTCGAGCTGGGGCATACCAAACTCGGCTCGAACTCTTTTTCGAGCTCAAAAAATCAGCTCAACATGGATTGAACTTAGCTTCGAGCTAAGTTGAGTTGAGCTTTTTTGAGTCTAGTTGAGCTAGATAACCGAGCTAGCTCGGTTCGTGTACACCCCTAGGTATATACCAGTGACATAGACACCGTACCTTTTTAAAAGAAAATCTTAAAGTTGTTTGTTACGTTTACCTTTCTGAGCCGCTCATCCGGTGGGCCCTACCATGGATGGGCCACTGGCCGAAAAGAAGATTCTGATCGGATAAGCACAAGTTGAATTCTACACCCACCGAAATTGACGGTGCACCTGTCCCTTTCTACTCTCGGCAATCGCTAGACTCTCGTGATAGTTTACCACCGTATTGAAAATAGTGGTGATTGATCCTCCTCACACGTGGCACTGATTGACATATATCCAGACCATCCAAATTGTTGGTCACACATTGCATGGACCAGATGTCAAAAATAACGCTGATCAAGCAATACTAACCATTCGATTGATGCCCATCAAACGCATAGTTAAAAGTAAAACAGTGAGTGGTCTAAAGTTGAAGCGAAAAAAAAGATTTGTGAAGCAGGCTCCATCCTCAGCCGTGACAGCGATTTGGACGGTCTGGATGGATGCAGAACAATGCCACTTGCACAGCTGGAGATTCGCACCATTTGTCAATGGTGCTAAACTAGCATGGGAGTTTATAGTCCACGTTTGCGCTCTCCATTCCAGGGTGGACACACGTGCCAATCACGAACATTCGTGCAAGATCCAGGCCATCTGATAAACATCCCCACTCCAAAATCCAGGATCTTCAACCCTTCAGATGTGCTACACGTGTACGGACTAGACATGTAGCCCCAGCCCACGTGTACTTTAAACCATCCACAAGTAGAAAGGATGGCTACACGTGTACGTTAAACCATCGAGTTTCCCACACGAGCATGGCCCACCTGATGAGTGGATTGGGTTGGAGCAGGGAATGTAACACTATTGGACCCACCTGATGGGTGGCCTGGATCTTGCACGTTGGCATCGGTGCCAGTCCGATTAGCTCGCACCATTTAAGCGTGGGAACGGTCGGGCGGGCCGACCTTCGGATTTTAGGCCCAGCCCAATGCCCCTTACACTCGGGTCTATAAGAAAGGCCTGTGGATTGGGTATGGGCCCGAATTCGAAGCCCGACTAATACACTTAGGTTCTGAAATTTTTTTCCATTAGGCCCGTCGGAGCCCAAGATCAGGCCCGCTTATAATGAAACTGAAGGCCCGATTACAGAGCAGTCGGGTCCATGCTATGCCTGTTTTGGACCAATTAAAAATTGAGCCGAGCCTAGATCAACCATGGCCCGGCCCATAGATGCGGATTGCTCGTTGAGTAACTCAGTTCGTTAAATTCTGTGGGGCCCACTGTGATGTATGTGTCTTAACTCAGTTCGTCCATCCTTTTTACCCGTTTATTTTAGGGGCATAAGCCTAGAATTGAAGCATATCCAAATTTCAAGTGGACCACACCACAGGAAACAATGGGAATTGAATGGCTACCGTTGAGAACTTTTTGGGGGCCACGGAAGTTTTGGATCAAGCTGGTATTTGTATTTTCCCTTCATCCATGTCTTTTTGAGCTTATCAACGGGGTGGATGACAAATGAGCATTACTCTAGGTTCAAGGAAGGTTTCAACGGTGGACATCATTATCCCCACTGTTTCTATTGTGTAGTCCACTTGCGTTTTGGATATGCTTCAATCTTGGACCCACACCCTAAAATAAGCTGATAAAACAGATGAACGGATAGTGTGGATAACACACATACAACACAGTGGGCCCCACAAAGTTTACTCACTACTCAATCCATGTTCCCTAGCGCAGATGTTGCCCATTGCCACCTCTACTTAAAGGTGGGTATCGAGTCAAGTCGAACCGGATTGGGTCCAACTCGACTCGATCCGATTTTTCAAGAACTTGACCCAAACTTGATTCGACCCGGGACCGAGTCTAGTAGGGCTGAATCGATCCAATCCGAATCCTTGCTGGCTTGACCCAAACCGAGTCCGACTCTGTTTGGAAAACCAAATCGAGTCGGATCGAGTTGAGTCTGTCCAGTTGATTCAGACAGGGCTAAATCAAGATAGGAAGAGAGACAAAAATTTTGCCTGCAACATCCATAGAGAAAATGCCTCTCCGAGTTCGGGAAGCAATGAGAGGCCGCTCAAGGGGTAGAGCCCCCTCGAGAAGGGCTCATCAGCCGGCAGCAGGTAACCGTAAAACTCTGTTTGTGGGGAATCTCCCCTTCAGTTGCTCCATGGAGGATCTCTACAAAATTTTCCAGCGCTACTGCAGGATTGAAGAGGTCTTTCTTTCCCATTTCCCAGGCACCAGCAAGTCCAGGGGTTATGCGTTTATAAGATATAGGTATGAAGATGATGCCTGGGCGGCTATAGGGGTTCTGGATGGTCAGCGCATAAATGGTAGAGTCGCTTCGGTCTAGATCGCTAACCCTAGACCTATGTGGCATTCTACCCCTCTACCCACCCCGGCTCATAGTCCGCATCCCTAGGCAGAGAGGAGGGTGGATGGGTCTGCTCAGGGTCGGGGTGAGAGGCCTAGCCCTAGGGGATGGCAGAAACCCGCGACTCCTTCTCCTAATTGCCATTGCAGACCCCCTGTTTATCTAGCGTCAGACCCACGTCTCTCTATTGCGGATGATGGAGTGGTGGCTCAGAAACATCATTATCTCCGGCTAAGGCTCGTGGGCACTGTCAAATCCGCTTCAATCTCCATTCTCCAGCTTACCGAGAAACTCTGAAAATCGCAGTTTGCTGCTTCTTCCGTGGACATTGCAAGGATGTCTTGGGCGCATTTTCTAATAGTGTTTAAATCCAAACAGGATCTTGCCAACTTCTGAGCGGATGCGGAGCTGATTGCTGCGATGGGTCTCGTAAGTCTAACTCCCTGGTCTCCCTCTTTCTCTGCAGGTGGCAAAGGCTGTTGGATAAGGTTATATGGGATTCTCGCTCATGCTTGGTTGGAAATCGTCATAGTGGTTCTTGGGAATGCTTTCGGGAGCGTCTTGCAGATTGATACGAATGCCAAACTTGGGTTGTTCCAGATGTTTGCTCGAATTAAAATCATTAGAAACCTCTAGCAGGACATCAATAAGGCCATTAGACTATATGTCCAAGACCACGTGTACGAGATCTCGGCTAAGCTAGAACAAAATCAGCCTTCTGAAGATTGGGGGAAGAATTGTGCCAAAGAATCTGATTCAGGGGCTCAGCCCTTTCCGCATGATCCTAATACGGGTGTTCAGATGGATCAGGCCCTACTATTGCCCCTGCCACCAGCCACAGTGGCGTGCCCACCTCCTGTTCGACGAAATGCCATAATCATCTTTCCTCCAAGCCCTCCGACCCAAGTGCACCATAGTGATCCCCCCCATTTACTGCTCTCTGGGGAGGCCAGTCAAGGGGATCATTCAACTCCCGACACGTCCAAAATTGTCGATTAGTGTAACAGTCTTGCCTGCGCCCCCAACAATGTGATCTCCCATCCTCTTCAGAGGTCTCAAGATGGCGCGGGTGAGACGACCAGCTGGAGCGTCGATCGTCTCGTTTCGCCAGATAAGAACGGAAGGTCCTCAACCTCAGCTCAAATTGTGGTGAACAAGTCTGCTCAGTTCCTCAGGAGGAGGATTAGCCCAGGGAGAGTGGACCCCTATCTCATGACCCATCCACATTGGCTGGGGGCGCTTAATGCATGAGTAAGGAAACCAGAGCGGAGCAGGTGGCCCACATTAGAGAGATCACGGATGCAGCCCCTCTCAGTTCGGTAAATCCACACAGGCTGTCCTTTGCAGACAGAGACTCGGTGCTCAGTGTTATAGACAAGAGGGGTGGAGAATTTTTCGACCCGTCACCCCTCAGTCCTCATCCTGAAGATCAGCTGAGTGCAGATTAAGAAAACATACCTACGAGAGTCACCCCTGGCCAGCAGCCTACTATCCCGCTTAGTAACACCTCCAAGAAAATAGACTGGGTCCAACTGAGGCGCAAGAGGAAGATTTTTCGAAAAGAAAAGTATTTGGACGAGGGAGAATGGTTCAGCAGGTTTAACAAACTTCAGAAGCTTCACCGGAGGGCCGTTAACTCGGGATGTGTAACTGATGAATAACATACTTGTGTGGAATGGCCGGGGAGTGAGAAATCCCGCGATCAGGACCCTCTCCAGACTGATCAACAATTCAAATCCTTGGATAGTGGCTATTTTAGAACCAATGTTACCTGATTCTAGGAGAACGGGAATTAGGCTCAAGCTAGGCTTCCATTCCTCATTCTCGAATTCAGGGGAACGTGACAAAATCTGGGTGTTCGCCAATTCTCAGCTGAACATCGTGGTCCTCTCCATTTCTTATCAGATGTTTACCATGCAGGTCAGCTCCCAAAATCCCCCTTTTTCTATTGTTTTTTCTGTTGTATATGCGAAATGTAGCAGGATCCTTAGAAAATTGCTTTGGGAGGAGCTGGCCTAGTCCAACAGTAGTATCAGTGGGCCGTGGGCCGTCTGCGGCGACTTCAATGCAGTGTTATCCCCTCAGGAGCGGAGAGGGTACTGTTTCCTAGATTAGCTAAGTTCCTCCGAGTTTAGTGATGCTATCAACCGGGCCAACCTGTCCGATGCGAGCTTTTCAGGGAACAGGTTCACCTGGTCCAACAACCAGGCCAGCAATGCTAGAAGATGGGCGAGGCTGGATAGGGGGCTCATCAACTCTGAATGGTTAGACATATTCAGCCATTTTAATGTGGAACACCTGCCTCGAGCGAGCTCCGACATTGCTCCGCTGCAGTTGTTGTTTCCTTCTTCCCATCCTACGGGTCCCAAACCGTTCAGATTCCAGAGAATGTGGGCTCTCCATGAAGGCTTTTAGGAGGTTGTTAGGCTTTCTTGGGAGAAGAATTTTGTGGACCAGCCGATGCTCAGTCCGCAGCTCAAAATCCGGCAAGTTAAGTAGGCCTTGAAAGCTTGGGACTGGGATGTATTCGGCAATGTTTTTCAGAAAGTTCAACAAGTGACCTCTTCTCTTGACGCTCTAGATGTCCTATGGCAGAACGACCCAACTGCCGACCTGGGGCCCCAGCTGGACCAGGCGCGCATCAATTTGGCCCAAGTAGAGCTGCGGGAAGAAGTGTTTTAGAAGCAAAAATCTCGCAACGCTTGGCTCCAGGAAGGAGATAGGAATACAAAATTCTTCCACGTGCTGGCGAAGGACAAAATCAGAAGAGCAGGTATTAGTCATATCTTGGATGATCAGTGCCAGGAAATTACGAACCTCCTGGATATTAAATCAGCAGCTATTTCCCACTTCCAATCAGCGTTTCAGGCTGATCCGTCTATCAGCCACTCGGATCTCTCCCATATTATCCCGAGCCTTATCTCAGCCAATGATAACGCTTCGTTGGTTGCCCCTCCTTCGATTCAGGAAGTCCAGCAAGCTCTCTCGGCTATTCCAAAAGATGGGGCCCTGGGACCGAATGGATTCACGACGGCCTTCTTTTCATCGTGTTGGACAATTGTGGGGCCGGATCTTGTCAAGGCAGCCGCCTTCTGGTTTCAAGGAGGGCCCCTGCCTAAGGCCTTCTGCTTATCCCTAATTTGCCTTATCCCCAAAGGGGCCGCTCCTGCGTCTTTTGGTGATTTTAGACCAATCAGTTTGTGTAATGTTGTCTACAAGCTGTTCTCTAAGATGCTTGCCACAAGGCTCAGGCTGCTCCTTCCAAACATCATATCACTAGAACAAGGGGCTTTCATTTCGGGGCGCCCTATTATCGAGAATATTGCGCTGGCCCAGGAATTGGTTCGGAACCTTAATAGGAAAGTGCGTGGCGGGAACTTAATGCTGAAATTAGACCTTGAAAAGGCTTATGATCGTGTTGACTGGACGTTCCTTAAGGGGGTGCTTAAGTGCTTTGACTTCGATGAAGCTAGCATCGCCCTTCTGGAATCCTGTTAGTCCAACAATTGGTTTTTTGTTCTGATTAATGGTGAGGCTGTGGGCTATTTTCCTTCGTCCAGTGGCCTTCGGCAAGGTGATCCGATCTCTCATGGGCTTTTTGTGATTGCGGCTGAAGTGCTTAGTCGGGGATTCAGGGTGCTCGTCTTGTCGGGGTCTTATCATCCTTTCAAGCTTAAAAGGGGATGCCAGGTCCCATCGCACTTCCTTTTTGCGGACGATACCCTTTTGCTGCTCAACGGCTCTCATGGATCGCTTCAGGCTACCAAGAATTTCCTGCTTCTGTTGCAATCTTGGTTAGGGCTGAAAATCAACTTATCTAAAAGTTCCTTCCTTTGCTCGGAGAAAATCCCTCCCGACAGGGTTTGAAACATTGAGCGCTGGCTGGGAATGTCCAAGGCTTCCCTTCCGATTTCCTACCTCAGAGTTCCCCTTAACAGTGGCAGAATTA
The DNA here is from genome assembly GCF_029962835.1 of Magnolia sinica. NCBI lineage: Eukaryota > Viridiplantae > Streptophyta > Magnoliopsida > Magnoliales > Magnoliaceae > Magnolia > Magnolia sinica. Next base: position 8,172,238 of record NC_080584.1, on the reverse strand, counting down.
AGGCATCGGATTTCAGATTCCTCCTGAACAAGGTCAAGGGTCGAATTAGCAGTTGGAAATCGAGGCTGCTCGCCCAAGTGGGCCGGGTGATGTTGCTTAGGCATGTGCTCTCCAGCATTCCAATTCATGTCCTCTCGGCGACTCATGTGCCGCAAAGTGTCATTGGGACCCTTGAGAAGCTGTTTGCTGATTTTCTTTGGGGGTGGGTTGATGGGGCCAAGAAGCTGCATTGGGTCGGTTGGTTGAAGATCTCCAAACCTCGGTTGGAAGGGGGGCTAGGGATTCGGCCCCTAAGAGAGGTGATGGGTGCTTTCCACCTGAAACTCGCATGATTGGTGAAAAATGGTAATCATAAATCGCCTTGGGTTGATTTAATGAGGGCTAAATACGATAACGACATTTTTCCTCTTGGTGGGCACGGTGCGGCCGCTCCTCCCTCCCCTTTTTAGAAGAAGATTAAGGGCTCTTTTCAAGTTCTAGATGACAACACTCAGTGGGCGGTGGGCCGTAGTAAATGCATCCTTTGGGAGGATAATTGGACGGGTCTCGGTCCTCTGGCTCGGCTCATCTCTCAGCCCGTCCCTACCCACCTTTAGGGGCTGCGGGTCAAAGATTTTCTTGGGCCTGCAGGCCCCCTCCCGCCGTCCTCGGTCCTTTCGATTCTGCACCCGAAGTAGTGGACGCGGTGTTTCAAGGCGGCTTCGCCATCTCGGAGGGAGAGGATTCGCCTGTCTGGCCTCTAGACCCTTCGAGGCATTTCTTTGTCAGGTCGGCATGAGATTTGTGCAGAGCTATCGCCATGCAGCGCCCCTGGCTGAAGAGGATCTGGCACAGTAAGCTGCCACCTAAAATTTCTATTTTCCTATGGCGGCTCCTTCAGCGGGCCATTCCTCTCGACGAGAGCATTCAGGCCAAGGGGGTCACGCTGGCCACTAGATGCCTTTACTGCGACATTGACCTGTAATGCCAGTCGCAAGTGGAGTCGCAGTCCCATTTATTCTTACACAGTGTGTTGGCGGATCGCATTTGGGCCCATTTTGGCAGAATCTTTGGCGTTTCTTCGCTCCGGGCCTCGTCGATTGAGGTTAAATTGCAACAGTGGCGGTTCTCGAATGTAGTTGGTGGGGGTCTCGTGGCCTTACAAAATTTTACTCCCTGCTTAGTACTGTGGGAAATTTGGAAGACCAGAAATAATGCTAGATTTGAGGGCCGGAGCATTTCTATAGTGGCTGTGGTGGGCAGAATTCGATGGTGGTTGCTTCAGATTGGTGCCACGCTCTCTATCCCCCCGCCCACCAATCTCGCTGACCGGCTGACCCTCCAAACGTTGGGGTTAGAAATCCCCTCCCCCCCAAGCCGTCAGCCCCAAATTATCAAGTGGGTGCGGCCGCCGTCTGGTTGGGCCAAACTAAATGTAGATGGGTCCTCGAGAGGCAATCCGGGCCCTTCGGGTGGTGGGGGTATTTACAAATCTGAGACCGGGCATGTGATTTTTGCATTTGCATCGGGTTATGGGTCAGGCTCCTTGCTGAGTTCAGAGCGGTCTGGGATGGCCCGTTCCTCTGCTTTGCCAAGGGTCTCCGCAACATCATTCTGGAATCTGATTCCAAGCTCGTGGTGGACACTCTACACTCCACGTCATACCACGGTTGGTCCTGACATTATTGGAGATCGAGGATTGGTAATTTGGGGAACCTGGGGAGAGTCAACTTTCAACACGTGTTTAGGGAAGCTAATGCGCCGGTGGATGCCTTAGCAAAACTAGGAAGCACTTCCCAATCCTCCCATTTCTTTTCCGGCTTTTCGTCTCTGCCCCACGAGATTAGGGGGTTAGCTTTCCTTGACAAGGTGGGTCTAGGGTCGATCAGAACTCCCTAACCTGAGCCTCCTGCTTGCTTGTTGGGGGTCTTTGTTTTGATCTTCGTTTTGCGCATATGATAGGCGGGGCCGTTCCTTTTTGTCGCCCCTCGCCGAATGGCTGTACAGTCCCCTTTCCTTTTCAATGAAGATTGGCTTTGCTTGAAAAAAAAAGAAGAAGAAAAAAGATAGGGAGAGAGATGAAGAGAAAGGAGGAAAGAAAGAAAGAGATGTGGGAAACCGGGAGAGAAAGAAGGAGAGAAAGGAGGAGAGAAAGAAGGAGAGGAGGGAAATCAAAAGAGAAAGGAGGAGAGATGAGTGGGTGTGGTGCCTCCTTCTGGTAGAGAAAGTGGGGTTAGGGTTCGTTTGGTTCGGGACGCATAGAGAGATGGGTAGTAAAAAATAAAAAAATATATGTAAAAAACTTATATATAAGATCGAATCGGGTTAGATCGGTTCGGATCAGATCCATTCGGATCGGATTTTGGATCGGATCGGTTCAGATTGACCACGATCCAAACTCGATCCAATGTACGATCGGATCTGAGTTGTCCTACTCGATTTGCACCGATCCAGGCCTTCGGTTCGATTTGAATCAGGTTGGATCAGCCAAATCAGGTCGGATTCACCGGATCGAGTCAGATTCTGCCCAGCTCTACCTTTACTAGAGGTGCCTAAGGTGGGCTATCCCATGGGAAGGCCACAGCCCTAAAGTCATACTGGTTGGACAATTTAATCCTTCTATGGGAGGACGGATGGTCAGTTGAACTTTGATTGGCCATTTTGAGCCATCCATTTTCGTTTTTGAAGTCACTTAATCCAATCCAATCCACACCATAGAAAATAGTGTATAACTATTGATAAATAACAAAATAAGGACGTTGCCACTTGATAAGTGGATAGGTATGATTTTTATACAACGTGTTATTCATGGTGAGGTCAATCTATTGAACGGATCGGATGTCCCAATGCACGAAATAAATTACAAGTTATTCATTAGGTGGACTAACCTGCGGTCTAACTTCCATTTAAACCTTCAAAAGTAATTTCACCAGACACCACCAACCCTCCATTTTTTACGGGGCTACGCTGATGTATACGAGAGATCCACTTCGACCATTAGATGTCTAATTAAGGTGGGGCGCAACAATAGAAATAGTTATGAGAGATGTCTACCCTTGATTTTTACAGAATTCACCATGATAATGATTTAAAATCTACTCCATCTATTAGAGGCCACATCAAAACTTAGATCATAGACCAAAAAATGAAAACAACTGGTAGGGTGAAAGTTGCCTTTTATGCTAATTCTAATTGTGTGGTCCACCCAAATAATCGATGGGGCTGATTTTTGGGTCCTGAGCCTAACACAGGGTGACACACTTGGCACTCAGGGTAGATTTCACATAAATAACATAGTGGCACAGTGGGCCCCACCTGAACTTAGACTTTTTTCCTTCGCTCACCAATTTCTAATCTCGAGGTATTCGACAGTTTCTTTTGTATTACAAAATTTCCCTTACAATTAGTCACAAGGGGGTTCCAGTCAGATTTTGGTTGTCTTATACACGGTCCAATGCCTAAATTTTAAGCCCGGGCCTGGCCTAATATCACATTTCAAGTTTGTCTAAAAGCCTAACAGGCCAGCTTGGCCCATTGATAATTCTTTTAAGGGCAGTGCGCACATCTTAACACTATCAACGATTGCACTACGAGGACCGTGACAGGTTGGGGTGTACATGAACCGAGTTACATCGGTTAGCTTGCTCGACTCGACTTGACTCGAAAAAGCTCGATTCAACTCGGTTTGAAACTGAGTTCGAGCCGAGTCGAGCTGATTTTTTGAGCTCGAAAAAATTTCGAGTTGAGTTCGAGCTTGGTCAAGCTCAACTCGACTCAAAGTGAACCCTAACTTGAATTGAACTCAGGTTGAACCAGTTTAGTGCATGACTGGGTTATTTTGATATTGATGTTGCTCAACAAGTATTTGATGAAATGACTCAACATGGTGAGGAAGGTATGGATATGAAACAAATATACCTGTATCTTGATTTTTATGTTGTCTGCTGAGTGTTTTGATGAAATACTTGTAAACCAATCCTGCTGCTTTATATTCTGTGAAAAATTGAAGGTCCGTTCCATGTGTTTGAGAAAATGCCGTAGAGGCTCGATCTCGGCTCGAATTGGCCCGAGCTGCTGATCAAACCGAGCTGAGCTAGTCAGTCATACTTGAGGACCGAGCCGAGCTGAGTTTGAGCTGGGGTCAGCTAGTGGCCAAGCTGAGTCGAGCTATGCCAAGCTTGACTCGGATTGACTCGTGTACACCCCTAGTGATAGGCGATGGATTGCCTTAGTGAATGGAATCCTTGGGATATTCTATTAATTTGATGTGGCGGGATTTGATTGGCCCGTGTGCCGTTGTCACAAATGAGCCATAGAAAGCATATTTGAAAGTGGCTCATATTTGCATGTGGCCCAATTAAATCCTGCCAAGTCATGTCATCGGGGATATGGTCACCAGGCAATCCACTTCCATAGTAATAGTGTAAAAATACCACTATAAGGACACTTAGTACTGTGTTTGGTGCCTTGAGAAACCATGCGCATAGCATCATAAGTAACATAGCCCTATTTCATGATTGTTTTCTTTTTCCATGCATGGATGGGCCACAACACACAATATTTAATTAGCCCATATGCTACTGGTAGAGAAAGGTACGTAATTACGTAATATTTTCAAAACATACTTTGTATAGTCACATGTCTGCCACGAACCCAACATCTTATTAAATAATCTGAATACATAGCCTTTGTATTTGCTGGATAGGGGAAGGCAGTGCCCTAATCTAGAGTCCATACGACACGGTGTAAGGCCCACCTTGACATCAGGACCAGATCCAATCCGTCCATAAGGTGCACCTTTTCAACCTCACGCAGAAATCATCTCAATCCAAAATAGAGTTTGATCACACCACAAGGCACATTTTAGATGAGTAGTTCAATCATTAAAACTTATGCATATTGTGTGGGGTGAACGTAGTTTTGTGCATGTGTATGCCACTTGTTCATTCATGATAAGATAAAGAGAATGACCGGGATAGATGGACACCCCAAAAAATTAGCCTATTCCAAAACTCAGGTTGGCCACATGATGTAAAATCATGCCGAAAACTCTAAAAAGATATGGATCTGGCCCACTTGAGTTTGGAATCTAAACACACCTGATGGACGGATTTGATTTTTTTTTTTAATTTAATTTTTTTATTATAAATGGGGTAAAATAACCAAGTATGTGTGGCCCACCATGTTGTACACGTGAAATCCACTCCGTCTATCAGGTTTCATCCTCGATGTTAAGATGTAAAGCCAAAAGGCATCTAGATTCATTACTCAGATGCGCCACAACATATGGAACAATGGAGATTCAATGCCAGCCGTAGGTTTCTGTGTGGGGCTAGCATGATGTTTATCTTTCATCAAACCCGTTAATCAATTGAAACTCACCAGGGTGAAGAGAAGATACAAAATTTAGGTGGGCCACACCGTATGAACTTGGTGGTTTTAGTAGTAATTTTACATTGTTCTTTGTTGTGGACCATTTGAGATGTTAATGGGGATTATCTTCTGTATGTACGGTCCAGATAATGTTTTGCACCTGATGCATGAATGGATTTTACATTTTCAACATAGTGGATCCCACGGAGTTTGGGGGCCCTACCAAAAAACAGGCTTATAGAGGCGGACCGGTATTTTGAGGGCAATCCTTTGAACAGTGTAAAAAACTGTGTGGGGTCGACTATGTTTCGTGTATAAATCAACTCCGTTCATCAGGTGATCAACATCTTTTGAACCGCACATGCAAAAGATTTGCCTGATAATGAATCTGATGGGCCGTACGAATGGGAACACTCCGAAACTGTTTCTAAAACCTCTAAGTTCACATGTGCGGACGTTGCGCTAATCTTAGGTGGCGGGTTCAGCTTGCTTTTCCATGGATTGCCTTACACGAGGTTTTTTATGGGAGTTAAGAGGGTGTTATATTTGACCGGATTCGTCACTAAGTAATTATTTCAATTGTACAGTTGATTAGACTATATAGAAATATTTATGATTGAGAACTCGAAAATCTCTAACCTTAAGATAATTTTTGCATTTACGTTTTAGAGCTTCTGAGTAAGGGACTGATTATAAAGAAGGAAGGTGTTATGCACACACTCTGTCTGTACGGATGTACGGTCGCTACTTCACAAGATTTAACTAAATTTTGAGGAATATGGTTAGTTCTTACACACAAATAATTGAAATGTAATGCAATGATGATGCTGGTTAATTGATTTAAATTTCTGATGGATATGATCTGATTATATTAGCAAGACACATATTATATGTCTGTCAGTTAGATACAAGAAAACGATGAAATACAATGTAGTGATGATGTGTTTGAGAAGCAGGGGGGTTGAGAAAGGAATGTGTGTTAAATGACGTTAATGTTTAGGTTTAGATAAAACTGATTGAAACTTGAATGATTAGATGAATGGTAGTATGACAAAGGCTAGATCAAGTAGCTCGGATTAGGCTTAAATATCTCACGGGACTTAAATTTTGGGTAGGCTAGGCTAGACCATATCTGGACGCCCTTTCTCTCTCGTTCTTTCTCTCCTTGGTAGAGGGATGATTTCTGAATCTACTAGATACTTGATCTTTTCTGGATATTTGATCTTTTCTGGATGTTTAATGTTTTCTAGATGTTTGAAATGAGAAAGGGAGGTGGCTATTTTTAGTTTCCAACCCTAATTTTCTTATAATTTCCACAAAGTACAAGGGCAAAAGATGGTTGAAGGGGTAGGATTGGAGATTACCATGTAGTATTATTTCATGGGTTGGATGAGGTGGTAAAAGAGTAATTATTTTGGGCAATGAGATGGGCATTAGAGTAAACGTATATTAGCTGCACACTTAGGGTATGGAAAGAGAAATCCCACATATTTAAGGAACGTCACCCTAAAGAGGGAGAGTGCTACATAGCCATCAACAAGCTGATTACTGCCGGTTTTCACTTAAACTCCCTGATTTGGTAGGTAGCTTCCGTTACTCGTGTGGAGGCTCCATTGTGAGAGACGTTGCGGTGAGGTTTTGCATGGTACTCCGATTGGGCTTGCTTTTGGGCTTTGGTTCGGTCTTGACTTTAGGCTTAATTAGGTGAGTTGACTGGGTTGTTGGACTGGGTACGTTGGCCGGATGAGTTGACTTAGTGATTTGACTAGGTCGAGTTTAGGGTTCATGATTGGAGTTCCTAAGATTTAAGCTTCTAGGATTAGGGTTTAGGATTAGAGTTTGGTTGGCTATTTGTTGGTTCAAACTCAATTAGCTTATCAGCCTATGATAGAGTGTCTATAATATGGTGTGACCCACCTAATATTGTATCAAGTTGAAATTTTTTTTTTTTCACTTCATCTTGATGAGTTACAACTTATTAATGGGTTTGATGAATGATACATACCATAGAGGCCCCACACACAAACCTATGATTAGTATCCCATCCCTATTGTTCCACACACAAGTGTTTTACATACAGTGGGATCTTGAACGTGCAGTCCATGTGTTTATGAAAATGAGGCACAGGTGAACTCGGCTCGAACTGGCTCCAGCTGCTGACTGAACCGAGCCGAGCTGGCCAATCAGGCTCAAGGACCAAGCGGAACCGAGTTTGAGCTGGGGTCAGCTAGTGGCTGATCCGAGTCGAGCTATGCCAAGCTCGACGCAGTTTGACTCATGTACACCTCTATTCATTGGTATGGTACCCCCTAAGCTTGCAGTAATACTATGCAGATGGTAAAGACCTAAGTTTCACATCTAACCCATCCATTGGATGTGTCCCCTCACTTTACCCCCAGGGCCCGAAAATCAGCTAGATTTAAAACGTCTGAGGGGAGGCCATGGTTCATTCTCTCCTGGCTCACCTGAATCATAGAACAGCCTGCCTTTTGTTCTGACCCATCATCTGCCATAGATGAAGGGTCTGGATGGCATGGATTCCATATACATAACATTGTGGGACCCATGCAAAATCAAGGGTGGATGTCCCCTCTCAACTTGTTCGATGTGCTATGGGAAACTTAAGTTTTTGTTTCTACTTTATTTTGTGGACCAGAGGGTAACGTTAGACAACATGTCTTATGGACAGACTGATGTCATGAATACATCATTGTGGGCCCCACTTGCATTTTCTATTCTTAGTTCCTTCATCATTGGGGGTCGTATCTGCTCTGTCAGAAACATGAGGAATCCATGTCCTCGGCCTGCTACAAACAGATTTTTCTTGTTTTCTTGTATTGTGAAACATTGTCAGCACTACAACATTAAATTCCGACTGTGATGATGTTGCCCAATCATAGTGCAACAAACAGAATTTTCCTATTCCTGGCAAGCAGAGGGTCCGGATTAATGACGAATCCAGATCTGGTTAAAACATACCTTATTGGTAGAAAAAAAAAAAAGGGAAAAAAAAACAAAAAAACTTTTGTAATGTTTATCGTAGATACACTTTGAACAGTGGTCCACCTGGTCTCTATATTTTTACCTAATCTTCTATATGAGAGAGAGAGAGAGAGAGAGAGAGAGAGAGAGAGAGATTTTCTAAGTGTTAGGTGGGACCGAAGGTCGAAATTGGTCGACTTGTATAACATACACTTAAAATTCTTTGACTTTTGGATTAGGTAGTAATCTGATAATCAGATCCATGAACTAAAGATTGGTGGTGATGGAGGCTGCATTTGAAAATAAGCCATGATCGGATCGACTTCATCGGCCAGTTTTGCATCATAGTAGGGACAAGATGGGGCCAATGGCTCGATCGCACCATTCATCGAACTCCAATGGTGGTCACCATCTGGGGTCCACAGCTCCAATTCCTTCTCTAAGTTTGCTATCCACCTTTTTCCATCACCTTCTCCTCTTGATTCTTCCTTCTCAGAGTCCTTGATGCTGTGACAGTCCTCCACTGCATGGTTGGGCCCCACAATCGGAGGAAAGAAAGACAGCCCATCCTCTAAAATGTCCCAAAAATCCAAGTTTGGGATTTCAGGAAGTCCCTCATAGGGGTCATGGGACATCTCTTTGGGTCCCATCTCATCACTGAAACTTTCTGATTTGAACGGTGGTTGTGCCTTTCCTTTGGTCCCAAGTCGACCAACATCAATGGGCCATGATCCATTTGAAATGGAGGAGCTTGGTGATTCATTAAATTCAACTGTAGGCACATTAAGATCATATTTTGATCCGAACTGCTCCTTTAAATGCACGTGCCATGTGGATTCATCTTTACCATTGATCATATCTAGTGACTTCGTAGTGTCGTCTTCTAACATGTCCCATATATCCATATTAGGTTCGATCGGTGTTTCTATCATCTCCTCCAACACCTCTTTCTTCCTCTCCCCACATTCCACATCACTCGCTTCGGAGGCACAATCAAATTCGATGGATGGATTGGTCCCTTTCAGTGTGGCCCGCTTCTTTAAGTGAGTATTCCACACATTCTTAATTTCATTATCTGTCCTCCCTGGCAGACGAGCGGCGATCTTCGACCATCTGCATGGCCCATCGTAATACATGAAACAAGAAATCAATCTACCACGATGATAGAAAAAACAAGGGTGCAGTGTAGATGGACCACCTTCCATATAAGGTGGGCCCATGTAAGTTTTGGCCAGGTTCATTTGTAAACCCAGAGGAGCTAAAGAAAGAAATAATATTTACTTGTTTCCTAGCAATTCATGGAGCTTGATTATGGTTTCCTCTTCCTCACGTGTGAAGTTCCCACGCTTGAGGTCTGGCCGGAGATAGTTAATCCATCTCAATCGGCAGCTCTTTCCGCATCGCAACAAACCTGAGAAAAAAAATGGAATGCATTCTGATCAGATCTTTTTTGGCCATCCATGGTAGGCCCCACTAGATGAACGGTCCGGATCTCACACACGTGATCTACAAGTACGGAGATAGGTTGTTGATGAGTAAGATGTAAGTGATGGTTACATTATCACACACGGTTCTTGCGTATCCATGCATGAGAGAGAGAGAGAGAGAGAGAGAGAGAGAGAGAGCATGGTTATTGGGGGCATCCATGCATCAGAGAGAGAGGGAGAGTTCACAAATGGTTGTTGGGCATCCATATGAGAGAGAGAGAGAGAGAGAGAGAGAGAGAGAGAGAGAGAGAGAGAGAGACCTGCTTGCTTGGGCAGTGCACGCCAATTCCCATGCCCATGCCTGTGAATGTAGGCCACGAGCCTCATATCCTCTGCTGGCGTCCACGGCCCCTTCTTCAAGCCCGCCTTATCACAGCATGGAGCTCTTCCTGTTCCCATCTTTCTCCCTTTCCCTCTCTCACAAACACACACATGCACTCAGAGTCTCTCCCTATTTTGCTCTGCGTGTTGTGAACTTTATATAGAAAGCTATGTCACTCTATTGAAACTCTACGACAACAGTCATGCCCATGTCCACACACCATATCTTACCAAACACTCCATTGCATTAATAACTAGGGACAAATACAAATCATCCATTGGTTAGACTGCACATAAAGCTTCCCATGCACCTACTTCTATTTGAAAACATGAAACATATATATCATCAATCTCAACCATCAATTTTGCCCGACCCACTCTTCATAGGCTGTTTTGAAATTATCATACCAATCGGATGGTCAAAACTTTTACCTAGTCCGGCCTGCCAAAAATGGATGCCTGAGATCTTTTGAGGAAGATAGGCCCATCTACGAAAGTTTAGAACCATTTGATTACTTTTACTTTTCATGGTAAAGGATAGAACATTAATTTTGACCCAATGGATGGTTTGGATATATGATTTGAATGTCAACAAGTCTACGTGCAACTAAGTGCGTGGAAAATTTTAATATAAGTTGCTCTTAAAGTTAGACCTGACCCAACCCTATAGCCCTAAGCCCCATCCAGTGAGTAAGGCTCAAGGCTCAAGGCTTGAGCCTCGAGCCTCACTCGCCCAAGCCATAATGGGCTAAAATAGAGCCGGGCCTTGGCCTTATGGCTGGGCCAGGACATAGGCTACACACACACACACACACACACACACACACGTTGTTTTTTTTTTTTACACACGCACTTGCTCTACACACACCTACACCCTCACGCCAAAGTGAGTACTTGAATCCATGTCCTTGTGTTGAAACTCTCGTGTCTACTACTAGGGCATGAGTAAGGACTCAAGATAATAAAAAGTTACATGTATGCTACGATGAACAATTGGTAGATAAATTGGTCAGGACTGGGACCAAACTCTACAAGTTACAAATATGCCACATGTATAATTAGTGAACAAATTAGCCCTAGGGCTGGGCTGGGCTAGGACCAGGGCCAACCCTACAAGTTAAATGTATGCTATGCATAAAATTGGTGGGCGAAGGGTGAAAGCGTGCTTATGAATTGTCATGCTCTCTCGTGAATCATTGTTTTTCTATGGCATACCTACGTTAAATAAGATCATTTTTCAGCCAAACATATGTTTCATTTAGCTATTTGCTATATTCATGGACTTAAATGAGTGCATCATGGATATTATTCATTATTTAAAGTGGAGTTCATGATATGATGGTTTGTAAGTGCCTAGATATCATTGATCGCACTTTACCATAATACCAAAGTTCTTCGTATTACTATATATTTTAACTATAAATGAAATTTATAACTTACGTTACTAATTCTTATGTACCATGTAAGGAAACTGGCTGGACCAGCTGGGACAGAGGGAGATATCTATCATTGGCCTTGACCTAGCTTGTCCTAAACAATGAGCCTAGATAAAGCCCTGGCCAGGTTTAGTGATCCTAACCCTGGCCCTTCAGGGCTGGGTCACCCATTGGTACCCCTACAGCTAAGCAGATGATTTCTTCAGAAAAATAGGGAAATTTCTATCTAACCTCCTTAAAATTTGAATATATCTAAATATACCCTCACCTTTCTAACAATTGGAAATACACCACTGTGAGTTCATTAACAGCTATGATGTTTAAATTATATGCCATCTCTTTCTATAAGGAAAATGATGGAAATACCCTTAGCACTGCTAGCACTTGTGAATCAATCTTACAGAAACCACACATGTTTTAAATTCATGCCAGTCATCAGGTGGGGCCACTAGGAAAATGCCATGGACAAAAAAGGGATTTTTCCGGTAAGCTGCCTATCTTTTGTTCTATGGAATGAAAAAATGTTACTTTTAAATTATTTTCCCATAACAGCTACTGTTTTCATATGCAAACTTTCTATTACCTGGATAGTTTTTGATTAACAGGAGGGTTCTATTAAGTGAAAAAATGACAAATTTGTCCTCTTTACAAGTGACTAATCACGCCTTTATCCTGTTTCATTTTTCATGTCCAAAAGCCATTTCAATGTGTTTGCATGCGGTTTTGAACTTTGGGTCATTGTTGCACACGTGGTATAATTGTTGGACCATCATTTTCTTATTGTTGGACCCACCTTTGTATTGAATATGCCTGGGTTTTGGCACACTCCCTAAAATGAAATGACTAAAATGATGGATGGTTTGGATTTACGACATGCATTATGAAGGTGGGCCCATCAAAATTAATAGTGGTTGCACGAAAATTTCACCTGTTAGTACTTACATGTCGGTTGTAGGTGTGAAATTGTCATACCTTACTGTGTTTCTTTGCAAAAAAATCCGAGCCGTCAATCATTTTCCTCATATGAATATATGATTTGGGCCAAAAAATTATACAGATCCGAAGCTAAGGTGGACCACAAAGAAGATAACTGTTCATGTTGAACCTAGGCTCTTCAAGCTTTCATGGTGCCACAAAAATTTTAAATCAGGGTAGAATTCGGTGGTTATGTTCAGGTCACTGGGAATGGCCTTTTGAACCGTTGGAATTGCCTTTTCAACGGTTTGAATGGCCTAAAAGGATTAAAAGTAGACCATTGATAGTTTCAATGGTAGCAATTCACTACTCACTTTTTCTTGTCATGAGAATCACATGTGCACTAGATCTGCATGAATTTTGGGCCCACATACTTAAATGAGGAGGTAAAAATGATGAATGGCTCAGATTCGCAACAAGTATGATGGAAGTCGGCCCCACCTCATTTTGTGGATTTCTTGAAATACCTGAAATTAAAAAAAGCTCACAAGGGGAGTTTCATCAATACCATAATACTCTGGTCATGAGAACCACATGTGCACTAGGGACTCAGGGAGAGCGGTTCTACGGTTAACGGTGTAAATAAAAGGCTGTTTTAGAAAAATAATTTAAAAGTAATAGTTTTTTAGTCCATAGACCCAAAGATAGGCGGCCTACAGAAAACTCCCCAACAAAAAAATGTCGGTCTCATTGATAAACTAGGTCAAAATTGGATGGTGAGATGTGCCATCAAGGAGATCCAATAGTCCAAAATCACAATAAATGTGGAGCCCTTTGGACGATTGTGCCACCTACATTTTTTGTACATGGCATGTTTATGGTAATAGCCCGTACATATAATCTTTATCCATGTCATTATGATCTTATGAATAGGTTGGATGACAAATAAATATCAATGTGGGCCCATGAAGGTTTTATCTTTCAATGGTTGAGGTCCATGGCATGTGATGTGGTCCACTTGAGCTTTGGATCTATCTTATTTTTGGGCTCATGCCCCAAAATGAACTGACGGAAAGAATGGACGGTATGTATATGAAATATTCATCAGATTGGATCATGTGATTTTTATTCATATTCTGAATTCCCTGTCTCAGGATAGATGATTCCTCACTCAATTAAACAATGGTAAAAAATAATGATGGATCATTTGTAAATATAATATTTACAGTGTAATTAAAAAAAAATCAAACAGCTCCTTAAAAAATATTATGAAATTGCGGAAATCGCTTATTAGTCTAAATTAAATTGTCCAATTTATGGGGCATAGTCTTATCTAAGGTGACCCTACTGGATTGGGGGACATTAAATGGATATTCATATTAAAAAGATCTAATACTCTTATTAATTTCACCAAATAAACAACCACCGGCCAAAGGTTGGGATTGAAAAAAAAAATAAAACCTAATGATCAAAATTTTACTTTTATTAAAACAAAGTTAAGGCCAGTTTAGTGGATGCTTAAAAATGAATTCATCTCATTTTAGCTAATAATAACTTTATAACAAAAATTTTGATATCTAATACATACGTAATTTAACTCGTGATGCAATAGGAAAAGGCCCTCTAAAAGATAGATTTTTAATACATAAGTTACTATTAATTAAAATAGATGAATTCCGTTTTATGCCTCGCCCTCCTGAAGTGATGTTACCATGTTTTGTGGGCTCCACCATGATGTATGTGTTGTATCCACACCGTTTATTCATTTAGAGAAATCATTTTAAGGCATGAGCTAAGGAATGAATAGATCCAAAGCTCAAGTGGACCCCACCATAAAAATTAGTGGGTCTTAAAGGCCTACCAAAAAAACTTCTTAGGGTCATAGAAGATTTCAATTAAGCTGATATTTTTGTACTTTTCCTTCATTTCATGTCCAGTGCTAACTTATAAACCGGTTGGATCTCAAATAAACATTTTGGTGAGCCTTAGGAAGGTTTCAATGATGGGCCTAACTGTCCACAGTTTTATGTGGTGAGCCTACTTGAGCTTTGCATTTGGATCTACCTCATTATTTGGATCATGCCTTAAAATGATCTCTCTGAATGAATGAACGGTGTGGATGCAACACATACATCATGGCAGGGCCCATAGATCGTGGTGACATCATTTCATTAGCTAGTTTAGCTACTGTAGCTAATCCACGTTTGGCTTAGTCAGAGTATTACATGCCATACATACAATTTAAGAGTGCCTGTCCCAAGAATCATGCCAGCCAGAGCATCAATTAACTCCGCGTTTTCGAGTACATCAGTCCAAAACTTCATACACTGCCAGAGTATGATTGATCATATACAGGCGCTTAGAAGTTAGTTAGAAATTGCATATACGAAATTCAAATTAGTCGTCCAAACCATGGGTACTATTTTCAATGCATCATGGACCAAAATTTATGATAAGTTGATAATTTAAATATGAGATTGGTGGACATTTCATGGACAGTTAAAAAAGAAAAGACTTTCAATGGTCCCATTTCAACAATCATATATATGTCCACAAATCAGTGCTCAGGATTGTTTAAGTAATATAATTTTAACATTGCAACTTAGATATAATGGGCCAATAATTTTAATGGTTTAATTTGAGCCACTGTATGCCTTTCATACAATTCCTAAATGCCTGTGTATCAAGCACCATTCCCCACTGCCTGAGTATCAGATTAACACTTGTCAGAAGTAGTTCTTCTTTCTCTTTCAAGGAAAGCTTTGATACTCTGGCAAATTGTGGTGGATGATACACAGTCACTTGGAAATTACTTAAAATTTTCGTTTATCATATAAGCAACTAATATTAAACTATATAAATAATTATTCCCTATTTAGATGTATCTAATAGACAGGTTGGATGACACTCAAACATCTTGCTAAGCTCCACACAGCTTTCAAAACCTTTGTAATCATTTCCCCCCTCCAAGAGATGTTTGGACTAAAAGGATTTAAGGCATCTGTGTTAGAGATCCTTGCCATTCATCAATAGTGGCCACTTTTAGCATGCCATATATTAAAGGTGATGATTTTATGCATATCAAATGAGCCACACATGTAAGTTGAATATGGATTATTAGACCTTTTTATTTAATTGCCCACGTACCGATTACTGCTTTTGTTGGTACGATGAGATGAGGAATGTTACTTTTGATGCAAGGAACGCTCGTGGTGGACCCCATGTGATGGCTAGATCTTGGATACGGTTTCACATAGGATGTAGAAAGCATTTAATAGACAGATGTATTCTCTGACACCAATGAAAAAGTATCATATGTACGTATCATAAATAGATGAAAACAGTAAGTGCACATGATCATTTTGTACTTTTTAGTGTAAGTTTTTTGCCAGAACGCATGTACGGGATGCGTTTTCATTAGTACCAGATGGAGTATGTCCAACGCCCTACTCGATGCAATTGCTTCCTTCGGCATATACAAACGTGGATGAGGAGTGACTCAAAATCTGACTAAGTGGATGCAACCTTGACCGTGGGGTCCACCTCCATGTATGCATTGTATATCTACACCGTTCGCCAGTTTCATCAGCTCATTTTCAAAGAATGAAGTAGATATAAATCGCAGATGGACTATTTAGTAAGGATTGAACTCCCACCATTAAAAACTTCTTATGGGCCACAAAAGCTTTGGAATAAGCTGCTATTTATGTTTTCCTTGACCTTACCAACAAGTTGGATGACAAATAAATATTACGGTGGACCTTAGGAAGTTTTTTATGATTGGTGTTCAATGATCATTGTTTCCTATAGTGTGGGCCACCTAAGATTTGTATATGCTTCGTTTTTGGAACCATGCCCTAAAAGGACCTGGGAAAATGGATGAACGATGTGGATAATACAACACATACATCAAGGTGGGCTCCACAGAGAGGGTTGCACCCACTTGGTTGGATGTACGGTTACACCTAAATCCGGTAAATGGACTGCCCGCCACACCCTATCAATATCACATTAAATTTCTATCCTTAGGGCGTGTTTGGCTGAGCGTTGGATGTGGGATTAGGTGGGATTAGGAGGGATTCGTGTTAGGCTATGAGCCTAAAAATGAGATAGATTCAAAAGTGGGCTGCACAAAAGGAAACATTGAGGATTGATGTCCACTATTGAAACATTTGTGGGGGAGACATTAGTTTAGGATAACATTTTTGTGTTTTCAATTCATCTCACTAAGATTGACCTAATGAACAATTTGGTTGGCATATAAACATCATGGTGGACCTAGGGAGGCTTCAATTATAGTCATTTCTCCAAACACTTTTTCCTATCATTTGGTCCACGTAGTTTTGAATTTGCCTCAATTTTGGCATATGTCCTAACATGAGTTGATAAAATGGATGGACATGATGGACTTCTCATAAACATTATGGTGGACCTCACTTAGCTTTTAACTGTAGGAACTTAGACAAGTACTGCACGAAATTCACCTCCCCTAACCTAGGTTTCATATTCATATGCAGATAGGGAATCACCCTGCCAATCCACAGCTCGGCCAAAGTATGGGCCCCGAGGGAGTGATGCATGTGTTTTGCCTACACCGTCCATCCATTTTTCCATATCATTTTAGCTTATAAGCTTAATGGCCAGTTTGGTTTAGCACGGTTATATTAGTAAATGTGTGGTAATATGTGGTAAAAAAGTAATAATTACTATTATTATTGTAGTAAGAAGAGTGACTAGTCACGATACTCTCTCCTTGCATCTCCACTTCTAACATGTAAAGTACTCCCATTGGTTAGATATACTTGGATGTAAAAAGTCAATATGTGTTATATCCATATGATCTATCCATTTTGCAACATCAATTTGGGGTCTCCTCAAAAATGAGGAATATCCAACACTTATGCATGGACCTCACGAAGTTTTCAGTGGTATGAGTTCAATTTCCATTGCTAGTTGTGGTGTGGTCCATTTTTACATCTACTTATTTTTGTCTTATTTCATAAAATGATTACACAAGATGGTTAGGCAATGTGAATATAACATATACATTATAGTGGGGTATATGAAATTATGCCACATTAATACACCTGGCCAGTCTATGCCATGTGTGATTTTCATTGATAACAATGATTTGATAGTTGGCAATATCTAATCAAAATTAAAAGTAATGACCTGAGTTTTACACTAGTAGTCTATAAACCAAAATTGCCCTAAAATTGAGGTGGATCTAAGAATCGAGTGGACCACACCATACTAAGCAGCGGAGATAATGACATCCAGCATGAAACCTCTCTAGGGTCTACTGTAAAACTCCTATCAGGTGGGCCATACATGATCATCAAATCTAACCGTTGGATTATTCAGATTTAGTGATTCAGTGAGCCTCACTACAATTGTGATAATTGTATATAGGTTTGGGGTGGGACACTTGAACTGCGGTCCCTATACTTGGTTATTAAGCCACATATGAAAACCTATGGTGTGGAGACCCTAAAAGGGAAAAGTGTGATGAGTGAGCTTTTGACCTTTTTTCTATAAATAGATGTCTTGGTCTCCTCACCAACACAAGCGAGAAAACCTTAGTCCCATTGAAAGTTCTTCTAAAGGTATAAGGTGCAGAAGATCAAGATTCCTATCAGCGGAATGTCTTCCCAATCAGGTACGCTTTCAGTTTATGGTTTTAAATCTCCATTGCTGATGCATAGATGATCTGTCAATTTCGCAATACAGATCCCACATCCACTGCCATATTTATTTGCCATCTAACTTGTTCATAAGGTCACATAGAAGTGAAAACACGGATAATAGCCTGATCGAGAACTTCCATGGCCTTATTAAGTTTTCAACTGTGTGGGTGTTCAATCTCCACTGTGTGGTCGACTTGAGCCTTGGATCTACCTAATTTTTGGGCTTAATTACTAAAATGATATGACAAACGGGATGAACGGTGTGGATAAAAACCATACATCATGATGACTCTTCAGAGCCCCGTGCCTGTGCAAATCTCGGGACAGGTTGGGTAGGACCCAATCCGTGTCCTCCGTATACATGGACGGATGACTGACGTGGGTGCCATGGCCGTTTAGGTGCGGCCCCAGCCTCACCCTAGCCGGTGGTGGCCCTTACCTGGGGGCCACCTTGATGTATATATTCTAAATCCACGCCGTCCATCCGTTTTTCCATATCATTTTAGGATACAAACCCAAAAATTAAGCAGATACAAATCTCAGGTATACCATTATAGGAAAAAGTGGTGATTGAATGCCCCACTCTTGGTAATGTTTTTATAATATTTATTTTCCATCCAACCTACTGGTAAGGTCACAAAAACCTAGATTAATCGAAATATCAGCTTGATTCAAAAATTTCGTGGCCCATGGTAAGTTTTTAATGGTCAATCATCACTATTTCCTATAGTATAATCCACATGAGATTTGCATTTGCTTCGATTTCGTGCCCTAATACTAAAATGATCTGGAAAAACGGATGGACGGCGTGGATGTAGAGTACGTACATCAAGGTGGGCCCCACGGTTATTGCGGCACCTAATCCGCTCCCACGACAGTCACGGAAGAGGGAACAACGATGCATCTTGTCTTTTTCGCTGAATGAGGGCATTCTGGTCATTTTACTTATCATTAACGATAAGAATTGACGGCAGGGTTGTATTTATAATTGTCAAAAAAATAAAAAACTTCAACGAAGATAAATACAAATATGAAAATATTGAGGAGGTATCTTCAAATATCCAAAAGTAAAAAGGGTTCTCTACAATTCTCCTAATAAATCCCTCCCACAGGTCCTAGCTGTGGGTGCCCACCCGTGATATGCATGTAGAATCCAAACCGTCCATAGGGTGATAGTACTCCTTATGGCCACCATATAAAAGAATCATCTCTATCAATAGCTCATCTGGGACACATCACAGGGACATCCACCCCAATCAATCAGATGCACCCTTCCATGGCCTACCATGGGCTAAAAATCAGGACAATTCATGAATTAGGTGGGGCACACCACAGATAACAGTTGAGAGTGGATACCCACCATTTGAAACCTTCGTGATTGTTTATAGGGCCCACTGAGATGTGGTACATACATCCAGCCCAACCATTGTGTGTATCTCACTTAGAGGATGGATCACACCAAGTTTCAGTCATATCCAAAACTCAAGTGAGTCCCACCAAGTTCTTTTAAATGTTTCCGGCATGATTTCACACCGTTTTAGATGGTGCGAGCCACTTGAGTTTTGGATACGGCTTATTTTTGAGATATTCCATAACCTAAAGGGGACCCACCAAATGCACAGTGTGGATGTGCAACATAGATCACGGTTGGGCCCACACAGCTCAACCTCATGGAAAGCTTGATCAGAAAGGATTTTGGGATCTGGGCCAAACAAATGGGGGCCCATCACTGGACGGGTTGAATATCTCTCACACATCAAATGGGCCCCGATGCAGCTCCAACGTATGCCATCATTCCCTCCGACAGGTATCCTTGAGTACAATTTAAATAATTGATTTACACATTTTACCGAGATTATTTGGCTTATTCACCAAACGTTATGTTTGTTGTTTGTCCAATTCACCGTCTAATCAAACAATCTCCACCGTCCATTCCGTCAATGACACAATTCTTGAGAAACCAAATGAAAATCATACCAAGGATCCATGAATCACACGTTTCTTGAACAATTCACACGAAAATGTATGAAAATGTGCTGCGACTGATTAAATCGCATTATTCATTCCAAATACCTATTTTAATGGCCCTCATTCCTCCTAATAAATCATACGGGCCTGATCAAACATTATGTTTGTCGTTTGTCCAATTCACTATCCAATTAAACAATCTCCACCGTTCATTCCATCAATCACACAATTCTTAAGAAACCAAGTGAAAATCATATCAAGGATCCATGAATTACACGTCCCTTGAGCAACTCACACGAAAATGTCTTGCGACTGATTGCATCGCAATATTCATTCCAAATACCTATTTTAATGACTCTCATTCCTCCTAATAAATCTTACAGACCTGATCAAATATTATGTTTGTTGTTTGTCCCATTTACAGTCCAATTAAACAATCTCCACCGTTCATTCCATTAATCACACAGTTCTTGAGAAACCAAGTGAAAATAATACCAAGGATCCATGAATCACACCTCTTGAACAACTCACACGAAAATGTGTTGCGACTGATTACATAGCATAATTCATTCCAAATACCTATTTTAATGGCTCTCATTCCTTCTAATAAATCATAGGGACCTGATCAAACATTATGTTTGTTGTTTGTCCAATTCACTGTCCAACTAAACAATCTCTACCGTCCATTCCATCAATCACACAATTCTTGAGAAACCAAATGAAACTCGTACCAAGGATCTTTGAATCATGTGTTTCTTGAACAACTCACACCAAAATGTGCTGCGACTGATGACATCACATTATTCACTCCAAATAACTATTTTAAGGGTTCTCATTCCTCCTGATAAATCATAGGACCTAATCAAACATTATGTTTGTTGTTTGTCCAAATCACTGTCCAAGTAAACAATCTTGACTGTCCATTCCATCAATCCCACAATTCTTGAGAAATTAAATGAAAATCATACCAAGTATCCATGAATCACGCGTTTCTTGAACAACTCACATGAAAATGTGCTGCGACTGATTACACCACATTATTCATTCCAAATAAATATTTTAATCGCTCTCATTACTCCTAATAAATCATAGGGACTTGATCATGGCTTGCCCATGACCCTGTTGTTCAGCAATCCAAACCGCTCATACGGCAGGCCCTACAATGGATGACGGATGTCATGTAACTATCCCAGATTGGTATATCTTAAACATTGGATATTTGTTTCTTCTTTCATTGAATATGGACCATGCCGTCTTTTATCTTTTAACAATGAATTGGATGGTGGGGATCTTCCAATGTAAGAGACTTTAGGAGAAACGCCCATCTATTTTGAGATCAGTCGAATCAACGGTTTGGATCTCAAAACTATTGACCCCGCATGCACAGGACTCTGCAGTGATGTACAAAACCAGTAACTCCTCTTTTCACTGGGAATTTTGAGAATCTATGGCAAATGACGTTGCATGTGACGTCATGTCAAACCCAAACTCAACCTTCGTGAAGTAGCAAATCTTGAATTTTTAATTTCCACGCAATGCCTTACATAGCACACTTAGATTATTTTTAACACGTGAAACAGTGCCTTTTAGGCAGGTGATGTGGGGACTAAATGGATGTTACAATTTAGAGAGTAGATGAATTTTCTCTTGAACAAGGAGTGTTTCAAGAGAGGTTTTTTTTTTCTTTTTTTTCTTTTCTTGAAGTCAATATTTAGGATTTCAAGACTTTTCAAGTGGTATTTAAAGGATTTCTTATGAAGGTATTCAAGATGAGAAAGTATATTACTAGCATTAAAATAGTAGAGGGTTTTTCTTTTTAAGCTTAGTTTGAAGGAGGTTTTGTTGTATTCTTGAAGAAGGTATATATTCTATTTCATATTCTTTGTAATCTCTCTTTGATATAGTTGATTTTTTTTTTTTTTTTTTTTCTGCCGGATTGTATATGAATGTAACTCAATTATAAACCACGTATATCTTATGTTCTTATATGGTTAAGATTTTATCTCATTTCTATTTATTGCATATGATTCTTACATATTCTGTGTGCCATTAGAATCAATTGGTGTTTAATTTTGGTAGTGTGTTACTTAGGTGGTGGTTCTAGTTGCATAAAGTAGTGGTCGGTAATTTTAATTGCTTCAAGTGGTATCAGAACTTTTAAGTTTTGATGCAGGGATGAACGTGATGAAGTCGATCATTGTCTTCCTCAAGGATAACTATTCCGAATCCATGGAGCTTCTCTGGATTCCTTACAGACACTTTTCGAATCTATGATGAAAAGAAATAAAAATAATTTTAAGATATATGAAAGAAACTTCTTGAATGGTTGATAGATGCAATAAATGAGTATATAATCTTTTAAATAAGGATATCAAAACTTGGAATAAGTTTATGAATTAAACTATAACTAAAACTCCCTAAAATTCATAACTTACTATAAATTATAAATTTTCTATTTATAGTAAATGTCCTATATGGCTTAACCACGTTATTCTCCTAATATTTCTAAACACTTTTCATGTTGGACACAACTCCTAAAGCCTAACAGATGAAGAGTTATAATCAAACTAAAACTTACTAAAAATAGTAAAACGAAAATAAACATGGAATTCGACCGTCGATATGATGGAATCTCGCAAATACGGCTTGGGCAACCTGGCATAGCCAGGTTGGTTAGATAAATTAGCTCGTCATACCCCAAAAATCATGTATGGTACGTCGAGTAACTCATTCCGGTTTGCGAGATATGCTTGTTTTAAAGTTCTGACGGTCTTGATGACTTTTACCTTTGATCGGGCCTCCTCTAATCCATCTTGGACATGAAAGTGTCCACGACCCACTCTACATTAAGTTTGTGTAGTAAATTGAAAGAGATGGCTAGTAGTAAATTTGATGAGTAATTTTTTTTTTTAAAATTTTTAAAATTTTTATTTTTATTTTTTTTGAACTTTAGGAATTAGAAGTTTAAGATTTGTTAGTTCAACAAGGGCAATACAAGGTATTGCTTGATAAGGTAAAGAAATCAAAATCTATAACCAATGATGATTGAGATAAAATGGATCTCAAGGCATTGTCTAATATCTGCTTGTGTTTGGCGAATCATGTTTTATATTACCAAATAATTAATGAGAAGATCGCAGCGAGCTTATGGGAGAAGGTAGAAAGCTTGTATCAAATAAATTCCCACATAAATCTGATTTTCTTTAAGAAAGAATTATAGACCCTATGGATGAAGGATGGTACAAAAATTTCCGACCATCTAAATATATTTAATAATATTATCTATAAGCTTGAAAGCATAGGCGTGAGAATGGAAACATAAGGCAAGGTGGTGACATTTCTATGTATGTTACTAGAGTCTTATGACAATTTAATTACATCATTCAGTTGTACCAATGAAGACTCACTCGATTAGAATACAATTTGTAGTGTATTTCTTGCCGATGAACTTAAAAAAAGGCAAAATTTAGAAAGTTCAAGTTGTTTAGAAGTGAAAGCTCTTTTGAGAAGAGGATTGTCGAATGACCGTGGTAACAAATTGAAGAATTCTTCAAGAAACAAGTCTTGGGGCCGTTTAAAATCAAGGGGTGATAAAGGCCCTTATTGCGTATGTGGCAAGACTAATCACTTGAAAAAAGATCGTTGGAAAAGAAAAAAAAAGAAGAAGAAGGAATTTGATTCAAACAATGATAAAAAACTATTCGAATCCAAGAATGAATCTAATCAAGTAGAAGTGTTAACATCTGCATCAATTGAAGATTAGGTGTTAATGGCAGGTTCTAATATGACATTTTTTATACATCGAAATTAGATACTTGATAGTAGTGCCAATCATTATATGTGTACTCATCATTTATGGTTTAACACGTATGAATCACAAGAAGGTGGTATTGTTTCGATGAGAAATTACTCAACTAGCAAAACAGTTAGGAGTAGTTTGGTTGCTTTGAAAATATTTGATGAAATGACTATTAGACTTAAAAATATGAGGCATGTGCCGGGATTGAAAAAAACTTCTCTCTCTCTCTCTCTCTCTCACACACACACACACACACACACACACACACACTCAGAATTAGATTCGTATTGTTGTAAATTTATAAGGCCACCAGAAGTAATCAAAATCTCCAAAGGAGTACACGTCATTATAAAAGGCATCCAAGTTAAAAAATTATACAAGCTTTTAAGAAGTATAGTGACAAATGACATGATAAATGCGACTATGGAGAATGATGAACTTCCATTGCAGTCATGGTTAAGAGCTTAGGTCATACGAGTGAGAGGGCTAGGGTATGGAAGTATTGACAAATTTTTTTTTTTTATTATTTTTTTTTATAATTTTTAATACCCACAATGAAGTTTGGTAAAAAGAAATCGTGTAAACATTGTCTCTATGGAAAATAATATAGGCAAAAGTTTTCAAAAAGTAGTTACACAACTAAAGGTGTGGTTGATTAAATACCCATATATGTGTGGGACCTGCCACCAGCTACTTCATATGGTGGTGCTCTATACTTCGTTTCATTCATTGATGATTTCTTAAGAAAAGTATGGGTGAAAACATAAGGTCTAAGAGTGACATGTTCACAACTTTCAAGCATTTTAAGGCTGAGGTGGAGAAGCAAATATGATATTACAAGACTCTTAGGACAGATTACGAAAATAAATTTACTTCAAATGAATTTTCCAAGTTTTGTACGAATGAAGGAATCAAGTGACACTTTACAGTTGTTTACACTCCTCAATAAAATAACGTGGCTGAAAGAATGAACCACACACTAATGGGAGTGTGATAGAAGTATGTTAGCTAATATGGGGCTTGAATAAGAAATGTCAGCGGAAGCTATTTTAATTGCTCACTATCTCGTTAATTGATCATCATTTATGTCTCTAGAGGAGAAAACACATCAAGAGGTATGGTCTGGAACTCATTGTAATTATTATGAATTGGAGATATTTGGTTATGTTGCATTTACTTTAATTCATAGTTGTCAAAGAAACAAATTGGAACCTAGATAAAAAAAAATACATTTTTGTTGGTTATGCAAATAAGCAAAAGACTTATCGTTTGTGGGATTCGATAGCTAAGAAAATTATCATTAGTCATGA
The DNA here is from genome assembly GCF_029962835.1 of Magnolia sinica. Classification (NCBI taxonomy): domain Eukaryota; kingdom Viridiplantae; phylum Streptophyta; class Magnoliopsida; order Magnoliales; family Magnoliaceae; genus Magnolia; species Magnolia sinica. The sequence goes on along the minus strand of NC_080584.1, from coordinate 8,146,981 downwards.
AATTTATTTTGATGAGTCTTATGTGCTTATGCGATGTTCAAAATATCAAAATAAGGAGAAAGAAAGTCCGCGACAAATAATATTCAACATTTTGAATATGTAATGAAATGTTCGATTTCAAATATTATAAATCCCATGGATCAAGAATATGATCAAGTTAAAACTGAAGGAATTGAAGATGGTGAACAAAAAACACTACCTATGATAGACTGTTCATCTCGTAAAATCCGTTATCTGACATATCTCAAAGATTATATGGATCTTACGACATTGAGGGCTCTAGTCACAGAAGATTAAGAACCAAACGCCCTTGAAGAAGTTATGTAAGATAAAGATTAAGAAAATTGAAAGAAGATCATGCAAGAAGAAATGTCTGCGCTTGAAAAAAAATAATCACACATGGGTTTTGGTGGAATTGCCAAAGGGTCATAAGGCGGTTGGTTGTGAGTGGTTCCATAAAATCAAGGAGAGCGTAGGTGGAAAATTTGAAAGATACAAGAGAATGCTAGTTGCTAAGTGTTTTATACAAAATGAAAGTATTGATTTTATGAAAATTTTTGCACCGAATGAGAAACTTATTTCAATTTGGTTTGTTTTTGCACTTATAGCTTCATTAGACTTGAAACTTGAGTAAATGGATGTAAAAACAACATTTGTACATGGGGATCTTGAAGAAGAATTCTACATATGACAATTGAAAGGGTTTATTGTGAAGGATAAGAAGAATCTTATATGCAAGTTGAATAAATCATTATAAGGCCTCAATCAAACATCAAAGCAATGGTATAAAAAGTTTGACTCCTTAATTATGTTAAGTCTTGAATTAAAAAAAAAGTAATTATGCCATCACTTGTATTTCAAACTTTTTAGTAATGATTTTTTTTTTTTAATCTTGGTTTTGTATGTTGATGATATACTTTTAGTATGCAAAGATATGAGAAGAATTGATGAGTTGAAGGCTCAATTAAATGAAAAATTTGAGAGGAGGGATTTAGGAGCGACACGCCAATCCCGAGGATGGAGATAAAATAGGGTCGACAAAGTGGAACCGTGTCACTTTCTCAAAAAATGTTCATTGAAAAGGTGCTTGACAAGTTTGGCATGAGCAAGACAAAGCCAGTAAATGTTCAATTGACTGCTTATTTCATGTTATCTTTCAAACAAAGTCCAAAGTTAAAAGAGAAAAAATGATATATGGATAAGATTCTATATGCAAGTGTGGTGAAAGTTTGATGTTTGCTATAGTGTGTACTAGGCTAAATAGAGCTTATGCGGTTGGAGTGCTTAGTCATTTTATGGTAAATATACAACAACCACATTGGAATGTGGCAAAATGGACACTTCGATACTTGAGATGCACAAGTAATCATGTGGTTACATCTAACAAAGGGGCAAAGGTGACGCATGGTTCTGTTAATGTAAATTTTATTGGTGATCTTGGTAAGTGAATATTAACCACAATATACATATTTTGTTTTGCAAATGGTCTTATAAGTTGGATGTCAAATCTTCAAGGAACAATAATATTGTCAACTATGGACGTGCTGAGTACATAGTGGCAACGGAAGCTTGTAAGGAGGTGACTTGGCTTCAAGGACTTGTAGGAAAGATATGTTTTGTTTGTAAACTAACGAATTTATTTTGTGACAACATGAGCACCATTTATTTGGCGAAGAACCGATTCAAGAGAAGAAAGTACAATGCAATTCGACACCATTTCATTCCTCAAGTCATTGAAGATGGCTAAATTCATTTGTTAAAGGTAGGAATAAAGGAAAATGTAGCAAATAGGCTCACAAATACTGTTCAATGGAGAAGTTGTATTGAAGCTTGGCTTGGTATTGATTGTGGATTGACAAGGGAATGAAGTGATTTTGCTATCAAGGTGAAGATTGTTAAAATTATGACATCAAAATCACCATGAGTTTATTTAGGTTTTTAGCTTGACCCATGTTTCACATAAGCTAATAAGGCCCAAGTGTTAGTGGACTCCTGGAGAGGTATTTTTGACATCCTCCTCATAAAAGGGTGGCTTTTAGGATAAGTGATGTGTTGGCTAAGGGAGTGTTATGATTTTAGAGAGTGAAAGTAGAGTTTTCTCTTACAAAAAGAGAGTTTCAAGAAGAATTTCTTCTTAAAGACAAAATTTAAGATTCCAAGGCTTTTCACGTAGTATTCTAAGATTTTTTTCTTAAGATATCTAAGGTTAGAAGATTTATTAATAGTATTGCAATGGTAAAATATTTTTCTTTTTAAAGCTTGGGTCAAGAAGATTTTGTTGTATTCTTGAAAAAGCTACTTAATTCCTATTTATCCATTATCTCTCCTTTATATAGTGAATGATTCTTTATTGGATTGTTCATGAATGTATGCCAGTTGATGAACTAAGTATATCTTATGTTCTTGTGTGGCTATCGTGTGTGTGTGTGTGTATAAATTTATTTCACAATATCCTTGTATACTCCATGTGCCATCGAAATAAAAATGTATTTAATTTAAGCGGGCGTAATATTGCATGGGCGATGGTTCTAGTTACATTAAATGGTCCACGATTAATCACTTTATTTTTCAAATTAACAAGTGTGATAAAAGCCGGCCTTCCATCTCAAGCCAGCGAGCTGCTCTTTTATTCTAAGCTTCCAAAATATCATATATTCATTCACCCCGTGGTCTTTGAGTCAGGGTAGCAACAGCAATAGAAGGTTCTGTGTATATGGAGGTATAGGATTTTCAGTACCTCCATCTCATAATGTTTACTTGGCAAACATGGATTAGATCTAAACCGTCCATTTTGTGCTTACAATAGTTATTGGGTCATGATTCAAAATCCACAGTATTTCAACATATCCAGCCTTTCAACGATTGAATACTTATGAACGCTAAAAGATAATAAAATCCAGTAACGGCTTCTATTACGTGAAATAATTCCCATTTATTAGACGGTTAAAATAGTCTGATCAAGTAAAATTTTAGTGAACAGTCAATCAACGGCTGATTCTACAGTATACCTAGTTCAGATCTTAATATACACCTGTCACGTGTGTGGTATAAATCTGACGCACGAAACTTTTGTGCCTCCAGAGAGGCAGGTAATCCGTTGTCAATATGAAAATTTACCACAGTAGCACCTAACTTTCGACTTGTTTATTATTTGAGTTTTGCTAACTCCACACGCGTGGATTGCCCTGCCCATCCGCACGTGCCAATATGGACCACATGTGTTGGATCTAAGGCACACATGAGTGAAAGTGGCAGATCCAAAGCTCAAGTGGACCCCACCACAGAAAACAGTGGGGATTGAATGCCTACCATTAAAAACTTCCGGGGGGCCATAGAAATTTTGGATCAAGCTGATATCTGTGTTTTTCCTTCGTGCATTTCTGAACTCATGAACAAGTTGGATCTCAAATAAACATCATGGTGGGCTCTAGGAAGGTTTCAACGGTAGGCATCACTCTCCCCACTGATTTTGGTACTAGGGTCCACTTGAGCTTTGGATCTGCTTCATTTTTGGGCTCATGCCCTAAAATACCCTAAAATGATCTCTCCAAATTGATGGACGGTTTGGATACAACACATACATCATGGTGGGCCCACATAACTCGGTCATGACATCACTTCAACAGCAATCTCGTCGTATTATTGTGATGATATCGTACAACCAAATTTCTGTGACAAAATCATGGGAATTTCAAAATCTCAAGAGGAATGTTGGTAGACTTTCACTTGTTTTGGAATACTTCTAAAGACCCTTTAGTTTTCTCATTAGGTAGACTTTCTTCAGCCATGCCACGTTTCTATTTTTTAGGTTTTCTTACCTACTTTGACCATAAAATAGCATATTCAAATTACAAGAAATTTCATAAAAGCCTAGTCCAGAAGGTTTTCTCATTAGGTAGACTTTCTTCAGCCATGCCGTGTTTCTATTTCTTAGGTTTTCTTACCTACTTTGACCCTAAAATAGCATATTCAAATTATAAGAAATTTCATAAAAGCCTAGTCCACTAGGTTTTCTCATTAGGTAGACTTTTTTCAGCCATGCCATGTTTCTATTTTTTAGGTTTTCTTACCTACTTTGACCCTAAAATAGCATATTCAAATTATAAGAAATTTCATAAAAGCCTAGTCCACTAGGTTTTCTCACTAGGTAGACTTTCTTCCGCCATGCCATGTTTCTATTTTTTAGGTTTTCTTACCTACTTTGACCCTAAAATCGCATATTCTAATTATAAGAAATTTCATAAAAGCCTAGTCCACTAGATTCAACACTTTAAATCAATCATATACTATATATACGGTGCATAATGCAACTAGCTTTTGACATTTTTATCCTTTTAGTTAGTCTTCTAAGCATTGTTTAAGAGATGGTAAAGTCATTATACACTGTAGTTACTTGAAAACGATGCATATGTTAGCTTTCACTTTCCTTTTTTTTTTTTTTTTTTTTTTTTAAATTTTTATGTAAATGTTTGTAGTTCATAGTGATCTCTCTACTTATAGCCTATTTAAATTAGGGAGACTATCCAACTAAGGTGGCATTTGGATCATAAGTCACTTAAATTGCTCATGCTTTAAGTAGCTTATCTTGGTTTCTACTTATTAAGCTGAAGTGACTAATGGTTAGAGCTGTACACGAGTTGAACTGAGTCGAGCTTGGCACAACTTAACTCGGCTCGGCCAATAGTTGACGCTAGCTCAAACTTGTGTGTGTGCTCGAGCCTAACTGGCCAGCTCGACTCGGTTCGGTTAGCAACTCGAGCCAATTCAAGTCGAGTTCGAGCTTGTGTGACATTTTCTCAAAAACATGGAGTGCACCTTCAATTTCTCATAGTATGCAAAACATCAACGTTAGTTTATAGGTATTTCATCAAACACTCAATAGGCAGCATCAAAAACAAAATATGAGGGTAGTTTTATCATGTAAAGTTGTTGTTTTTTTTTTTTAAAAATAATTATTTATAGTGATTTATTTCGTATCCATACCTTCCTCGCCACCAGCCGATCTCGTGGAGAATGTATGCACCCGAAACAACACTTCATTGAGTCATTTCATCAAACACTTGGTGATTGACATCAATATCAAAATAATTAACCGAGTCACCAAACTAATTTGATCCGAGTTCGATTCGAGTTGAGGTTCGATCTGAGTCGATTTGAGCTCGGCTCAAAATTTTTTCAAGCTCCAAAAATCAACTCGACCCGACTCAAACTCAGTTTCTAACCAAGTTGAATCGAGTTTTTTCGAGTCGAGTCGAGCAAGCTAACTCGGTTCGTGTACAACTCTACTAATGGTGCGTTTGGGTGGTAAGTTATTTAACATAATCTACTTATGCCTTAAGTAACTTTTCTTGGTTTCTACATAATCAACTAATAGTATATTTGGTAGGTATGTTTTTAAGAAACATAAAAAAAATAAAAAAGCTTAAGCTGCCATGTTGAAACGCCGTCCGATAATGCCATAACCATGGCGCCCACTTTAATGTGTTTTAGATATCCACTCCATTCATTCATTTTGCCAGCTCATTCTAGAGTATTGGTCCAATAATGAACAGATCCAAATCTTACGTGGACCACACCATGAGAAATAGTGGTGATTAACACTCACCATTAAAAACCTTCAAGGGCCCACCGTAATGTTTATTTTCCATCCAACCCGTTGATAAGGTCACATAGATCAAGATGAAGGGAAAAACAAATACCAACTTGATCCAAAACTTTTGTGGCCGCTAAGAAGTTTTAATGGGGGCATTTATTCACCATGTTTCTTATGGTGTGGTCCACTGGAGATTTTTATCTGCTTCATTTTTGGGCTCATGCCCTAAAATGAGCTAGGAAAATGGATGAAAGGCATGGATATAAAACATATACATTTATAAGGTTCATAATCATTGACTGAACAGTTTGTTTCCCCAGACTAACCTAATCTGCTTCGCTCCTCTAGCTAGAGGTAGATTGGTGGGTGAATCCAACTCCACTTGCGTAGGTACACCATGATGTTTCTTAGAAATCTACCCGCCCATCCATTTTATTAAATCATGTCAAAAGCTAGGCTAAAAAATGAGGCAGATCCAAAGCTTAGGTGGACCACTTTAGATGTAACTACAACTTTAGTTTAGTAAATTTTCTCTTGCATAAGATAAAGAAGGCCGACTGGTTGCATGCTAGTGATTTAAGAGTGGAATGTTAGTGATTTAAGAGTGGAATGTAATTGCAATATAGAGTTCAATCCCTTGGTATTATTGCTAATTATTTGTTGAGAATCGAATGATACATAATTTTTCCAATTTATATCTTAGTTTTATGAACATGAATTAGCTTAATGTTCTATTTTACTCATGTATGTGTTACAAGGTGAATTTAAGAGCTTGGATTGAAAAATGGTGCTAAAAATCATGAATTTGATGTTCAAGAATCACCAAGGCAAGTGATGGATCTTAGAAGACAAAGATTGAAGAATTCACATGTCAAAGATTCAAGAAAACCAAGTAAGGAATGAAAAGAATCGAAGATTTGAAGTGAAGAATCCTAAAATCATCTTGAAAAGTGTATGCTGAAGCTCTGAGTCTATTTTGGAAAATTATGCAGCGGAAAATCTATTTTAAACAAACTGTGCAGTGAGAAGTCTATTTTGAAAACTGCGTAAATTTGAGGCGGTTTTTAGAGTTTTCTAACTTTGTACGAAAATTGGAGTTCCCCACTTATAAATAGGGCTTCCTAGGGCATTCCTAAGGATCATAAAAGGCATCACAAAGCAAAATTTAGAGTTTTTAAAGAGTTTTTAATTTTATTAAAGTTTTATAAGTTGTTTTTTTATTTTAAATATTTTTTATTTGTATTTTTTTCTTTCTTGTTGCTTTTTATTTCTGCAATTTAATTATATTTTTATAAGTTCCTTCTAGCCCAAGTTAGAAGGGAAACACATGATTTTAATAATTCTTTAAGTTATGATGATTTATTGTTTTAATGATGAGAATAATCGTATATGCATGTTATCTTTTGTTTAGGTTTTGTTTTTTTATCCTCTTGTGAGATCCATGTGTTTCCATCATTTGAGATCCACATTGATGGATAGGCTTATCCTATATCAATCAGATTTCCTAGATAGGAGAGGTTCTTAACCTGTTATATTTTTTTGATTTTCATTATCTCATTGATATTGAATTCTTAGAATCACTGACGTTTGAGAATATATATCAATGGTGCAAACCCATGATTTTCTAATATTTTATATCACTTATTAAAATATTTAAACTGTTTTATTTTCCGATTAGGCTGACCATAGTGCTCAGATCCTAGTTGTGTTATCTAAGTCATTATGATTTTGGAATATTAACCTATGTGTGGAACTTTGAAGCTTGGGTGTTATTTTAATTCAGTTGAATTACATCTATTCAAAAATCCCAAAATCAAATCATTAGTTTAGTTTTTATTACTTAGTTTGTTTTCCATTTGATTTTTTCCTTTTCGCAATTCATCTCTCTATCGGATCGACCTTAGATATTACTTACGAACCTCTGCACTTCGAGGCAAACAATCATTATCATAGTTCACAACCTTAATTATTTTGTAAAATCATGAGTTGTATTGTACCAAACAGACCATGGGCAACAGACTCGACGATTCAAACTGGCTCATCTAGTCCCGAGTAGAGAAGGGTCTCACTCGTGTCAAAGGTTAATTGACCTGACTCACCCATAGCGTCTAGACTGGTTCCAACTAAGCCAGGTTCAACTCAGACGAACCATGAAAGGACATTTGATGGAGAAATGAACGTGATGAGGTTGATCACCATCTTCCTCAAGGATAGCTACTCTGAATCCAAGGAGCTTCTCTTGACTCCTCATAGAGACTTTTTGAATCCATAAGAAAAAAACAAGAAATATAAAAATAAATTCTATAAAATTCAAATTTTGATTGATGAATGAAATAAACGAGCTCACAACCCTTTAAATAGGGATAAGCAATGAGAGAGATTTCAGAATCAAACTCCAGCTAAAACTCCTAAAATCGCAACTTACTATAAATAGTAAACTTATTATTTATAGACGGTCATGATGTTTACTAGTGCGCAAGGTTTTTGGCCAAAAATAGTAAGTGTCCTATTTGACTTCACCACACTGTTCTCTAATTATTCTAAGCACTTTTCAGGTTGGGCGCAACTCCTAAAAGGCCAACGGATGAAGAGTTATAATCAAACTAAAACTTACAATTTATAGTAAAAATGGAATTAAAATATGGAAATGACTGTCAATCTGACGCAGGGATGAACGTGATGAGGATAACTACTCCGAATCCACGGAGCTTCTCTGGACTCCTCATAGAGACTTCTCGAATCCACGAGGAAAGAAAACAGAAAATAGAAAAAAATTCTAATAAATTCGAAATTGATTAATTCATCATTAAAAACGAGTTTACAACCCTTTAAATAGGGGTACCAAGCAATGGGAAAGAAATTAGAATCAAACTACAACTCAAACTCTTAGAATCCGCGACTTACTATAAATAGTAAACTTACTATTTATAGACGGTCGTGATGTCTACTAGTGCGCAAGGTTTTCGGCCAAAAATAGTAAGTGTCCTATTTGGCTTCACCAACCCGTTCTCCTAATTATTCTAAGCTCTTTTCACGTTGGGCGCAACTCCTAAAGCCCGACGGATGAAGAGTTATAATCAAACTAAAACTTACCATTTATAGTAAAAACGAAATTAAAATAGGGAAACGACCATCGATCCAGGGGTTTTTCGCAATTCCGGGCTGCGCAACCCGGCATAGCAAGGTTGGTTGGCTTCAGTAGCTCGTTCTACCCCAAAATCATATATTTTACGTCAGATAACTCATTCCGGATTGCAAGATACGCTCGATTTAAGGTTCAATGGTCTGGATCACTTCTGTCGTCGACCGGGCCTTTTCTGATCCATCTTGGCCATGTAACTGTCCGCGACCCGCTCTACATCACAATCTTATGGTATTTTGCAAATCTGGCTTGTGCAACCCGGCATAACAAGGTCGGGTGGTTAAAGTAGCTCGTACTACCCGAAAATCATATATTGTATGTCCCATTGCTCATTCCATCTTGACGATATATGCTCAATTTAAGGTCTGATGGTCTGGATTGCTTTTGTCATCAACCAGGCCTTTTTTGATCCATCTTGGCCGAAATTGTCCGCACCCTGCTCTACATCAACATTGCATGTGGAAGTGGAGTTGCACAGTTGCAATAGGGGAGAAGGATAACCTCTTGTTTGAGGGCTGTTCTTTAGCCTTCTGCAAAGGGTTTTTTTGTTTTTTTTTTTTTCGGTTCTTGGTGTGGATGCTATGTATATGGGCTCAAATTTCAATTTTGCTTAGCCCAAGCCCAATAGCACTAAAGTCTAGGCCTCGCCCAACATGTGAACTAAGGAATTGGTCTTAGATGGGCACGGCCCGCCATAGCAAATAATACCGCTGATCAAGCAATGATAACCGTTCGATTGATGCCTATCAAATGGATGAATAAAAGTAAGACAGTGACTGGTCCAAAATTGAAGGGAAAAAAGAAGATTTTTGAGTTAGGCTCCATCCACAGCCGTGCCAGAGATTTGGACTGTCTGGATGGACGTAGAACAATGACTCCTGCACAGATGGAGATTCACACCATTTTTCAATGGTGCAAAACTAACATACGAGTTTATAGTGCACGTTTGCACTCTCCATTCCAGGATTGACACACGTGCCAGCCACGAACATTCGTGCAAGATCCAAGCCATCTGCTAAACATCCCCATTCCAAAATCCAGGATGTTCTACCCATCAGATGGGCTACACGAGTAGCCCCAGCTCACGTGTACGTTAAACCATCCACAGGTAGAAATGATGGGCTACACGTGTACGTTAAACCATACAGTTTCCCCATACGAGCATGGCCCACCTGATGAGTGGATTGGGTTGGAGCAGGGAATATACACTATTGGACCCACCTGATGGGTGGTCTGGATCTTGCACGTTGGCACGTGTGCCATGGTTCACCTCTTAAATCTCTCCTTGTCTGCTTAGCTATCGCATGCGGATTTTCTGCCAAAGCCTTTTAAGTTCCTGCACTGGAAACATAGTGGGGCCCACAGTGGTGTTTATGAGAAATCCACACCGTACATCCGTTTTTTGAGCTCATTTTAGGGCAAGGTACCAAAATTGAACAGGATCCAAGACTCAAGTGGGCCTTACTAAAGGAAAAGGAGGTTAGGGAGAATCCTACCGTTGAAACTCTCCTGTGGTCGACAGTGATGTTTACATGGCATCCATACCGTTCATAAGGTAATTCCTACTGGGATGAACTGAAAACACAAATATTAGCATTATTCAAAACTTCTGTGGCCCCACGAATATTTCAACTGTGGACGTTCAATTCTCACGTTTCGGCCCATTTGTGTATTGAATCTGGCTCATTTTTGGTCTCATGTTCTAAAATGAACTCACAAAACGGATGGACGGGATGGATTTCTTACAAACATGATAGTGGGCCCCACATGGGTTCCAGGGCTGGCCCACCCTTGGATTTAGGCCCGCTTAATGGCCCTTGGACTCCGGTCTATAATAAAGGCCTGTGGCTTGGCTATGGGCCCCAATTTCTAGTAAAATCAGGTTTTGTAACTATTCGTTTAGGCCCGATCCATGCCCAAGACCAGGCCCATTTATAATGATAATGGGCCATTTTGGTATACATCAAAGGCCCGTTACAATGCAGTTCTGTTCCAGGCCGGCCTTTAGCCCAATTCAAAATTGGACGGGCCCAGATCAACATGACCCCGCCCAGATGTGCTTAAGATGGGCCATCCCACGGAAAGTGCAGAGCCTAAAGTTACACCGATTGGACAATCTAATCCTTCCATGGGAGGACGAATGGTCAATTGAAATTTGATTGACCATTTTCAGCCGTCCATTTCCATTTTAGAAGTCACTTAATCCAATGACTGTGATGGTCCAATCGGTGTGATTTTTGGGCCATAACCCAGGGATGTCATTTCTGATAATCGGTTCGGATCTCATGCACGTGCACACTTCCACACCATAGCCAAGCTATGACCCAAATCTAAGTGATCCAAATCGTTTGATATGGTGGGCCCCACTGTTGATGTTCCGTTGATTAACAATCTCCATTAAGATGATAGGCATCAAATCAGTCTTTTTTTTTTTTTTGTTGAATCTCGACCGTTGCTATATTAACAATCAAGTGGGATCACAACATGGGGTTCACATATGTGATCAATCCGGTCCATTCAATAGTGCATCCATCTCAAGAATCAAGCCTATCCGCTCATTAGGTGGGCCACACCTGCAAGATGAGTCAGGCCGTGGTTGTTGGTCGTCCATTAATTTCAATGGTGTGGCCGACTGGATAAGTGGACCAGCATGATTCTTGTGACAGGTGATCTTCGTGGTGGGGTCCACCCTCTGCATTGTTAGAACATCCTACGTAAGCAGCATGCAGGCTACGTGGCTGCATGACAAGTTAGCTGTAGAAATGGCTAAAATCTCCAGCAAAAAATCTCAAAACTACAATCAAGGGTTAATTGCAACACCCCCATTGGTTTCTGACAATTATAAATCTCCCCTCTAATTTGGATTATTACAGATACCCCCCCTACTTCAAAGATTAAGTGGAGATTCACGATCAAGTGTTAATTGCACCACCCCGTTGGGTTTCTGACAATTATAAATATCCCCTCTAATTTAGATTATTACAGATACCCCCCTACTTCAAAGATTAAGTTGAGATTCTCCACTATTTCCGTGATAGAAGTCTGGCTTAATGGTGAATGCAGAATGCGCTCGGTAAATTTTTCATTAAACAAAAATTTTTGCTTCCAAAATTACCCCTTTTTAAGTTATACAAAATAACTTTTAACCTGTGAAACTTCTTTACGCCCCACCATGATGTATGTGATTCATCCATTCCATTCATCCATTTTTAAAGATCATTTTGGGGTTGATACCAAAAATGAGAGGAATATAAATCTCAGGTGGACCATACCACAGGAAACAATAGTGATTGGATATCTACCATTAAAATTCTCATAAGGCCCAATGTACTGTTTATTTGACATCTAATATGTTGATTAGGTCATATAGACCTAGATGAATGGACAAAGGTTTTTAGCGTAGGAACTTCTTGTGAAAGCCTTTCGCAGAAAGTTCCTGCGCTGGGAACCCTGGTTGGACCCATTGTCATGTTTGTGAGAAATCCTCCATGTCCATCCGTTTTGTGAGTTACTTTTAGGGTATGAGGCCAAAAATGAACATTATCCAATGCTCAAGTGGGCCCAAAAAGTGCTAATTGAATGTCCATAGTTGAAATATTCATGGTGCCAAAGAAGTTTTGAATCATGCTAATATTTGTATTTTCAATTCATCCCAGTAGGAATGGCATTATTAACGGTATGGATTGCATGTAAGCATCATTTTAGCACCCAGGGAGGTTTCAATGGTAGGAATTTCCCTAACCATCATTTCCTTTAGTACGGCCCACTTAAGTTTTGGATCAGCCTCCTCCTTTGAGGATAATACCCTAAAATGATCTTGAAAAATGAATGGACAGTGGGGATTCATGAAAAACATTACGTGGCACACCTGTGCCGGTGCTGCAATGGACGCGGATTAGATACTGAAAGGTTGAGTAGTGAGTCGGCTACTGTAGTGACGTTACCAAGTTCTGTGGACCCCACTATGATGCATGTGTTATATCCACACCATCCATCCATTTTTAGATATCATTTTAGGGTATGAACAAAAGAATGAGGCAAATAAAAATTTGTAGTGAAGTGGGGAGAGTGATTCCCACTGTTGAAACTATCCTAAGGCCCATCATAATGTTTATTTGAAATCCAACCTGTTTAAAAGTTTTAAAAAAAAGACATGAAATAAGGGAAAACACAAATATCAGCTTGATCTAAAACTTTTGTGGCCTTTAGAAGTTTTGAATGGTGAGCGTTACTGTCCCACTCTTTTTTTGTCTTGGGGTCCACTGGAGCTTTGGATTTAACTCATTCTCTAGGTATTGCCCTAAAATGTTCTCTTCAAATGGATGGAAGGTGTGGATACAAAACATACATCATGGCGAGGCCTACGGAACTTGCTAACATCACTTTAGTAGCTAGTCTCGCTACTCAACCTCTTTCAGTAGCTAATCCGCGCTGCGGATTGGTACCTCACACTAGCTATATAGCTGCTGTATTGACGTCAACAAATTCTATGGATCTCATCATGAGGTATGTGTTATATCCAAACCATCCAGGCGAGCTCGTATTAAAGATTGAGACAAAAAATAAGCCATTTCAGACATTTTCGATGTCTATTAACAAACAGTTTATTTCATATTCAGTAGTTAATATGATTATATTTTTTCACTCTTCATGCAGGTATTTGTGACCTTATGAACATATTAAATGGAAAATAAACTTAAATAGGCCACCAAAGTTTTAGATCAATGTGTTTTCACTTCATCCAATAGGTAATGACCTTATAAACTGGTTGGATAGCATATAAATATAAAGTGGGCCTTATTTCAAGGTTTTGTTGTTACTAAAGTTCAATCCTATATAACACATAGTAATAACCTTCCCCTAATAGGAATTAAGGGCCTTGGGATGATATTTTAGTTTATTTGAATTAAATATAATAATTTTATTTTTATTTAATAAAAAATAATTTTTTTATAATGTAAAACATTTCTAGACGAGAGAGAGAGAGGGGCAAATGTGTCAAAATAACGTATTCGAGACATTTACAATATTTGTTAACAAACAGTTTATTTCAGATGCAGTACTATATTTTTAGGCTTCAGCCATGATTATCGAACATCCTACGTAAGCAGCATGCAGGCTACGTGGCTGCATGACAAGTTAGCTGTAGAAATGGCTAAAATCTCCAGCAAAAAATCTCAAAACTACAATCAAGGGTTAATTGCAACACCCCCATTGGTTTCTGACAATTATAAATCTCCCCTCTAATTTGGATTATTACAGATACCCCCCCTACTTCAAAGATTAAGTGGAGATTCACGATCAAGTGTTCATTGCACCACCCCGTTGGGTTTCTGACAATTATAAATATCCCCTCTAATTTAGATTATTACAGATACCCCCCTACTTCAAAGATTAAGTTGAGATTCTCCACTATAAGGAAACACAAGGGGGGCTAGGGTTAGGATAAGGCCAAGCTTTCTCTAAGCCCGGCTCACATTATTCAACGTAGGCTCGAACCCAGCCCTGACCAAAGAAGGGTTAAAATAGTTTAGATCGTAGAACTGTTTATGCTAGGCTTGAACCCAAATCCAACCTAAGCATGAGCCGGAGATGAGAGGTGTGGGTTGATGCGAAGAGAGAAATGAGAAGGTTGGATTTTTTTATTTTTTATTTTTTCAAATATTTTGTATATTGCAAAATTTCTCCCGCAAACACTAGTGGGCTAGGCTGAGTTGAATTTTGAGTTGGGCCAACAGGCTGGTATACCGGGTTTAAACCCTAAACCTTAATTAATCCTAACCCTCAGGTGCGAACCCAACCCATTTACCACCCTAGAAAATAGCATCAATTAGCACTTTTATTTTTGAACAACTGACTGTTTTACCCTTATCTCAAGTGCAACTAGTTGTAGATGTCTGGGCCACCACGGTGCGTGTATGCCATTGAACTTGTTCTTTGTAGTGACCATGCTCGGATTCTTCCAACTATTTCCTTTGTTGTGGCCCACGGTAATCATAGGTCAGCCTGACTGTTTTAGTCATTTGAATAACTTACAACTACACATCAAATGGTTGGAGTAGATTTCACATTCATAGTGCAGTGGGACCTAAAAAATCAACAGTGGGCATATGCTTGGCTGTTTACCTTCATATATGAAAAAAAAAAAAAAAAAGATAATGCCTCATGGCCAACCGATTGGACCAAAGTTTAAGATTCACCCAGTGGAGAACTTCCTACCTGTTTTGTGCCTGTGACATCCATTTCTTGAAAAATGGCCCCACATGAGAACCACCTAGTGCAAAATCATCCAATCCAACCTACACCACAAAAAACAGTGTATAGCCATTGATAAATAATAAAATAAAAAATGTGGTCACTTGATGAGTGGATAGAAATGATTTTTATGCAAAATGATTTTCATGGTGGAATCAGTCTAGAATATGTTGGATGTCCCATGCATTTAATAAATTAGAAGTTATTCGTTAGGTGGATCATGACTTACGGTCCAATTGCTTGGATTTAGACCTTCAAAAGAAATGAGGTTGACGTCAACGGTCGTGTCTTGATTGGGCCTACCTTGATGTACATGTGAGATCCACTCTGACCAGACATTAATGTGGGGCATACCAGCTAAAATAATTAGGAGAGACATCTACTCTTGATCTTTATAGAGCCCACCGTAAAAATTATATAAAATCCACTCCATCCATTAGATTCCACACTAAAAGTTAGGCCCTAGACCCAAAAATCCAGTCCATATGTAATTCGTGTGGGACTCACCAAAGGAAACAATTTATAGTGTGAAAGTTGTCCTTATACTAATTCTAATTATGTGGTCCACTTGAAATATAAATGGGCTTAATTTTTAGGTCATGAGCCTAACATAGGGTGACACGCTTGATGGTTGGGATGGATTTAACATAGATAAAATAGTGGCCAACTACTGTGTACCTTTTCCTTCCCTCGAGGTGTTTGTGAGTTTCTTTTGTATTATAAAATATTCCCTTCCAAGTAGTCATAGGTGGGGCTGGGCAGATTTGGGTCAGGGTTATATACGTTCCAAGTTTGGCCCTATATTTTATTCCTGAGCCCACCCTCTTATACCACAGCCCAAGTCCGACCCAAAAGCTTGATGGCCAACTCAACCCCTTGACAACCCTATTAAGGGCAGAACATGCATCTTAATGCTATCAATGCAAAAATAACACTATTAGGATTGCGTTAGGAGATGACTCACCTAGTGAATGAATCATCAAGAATATTCTTAGTAAATAACTTGGCGGGATTTGATTGAATTGTCTATCATGATTAGAGATGAAGTCATGCAAAGTATGTTCGAAAGAGATTAGTGATATGTAACCCAATTAAATCATACTACGTTATGTCACTGGGGTTATCCCCTGTGATAGTGTGACAATAACACTATAAGAACATTTAGTATCATCTTTGGTGCCTTAGGGCCTGCTTGGCCGGGTGGATTGGAAGGGATTGAATGGTATTACGGTGGATGGAATGGACTTCTAGGTAATGATGGTGTTGTCAATGGATTGTCTTGAGATCCATGGGATTGCTATATCCAGTTTGTTTGGCACGCCCGGCTAATCTCGGGATTAAACCTTCCCATCCCTTCCAATCCCTCAAACCAAACAAGTCCCAGGTAAATTTGAACGTATTAGGGTGGATTGGATGGGATTTAAAGGTAATGATGTTATTGTCAGTGAATTGTGTTAAGATCCATGGGATTGGGATCAGATCACCAACTCTGTTTGGCAAGCCCGGCCAATCCCAGGATTTAACTTCCAATCCAACACCATCCAATCCCTTCCAATCCGACCGGCCAAACGGGCCCTTAGGAACCCATGCGCGTGGCATTATTAGTAAAATAGTCTTATTTCAAGAATATGTTCTTTTTTCAAATAGGGACTCGCTGTCTGTCACTATAGTTTTTGATGCAACCGGTCACTGTCAGAAATAACCTGTCACGTATGTACCAAAGGCAATAATTTTAAGACATGCTTTGCACGGCCTTATGTCTGACATATACCTGCCATTCAATTAAATCCGAGTAGAAAGCCTCCATACATACAGAAAAAAGAGAATACCCAAATCCAAATTCCTATGACACAGTGTAAGGACTTCCTTAACGTTAGGATCGCATCTAATCCATCCATGGGTGCAATCTTTCATCCTCATCCTGAAATCATCTCAATCCGAATAAAGTTTGATCAGACCACAGGGCGTGTTTTAGATGGGGCATCAATCATTAAAACTTTATGCATATTGTGTGGAGTGCACCATATTCTGTGTAAGCCAACTTGTTCATTTAGAATAAGCGCACTATCAAGATAGATTGGACAACCCCAAAATTAGGCCATTCCAAAACTCATGTTGGCAACATAATGTAAAATCATTCCAAAAACTCTAAAAAGACATGGATGTGGCCCACCTGAGATTTGGGTGTGCCTGAGTTTTGTGATCTAAAGAGAAAATGTGGTTGTGCACTTGATGGACGGATTTGATGTCAAGCACACATTACTGTCAGCCCCACAACCGACATTCTAAAATAAGCTTTAAATTTATTTATTTATTTATTTTTATACAAACGCGGTGGAAGAGACAAGAATAAAATACGGAAAAGGAATGCATAAATAGGGTTGTAGAAGAAGCGGCTGGAATCCTGTAGAACACGTGTTTTACGCATTGGGTAAAATAATCAAGTTTGTGTGGCCCACCATGCTGTATATGTTAAATCTACTCCATCTATCAGGTTGCATCCTTAGATGTTAACCCCTACAGCCAAAAGTTATCTAGATCCATTACTCATATGCGCCACAACACATGAAACAACAGGGATCTGATACTAGCTATAGGTTTCTGTGTGGGGCCACCATGATGTTTATCTTTCACCAAACCCGTTAATCAATTGTAACTCACCAGGGTGAAGAGAAGATACAAAATTTAGGTGGGCCACTCCGTGTGAACTTGGTAGTTTTAAGAGCAATTTTAAATTGTTCTTTGTTGTGGCCCATATGAGATGTTAATGGGGATTATCTTCGGAATGTACGGTCCAGATAACGTTTTGCACCTGATGGATGGAGTGGACAATATGATGGATACCACGGAGCTTGGGCGGACACTGCCTATAACGGGTTATAGGGACGGACCGGAATGGTGACCGCAATATAAATAACTGCGTAAAACATCCAAACTCTAGGGGTCTACTATGTTTCATGTATAAATCCACTCCGTTCATCAGGTGATAAATATATTTTGAACCGCATATGAAAAAGATCTGCCTGATAATAACTCTGATGGGCCATACTATTGTGAACACTCTAAAACTGCTTCTAAAACCTCTAAGTTCAAATGGTGTGGCCCACCTGATATTGGATCAGGGTGATTTCTGTATTTTCACCTTATCCTGATGAGTTACAACTTATTAACGGTTTTGATGAAAGATATACCCTATAGTAGCCTCACATACAAACCTATGGTTAGCATCCCATCCCATTGTTTCCTTTGGTGTGGCACACCTGAGTTGTGAATCTCGCTGATCTTTTATATCAGTTCTGAAATCAAGGATAGAATCTGATGGATGGAGTGTCTTTTATATATATAGTACGCTGGGTCCCACAGATCTTGGGTGCTTTACGCACTGGGTAAAATAAGTGTTGTAGAGGATTTCGGTCCTCATAGAGAAACTGGTCTGAAAGAAGGAGTTCATCAAGAGATCAAAAGGCCCATATGCTGAGTTTTTCTAATAATCCAAACCTTCAACAGCATGAGAGCATCAATCTTATAAAAAATAAATAAAATATTCATATCTCAACTATGACATGCAAAGTATAAAAATATATATAAAGAGAAAAAAATAAAAGAATAAAACCAATACAAGGGACAAGAGACATGAAGATTGATCTTGTTTAACCGCACGCATAAGGATAACAATACGAAGCTCTCTTCAATCTTTTCAACAATACACCTTGAAGGTCCTAATTTTACATCTTGCCTAAATAGCCCCACCATCAATCACACAAAACTTACGAAACTGAATATAACTTAAACTCGTAGCTAGTTAGCCTAATTTCCAAACAGTAGATATTTAGTATCACCACAAAGAGTAATTATCATGAAATAACCATATTAGGGTTCAAGTCCTTACCTCGGTGGTAGACTCTGAGGAGTTTCAACATCGAGGTCTTGGGTTCGAAACCCATAGGTGGTGAAATCCCACTCCGGTGTGAGTGTGTGTGGGGATACGTGCGGGTGTAAAAAAATAAAATGAAATAACCATATTAAGAGAATTTTATCACATGTAACACTATATTGCGTGCTAAACATGCCCAAAATAAAACTTTTGTATTGTTTAATATTGATTACATATTGACATTGGTAGGCTGAATATTCTGTAACTTAATATAAGAGTTTTTTTTTTTTTCCCGCTATCTTGCTCACTATTAACTAGTCGGAGATTGATCTAATTTCTAGTGTAGTTAAGAATAGGGCTGAAAGTTGGGCGGGTTCAACCCGACCGACCCATGATCGACCCGACATTGGGTTGGGCTTGCGCGAGATGTATCGGGTTCGGTCTCGGGCTTAGGCTATACAAACGACAACCCGATAAAACTTGGGTCAAACTGGTTTGAGGTCTCGGGTTCCTGATCCAACAAGAACAAGATAAATATGTAATCTTTTATATCAGTTACTTATAAATTATAATTGAGTGTGGATAGTTTGTGTCAAAGGCACACTAGTGATGTCAGGTCTCATTTGTCCACATCTTTTTCAAGGATTTAAGCTAACAAGATATGCCGAATTTCTCTCACCCAAATAGATTGATTGCTTTGCTACATGAGTTTTAAATGAGTAGTTGTCTTATATTTTAGCTTGTTTTTTTTAAAGAAAAAAATGAAGTTCTTTACAATGAATAATTACATATATATAATTAATAAATTCATGGATACAAAAAATAAGTCTTATATTGAAATATAATAAACTAATGTAATAAAGAAAATATTAACACGTATATGCCTGACCAACCCGATCAACCCGACCGAGCTCGCTTGGGTTGGGCTTGGGTTGAGAATTCACAACCCGAGATTGGGTTGGGTTGGGTTAGGGTTGAGGTATAGGAACTTTGGGTTGGGTTAGGGTTGAGCACCAACCCAACCCAACCCAACCCAACCCAACCCAACCCGACCTGACTTTCAGCCCTAAGGCAGATGGTAAAGGCTCCAGTTTCACATCCAACCCATCCAATGGATGTGTCCCATCAGTTTATGATGAGGGCCTGAAAATTAGCTAGATACAGAGCGTTGGTGGGCCACAACACAATGAAAAGATGGGAGGGGACACCTTGCTTTATTCTCTTTGGGCTCACCTGAATTGTAGAACGGGCGTGGATTGGGTACGGACGATCCTGTCAGGGGATCTGTCGGGGGCCACCTTCGTTCATATGTTTTATCCATGCCTATCCATCTAGTTTGACAGATCATTTTAAGCATTGAAGGCACAGGTGAACCACACTGTAGGAAGCAATGGGCATTGAATTCCTACCGTTGAAAACTTTTTTTTTTTCACACACACCCCACACACTCACACTAGTGGAATTTCACCACCAATGGATACTCGAACCCTTGACCGGGTGTTGAAACTCCTCAGAGTCTACCACCCGAGCAAGAGTAAGGATCCACCGTGGTCTTTATTTTCCATCCAACCTGTTCATAAGGTTACATAGACTTGTATGAAAACATACATATCAGCTTGATCCAAAATTTCTACGTCCCACGATAAGTTTTCAATGGTAAACATTCAATCCCTGCTGCTTCTTGTGTTGTGGTCTACTTGAGCTTCAATATAAATCCATCTTCAGTTCATAGCCTAAAATGGTCCTTCAAAATGGATGAACGGCATGGATAAAACATACATCACCGTGGGGCCCTCAGATCCCTTGACAAGACCGTCCATCTTTAGCTAGGTCCTGATAGGTGTAGTACCCAATCCGCGCCATTGTAGAACAGCCAGCGTTTTGTCTTGACCCTTCATAGCCTGATAGATGAGGGTCTGGATGGCATAGATTCTATATACATAACAATGCCTCCCCCCATGCAAAATCAAAGGTGGCCGTCCCCTCCCAAAATGTTCCCTATGCTATGGCTAACCTAATTTTCTGTTTGTACTTATTCATGTGGATCCGAGGGTAACGTGAGACAACAAATCTGATGGACAGGTTGGATGTCCTGAATACATCATGTCGGCCCCACATCCGGTGCCACCAGATTTAATGGCTGTTAAATCATTGTGGTCCACCCAAAAATACACTCTAGTCCCACTTGCATTTTACATTCTAACTTCACTCCATCACCACTGGCGGTTGCATGTGCACTCTCATAAAAAATGACTTACAAGTCCAAAATAAAAATAAAAATAATCAAAAACTTCTTTAATGTTTATTGTAGATTACACTTTGAACGATGGTCCACCTCATTTCTAAATCTTAATGGACCAGCGATCCACCTAATCTTCCAGAACCTAATATGAGAGAGAGAGAGAGAGAGAGAGAGAGAGAGAGAGAGAGAGAGAGAGAGAGAGAGATTTTCTAAGTCTTAGGTGGGACTGATGGTCGAAGATTGGTCGGTAAGATCAATCTTTTAACTCTTTTAACTTTTGGGAATAGCTAGGTTGGTAATAAGATCATTATATCTAGATGGGTGGTGATGGAAGCTGCATTCGAAAATAAGACAAGATCGGATCCCTTCATTTGCTAGTTAAGCTGCATTTGAAAATAAGCAATGATTGGATCGACTTCATTAACTAGTTTTGCATCATAGTAAGGACATGATGGGGCCGTTGGTTCGATTGCACCTTTGGATGGACTTCGATGGTGGTCCCCATCTGGGGTCCACAGCTCCAATTCCTTCTCTAAGTATGTTATCCACCTTTTACCATCACCTTCTCCTCTTGGTTCTTCCTTCTCAGAGTTCTTGATGCTGTGGTAGTCCTCCATCACATGGGTGGGCCCCACATTAGGAGGAAAGAAAGACAACCCATCCTTTAAAATGTCCCAAAAATCTGGGTTTGGGTTTTCAGGGAGTCCCCCATAGGGGCCATGAGGCATCTCCTTGGGTCCCATCTCATCACTGGACCTTTCTAATTTGAATGGTGGATATGCCTTTCCTTTGGTCCCAATTCGACCAACATCAATGGGCCATGATCCATTTGAAATGGAGGAGCTTGATGATTTATTAAGTTCAACTGTAGGAACATTAATAAGATCACATTTTGATCCGAACCGCTCCTTTAAGTGTACATGCCATGTGGATTCATCTTTACCGTTGATTGTATCTAGTGACTTGGTAGAGTTATCTTCTAACA
Organism: Magnolia sinica; assembly: GCF_029962835.1. Taxonomy (NCBI): domain Eukaryota; kingdom Viridiplantae; phylum Streptophyta; class Magnoliopsida; order Magnoliales; family Magnoliaceae; genus Magnolia; species Magnolia sinica. Next base: position 8,124,890 of record NC_080584.1, on the reverse strand, counting down.
TGTCCCACATATCTACGTTAGGTTCAATCAGTATTTCTATCTTCTCATCTATCGGCTCTTTCTTGATCTCCACACGTTCCACATCACTCTCTTCAGATGCTCCATCAAAATCAACCGTTGAAATGACTTGCTCTTCTTGTCCCACTAATTCACGTTGATTGGAATCTGATAACAATGACTTGGATGAAGATAAGCTCTGCGATTCTTTGCGTTGTTGAATGGATGGATTAGTTCCTTTCAGTGTAGCCCGCTTCTTCAAGCGTGTATTCCACACGTTCTTGATTTCGTTATCTGTCCTCCCTGGCAGATTAGAGGCGATCTTCGACCATCTGCATGGCCCATTAGAAGAAAGAAAACAAGAAATCAATCTATGACTATGATAGAAAAAAAGAAGAAGGGTGCAGTGTAGATGGACTGGGCTCCATATAAGGTGGGCCCCATGTAAGCTTGGGTCAGGTCCATTCGTAAACCTAGAGAAGCTTAAACAATAATAAATAAAGTTTACTTGTTTCCTAGTGATTCATGAAGCTTGATTATGGTTTCCTCTTCCTCACGTGTGAAGTTCCCACGCTTGATGCCTGGCCGGAGATAGTTAATCCATCTCAATCGGCAGCTCTTTCCACATCGCAACAAACCTGAGAAAAAAATGAAATGCATTCTGGTCAGCTCTTTTTTTGCCCATCCATTGTAGGCCCCACTAGATGAACGGTCCGGATCTCACGCAAGTGGTCTACATGTATGGAGATAGGTTGTCGATGAGTAAGATGTGAGTAATAGTCATACCTCTGGATATTTTTCTATATATAGTATATTAGTTTCATATGATCTAACCCAAAAATATGACAATGCGCGTTCATAAATATATGTTGGAAGATGGTATGCTCACCTAACGTTTGAATCACATAAATCTCATCTAAACCATCCACCTGTGAGCCACAGAAAATGGGCCAGGATGGAGAAAACAACGTTGATTATGACCATGTCAATGGCATAGCACATCTGTGATGGAGACCGCCACAATAACGGCTTGGATCATCTCATTGCGGGGGCCTTTTACTTTGATGTTGTTGGTGTCCAAACATCTCAATGGACATTAACACACGTTTCTTGCGCATGCATGACAGAGAGAGAGAGAGAGAGAGAGAGAGAGAGAGAGAGAGAGAGAGAGAGAGAGAGAGAGTCCACACATGGTTGTTGGGCAGCCATGCATGAGAAAGAGAGCAAGAGGGAGTCCACACATGGTTGGTGGGCAGCCATGAGAGAGAGAGAGAAGAGAGAGTCCACACATGGTTGTTGGGCAGCCATGCATGAGAAAGAGAGCAAGAGGGAGTCCACACATGGTTGGTGGGCAGCCATGAGAGAGAGAGAGAGAGAGAGAGAGAGAGAGAGAGAGAGAGAGAGAGAGAGAGAGAGAGAGAGAGAGTCCACACATGGTTGTTGGGCAGCCATGCATGAGAAAGAGAGCAAGAGGGAGTCCACACATGGTTGGTGGGCAGCCATGAGAGAGAGAGAGAGAGAGAGAGAGAGAGAGAGAGAGAGAGAGAGAGAGAGAGAGAGAGAGAGAGAAACCTGCTTGCTTGGGCATTGCACGCCAGTTCCCGTGTCCATGCTTGTGAATGTAGGCCATGAGCTTCATATCCTCCGCTGGCGTCCACGGCCCCTTCTTCAAATCACCCTTATCACAGCATGGAGCTCTCCCTTTTCTCATCTTTCTCCCTCTCCCTCTCTCACGAACACACACACACACACAAACATGCAGACAGTCTCTCCCCGTTTTGCTCTCCATATTGTGAACTTTATATAGAAAGCAATATCAGTCTATTGTAACTCCACAACAAGAGTCATGCCCTTGTTCACATATCACAGCATACCAAACACTCCAATTATATTAATAATACTGGACAAATACAAATAATCCAGTGGGTCGACTGTACATAAACCTTCCCATGCACTTACTTCCATTTGGAAACATGGAACATATAGATCATCAATCTCAAGCGTCCATTTTGCCCGACCCACTCTTCGTAGGATGCCTTGAAATGATCATATCAATTGGATGGTCAAAATCCATCTAGTCTAGCATGTTAAAAATGGACATGTGAGATCGTTCAACGAAGACAGGTCCATTTATGGAATTTTAACGTCAATGAAGATTAGGTATCGAGCGTGCTTCCTAGACTCGAGATTTGCGTTGCGACCCGTACACTAGGTACTTGTAATTCATTAATTAATACATTTACCAAAAACATAAACAAGTAGAATCTAAGTTCCATCCAAGCGCGGTCACGGTACCATACAGCCAAAAGCCAAACATTCATTCCATTAAAGCTCTTGTATTTTAAATTCAGCTAAGGACAACTCACCCATTTGAGGTCTTTCTTATGTTTCTAAATCTAAGTCTAATAAATATAACCAAGTCCAATGCTTAGAATAGCAAAATCATGTACCAACATCTCAAGCTACATGTGTCAATCAAACTAGTTCCAAAAATAACAAATGAGATCTAAAATGAATAATTAGGAACAGTCCAAAGCAGTCATTAACTCTGCTGTCGTCAGGGTTCAGCTGTACCTTCAATTCTTGGGCCAATTCATTAGCCTTCATTACATCTGTACAATTTTTTCATTAATAAAACATAAGCTAGTTAGGCCTAATGAGAAAAGCCAATATAGTTCTTGCACATCAAAATTAAATTAACACTGAAAACATAAAATACAGTGGTATAAATGCATATGTGGTCGTCCATTTACTTGGGTTAGATAATCATTAACTTGCATCCATCATTTGAGCAGGCTTCCACCTTTTGGTAGGCATGGGCTCCGCATCTGGTGACGATTCTACTAGGATTAACATTTCTTCCATGGAAGTCCACTAAGATTAACTATTCATATGCTATAAATTGAAGACTTATGCTTCCCCATTCTTTAATGAAATACAATATATATTTTTCAATGTATATACAAAATGGAAATCGGTGTACAAAACCATAATAAGTTAAGCATCTATGCATGTGAACATGCATTAATCAAATTTGCATGTGAACATACATCTATAGATTAGCTTTAAACTAAATAAATCATCAAACAACATAGCAAAACAAATTAGCCAAATAACAATCAATCTATTTTAATTTTAATGGAGGGGAAACATATTCGGATCATTTACCTGGGTTCGGGGTAAATGATTTTGTAAAATACTTGAATTAGATCAAATTAGAAATCCTTGTTAATCATATAAATGAAATCATGTACTGATTATATTAATTCACATAGTGGGGCCTGTCTTTGATTGATCAATTTCCCACAGGGGGGGTCCACATGAAGGATCTATGCTATTCAATCGAATCCCTTCGGACCCAACCCTTAACATAGGGTTTATAAGCATCATAAGTTAATGTGGGGCCTACTTGATCACATCCAAGTGGTTGACCACCATCCCATGACAAATAACTATTCATGGTGTGAAGTGTAATTATATTTAATTTATTAATCTAAATATTCAAGTTTGGAATTAAATAGATCCGTTTAGTTGTTTGTTGATTGGATCGACAACATTATCGATCAGATCGATGCATTGTCGATCAGATCCACTCCGATTGATGGTCTGTCGATCGAATCGACACAAATAAAAATTCAAACATTCAGTCTTTGGACAGTTTTTGACCCCATTAATCAGATTGACTCTAGTAGAAGGTTGAATCAACGGAAGTAAAATTCGATATATTTTTGACAAGCTGTAAAAAATTGGAGTTTTTTTAATTATTTTTTGATTTAATGTTCAATTAAGCCACGTGGACAGATCCAAACCAATCATTGACCATCTCTTGATCAATAAAACAAGAGAGATCCATTGATTAGTTAATCTAATCACCCATGATCCACTTATTCAAAACTACATGAATTTGAATAATAATCATCATCTGATCAGTGCATCCCACCAAACATTCAAATCGATCTAGTAATCTAGATATTAGTGTAGTCTAATCCTAGGAATTAAACAAATGGTATAGATCAGATCGGATCTCACATGTCCAATGCTCTGACATGATAGACATTACATGATTCATTATCTAGAATTTTCTCATATCAATGTTGCCCATAGGGTGGTCCGATCAATCTTAAAATTTGGGTCCCAACATATTTAGTCCTTAGAAATATGATGATCGGTGTGTGTCTAGTCACACACATTAGGATAACCTGGTATGATTCACTACTCCAAGTCGCAAGAGCACTTAAAAAAAAAAAAAGAAACTATGAATATTTATTAAATAAAGTGGAAAGATATACAACCCTTTGGGCTGGCTCCAACAAAAAGAAGAGGAGCCACACCTATCCTACCGACTCGCCCACACAATAAAGGACACTCAACAAAGGGCCGAGCCAGGGGGCTATACAAAAGGACCCCCTCTGGGCCTAGACTAAAGAACCGAAAACTACAAAAAAGAACCAAACAGGGATCTAAACTCATAGATTAATTACCAAGCCCTGCCTTATCAAGAACCAAAAGGCCCCTAATCCTCCTTGGCAAATCTGACGGAGATCGATAAAGAGAATTAGCGCAACCTTCAGAAGCCATCTTGGCTAGCACATCTGCCACTGAGTTTCCCTCACGGTAAATGTGCCTGAAGCATAGGTTGAGGTAGTGGCTAAGGCGGTGAATGGCTCCATGTCTATACCAGATTTTCTAAGGACAATGAGCCGAGGGGTCAGCGGCAGCTTCCACCACAACTTTAGAATCAGATTCCACAATGATTCTGGAGAAGCCCAATTTGCTACATAAAGTAATTCCATCAAGTATAGCCTGAGCCTCCACAATCGTGTTCGAAGCGTGGTCGTAGTACCTATGGAAAGCGAAGATGACCCCGCCATGGGGGTCTCTGAGAACCCCAACTCCACCGCTCTCCCCCGGATTCCCATGAGAGGATCCATCAATGTTCAGCTTAACCTAGCCAGGAAGCGGTTTTATCCATTTGACAATCTAAGGAGCAACACCAGGAGATCCCTTGCTACTATCCAAATGAAGAGCTTGAATGGAGATCGAATCCTTAAAGGACAGATAGCTGCTGTCTGGCAAAGGTTGCCAATTTCCTGCATCCATCGTGACACCCAGGTTATAACCGTGCGGCTTGACATCTTGACCCCTTCATAGCGCGAAGCGTTGCAACTTAGCCATAACTCCCAAGAGATAAGCGCCGGAGCCAGGCCCAAGAGCCGCTTGAGACGAGAGGTGGAGGAAGCCCTCGAAGCCCAAAAAATGATCTTCTGCTGAATGGTCTGCTCGCAGATGACTGGAATATAAAAAATCCTGTGAAAGTGGGTCCAAACCTCGGTTGCTATGATCCCATAATAGAGGATATGGTCCAAACTCTCCACATCATGGGTTGGAGGGGAGAGAAGGTGCTGCTGTGGGCCAACAGAAGGCTGGACTATCGTCTGATTGCCGCAGTTTGTGTCTAGTCACACACATTAGGATAACCTAGTATGATTCGCTACTCCAAGTTGCAAGAGCACTTGCATAGAGAATCATATATATCTTTGCAATGTAAATTCTAATCAGATCAACACAATGAATGTGCAGTTAATTTAAACCACTCATTATTGATCTAATAAGAATTAATTGACATTACTAAAAATAAAAGAAGATTAATTGATTCATTGTCGATTAGTGCGGCCCATCGGGTGATCAGATAGGCCCGATCCTTGAGGTCCTTGCATATTTCGACCTCGAAAAACATATGAACTGTACAAATCGAATAAACCATTGTCCATTTAAGAAGAACCAATTCTGTGTAAAAGCCATACTCCATGCACATAGATTTGTATATTTCTACATAATTTCTATAGATGCACACGATGGACATATGGCTAATTTAAGCGGTCCATCACCACCTCTCACTCTTTTCCTCTCACTTTTAGTTCAAATGATTTTTTCCTTTGAGTTAGAGTTGGACTCTCTCTCTCTCTCTCTCTCTCTCTCTCTCTCTCTCTCTCTCAGGTCTCCTCCTTAAGAAGAAGAAGTCATCAGAGAAGGGAGAAATATAAGAGATAATAGATTTGAGGAAGAATGGATAAGAGGGAGATAGGAGAGATTATGCGGCTTTCTATTTCTCTCAAATTTTTAAAAATCAAAATTCAAATTAAATTTGGATTTTATTTCTCGTTATTATTATTATTTAAAATAAAGGGTCATTACATTTAGAACCTTTTGGTTGCGTGATTTGAATGTCACATGAATCCATGCGCAACTAGGTGCATATGAAAATTTTAAAACATTTAGCCAATAGAGGAGGCATTCGGTCGGATTCATGAGGTTAGCTCTTGCCCAGCCTTAAAGCCTTAAGTCCTAACCCTAGCTCAACTTAAACCCTAATCAGCTAAAGAGAGCTAGCCCTGACCATAGGACTAGGCTGACCAAGGCCAATCCTATAAGTTAATGATAAGTTATATATATATGCTACGTGTACAATTGGTGGATGAACAAGGTGAGATTATGTTCTATCACTCTGGGTTGAATTCAAGTTTTTCTATGATGTTAAATAAGATCATTTATCAACCAGGTATGCCTCACTTACACCCAGATCCATAGTGGGGTACCTCGTTTCAACACTGAGGTCTTGGTATTGATCCCTAGTGGGGTGGCTAATAGTGAAGTGTCAATTGACAGTGGGTGTACTAACAAGCTAACAAAAAAAAAATGTATGCCTCATTTAGCTATCCACCATATTCATGGACTCAAATACACTGCATCAAAATATTATTCACCATCTAAAGTGGGGTTTATAATTTAGTAGTTTACAAGTGCTTATTTGATTCTCTAGTAAACTATAATAGATCACACACACACACACACACACATATATATATAGATATATATATATATCTATATATATATATATATATATATATATATATATATATATATATATATATATATATATATATATATATATATATATATATCATCTATTATATTTTACTAGAGTATCAAAGTTCTTCATCTTACTATATACACTATTACATGAATTTTAGAGTCTATGTTACTAATTCTTACGTGCTATGCAAAGGAATAAGTTGGCTAATAGAGAAATGGGGTGGGCTAGTTGGACAGACAGGGCTTTTCATCATTGGCCTTGACCTAGCCTGTCCTGAACAATGAGCCTAGATATTAAGCCCTAGGCCAAGTTTAATGAACCTAGCCTTAGCGCTTTAGGGCCGGGTCACCCGAGCTCTGTTAGGATGACCCGTTAGTACCCTATAGCCAAGCAGATGATGTCTCCATGATAAATAGGGAAATTTGTATCTACTCACCCAAAATTTAGATATTTCTAGATATACCCCTGCATTTCTAACAATTGGAAATACACACTTTTAGGGTTGGGTCACTGAGCTGTGTTGGGACGACCCATTGGTACCCGGTACCGCTATAGCCAAGCAGATGATTAATCCACAATAAGTAAGGAAATTTGTATCTACTCCCCTAAAATTTTGGATATTATTAGATACACCCTCACATTTCTAACAATTGGAAATACACTACTGTGAGTTTTCATTAACAGCTATGAGCAACAACCATAATGTTTAAATCATACGACATCTCCCTTTACAAGGGAAATGACGGAAATGCCCTTAGCATTGCAAAATTAAAGAATGAAGTAGCCTTCCCTTTGAAATGGAGTGAACTTATAGCATCCTAAGTGGCATGTGTGAGCCAACCTTACATACACCACACATGTTCTAATTAAATTCATGGCATTCATCAGGTGGGGCCACTGGGAAAATGCCATGGACAAAAAAAAAGTTGGTCTAATCAATCAACAAAGTGAAAATTAGATGTTGAAATGTGCCCTAAGGAGATCCAATAGTCCAAAATCACAATAAATTCAAGGCCCTCGGGACGATTGGACCACCTTGATTTTTGGTACATGGGATGTTAATGGTGCGTCCTAACTGATGATAGCCGGTACATATAACATGTATGGCCATGCACAAATTTCTAGCATGTGTGCACCCCTCCCACACCCCTTCCACACGACCTGTTGTGAAATATTTTGGAAAATCAAAGAATAAAAATTAAAGATTTTTTTTTTTTTTTATAGCATTAGGCATAATCATGTATGAATATACTGTCCTTAAAACATGATTCACCCCCTTATCAATTGCTGATGGGTTACAAGCGAATTGATTTTAGGATAAGACAAGTCTTCTGTTTAGATCCTGTATGCAGCAATCATGAAGGGTCTACTTAGAAACTTTTCATCACAGCTGATCGCCTGGAAAGCTCGATTAGTAGATGTCTAGTAATATTCTTAGAAGAAAAATGATTTTAATGAGATATGATGGTTTGGATGAGATCTGTTGGAGTTGATCGGTTTTGGACCGGAATGACCCAATTTATAGAGGCACTAGGAGAGTGGACCGTTGCTAGGTGGTCATCAATAGTTCAAAAAGTTTTAAAAAATGTTTCTGATTGTTAATATTGAATTTGGACCGTTTCAAATCGTTGGATCGAAAGATCAAGGTCTCCACAGGGCTGAACCTTGTACGTAATAAAAAAGTAACTTGAACTAGAACTAGGCGAAGATGTAATCTAAATCAGGGAGAATTTAAGGGAATAATGATGAATAACTTTAACTAAAACTTATAAAATTCAAAGGTGGGAAACTAGGGTACAAAGGATCTACTTGTAGAGATTAGGGAGATCAATGCTTGATTCATAAACACAACTGGAATCAGAGTCCTATTTTCATTCAGATGGAAGATAATACGTTAAAAACAACTATGAACTTCCTTTGATCTAGTTATCAATGGATAAGAGGTATGAGAATTAGACTTGATTCCATCACAAACTATGCCCATGAGACAAAACAAATAATAGAATTTAACCAATCCACAACCAACCTGAGAGATGTATGAATGTTAGGAAGGATTAATTTCGTCATCTAACCATATCCAAGGAGCTAGAAACAGAGGTAGCAACCCCCCTCTCTCTCTTTCTCTCTCATCTCATTGAATCATGCTTTTTATTTATTTATTTATTTATTTTACACGCACACACACACACACCCCACACACTCATGCCTAGTGGGATTTCACCACCTATAGATACTTGAACCCTTGACTGGGTGTTGAAACTCCTGAGACTCTACCATCAGATCAAGAGTAAGGATCCACTGAATCATGCTCTTTTTAAAGAAAAGCTTTGTACTCTAGATGAGTGGGATGGATGATATGCAAACATTACCATGCTGTTTGATTTTTAATGGGATTTTCCATGTCTCCACCTGCCTTTTGCGCTATGGACCTAAAACCTCATACTTTTAAACTATTTTTCAGAGCCTACCCATAGTTTTCACCGTTGCGGTTAATTATGTACATGAATAGATTTTTATATTTTCATATTTCCAGAACTACCCTCCCATTGCCGCACCTGGCAATCTCCCCTCCTAAATACGCAATCTCGTGCCAACCTAACTCTGACCACACGTGGAGCCCATCTTAATATCATGAAAAATCTACCCCGTTCATTTGTTTCTCCAGATCATTTTATGACATGTACTTAAAAATGAGATGGATCCAAAGTTCAACGTGTGCTCTGAGATGGACCCAATCTGTTTCAATGGTAGGAGTTTAACCCCACTCTATCCTATTGTGTGGCCCACTGGATATTAGTATTGGCCTCATTTTTTCAGACCATTCCATAAAATGAGCTGAAAAAATAGATGGATAGTATGGATTTGTCATAAACATTCCATGCCTTGCAAATGTTTCAATGTGGGCGTTCAATCCCCACTGTTTCATGTTTGTTGTCCACTTGAACTTTGGATCGGCCTCAAATTTGTGTCTATGCCCTAAAAATGAGATGAAAAATCTAGTGGATGGAATGAATTTATCACAAACATAATTGTGAGCCTCACTTAAGGTCAACTAAATCTCACACTTGACTTGAATTTCCTCCGAAACTCTAGATGACACATTGATTTACGTGGATTGTCATGCTAACATAACCTTGACAATACATGGGGCCCACCTTGATGTTGGTTAGAAATCAACCTATCCATTTGCTTTTCTAGTGCAAAAAAAAGAGCCACATCCATAGTTCAATGTGGGCCCCTTAATGGCCCCAATATATTTCAACGGCCCGTGTTCAATTTCATGTTTCCTATTGTGTGGGCTACTTAAGCTTTGGATTTGTGTCCAACCCTGTAAACCTTCTTCGCCCTTCTTCACCCTTTTCATAAAAAATCTTACATTCAACACAACAGATGATGATTTGCTCCACATCTTCAGTAGATTTGGGAAGCTATCGGTCATCTTCATACCTAGGGATCGTAGTTGCGGCAAATCTTGGGGTTTTGCTTTCGTCCGATTTCAGTACGAGTAGGAAGCATACAATGCAGCCCAATGTTTGAACGGGCGGAGAGTCGATGGCAGGATCATCTCCATTGCCAGAGCAAAGGCTCAGGAGGGGCGACTAAGAACAGAGATGACTCGCCAGGCCCACCCTAACCCCCTTGTTGGCCCGGGCTCCTTCATGGACAGGGTGAAGCAATCCCTACTCAACAGTTAGGCCAACCCTGCGGTAACAGAAAATCGCTGAGCAGCAAATGCCACACAGCAAGACCCCTTCACTGTCGTGGTGGATAGTGGGGAGGTGGAAAAGATAAAGGAAGCCCTTTCCTCAACTCTTATTGCCTCAGCATTTAAGGTATCAGTCTCTATCTTGCATCTGATAGACACATTTTAGAAATCCTCATTGTCTTCCCTGCAAGTACATTTCACCAGGATTGGCCCCAAACAATTCCTCCTCAGATTCAAATCTAGGCAGGAGATGATTGATTTCGCGGCCGATTCCCAACTGCATTCGGAGATGGGCCTTATAGGCATTGCTACATGGTCGGCCGAATCAACCCCCCTGTTCCAGGGGGTGTGGATTCATCTTCTGGGGATTCCCGCTCATGCCTGGTTCATTTCTATTATTGAGAAATTGGCCGCTTCCTTCAGAGAAGTTGTGGAGATGGACAGTGCAGCCCTTTGGGGGACCTTCCAGGCTTTTGCGAGGGTCAGGATTAAGCCAAAGCAGAGGGCTAACCTACATAGCTTAAGGTTCCTGAAGGTCTGTGGGAAAACCTTTCCTGTTATTGGAGTGGTGGAGAGCTTCATTTCTAGAGAGATCGATGTCATTCCTCGTCCCTCCGTTCGCAGGGCACTGAGATTACCAAAGCTTTGGTGGCTTGGGCATTCCACTCACCTACGGAGCCTCTCACCTCACTCCCACCTGATGTTTGTGTAAATGTCCTTGTCTCTCTCTCTCTCTCTCTAAAACTCTATGACCCTCCACTCCCCTCACTCCTTGCCCCTGCTGATGAGCGGGGTCCACCCTCCCCCTCGCCCCCCTCCTACCCTCCCTGAGCTCCTTCAAGTAGAACCCTCAGCTGGTGCTCACCCTTTGGCCCTGCTGAGATGCCCCACCCTCCTTCCCCACCCTCCTACTGAGGAGCCCATAAATCCACCCCTTCCTATCAGCAGGTAGTAGTCCTGCCATCCCACGTTCCCCTTCTTGCCCATGACAAGCACCCTACTCGTCCTCTCCTTTCAGGGTCTCAACCCCACGGGAAGTGGATACTAGCCTCTGAAGTTAGAGAGACTACCAGCCCCACCACTCCCTAGCTAGGATTTAGGCTAACTCCTCATTTCGAGGTGAACGCGGTTCCTGCGGACTGCTCCTCCAGTGGCCCCATTAATCCCAGAGTGGGATTATCTATTTCGCATGTAGAGACCAGATCAGAGGTGGAATTTGCTAGTCGCCAATGACCATCCCACCGGGTTTCAAAATCTACTCTCCCCTCCCTGCAATTTCCCTGGTTCAGCCAAAGTCTCGTCGGGCCCTTTAGGGCTGTCCTCAGGATGCAAGCTAGATTGGTGGGCTGCTCCCTCTCAGGCTAGCTGATAGCCCTCTGGAAAGGTTTCATTCTAAAGACATCACCCAAAGCAACATTCTTACCCTAATGAGAGGATGGTTTGACGGGGAGGATCGGATAGTCGATCTCACAGGCTCAGGGAGATCAGTCCGTATTGCTGTGGATCTGTCTTCGTATTTTGAGAAGAACGCCATGGACAAGGGGCAGCAGGCCTTGCAATCCAGCCTTTCCTGGGGAGATAGGCCAACAGATCAGGACCCACCCATCTCTCCCACACTGGATCCAGGAGATCTTCTAGGGGATCAGCACACCTAGGAGTAGAGTGAGGCGATTGCTGCCCCCATCAACCATGCTCCTCCCCTAACAGGAGCACCAACCAATGCAGCAAAAGGTCGCAGGAAAAAGCTTTTGAGTAGGAAATTAACGAGGCCACTAGAAGAAGGAGAGTGGGCCTGCACGCTCCATAGACTCAAGCGATGGGCTGTGAACTCAGGATGTGTTACGGATGGTTAAAGCCCACATCTGGAATGCCCGCGGAGTAAGGAATGTGCCTACCATCTGATCGCTTAGAAAACTAGTCAGAAAATTGAACCTCATGTTGGTGGCCATCCTGGAACCCATGTTGTGTGAGGAAAGGCGTGTGGCCACTGGATTGAAACTTGGCTTTCATTCCTCCCTATCCAATGGCGAGGCCGGGGGGGAATTTTGGGTGTTTTATCATAATCACTTCAATGTTGTCGTCCATTCCTCTTCTAACCAAATGCTTTCCTTAAGTATCTCTTTGCAGGATCCCAGGGACAATATCCTACTGTCCATTGTTTATACTAGCTGCTCCATAATTAATAGAAGATCTTTGTGGCTCGAAATGGTGGATCTAAGTTGAGATGCCACTGGCCCCTGGGCTGTTGGAGGGGATTTTAACGAGATCGTAGCTGCTGACGATAAACTGGGTTATCGGCAACGCAATAGAGCCAACATGATCCAATTCTTCGACGCCATTCAAGATGCGGGGCTTTTAGATGCAGGCTTCGTCGGTAACAGATTCACGTGGAGCAAAAATCACGTTGGGATGACTTGTGTTTGGGCCGGGTTGGACCGGGTTCTTCTCAACGATAGATGGGCAGCTGCCTTCCCCGCCTTCAGCATGGAACACTTACCCAGGGCCAACTCCGATCACTCCCCTCTTTTGCTGTCGTTCCTGCCCCAGCATCAGCCCAAAATCAGGCTTTTCCGCTTCCTCAGAATGTGGACGCTTCATGACATGTTCCAGCAAGTCATCAAGAAGGCATGGGAAGGTGAATGCTCTAACCAACCCATGATTAACGTGCAACTCAAGCTTAAGAAGACGAAGCAGCTGCTAAAGGTTTGGAACAAGAAGGTTTGTAGGAACGTCTTTCAGCAGATCAAAAAAGCAGAAGATGATTTACAGCGCATTGAATTCAGAATGCAGGGGTCTCTCAGTGACAATCTGCTCCAGGAAAACGTTGCTGCCAGGCAACGGCTGGTGCATCTGGAACTCATAGAAGACGTATATTGGAAACAGAAAGTGAGGAATCATTGGCTAAAAGAGACCAACCGAAATTCTAAACACTTCAATGCCTTTGCCAGTGAAAAAATGAGGCGATCTATCATCTCCTCCATCACAGACGCTTTGGCGAACACCATCGCAGACCAAGAGCTAATGAAAGCTGCAACTGTGGCGTTCTTTGAAGAGCTTTTCTCAGCCGAACCTCCCCCCTACCACCATGACTTCACCTCAGTCATACCTTCCCTCCTATCACAGTAGGATAATGACGCACTGCTGGCCCCCCCTTCCCTTGCCGAAACTTATCAGGCCCTCTTTGCGATCCCGAAGGACAGTGCACTAGGCCTTGATGGTTTCTCAGGGGAAATTTTCATAGAGTGTTGGCCCATCGTGGGGCAGGACATCCTCAAGGCTAGGGCTTTCATGATAGCTGGAGGGGAGCTGCCCAGGGCATTTTCTACTTCACTTATCTGCTTAATCCCCAAGTCCTCCTCAGCTTCTTCATTTGTAGACTACCGCCCTATCAGCCTTTACAATGTGATTTACAAAATTATTTCCAAAATCCTCTCTAACAGGCTGAGCAAGCTTCTGCCCAAACTCATCTTCAGTGAGCAAGGGGCTTTTGTTCAAGGAAGAGCTATTACGGAAAACATCGCGCTAGCCCAAGAGGCAATGTGGGATATCAACAGAAAGGTTCATGGGGGCAACATCATTCTCAAGTTGGACTTGAAGAAAGCCTATGATAGGGTGGACTGGAATTTCCTTAAACAGGTACTGCATAGTTTTGGCTTCAGTGAGAGGTCGATTGCCTTGATGGAAACATGCTAGGGTAACAACTGGTTCTCAGTTCTCATTAATGAGGAATTGGCGGGTTTTTTCAAATCGTCCAGAGGTTTGAGGCAAGGGGACCCCATCTCTCCAGTGCACTTTATTCTTGTAGCTGAGGTGTTCTTGAGAAACTTCAAACAACTAGTTGTTACTGGTGGTTGCCAACCCTTTAAGCTGAAAAGGGGCTGCCCTCTCCTCATGCATTTACTGTTCGCGGATGACACCTGCTTTTTGTCAATTGTAGCAAGACAGTGCTCCATAAAGTCAAAGATTTTTTGACCACCTTTCAAGAGGCCACGGGCCAAAAGATCAATAACAATAAAAGCTGTTTTCTCTTCTATAGTAGGCTGGTGGTGAGCAGGATCAGAAACACGGAGCGACTGCTAGGTTTCAGCAAAGGTGACGATGACGCGAAGTATCTAGGAGTGCCCATCTTAAGTGGTAAGGCTAAACAGGCAGATTTCCAATATCTTTTAGACAGAATGCAGCGAAGAGTTTGTGGTTGGAAAGCGAGGTACCTGTCCCAAGCTGGCAGGTTAACTCTCATCAGACACGTTCTGGGTAGCACGTCGCTACATGCCCTTGCAGCTGCTCATGTTCCCGCTCAAGTAATCGCGGACATGGAGCGTATCTTTGCCCGATTCTTTTGGGGGTGGGCCGACGAAAAAGGCAAGTGCCACTGGGTAGCATGGAAAAATATCACCAAGCCTATTGAGGAAGGCGGGCTAGGGGTTAGACGCCTGAAAGAGGTCATGGTTGCTTTGCGGATGAAGTTGGCTTGAGATGTCAAATATGGGGTTATTGTTGGGCCGTGGATGGCGAATACTCCACCAATCTAGAGACCGCGACTCTAATCACCACGTCGAGCTGTGCTTCACCCCTTTGGAAGCAAATTAGAACCTTATTGCCGCTGCTGGATGCTAATGTGTAGTGGCTAGTGGGTCCTGGGGAGTTGAACCTATGGGATGCCAACTAGACTGAGCTGGGTCCTCTTCACCACCTCACAATTTACCCCATCCTGGAAGCCATGAGTTCCTTGAAGATCAACGATTTCATCGGGCCAGCGGGGCCCCTTCCTTCTTCATCCGTCCCTTCCTACCTCCCTGCTGAAACTCTGCACTCTATCATACAGGGAGGCTTCACTTTTTCAGACGACAGATCGGAGAGCTTCTCGCCCCATGATCCGTTTGGGTCGTTCACGTTGAAATCTTCCTAGAAAATCAGCAGACGCCGTTCCCCAACGTCCAAAGAGTCTACCTGGATATGGGACATCTAGATCCCTCCAAAGATGTCAGTCTTCACTTGGAGACTCTTGCAGGGAGCGACCCCAGTGGATGAGAGAGTGCAATCCAAAGGGGTAAACCTAGCCTCTGGATGCAACTGCTGCGATGGTGAGTCTTCTGGTTATTCTGCGGCTAAATCTTTACAACACCTTTTCATCTAGGGGCGCCACGCATCCAGGATTTGGCAACATTTCTCCTCGCTACCTGGGATATCTCCCATCCCTCATCAGCATATTGTAGCCAGGTTGGTGCAATGGAGCAGAGCATCGGCCCCGGGCAGTGCGCCCATTTTCACTCGCAGGCTGATCCCCATTCTCATCCTCTGGGAGGTGTGGCATTCCAGAAATGAGGCCAGATTTGAGCAGAACCCCATGAATGTTTCTTCTTCGATTGCCCACATTATGTGGTCGTTCAAGCAAATCCTTGCGGGTAAGTCGTCGTCCTCCCCCAGCCAGGACTTCAATTTTGTTGGCTTGGGCCTTCTGCCCCCGCCTCCCCAGCTTTTCTGCTTTGAAATTGTTAAATGGGCTTGGCCAGCTAGGGGCTAGGTCAAATTGAATGTGGAGGGGCAGCGAGAGGTAATCCAGGTCTATCTGGATGGGGTGGCATCTACAGGGGGGCAATAGGAACTTCATCTTCACTTTCTTGTCAGGTTATGGGATGGGCTTGAAAAACAGAACGAAGATTCGGGCAATTTTTGACGGCCTCAGATTGTGCTTGGCTAAAGGGTTTAATAGGATTGAGGTTGAGTCCAATTCTAGCATGGCTATCGACCTCCTCACGGGGAAGGTCAATTCCTCTTGGCAATGGCGATCGTGGACCTCACACATCAATAGGCTGACTCTAGGTGCTTCTGTCTCCTTTACGAAAATTCCGAGAGAAGGTAATAGCCCGGCTGAAGGGATGGCTCGGATTGGCAGCATTTCTCAATGCAACTCGGTTTTCGATCATCGGGAATCCCTCCCATTTGAGGTGCGCGGTCTCCTCTTCCTAGACCGAGTTGGGTTAGGAGCTATCAGACAAGTTCTACTGGTTTTGTAGATTTTGGTTGTTTCTTTGCCACTGTAGAGATAGTGTCTATATGATAAGTGCGGTCCGTTCTTTTTGTCGGGGCCCACTTGAAAGGTGTAAAGGTTTTCCTGTTAAATGAAATCTTAGTGGCAAGAGCCCACTTTCCAAAAAAAAAAAAAAAAAAAAGCTTTGGATTTGTGTCATTGTTTGCCCATGCCCAAAAACGATCTGGAAACACAAATGGACAGGGTAGATTTGTCACAAACAATCTGTGACCCCACAAATGTTTCAATAATAGGCATTTAATCCTCACCTTTTCTGTTCATTTGGCCACCTGAGCTTTAAATCGGCTTCATTTTTGGGTGCATGTCCTAATTAAATGATATGGAAAATCTAATGGATAGAGTGGATTTGTCACAAACATCATGGTGGCCACACCTAATGCCACGTAACCCTCCCTACATGGGCTTAAAATGTCCAAAACCTATCTGAAAAACTTTATTGACGCTTGATTGCCATGCCAACCTAACCTCGACCGTGTGGGGCCTACCTTGAGGTTGTGAGAAATCCACACTTTCCATTTGGTTTTGCTAGCTCACTTTAGTGGATGGGCCCAAAAATGAGAGAGATCCAACGCTCAAAGTGAGCCCCATGATGGCCCAAAATGTTTTAATGATGAGTGCGTTTAATCTCTCCATTCCCTTACTTTTTGCCTTTGATGTTGGCCTCATTTTTTGGCCCATGGCATAAAATGAGCTGTCAAAATTAATGGACCAGGTGAATTTCTCACAAGCATCTCATGCCCCATAAATTTTTCAACTGTGGACGTTCAATCCCCACTGTTTCCTACCATGTGACCCAGTTGAGCTTTTGATCCGCCTCATTTTTTGTCATCAACAGTGCATGGTAGCAACCATGAGATCATTGGTCTAGAGAATTGTACAAAATGTGCATAAAGATGGCATGCATGACACCTTTGGATCCCACTAGCGAAACAAGGGATCCGGTAGTGAAAATTCCTATTATTATCCATCCATGATTAAATCAAGGATATGGAGAGGTCAGATTATCCAACCCCCATGATATGATATGTATACAGCTTGATAAGTGCATGTGTGTAGACCAATACGTTCCACCAAGCACCTAAATCCACTCCCCTCATTCTTTATCGTGGCTATAGCCAGGCATTGGTTGCCTTGCCTAGATGATAGAAGCGGATTGCGTCTGGCCCATGCCCATCTCTGGAACGGGAAGATCTGCGTGGGTCCCATGCCATTGACAACTCTCGTGTTTGGGTGCAAAACGGAGGTAGGAGAACATTTTGGACACAAAAAACTTTGGGGCCCATCATGATGGATATGTCTTATCCTTACTGTCCATCTGTTCCGCCAGCTCATTTTAGGGCATGAACCCAAAAATGAGGCAGATCCAAAGCTCAAGGGAACTACACCACAATAAATAGTGGGAGATGGACGCCTATTATTGATAACTTCTTGGGGGCCACAGAAGTTTTGAATCGATCAAGCTAATATTTAATATTTATCCATATCAGAATGACTTTATGATGACAAATAAAGATCGGGCTCTGGGAGGTTTTAGCTTTCAATGGTTTAGGTTTGTTAGAACAATTGTTTCATGTGGTGTGGTCCACTTGAGGTTTGGATTCACCTCATTTTTTTAATTCATGCTCAAAAATGATCTCCTAGAATGAACAGATGGCATGGATATGACATATTCATCATGGTGGGTCCCACAGTTTTTATTGATATAAAAATAAGTGGAATTTTCTTTTTTAAGGTAGATGATTCCTTCCTCAAGCAAACAATAATAAGAAATAATGATGGGTCATTAGCTGGTATTTATAATATAATTAAAAAAATCAACCAACCCTTTAAAACTACTCTGAAATTGCATACATCTCTTGTAAGTCCGAATTGAAATGTCCAATTTATGGGGCACAATTTTATCTATGGTGACCCTACCTGATTGGGGGACATTTATTGGATATTAAAAAATAAAATAAAAATCTAATGATCCTATTTCACCAAATAAGTGTCCACCAATCAAAGGCTATGAATGTTAAAGAAAAGACTAATGTTTGGAATTTCACTTTTATTAAAACTAAGTTAAGCTTTGTTTGGTGGACGCCCAAAAATGAATTCATTTAATCTTAATTAATAGTACTTATGCATTAGAAATCTTCTTTTTTTTTTTTAGCTAGCCTTTCGGATCTTATGCATTACGAGTTCATGATTTGAAGAACGGAGCAGCTCAGTGAAAGGAGGAGCTGATGTCCCGCCGCTTGTTTTTCGAAGACGGAGCAGCTCGGTGATCCGTCAAAAGGCTTCCAGAGGTCGATCTACAAGGAGGAGCTGTCTTCAAACCCACCCAAATTTCAGCCTGTTTGTAGGCAATTTGCCATTCGACTGCTCACATCAGGACCTCTATCAAATATTTGGGAAATACGGGAGGATCCAGAATGGTTTATCCCCGTTCATCCATTGACCAACATACTTGGGGGTTTTGCTTTTGTACGATTTCTCTACGAACAAGACGCAAAAAATGCAATGGATGTGCTTAACAACAGGCGGATTGACAGGAGACGAGCGACGGTGAAGAAAGCAAACCCTAGATCTGTTCACACTCAAAATCCTTGTATAAAACCAAGTAACCCTCCGGTCCGAGCAAAACACCCAAACCCTCGCCCTGCTCCATCGTCAAAATCCTTTGCAGCTGTTGTTCACTCCCCAAGTATAGGGTTGTGATGTAGTAATAAACTCGGTGAGACCGAGGTCGAATCCCAAGGGACTGAAACCTGTACGTTATCTGAAACTAGGTAGAAATATAAATAGCCTAAGATGAAATCGAAATCAAATATAAATTGATGAATAATGGTGAAATACTAATCTAAAACTTAAGGAATTCAGAGGAAGGAAAACTAGGGATTCAGAGGATCCACTTGTAGAGATTAGGGAGATCTTATGCCTGCATCAAGAATCATGGAAATCAAACTGAACTTACTTGATCTAGTCTTCACGAGATGAAAGGTATATGAATTAAAATGGATTCCATCATCAAACCATGCCCAGGAGACAAAGCAAACAACAGAATTAAACTAATTACCAACCAATCAGCAATGCATGAAATTTAATTAGGAAGGATACCGTCATCCAACCATGCCCATGAGACGATGGTGAACAACAGGGCTTCCTGACGTTATAAACATCAAAAGGAGGAAGAAATACTCAAAGCCATCGCAGATCTATTGTAATTTCAGTCACAACAAACCATTAAATAAAACTGAAAGTATTTCTTTTAATTGAACTAAAATCAACATCAGTCAGTCTAGCATAAATCAAAGACATAAAGTCAGTCCCATCATGCCACAAGCTTCACCTCTTAGCCCTAGCTAAGAGGTTTAGCCTAACATAATCAGACTAAATCTCAACATAATTCACAGGAAAAAGAAGAAAAAATAAAGAAAATATATATAAAAATTCCCAACACTTCTCTCTCCGCCTCTCTTTCTCTATCTAACGTCCCCTGTTCAAGCACACACCCTTCTCCATATTTTGGAACTCTTTTTATAGCTGTTGGAGTGGTGAAAATCGGATTTGGGAAGCTATCGCACGCGCAGCGAAAGCCTTTTCGTAGCCAAGTTCGGGGCTTCATAACTCTCGCGTTCCTTGCATTATTTCTGTAAAATCAAAGTCTCTTGAAAGTATTTTGGCTAGCCTACACGATGGACGGTTCAGATCTGCCATATGATCAAAGATGGAGGGCCACAACTGCCTGAAAAATCAGATTTTACGGACGTGCATAGCCTTTCGCACGTCCGGCGCTGACGTGATTGGTAGGCTCCATAGAGGTGTTTTCGAGAAAATCCACCCCGTCCATTTGATTGCCCTCGAAATTTCGATCAGAAACGGATGGTTTTTAATGTCCATTGACTCAGAATCAGAGACGACATCATTCAAAAATTAATTTGAACGTTGCAGGGCAGTCCACTTATGGCCTCTATATCACACACGTGTGCTTGCATGGGTACAAAAATTTAGCATAGGTTTGAAGTATTCATGGCCCTCTACAAGATGGACGGTTTAGATTATCCGTATGCTCACTCTGTGGGGCCCACTAGCGTCCGCAAAACAGACGCCGTCCGTCCGTTACACTGCGCCAAAACTACAACTGCCGTTTTGGGAAGAAGACGCGGGTCAGCGCCTGCTGACCCGCGTTAGTCGGTTCGGTGCACGGCGGCACGTGTGTACTTTATGTACACACGCTGTACATACGGGGCCCACTGTAATGTCTTTACAAAATCCAATCCATTCATTCAATGAATCTCCCTATTTAAGGCATTGAGACCAGATTTGAGGCAGCTCCAGATATCAGGTGGGCCCAGAATCAACGGTTTATGGGCTGATCTGTCAGTTGGGGCACTTCCATAGTGATCCGAGGGCTGAAATTTGATATGTACGGTTAATTTATGGCCCTCAGGCCATGTATGAAGTTTTGAGCCAATCAGATAGCGAGAACTATGTGATCTTGCATTCTTCACCAATTTCGGGCCCCTTTAACGTGAATGACTTGATTTCCTCGTATCCCTGGCATGTGAATTCTTCAGTCTTGGTTCTCTGGAGTGCCTCCCTTGCTCTGGTGACTTCGGAGTGTTAAATCCACACTTTTAGTGCTATTTTTCAGTCCACGCTCCTAATTACATCCTGCAATAAAAACACAATTAAAATATGACATTAAACATTATCATGTACGTAAAATCAGGCAATAACTGGGGTCTGATATGTAATATTTGACCCTCAACACAACCCCCAACCAGCACTTTCCTAGTCCCAAGCAAAGTATGCGAAAAATAAGTTGAGAATTACATGACAATTTTTATGAATTCGAGCGGTTTTTGGAAAAACAATTCATATACTAGAACTTTAAGATTCATGAATGTTGAGCATTACTTTCTCCTGGAATCAAGTTCATGGTAAACTTCATAATCAAATTCAAAATATTAATCCATTAATTAGAAAAAATTCTAAACATTGAGTCTCATGGGTGTATTGTGCAATCTCGGCTTATCATCCTTAAAATTCACTTCTTTATTTCAGGATATCATTGGTAACTAGCAAGATAACCCAAACTAAAACTTGCCTTACAGATCATCTTTTCATTCTTTTAGCTTTTGATTTTTCTATTAAAAGTAACGCTAAGAAGGGGAATCAAATCCTCACCTATAGGGAGCAAACCTATGGTGAAAACTATACACCCAATTTTTTTCACATATCATCCATGTGGAATTAAATCTACACTTATAGGGAGCAAACCTGTGGTGTAGACTATTCGCCCGATCCTTTCAATTTCTCAGGTTGGTTCCTTTCAAGCTTAGTGATCACCAAGTTAATCCTTTAACATCGAACTGAACCCTTGATGTGCAAGCGAGATGTGTTTTGTGAAATCATGACTCAATCAATATTTAAAACTTCTAATCATGGATTAACAATTCAAACTTAACTGGGAAATCTAACAAATAACTGAATTCAATAGTCATAAATTACCAACATCACGTATCTTGAAATTCTAAGTGCCCTAGATGGCCGTCAAAATCACTTCGAATTCATACAAAATTCTAGAAAAATTTAAATTTTTTTACAATTTTTATGCTTAAGACCAAGAAAACATTGATTAGGTAACCTAATCTCCACCCCCAACTAAAATCTAGATTGTACTCAATGTAAAAGATATGTTTGCAATGTATATGAGACAATGAAAGTAAATGAGAAGTGGAAAAATTGTACCTGGATGAAGAATTCAAGAAGTTTTTACACAAGGATCTCAGCATGAAAGCAAGTCAGCAGAAGAGAGAAACCAATAAAAGAAAACTATCCTAAAACAATGTATAAAGCGAATAAACCTAGAACAGCATAAAGTAAACTACCCAAGTCCTATGATAACAGGAAACCTACCTATACCTCCATCAGACTAGGAGGTCAATCCTGGTAAACAGGATCAGTCAGAGGTATGGACATGTCATCTGAATCAAATTTCTCGACAAATGGCTTTAAGCGATGTCCATTTACTTTAAACTCCTTGCCATTGTCAGGATCTCTTATCTCAACGGCCTCATGAGGATACGTAGTGACCACAATGTAAGGGCCAGTCTAATGAGATCGAAGCTTACCTAAAAAGAGATGTAATCGAGAGTTATACAAAATGACTTTCTGACAAGGTGTGAATGATTTTCGTAGAATATGTTGGTCATGAAACGCCTTCATTCTGTCTTTGTAAATTCTCGAGTTCTCGTATGTATCGTTCCAGATTTCTGCAAGTTCATTTAATTGAAGTTTACGTAGCGAGCCAGCGTAGTCCAGATTGAAATTCATATTTTTGATCGCCCAGTACACTTTATGTTCCAATTCCACAGGCAAGTGACAAGCTTTTCCATAGACAAGTCTAAAGGGAGACATTCCAATAGGAGTTTTAAAAGCAGTACGGTATGCCTATAAGGCATCGGTCAATCGGATTGACCAGTCCTTACGATCAGGGTTAACCATTTTCTCCAAAATGTGTTTGATCTCCCTATTGGAAATCTCAACTTGCCCACTTGTCTGTGGGTGATATGGGGTGTTCACCTCATGAGAGATATCATATTTCTTCATTAAACTCTCGAATGGCCTATTACAAAAGTGTGAGCCCCCATCACTAATGATAGCTCGAGGCGTTCTGAATCGGGAAAGGATGTTCTCTTTTAGGAATTTAATGACCGTGCGATGGTCATTATTCCAACACGGAATCGCTTCGACCCATTTAGTGACATAATCTACGGCGAGCAAAATATACAAATTTCCAAATGATTGGGGGAATGGTCCCATGAAATCAATGCCCCAGCAGTCAAATGCTTCTGTGATAAGGATGGGATTCAAAGGCATCATATTTCGACAGGACAATGCTCCCAATTTCTAACAACGCTCACAAGCCTTGCAAAACTCATGAGTGTCCCTGAACATAGTGGGCCAATAAAAGTCACACTGCAAAATCTTGACCGTGGTCTTTTTAGCAGAAAAGTGACCACTACAGGCCTGTGAGTGATAGAAGGAGATGACACTCTGATGCTCATTGTCTGGCATACATCTCCTTAGGATCTGGTCTGGGCAATATTTAAACAAATATGGATCGTCCCAGAAAAAATTGTGCACCTTGATAAAGAATTTCTTCTTATCTTGTGCAATCCAATGCGTCAGTATGGAACCTGTGGCAAGATAATTGGCAATGTCAGCGAACCAAGGCGAATGGGAGACTCTGAACAATTGTTCATCAGGGAATATGTCATTGATATGTGTCGTTTCAAGGGAATCAGAGGGATTAAGGCGAGAAAGATGGTCAGCCACTACGTTCTCTACTCCCTTTTTATCTTTTATTTCTAGGTCAAATTCCTGGAGTAGGAGGATTCATCGTATCAGGCGGGGCTTAGCATCATTCTTAAATAGAAGATACTTGAGCGCCACGTGATCAGTGTAAATAATGATCTTGGATCCAATTAAGTAGGACCGAAATTTGTCCAAAGCGAACACTACTGCCAAGAGTTCCTTTTCCGTAGTCAAGTAGTTCACTTGGGCAGGATTTAGAGTCTAACTCGCATAATGAATAACGTAGGGTTTCTTATCTTTTCTCTGGCCTCGAACTGCCCCAAGAGCATAATCAGACGCGTCGCACATAAGTTCAAAAGGAATGCCCCAGTCAGGTGGTTGTATGATGGGTGCACTAGTCAACAGGCCCTTAAGCTTAGTAAAAGCTTCCTGACATGGCTCAGTCCACTCGTATGGTGCATCCTTTTGAAGTAGATTACATAAAGGACGAGAGAGGAGACTAAAGTCCTTTATGAATCGCCTGTAAAATCCTGCGTGTCCTAAGAAGGATCGCACGTCTCTAATGTTCTTGGGTGGAGGTAGGTTAGAGATAAGATCGATTTTTGCCTTATCCACCTCGATTCCTTTGGACGAGATAATATGTCCAAGGACAATTCCCTTATGAACCATGAAATGACACTTCTCCCAATTAAGTACCAAGTTCTTTTCTTCACATCTTTTCAGCACACATTTAAGACTCTCTAAGCACTCGCAGAAAGATGGAACCGAAAACGGAGAAATCGTCCATGAAGACCTCTAGGTATTTTCTCACCATGTTAGAAAAAATACTCATCATACATCGCTAAAAGGTGGCAGGGGCATTACATAATCCGAATGACATCCTTCTGTAGGCAAAGGTGTCGTAGGGACATGTAAATGTAGTCTTTTCCTGGTCCTCAGGGGCGATTTCAATCTGATTGTAGCCCGAATACCCGTCAAGAAAACAATAATAGGAATGACCAGCTAGCCTTTCCAAGATTTGATCAATGAAGGGCAAAGGAAAGTGGTCCTTCCTCGTGACGGTATTTAGCTTCCTGTAGTCAATGCACATTCTCCAACCAGTAGTAACTCTAGTTGGCACGAGTTCATTATTGGCATTGGCTACGATAGTGATCCCGAACTTCTTAGGAACCACCTGAGTTGGACTCACCCATTGACTTTCGGATATGGGGTATATGATACCCACATCTAATAGTTTAAGAACCTCGGCCTTAACCACTTCCCTCATGTTTGGATTTAGTCTACGTTGTGATTGCTGAGTGGTCTTAGCATTATCCTCAAAATAAATGCGGTGAGTACAAATCAAGGGGTCGATTCCCTTGAGGTCTGCTATCGTCCATCCAAGGGCTCTCTTATGCTCAATGAGAGTAGATATGAGCATACTCTCCTGTTCTTTCTCCAGGTGGGCAGAGATCACTACCGGGTATGTCTCATCTTGACCTAAATAGACATATTTCAAATCAGAGGGCAAAGGTTTTAGGTCAAGCTTCGGTGGCTTGAGGTTAGACGGTAGAGGCACTACATCAGTTTGGGGCAACTCTTCAAATTATGGCCTCCACCGGTTAACTTCAAGTACCGGTGCAGTATCAAGCAAGGCACACGTCTCCCTAATCATGTCATCATCAAAATCATAGGAGTAGGCCAGGCATGTCTCTAAAGGGTCAGAGGATAAGGTCAGAGGTGTTGTATCTTCCACTAAAGAGTCAATCATGTTAATGTCGTGGAAATCGTCATCATCCTCTAAGTTTCTGCCGTTATTGAAAAAGATGTTTGACTCCAATGT
Organism: Magnolia sinica; assembly: GCF_029962835.1. Classification (NCBI taxonomy): domain Eukaryota; kingdom Viridiplantae; phylum Streptophyta; class Magnoliopsida; order Magnoliales; family Magnoliaceae; genus Magnolia; species Magnolia sinica. The sequence goes on along the minus strand of NC_080584.1, from coordinate 8,099,134 downwards.
CATATTCCCAAAGGACATAGTCATGACACCATTCCTGCAATTGATAATTGCGTTTGAAGTGGCAAGGAATGGGCGACCAAGAATGATGGGAATCTGAGTGCTCATGTTATTGATGGGTTCTGTGTCTAGGATGATAAAATCTACAAGGTAGTAAAATCTATCAACTTGGACCAACACATCCTCAATTATCCCTCTTGGTACACGAACAGAGCGATCAACAAGTTGTAGTGTGGTTAGGGTGGGTTTTAATTCACCCAAACCTAACTGTTTGTATACCGAGTAGGGAATCAGATTGACGCTCGCTCCTAAGTCAAGAAGTGCATGATCAATTCGGTGGTCCCCGATTACACATGATATGGTTGGGCTACCAGGATCCTTGAATTTCTGTAACACGTCTTGCTTTAGGATGACACTCACTTTCTCGGTCAAGAAGATCTTCTTTTGAATACTATGCCGTCGTTTGGTCGTGCATAAGTCTTTCAGGAATTTGGCATATGAAGGTATCTGTTTTATGACATCAAGTAGTGAAATGTTGACTTTCACTTGTTTCAACACCTTTAGGATATCCTGAGAGTTAGAGAGAGGTTTTGGTACGACCAACCATTGGGGAAATGGTGCAACTGGCTTTTCTAGAAGTTTCGGTTCTAATTTTTGTGGGGCCTCACTAGATCCATTATTGTTGTCCTCTTCTGGTTCTTGAGGCTTTTCAGGCCTAACCGGAAGGGTTTTATCAATGATCTTCCCACTCCTAAGAGTGGTGATGGATTTAGCGTGCCCCATTTGATTTGAAGAGCTGGGATCACTTATCTCGTATTGTGGTTTAGGATTGGGGAGCGGTTGTGCAGGAAGCATCCCCTTTTTTATAACTGTCATACGTGAATCCATCTTTTGCATAAAGTCTCGCATTGCCTGGGTCAACTCTTGCATGGAATTTTGAACCGGTTCTTCTTGAGGTTTCCCCTGATTTGGATTTTGATTGAAGAAACCTTGAGGGGTAGCAGTTTGTCCATTTCTCCAACTAAAGTTTGGATGATTTTTCCAACTAGGATTGTACGTAGTAGAGGTTGGTCCATTGAAAGGTCTTTGATAATTATTTACGGCATTAGATTGTTTATCCAACACTTCTCGAAAGGCGGGTATTGTAGGACAATTTTCAGTTGTATGAATGTTGCAATCACGTATGCCGCAAACACTTTCAGTAACCTTATCCTTCTTTCCTTCCATGGCCTCAACTTTTCTTATGAGCGTAGTCACTTTATACTTGAGATCATCCTCTTCTTTCAAGAGATACAATCCACCCTTCTCCTTAGATTGAGTCGGCCTAGACGTGGTGTTCGATTTTGGGTAATAGTCCCATGATTGTGTTTTTTAGCAAGACTATCGAGGTAATCCCATACCTCGTCAACATTTTTATTAATGAATTCTCCATTACACATTGTCTCGACCATTTGGCGCATGGAAGATGTCAGTCCATCATAGAAAAAATTTGTAATGCGCCACGTTTCAAAGCCGTGTTGTGGCCATGAACTGACCAAATCCTTGAACCTTTTCCAACATTGGCAAAATATTTCATCTTCCTTTTGGGTGAAGTTCATGATTGCTTTTCTAAGGGTAATCATTTTATGATGTGGAAAAAATTTCATTATAAATTCCCTTTGCATATCATTCCATGCGCTAATAGATCTAGGATAGTGAATGTAACCACGTCTTAGCCTTCTCCTTTGAGGAAAAAGGAAAAAGTCTCAGCCTGACTGTGTCCTCAGACGCATTTTGAAAATATAAAGTGGCTATGATCTCAACAAACTCTTTCAAATGTAAATATGGTTCTTCAGATTCAAGCCCATGGAACTTAGGAAGGAGTTGGATAACCCCTGGCTTGATGTCCATATGTCCTGTATTTTCAGGAAAAATCCTGTATGAGGGCGTACTCACCCCCGCTGGTTGTAAATAATCTCGTAAAGTACGAGGTGAGGGTGCTTGATACACCTCATTCTCATCCTGAATGTCCTCCACCCTAGGTTGGGGTAGAAGAGGTTGATTTTCAGCCATCACTTCAATTAACTTAGGGGATTTCGAGTGGTGTTTAGTCTTGCGATGAATAATTAACCCCTCAACCAATCCTCCTTCAGTCAAGAGATGTCGAGTGTTGTCACGGGCCCACTTGAGCATGAAACACTCACAGCCCTTAATCAAATTCGAAACCTAATCCTAAGAAAGGAACAAAAAATCTAGAAAGAAAAAAGAGGGCTGGAAAGAAGTTACCAAATTGGAGTCCCTAAGTTAAAAACCTGCAAAAGAAAACAAAACAAGTCAGATTCTAAAAAGAAAGTCTAAAATTAGAAAATTCTTAAAAAGAAAGATAGAAGTAAACTAGTTTCTAAAAGAAGAAATTCCTAAAGGAAAGTGGAAATTTCTAAAATAAATTAGGAAAGTCCTAAACTTAGAAAGTACATTACTAAAAGAGATCTGAAAAATAGAAAGGAGAGAAAGAGCTTACCGAATTAGAAATTTCTATCTTAAAAGCCTACAAAATAGGAAAGTTAGTTTCTAAACATAAAGTCTACAAGTAGAAAATTTCTAAAAATAAATTTGGAAACAAAGTTAGATTCTAAAAGAGTTAGAATTAGAAAGTTACTAAAAATAAAAATAGAAAGTTAGTTTCTAAAAAAAAAGGAAAAATTTCTAAAACTAGAAAATAGAAAGTTACTTAAAAGAAGAATCTAAATCTAAAATTAGAAAAGTACAGAAAATAAGAGGAGAAGTTAGAAAGATGGTACCAAATGAGAAGTTCCTATGTTAAGATCCTGAAAAAGAAAACAAAAAAGATTAGTTTCTAAAAAGGAAAGAGTTAGAATTAGAAAGTTTCTAAAAATAAAATAAAGGAAAGATGAGTTAGTTTATAAAATTAGAAAGAATTTCTAAAAAGAGAAATAACTAACCTAGTTTCTAAAAACAAAAGCGGAAAGTTTCTAAACATAAACTATTTCCTAAAAATAGAAAAATACTAGAATTAGAAATTTCTAAAATTCAAACCCTAATTCTAAAAATAGAAAAAGTAGAGGAATTAGAAAGGGATTACCAATTTAGAAGTTTGTGTCAGGATCCTACAAAACAGGAAAACAGGTTAGTTTCAAAAATAGAAAATCTAAATCTAAAGTTAGAAAAATAATCCTAATCTTAAACTAATCCTAAAACTAGTTAATTTCAGAAAAACATAACCGTCAATCCCAGTCAATGGCGCCAAAAACTTGTTCACGCCCCAAGTATAGGGTTGTGATGTAGTAATAAACTCGGTGAGACCGAGGTCGAATCCCAAGGGACTGAAACCTGTACGTTATCTGAAACTAGGTAGAAATAGAAATAGCCTAAGATGAAATCAAAATCAAATATAAATTGATGAATAATGGTGAAATACTAATCTAAATCTTAAAGAATCCAGAGGAAGGAAAACTAGGGATTCAGAGGATCCACTTGTAGAGATTAGGGAGATCTTATGCCTGCATCAAGAATCATGAAAATCAAACTAAACTTACTTGATCTAGTCTTCACGAGATGAAAAGTATATGAATTAGAATGGATTCCATCATCAAACCATGCCCAGGAGACAAAGCAAACAACAAAATTAAACTAATTACTAACCAATCAACAATGCATAAAAGTTAGGAAGGATACCGTCATCAACCATGCCCATGAGACGATGGTGAATAACAGGGCTTCCTGATGTCATAAACATCAAAAGGAGGAAGAAATACTCAAAGCCATCGCAGATCTATTGTAATTTCAGTCACAACAAACCATTAAATAAAACTGAAAGTATTCCTTTTAATTGAACTAAAATCAACATCAGTCAGTCTAGCATAAATCAAAGGCATAGAGTCAGTCCCATCACGCCACAAGCTTCACCTCTTAGCCCTAGCTAAGAGGTTTAGCCTAACATAATCAGACTAAATCTCAACATAATTCATAGGAAAAAGAAGAAAAAATAAAGAAAATATATATAAAAATTCCCAACACTTCTCTCTCCGCCTCTCTTTCTCTATCTGACGTCCCCTGTTCAAGCACACACTCTTCTCCACATTTTGGAGCTCTTTTTATAGCTGCTGGAGTGGTAGAAATCGGATTTGGGAAGCTATCGCACATGCAGCGAAAGCCTTTTCGCAGCCAAGTTTGGGGCTTCATAACTCTCGCGTTCCTTGCATTATTTCTATAAAATCAACGTCTCTTGGAAGTATTTTAGCTGGCCTACACGATGGATGGTTCAGATCTGCCATATGATCAAAGATGGAGGGCCACAATTGCCTGAAAAATCAGATTTCACGGACGTGCATAGCCTTTCGCACGTCCGGTGTTGACGTGATCGGTGGGCTCCATAGAGGTGTTTTCGAGGAAATCCACCCCGTCCATTTGATTGCCCTCGAAATTTCGGTCAGAAACGGATGGTTTTTAATGTCTATTGACTCAAAATCAGAGACGAAATCATTTAAAAATTAATTTGAACGTTGCAGGGCAGTCCACTTATGGCCTCTGTATCGCACACGTGTGCTTGCATGGGTACAAAAATTCAGCATAGGTTTGAAGTATTCATGGCCCTCTACAAGATGGACGGTTTAGATTATCCGTATGCTCACTCTGTGGGGCCCACTAGCGTCCATAAAACAGACGCCGTCTGTCCATTACAGGGCGCCAAAACGGCAATTGCCGTTTTGGGAAGAAGACGCGGGTCAGCGCCTGCTGACTCGCGTTAGTCAGTTCGGTGCACAGCGGCACGTGTATACTTTATGTACACACGCTGTACATACGGGGCCCACTGTAATGTCTTTACAAAATCCAATCCATTCATTCAATGAATCTCCCTATTTAAGGCGTTGAGACCAGATTTGAGGCAGCTCCAGATATCAGGTGGGTCCAGAATCAACGGTTTATGGGCTGATCTGTCAGTTGGGGCACTTTCATAGTGATCCGAGGGCTGAAATCTGATATGTACGATTAATTTATGGCCCTCAGGCCATGTATGAAGTTTTGAGCCAATCAGATAGCAAGAACTATGTGATCTTGCATTCTTCACCAATTTCGGGCCCCTTTAACGTGAATGGCTTGATTTCCTCGGATCCCTGGCATGTAAATTCTTCAGTCTTGGTTTTCTGGAGTGCCTCCCTTTCTCTGGTGACTTCGGAGTGTTAAATCCACACTTTTAGTGCTATTTTTCAGTCCACGCTCCTAATTACATCCTGCAATAAAAACACAATTAAAATATGACATTAAACATTATCATGTACATAAAATCAGGCAATAACTGGGGTCTGATATGTAATATTTGACCCTCAACAACTGTAGTGTCCGATGTGTCTAAGGCAAACATCAATCAGGGGAATCAGGAAGCGGCAAGCAAGGAATACACCAATCGGGGTGACCAAGGCAACGACTACACTTTTGCGGACCCAGGGGCGGTGAATAGGAAGAAGCAGGAGCTGAAATTAGGGTTGGTAGGGCGGACGACCAGGTATATCTCGACCCTCCACCTAATTCAAACAATCAAAGCATCTAAATTTGTCTCCTCTTGCATTGATGTGATTCGTCTGTCCAAGTTTACTTTCCTCATCAAATTGAAGTTAGCCATAGAACTGGAGCTCTTCTCAGCTGACAAGGATCTCCAGAAGAGGATGGGCCTCGTTGCCATTACCCCATGGACGCCGGAAGAAGAGGAAGTTGGTGGAGGAACGTGGGTCCGACTGTTTGGAATTCCAACCCACGCTTGGTTTGAATCGGTCTTGCTGGATATGGGAAACTATTTCGGTAAGGTGCTGATGATCGATTCTATAAGCAGGTTCAGATTATTTCATGATTTCGCCAGAATCAAGATCCAACTCCAGCCTGGTGTGTACCTACAGAGAGTCCTGCGATTGGTAGTTGATGGGCGTCAGTACCCTGTTCATGTAATGCTGGAAACAGAAAGGATATCAGACCTCAGAGGAAATGCCCATCAAACAGCCACCCCACAACAGAGGTACTATAGCAGCACAAGGGAGTGGGTGGAGGATTGTTTCCAGACCACTAATCAGGCCGATAGAACTGTTACCAGGGGTCCCCATTGTGGTGATCCTGAGGACTCCATAAACCGTTCTTTAGTTGTTTGTGGAAATGCGGCTATGGCTACAACTTTAACTGAGCATATTCCTCTCCTCACAGATGGGCAGGAAGTGTTGACAACTTCCTCTTCAGCTTCGGATATGAGAGATCTCAACTTGGTAAATCATACTCCAAATCTAGTATCTCTATATCAGGCAGTAACGGTCTATCACGGCTTCGCAGCAAGGGAGGTTGACTCCCAGTTGGAAATGCACCACGAATATGGCAAATCCACAAGACAGCAAAATCCATTTCAGGGAATGTTCAATCACAGAATGTCATCCCTGGCAAGTGAAGCTACTCAAAGGCGCAGCAAATCCCTGAGATGTATCCACTAAAAGACTGTGTTTGGAAAACCCCGTTCCAAATTGGTGGGGAATCCTCCTTTCACCTGTTTGCAGAGAGCCTCTGATCCTGATTCAGGTTCTCAGACTGCATCCTCCTAATCAAATGATTATCCTTCCCCTGCTACCCCTCGTATCTCACTTCCTGCTACAGTGGATCGCTCGCCCAGCAACAGAGGTCTAGTGGTGGATCTTTCTCCCTACTTCTCTCAATCAAGGGATGACCAGGAGGAAATCAGAATAGCTTAAGAGTTGCGGACAGACAGTTTTAGAAGGCCGAACTCACCCCATGACTATCAACAATTGGAATAAGAAGTGGATGAGGCTGCTCACCTAGTAGACAGCCAGCTGCTATCCACCCCATGTAATAGCACCAACCAGAAGAACTTGTCTTGAAAGAGAGGAGCCAGGAGGGCCCCCAAAAATCCTCTGAGCACTGTATCCAAAGACGTTTGGTTATCTAGATTAAAAAGTTTACAGAGAAGGACTGAGACAAGCAAGGTTGACCATGACAGATAACATTCTCATATGGAACGCCCGTGGAGTTAGAAATGTGCCAACTATCAGGACTTTAAAGAGGCTCATTAAGAACCACAACCTTTGGATTGTGGCTATCCTTGAACCCATGATCAGGGATTCAAAGCAAATTGAGATTGACATTCGCCTTGGTTTCCATTACTCCTACTCCAATGTGGAGGTTGGGGGTAAGATATGGATTTTTTCTAAATTTTAGTCCCCAGTTTCTGGGGTTTCCTCGACAAATCAAATGATCTCCTTGACATTGAACCTTCAGCAAGCCAACAGTCTGATCACGCTGTCTGCAGTCTATGCAAGTTGTTCAAGGATCCAATGAAGAACTCTTTGGGAGGATGTTGCTGCGTTATCCAGATATGTGCAGGGCCCCTGGGCCTTGGGTGGCGATTTCAACACTGTCATTGATGCTTCAGAGAGGCGCAGCCGAAGGAGGTTCGACAGTGGAAGCTCCCATGATTTTGTGGATGCCATTAACAATGCAGGTCTCCTTGATGCTGGTTTTCTGGGAAGTAGGTTTACTTGGTCCAATAATCAGGTTGGCCTGGCTCGGGTTTGGGCAAGGCTAGACCGAGTTTTATGCAATACGGCCTGGAGCAGCTCCTTCCCCTCATTTCAGGTATGCCACCTTCCTCGTCATAACTCTGATCATGCTCCATTGTTACTTTTATTTCCCAGGCAGCCGCTTTCTAGCCCCAAACCCTTTCGCTTCCAGCGGAAGTGGCTCCTCCACGATGCTTTCCTTCCCTTGGTAAAGGCAGTATGGTCGTCAGCCGAAAACCCCCACCCCATGATCAACTTCCTAATCAAACTCAAGGCGGTTAAAACGCAATTGAAGTGCTAGAACAAAGAGGAATTTGGAAACATTTTTGCAGCAGTTAAACATGTAGAAGAAGGGTTGACAGCCTTGGAAGACATTCTTCAACATGAGGAGGGGCCAGTTACGGAACTTGATCACCTTCAGAGGCAACTTTTGGAAGCAAGAACCTCCCTCTCCTGATTGGAACTTATGGAGGAAACTTTCTGGAAACAGAAAGCTAGAAACAACTGGCTGGAGGAAGGTAATAGAAACACTGCCTACTTCCATGCCTCAGCAACTGAACGGGCTAGGAGAGCCATTATCCCCTCCATCAGACTGGATTCTGGACAGACTGTCGATTCGCAAGAGGAAATCAAAACTAAGGCGGCCAGGTATTTTCATCGCCTTTTCTCCGCTAGGGAGGTAGATCAGGGGGAGGATCTCCTTTCTTCCATACCATCCTTGGTGTCAGCAGAGGACAACGATCAGCTCATGGCTAAGCCTACGATCCAGGAAGTGCAGTAGGCGATTATCACTATCCCAAAAGATGGGGTAGTAGGCCCGGACGGATTTTCAGGCGCTTTCTTTACTGGTTGTTAGGAAATTGTGGGACAGGATTTATTAAAAGCAGCAACCTTTCTGTTTGACGGAGGCTCAATGCCTAGGGCTTTCACTTCTACCATCAATGCCTTCATTCCTAAGAAGGAAGCGCCATCTCATTTTTCAGACTTCAGGCCCATTAGTCTTTGCAACGTGGTCTATAAATTTTTTGCGAAAATCATTACCAACAGACTGAGTAAGTTATTGCCTAAGCTGATCTCTCTGGAGCAAGGTGCTTTCATCCGGGGTCGCTCCATCTTTGAAAGCATAGCCCACTCCCAAGAGCTTCTTAGAGAGTTGAATAGAAAAGTTAGAGGCGGGAACATCGTGGTGAAATTGGACATGGAGAAAGCTTATAACAGAGTGGACTAGCTTTTCCTCAAAAGGGTGCTCGGCTGTTTTGGTTTCTCCAATCTTTGGATCAAGCTCGTGGAGCGCTGCTGGAGCAACTGTTGGTTCTCAGTTCTAATCAACGGTGAACCTAGCGGTTTCTTTAAATCCACTCGTGGTCTCCATCAAGGGGACCCACTCTCCCCTAGCGTATTCTTTTTAGCCTCCAAGGTGCTCAGCTGAGGGTTTAATAAGCTGGTGGTCTCTGGATCTTGCCTCCCCTTTAAAGGCCGCCGTGGAAATGTAGTAGTGTCTCACCTTCTTTTTGCAGATGACACTTTACTCTTCCTTAATGGGGGCCTTCGATCCATCCGTTCGGCAAAGAAATTTCTTCAAGAATATCAGCAGGTTTCCGGTCAAAAAATCAATCTCCTGAAGAGCGTCTTCCTGTGCACCGAGAACATGGCTCCGGCTAGGACCGTTGCAATCTAAAGGGAACTGGAAATTGCAACATCTGCTAATAGCATTACTTACTTGGGAGTCCCGATATCAGCGGGGTGGAGGAAAAATGCGGATTTTCAAAATCTGATTGATCGAGTGGACAGGCGCATCAAGGGCTGGAAAGCCCGGTGCCTTTCAATGGCTGGTAGAATCGCTTTAGTCAAGCACGTACTGGCCAGTGTCCCGGTGCACACATTGGCTGCTACGCATATCCCTTTAGCGGTGTTGAAGGCTTTGGAAAGGCGCTTTGCAGACTTCCTTTGGGGTTGGGCGGATGACAGGAAAAAGCTGCATTGGAGGAGTTGGAAGCAAATTACCTCTCTAAAGCTGGAAGGGGGGCTGGGCATCAGGTCCTTATTTGACGTCATGGCTGCGTTCCGTCTGAAAATGGCTTGGACTGTCAAATTCAGTACTCAGGAAGGGATGTGGTGCTTGTTTATTCAGTTCAAATATTCCCAGGACCTCCAGGGAGAAGGCCACCTCCGGTCCTTTTCCTCTTTTTCTCCATTATGAAAGAGAATTCATGCCCTTTTCTCGGTTCTGGATTCTCACATTTAGTGGAAAATCAGCGAAGAAAATCTAAACTTATGGCGAGTTAATTGGACTGGTTTGGGCCCTTTGGAAAATAGGGCGATTTGCATCATTACACCGTCTATTCGGAACCTTCAAATTAAAGATTTTCTTCACAAATCCGGCCCCCTTCCGCCTTCAGCGATTCTGACCACTCTGTCCCAATAGGACCTGGACTCTATCTTCCAAGGGGGGCATTGCTTATTTGAAGGTCCTGACCTACCTATCTGGCCGTGAAATCCTTTAGGTACCTTCACAGTTGCATCGACCTGCGATATCAGCAGGACGCGTAGGCCCGACCCAACCTGGGGAGATAAAATCTGGAACGTCAGCATCCCTCAAACGATATCTCTGCTGATTTGGAGGATCCTCAAGGGGGCCCTTTCGGTTGATGCAAATGTTCAATCTCGCACATCCACCTCGCGTCCCGCTGTTACTGTTGCACTGACGATAGTTCTCAGGGGCGGAGGCCTACGGTTGAGACTTCCGCTCACCTGTTCTTACAGAGCAAGCACGCGATAGAGGTCTGGTCCCATTTCTCCAACATATTCGATGTCCAGATGGCCCCTTTTCCCTCTATGGAAGGCTGGTTGACCCACTAGTGGAGGTCCCAATTAGCGAATGGGCCTTCGGCTGTAAGACCCGTATCCTAGCTTGTACCATTCTGTATGCTTTTGTGATCCTCTCGGTCGAATTCCGGTAACCCGTGATCTGTAATCGGCATTTACGCGTGATCCTGAGTCGTATTTCGTATTCTAGATTCGGCTCGACCCGAGACTTGTACCCGTATGAGCACGCCGTCGCTGCTGTTCTGATGCCGCGTGTTACGCGCCGAGGCGATACCCGGGACAGGAGATGTGGGCCCACGTTTAGTTCGAGAAAAACGCCACACGTTACGAATTCCAAGAGAATTTCTATGATATGTCTCATCAATCACATCAATCATAAGTCGAGTACATCCCATCACAAGCCATCACTCACCCTTACCTCTCCTTACCCAAAGTCAAAGCAACCCATACTTAGTCTTCCTTTTCTTACCAACAAGTCAAAAGAGCTCATACCTTCCATCCCATCTCCCTTACATCTCCGTTCTCTTTCTCATTTTCTCATTTCAAGCAAATCCCATGAGAGAACCCACGTCCAAGCTCCATGGGAGAGAGCTAGTGTGGCCCACCTTCCTATCACCCGATCCCACCATCATAAGCCCATCTCAACTGTTGAAGTCCATCCATTGGAGCTCTAGTATACTTTGGCGGAAGGAGGAGAAGATCATAGGTGGGTGTTCATCATATTGGTTTTGATTTAGGGCCCACTTGTAATGGGACCCAATTGATGTATGCATTGTATTTAGAGGGACCCATAGTGGCCGTGTCCCTTCCCTACTCTCTCTCTCTCTCTCTCTCTCTCTCTCTCTCTTTCCTTGGTTTGATGGCCCACCATTGATATTGTGTGATGATCCACGCCGTCCACCCGAGTGGGACCCACCTTGCACGCGTTGTATCCAACGTCTAGCCCCGTCCAACGGTCCCACCTTGCTGTCCATTTGGATGGACCTGGATTTGGACGGAGGTAAAACACAAATATCAGCTTTTATCCTAAGCTGGGAGGCTACACGTGGACCCCATTGGTTTGTGGGTCGCATCCACACCGTCTGTGTGGTGGGGCCACTAAAGGTGTGGGCCCGGTCTGCTGTGGCCCAGCCGCTGCTACTGGTACCATTCAGCCAGTCAGCAGGGCCGGACGTAGAGGAAAAAAAAATATCACTTTGATCCAAAACAGTGGGCCAAGCTGACGTGGACCCCACCCATTGATGGATGAGCTGTATATCCCCACTGTCCATCTGGATGGTGGATCTCACGCAGCCCAAGGCTGCTAGATTTAAACCCAGCAAATGCTGGTGGAGCCCACCTTGATGCATGTGAATCCAGTCCGTCCGTTGGGCAGACCTCCAACCCTCTGGACGCTGGACGCCCACGAGATGTATGTGTTTATTCATTTATTTTTTTTAAATAATAATAATAATAATAATATAATATACATATATAATATTATTATATTCTGGTGGGCCCCACGTGGGACCCACCTGATGAGATAGCAAATTGGCTGGTTTACCACATACCTGTAGTGACGCCACCAAGTTCTGTGGGACCCACTCATGAGTTATGTGTTAGATCCACACCGTCCATGTGCATGGGACGTGGGCCTTGATGTGTTTTGCCTCACCGTCCAACAGCATGGGACGGTGGGTCCCTCACAGTAGCAAGTTGCTGTACTGACGCAGAATGTGCTGTGGGGCCAGCACGAATGCATGTGTTTTATACTCCATCCCTGCCCGTGGGACCCACTCCACACGTGTGACACGTGTGGAGGTGGGACCCCACCTTGATGTATCTGTTGTATATCCAAGCGTCTGTCCGTTTGGGAACGGTGGGCCATTGCATTGACGTCAGCAAGAGGCCCATCATGAGGTTGTGTTTAATCCAAACCGCCCGACCGTTTTGAAAGTGCACGTGGGGTACACCTTGGTGATGTGCTGAGTGCAGCACGTGGACCCCATGATGGATGTTTTCCATCCACACCGTCCATCCTTTTAGCTGGGACGGGCAGGAGCTTGGAGTAGCCACCTTGATGTTTATGTTGCATGTCAACCGTTCATTCTTTTGGTGAGTGCGTCCTCAGGTTGGAGACTACAATGAAGCAGATTCAAATCTTTGGTGGGCCACGAGTGTGGGGCCCACCTTGATATATGCATTCTCCTCACTGTCCATCTGGACGTGAGGCAGATCCACATCCCTGGTGGGCCACGCATGTGGGACCCACCCTGATGTCTCTATTTTATATCCACACCGTTAATCCAGCATGTCCAAAAGATCTGGACGCTGCACCCTGCAACCCCGTATATATATATATATATATATATATATATATATAATATTTTATACATAAATATATATATATATATATATATATATATATATATATATATATATATGGGAAAAGGTACTATACGCTCGATCGTATAGAACCATTCCATAAGGTCGGGCGTTGTCACCACCTAAGCCGTTGGATGGGGGATAGATTTTCTACGGTGAGAGATGAAGGAGAGAAGTAACCGAGTATATGCTCGGCCCTATAAACAGGGGATTTTACCCCATTCCCCTGTTGAGATCCCGCACACCTCTCTCCCTCAATCCCTACGACCGTCGTCTCTCTCTCTCTCTCTCTCTCTCCAGCCATGCCCGCCCTCACCGACCTCTCTCTCTATCTCTCTGTCCCTCTCTCTCTACGGTGAGAAAGAAGCCCTCAAATTACATATAGATTCTTTTCAAATCCAACGTAAAAGTAATGCAATTGCAATTTGGAGCATGGTTCCTCAATTTGAATGCTGAGGAAGGTAACTACAATTAGGTTGTTTCTGCTTCATTAGCCTTATTGTAATTCAATGTGATAGTGTATCCAAACACAACCTAATCCCTTACAACTGTCCTTCTTTCACCATTGCTTTGGCTTGTCTCGTGTCAAATGGACTACTGAATACTTTTATTGCTCTATTTTCAGTCATTTTCAGCTCCATTGCTAATCGTTGGAGGAGTCGATGTGGCTGTCGTCGTTCGCGGCCTGCCAAACCTTCAATCAAGTGTTGCAGCAGATTGCAGATCATGAACCATATGGGGCACATCCAATGGACCAATCTTCCACTTCAACAACCACAACTTTTGAGTTATAGGAACTTTCCACTAATGTATAAAAGATGAGAAACAGTAACAGATCAAACCTCGAGAACGAAACATGACGAGCACATCTAAGGTCTTGTAGCAATCATTTGAAGCTTCGAATTCGAACCTCCAGTAGGCCGATGCCATTTGGCCAGCTTGGTTATTGCAAGATCCAAATGCAATTGAATTAGCTATATCTGGGTGGTAATTGTTAGTTGATAGGCAGCAACAATTAGATCATTTGGAACATTACTCATGTGAAAACTCAATTGTAATTTCTATATTCAACCAAGACCTGACTCAAGCCCGACCCAAACCCAAACCATGTGATAAATGGGTCGGGTTTGAGTCCTCTGCTCTTACTGATCACACCAGCAAGGGTACTGCAATGAAATCCCAACAACAGCATAGCATGAGTATTGTAATGAAATCCATAACAAATATAAATCAGCAGTTAAACATATAATGCAATGGCAATTCACAATTCACAAAATCATTGCTAGTTGAACCCTAAATAATGGTGTAATTCCAATACACTTTTGTATTGGGATGGGTTTGTGGTGCATGAAATGTAATGGGCTGCTAATTTTGTTGTGTTAGCTGTTGTTGGTCTCTTGTGCCAGTGTTGTAACTCAATTGTCATATTCGATAGGTGAGGCCTAGATTTTTATTTATTTAAGCCCCGCCCAAATGAATGTGTATGTTTTTCAATTAATAAAATTTCGGGTGGTGCGATAAATTCAATGGTATGATCTTTGCATGTACTCTACAATGGTCACTACAGGTGTTGTGCAATCATGGTCTTATTAGGCTCACTTTCCATTTTGCTTAACTTATTAGTTCCCAAGTTCGTTCATGCCTCGTACATTCTGAAAATGGTACCACCCTGTAAAATTGTCGCTTTGGTGCAGAATGGTGTGATGGATCTGGGCATTCTATCAGGGGGCCACCTAATTCAACTTCATCACCATTATCCTATCAATTCTCCCAGCAATTAGAGCAGCTCCTAATTAATGAGCCATCAACCCAATAATCATGCCACTTGAAGTCCATGACTATCGAATCAATTGCACATTTCCGGAGAGAAACATATTTTAGAGCAGGGATTCGGGAAGCAGTTTACAGATAGAAACTGCTTCCTGAATCCCTATTAACCCAATAATCATGTCGCTTGAAGTCCATCCACTATTCGCCTGTTAGTTTGGATTGATTCACATGTTTTCCAATCTCATGAGCTTTATGGTCAAAAAATAGATTTAAACGATACGGTATTTACATTAATAAAAGCATATTTAACCATTCTAATAGATTTTTTAACCTCATTTTTAAGGCCATCCCTTCAAGAAATGGAAACCACAGCCACCACTACAAAAAAAAAAAAAAAGGTTAAAAGCTACGGATAAAAGCCGTAGCTAATAGAAAATAATACAATTTCAGTCCGGAGCAAGACCGTAGCCATTCATTTAAATACAATCATCTAAAGTTGCAACTCGCGCAAGCTTGATCGTGGCAGGGAAAACAATGTAAACCAACAAGGACAACGACCATCTTCTTTTTTAAGTAGCTTCTCTGTATTTGCATGAATAAATTGCAATCCACAGAGTACTTCAACCATCTTCATTACAAATTAGAGAATGCAAGGAAGATCAAACAACAATTTCAAGAAAATTACATCCCAAACAGTTATGACTATGAATGGGAAAAGCTCTCCTACTCTTTGGAAGACTATAACCATCCAAATTTTGGACTTTTCCAGTTGAATGATGACAACCCCTCCAAGTAAGGAATTGAATTTTACATTTATTGGCAAATCTCAATGTGTTAAGAACACATTCACAACCCCTCCATCAAATGCAGCACTTCACGAAAACCTGCAGCCAGGAAATCAGCCCCATCCAAATCTTACATCCATGCTGTCCATTTGGATACACCCACCCAGCTGAGTAATGTTTATGGATTATATTATGATTTGGTGTTGGTTATCTTACTAACCAAAACAAACAGCTCTCGCCTATCATCTATTTCCACATCACTGGGCCTTGCCTAAAATCTTGAACAAAGGCAATCGCCAATCAAACTGCACCTAATGAAGCTCCAGCAGATACTAGCGCCAGCAGATGCCTTCGACACAGCCCAATAAATAATAATTCCAGCAAAATCCTTACACATTCAACCCATTTACATAAATAATCCGCATTCATAAAATTCACATCCATTCCAAATTCGACCCATATGGAAAAAAAAAAAAAAAAAAGGGAAAAGAAGAAAAAATTCACATTCTTCCAAATTTAATCCATATCATAAATAATTCACATTCTTCCACATCCACATTTAATCCATATCATAAACAATCCACATTCTTCCATATTTAATCCATATCATAAACAATCCACATTCTTCCACATTTAATCTATATCATAAACCATCCACATTCAATCCATATACACAAAATTTACATCCATTCCAGATTCGACCTATATGAACAAAATGTAATAAAAAGAAAAGAAAAGAAGTTATCATGTGTTGCCCCAAGTTACCAAGGGAAACAAAGAAATCATGATTGATTTGCTTCTTCTTCTTTTTTAAGAAAGATGGGATCAAACCACTTGTACCTTTGTTGAATCTGCCAAAAAACTGCACAATGATTCGGGTGGGCACCACAAAAAAGAAATGGGCCTCACCTATCGTATAATATAACCTTTTCTCTTTTATAAAACAATGCAGGCAGACTCGACTAGCAGATCGTTGTCTTCAATACGTACCCTCTACTGAATACTAAGCTTGGGACTGGAAACTCTCTCTTCCCCAAATGCGGAATAAAAAATTCTGCAAAATTACATGATAGGAAACAATGAGTATAACAGGTACAACTTATGGATAACAAAAAAATAAAAAATAAAAATTCACCCCCATACAAACAGGCCATAATACTGCAGTTTCACAACAAGACATGTAGGAGCTTAGTTATTGTTCTTGATAAAGGAGCTTTTGAACAAGTTGTACAAATACAGAGAAAAGTTCTCAAGTAGAAAAATAGAATAGAGAGAAAAAGAAAAGAAAAGAATATGGACAACTATTCTTACATGTTTTTTTTGTTAACAATCATCTGCATCAAGGATTTCCACATTTCTCAAAATACCTTGATTCAAATGCTTAAGATTGCAGAATCTAGGCAGCCATTCTAATAAATCTTGTGCTCTTGACAGAAACTTCACACATTACAGGACAAAGCAAGAAAAAAAATGCATATTAGAAAATCTTAAGTTTTAACAATTTCTCTTTTTTTTTGGAAGATTTGAAATGTGCCTATGTTTGCAATCTTTCAATTCGAATGTGCATCCAAACACAGCCTATGTTTGCAATCTTTCGATCTCCACCTGCATTAGGTTGTGACTCCATTTCCCCAACCATGAGTTCAAAGTAAACTCTGGCGTTTAACCAAAATCTACGAAATAAACATGAGGGCACAAAAATTACTGTTTATTAATGGAAAAAAAAAAAGTAAAATAAAAATAAAAAAACAATACCAATAACCTTTAGCATAATCTAATGGATCATATTGGGTAGACCTGGCAAGCAAAATTTTTCATATGGTGGACCTACCCAGATATGGGAGACTTTTAGCACGTGGTTAATTGTGGAGTTTGATAGATGATACACATAAATTTATAAATTGGGTATATGCATGCAAATTAATCCGAGTTGTGCGATGCATGCAAATTAATCCAAGGTGCAGGTTGTGGTTTAGACATATAATGAACCAAACAGGTAGTAAAACCAGTCCACTGTGCACACATTTTGTATGATGTTTCGCTAAACAAAATGGCCTCTTTTTCTTCTGTTTTTTTTCCTCCGTGCTCAGCATAGAAAATGCAGAAGTGGGGTCCAACTTTTGGTGACCCAGTGTATTCATCTTATAGCCCCATTGTGGATTGACTATGCCCCAAAATGCTCCTCCATCTGATGATATTAGCAATCAGATTGGTGACCTGTAAAACAGATGATTTGTCCATCCATCCACATTTAACCAGAGAAAACTGCCCAATCATGTTAGTAAGATTTCCTAATGGGGAATATTTTACAAATGGCACAGTAGACAAATGTCCTTGATAACAAAAACGTGGGCTTGCCTGTCCAATTTCAGATAGATAGAAAAAATAAAAATCAATAAAAATCCAGTGTGCCAATCTATATTGCCTCAAAGAGATCAGAAAATATATAAAGCTCAGGCTGAACAGGTAGTAAGGCTCCAGTTCAGGGCAGAGCCCCTTGTAGTGAGGCCTACTTCACGCATACAGACTACAATTTTTGTGGGCACCCCATCAATGGGCACTGCTGCTTAAACCACCCCACCAGAAAATCCTACCCATCTTATTATTGGCCAACAAATTATCCCTATAGGAACAGGATAAAGCCCACAAATTGGAGGACCAGAATTCTTTGACAGATTAGCATTATGGTTGATCGTTATAGAAACCAGGGCGCAGAAATTTAAATAACTGAAAGGTGGGTCCCACCAACGCTGATTGCCATATCAAGCACCATATATTTCCTAATAGGTAAAATGGCAAAAGAAAAATCAGAAAGAGAGCCACTCTATAAATCCAACAATCTGCATACCTTTATGGGACTTGAAAGAGTACACTCAAAATTTAAAATTTAAAAAAAAAAAGGTCCTCAAATCAATCAGCAGGGTGTGAATATCAATTCCAAGAGAAAGGAAATTACCGTAGAATTGTGATAGATGATCTTCTCCAGAGTCTGCCTCAATTCAAGAAGCCCTCGTGCGGCCGATGTTGAAAGATCGCACCCTCTGAGCTCCAAAATCCTCAGCCGCCTGAAAGGAAGCAGTGAGATCGGTGTGGGGTCCCGGGCTGGTTGTGGGAGGACCGACACAACCTTCAGCCCACAGAGAGAGAGAGAGAGAGAGAGAGAGAGAGAGAGAGAGAGAGAGAGAGAGAGAGAGAGAGAGAGAGAGAGAGAGAGATGGTGGTCTTAGGGATTGAGGGAGAGAGGTGCGCGGGATCTCAGCAAGGGAATGGGGTAAAATCCCCTGTTTATAGGGCCGAGTATATACTCGGTTAGTTCTCTCCTTCATCTCTCACCGTAGAAAATCTATCCCCCATCCAACGGCTTAGGTGGTGACAACGCTCAACCTTATGGGATGGTTCTATACGGTCGAGCGTATAGTACCGTTTCCCTATATATATATATATGTGTGTGTGTGTGTGTGTGTGTGTGTGTGTGTGTGTGTGTGTGTGTGGTGGGCCCCATGTGGGACCCACTAACGTATGGATTTAAATCCACACAGTCCACTCATCTATGAGGACCCCACCGTGATATATGTTTTGTAATCCACGTCATCCATCTGTTGAAAGACCCACTATGATGTATGTTTTGATCCCACACATCACATCTGGGCGTGGGACGGTGGGACACCACCATGATGTATTTATTTCATTCACACCGTCCAAATAGTGTTGGACGATGCTAGACAATATTTGGATGGTGCTGATTTATATGGGAAATATTTGGATGGTACTGATTTACCGAGACAATGTTTGGACAATGCTGATCATCATTAGTGGGCCATGTGCCCCATGGAATGATAATGTACAGTGATACACGTGATACACCTACAACTATTGAAATAATTTTTGGTATAATCCAAGCCCACTTGAGGCCCATTGGTGTAGTTCATCCATGAGGCCCATCATAATGTATATTTGAGGCCCATGTGAGAGGGCCCATCTGCCTTGTATTTAAGGCCTATGTGATAGGGTCCACCTGCCTTGTATTTAAGGCCCATATGATGGGGTCCACCTGAGCACATATATGAGGCCCATTATGATGCATTTGTGGCCCATTTGGCAAGGCCCGCATTGATGTATATATGGCCTATGTGAGGAGGTCCATTGTGATGTGTTCGTAACCTTTGGCGAGGCCCGACGTGATGTATATGAGGGGCTAATGTGATGTATATGAGGCCCAGGTGTAGGGCCCACCTATTGTATATTCAAGGCCCGTTGAGATATGTGATGTTTCCATGATGTATGTAATGATGATTATGTGGGCCACTCCTTAGGAGCAATGTTGGTTAAATGTCCACATTGATGGGTAATAATAGTTGAATGTCCACATCGTGACCTTCCATTAGGCCTTATTAGACTCATTCTTACCTATTCCGATTATTGATTGATTCTGATTATCGTGGCCGATTGCCGATTAGTGATCAAGGTCGATTATCGTGACCGATTGCCAATTTTGATTGACGTGACCGATTTGCCGACTTTGATTACCGAGGCCGATTATCAATTGATTCCGATTGTCGTGGCCAATTGCTGATTAGTGATCGAGACCGATTATCGTGACCGATTGCCGATTCCAATTGACGTGGCAGATTTGCCTACTCTGATTATCGATCGATTTCGATTGTTGTGGCCGATTGCCGATTAGTGATCGAGGCCGATTATCATGACCAATTGCCGATTCCGATTGACGTGGCCGATTTGCCGATTTTGATTATTGAGGCCGATTATCGATCAATTCTGATTGTCATGGTTGATTGCCGATTAGTGATCGAGACCGATTATTATGATCGATTGCCCGATTCTGATTAATATGGCCGATTTGCCGATTCTAATTATCGAGGCCGATTATCGATCAATTTCAATTGTCATGACCGATTACCGATTAGTGATTGAGGCCGATTATCATGACCGATTGCCGATTCTGATTGACGTGGCCGATTTGTCGATTCTAATTATCGAGGCCGATTATCGATCGATTACAATTGTCGTGACTGATTGCCGATTAGTGATCGAGGCTGATTATCATGACCGATTGCCGATTCCAATTGACGTGGTCGATTTACCGATTTCGATTATCGATCGATTCCGATTGTCGTGGCCGATTGCCGATTAGTGATCGAGGCCGGTTATCGTGACTGATTGCCAATTCCGATTGATGTGGCCGATTTGTCAATTCTGATTATTGAAGCTGATTCCGATTGTCAAGGCCGGATATTGAGGCCGATTGTTGAGGCCCAATGTGATGTATATACGGCCGATGTGATGAGGCCCATTGTGATGCATTTGAGGGCTAGGCGATGAAGCCCATTGTGATGTATGTTAGGCTCATGTGAAAGGCCTATCATGATGTGTATTAAGCTCTTGAGTGAGGCCCATGGTGTTGTATATTTGGCCCTTGTGTGAGGCCATGGGTCCACTATATGTTAGGCTCCATGTGGGCCATTCCTTGAGGGCAATGTTGGTTAAATATCCACATTATCGAGGTCAATTGTCGATGATGGTTATTAATACCGATTATGAGTATGTGACAACATGACATCATGATACATTCCCATACGCATCATCTACATGTTTGTTATGAGATATGATTGACCATTGCATATGCCATAGTGCCGGTTGTTATGAGACTCCCTGATGGGTGGAGGTTATCTCACATGAGCGCACGGTATGCGCAGGATTGATGCATGACTGTATTGTATAACTCATGCATCTTGCATTGTGTGTTGTGATTACTGTATGCCCTAGCGACATTAGGGCTATAGCATCCACAGGCATATCATGGATGGCCAGATAAGACACTGAAAATCTGTTATTAGCATCGGGCTGCCATAAATGGTCTTGAGTGAAAATTCCTAAACCCTCTTAGTACTAGAGGACACCCAATGTCGAGACTAAGTGGATATATATGAGCACATGAGGGTCGTATACTAGTAGGCTGTGTTTCCCACTGTGTCGTGGTCGGTTGGGAGGGGGTGTGACCTTACTCGCCTGAGGGAGTAGGCATAACTAGGTTGAGTTTGACCAGCTTGTGAATGGGTCCGCTATCAACATGCCGGGTAGATATTGGCTGACTACTAGCCAGGCGGATAGTGAGGTCTCTTCCACTTACCCAGTTGTGCGCTTGATGGGGCGGCAAGTTGGTGTAGAATGTACTAGACCTCGGTGATGATCTTAGAGATTAACAGTACTTATATTGGACTTATTGGGTAGAAGTTGTATACTCATTCATTCATTCATTCATTATCCACTCGGACTGATAGTGCGCAACTATTTCTTACGTGTGCCTTCGCAATGGTCAGGATTTCGGTTGGGAAGCGCGACTAACCTGAGATCAGAAGTTTACCACATTGAGTCTGACTATCCAAATTTAAGTATGAGACTGGTTTGGATAGAAGTCCCTTGTGATAGACCCCATAGCCTGCAATACTACGTACTATCATCCTGACTTCACACTCCAGCAAGGTCATTCCATTCGCACCGCATATTGCATTACACCCGCGGCATATGACATTTTGAGTTACGATGTTTTTGCATCTATATGACCTAGATACGGCTGACGATATTCGTAAACTCGTCCGAAATTGTATATTGCATTGCATCTTCCGTATCTGATATTTGTCTTTTTATGACTTCATTTGCATAGCTGATCTGTATTGTGTATTCTGATATTGATTGACTCATGGACTTGTCAGTATTTCCGCTTACTCTGATATCGTATGATTCATGATCTTACCAGTATTTCCAATATTGTATGATTATGACATTGTATTGAATACTTGGCACTTACCTTGTCCACACACTTACACCACCCTCTAAGCTTTCTATAAGCTTATGCACGATAGATGCGTGCAGGTAATGTTAGGTTGCAGTAGTGTAGAGGAGCTTGGAGTATGTAGCTGTCTTCTGGAGCTTTGATCTTATTTTAACATATGTATTTTCCCTTTTAACATTGTATTCAAAGTTTATATTAGTGGATATGTGATGATGATGTTGCCTTTGTGATTTGAGTAAACTTGTGGTTATGCTTCTTACGAGATAAATGTACGTGGAAAAATCCTCCTTTTAGGATCCCAGGATCGGAACCTTGCATATGAGCGCTGAGAGCCCAGAATGGGGCACTACGGAGGCTGTCGGCACTGGATTCGGCGATCGTGATTCCTGTGAATCCGATTGCTGGGTTTGGGGCGTGACCTCGACACTTTTCAAGAAGATTCTTCCTTGTGTTATTCTTTGGGAGCTTTGGAAGACCAGGAATGCGTCACGCTACGAAGGGGTGTTGATGAAGGTGGGGGTGCTCATCTCCCGTATCAGCGGTTGGGTTCATCTCTTTGTCAACAGATGGGGCATTTCGCGTTCTCGTCCAAGTTCATCTAGCAGGGCTCTAGCAGCCATGGGAATTTTTGTCCCTCCTCAGCCAAGAAGTCCGTCCCAGTTGGTGATTTGGAGGAAACCCCCGCTAGGTTGGTTTAAATTGAACGTAGATGGCTCTTCCAAGGGTAACCCAGGTGCGGCGGGGGGGGGGGAGGGGAAAAATGTGAGCTTTATTTCGGTTTTTACGCTGGCTATGGTGTCGCATCCAACACAAGAGCGGCCATTCATGATGGTCTTCACTACTGTCTCCATCTGGGATACTCCAACATTTTGGTGGAATCTGACTCTCTACTGGTGGTGAATTTCCTCTCTGGTCGATCCATTTCAGGTTGGAAATGGAAGTGTTGGATTGACAGAATCAAAAACCTTAGCATATCCACCAATGTTCAATTTGTTCATATCTTTAGAGAGGAAAACGGACCGGTGGATGCTTTGGCCTGTATGGGGAGCGAAAACCAAAGGTCGGCTTTATTCATGAGACACACCGACCTCCCGCCAATCCCCAGAGGTCTCCTCTTCCTCGACAGGATGAGTTTAGGCATAGTTAGAAGGAGGACATAGCCTTCTTGTCCATGCATTTCGTGGTCAGCTGACACCATCCTAGTTTTCTTTTTTGTTCCTTTATGATAGGCTTTCCTTTCCTTTTTGTCTGGGAAAGCCCGAAGATTGGGTGATGTGATATCCTGATTTATGGAATGAAAGTCCCCCTTAAAAAGAAATAATAAATAAAATAAATGCATCACGAGTTCATGTCAACAATAATTATGCATTAGATATCAAGATTTATGTTACCTGGTAACTAAATTGACATGGACTCATTTTTAGACATCTACCAAACCTGGTTAGTCATGATACTACATGCTGATGTGTACGATCTTGGACTGCCTGTCTCAAGAATCATGCCAGCCAGAGCATCAAATAACTCCAGATTTTCGAGTACATCAGGCCCAAACTTCATACACTGCCAGCGTATGATTGATCGTATGCAGACACTCAGAAGTTACTTAGAAATTGCATATGCAACACTCAAATTAGTCCAAACTACGGGTACTATTTTTGATGCATTGTGGACCAAAATTTATGCTAATTTGATAATTTAAATATGAGATTTGTGGACATTTCATGGACGGTTTTAAAAAAAAAGAAGACTTTCAATTGTCCCATTTCAACAATCATATGTCCACAAATCAGTACTTAGGATTGTTTAAATAATATAATTTTAACATTGATACTTAGATACAATGGGTCCAATAATTTTAATGGTTTAATTTGAGTCTATGTATGCCTTGCATATAATTCCTAAATGCCTGTGTATGAAGCATCATTCGCTGC
Organism: Magnolia sinica; assembly: GCF_029962835.1. NCBI lineage: Eukaryota > Viridiplantae > Streptophyta > Magnoliopsida > Magnoliales > Magnoliaceae > Magnolia > Magnolia sinica. The sequence continues at coordinate 8,075,103 of NC_080584.1, read as the reverse complement.
TGCGTATCAGATAAACGCTTGTCGGAAGTAGTTCCTCTCTCGTTTTCAAGGAAAGGTTGGATGCTCTGGCGGTCACATATCAAGTGAGGATGATACGCAGTCACTTGGAAATTACATCGAAAATTATTGTTCCCAGTTTAGAAGCATCTGAACGAAAAAGTAAGTGGTGTATCTAACAAACGGTCGGATGACACTCAAACATTTTGGTTAGGCTTAGGCGCCCCACACAACTTTACTTTCAAGACCTATGTGATCATTCCCCTCCAAAATATCCTTCAATTAAAAGGATTTAAGGAATCATTGCCATTCATCAGTGTTAGAAATCCTCCATTCACCAAGAAGGGCCCACTTCCAGAAGTCAGGGCAGGGCAGTACACATATCAAGTGAGCCACACATGTATATGGACTGTTGGACCTTTTCATTCAACTGCCCACATTTGGATTGCCTTGGCACGGCGAGACAAGCGACATTACTTTTCGTACAGTAATGGTCGTTGGTGGACCCCATGTGATGGCTGGACCTGGGACACGAGTTTCACAATACTAGATGCATTTTATCCGACACCAACGAAAAAGCGCCATATACATATGTCATTCAGGGAACTCACAGTAGCAGAAATAAAAATTATATTACTAAGTATAAAATGATAATTGTCTTTTTTTAGTAAGTACGTTTCCTGTAATCATATACATTGTATTTTTTCATTGCCACTATGTGAAGTGCGTCCACCATGTGCTGGAGGCAATTTGCTTCCTTCCATATACATGCCGATGCGAATTAAGTGTGACCCCAAATCTAGCCAGGTGAGCGTGGCCTTGATCATGGAGCCCACCTTGATATTGATTTGCATTGTATATATATCCATTCTATCCATGGATTTAGTCGGCTCGTTTTCAAAGAATAAAGTAGATATAGATATCAGGAGGACTACACAGTATGGATTGAATTCCCACCATTTAAAACTTCTTGGGGCCACAAACGTTTTGGATCAAGTTGATATTTATGTTTTCTGCTGACCTTATCAACAAGTTGGATGACAAATAAACGTTACGGTGGACCTTGGAAAGTTTTTAATTAGGAATGTTTAATGATTATTGTTTCTTATGGTATGGCCTATTACACCCTAAACTTTTTAATATTCAAGTATTAAAAGTTCTCGGGTGTTATTATTAAAATCTAATTCAATATACGTGTGGAAACACATAACCTATACTATACACCACCACCCGATAATTCATATTTCGCCCATCTTAATAGTCTGATCTTGAGATATGACAACCAACAACACACCTGTAAAGTTCGAAATCAATCTGTTGAGGCAATGGTTGTTCAACCCGTGATCTAAAGCTATTAAGTCATATGATATTCTACCTAAATACTTTAAATTGATCCAATTACAAAGATGAACTAATTCTTTGATTTTTATCCTAACCGATGTGCACAATCATTTCACTTAATAATGGATTTAGGTCATTCATATAATCGACCACTAGATTAGTCCATAAACTCAATTTTATATCGATCCAACTGTAAAAAAGACTCATTATAAACAGCTAAAGCTATTCAACCATTAAATTTCGATATGGATCGTCACATCATTATGAAATTGATACTGGACCTGATTTAAGCCCTTTAGACATGATCATCAATGAATCTGAATGTTTAGTCATGATCTAGATATATAAAAGAATGTTGTAGACATTGAAATCAAATTTTAATGAGTAGAAATACACTATTGATCATCAATAGCTTTCTACAATACACACACACACACCGACACTCACACTAGGTCTTATAAAACTTATTTATAAAACTTATTTTTAAGAATCCAATCATGAAGAAATTTTAGACAATGCCTTATTAGACTAATTAAGTTACACATTATCAATTTTGTGACCTAACTCACAAGATTCATTGTTCATCGAATTTTGCATCATATTCATGGGATGACCCATCTAAAAGTCGTGTAATGGTGATCATCATGACCCACATACATTTTCGCCAAATCTACAGGTTTATAATCTGCATCAGAACATGTTTGGACCTATTTCTAGAGTCCTCAAATCTGTAGTAAAGAATCCTACACATCCTATTATTATGAAATCCAAAGTACACTTTTGTTCTATAGACTTTGATCCGACCATTGATTTGACACACTAACTTTGCATGTATACTTTTTTTTTTTTTTACACACGCGCACACACCCCACACACTCACGCTAGTGGAATTTCACCACTTTGCATGTACACTTTGATACACTAAGGAACCCTATAGATCCCTTAACTAATTATGTTGTTAGAAGTGTTTAATTTCATTATATCAAACCTATCTTAACCATTCAATTAATGGTTAACCAATCGAAACCAATTCTCGATGATTCAAACCACTCATTGAGTGGGCCATCGGATATCTCGACCTTCGATCAACCACCTCTAGCTGTTCCCATGTGAACTGTGTTGTGTGAAACATGTGCACGTGCATGAGGACCTGAGGATAACGTGCTTGCCGAGTGCTAAAACAGAATTCGAAAGAAACTCTCTCTACCTATTCCTCCTATCAAAAGCCGACCTACCGATCTTTACCGCCCATTAGATGATCTCGACTGTTCAAAACACAGCCCGCATACATGTGCCGTGTTTAAACCAGGAATCAAGACATTCCAGCTCGCGAAAGAGTTTCAAAATGTAAGTCTTTCCAAGTTCATCTCTTGTTCGAAGAGGGAGTCTATTGCGAAGACGTGAGGAAGTTTTCCCCATCAACCACAATCCATTTGGATCATCTCAAGTTAATCTTGATCCATCGTTTGAAAGATCACAGGCGTCCAATCCACTTCAATAACAAGTCACTGAGAACAACGTGCAAACACCATTTAAACAGGAAATTTCCAGTTTTGGCTATCACCTTCGGAAAAGGATTCTACTATAAATCTAAAAGAAGTTGATGCAGGGATGAACGTGATGAGTGACGCACGTGATGAGGATAACTACTCCGAATCCACGGAGCTTCTCTAGACTCCTCACGGAGACTTCTCAAATCCACGGGGAAAGAAAGCAGAAAATAGAAATAAATTCTAATAAATTCAAAATTGATTAATTAATTAATAAAAATGAGTTCACAACCCTTTAAATAGGGGTACCAAGCAATGGGAAAGAAATTAGAATCAAACTACAACTCAAACTCCTAGAATCCGCGACTTACTATAAATAGTAAACTTACTATTTATAGACAGTCGTGATGTCTACTAGTGCGCAAGGCTTTCGGCCAAAAATAATAAGTGTCCTATTTGGCTTCACCAAACCGTTTTCCTAATCATTCTAAGCTCTTTTCACGTTGGACGCAACTCCTAAAGCTCGACGGATGAAGAGTTATAATTAAACTAAAACTTACTATTTATAGTAAAAACGAAATTAAAACAGGGAAACGACCATCGATCTAGAGTGTTTTCGCAATTCCAGGCTGCGCAACACGGCATAGCCGGGTTGGTTGGCTAAAGTATCTCGTTCTACCCCAAAATCATATATTTTACGTCAGTTAACTCATTCCGGATTGCGAGATACGCCCGATCTAAGGTCCGACGGTCCGGATCACTTCTATCATCGACCGGGCCTTTTCTGATCCATCTTGGTCATGAAACTATCCGCGACCCGCTCTACATCAATGAGGTAGAGCACCGTCTTCCTCAAGAGGATTGTTCACACCCCAAGTATAGGGTTGTGATGTAGCAATAAACTCGGTAAGACCGAGGTCGAATCCACAGGGACTGAACCTTGTATGTATTCTGAAAGCAACCAGAACTAGAATCAGAAGAAGATGAAATTTAAATCATGAATAATTAAAGGAATAATGGTGAAATAGTAAACTAAAACTTTAGAATTCAAAAGTGGTAAATTAGGGATTCAGAGGATCCACTTGTAGAGATCAAGGAGATCTATGCTTGATTCATGAACTCAACTGGACTTAGAGTCCCATCTTCATCCAGTTGGAAGATGTAACCATGAAAATCAAATCCGAAGTTTCTTTGACCTAGTTTTTAAGAGATGAAAGGTATAAGAATTAGAATGGATTCCATCACCAAACCATGCCCATGAGACAAAGTAAATAATAAAATTAAACCAATATATAACCAATCAGAAAGATATATGAAGGTTAGGAAGGGTTTCGTCATCCAACCATATCCAAGAGATGATGGTGAACAACAGGGCTTCCTGACGTCATAATCATAATAAGGAAAATGAAATACTCAAAGCTATCGCTAATCTATTGTAATTTAAGTCACAATAAATCATTAAAAACTGAAAGCAATCCTATTAATCAAACTAGAATAAAAATTAATTCAGTCTAACATGAATTAAAGCTGTAGAATCATCCCATCACACCACAAGCTTCACCTCTTAGCCCTAGCTAAGAGGTTTAGCCTGACATGAATGGGCTAGATCTCTCAAAAAGCATAATAAAAAGAACAGTAAATAAAATATTAAAAAAAAACACTCTAAAACTACTCTCTCTCTCTCTCTCTATCTCTCTCACCGACGTCCCAGCCGTGGTTGCATTGCCCGTCCTCTCTCTCTCTCTCTTTTATATTCATAAGAGAGTCAGTCGGTGGCTGGATTGAGTCAGTGAAGCTTTCGCACTCTTTTCTTGCGTAGGAAGAGTCCCGGACACGCACCCTGTTTTTGTGCAGCGAAAGCCCTTGCGCTCGACCCATGTTTGGCATGGATTGGCCCACTAATTTGGCCATCTTACTTATTTCTGGGGTTTAAGATCCTCTCTTGCAACTTCTGGATGGTCCAGATCATGTATTTGACCATGATCTTGATCATAAAACAGCCCACCGTGGCCATTTTTCACGGGCACAGGTTCCTGCGTATACAGAGTACGCTGGCGTGTTCGGTGGGCTCACAATGATGTTTTTTGGAAGAATCTACCCCATCCATTGGATTCTTGGAAAAACTTTAGTTGGGAAGGGGTGATTTTGGTAGGTTCTAGCATGGGCCACTGTACCAACTCAATCTACCGTTCATCCTGCCTTTGACGGTGGAAATCGTGTGATCACATGTATGATGCCAAAAGGACACCTAGGCATAGGTTACACCCCCATATGAATGCAATGGACGGATCCGATCTTTGAAAAAAGCGAATAATGGGCCCCACAAGCAAGACCCTGCGTCGGTTAGCGCAGACGCTATTGCGTCTGTTTGGATTTTTGGAAAGTTGTCGGTCAGTAGGCGCTGACCGACCTTGGCTCTTATGGTGTGCGACGGGAGCATGTACGTGCTATGCACGCGCTTGCTTGCGTGGGTCCCACAGTAGTTTACATATAAAATCCGCTCCATCCATTTGATATGTCGCCCTAATTAAGGAGTGAAACTGAAATTGAAGCATTTCCAGATACCAGGAAGGCCTAAAATTAGGATTTTAGGGGCTGATCTATCCGTTTGGCTACTTTTACAAGGATCCAATGGATTTAATTTGACTTATACGGTTAATTTATGGTCCTTAGGCCATATATGAAGTTTCGAACCGAACGGATGGTGAAAACCCTGTGATCTTGCATTCTGGACGATTTTCGGGCCCGTTTAACGTGAGTGGCCTGATTTTCTCGAATCTCTGGCATGTAAATTCCTACATCTCGGTCCACTGGAGTCCATCCCTTGCCTTGGTGACTTTGGAGCATTAATTTTATGCTTTTAGTACCCTTTTTCAATCCAGGCTCCTAAATTCACCTTGCAGCACAAACACGATTAAAATATGGCATTAAACAGTATCATGTTTATAAAAGCAGGTAATAACTAGAATCTAATATGCAATATTTGACCCTCAACACCACCCCTAACCAGCATTTTGCTAGTCCTGAGTAAAGTATGTGAAAAATAAATTGAGAATTACAGGACAATTTCTATAAACTCGAGTGATTTTTAAAAAACAATCCAGATACGAGAATTCTAAGATTCATGAATGTTGGGTATTACCTTCTCCTGGAATCGAGCGCACGGTAAACTTCATAATCAAGTTCAAAGTATTAATCCATTAATTAGAAAAATTCTAAACATCGAGTTCCATGGGTGTACGGTGTAATCTCGACTTATCATCATTAAGAGATCCATTCGTCAATTTCATGATGAAATTGACAATCAAAACGGGTATTCAGAACAACCAAAACTTGCCTCACAGATCATCCTTTCATTTTACCAACTTTTGATTTTTCCATTAAAAATAACGCTAAGGAGGGGAATCAAATCTTCACCTATAGGGAGCAAACCTATGGTGAAGACTAGTTACCCAACCCTTTCCGAATGTCAATCATGGCGAATCGAGCCTTCACCTATAGGGAGCAAACCTATGGTGAAGTCCATTCGCCCAACTTTTTTAAAGGCAGGCTAGTTCCTTTCATGCTTAATGATTACCAAGTTAACCCTTCAATATCGACTGAAACCTTAATGTGTAAGCCGGATGTGACATGTGAAATCATGACTCAATCAATATTGTTTACAACTTCTAATCGTGGATTAACAATTCAAACTGAACTGTGAAATCTAATAGATAACCGAATCCAAGAGTCATAAATCCAACATTACGTATTTTATACTTCGCAAATCACGACTATCCTTTAAAATCACTTCGAATGCACTAGAAAGTCCAGAAAAATGTTAAAATTGTTAAAAAGTTTAACAATTTTTGTTCAAGACCAAGAAAACACTGATTAGGTAACCTAATCTCCCACCCCCAACCTAAAATCTACATTATCCTCAATGTAAAAGATGCAAGCATGCAATGCACATGAGACAATGAAAATAAGGGATAAGTGATGGAAAGATAGTATCTGGATGAAGGAATTAAGAAGCTTTTTCTAAAGAGAACGCAGCATGAGAGCGGGTTAGCACATGAGTGAAACCAATGAAAAGCAAACTATCCTATCGGCATAAAGCAAACTATCCTAGTCCTAAGAAAGCAGGGGAAAAACTACTCAGTCCTGTCGCAAGGTTCCTCTTCCGACCAATATCTAGATAAATTTCTCAGTAGTTTTCTCAACAGGATCATCCAAAAGCCCTTTTTTGCAATAGGCTTGGATACTCTAGAGCATGAGTGTCCAGAGAAATTTATGGACCTCATAAAAAAATTTCATTGATTCACTTGAGATATTCAAAGGATATATGATTCACCTGTGACAAAAAAAGTTTCAAAGTTAGTATCCCATGGTGAATCAGAGACTACAAGTAAATAAAACTCAGAAAACTTCTCAAAAAGTGATGTAGTCTCGACACATTTCGAAGTTTCTGACTTCAGTTCAATTTTCAGCTCCTCTTCCTTTAATGGTAAACATTCAGGTCTGGGGAAGGAGGGGCTTCAGAATGAGGGTTCTCTCGGTCCATAACATCTACCGAGGTATTGTCTTACAAGGCATCTACTTTGTCTTTTGACATGGGATCATTTAAATCTGCAAAGTGCACCAAGCAATCATCCAAAGAGTTGGAAAATTCAGCTGAGCGTGACTTTTATATGTTCCATATTAGAGCTTGTGATGATCTGCCTAAGGAATCCATTATCCTTGAAAGTGGATGGAGGTACGCTCTCTTGCTCTAGTCCTGCACAAACAAATTGAAGATCAATAGGGGAAGCATCGATGTGATCACTCTGTTCATTGAAACTACTCAATCGAGGTGTTGAATTGTCAACCGTGTACAGCTCGGATGGTGACCTCAACTGAGTGATTTCAAATTCCAGAGTCGTAGTGAGCAACTGGTCCTTCTCCCAAATCACATCATCATTCGATTCAGATGAGTGGTCCAAACATGTTTCATAAGAGTTAGAAGGGGCAGTTGTAAGGGGCTCATTCTCCACTTTTAAATCAAACATGTCAGGTGAGAGGAGTGGCTCATTATGATCGACCATTTCGTGTACGTCTTAATCATTGATCTGGACCAAACTTGATATTGATTGTAGGGGAATTTGGGCTGCACATTCATAATAGTCATCCCAATATGCATCATCGTCTAATTCCGTGCAGTAGTGCACACTTGAGATGGGATCACTTTCCTCACATTTCATTCTTGAATTGGGTTGAGGTTTGAATAAACTAACATTTACCTCATCATTAAAATCCTATGTGTCATGTGAGGGAGGTGTGTCATCATCACTGTATTTGAAAGATACCCACGTCTCTTGACCATTCCTTTGGACCGTCATCGAGATCGACTCATCAAGCAATTGAACCATATACTTATTAATGGACTCCAACTCCTCATTTGCAATTCTAGAGTTCTTCAAAAGCGAGTTAGGATCACTTTTCTCACATTGTATTTCTAGAATGAATTAATTGTGGCTAGGATCAACGAGCATCCTCTACCATATCAAGGCGCGAATTAGCCGCTTCTAACAATTTTCTAATTTCCACAAGACAGGCCATATTACGCTGAAATGAATCCTCTTGGATCGTTTCAGGTTAAATCTCAAAGGTAGGGGATCCAAGAGAATAATCATTATAACATGTTGTTAGTTCATTTCTCCAATTTTGATGTTTCCATTGGTTATAGTCATACGGATCATAGGTGGGAGAATATAATGGTTGATAATAGTCCTCACTCCCATAATTATGGTCACGTAAGGACTTATTAACCGATGAAGTATAATATTTCAATTTGTTCTTAATGATGGTTTAAGAAAAATCTTGAGATATAGGTCGAATTCCATAAGAATCATTAAACGTTCCTCCCCAATATCTCTTATCCATCTCAGCATAATGATGTACCCACTCTTCCATGGTAAAACCCTAACTCTGAGTCTACTCTTAAAAGAGAATAAAATAAAAATCCTACAGCAATGTGGAAAGTAAAAGGAGGAGAAGTTAGTAGGAAGTTACCAGGTTGGAGTGCCTATGTTAAGATCATGTAAGAGAAAACAAAAGAAATTAGTTTCTAAAGTTATGAAGTTCCTGCAGACCTAAAAATAGGAAGTAAGTTAGTTCTAAAAACAAAACAAAACCTACAAACAGAAAAAGTAAACAAAAAATAAATAAATAAGAAAGTTTTTAAAAATCAAATAAAACCCTAAACCTAAAAAAAGAAAAAGTAAAAAAAATAAAAATAAAAATTAGACAGAGGTTACCACTTTAGAGAGTCTAACTTAGAATTCTACAAAATAAGAAAGTTAGGTTAGTTTCTAAAAATGAGAAAAATAAGAACCTAATCCTAAAGTTAGAGAATTCTAATTTTAACCTAATTCTAAAACTAGTTAATTTCAGAAAAACGTAACCGTCAGTCCCCAGCAACAGCACCAAAAACTTCACACCCCAAGTATAGGGTTGTGATGTAGTAATAAACTCGGTAAGACAGAGGTCGAATCCACAAGGACTGAACCTTTTACGTATTCTGAAAACAACCAGAACCAGAAGAAGATGAAATCTAAATCATGAATAATTGAAGGAATAATGGTGAAATAGTAAACTAAAACTTTAGAATTCGAAGGTGGTAAATTCGGGATTCAGAGGATCCACTTGTAGAGATCAAGGAGATCTATGCTTAATTCATGAACTTAACTGGATTTAGAGTCCCATCTTCAGCCAGTTGGAAGATGTAACCATGAAAATCAAATCCGAACTTCCTTTGATCTAGTTTTCAAGAGATGAGAGGTATAAGAATTAGAATGGATTCCATCACCAAACCATGCCCATGGGACAAAGTAAACAACAGAATTAAACCAATATATAATCAATCAGAAAGATATATGAAGGTTAGGAAGGGTTCTGTCATCCAACCATATCCAAGAGACGATGGTGAACAACAGGGCTTCCTGATGTCATAATCATAATAAGGAAAAGGAAATACTCAAAGCCAATGCAAATCGATTTTAATTTAAGTCACAATAAACCATTAAAAACTGAAAACAATCCTATTAATCAAACTAGAATAAAAATCAATTCAGTCTAACATGAATCAAAGCCGTAGAATCATCCCCATCACACCACAAGCTTTACCTCTTAGCCCTAGCTAAGAGGTTTAACCCGACATGAATGGGCTAGATCTCTCAAAAAGTATAATAAAAAGAACAGTAAATAATTTTTTTTAAAAAAAACTCTAAAACTACTCTCTCTCTCTCTCTCTCTCTCTCTCTCTCTCTCTCACTGACGTCCCAGCCGTGGATGCGTTGCCCATCCTCTCTCTCTCTTTTATATTCATAAGAGAGTCAGTCGGTGGCTGGATTGAGTCGGTGAAGCTTCCGTACTCTTTTCTTGTGCAGGAAAAGTCCCAGACATGCACCCTGTTTTTGTGCAGCGAAAGCCCTTGCGCTCGACCTGTGTTTATGGATTGGCCCACTGATTTGGCCATATGACTTCTTGCTGGGGTTTAAGACCCCCCTTTCAACTTTTGGACGGTCCAGATCATGTATCTGACCATGATCTTGATCACAGAACGGCCCACCGTGGCCGTTTTTCACTGACACACGTTCCTGCGTAAACAGAGTACGATGACGTGTTCGGTGAGCCCACAATGATGTTTTTTGGAAGAATCCACCCCTTCCATTGGATTCCTGGAAAAACTCAGTCAGGAAGGGGTGGTTTTTGTAAGTCGTATCATGGGCCACTGTACCAACTCAATCTATTGTTCATCCTGCGTTTGTCGATGGAAATCCTGTGATCACGTGTATGAGGCCAAAATGACACCTAGGATACGTTAAACCCCCCATATGGATTCAATGGATGGATGCGATCTTCAAAAAAGCGACTAGTGGGGCCCACAAGCAAGATCCGGCGTCGGTTAGCGCGGGCGCTATTGCGTCTGTTTGGATTTTTGGAAAATTGTCGGTCAGCAGGCGCTGACCGACCTTGGCTCTTATGGTGCGCGGCGGTAGTATGTACGTTCTGTGCACGCGCTTGATTGCGTGGGTCCCACAGTGGTGTAAATATAAAATCCGCTCCGTCCATTTGATATGTCATCCAATTTAAGGAGTTAAAACCGAAATTGAAGCATTTCAATAACAGGTGGGCCCGAAATCAGGATTTTAGGGGATGATTTATCCGTTGGGACACTTTCACAAGGATCCAATGGCTAAAATTTGACATGTACAGTTAATTTATGGTCCTCAGGCCATATATGAATTTTTGAACTGAACGGATGCAGGTAACCCTGTGATCTTGCATTCTAGATGATTTTCGGGCCTGTTTAACATGAATGGCCTGATTTTCTCAAATCTATGGTGTGTAAATTCTTCGATCTCGGTCTCCTGGAGTCCATCCCTTGACTTGATAACTTTGGAGCGTTAATTCCATTTTTTAGTACCATTTTTCAGTCCAGGCTCTTAAATTCACCTTGTAGTACAAACACGATTAAAATATGGCATTAAACAGTATCATGTTCGTAAAAATAGATAATAATTGGGATCTAATATACAATATTTAACCCTCAACACAACTCCCAACAAGCATTTTGCTAGTCCCGAGCAAAGTATGTGAAAAATAAGTTGAGAATTATAGGACAATTTTTATAAACTCGAGTGATTTTTAAAAAACAACCCAAATACGAGAATTCATGCATTTGGGCGTACAGTGAACTGCCAAAAAATTTTAGCGTGCGAGTTTACGAAAACAGCGCGCTACAGAAATTTTCTTCTCTGTTCCTTCTTTATAGCTCAACTATGATCCTTGCGCATCATCCTTGTTCAATCCAGACCGTTCATCTCATCATTCTAGCTGTCTATTGCATGGATACAACTAGTTGCAAATCAATGTAATTGATTGGCGAAATCGAACACTGGTCTAACCGAATCTGCATTGGAGTCGATCTTGGATTCTCCTCAGGGATTAACGAAACCTTCCAAGTTAACAAGAAGCAATCTTAACCACTTGTTTACATGTCTTGGCATGCAAGGAGGGAAAAAGAAATATAGCAATTGCGTTCTTGTTCCGAGAATTGTGGCACATGTGGTGGAGGAGATCAAAAACTTGATCCCATGAATCCATCAGTTAAAACTCTTTAGAGCTTCAAGATCTATAGTCAACAAGCTCCGTAGAGCCTATCTGAACCGTCCGACAGTCTCAGAGAAAAGAAAGAATCTGCCATTGTAGCAGCTCTTCTTCTTCACCATAAACCTCCACCGTAGATAATTGTAATGGCCCTGATTTCAAATCCAAAATAATCGTTGTGTGGCCTATCTAAGAAACATGTGATCACCAGATTCTTATCCAACACATTAGGTCAGTGTATAATAATAGCAATTAGAAATGGAAATCAAATGCAAAACACATCAGGATTTCCTATTAGAGCCTTCTGCGAAACCAACGTAAACCTGATCCAAAAGTCCTTATATAACATGGGTTTTTGGCACTAGTGAAACATGTATAAGTCCAAAATTAGCCAACAAAAACCACGCAAAACCTGAGAAAGAAAAATCGAAAATATAAATTTAAGAAAGAAAATTGAGAGAAAAGAGAGGGAGTGTTCGCTAAGTCGAGTCACAAGCTCGCTGAGTCGAGTCTAGTTGGGTTAAATGGTCCTGCTGGATGTGGTTAACAGGAGAAGAAAATAGGAGAAAGGAAGAAAGAGAAAGAATAGAAAGAGAAGAAAAGAGAAGGAGAAAGAAAGAAGAAGAGAATAAGTAGACTCGAGTCGACTCAGCGAGTCAACCCGCTGGGCCATTGAATTGAGCTAAATTCGAACCCAATTTGAGTCCAGCAATGTTGGAGGGTTTCGCTGGAAAAACGCTAGATCTAGTCAGATGGGAAGGGAGCGAGTCGACATCGAGAGAGAACTGAGTAGGATTCGAGTTGATCAAGTGAGTCAGCTTCTACAACTTTCAGTTTCGATTTGCTTTTTCTATTTTAAATTATGAATGTGGGAATTAAAACCCCCAAACTAAACCTAGATCTAGACCATAGATTACAAGCCCTAAATTTAAATGATCAAAATTCTAGTTTTGATTATAACATAATAAAGTAATACTTCAATCTAACCATACAAATTGTATAATTTGTGGTAGAATGTAATCCTAAAGTGTGTATATGCAATTTTAGCGACATTAAAAGGTAATCCGACTTTAAAGGTGAGAACACCCATTCAAGCTTTCCGTCAAAATTTATAAAATAGTTATAGTTTGATTAATTTACTATTCTGGGTTGAACTTCTTATAACATATCTACTTTACCTGATTAATATACTTTTACATTTTATTATAATCATGAATTTTAATATGAATAAATTTTACTTATGAATTATTTAGAATTACTTTAATACAAACTATGCTTTATTGTTATTCAATGTGCATTGTTTTGCTTATACGATGATAATTTTGGAATGATCCATGTTAAGGAATGAGTAATGTTGTTTATAATATGATCCATGCACCTTGGGACATGTACCATGGTTGCCCAAGTTAAGGATCCAATTTGAAACACGATCCATGTGTAGGACATGTATGAAAAATTATTCATAAAAAGACTATGTTGTCTGTGGGACATGTGGCATAAAAAGACACGATCTATGCACCTCGAGACATGTGGCATGATGTCTTATGATTTTGTCGCTACTTTGTGACATGTTTAATGCTCTAAGTGATATGGGTAACGATCCCTCATTTTATGTCCATTTGTGATATGTTTTGGTGCCCTAATTGGTAGGGGTGGAAAGCCCTTTATTTTGTGTTCATGAATGGACTCGTGTTCACAATGATTATTATATTGATCATAGTATGGTGATTTAAAAGGTCACTAAGTGCATAAGGTTTTCATAATTTGTTGCTTTGTAAATCGGACTAATAAAATATCAACTAATCATGCATTGTAATAACATGAATTTTTCATACTCAAGTATGGAAAACTATGAATTATTACATAGACATTTTCACTTAAATGCACTATATGATTTTTTTCCAGTTCCGTTGGTATGAAAGATAGCATATATAACTCTCATTGTTAGGGATTAAGTATAACGTCTTTTATGAAAGTTGCTTAGAACATATATTCCAATCAAAGTAATCCTCTTTTGAATATGAACATAAATTGCCAAAAATTATAAAAATGCCCTTATGACCCATCACATTTTCTAATCAGACAATGTTAATATATTCCAAAGTAAATCGTGATATTAACGTAAAATAGCTAACAAAACATTTCCATAAAACCAAAATTTCAAATGGGCCACTAGATCAATAAGATCTAGTGTATTGACTCATCATAGGCATCGATCAAAAAATGTGGTATTACGCCACAAAAATCGGCACCCAAGTATGGAGACTCCGATCACGAGTTCCCGGGTATGAACCTAGCAAAAATGCACATCGACGAGTTCCCATGTGCCCACGCAATGCGGTTAACGTTCATCAAAAGTTAAGTACAGATAATTAAGCTCAGAAATAGGTGGCTAATATTTAAAATGTACAATTTCAAGAGTGGTGTTTGTCCAAATGAGGATTATAAAAGCCACAATAGACATACCCAAAATAATTAAAGTGTAAAGTTTTGAATTTTGACACAATCCTTCAAAATACAATGACAGTGGTGTAAATCGATCTAAGCCTACACGTTTGAGATATCGATAGTACCTACATCGATAATATTGCCTGGTCAGTGTTTTAAAACACCAGCCTAGGTAGAAGTAAGTAGTTAAATTAGTAGTTACATTATTTCTAAGTTACATATGTTATCGACTCAATTAGCACAGGTAGTGATAACATTACAAACAAACAATTTCTAAGTTAATTATTTAAATGCATGGATGACATGATGATATGCGCAACTCAAATTTAAAGGATGACCGCCTTGACTCCAATTCCTTTATTTTGGTGCAACATGTGAAATTTCAGATTTTGGCTTTTTCCACCATTGATTAACCATCAAAATTTGCCCAATTGTTTACCTATCATGACTACATATTTTCTCTAAATTTTGGCCCTGATCATTAAGCATGGACCATTAATTGAAATCAAGTTCATTTTAGCACCCGCTAAGAGAATTTTTCAAGATAGGCCAATCTAAATTTCAGATCACCAGAATAATTATGTACCCCGACCCTATTCAATGACCCTATCACCATGAATGAATTAGATTTAAAGAAAGATCGACAGGAGAGATAAATTGAAGAAATCCAATTCAAATGGGATGTGAAACACACCCCCTCTCACATGCCCACTCCCTTAAACAAAAGGAACGTGTTCCTCTTCTCCACCCACACGCCTAATTTCCCAACACCTAAGGGGGGGGGGGGGGGGGGGGAGAGAGAGAGAGAGAGAGAGAGAGAGAGAGAGAGAGAGAGAGGATTCCTTTAATCCTACACCTTCCCACCTCATCCCTTATCTTCCTTCTCTACACATGTAGAAGCTCTCTTATATCAAGATCAACCTGGGCTTTATATTTAAGGCTAAGGTGAGGGATTCCTTCAAGCTTATGCTAATTAATTTGATTTGATTTCTACATAGTTTATCTTAATTTTGCATACTTTTATATTAGTGTGATTTTCCATGCAATTGATTAATGGGCCGTTATGAATTATCTATCCTTTTGAGAATTATGGTTAAGGTATGATTTTAAATATGAGTAATTTTTATGAATTCATGTGGGGTGATAGATACGAGCCTTGCCCCTTTTTCGATTTTGAGTGCGATGCATGTTTCCACTTTATATTGAGTTAGCTTTTGCTCCTCTCATCTTATTTTGTTGAGTTAGCCTATTTACTACTTGTTATGGGTAAAATGAGGCTAAAACAAATATATGGGGTAGATGAGCCGAGCAGCCAAATTCGATGACTATGGATTGCTTGAGGGCTAAAAGATCACCCCGACCTTTCGTGTCGACTAATGACTTTGGAGGTCAGTCTTGTTCGTCGACCTTAAGAGATGACCTCGACCTCAAGTACCTTAGAGGTCGGCCTCGGATACTGACTTCGAAGGTCGGCTTCACATGCCAACCTCTACCTTAGATATTGACCTTAGTTTTGGATATCAACCACCTGGTCGAAATAGAAATACCCTTACAATATATAAAGATAAGATTACCCTCCGAGATCTTCATCGAGGATCATGTTAATTGAGTTAAAGATTGAGGATATTCTTAAATATAGAGTCTAACTCTAATACGACACTTCTAGCCAGCAAATCAACTCGGATACGAGATCACCTAGAAAGCCTATACATACACCCCCTGCCATGGATAAAGGTACACATAACAAATATCTCGATTTTATTATGCCTATTATGAGTCAATAAGCCTAACTTAGGCATCAGAGGGTCCCCAGCCTTAACTGGTGCCCTCAGTGCATGCTCTTGTTCTCATTAAATCACAGGTACTTTGGCTCACCGGAGGTAAGGCAAGATCAACCAGATTTATGGATCAACAGTTGACGCCATCTGTGGGAACAACATCAAAGCCAGTTCCATCTCACCAAGGTTCCACAATGGTGAAAGGAAGAAGACCTTGGCGATCATCGCCATGACATCTCCCACACTAGTTGCTCACATGACAGTCAAGCAGTCTACAAATCTCCAAGGTTCACCTTTGCAACATGATGCTAACTCTGCTCTTCCAACACCTGTTCATTGATCCCGAAATCGAGGTGGCCGGCTAGTTTCTTTGGAGAACCAGGTCGAAGCCTTAACCGGCAATATGAACCAATTAATCCAGCTACTAGAAAGGCAAAACCTTTCCCCCAACTTTGGACCAGAGGTAGGTGCACCTACCGAGAAATCTCGACCTCCGTAGGCTCCTCATAATTTGCGTGAAGTCAAGCAATATCCATAGTAGCATAACCACACACCCATCCGTACCATAAGAATTATAAAACCTGCCGACTCTGACTTACGACACACCTTAGGTGAGAAAAGATGCAGGAAAGCACCCGAGGTAATGGCTAAGAACGAGGTTCCCTACGTGGTCGAGCTCAAGGGGAAATAGTGTCAATTCAGCGATATCTGATAGGCTTACCAAGCTCGAGCCCTGACCTTAGTCGAGGCCATGTTGGAGGAGATAGCCACCATTTACTGATGACATGATCATGGCATCTCTGCTTCTGCCGAGGTTCTGAATGTTGCAGATCACTCCTTACTCCAGAAAAGGAGATCCTGCCGAGCATCTGGAGTCCTTTAGGGTGTGGATAGAGTTACACGGTGTAACCAGTTCGGTGATGTGCCATGCATCCTCCTTGACCTTGTCAAAGGTGGTGCGAAAGTGTTATAGGTAGCTGAAGTCGAGATCCATCAACTCCTTCACATAGCACGATAAAACTTTCATCACTCAGTTCATCGGTGAGAAAGATAGGAGAAAGTCATCAACTCACCTCCTTACAATCACTCAAAGGGAGGACGAGCCAATAAAAGACTACGCCATCCATTTCAATGCTAAAGCTATCCAGGTCAATGGTTATTCTGAACAGATAACTCTGACCGCCATGGTAGTCGGCCTTAAATAAGGAAAGTTCCTCTTTTCTATTGGTAAGAATGCCCCGACTACCTTCACCGACATACTTAGCCAAGCTAAAAAATATTTCAATGCCAAGGAGTTCTTTAGTTCATGAAGAACTACTCGAGGAAGAAACAACTCGGATAAGGATAAGAAGCGAAGGGAAGAAGGGGAGCCATCTGCTGCTAATACCAAAAGAAAAAAGATGACCAAGACCAAGACTAACGTACCAACAGACATTCGGAAAGTCACTTCCATTGGTACACTCCCTTAAACACCTAGCCAGAATAGGTACTTAAGGAAGCTGGGCTAAGCAAAGAAACCTGATGACTGAGCCGAACCAATCAACTAAGCTCGGCAATAAGGCTCATCGGCCAACCCCGACCTACTTGACAAGGGCGACCTCCCTTCTCAAAGGGAAAAATGTGCTCGGTGCACTAATGTTATTTTACTATCTACTATGCTCATGCATTTTACAATAAAAGAACTTATCCAAGTTAGGGGAATATAATTTATTTTAAATAATTTCTCAGCTATCCAAACTACACGACCGACTACGAGGACTTCTCTCAATGAAAGGGAAGAAAGTCCTCCATTGAGTTCTACAATGAAAGAACCTCCTCGGGTTAGGTGAGGAGAATTTCTTTCAATTCCTGACTATCTAAGTTGTACGATCGATCAAAAGGACTTTCCTCAATTTAAGGGAAGAAAGTCCTTAGTGCTCGGCCTAGTACAACGTCTGTAATTTGACGTTCGACCTATTGATTCTATCGTGCATGACTTATTACCTCGTGCTCGACTTCGCGACTAGAAAACTACATGCTCGACTATTGTATCTACGAAGTCATCATACATGACCACCCACACAAAGGCAACAACATCGAAGAATATATATGGAATGAGCCGACCTTCTCATACATTAGTTCAAAAGCTATTTCTCGAGCTCGTAAAGTATAGATCTCGGAAGTAAGGGGTTACTGTTATGGGTAAAATGAGGCTAAAACAAATATATGAGATAAATAAGCCCATTAGCCAAACTCGATGACTACGGATTGTTTGAGGGCCGAAAAATGACCCCGGCCTTTTGTGCCGACCAATAACTTTGGAGGTCGGTCTTGTTCGCTGACCTCAAGAGATGACCTCGACCTTAGGTACCTCGGAGGTCAGCCTCGAGTACCAACCTCGACTTCAGATGTTGGCCTCAGATATCTACCTCGACCTCAGATACCAACCTCAACCTTAGATATTAACCACCAGGTGAAAATAGAAATACCCTTACAATATATAAAGATAAGATTACTCTCTGAGATCTTTGTCGAGGATATTCTTAAAGATAGAGTTCAATTCCAATACAACACCTCCAGCAAGAAAATTAACTCGAATACAAGACTACCTAGAAAACTTATAAACACACTCCTTGCCATGGGTAAAGGTTCACATAATAAATATTCTAATTCTACTATGCCTATTGTGAATCAATAAGCTTGACTTAGGCATTGAAGGGTCCCTGGCCTTAACCGGTGCCCCCAATGCATTCTTTTGTTCTCCATTAAATCACAAGTACTCCAGCTTGTGGGAGATGAGGCATGATCGACCAGATTTTTGCATCAACACTACTCTTCTCCTTTATTTGGTTAGCCTTGTGCTACCTCCCTTTATGGCTTGGGCATGTATCTTAAAATTCTAAAACTCTCATAGTTCGACTTATCTAATGCAAGTGTTATATTAGAGGCCTCACATCTAATGGTTCATATATTTTATCGTGGATGTAATGCGCTTTGAGTAGTGACCCTCTTGGTCAACACGTAATTCCATGGATTTTGGGTAGTTGTGTACAAATTGAACAAATCGTGTTACATCATTGTAAGTAGTCCACAATGCGTGTTACATCATTTCTAGGATTAGATGTCATAAATAGTCGCTCCATGAACAAATCGTATCACATAATTTATCTGATCTGTATGTTATGCCATCTTAAAGTGTTCATGTAAATCTATGGTAGTTTTGGATACACCGACAAATCTCCGTAGTACGGGATGCGGGGCGAGCCGGATTTTTTATTAATTATATTCCACATTGTGATGATCACTATATATGATGGACCGCACACACTATGCTATGCATGCATTTATGTAGAAAGCTACAAATGATGCTTGATACATGGGTACTCAAAAATTGCACACATGGCATACATTAACTCAAATAAACCAGGTGGCAGTCCCAACGTCTGATTGTTTGAACAATCCTAACCTCTAATTGGTGGCCACTTATTTTTTGAGTTAGGACAGTTGGATATTTCATTTGAGCAACCTTAATTAGGGTAAGTGTGGATGCACTAATCAAATGCCTATGCTTTGTCATATAGATTGCTAATTTTATAGATAAGTTTTGTAATTTGTGTAGCTTTCTTATATCGTTGTTGTATCCGATCTTAAATATATGATTCGATTTTCAACAATTTTTGTGTTTTTATTATGTTATTGTCCCTAATATTGAATGTATGGATGGATTTTGAGTACTTTTTGTTTTTATATAGTTTCTCTTACTATTTTTAGATCTATATATATAGAAATATCGATGGCTCACCAGAGTTTCGGATCAGGCTGAAAGTTGGGCCTTGAAGGTTTCATGGAGTACCGCATCACATGGACCGTTTAGATTTATTTTGTGCCCATGACACATGTGCAAAGGTGTGCATGGGTGCTCGCATAAGAAAGTGCGTAGGTGAGCATGACTCTCTCTCTCTCTCTCTCTCTCTCTCTCTCTCTCTCTCTCTCTATATATATATATATATATATATATATCTTATAGTATGTATAGTGTTTTCTTCATTTGTAGTTGAGAATCATCATTTCAGACAGGCGCCTTTTCTTTGTTTCTATGTATTTTCATGATTTTTTTTTTTTTTTTTTAATTTAAAAAAGAGAGATCATAAATATGCATGAGGTAATATCATTCTCAAAAATTTTAAGTTGATGTATTTTATTGTGCTTTTGCTTGCAATAATTAGTCTCCCCCATGTTGCTTGAGAAAATGAAAAAGGAGTAAAAAAGTCTTTTTTTATCTCATTTATATATAAAGTTGGAAGCATGGTTTCTTAAAGATGAAACCAAGATGTTAGTTGTTATAAAATGGTCTTCAAATTGAATAAGGAAAATAATAAGAAAAGGGAGAAGCTCTTGTGGTCCCGGGGGACCAAATGACAGTCTAATCATTGATCTGGGCATCCACCTAAGCTGGTCACTGTTCATTGGACGCTGATGGTTTTCCAAACCGTTATGGTCATTTGGTCAAAATGATTCCTCGAGTCATGCAATCCCAAACTAGGCCTTCTCCAGTCAAGGCTATCTATTTTTGTAAAGAATTTATTAGATGGAAAATTTCATTGAATTGGTAGTTAAACCTAATGAACGGTCCGAATTGATGATTTGATTGTCCATGTGCCTAAAAGGCGTGCTACGCACCATGTCTTCATGTGCCCGTGTTGCGCATAGAAATTTCTTAGAAAATGTATATTTATAAGAATAAAAGTAATTCAAATTTAAACTGTCCATATTATGGTCACCAGCTTAGATGTACCGTAATTAAAAAAATTAAAAATAAATAAATAAATAAAAATTCATTCAGACTATTAGATTGGCGACCATTTAATCAGTCCTATTTCCACTATCAAGTATATATCTACGAATCAACGAATAGATTGTTCAACCAATCTTGAGACTAAAGAAAATAATAATAATAATAATAATAATAATAATAAATAAATATATAAATAATCTTGAGACTATGAATTAGCAATGGTGGGTTCAACAATCTAGTCTAACTTAAAAGTGCCTGTGTATCAAGCATCACACGCAGCATGAGTACTGCATAACTCAATTTTAAAATGCGATGGGGTATGGATGAGAAATGTTTTATTATCCATATTCAGCATGTTACATGTTATGCAACACTCCGTGCACGTGGACACTCTCACTGTGGAGCTACCAGGTTAATTAGGGGCTGTTCGCTATTTTTGTCAGGACAGCCTCGCCCAAATTGAGGTGTATAGTGTGCGCCCAAAAAAAAAAGGTAATGGTTCAGGGTGTCTTGGGTGGGGCATATGATAGGCTGGTTCGAGGTGTTTTTTATTTCTTCGGGCTGGCCTGAGTTATTGTTTCCCTGCTGTAGAACTCTCTTTCTTCGATGAAAATTTGCTTCTTCTTCTGTGTTTTTTTTTTTTTTTTTTTTTAAAAATTTTTAAAGGAAGAAGAATAAGAAAAATAAAAAGAGGGCACGTGAAAAAGGATTGTCATAATCCTAAGTTGAGAAACAAAAATTCAGATAGTTATTCCAGAGAAGGCAATACTACGGAATCCATTGAGGAAGCGAACGATAGTGACATACTGACCGCATCAAAATCCAGATATTTCGATGAAGAATGGATTTTGGATATGAGAGCTTCATACCACATCACCTGTAACATCCTAGATTTTCACTGTTTTAGATTTCCAAAAATTCTTAATTTTTTTAAAAATGTAATTAACTTATATTATCACTTACTGACCATTGACACTCAATAATAGTTTATATACAGGTGATACCAATAAAGAACCGCACAAGTCCGATTAATCAACCGTAGGAAGCCAACGAATCCGCCCGATCACTTAAACATCAAGTTTAGCCCCACGATTTACTCTCGTAGGGCCCAAGTCTGACCGACCCATCGCTAACTAATTAAGACAATCATAACTAAATTAAAGATCTAACCGAAGCTGAGTCAGATAAGGCCCGGATCTTGACTAATAGACCAAATCAATCCCGTTACTCTTTTAACCTAAAACCAATGGTTTAGAGTAAACATTGCCAAATCTCCACTTTCACTACTTATAAATAGGTTACACTATGAATATAGTTAATCTAAACCATAATCATTGCCCACGAGAAATCTCAATACCTAATTCATTCTAGAAATGCCCCGATTTTTTCAAACAAGCTCTAGACCATTTGTTGTTGGACCACTAGTTCCAAAACTATAGAATAATGTCCGTTTTACTGGGTTGGATGCCCATCGCGGGAGTCGGACCTGGGTACTGTTCAGAACCACTCAACTTGAGCTAAAAGATGAGTGCATGAGAAGTGCAAATACCCTAAAGGAAGAGGCTGAAACTTAAGTGAATTGGGTCGTCCACTCTTATGCAAAGTTGAGGATTTCAGATTATCGGTTTATGACCAAACTTCACACGTGGAGTATGGATATTTCTTTGCTTATATCCGTATAGCTGCTGCCCCGGTCGACCATCGGTGACTGTTGAACAGACTTCTAACCATATCTATCGATCGGAGCATCCAAATGGTGAGCCGAACATGTCCATACGTAAATCATCATTAAGGCCAACTATCTTACGGTGTATATCAATATGTACACCCCGTAGTGGACCCTATAGGCTAGAAAAACCCTCCCATATGGCTAGTATAGTAAAAATCCAACCCTTGGGGCCATTTACACCAAATTTGGCACTATATAAAGGCCTTATTTAGGCACCTTCTCCTCCCATACGAATTCAATGCCCTAGAGCAAGAGAAAAAAAGGAAAAAAGTGAGAAGAAAAAGAGAAGAAATGAGAAGAGAGAGACCTTGGGTATGGGTGTTAGTGCACCTCCGCCTTCTCATCCCCTCTTTAGCCGCCTCGCCGTAGCTGGAATCGTCATTGGAGCTTTCCCGATAATGGTTGGAGGTAAGTGTTGAATCTCAAATATAATTTAGGGTTTCAATAGTTGTTTATCCTAAATTTCAAAAGCTTGTATGTTTGTTTAGGTCTTTAAACAATTTTCTCTAAAAACCTAATCCTAGGAGCTCAAAATCGGAGATTCCTTCTTAAAGGTGCGGACTATTATTCTTAGGTGGCCTAGTACCAATTTTAGTATGAATCTAATGATTATGTTTAATTGGGTGATGTATTTGAATAATCTAAAGATAATTTAGGTAAGACTTTACATTTTAGATCCTCTCAATCAACATGAAATGATTATGGAATGTTTGTTGTTCCTCAACATAATTGGGTATGAATTTGATGATTGTTTGTTCATTCTTTGCTTGATTTTTATACAATGTTTCCTTATAACATGTATGATGCATTAACCCTTGTGTATTTTGTACTATGAGATACATGAAATTCTTAGCTTCTTTACTAACCCACACAACACACTTGCACATTTATTTCGTAATAATGTTAGTAGTCGCATTTATAAAGAAACTTGAATTTATATGTTTAATGTATGACTACTTGACATCACTTGTGCTAGATGATAAACCCTAATTTATTGAAGTTCTATTGAATACCATCAAATTCCTAGGTTGCTCAGGAAACTGAGGTGAGAGAAGGTGGTCCTGTTGGTAGGACTATCCTGAG
The DNA here is from genome assembly GCF_029962835.1 of Magnolia sinica. NCBI lineage: Eukaryota > Viridiplantae > Streptophyta > Magnoliopsida > Magnoliales > Magnoliaceae > Magnolia > Magnolia sinica. The sequence continues at coordinate 8,051,334 of NC_080584.1, read as the reverse complement.
GCTAGACCAACGGATTTGGACAGAAGCAAATGGGCGACAGTAGTTAGACTACATGGGTCACTTGTATCCGATGTCGTCTACCACGTACTCACCTAAACTCACACGGTCTAGTCCCTTTACTGACCAACCATGTTTGTTAACCATGTCTACTCAAGCCTGTATGGAACCTGGAACACCCTTCAACCTCTAAAGTCTACTGATAACCATCTGAAACCGATCTATTAACTCAAGAGCCGGGCATGGTGGAATGGGACACTGTGTCCAAGTTGTCGGCCTACACTGAGGTGACGAGCCTCCCCATAGTGACCGAGAGCTATCCCTCTTCTCATAACTCTCCATGTGCTTAAATCGAGGATGGGGAACCCAATGGGATTAAGGATCACGGGGTCCTGGCCTCAAAAGTTGAGAGGTCTTGGCCTCCCAACCAGTTAAGGGCAATGATACATGGGGTGTACCAGTTTTTCCAATCTGCTGGATGAACATAATTAACTAGATACTCGGCTAACATTATTCACGCATCGTATTAGATAAGATTTGGCGACTCAGCAGTTGAGGTCGCAATAAGGGACTGTTGGTCATGCGCGATCGTTAGACAAAGTTGCTCGAGGGAGTGTTGTTGTGAGGTCATGCATTATATCATAATACATGTACATGTATTAACAAGACTAGTTTGGAATCTGTGAATGTATGTCTTTCATTAATTCATCATATAATTGCTACTTATTGTAACTTAAGGCTAATAGTAATCACTGAGTTAGCTACTCACTCCCACTCTTCGACGGTGTTTTAAAACACTAAGCAGATCCTTTACTAGATGCAGGTGAGGCGGAGCTCGACAAGCCAAGCGAGGTGAGCATGGATAAGGTTGATGAGCTTCCCTACTTCCAGACTTTCGGTGAATTCTTTTAGTTTGAGTTCGGGCTAGCACGGGGTATAGGCCAGAGCTCTAGTCGCTTTAGGTCATGTATGGGTGGGACTAGTTCCCTATTTAGATGACTTGAGATTTTTGGTTTAAATACTTTTATATTTAGTGGCACTCGATACTGCTTTATGATTTACTTACACTGCATGCCTTGCTGAACTCTCCATTATTTATGAGATCATTCAAATGTAATTAAAATATGAAGCTCATTAGGGCACCCATGACACCTGAGAATTCGGTAGCCGAGTTCCTACACAGCCCCTAAAGACCCTGGGTGTTACATTACCCATCATCAGAGTTGGTTCACTAGTTACAATGAGTGCGATAGTGGTCAGGTGTTTATAAACGATGATAATGCATGTAAAGTAGTAGGCATTGGATCGGAGCACATCAAGATGTTTGATGGCATTGAGCATATTTTGACCGAAGTAAGATACGTTCCGGATTTGTGGAAGAGTCTGTTATCTTTGGGAGCACTCGAGGCACTAGGGTGTAAATTCACCGAGTTTGATAATGTCCTTAAAGTTTCAAATGGGGCATTCAAAGTCATAAAGGCACAGAGGAATAGAAACCTTTATAAGTTCATCGGGAGTCCTTCATCAAATGGAGCTACATCATCTATAGCGAATTCCACATCTGCACGTATGTGGTATTCAAACCCTAAGTATAGAGTTGTGATGTAGTAATAATCTCGGTAAGACCGAAGTCGAATCCACAGGGACTGAACCTTATACATAATCTGAAAGTAACTAGAACTAGAATAAGATGTAATCTAAATCGGAAATTTTTAAGAAAATAATGGTAAAATATTACTTTAAAACTTGTAGAATTCAAAGGTGGGAAACTAGGGATTCAGAGGATCCACTTGTAGAGATCAGGGAGATCTATGCTTGATTCATGAACTCAACTGGACTTCGAGTCCCATCTTCATCCAGTTGGAAGATATATCACTAAAACTCAATCTGAACTTCCTTTGATCTAGTTTTCAAAGAGATGAGAGGTATGAAAATTAGAGTTGATTCCATCACAAAACCATGCCCATGAGATAAAGTAAACAACAGAATTAAACCAATCCACACCCAATCTGAAAGATGTATGAATGTTAGGAAGAATTCCATCATCCAACCATGTCCAAAGGCCAATGGTGAACAACAAGGCTTCCTAACTTCACAATCAAAATAATGAAAAGGAAATACTTAAAGCCATCGCAGATCTATTGTAATTTCAGTCACAACAAACCATTAAAAACTAGAGGCATTCCTTATAATCAATTAGAATCAACAGCGGTGCAGTCTAAACATGAATCAAAGCCGTAGAATACTTCCCATCACACCACAAGCTTCACCTCTTAGCCGTAGGTAAGAGGTTTAGCCTGACATGATTGGGTTAGATCTCTCTAAAATCATAAGAAAAACAGTAAAGAAAATAAAAATTCTACTCTCTCCCTTTCTCTCTCTCTCTCTCTCTCTCTCTCTCTCTCTCTCTTGTGGACCCACATCCAAGGCTTAAATACCGGATCTCTCTCTTTCTTCTCCTTTTATAACCAGCAAAGAGGATCGGCTGGCCTTGCATCAGTGTGAAGAAATCACGCAGCAACATGCGTGAAAGTTACGCAGTGCGTATCTTTGTCCTGCGCAAAAACACACAACACAGCTGCGTTTGGGGTGGCTTTGGGAGGCTGTTCTTCTACATCTCACAAATCTGACTTCTTGGACAGGGTTATGGCCACCTTTTGTAGCATGTGGACAGTCCAGATCATCAAAACGATCAAAGACAGTGGCCCACAACTCCCCCAAATTTCCAGATTTCCCGGACGCAAGGGCTACGTAAACAGAGTACGCTATGATGCTTAGTGGGCCCCTGATCAGCTCTGGAAGAAAAATCCACTTCGTTCATTGAATTCTTGGAGAAAAAACTATCGGGAATGAGTGGTTTTAATCTAGTTTTGATGTTATTCACTATATCAAACCAACTCACCGTTAATCTTGCATTTTTCAATGATCCACGTGTATACACGTGTATGGCGCCAAAATTTCACCTAAGTGAGGGTCATAACCCCCCTTTGGACGCAATGAACGGTCTAGATCATCACTCCGGGTGATGAGTGGGGTCCACTGGCAAAAACCAGCGAATCGCGGTGAGGCGCTGGAGAGTTTTTTTTATAGACTATCAGTCAATGCAACGCTGACCGATTTTGATAGTTGCGGCGCATGGTCGATGCACTTGTGCACCATGCACGCGGGTCCCATGTGGGCTCCATTGCGATGTATATATGAAATCCGCTCTGACCATATGTTTTACCACCTCATTTAAGGGGTTGAGACAAAAATTGAAGCATATGCAGATATCAGGTGGGCACCAGATCAGTAAATTGTGGGCTGATTTGTCCGTTAGGCCACTTCAAAAGGGATCCAATGGATAAAATTTGACATAAATGGTTAATTTATGTTCTTCAGGCTAGATATAAAGTTTCGAGTCCAACGGATGATGCGAACCTTGTGATCTTGCATTCTGGACAATTTTCAGGCCCATTTAATATGAGTGACTTGATTTTCTCGGACCTCTGGTATGTAAATTCTTCGATCTTGATCCCCTGGGGTCCATCCCTTGCCTTAGTGATTTCTGAGTGTTACATCCATACTTTTAGTACATTTTTTCAATCTAGGCTCCTAAATTCACCTTATAACACAAACATGATTAAAATATGCCATTAAAAAGTATCATGTTTGTAAAATCAGGTAATAACCAAGGTTTAATATAAAATATTTGACCCTCAACATGTGGCATGTATGCTTGGGTCATGTAAGCGAGCGGGGCATGAAAGTACTTTCTGACCGTTGTTTAATTTCAGTTTTTAAAAGCATTGATTTTAGTATATGCGGGCATTATATATGTGGTAAATAGTCAAGGTTATTTTTTAAGTCTGGAAAACATGTTTGTAAGGGGGTTCTTGATTATATGCATTCTAATGTATGAGGCCCGACGCCTGTGATTTCTAGTGGAGGGTCGTCATAATTTGTCACATTCATTGATGGCTATTCTAAAAAAGTGTGGGTTTCTTTCATGAAAAATAAATTCGATATTTTCACTAACTTCAAACAGTGGAAAACGATGGTGAAAAAATAGTTGGAACGACAGGTGAAAGTGTTAAGACGGAAACGATGGGGAATTCACTTATAAAAAATTCAATTGGTATTATAAAGATGAAGGGATTATGAGGCACAACATGGTGCACCACACATCAGAGCAGAATGGTGTCGCTAAGTAGATGAATCAAACTCTCTTAAAGAGGACTCAATGCATGATGAGCAATGCTAGGTTGGGCAATAAATTTTGAACTGAGGCCGTTAATATGGCTTGTTACTTAGTGAATCGATTCCCTTTTATGGCCATTAAATGTAAAATTACAGAGGAAGAGTGAAGTGGTTAACAGATAGACTACTTAGGACTACGTGTGTTTGGTTGCGATGCGTACTCTCATGCACCATCAATGGGAGAGATAAGCTAGACCAAAGGGCTAAAAAGTACATCTTTGTTGGCTATGGTGGTAGTGTGAAGGGGTATAAGATATATGACTAGGTCACACAGAAAATCATCCTTAATCGTGACGTCAAATATTCAAGGAAGGATCCTTGTTCCGTATAAATGAGCACAAGAAAGCCAAAAGGTTGGTTATTGACATTCAGTTAGGCAAAGATGAGATGCAGGCTAATAATAAGATGCAGACACATGTATAGGAGAAGGTGGAGCAAACAGCTATGAGAGGAACTACCAAGGGATTGCAAGTTACTGGTGAGATATATATGACTCAAATATCGCATTTGCCTCATTATGGATGAGGGGGAACCGTTTACTTTTCAAGAGGCTCTTAATGAGGCGCATGCTGAAAAGTGAATAGCAGTAATGCATGATTAGATGGACTACTTGTAGAAGAATAAGATGTGGGAGCCGGTGGAGCTTCCCGTCGACCCTAAAGCGATCAAGTACAAGTAGATCTTTAAGAAGAAACAGTATACGTACATAACAAGGTTGGTAGTGAAGGGATATGCTTAAAGAGAATGCGTGGACATGCTTACGGAGGTAGTTCCCACAAAGAACTTCAAGTTTTGTACAACTTATTTGGGCTTGGCGAAGGCGTAAATGGAAGACAGAGTGTGTACGAGAATCAATGGTGGAGCTATAATGGAAAACATAATTAGAGATGGTGATTAATGGGTAGATATGATGAATGAAGATTGAAGACATGGTGGAGATGGTTGTTGATGTCTTAAATCTATCAGTAACATGGGTCTGTCGATGCCGTCGACATATGCTTGATCTCATCAAGAAAATCCAGAGAATCCCATAATGGTTGCTGGACCATTTCAGTGTTACTACTTGATGTCATTGAAGTCCCATCAAAGATGTGTGCAGAATAACAAGTGTGGAACTTGTTTCCTATTTCAGTTGTAATAGTATATATATCAAGTATAATTGAGATTAGGGTGAGAGAGAAGTGTTATAGGTCTTTCTAAATCATTCAAAAGGGTTTGAGGGCATAGTTAAGGCTTGAGAAGTAGATTGAGGCTTTGTTCGAATCAGTAAAACTTTATCTCATATCATTTTTATTTTCATACTGCATTACTCGTTGCTTTGTGCTGTAATTTTTTCAAGCGAGTATTTTTCCACGTATAAAATTTGAATTGTCCTTATTTGGACTTGATCATGTTAGTCGATGTTTGTTTTCACGGTCCCCAATAGGAACGGTACAACACCATTTTAAAATGTGATGGGGCACGGATGATGAATGTTTTATATTTCATTTTTAGCATGCCACATGTTATACAACACTCTGTATTCATGGACATTACCACTAAATACATGGCATACATGTATATCAACCCAAACTATCCAAATGATAGGGCGCCAATTTAGGCGGGGCATGGGTCCAAGTGGAAGTTATTTGATACTCTAGGCATGAACTATGATACTCATATGACGCATGAGGATCATATCATATTTATATAAAAAAAAAAAACTTCTATTTATCTGACCATTAGATTGGTGAACATTTAATTGACAGTTAAACGTGAAAATATCCTCATGCTGAGTATTGTATATCTCAATTTTAACTTGAGTTAGCGACAATGGTTCCACAACTTGATCAGTTTAACTTGAGTTAACCTATGCCACAGGTATAATTTAAGAGTTCCTATTAAGCTTAATCAGTTTAACTTGAGTTAACCTAAGCATCATACCTAACATGCTGAGTATTGTATAACTCAATTTTAAAATTTGTTTGGTGTACGGATTATCGATTTTTTATTATCTATTTTTAGCATGTCACATGTTATACAACATTTCGTGCTTAACACTCCATGTTGCATGAGGTATAACTCAATTTTAAAATATAACGGGATATGAAAGATAAATGTTTATTATCCATTTTTTATCATGTCACATGTTATTCAACACTCCATGACATTCCATGCTGAAAGACACCGCGACTGTGCACGTGGCATACATTCCCATCAATCTATCTAAATCAGGGGCCTCAATTATGACTGGGCATGGCCATAGGAATGCAAAACGTGGCATCGTAAAAGAAATATGAGGTGGACGGAAAGATCTTCAAGATGATTAGAGTGCTTTTTGTAGAATTACAGTAAATATAAATTTAATTTTATATGCCATTGGATGGTTGATGAAATGATGTGGCCAAGTTATCCAAAAGTTTAATAAGCAAAGAGAGATGCAATCGAGCAATTCAAGGTAGAATTTTACCGACAAAAGAGGAACAATCACAAAAGGAAAACATAACAAGAGAAAAATCTAGAAAAATATTTTTTTTACTATTGTAATCGCTAGAGTAATGAAAGAAGAATATATAAAAATAAGTTGCAAGAAAACTCTATAAATAGTAGAGGAAATCAAGAGAGCAACATTGCCACACAACAATCAAACCAAACAAATCTATCAATTTACTTTATCTCAGCTTATTCTAGATGTAATAATAATACAGTAGTGGTAATTCTTAGTTATAGTTTTAAGTTGTAATCCAAATCTACACTCATATACTGGATTTATTCTTTATCTAATATCATATAGTTCTTTCAAGAAACGTATTCTTATAATCACCCCTAGTGACCGATTGTGATTTTTTCTTTTTGTTTGATTGCATTAGTATTCTAAAAGTCTTTTCTTGTGGAAGACAGAATGCAACCCTTCTTCGGAGGAAGAACCTTAACCTCCAATTATCGCCTGATCATTATAAAATTTTGTACATGGTTTAGTAAGCGACCAATCTTCTTAAAATTTGTTCATATAAATTCATATTGGATGTATGTACTTATTTCAATGCTCAGGGTCAAAGTTAATCGGTTTGGATCGATCTGCTTGATCGATTCTGACATGCTCGCATACATTATACATGATAGGAAACAAATCAAGCACCAACAATTTTAGCATGCTCGATGGGACTAAAAAACTACTTGGTTGTCATCAATAATAATTTTACATTGGCTATACAAAAAAGAACAATTTTGGCAGCAAGTATACTTACTAGTGCAATAATTTCTCGGAATCATGAGCCAAAAGGGTAATCGTAATACTTCATCAACCATTACTAATGTTGTTGTAACCAATGAGACTTCTGCTCATGAGAAGGAGTTGCAAGTTCAATAAGTGCCTGAGCAAGTAAATCAACCTCCTAGTCCGGTGCTTGTTCCACCAAATCCAGATAGACCATCTACATCCTAGGTTGAACCTCTCAAGATTATGTGAGTCGGGATAGTTGATGTACAAAGGAGGACTTAACACATTGCGGAATTCTTTCGAGTTCAGGCTGAATACTCATAAGCTCAGACTAAATCCTTTAATAGGTGGATGGTTAGTCATACCAAGAGCATAAATTGGTTGGTGATTTTTCTTGCAGAAAGAGCACCCATTGTACCTCAACAATAGGTAAATACTAATTCTTTTGTGAATCTAGCACATATACCACCAACCTAGCCAATGCCATAGAAACTTCCTTGATGATAAAATGCATCACATGTTCCTATCCCTGGTCCATTCTAGGATATGCAAAATTCACCGATACTGGTAGATTTTGAAAGCATGTTACAGAGGGGGCTATGCCACGAAGATGAGGATCGTCTTGCAACCGAAAACCACTAAAGGAGTTGAGCTTGAATGGGTTGGCCTTGGAAGAATGGAACATGAAAGAGATGAGTGAAGTGGCTCCAAACAGGAGTGGCTACCTGGCCTTTGCTCAGGAAGTGATCCATATCCTCCACACTTGTGTATGGGGAGGTTAGGGAGGGATTGGAAGAGGGTTAACTAATATGGGTGAAAGTTGATTGATTGGGGGCAGATGACTATCCTCAGTATTTTGGGAATGGATGGAGATGAAGGCAAAACAAGGGAAGGTGAGTCCTAGCACTACGCCAAAATCGCTAATTTGCGACGTATTTTTGCGACGTAAATCTCTTAGTTTAACGACAGATTTAATCTGTCGCTGAGCCCGTCTTTCTCGAAAATCTGTAGTCCAAACGTCGCTGAATTTCACGATGGACGAAAATCCGTCGCTAAAATCTGATTTACGACATATTTACAACGGATTTGTGTCCATCATAAGTATACGACGGACTAAATCCGTCACAAATTTTGATTTTGCAACGAAATATGATCAGTTGCAAATTCCCGCCCAAAATACCAGTTGGCGACAGTTTTTGGTTGCTATTGCGACGGATCTTGGTCCGTCGTAAAAGGACTTTTGCCCTAAACATTATTTTTTTTCATTTTTTTAAGAATATGGTGGAAAATATGTTTTTTGTAGCCTAATAATTGTTTTTGATACAATTTCAGTGGTTTAATTATACATAGTTTTATATAAGATTATTTTTTAACAATTACTTGAATGCAAAAAAATATATATATATTTTGTTATTATAACAAATGAGTGGAATTTTTTTTAATTTAAAACTAATATTTAAATGATTTGTAATATAACATGAAAAAGAATATTGAGAAGTGTAAAAAAATTAACAATGTTAGAGAAAAAAAATGAGATTTTGAAAAAATAAAAATCGTGATTTAATAAAAATCTATTTTGTGGGGAAAAAAAAGAATATTGAATAAAATTGATAAATTTGAAAAAAAAAAAAAAAAGCATTAAATTTTGAGAAAAAAAAAATATCCTGAAAAAGAAAATTAAAAATATTTTAAACAATGTGAAAATTTTCAGAATATTGAAAAATGAAATTATTTTAAAAAAGAAAATGAGAGTTTGTACTTTGAAAAATAAAATAAAATTGAGAAGTTCGATAAAAATTGACAAGTTCAAATAAAATGCTTTTAAAAAAAATGGAGAAGTTAAAAAGAATTCGAAATTTTAAAATAAAACGATATTAAAAAATCGATACTTTATCAAAAAACAAACATTTTGAAACGAAAAATAAATAAGTTAAAAACTTTTGTGATTTTGAAAAATAATTGAAAATGTTTAAAAATTGAAATTAAAAGAAAAAGTTATTTATAAAAACACTAAGATTTTGAATATATATATATATATATATATAATTTTTTTGAAAAGAATTGAAAAGTTGAAAGCAAAATGATGCTTTTAAAGAAAAAAAATCAGCATTTGGGAATTTTTGGGAAAAAAATTAAAATTTGTGAAAATTTTAGATATTTTGAAAATAAAAATTCAGAATTTGTATTTTATTTTATTTTTAAACATAGTTTATAATAAAAATGATATTTTGTTAAAAATTTTCAAAGAAAAATTAAGAGTAAAAAAATATATGCTTTGAAAAAAAAATGTTATTGTTATTTTTAATGGAAATTGAAATTTTTCTGTGAAAAAAAATAATAATAAACTATTAGGCACATCCACTCATTGAACCTTTAACTGTTTTTAGACAATCTAATCAGTCCAGATTGAAGAGTAAATAACTTCAGTTGTTTAAATCAAATTTCACTCAAATTGTTGATTAATCTTGTATGCCCAATGTCTCTCTTATGTAGCCTGATTGGGGCGAGTAACTAGTCAATTTGAGGGTATTGATAAGTATAATAGAGTGAATGGACCAGATATGTAAAATGGGCCAAATATTCTCGTCAAAATTGTGACCCAAGTTATTGACCTTGTGAGAACTTGAGAATTGATGTTAGTAAGTTTTGTGGGGCCCATCATGATGTGTATCAAACATCAACACCATGCATTTGATGTGTCCCCTTTAGGTTATGAGATATCTCAAAAATCATCTATATACGAAACTCAGGTGGGCCATACTATCTAAAACCATGGGAAGACCTCCTAAAAATATAAAAGCATTTGGTGGGGCCCACATGAGTTTTGGATACGGCTGAAACTTGGTCTGACCCGTCATCCAAGTGGGACACACATAATGAGTGGGTTGGATATGTGAATCACATTTAGGCAGGCCCAATATATGATTATGAATGTTTTAAGGAAACCCATCCCCACTACATTTAGGTGAGTTACTCATTTCCCTTACCAGAGTAAACTCTGTGGGGTCCACCATTATTTATTTATTTTATCCACTCCGTTCATCCATGTTAATAGATAATTTGAGGTCTAAAGAACAAAAAGGAAGCATATCCAAAGCTCAAGTGGACCGCACCACAGGAAATAGTGTGATTGAACCTCTAACATTGAAAAATTCTTGGAGGCCATAGAGGTTTTGGATCAAGCTAATGTTTGTATTTCCTATTCATTCATATCTTTTTGATATTATGAATAGTTTGGATGGAAAATAAACATTACTGTGGGCCCAAGGAAGGTATCAACGGTGGAAATCATTATTCCACATTGTTTCGTGTGGCATGGTCTACTTGAGTTTTCGATTTATCGAAAATTTGGGATCAACCCACACCATTCATCCATTTTTCAAGATCATCTTAGAGAATTATCCAAAAAAATGAATCATATCCAAAGATTAAATGGACCACACCACAAATAAGGGGAACGGATTGGCTACTCCCCCTGACACGAGTCAATGGCTGGTGGTTGGTGCTATGTGGGCCCCACCATGATGTATGTGTTTCATCCATACCGTCCATCTATTTTTAAAGATCATCTTACGACATGAGACCAAAATGAGGTATATCCCAATCTGAAATGGACCACATTATAGGAAACAGTGTTGAATGAGCGTCAACCATTAAAAACATTTTGGGGGGCCATAAAAGTTTTGGATCGAGATGATTTTTGTTTTTCCCCTTCATCTAGGCCTGTATAACCTAATAAACAGATTAGATGTCAAAAAAACAATACAGTGGGCCTTAGGAGGATTTTAATGATGGATATCTAATCATTATTGTTTTCATGTGGTGTAGTCCACCTGATATTTATATACCTCTCATTTTTGGAATAAATCCCTAGAATGATCTTCAAAAATGGATGAACATAATGGATGACATACATACATCATGGTAGGGCCCATAGAGCACTGACCACCAGCCACGAGGCTAGTGTAAGGGGAGTAGTGAGGCTAGCTACTGAAGTGACGTTAGCAAGTTCCATGGGCCCCAACATGATGTATGTTTTGTATCCACACCTTCCATCCATTTGGAGAGATTATTTTAGGGCAATATCCAAAGAACGAGTTAAATCCAAAGCTCCAGTGGACCCCAACACAGAAAACAGTGGGACAGTGATGCCCACCATTAAAAACTTCTTAAGGCCTCAAAAGTTTTAGATCAAGCTGATATTTGTGCTTTCCCTTATTTCATGTCTTTTTTAACTTTTGAACAAGTTGGATTTCAAATAAACATTATGATGGGCCTTAGGATACTTTCAACGGTGGGAATCACTCTCCCCACTGTTTTCTTTGGTGGGGTCCACTAAAAAATCAGATGTACTAATTTATCCTTAGAATAACTGTAAAATTCAATGAAAAAAGAAAAAAAGAAAAACTGAATTCCCTGAAATTAGATGAAAATTGGTTTGCATTCATTGAAAATGGCAGTCACCATGAATCTTCTGGTTTCAGAATTTTTAGTCAACAAATATTTGATGATTGCATTCGATACTTGTTCTCTTGCAGTCACCATGGGTCTTCTGGTTTCAGAATCTAATGATGGATCAAACCACCAAGTCCTATATATACTGATTCTACGTTTTCTTCATGTTACTCCCTAGAGCATGTCTATCTCTGTGTACAAATAAAACAATCATGTTGATGGTTTGCCTTTATCTCCATGGTAGAGTTCAGTGGACCCTCCTTCTAAATAGGACCTCTCATCCCATTGTTGAGAACACCAACCCAAGAATGCTACATTCATTACATGATTATGTTTTGTCTTCTGAGTTTCAACCCAATGGCTTTTTTTTTTTTGGGTAGAATTAGTTTAGGTTGTATGTTCTCGCGACTGTGATACTTCTAATCCAACACGAACTAACTATTTAGGCAGCATTTGGATGCACTGTCCAATAAAATTGTAATAACAAGTTCAATAAAGTGGAAATGACCAAATTGCAATTAGTTAGTATTCATATTAAATAAAGTAGAAGTCCACTATCAAAAGCAGAAACAAGTAGGCTGGATATCTACCAGGATGACTTTAGAAATACATAGAACTAGAAGATGTGCAGAAATGAATCTACTCGATGTGTAGTCTCATGAACATATAAAAACTTGCCTCCATACACCTAGCCATACTACACAGACATGGAACAGGAAGTTCCCCGTCGTCCATAAAATCAACTTACTTTGTACCTGCCTTGGCCGAGAAAAAAGGACATAGTCTCAACTTCTAATCAGATGGGCCATGCATGTATTTTGAAAGTAGGCTATTTTTCATTTCCTTAGATGCCATTTTGATGAACCGCACCTAAATCTAAACCAAAGTAAAAATAAATCACAAAGCTCAATCTAAATTTGCTTTCACCCAATTCCATAGATCCATGAACAAACCTCATTTCACAACATCCATTAAAAGACACGTATATATTCCATTATCTACACAAGAATCCCAACTAAGTCATGAGATGGAAGGAGTTTGATTTGAATCAAACAAAAAATTATAGCAACAAATTCCACATTTCCATTGTTAAAATGGGGGAACATGTTATATACATGGCTAGTATTGTAATGTGCACGGGTTGCCAATTATAGGATGCCCCATCCACAATGACCGTGCCTGCTTACCTCCAGAAATCTCGACATGGTTTGCAAAGTAGATATGATTTCCAGCTAAACCACCTACAACCAGCAAACCAAGCAAATGCATTTGTTTTTACAATGCAACAAAAAGGAGAGGGAGTTACCATTATTGATCGAACTTTATATACAACAAACCCACAACCTGCCAAGAAAAAACCACTACCAGTTAAACTAGCAATCAAGTAAGCAACTAAAAGAATTCTTTAATCATATACAACAAACCCAAATTACTCTTAGGCAAGATTGAGAACAAAATCATTATCTCCAGCTTTGCCTGATGACAACAATCCATTTTACAAGGATCAAGTGGAGAGACCTGCAAGCTATCATGAGTCGAAATGGCATGATGGTTTAGGATTCTCAGGACAAGAGCATGGTTATTATGATCACTTGAGGGAAGAGAAGAATGATGAACTTGGTATTTCCTCAGGGAAAGAGAGAACTCACACATGGGGTTGCAACAGATCATCCCATTGCTCCTGATACTGTTCATAGATACCCAAACTATGATGGAAACATTCATCAATTTAGTTTCCATTCATTGCATGAAGCTCAGTTAGAAAAAAAAAAAAAAAGATCGCTACCTTAATAACTAAAACCACAAGCTTTGCATACATATCAATAACAGCAAATGAGAGATGCTGGACTTGTTGTGGCGTTTGTAGGGACAATGAGCTTGGATTAATCATGTCAGTGACCAAACAATTTGCTACAGAAATTTCCTGAAATTATAGGTAGAAAGAGAAGGAAAACTCTTAACAACTGTGAGGGTCTAGAGGATTCTCATGGAAACATAATAAAAACCACAGAAAAAGTTTACCATGAGGATTCAGAAAAAGCGATCCATGTGATCATCCCCTTTAAGCAACCCACTTTGTTGTAACTGTGAGATATAATGGGTATAAGCTACATCATACACAGTCAACTAAAGTTCTGCATTTAGCTTTATAAAAATTTAGACTATATTTAAATTTGAATTTGAATTTGTTTATGGATTCTTTAAATATTTTCACGCTTTTAATTGGATAGTCTTCTGTTTGTTTAATTCATTTCAAGGTTTTTTGAGACTGATCAGGTTATTAGCTTTGAAAGAATTCCAAGTATGCTACATTAGCTTTTTTGTTTTTCCTTTATCAGGAATACATGGACTTCAACTCAAGAATACACATGATATACTCATGTATTCAGTTTACACTAGTGAGGTCCATGATTCATTTACATAGAGCATCAGTCTCAGCTTGGCAGGAGGGGAAAGGAAGGTGGGTGACCCAACTGGAAAATGATTCATTTATACCCATTTTTTGCTTTCACATGGCCTTTACTGTTATGCAACTATAACACCAGCTAGCTTTTCTGTGGTCACAATTCCATTTGCTGACAGGAACATTGTCTCCTGATATGTGCCAATTGACTGGCCTATGGTACTTGTACATGGATACTAATGGAACCTGCATCAATGGTTGTTTAGGAATTTATATTTGAGATTTTGTTCATACCCTTGTTTGAACCATCTCTACCGGTGTTGTTGCAGTGATGTGAGTGGGACAATAACCTCTCAGGAACCATACCGGACAACATTGGGAATTGTACGAGCTACGAAATCCTGTAAGATGGCTGGCATTCCTTTTGGTGTGGGTGTTGTGCTTGTTCTTTCTTCAATTGTTTATGGTTTATTGACTGTTATGACTTCCAGGGATATTTCTTACAATCAAATCACTGGAGAGATTCCTTACAACATTGGTTTCCTGCAAGTAGCTACATTGTATGTTTCCATCTCTCAAAAGCTCTGCTGTATCTCTTTTCATCTACAAATAACTATTCGTTTCATCTACTAATCAACCAACTAGAATCATTCAGCTACTGATATTTTCGAACTCTTCTAGTTAAACTGCTTGCTGTAGTATACTCCACTGAATGTCTATTACAGCTGACAATCTGCAACATTTTTTCTTTTATTTTTTGCTCCAGTTGTCATCCATTCTTGTTGCATTTAATTAGGTTTGTTTTTCTTGATAATGGTGTGCTGACCCTAATGAAAAAAAGCTTTCTATTATTAGGTCTCTTCAGGGAAATAAGCTTACTAGGAAGATTCCAGAAGTGATAGGACTCATGCAAGCTCTTGTTGTTTTGTAAGTTTTGTACTGTCTTCTCAAATTCTTTTCATTTTTTTTTCAAAATTTCTTTTCTTCCTAAATAACTGCATGCATCTTTTAAGAAATATGTTCACATAAACAAATCCAACTATAATTTTGACTATAGTGCAATTTTTTTTTTAAAAAATGAAAATTCTTAACTGACCTTTTAGAGGGGATGGTGTCAATATCATCACTCAGTTTTAGCAATGATGCAACCTCCTCAGCTATCCTTTGCTTCTCAACAGAAGCTGGTCCAAAGAGCAATTATAGGACTTAGGCAAGAGACGACGTTGTCAAAGAGTATATGCAGTCTTCTTCTTTTTTAAAAAATTAAAACGGAAAACGGAAAAATGGAAAAAATCACATGATGATATGGCTGACCATATTCTTCCACAGAACATGTGACTTGAATGAATCTTTTGACAATGAAGGCTACAGAAGATCGGCTACCAGAGCTGAAAATCTGTGTAATTTCTGGAAGCTGCAACCTTATCAGAATAAGCATTTTCCAAGCCAACAACAAATGGTGACCAAGCTTGAAAACAAAAAGCAGAACATAAGTGTAGTCAATCCACAGAACAAAAGTACTTTTGGATTAAGCTGATATTTGTGTTTTGCGTGAGATATAATGGATATAAGCTACATCAATATAATTAGTTTCACAACGCATAACATCAACTTGAAAGTAAATCATAAGTACAAAATAGTAGTTTTCCAAGAAGTTATGGACATCGAAATTTCGGCAGTCTAAAATGGTTGTATATTCTCCACTGTACAACTTAACAGTCCACCATGTACAGCTTTCAATTTCCGTACTGAAAAAAAAATTGTACAAGTATGAAGCATGCTAACCTGTGTGTGATTTGGAGACGATTAGATTGTCATATCACCTCCCAATTCATCAATGACCATATCTACTCTAGTCATAAAATCTGGTAAGAATTGAACAGAAGCAGCATCATAAAAAGGAGTAAGAATAGACTGCTGACCAATAAGAAGAATATTGGGTCGTTCGTCTAATCCATGTTTAGCTCTTGATCCATGACAATTGGACCAACTGAATGAAGAGTCTAGATCTCACTGAAGACTAATTACAATATAGGAGGACAGTGACTTCCACACTACTTACTGGGTGTTGATTAATGAAGCCCATATATATTATGGGGAAGAGCTTGTTTTTTTGTTCTTTTTTTTTTTGCTTTTTCTTTTTTCCTTTTTCGAAGCAAATAGTGAGGAAGAGCTTTACTAAGCCCACAGACGAGCATAGTCAGCTCATGCTCACACCAGAACATGTGACAGCATGGCACATATGTATGATCCAATCCATCCAATAGAAGGATCCCACCATCTTGATGCCCTGTACAAAGAATCAGGTCGATCTAGGCACAACCTTCAGATTAGAAGCAGAGAACTAGTAATGGAAGAAATTCACATACCATGAAAAGAAGAATTCGATATGCATCTCTGCAACCAAAAAAGTTCAAAACTTTAAAACTACACAAATAGAGAGAAGGTCATACTAAAGAAACTAGTAAATATGGTTTGCATATCTTACCATTGTTCTCATGTTCAGTCAAACGGCTAGTCAATAGTTCAATGAAGCTAGGAGTCAAAGCTAAGAAAACAGTTCCGAAGTTGTTGTCAAGTAATGGCTGCTGAGAACACTCAAGCTGCTCACTGTCAACTCTCGAAACAGGCATCTTGGTATGATAACTAACATCATGTTTAACAAAGCTCGACTCCTAATTAGTTCTGCAAGACTAAAGAATTTGTATGACTAATGCTCTTTAAATTTCTTTTTACGTTTTACAGAAACTCAAATTAATCAGCCAAATGGAGTATAAAGAAAACAAAGATGCATCAAATCCTATGAAAAATTCTATATTACCACACTAAAGGATCAAAAAGTATTTACACTTAAAAAAGTAAGAAAAAAAAAAGGAAAAAAAAAACTCAATTACTTTAAAGAAAGTAAAAAGTAAATCAACAAATGTTATCCAATGAACATTTACGTGAAAAATAACATTAACTAGTAAAAAGGCCAACTCAATGGCTACAATAATACCTTTGGGTCATTAAGCTCTCAAAGATGTGGCAACCCAGTGATTTTGGTTTCCATTAGAATTATCAAATTGCTTCTTAATGTAAAGTACCATTAGCCTTGGAGAAAATCTTTGGTGTGACTGCATTAAGAAGCCAGATTCTTCTAACTATACTCTCCTCCATATTCGTGAACCACATACATGTATTTATCAACAGAAAAACCAATTTCTCCAGACACATGAGTTGCATTAAGAAGTTAAATGATTTGACCTATGAGGTTTTGCATCTGCCAGTACTTTGGTAAGCTTGCATCTCATCACTATCCATTCAAAACATGAAATAATTTGTAGGATATAACCACCTTATTAAGTCAATTGAAATATTCAGCAAACAAAACCAATTTAGGGCCAACAAAACATGGCCAACGATATTTACTCCAAAAATTCTACCATTTCTTACACATCCACTCTCCTCTAGATTCACTACATATATTCTTAAGTAAAAGGGCATTAAGGTAGGATAATGATCGAGGGACTACTAGTCTGTATCATTACCAATACTTTTTCTTTTTCTTTTTATTTTTATTCATAAATGTGTAAACAACTCCCATAGGGCTACGAAAAACAACTCATTACCCTAAATCTCCAAATACAATTAAATCCCCATCAATGAATGGCAGCGCCATGGATAACACCCCCTAGACTCTAGCTGTTGAACAATCCATCCAAAGAACATAGAGGAAATCAATTAAATTACAGAGCCACCCTATAAAGCCTTTCCCCAATGATTCTAGAATTCCTCTCAAAAAACCCTCACATTATACCATGGCCAAATAATTGAGTCTTGGGATTAGAAAGGATGCCATGTCCATCTAGCAATGACATGGAAAATGGACATATTTAAGACCCCAAAATAGCTTACAACCCGTGAAGGCAGCCCCAACCTCATTTAAGACACTCCCCATGGATTTAGATTTGGCAAAAAATTCCCCACCACAAACTATAGAGTTTGTTTCTCCAAAGAAGGTATTATTTGGCAAATCAACCAAAACCCTTCTAAACTCTAACTTTTGATCATTGAGGAAATCAATTGAATTACAGAGCCAATCTATGAAGTCTTTCCCTCAAGGATTCTAGAATTTCTCTCCATAGCCCCCACATTATACCATAAGGAAGAATTTGCCAAATAATTGAGACTTTGGATTGGAAAGGACTGCATTTCCATACAACAAAATGACATGGAAAAAGAACCAATTTAAGATCCACAAACCCTTTACATGGACAACCCCAACCCCATTTAAGAATCTCTCCATCGAGTTGGCAAATTCCCAACTCCACAAATCCATGGATTCAAAGCCAAAAATTTTCCTCCAAGAAAAAAAGAAGAAGCTCATTACACTAATTCTCCATATGCAATTGAATCCCAAGCACTGAATGCCAACACCATAGATAACCCCCTTAACTCCATCTTTTGAACAACCCACCAAAAGATCATAGATTTTTTTTAAGGTAAATGCACTTTTATTGAAGAAGTGCCAAAAGGCGGAACATTACCACAAAAGCCCAACCATCTCAAAACCAAACACTATAGTTGGATGGATGGCATTAATGTAAGCTACATCAGTCAGGGGATCCAGGGAAGCCACACCCCTTTTTCTAGCCCTGAAGAGGATTTTACTTTTTAATGGTGGGCATTCAGTTACCACTCTTTCCTGTCGTGTGGTCCACACATGATTTGGATTAGATTTCCATTTTGGGTTCATACCCCATATTCATATGAAAAATAAAATAAAAATTAAAAAAAATGGATGCACATTGTAGATATAACATGAACATAATGGGGAAAGTGAGTATGTGATTGCAAATAGAAATCAGCAAGGAAACACCTTAGTACGCATTACCCTCAACTTTACATTTATGCTTCAGGTATTGTACACAAGTCCATGGAAGATAACTAATCAAAATCAATTTATGGAGAATTACTACTGAGTTAAGAAAAATGTTCTTCTCAATATTACTTATAATCGGGTTCCTTATACACATGAGGATCATTACTTTGCCTCATCAACATCCATGCCATTCAAATCCTTGAGTAGATTGTTATTTGGCATATTAAAACATCTATATCATTCATAAGAGAAAAAAATTCCTAAAATAAAATTAAAAAAATATAAAACAAAAAACCCAATCCAATTTCAAAAAAAAGAAGAAGAAGAAGAAGAAGAAGAAGAAAATCATTCTTGCATACCTAAAATGGATGCGGATTATGGCGTCAGAGAGGGAAGTCTTCGTGAGATCAAGAGAGAGGGGATGCTTAGGGAGAGAAGAGGGGTTTGTGAGAGGGGAGATCGAGAGAGAGAAAGGGTGCGAGAGATCGAGAGAGAGAGAGAGAGAGAGAGAGAGAGAGAGAGAGAGATGGACGCCGAATGGGTTTGGAGTGGAGGGAAATGAAAGGTTGAGAGAGAGAGAGAGAGAGAGAGAGAGAGAGAGAGAGAAACGCGAAATGGGTTTGGAGTGGAGGGAAATGGAAGGTTTCGTGAGATGGACGCGGAATGGGTTTGGAGTGGAGGGAGATGAAAGATTTCATGTAACGGGGGAAAAGAAAAAGGGCAGCGCGGTAAGAGTTTTTGCATTTTTACCTGCTACGGCTTGGCTACGGTTTTAATCCGTAGCTAAAAGCCATGGACCGTAGCCGACTATTGCATACAGTTTTGACGGTCATGGACGAACGACCCTCTCAAGGGCGGCTTTGTAGGATCCATCATGATACATTTCATATATCCACTCCGTCCATTAATTTTTAATTTTTTTTATAGGGATTGACCCCAAAATATAGGAAATTCGAAGGTCAAACTAAACCACACCATTGATCAATGGTAAGTATTTAATCTCCACTATTTCCTACAGTATGGTCCACTTGAGCCTTCGAACTACTTCCTTTTTTGGGCTCTTGCCCAAAAATGCTCTTTCAAGATGAATAGACGTATTAGATAGAGTACACATATTTTAATATGTATCGTAGAGTCCCTTATGGGGCCGTCTCAGGTGGTAGGTACGAGTGGTGGTGATAGCTTTTAGCTACGGTTTGATTATTTTTAGCTACGGATTTAAGCCGTAGCAATATAGCTACGGTCTATATCCTTAGCCAAAAACTATAATAGTCCGTAGCCTTTGGTTATTTTTTTGGTAGTGTCGCCTGATGGAAAGGGTGGATCTGATGTACGTTTGTCGCATCAAGTGCTTAGCTTGCAGCAAGCAAGCGCATCCAATGCCCACGGGAGTTAGGCTAGCGTAGTGCAATGGCAGCTTGTTGAAGATTCCTTTATTAGTTCCATTGGAATTGAATTTTGACAAGTCAAAAGGCTGGTGAAATCTAGTTGTATCTTGGACATGTCTTGAGATCACAGTTCCTGTAAAAATTGACCTAGTTGATTGCAAAACAAGCCTTTGTAATTTCCACAGACACCTGCAAAGTGTACTTCTTGAGCATGGAAATTAGTAGCAAATGGGAAGGTTCCCATACATTTAAATCAATAACATCAAAAAAGGTTCTGAGCATGGCACTGTACTGAAATTAGAAAAGAAAGTATAGGTCAAAGTACTTTAGCTGACAGTACAGTGATCGGAGACATACTATTTTATCCACACAAGGAATGACACTCATGCAGTTCAAATCATATCTGTGAGGAAGTTCATGAGTACATGGGAAGCTAAAAGAATTTGATATGCAAACATAGGTGATATTTGGGTTGATCATTGGTGATTTTTCAAATTCTAAAATGTTTAAGACATGAATCTGATCCTAGTTTACCAATCAAACGTATATATTTACCAACAAAGGAAGAGAATATTTAACGTACTCTGTTCCCTTGCCCTTGCCCAATTGCCACTCTTGTTTTTGGTTCTAGCACTAAATAGATTTTTTATTAGTTTATGAATGTGAAAGCAATGCAAAGAGATGCCCTCTACATGATTTCTAATGCCCAAATGTGATTAGAAAAGCCATTTAATCAGAGGTAGAAGACCCAATCACCTATGCAAGGAAACTCCAGATTACTCTATTGATGCATTGGCTCCAAGTACTGCACCTTATTGCTCTTAAATTGTGGTCTGGTGGAAAGAAAGTTTGGAGAAAGAAATACTTGACCGATTTAATCTATATATGTGTGTGGCTTGTTTTAATCCCATAAAACTAGTTGTCCCCTCCCTGATTTCATTATGAGTATGAATTTGAGAGATATTTATTTGGTAAACAGAATATTTAAACACCATAATTTCATCAATGAATGCAAGTGGGACTCCAACAAATGAGACGGAGAAGGGGCCTAGCAGCACATGTGCTATCCTCATATAGTTGTAGGAAAATGAGCAAAGGGCAGCTGGTTGTTGAACTAATTGTAGATGCTATTTGTCACTTGGGTTTGTTTTGTGAGGAAAAATGGTGATTCTATAGTACGAATATGATTGTTCTCATGCATGTATGACTCAAAATCAAACCATCCAAATTGTAGGTCCTACTTTTGATTTTAATCTTACCTTTTACATTCCATCAGATTGTTGCATTGACTGATGTATTGTAAACATAACTTTCTCTATAAGCTCAGTTAACAGTTATAACATCATTGATATGTGCAGGATTTGCAAAATTGGTTACAGCTTTTGCATGAAATGCTCACACATGAGAAGTATAGATTGAGGTGGATTTTTGTCTATAGCCATAGTTTCTTGGACTTCAAAGTTGTTGCATTGTTTGTATTTGTATTTCATGCATAGAAGCAAGCACTGGTAGCCTACATGTTTGTGTGAGCAAAGTGTTTTTTTTTTACTGACCATTCCTTATCAACTTGGCATGAGAACAAAATAATGGAACTTTGTAAAGTTACATTTTTATTTATATATTTTGGCAGTTGTTGAAGCGTGCTAGGAAATGTCAATAATGCAGCCCAATTCAAAGTAATGGAAGAATCTCTTATGAAATCTCTTTATTTACATTAAGAACACTAGGTAATTCTACTCTCTTTGTTTTCAAGATCTGTATGCTATAGCTCGCACTAGGACAAAGTCTAAAAAGATGATGATAATATATTTGTGAGCCTTTGCATCTCCTTGTATTGATTCTCCATAGGTCTTTCACCATATTTGATTTTTTTCTCTGCTTATGCATAAAATGTTCTGATTTAAATATTAAGAACTACGTAGTGGCTTGATCCCAATCTTCCGAACATTGGGTATGTAGGCAGTCATTCATACTAGACCGTATCGGTGCAACCACAAATTCTTCTTTTTTTCCCTCTTGTAGTATGGATGCACTTTCATCAGGACTACTTGGTAGTAAGCGTAAGGTGGATGTAAGTTCTCGAAATCTTAAATTAATTTTGAATCATTTATATCTTTATCGCTTCATTTATGTATTGTCGTCAGGGTCAACTTGTAACTCCTTAGAACTCGCTCTGCCGTAAGACGTTACGGTGCATGACGGTTCCCAGTAAGTTAAGTTGCACATTATTATTAAGAGTTGGTTGGATATCTTTTATTTTTTGTAAATGTTGTTAATAGTTGGATGGATGATGAATGTATTTACGAATGTAAATGAAAATAAAGAACTTATATATATATATATATATGTTATCAATGGAGGATACCTTGTTTAGGGGGACATGAAATTCTTGTAGCTTATGGTATGGTGCCCCAATATTGGTTCTATATTACTAGTATGTAGTAGATAATACTAGGTTGGGAATAAACTCTCATGGATCAATCAACAAGCATCTCTCTTGTGAGAAGGTAAAGTGCTTCTCCGGTTTCTTCTAGATCAATTTTGTAGGTAAAAGTATTATTTTTTTTAGAAGTAACAATATTTGTATTTTAAAAAAAAAAAAAGAGAGAGAGAATACATGAAAGGAAAAAGAGAATCTGTTGAGGGAGCAGACTCAGTCAAGCACCCAGAAAGTGAAGGCCATACTCCTTCAAGATAGGAACATTAAGAGCCCACCAAATAGCTAGGATACCCATTCTCCAGATACACGTTCTGTATTTACCTGGCCTGATTCCTTGCCATGCCAATAAGGGATTCTGAACTATATCAGCCATGCACCAACTAATTTTGAAGCATTTACAAAATTCAGACCAAATCTTTGATATAAATGGACTATGTAGGAGTAAATGGTCCACAGATTCTTCGTCCTTCATGCAGCACAAGAAAATGTTGACAATTTGCATCCCCCTCTTTCTAAGATTGTCCACCATTAGGAATTATTAAAGACTGAGTTTTAATGATGTGTCTTTTAATTTAGATTTGTTGCTTGGGAGATCTGTTGATCACCCTTTTATTTGAAATCTGAAGCCTGAATCTGAAATCTGAAGTAAAAAAAAAAAAAAACCTTGTTTAATAATTATGACTGAAGTCTAAAGACCGAATCTGAAATATGAAGCTCGAATCTGAAATCTAAATACCGAATCTGAAGCCTGAATCTGAAATCTAAATACTAAATCTGAAATTTGAAGCCTAAATCTGAAAAAATTAGTACAACCATTTATATGTGCATTCATCCTTTAAATGTAATCTACGTCAGATTTCCAACATCAACACTCGTGTCCTTCTGTTAACGAATCCTTGTTGCCTTTCAAAAAAAAAAAAAACACCTGTGTCTTTCTATAAAATGGCTAATCTGCATCAAAATTTGCATCATATTTGTGCATTTATCCTAATTATTAATTGTACACACCACAAGAAATATATGAAAACTTCCAAACTTGCGAAGGAGATTAGGATAATAAGCGTAAGAAAGCTAAGTTTCCAATTGACTGGAATTAAATACTTCCATTTTGAATTTAATGGCAAAAATTCTTTTTATTGATCTAAAATGCAATAGGAAAAACCGTCCCTACAATGTAAGCAGATGTTTGGATAAAGACAAACCAAGGTCCCATTTAGATGCAAGCAAAGTTCTATTACGTACACTCATGTTGTCTTGGATATGCTATTCAACTCATGTTATTTGGGACTAGCTGTACTTATTCCTTTTGTCTTGGATAAGCTATGCAGTAGATCATAGTTGTAAATATCTTGTGTACTAAAGTATATATGCATTTGGCATTCTTAAAATATTCATGTCATGTAAGGGTAGGATGCAAAACCTAGTTCACAGTTCATAAGCTTAGGAAGTAGCAAAAAATCAATTTAAGTTTATAAGGATTAGTTTCCTCTAATAGTAACATTACATCCAACCATGATTTCTTTCATACTTCTAAGGTTGTATTTTGATTGCTTTGAATCTTTATATGAAACCAATCAAAATTATGAACTTGTGTCCATTACTGAAATCATTGGATCCTTCTACTTTCCTTGATCTTCTGTGTTAGATTTCTTAACATTATTCTCAGGAAAAGATAACATATTCTATTCTCAATTATATACCTGCAATGCCATTCAAAATTAGCTCAAAAAGTCTAATTTCAGAGTCTTGAAGTTCTTCTATTTCCATGCACTTTGATTGAGCTTGATAGAGTTTTTTTTTTTCATATATATGGTTCTAGATGTTTGATTGTTCCGAAATGCCAAGTGGTTTCTCCTACACTTGAAAGGGACATCAAGACTGAAATAAAAGGAGAAGAATTATTTTGTAGCCGAAGCAAGAAAGAATTACAAAATCTGCCACTCAGATTGTGCAAGAACAACATGGAAAGTGAGTGTTGTTGCTTCATTTCCTTTTTTAGCGAGTTTGATTCTTGTAGCACTAAATGATAGTACATTGTAGAAGGGCCTATTTGACAATCAATTATTGAATTATGAACAACATTGGCAAATAATTAATCATTGACAAAAAACTTTTAACTGCCACCTCAATAATTGATAATTCTTACTCCAACAATGGCAGTGGCAAAGGTGATCTTCTTGGAATCACCAGCCGGCGTAGGTTTTTCATATTCAAATATGACCTCAAATTACGATGCAAGCGGAGATGAGAACAGCCAATGATGCCTACACCATCCTCAATAACAAAAACACCAACTAGACTATCATCAACCAAGGCATCGCTGTAAGTATGGAGGGACTTGCTACAAGGGTGGTTGATAGGCAACAAATACATTGAACCATGTCTGAGGAGGTCCTTCATCTCTTGGATTTGTATTTTAATTGGTGGGATATAATTATGTTGATCATTTGTTTAGTTTTCAGGGCAAATGATATTCGATCTTTACGTTACCTTATTTCATCAGTAGCTGACCTAATTTTGGCTATTTACTAAATATCAATGTATTTGGATGCTCAGAAGGCCTGAATAAGAAATTGATCTAAATATGTAGTAAACACGTTGATATTTAGCTAAGTTTCATATTCAGCTTAATCTTTTGAATTTTGTGAATAGGATTCTTATTAAACAATTGTGTGAATTATTTTTTGAATGACTATCAGGTGTAAGATTTAAAAATAAATAAATAATCTGATGATATATTTTACTTTTTTACAAATATTTTAGCGACGGACCAAATCCGTCGCTACTCTCTGAACAAGTTCAAAATAGACGAATTTGGGTCCGTCTCTCCTCATATTAGCGACGGACCTTATCTGTCGCTAATATTTTTAATGAAGTTTTTTCAAACTTTTGCGACGGATTTTTTATTTTGTACTACGGATCTTATCCGTTGCTACCATGCGATGGACCTTATTTGTTGCAGATTAAACGATGGATTTTATCCATCGAAAAAAAATATGACCCAGTAAACAGCGACGGACGAAATCCGTCGTTTATTTGGTTTTACGACGAATTTGGTCCGTCGTAAATTCACAATTTTGGTTTGGTGTGGATTATGAATTGCTGGCCTAATTGTATAGCTGCTAGTTGGAGGGTGGTATGATGAGGATTGGAAGGGTAGAGGGCGTGGCAAGGCTGAAGTAGGATCGAGTCTTTGGATGAGGTGTGGAGTAGAGGGAGGGAAGGAAGAATGCCCAATTGTTGTTGCCGTGGATTGGGTTGTTGGGGAATAAGGGAGTTGGCTGATGGGGGTGGTTGTTCTGTGTGGTCTGGGAGGATTGTTGTTAGAGGAATGGAGGATTGAAGAGGGTGAAGAGGCTGACCAGGATTGAGGTGTGGGAAGCTCTTGCCAAAATTAGGTGGTGGGAAGCTCCTCTCCAACTCTCACATTGACAGTGGTGCGCTTGGATCAGGGTGGGGTGATAATACAAGGATTAATGCTGTCTCGCCTGCTGTCTCTAGAACTATCGGTCGTGCAGTTCTGATTAGATGGGAACGGCCATCTCCAGGATGGGTTAAAATCAATATTGATGGCTCGTCTAGAGGTAATTCGAGCAATGCAGGAGGTGGTGGTATATGCAGAGGGGAGGCGGGCAATTTCCTTTTCACATTTTCTGCAGGGTATGGGGTTGGCACTAACACGGTTGCAGAATTGCGTGCAGTGTATGACAGCCTTACTCTCGGAATTCAAAGGGGATACAGCCAAATTATTTTAGAATCGGATTCTAATCTGGTGGTGGATTTCCTCAATGGTGATGCAGAGCCATGTTGGAAATGGAAGATGTGGTTATATAGGATTCATCATTTGCAGTGAAGAGGTCGTATCAGATTTGTGCATGTTGTGAGGGAAGGGAACTTGCTAGCCGATTTTATGGCCCAGTTAGGGAGTGCTTCTCAATCTTATGCTTGGTTCGATCGTCAAGCGGAACTTCCTCAGTAGGTTAAAGGCTCTATATTCCTTGATAAGGTTGGATTGGGTTCTATTAAGATGATCTGATCCCCTTGTTGAAATCTTTTTTTTGTAATTAATACGTGCTTGTCATGGATGGACCCTTGTTTTATGTAAAGGGTTACCTCAGATGTATAGGTGGCGATTTTTTGAAATGGAAAACAGGTTGCAACTTTTTTTTTCTTTTTTTTTTTTTAAAAAAAAAAAAGCCCAGTCCACATTGTAAAACTTAAGCCCAGGCCCTGCCTAGACTCATGACACGTCAAAACAGACAAGCATGTACTTGCCTCATAAGATAATAACCAGCCCAGTCCAAGCCAACACAGTGCTTTGGATGTTTTACACATATCACATGAGCCACACAATTTTTGTAATTTCTTCCCTTAAAAAGGACCTCCTCTAATTTCTGATAAGCCCTGATAGCTCAGGCATTAGAAGAATTTAAATCCCTTTTTTTTTAATTTGTCCAAATGAATCTTGACCATTAAATATGTTTTTTTTTTTTTTTTGCCATGGATAAGCGCATCCGATGCATGTGGATTTCAAAGCGTTTTCCATCCACAGTACTAAAAACTAGATGGATGGTTCTGATTGTTTTGTCAACCTACTCCTTGTTCAGTAGAGAGATGGCTCTACCATATTATGGTACTTCGGGTTCAACTGCTTCACCACCCAAAATCACATGTTTGCATACAATTATACATTTCTTGTGTGTAGAAATGACAAGATACAGACCCTGCAAAATGTGGGCCTCACTATAACGGTGGACCACATCATTTCTCTTGTTAAAATACATTCTAACCTAATAATGTATGGTACTTAATTAATTAATTTAGGTACAGACATTCTGTCACCTAATGAGGTACGTAGTGCTATTTCCTGGGGAATGATATAATGTATTTGTGGGGCCCACCCATGATATGTATTTAAAATCCAAACTGTGAATATGCACGTATGCATCATGCTCACCTTATGGAACAAGAATCATCCTGTCCCAAAACTCAGGTGGGACGCACCACAGGGAGATATGTACAATCACGCCTAAAACATATGTGCGTGGCCCACCTGAGTTTTTGAATGGCCTAAATTTTGGTGTCCTTTTATCCCAACAATATGGTGGACCCCACATTTCATCAGGACGTTTCTATGGTGGGTGTTCTCTAGTTAAGCCCTTTTGTATGGCCAGCCTTAATTTTGGGATCAAGACGGTACGTGGGTCCCATATAGATAAAATGTATGTTATTATGCACTTTATTTTCCGCCTATGCATCAGAGCCATACAAAAGATTGGTATCACCATGAAGCTCGGCTGGCTTGACCATCAAGCTGTTTCGCTGATCAGGATGGCCAGCTCTAATGGCGTGACCATCAGCTGGTATCGCATAAGCCACGCCATGAAACTTTTGGAAAGAGTGATTAAGCAAAGACTAAAAAATGAAATTGAATATATAAGAAAACTAGTTTGGTTTAATATTGCTAGAAAGTTTATCAGTAAAGCTGTTTTCATACTTACCCAATTGATCATGGAGAAATATAGGAAGAGGATAAAGGATCTCCAATAATCTTTATTGACTTTTAGAAATCTTAATATAGCTAGCAGCCATAGAGAATTAATTTGGTGTGTCTTTGGAGAAAAAGCAGCTCCAAGAGTATATATTGACTACATTAAGGGCTACTAATGGAGAGATAAATGAATTCTTAATTATTGTAAGCTAGCATCAGAGGTCAGCATTAAAGCCTATACCTTTTTCTATCAACAATGGACAAGTTAACGAGGCATTTACAAGAAGTGATCACATGGTGTATGTTGTTTACGGATGACATAGTTTTAATTAACAAGATGATGAAGGGCATAAATACAAAGCTAGATTATAGAAAAATGCTTTAGAATCTAAAAATTTAAATTAGTCAGATTAAAAGAGAGTTTGTAAAGTGCAATTTTAGTAACAATATATAGTAATAGTGGGAACAAGGAATTAATAAAGATTATTGATCAAGAAGTTTCTAAAATAACCACTTTCAATATCATTTACCAGTAATTCATGAGAGTTGAGAGATTGATAAGGATGTTATGCTAAGATTTCAAGCTGGGTAGAAGACATGGAGATATTCCTCTTGTCATATGATCATCGTGTCCCACTCAAACTGAAAAGAAAATTTTATAAGATAGCTTTTAGATCAGCTACACTTTATGGGACAAGAAGTTGGGCAATTAAAGAACAACATGTCCATATGATAAGTATAGCTTAAATGAGAATATGTTGAGATGGATAAGTGGGAAAACAAAGATAAATCTATAAATGAATGCATTCAAGAGAATTTTGGAGTAGCTAAGATGAGAGAATGTAGTCTTGAATGGTTTGGTCATATGCAATGAAGACTAAGAACTGCACCAGTTAGGTGTAAGTTGATACAAGCTTGTGCAAGGCTCTAAAAGAACAAGGTAAAGGCTTGAAATAACATGGGTGGAAATAGTTTTTAAACAAAAAATTAATAGCTTATTGTCTAACTAAAGTTGTAGCTCTTGATAGATTGGAATAGCATATATATATATATATAAAATAACATGGGTGGAAATAGTTTTTTTAAAAAAATTAATAGCTTATTTTCTAACTAAAGTTGTAGCTCTTGATAGATTGGAATGGCGCACACACACACACACACACACACACCAATTAGTTGGGCAAGGTTTAGTAGATGATCATGAATGGTCGTATTAACTATTGAATATTCAAAGGTATATTATATTTTAACCATCCAGTTATCTTGGTCATCTCCCGTCTCTTCTGTTAGGGCCATCATATATCAACAACATGGATTATTTCAAAAGAATTAGTTGGGCAAGCTTTAGTAGATGATCATGAATGGTCTTATTAACTATTGAATATTCAAAGGTATATTATATTTTAACCATCCAGTTTTCTTGGTCATCTCCCGTCTCTTCCATTAGGGCCATCATATATCAACAACATGGATTATTTCAAAAGAATTTGATCAATGACTAAAGCCCTAACGTGTCCTAGCAAAACAAGCCAGACAGAGTAACGTTCACCACCATTTTAGAAATTAAATTGTCTCTAGAAACATGACATAGTTGTACAATAATCTTAGACTGTCCAAGTTACTTAACCAACTGGGGATGCAACTTAATCCTATAAGCAATGCTGAGAAGACAATAGAAACACTGTACCCTTCGGATTGATCTGGTCTGTGATTGTTTGGCATCAGTTTCTATTCTTTTTTTCTATTTTATTTTTGTCAATAATGGTAAAGCCATCTATATGATAATTAGTGCGGCCCCTTTTTGTGGAGCCCACCGGCAAGTTAAATGAGGGTGAAGAAATTGGTGGTTACAAAAAAAAAAAAAAAAAAAGGTCCAAATTCAGCTCATCAATGTAGCTGATTTGACAAGCTCACATAAATTGCTTGAATCTATATAGGAGGAATTGTTTATTACACCAACTGATTTGACCAATGTTAATTGACTCGGATCGAACCTCAACTTGAATCGAACTTGGATCAAATCAGTTCGATGAGTCGGTTATTTTGATATTGACGTTGCTCACCAAGTGTTTGATGAAATGACTTGATGAAGTGGTGTTTTGGGTGCATACATTCTCTACCGGATCGGCTGGTGGCGAGGAAGGTATGATATGAAACAAATCATTATAAAAAATAAATTATGTGATAAAACTACCATTGTATTTTGATTTTGATGCTGCCTATCAAGTGTTTGATGAAATGCTTGCAAATTGTGGTTGTTGTTTTGCATACTGTGAGAAATTGAAGGTGGATTCCATGTGTTTGAGAAAATGTCGCAGAGGCTTGAACTCGGCTCAAACTGGCCCAAGCTGTTGACTGAACCGAGTTGAGCTTACTGTAGCTGCTGACCGAACCAAGTCGAGCTGGCCAGTCAGGCTTGAGGACCGAGCCGAGCCAAGTTCGAGCTAGGGTCAGCTACTTGCCCAGCCGAGTCAAGCTATGCCAAGCTCGACTCGATTCGACTCGTGTACAACTCTAATTGGGTGGTGTGTGGTTGTCAAAAATGAAACTTGACAGAACAGCTTTAAAATATAATTATGTGGCCCACCTCTAATAGCACATCGCCCAATCAAATTCCATCACATCCCAGGTATGGTAGGCAATCCTTTTCCCTTTTCGACACCTAGCACATAAAGAGGAGATGGTCAAATACTCTATACGGTCCATTATATAGTACTTGTAAAATTCATTATGTCCATTGAGTGAGAATCATCATTTGAACTACACATGACATGTTAACCCAATAAAATATTCATATGGATTGCAACAATGAAAATAATGTAAGGTTGCTTTCTAAACCACCGAGTTCACACTACGCCAAAACAGCGAAAAAAGGACGGTCCAAAACCATCTCAAATGAACAAAAAAAACAGTCATGGACCGTCGCATGGGCCGTCAAATTTTGACGTGTCGTATTATTTAAAGGACGGTCAAAAATCGTCATTTTTATTGACGAAAAAAGGACGATCATGGACCGTCCTTAAAAAGGACGGTTATGGAAATCGGGTTCGGGTTCGAGATCTGGTTTAGGAAATCGGGTTCGGGATCGGGGCTATAAGACGGCTAAGGACCGTCTCTAATAGAGATGGTCCTCGACAGACTCTATAGAGACGGTCTGTGACAGTCTCTAATAAAGAGTCTTTGACAGGGCTATAAGATGGCTAAGGACCGTCTCTAATAGAGACGGTTTTTGACAGTCTCAGATTATAAATAAAAGATGGCCAATGACCGTCTCTAATGCGGACGGCCAATAACTATCTCAGATGACTACATATAAGACGGTCTTCGACCATCTTAAATGATTTGTGGACATAAAACATTTTAAGACTATTAGGGACGATCAAGAGCCGTCTAAAATTTTAAAGGCGGCTTACGGCCGTCTGTAAACCGTCTTTAAACCAAGGAATTTTAGAGACGGTCCTGGACCGTCTCAAAATCCATCCTTTTTTTCCATTTTTCACGTAGTGGTGGTGGTGCCACTTGTTTCTCCATGATGATTCCTAGAAAAATAATTTTATTATATTCATATGTTGTATCCCAACTTTTGATTAATGATTGTTGTACCATTTGACTAATTTTATTTTAATCGTACATTTATGGCCACGGATCACATCTAAATGACGTGTGGGATCGTCAATCATTGATTTCCATTGTCTATTTCTTCAATACAACCATTGATAGGCCATGATATGTAAAACCTACACTGAATGGATGATAGCAACCATCAAATCAATTCAATGATAAATGGGCAATCAAGATCAAACAGAAACAAAAGGAAATTCCAATGATCATTTAGGATCATCTTCCTATTATGCTCCACCACCGTCGATTGTTTATGATTACAAACAAGCCAATTCAGATGATGATAACAATCTCAGACCTGGCTTGTTAAAAAACAAATGTCATAACAAGCTCAACCAATAGGACAGAAAATGGATGGCATGACCATAAAACTTTTGTGATTATGCACCTTTTTCCCACATAAGCAGTAGAGCCATGCAAAAGATTGGTATCACCAAGCTCAACTAGCATGACCATCAAGCTGTTTCGTTGATTAGGTGGGCTGGCTCAACTGGTGTGACCATCAGCTGGTATCATATAAGCCACACGATGAAACTTTTGAAAAGAGTGATCAAGCAAAGACTAAAAAATGAAATCAAATATTAAATAATTAAAAAAAAATTTAAAAAAATAAACTAGTTTAGTTTAATGCTAGAAAGTTTATCATTGAAGCTATTTCCATACTCACACATTTAATCATGGAGAAATATAGGAATAAGATGAAGGATTTCCATATAATCTTAATTGACTTTGAGAAATCTTACTATAGTGTTCCTAGAGAATTAATTTGGTATCTTTTGAAAAAAAGAAAAAAAGTAGTTCCAAGATTATATATTGACTATATTAGGGGCTAAATATAAGGAAGTAATAACAAATGTGAAGACCACTAATGGAAAGACAAATGCGTTCCCACTTACTATAGGCTAGCACTGGAGGTCAACATTGAGCTTATACCTTTTTATATTAGCTATGGACAAGCTAACGAGGCATTTACAGGAAGTGATCATATGGTGTATGTTGTTTATAAATGACATAGTTTTAATTAACAAGAAGATGGATGACATAAATACAAAGCTAGATTATAAAAAAAAATGCTTTAGAATCTAAAAAAATTAAATTAGTCCGACTAAAAGAGAGTTTGTAAAGTGCAATTTTAGTAACAATAGTAATAGTGGGAACAATGAATTAATAAAGATTATTGATCAAGAAATTTCCAAAACAACCACTTTCCATATCATTGACTGGTAATTCATGAGAGTTAACAGATTGAGAAGGATGTTATCCTTAGATTTCAAGCAGGGTAGAAGACATGAAGATATTCCTATTCAGTCATGTACTCACTACCAAAAAAAGGGGCAAAGGCTACGGATAAAATCCGTAGCCATAGACCTATGGCTACGGTTTTAGTCCGTAGCTAGTCCGTAACACGACCGTCGTCGTAGGTGCCATAACAATAGGTCTAGAACCTATGGCTACGGATTTAATCCGTAGCTATAGGTTCAATAGCTACGGAGATAATCCGTAGCAATTAAGTCTATAGCAAAAACTTCAAACAGCTACGGATATTATTTGTAGCTGAAAGTCCGTAGCAATAGGCCAAATTTGAAAAGGGTAACATGTCTGATTGGTGGCTACAGATTTAATCTATAGCATAAACAGCTACAGATATAATCCGTACCAATTATATCTGTAGCAAAAACTTCAAACAGCTACGGATATTATTTGTAGCTGAAAGTCCGTAGCAATATGCCAAAATTGAAAAGGCTACACCTGTCTGATTAGTGGCTACGGTCAATATCCGTAGCTATTTTGTACATTGAAAAATTAAATCATTTGTTCATTCAGTTACCACCTGTACAATCATTCATTCATTTAATTACAATCATTCATTCATTCAATTACAATCCTTCATTCAATCAATTACATCATTCATTCATTCAATTACAATCCTTCATTCAATCAATTACAATTACAATCAATTACAGTTACAATTACAATAATGCTGAAAATACAAATCTTTGGCTTCATTAGAGAAATGTGCTCGACTTCACCCTGAAATTTCAACAGCTTCGTATATTCCATCATCCTACAAACAGTCATGTCATTCATAAATTAGAATGCCCAGTGGGGAAAAGAAAGACAGTGAAAGAAGTGCATCACGTATAACCACTTTTTTTTCTTAATGAATTAAAAAAAACTCAAAGAGGAATGAAATTGACACAAAAGAAATGGTCTCACCATATGATTATAGGTTTTGGTTTTGGTTTAGGTTATAGGTTTAGGTTAAGGTTAGGCTATAGGTTATAATTAAGTTTAGGTTATAGGTTATAGGTTTTGGTTTAGGTTTAGATTAAGGTTGAGGTTTAGGTTATAGGTTATAGCTTTTGGGAACTTGATTATAGGTTAAGGTTTAGGTTTAGAAAATCGGGTTCGGGTTCGGGATCGGGTTTAGGATTGGGTTTTCAAGTTTAGGTTTAGGTTAAGGAGTTGAGATTAGGATTATGTGTAAGTTTGGGTTTAAGGATTTGAGAATACATTTAGGTTTTAAGTTTAGGTTTAAGTTAAAGGTTTAGGGAAAGGTTATAAGTTTAGGTTAGGTTTAGGTTTAGGTTTAGGCTATAGGTTATAGCTTTAGGGAATTGAGAATGGGTTATGGTTTAGGTTTAGGAAATCGGGTTCAGGTTCGGGATTGAGTTTAAGTTTGGGTTTTCAAGTTTAGGTTTAAGTTTAGGTTAGGGAGTTGAGATTAGGATTAGGTGTAGGTTTAGGTTTAGGGAATTGAGTTTAGGTTATAGGTTTAGGTTTAGGTTAGGTTTAGGTTATAAGTTTTGGGATTTGGGAATAGTTTTAGGTTATAAGTATAGGTTTAGGTTAGGTTATAGGTTAAGGTTTAGGGATTTGAGTTTAGGTTATAGGATTAGGTTACGGTTTAGGTTATAGGTTTTGGGATTTGAGAATGGGTTCGGGTTTAGGTTATATGTTTTGGTTTTGGTTTAGGTTATAGGTTTTGGTTTAGGTTATAGGTTTTTGGATTTGAGAATGGGTTCAGGTTTAGGTTATAGGTTTTGGTTTTGGTTTAGGTTATAGGTTTTGATTTAGGTTATACGTTATAGGTTTATGTTAAGGTTTAGGTTTAGGTTAAATGTTTTACTGTAACGACCTTGGATTTTCTTGTGCTAATCTTTCCTTAAGTAGTTGTTTTGGGGTAATTAGCACTTTACTCGATTGCTTATGAAATCCGCATCAATCACTTTAAATTGTATCTGCATGGCTCAAAACGTGTAGATTAGTGAGCGCTACGTTACTCTGAAATCTGGGATCCATCGCTAAATCCAGTTGTTCTGGGGAATTTTTAGAAGATCTGGATCGGACCTGGACCGCGCGTCGAAAGTCCGATGGCGATGATCTTAGGCTGTTGCGGTCACCGAGTTGGGCTTGATCTTCACCTCGAAAATTAAGTCGATCCGATGTTCTTGGTCGATTTGCTTGAGTTCGGAGTGAAGAGTGTGAGAACGGTTGGAATTTATTAAGCTTTTATTGAAATCTGAGTCGTGTCGCTTGCGCGACGATTTTAAGCATTCTGACCATTGGATTCTGACCCAATTTCACCCTCTGATCAGGATGGTTGGCCCAGGCATATCCTAGTGCTTGTGGACCTGATCGAGTTTCCGTGACCGTTGAATTGAGTGTGGTCCGCCAGGGCTGATCTGAAGAGCCGGTCGGTATGAAATCTCAGCCTGACCTAGATCCATGGTCAGTGAGCTTAAGTCCGACCTTTCGTGGTTATAGGCCCACCAGAAGTGCTTCGTTGGATCGAGAAAGGCTTACTTTGGTTATAACCTAAGTATACCTTGACCCTGGGGTTATTTCCATCATTTTAAGGCCTATATATAGTCCTTAAACCCTAGCTCTCATTTCCATACGATTTTCTCTAACCCTAGCTTGGAAAGAGAGTGGAAGAGAGAGAGAAAGTGAGAGAGATAAGTTGGTGAATCGTCTTGGTTTCTTCCTTGTTCTTCTTCATCTTCGAACCTTCACTTTGAATCGTTCTTCTGACGATTCCGAGTTCCTTTGGGGTAAGTTAACCTAACCCTAACCTGTGTTAGAGCTTAGACTAGACTTGGTGTTGTTGTATCTCATTTCTATCCTTATTTTAGGGTATTCTAGCGCCGTTGACGAAGACAACTCGTCTAAATCAGCTCGGCGGTTCTTTCTTCACTTAAGGTGCGGACTTTAAGTGTATAGGTTATGGTTTTCAAGGCTTTCAATCCCAGTTAGTGATTTATTTTCGTTATGGATGAGATTTCACATGCCAAATGTTATGTTTACATTGCTTTCCTGATATGCATGTGCTATATTGAGATTTGTGTATTCTATGTGTATTTATAAAGTACCGTATACGTATAAAATACGCACTTGTGTTTGCCATGATTATTTATCATGTATGTATGCTAGATGCATGTATGACGACTCCTTGGTAAAAGGAATTGTCTAAGTGCATGTATTTCAACATGCGTCATGTATGTTGTTCCATGTATGCTAAGTGTTTGTAGAAATGCATGAATGATCTAAAGTGTAACTGATTACACTTGTTGCGGGCGTTGAGAAGTGATTCTCAATACTCCTATGGATGCGCATGTTTTCCTTTATGCAGTTACATTCCAAGTTATTTAAATTCAAGCATCTCCTATGCTTACATTTATGTTAAGTTGATATTCTTCAGATGTGTATGTACCATGATTTGAGTTGTTGATCCATTACTGCTTTACATTCCATATGAATATTTGTAGTTGTGTAAGGTGTTTGGGACTATGCCTTAGTCCAGGAAATCGGTAATTGACCCTATATACGTGGTTGAGATTGCTTTCGCCACGTAAGACGTATTAGACGAACCCGAGTCGTATTAGAGTTGTCGGCAGTGGTTTGGCCACGCGGAGTGTTTGCGCACTCTATGTCGCTCAATTCAGCGTGCGCTCGTGCTAGTCGAGTTCGTCAAGTAACCCGATTGTCCGATGTATGTTAACCATGTATGGACGCTACTGCTTGAATCTAGGGTACCGAACTTACCAGTGAAATCCTAATAACCATGGTACCTGATCCGCTAAGACTCATGAGCCGGACATGGTGGTATGGGACACCGTGGTCGAGCCGTCGGCCTACGCTGGGTGACGAGCCTCCCCGTAGTGACCGGTGAGTAACTGAACTCGTGAGCCGATTATGGTGGTATGGGACACTATATTCGTGCTGTCGGCCTACATTGATTGGTGACGAGCCCTTTGTAGTGACCTCGAGCATACCTGGATACCGCAAGGAGGTGACGAGCCGATCTGTGGTAGTAAGGGCATGAAAGGCGTGCATTGATTGGTGACGAGCCCTTTGCTACGACCTCAACTATATGATCGTATGAGATATCTAGGATTGACGACCCTAGTATAGATCACTGTTTGGATGGTGATATGAGGAAGGTATCTTAGCTTCCCAATCCTGTTGTGTGAAATGGACTAATAACAACTTGGTAATCATATCCATGCACCGCATTTGCATGTGCTTTGTAGATGTGGCGCACTTTGAGGCGATGTCATGCGTAACGTAAGATGAAGACGCTGAGGGTGTACGCGTGAGGGCACGCATCATATTGCATTCATCCTTGCATTAACAAGAGTACTTAGGATTTAATTACTTATCCTGCTTTATCATTACCTTGATTGAACGATAACATGTTAACCTATACCTTATTGTTCCATCGAGTTGAACACTAACACCCACGTTTCTGGGGCGGTGTTGCACACCCACCAGACTCTGTCTTAGGCCCTGATGTTGCAGATGTGGATGCGACGTCTGAGGCAGAGCGGGAGCTGGATGACGACGAGGCTGCCTTCTCCTATATGCAGTTTTCAGACGGGTTCTAGCGAGCCTCGGTCTGATGCGCGGGATTTCTGGGATATATTTTAGGGACTGAAATGATGTAACTTGATACTTAAATTTTGATAAATAACACTTTCACATGATCTGGATTGTATATGTAATTCAGGGATTTACACTTGTACACATTTTACTATAAGTCTTCCGCTTGCTTTATTCACTTATCCCTGAATCATATCTGTGTTTTGGCTTAATCTGTTCC
This sequence comes from Magnolia sinica, assembly GCF_029962835.1. Classification (NCBI taxonomy): domain Eukaryota; kingdom Viridiplantae; phylum Streptophyta; class Magnoliopsida; order Magnoliales; family Magnoliaceae; genus Magnolia; species Magnolia sinica. The sequence goes on along the minus strand of NC_080584.1, from coordinate 8,013,133 downwards.
ATGTTTTATGCACTAATACAGTCAACATACATTCATCATTAAATATGTTGCATAAGTGATGTCTTGGAACTGGGGAGCTGAGTTATGCTCGACCCCCGAATTTCAGGGCGTTACATTTACGATTTGAGAATGAGTTCAAGTTTAGGTTATAGGTTTTGGTTTTGGTTTAGGTTATAGGTTTAGGTTTATGTTATAGGTTTTGGAATTTGAGAATGGGTTCAGGCTTAGGTTATAGGTTTTGGTTTTGGTTATAGGTTTTGATTTAGGCTATAGGTTATAGGTTTAGGTTAAGGTTTAGGTTTAGGTTATAGGTTTTGGGATTTGAGAATGGGTTCGGGTTTAGGTTATAGGTTTTGGTTTTGGATTAGGTTATAGGTTTTGGGATTTGAGAATGGGTTTGGGTTTAGGTTATAAGTTTTGGTTTTGGTTTAGGTTTTGGTTATAGGTTTTTGGATTTGAGAATGGGTTATGGTTTAGGTTTAGGAAATCGGGTTCAGGTTCGGGATTGGGTTTAAGTTTGGGTTTTTAAGTTTAGGTTTAGATTTAGGTTAGGGAGTTGAGATTAGGATTAGGTGTAGGTTTAGCTTTAGGGAATTGAGTTTAGGTTATAGGTTTAGGGAAAGGTTAGGTTTAGGTAATAGGTTTTGGGATTTGGAAATAGTTTTAGGTTATAAGTATAGGTTTAGGTTAGATTATAGGTTAAGGTTTAGGGATTTGAGTTTAGGCTATAGGTTTAGGTTTAGGTCTAGGTTTAGGTTTAGGGAATTGAGTTTAGGTTATAGGTTTATGGAAAGGTTAGGTTTAGGTTATAGGTTTTGGGATTTGGAAATAATTTTAGGTTATAAGTATAGGTTTAGGTTAGGTTATAGGTTAAGGTTTAGGGATTTGAGTTTAGGTTATAGGATTAAGTTTAGGTTTAGGTTTAGGGATTTGAGTTTAGGTTATAGGTTTAGGTTTAGTTTTATATTTAGGTTTAGGTTTAGGTTTGGGTTTTGGGATTTGAGAATGGGTTCGGGTTTAGGTTATAGGTTTTGGTTTCGGTTTAGGTTATAAGTTTTGAGATTTGATAATGGGTTCGGGTTTACGTTATAGGTTATAGATTTTGGTTTTGGTTTAGGTTATAGGTTTTGATTTAGGTTATAGGTTAACGGTTTAGGTTAAGGTTTAGGTTTAGGTTTAGGTTATAGGTTTTTTGGATTTGAGAATGGGTTCGGGTTTAGGCTATAGGTTTTGGTTTTGGTTTAGGTTATAGGTTTTGGTTTTAGTTTTGATTATATGTTTTAATTTAGGTTATAGGTTATAGGTTTAGGTTAAGGTTTAGGGAAAGGTAATAGGTTTTGATTTAGGTTATAGGTTATAGGTTTAGGTTTTTGGTTTAGGTTTAGGTTTTGATTTATGTTATAGGTTATAGGTTTAGGTTTAGGTTATAGGTTTTAGGATTTGAGAATGGGTTCGGGTTTAGGTTATAGGTTTTGGTTTTGGTTTAGGTTATAGGTTTTGGGATTTGAGAATGGGTTCGGGTTTAGGTTATAAGTTTTGGTTTTGGTTTAGGTTTAGGTTTAGGTTATAGGTTTTTGGATTTGAGAATAGGTTATGGTTTAGTTTTAGGAAATCGAGTTCAGGTTCGAGATTGGGTTTATGTTTGGGTTTTCAAGTTTAGGTTTAGGTTTAGGTTAGGGAGTTGAGATTAGGATTATGTTTAGGTTTAGGGAATTGAGTTTAGGTTATAGGTTTAGGGAAATGTTAGGTTTAGGTGATAGGTTTTGGGATTTGGGAATAGTTTTAGGTTATAAGTATAGGTTTAGGTTAGGTTATAGGTTAAGGTTTAGGGATTTGAGTTTAGGCTATAGGTTTAGGTTTAGGTTTAGGGAATTGAGTTTAGGTTATAGGTTTAGGGAAAGGTTAAGTTTAGGTTATAGGTTTTGGGATTTGAGAATAGTTTTAGGTTATAAGTATAGGTTTAGGTTAGGTTATAGGTTAAGGTTTAGGGATTTGAGTTTAGGTTATAAGATTAGGTTACGGTTTAGGTTTAGGTTATAGGTTTTGGGATTTGAGAATGGGTTCGGGTTTAGGTTATAGGTTTTGGTTTAAGTTATAGGTTTTTGGATTTGAGAATGGGTTCGGGTTTAGGTTATAGGTTTAGGTTAAGGTTTAGGTTTAAGTTATAGGTTTTGGGATTTGAGAATGGGTTCAGGTTTAAGTTATAGGTTATGGTTTTGGTTTAGGTTTAGGGATTTGAGAATGGGTTTGGGTTTAGGTTATAGGTTTTGGTTTCGGTTTAGGTTATAGGTTTTGGTTTAGGTTATAGGTTTTTGGATTTGAGAATAGGTTCAGGTTTAGGTTATAGGTTTTGGTTTAGGTTTAGGTTATAGGTTTTGATTTAGGTTATAGGTTATAGGTTTATGTTAAGGTTTAGGTTTAGGTTAAAGGTTTTAGGATTTGAGAATGAGTTCAAGTTTAGGTTATAGGTTTTGGTCTTGGTTTAGGTTATAGGTTTTGGTTTAGGTTATAGGTTTAGGTTTAGGTTATAGGTTTTGGGATTTGAGAATGGGTTCGGGCTTAGGTTATAGGTTTTGGTTTTGGTTTAGGTTTTAGGTTTTGATTTAGGTTATAGGTTATAGGTTTAGGTTAAGGTTTAGGTTTACATTATAGGTTTTGGGATTTGAGAATGGGTTCGGGTTTAGGTTATAGGTTTTGGTTTAGGTTATAGGTTTTGGGATTTGAGAATGGGTTTGGGTTTAGGTTATAAGTTTTGGTTTTAGTTTTGATTTAGGTTATAAGTTTTTGGATTTGAGAATGGGTTATGGTTTAGGTTTAGGAAATTGGGTTCAGGTTCGGGATTGGGTTTAAGTTTGGGTTTTCAAGTTTAGGTTTAGGTTTAGGTTAAGGAGTTAAGATTATGATTAGGTATAGGTTTAGGTTTAGGGAATTGAGTTTAGGTTATAGGTTTAGGGAAAGGTTAGGTTTAGGTTATAGGTTTTGGGATTTGAGAATAGTTTTAGGTTATAAGTATTGGTTTAGATTAGGTTATAGGTTAAGGTTTAGGGATTTGAGTTTAGACTATAGGTTTAGGTTTAGGTCTAGGTTGAGGTTTAGGTTATAGGTTAAGGTTTTAGGTCATAGGTTTTGGTTTAAGTTAAGGTTTAAGTTTAGGTTATAAGATATAGGTTTAGGGAATTGAGAATAGGTTAAGGTTTAGGTTTAGGAAATCGGGTTCGAGTTCGGGATCAGGTTTATATTTGGGTTTTCAAGTTTAGGTATAGGTTTAGGTTAGGGAGTTAAGATTAGGATTAGGTGTAGGTTTAGGTTTAGGGATTTGAGAATACATTTAGGTTATAGGTTTTAGGTTAAGGTTATATGTTTAGATTAAGGTTTAGGTTTAAGTTAAGGTTGAAGTTTAGGTTATAGGTTAAGGTTTTAGGTCATAGGTTTTGGTTTAGGTTAAGGTTATAGGTATAGGTTAAGGTTTAGGTTTAGGTTTAGGTTTAGGTTATAAGATATAGGTTTAGGCTCTAAAGTGTAACTCATTACACTTATTGTGGGCGTTGGGAAGTGATTCTCAATACTCCTATTGATGCGCATGATTTCCTTTATGCCGTTACATTCCAAGTTATTTAAATTCAAGCATCTCCTATGCTTACATTTATGTTAAGTTGATATTCTTCGGATGTGTATGTACCATGATTTGAGTTGTTGATCCATTACTGCTTTACATTCCATATGAATATCTGTAGTTGTGTAAGGTGTTTGGGACTATGCCTTAGTCCAGAAATCGGTAATTGACCCTATATACGTGGTTGAGATTGCTTTCGCCACGTAAGACGAAACGAACCCGAGTCGTATTAGAGTTGTCGGCGTGGTTTGGCCACGCGAGTGTTTGCGCACTCTATGTCGCTCAAGTCGACGTTGCTAGTATAGTTCGTCAAGTAACCCGATTGTCCGATGTATGTTAACCATGTATGGACGCCAGCTTGAATCTAGGGTACCAACTTACCGTGAAATCCTAATAACCATGGTACCGATCCGCTAAGACTCATGAGCCGGACATGGTGGTATGGGACACCGTTCTCGATGCCCGCTGGGTGACGAGCCTCCCGTAGTGACCGGGAGCAACTAAACTCGTGAGCCGATTATGGTGGTATGGGACACTATATTCCCAACATTGATTGGTGGCGAGCCCTTTGTAGTGACCTCGAGCATACCGGATACCGCAAGGAGGTGACGAGCCGATCTGTGGTAGTAAGGGCATGAAAGGCGTGCATTGATTGGTGAGGAGCCCTTTGCTACGACCTCAACTATATGATCGTATGAGATGTCTAGGATTGACGACCTAGTATGGATCACTGTTTGGATGGTGATATGAGGAAGGTATCTTAGCTTCCCAATCCCGTTGTGTGAAATGGACTAATAACAACTTGGTAATCATATCCATGCACCGCATTTGCATGTGCTTTGTAGATGTGGCGCACTTTGAGGCGATGTCATGCGTAACGTAAGATGAAGACGCCGAGGGTGTACGCGTGAGGGCACGCATCATATTGCATTCATCCTTGCATTAACAAGAGTACTTAGGATTTAATTACTTATCTTGCTTTACATTACTGTTTGATTGAATGATAACATGTTAACCGCCTTATTGTTCCACCGAGTTGATCACTCACTCCCACGTTTGGGGCGGTGTTGCACACCCACCAGACTGTCTTAGGCCCCGATGTTGCAGATGTGGATGCGGCTCCTGAGCAGAGCGGGAGCCGGATGACGACGAGGCCGCCTTCTCCTATATGGCGGACGGGTTCTGGAGCCTCGGTGGCGGGATTTCCGGGATATATTTTAGGGACTAAATGATGTAACTTGATACTTAAATTTTGATAAATAACACTTTCACATGATCCGGCTTGTATAAGATTGGATTTACACTTGTACACATTTTACTATAAGTCTTCCGCTTGCTTTATTCACTTATCCCCGAATCATATCTGTGTTTTTGGCTTAATCTATTCCATGTTTTATGAACTAATACAGTCAACATACATTCATCATGTTGCATAAGTGATGTCTTGGAACTGGGGAGCTGAGTTATGCTCGACCCCCGAATTTCAGGGCGTTACATTTACGATTTGAGAATGAGTTCAAGTTTAGGTTATAGGTTTTGGTTTTGGTTTAGGTTATAGGTTTAGGTTTATGTTATAGGTTTTGGAATTTGAGAATGGGTTCAGGCTTAGGTTATAGGTTTTGGTTTTGGTTATAGGTTTTGATTTAGGCTATAGGTTATAGGTTTAGGTTAAGGTTTAGGTTTAGGTTATAGGTTTTGGGATTTGAGAATGGGTTCGGGTTTAGGTTATAGGTTTTGGTTTTGGATTAGGTTATAGGTTTTGGGATTTGAGAATGGGTTTGGGTTTAGGTTATAAGTTTTGGTTTTGGTTTAGGTTTTGGTTATAGGTTTTTGGATTTGAGAATGGGTTATGGTTTAGGTTTAGGAAATCGGGTTCAGGTTCGGGATTGGGTTTAAGTTTGGGTTTTTAAGTTTAGGTTTAGATTTAGGTTAGGGAGTTGAGATTAGGATTAGGTGTAGGTTTAGCTTTAGGGAATTGTGTTTAGGTTATAGGTTTAGGGAAAGGTTAGGTTTAGGTAATAAGTTTTGGGATTTGGAAATAGTTTTAGGTTATAAGTATAGGTTTAGGTTAGGTTATAGGTTAAGGTTTAGGGAATTGAGTTTAGGCTATAGGTTTAGGTTTAGGTCTAGGTTTAGGTTTAGGGAATTGAGTTTAGGTTATAGGTTTATGGAAAGGTTAGGTTTAGGTTATAGGTTTTGGGATTTGGAAATAATTTTAGGTTATAAGTATAGGTTTAGGTTAGGTTATAGGTTAAGGTTTAGGGATTTGAGTTTTGGTTATAGGATTAGGTTTAGGTTTAGGTTTAGGGATTTGAGTTTAGGTTATAGGTTTAGGTTTAGTTTTATATTTAGGTTTAGGTTTAGGTTTGGGTTTTGGGATTTGAGAATGGGTTCGAGTTTAGGTTATAGGTTTTGGTTTCGGTTTAGGTTATAGGTTTTGAGATTTGATAATGGGTTCGGGTTTACGTTATAGGTTATAGGTTTTGGTTTTGGTTTAGGTTATAGGTTTTGATTTAGGTTATACGTTAACGGTTTAGGTTAAGGTTTAGGTTTAGGTTTAGGTTATAGGTTTTTTGGATTTGAGAATGGGTTCGGGTTTAGGCTATAGGTTTTGGTTTTGGTTTAGGTTATAGGTTTTGGTTTTAGTTTTGATTATATGTTTTGATTTAGGTTATAGGTTATAGGTTTAGGTTAAGGTTTAGGGAAAGGTAATAGGTTTTGATTTAGGTTATAGGTTATAGGTTTAGGTTTTTGGTTTAGGTTTAGGTTTTGATTTATGTTATAGGTTATAGGTTTAGGTTTAGGTTTAGGTTTAGGTTTAGGTTATAGGTTTTAGGATTTGAGAATGGGTTCGGGTTTAGGTTATAGGTTTTGGTTTTGGTTTAGGTTATAGGTTTTGGGATTTGAGAATGGGTTCGGGTTTAGGTTATAAGTTTTGGTTTTGGTTTAGGTTTAGGTTTAGGTTATAGGTTTTTGGATTTGAGAATGGATTATGGTTTAGGTTTAGGAAATCGAGTTCAGGTTCGGGATTGGGTTTAAGTTTGGGTTTTCAAGTTTAGGTTTAGGTTTAGGTTAGGAAGTTGAGATTAGGATTATGTTTAGGTTTAGGGAATTGAGCTTATGTTATAGGTTTAGGGAAATGTTAGGTTTAGGTGATAGGTTTTGGGATTTGGGAATAGTTTTAGGTTATAAGTATAGGTTTAGGTTAGGTTATAGGTTAAGGTTTAGGGATTTGAGTTTAGGCTATAGGTTTAGGTTTAGGTTTAGGGAATTGAGTTTAGGTTATAGGTTTAGGGAAAGGTTAAGTTTAGGTTATAGGTTTTGGGATTTGAGAATAGTTTTAGGTTATAAGTATAGGTTTAGGTTAGGTTATAGGTTAAGGTTTAGGGATTTGAGTTTAGGTTATAAGATTAGGTTACGGTTTAGGTTTAGGTTATAGGTTTTGGGATTTAAGAATGGGTTCGGGTTTAGGTTATAGGTTTTGGTTTAGGTTATAGGCTTTTGGATTTGAGAATGGGTTCGGGTTTAGGTTATAGGTTTAGGTTAACGTTTAGGTTTAGGTTATAGGTTTTGGGATTTGAGAATGGGTTCAGGTTTAAGTTATAGGTTATAGTTTTGGTTTAGGTTTAGGGATTTGAGAATGGGTTCGGGTTTAGGTTATAGGTTTTGGTTTCGGTTTAGGTTATAGGTTTTGGTTTAGGTTATAGGTTTTTGGATTTGAGAATGGGTTCAGGTTTAGGTTATAGGTTTTGGTTTTGGTTTTGGTTATAGGTTTTGATTTAGGTTATAGGTTATAGGTTTATGTTAAGGTTTAGGTTTAGGTTAAAAGTTTTAGGATTTGAGAATGAGTTCAATTTTAGGTTATAGGTTTTGGTTTTGGTTTAGGTTATAGGTTTTGGTTTAGGTTTAGGTTATAGGTTTTGGGATTTGAGAATGGGTTCGGGCTTAGCTTATAGGTTTTGGTTTTGGTTTAGGTTTTAGGTTTTGGTTTAGGTTATAGGTTATAGGTTTAGGTTAAGGTTTAAGTTTACATTATAGGTTTTGGGATTTGAGAATGGGTTCGGGTTTAGGTTATAGGTTTTGGTTTAGGTTATAGGTTTTGGGATTTGAGAATGGGTTCGGGTTTAGGTTATAAGTTTTGGTTTTGGTTTTAGTTTAGGTTATAAGTTTTTGGATTTGAGAATGGGTTATGGTTTAGGTTTAGGAAATTGGGTTCAGGTTCGGGATTGGGTTTAAGTTTGGGTTTTCAAGTTTAGGTTTAGGTTTAGGTTAAGGAGTTAAGATTATGATTAGGTATAGGTTTAGGTTTAGGGAATTGAGTTTAGGTTATAGGTTTAGGGAAAGGTTAGGTTTAGGTTATAGGTTTTGGGATTTGGGAATAGTTTTAGGTTATAAGTATTGGTTTAGGTTAGGTTATAGGTTAAGGTTTAGGGATTTGAGCTTAGGCTATAGGTTTAGGTTTAGGTCTAGGTTGAGGTTTAGGTTATAGGTTAAAGTTTTAGGTCATAGGTTTTGGTTTAGGTTAAGGTTTAGGTTTAGGTTATAAGATATAGGTTTAGGGAATTGAGAATAGGTTAAGGTTTAGGTTTAGGAAATCGGGTTCGAGTTCGGGATCGGGTTTATGTTTGGGTTTTCAAGTTTAGGTATAGGTTTAGGTTAGGGAGTTAAGATTAGGATTAGGTGTAGGTTTAGGTTTAGGGATTTGAGAATACATTTAGGTTATAGGTTTTAGGTTAAGGTTATATGTTTAGATTAAGGTTTAGGTTTAAGTTAAGGTTGAAGTTTAGGTTATAGGTTAAGGTTTTAGGTCATAGGTTTTGGTTTAGGTTAAGGTTTAGGTTTAGGTTTAGGTTTAGGTTATAAGATATAGGTTTAGGGAATTGAGAATAGGTTAAGGTTTAGGTTTAGGAAATCGGGTTTGGGTTCGGGATTGGGTTTATGTTTGGGTTTTCAAGTTTAGGTATAGGTTTAGGTTAGGGAGTTAAGATTAGGATTAGGTATATGTTTAGGTTTAGGGATTTGAGAATACATTTAGGTTTTAGGTTTAGGTTTAGGTTTTAGTTTAAGGTTATATATTTAGGTATAGGTTTAAGTTGAAGTTAAGGTTGAGATTTAGGTTATAGGTTAAGGTTTTAGGTCATAGGTTTTGGTTTAGGTTAAGGTTATAGGTATAGGTTAAGGTTTAAGTTTAGGTTTAGGTTTAGGTTTAGGTTTTGGTTTAGGTTATAAGATATAGGTTTAGGGAATTGAGAATAGGTTATGGTTTAGGTTTAGGAAATCGGGTTCGAGTTCGGGATCATGTTTATGTTTGGGTTTTCAAGTTTAAGTACAGGTTTAGGTTAGGGAGTTAAGATTAGGATTAGGTGTAGGTTTAGGTTTAGGGATTTGAGAATACATTTTGGTTTTGGGTTTAGGTTTAGGTTTTAGGTTTTAAGTTAGGGTTTAGGTTTAAGTTAAGGTTGAGGTTAGGTTATAGGTTAAGGTTTTAGGTCATAGGTTTTGGTTCGGGTTAAGGGTATGGTCCCTGCAAATATAGATATAAACATGGCCATCCGACGCAAATGCTAGGTCCTTCCAATGCTGTCCATAAAAAATGGACAGCTTCATCATGGTCATAATAGAGGTTCCCTCTTTCCAGGGAACCCTGTTCTTCCGAATAGCTTCGACGCAAATCCGGGTCTACTCCATTAATTTCAATCAAATACATAAACACGGCCTGTCCAAATGGCCAGGCCCCTCCAATGTTGTCCATAAGAAATAGATAGCTTCATCATGGTCATAACAGCGGTTCCCACCTTCCAGGGACCCTCGCTCATCCGGATAGCTCTGACGCACATCCGGGTCTGCTCCATTAATTTCGAGCAAATTTAATGGAGCAAATACATAACCACTTGGTCCCAAATACTTACTTTATAAAAGAAAATCTCCCCTATTTTCTCAAATTTTCCATTTCGATCTTTTTTGGCCCAAATCCATGTCAATGCATGAGAATCATGCATAAACATGGATTTTAAGCAAAATACATGAGGGAAATTACAACATAAATATCATGCACACGATATCACATAATGTATTGTTTGATGAACTACACATGTGCATTCTTGACAAGAGACGTACCAAATGCTTGAATCTAAAATACGCAGCTCCAACCCTCTCACATGCAACATCCACCTGAAAGAATGTGCATAACCGTCATGCTTGAGTAATCAATACAGGAATATACAAGTAAAACTATAAAACAAGAGATACTCACTACATTTTCAAGATCTCCTCCATAGTTGACGATTTATTCTAAAGCCCTTCTCCCTCCTCATTTACTCGGGCTTGGGACCGGCAATGCAAGGAGTTGCATTAGCGGAGTTAAAAAAGAGCTTAGGCTCCATTTGGTTTTCAAAAAAAAATGCTTTCATAAATACTACTGTGATGACCAAATGGAGCCTAAGACTATAAATACGTTCAAATATAGAGTACAAAATTCATTCAATATTAAAAAAAATAAAAAAAACAAGTGCCAAATTAGTTCAAAATTAGTTCAAAATGCACACAACAAGTTCAAAATTAGTTCAAAATGCACACAACACATGTTCAATTATACAGTACCAAATTTGTTCAAATTATTAAATCCTCAAAGCCTCTTTCCCCCATTGCACAAATGATCCTGGACCGGCCTCTCCAAGTGTAGATGCGAACCCATCTTCTTTCCACAAAGGAGCGTGAGGTTGTATAACCTTAGTCAGGACAACAACAAAAGCTCCATCCTCCAACGGCTCGCAATGGACAGTTGCATTTGGATTAACTTCGTGTACTTCACCACGAGCAACTACACGATTTCCAAAACCAAGCAAGTCGCATCTCTTACTGATATATATAATATCCGGCTATATTTACACATAAAATGGCATTGGTATTGTTAGCATTTATAATATAATTGTAAGCTCATTATAGTAAAAAATTTATACTTGCATATTGACGATGCCTAAGTAGATTTAGCGACTGTTGGTGATGAGAGATTTTGAGTATATTGTCTATCTTTCCGCATATCAACCAATGTTTTCTTCATCTCAACTATATCTTGAGTTATACCATCCAATTTTTTCTTCACATGAGATAACTTTTGAGTTACGCTCTCTTTTTCTTTTGTCACATTCTCTATCTTTGAATGAGCAGGGGCTAACTTCTTCAGTCCTACCTTACTTATTGAGCAACCTAGACCCCGCATTCGCCCTCTATTGTCAGAACCAACCAACTGTAAAACATTGTAAATTAATTTATTAGGATATTCATAATTACCATAAAACTTAAGTAATTTTTAAATTTTATTAGTACCTCTGTAAAGGCATCATCCACGCCGGTCATCCTAAAAGCAGGATTGCTACTATAAAGCTCATCTAGTTTTTCCTGTGAAAAAGTACAAATGAATGCAATATAATTCAAAGTTATATATAGGCTTTTCATAAGGGTACTAGTTAGTGGTACGAGGGATGCACTTACAGCAAGGTTAGGATATTGGACAACTTTGTCCTTTCTTGTATGGGCTCTTAAGAAGACTTCACATCTACCTATCTCGACATCAGAGGTAAGATTCTTCTCCATTGCCTTTGGCACATTACATATCATTCAAATACACATCATTAATAGATTTAGATGAATGATAATTCAAATTTAAATTCAATTTTAAACTATAATATCTATTTTTAAATACATACCATCTTATGGCGAGTAACAGCCATGCTGTGCCTCCCAAGACACGCAGGTCCTATTAGCTTGGCCCGATTGACTTTATTCCTTGTGCTTACCTCTTGAATTCCTCGGTGGTACATTGATCCACGAAGGCCCTCAATCCTCCATAGGGATACCTGGGGGGGTAGGACCATCTCTTACAGCAATAGGATCCTTGTTTGTAATATATTTTGCAGTCAATCTTCTCTTGTAATTCCTCCATGCTTCATTGATGCATTTTGTAACGTAATCAAGACTTGCAGCTCAACTTTGACCCTCAAACTCATAAAACTGTGACAATCTTTCTGTGACCATATGAATTTGTTCATGAGGCACTTGGCGAAAATCTAGGTATATGATCGGGATATGAGAACGGGTGAGGACACCGACATGCGATGCAAAGTCTCTGTGATCGGAACAGTCCTCATTCGGTTGCCCGAATTCATTCGTCTTTAAGACCTTTTTCCTATCAGGTGGCACAAGTAAAGAGACCCCCCTAGTAATGCCTCTTTTTTTAGATGAAGAAGAAGCTGACACAATTACTTAAAAAGAATAACAGTTATATATACACATCATTGATTACTGCCAATATATAAGGAAAAGGAAATTTACATATATAATTAAGAAGAAGTATCTTATTACCTTTGGTATTGCTTGAATCTGTACTCCTAAGCACCTGCGCACCCAATATCTCTGGTTGTGAATCCATGTGCCTTTTTCTTCCCTAATATGAAAAGATAAGAAAAGATTTTTTTTAAAAAAAAGCTAATGGTTAAGAAATAATTTAGATCACAGATAAAGTACAAAAAATTCACTATATTATCCAAACCTTGTTTAGATTTCTTCCAATAAATATCATTCCGTTACATGCTTAGAAAATACAAACAAATCAGTAGATTCTCTTCGATCGTTTTCTTTTCTTTGTTTTCTCGACCACAATACTGACATCTTTAGATTCTCAACTCATCAACCATTGCTAATGAGGTGAGATCGGGTCCTGCATCGGCATTACGTATAGCCTTTAATCGTTCCGATAGAACGCACGTCTCTTCTTCGACAAAAAATTTTTTGGGAACCTCTAAGACCACATGCCAGTCAGGATTTTGTTGATCTCTAGAGTAGAAAACTTGCGTGGCATGCTCTGCAAGAATGAAGGGCTCGTCACCGACTTTGTCTGAACTGTAAAGACTAGCTAAATTTACTAATCTCAAATTCGCTTCTGCATCAAAAGAAACACCATGACGTGTCACTTTCACCCAATCACACTTAAATAGGACGGGCTTGTACCCTGTTCGGTACTCCAATTGGATAATTCTACGAAGGACTCCGTAGTAAAGTTGATTTTCATCCACTGTATTGATATCCTTAGCACTTGATCGAAAGGTTGTCATACCCTCTGTCCTAACCCCACTGTTTTAGTTCGTTTTATTCTCCTCATAATCCTTAGTGACAAAGAGGAAACCATTAATACAATATTTATTGTATTGCATAGAAAAAGCTAGAGGTCCTCTCACAACATCTTTAAATTCATTATCGTCAGATTCAGTGAAGTCTGGTTGCCTCTTCAACCAAGATATGAATTCGTCCTCGCTAGGCACCCTGTTGATCCTCTTATAGCATCGCTGCAAGAAATCTTTGTGCTTCCTGCGCGATATTCGATAACATTGTTATATTGAAATCGCATAAAGTAAGGAAGATATATATATATATATATATATATATATATATATATATATATATATATACATATATATGAGCTTATTATACATACCATTCCCACTCGTCGTAGCTGGGATGACTCTTCAGTACCCATCTACAAGCTTGTTCGTATTCGATACCCGCTAGGATAACACTTTGACCCGAACCTACTGGACCAACATCGTCATCATTAGGGTCATCATCAACGATATCTTCCAACTTACGTAGTCCTGAAATGACTCTGTTAAACCGTTTTTCCAGCTTTTCCAGTAGGCTTATTTTCTGTTTTCCTTTATATTGGTTGCAAAATATAACTGTCTCCTCTTGGATGTACTGCTCTGCAATACAACCCTCAGGTCATGTCTTGTTACGGACATAGGCCTTGAATGTCTTCATGAACCTGACAAAGTTAATGATACATTGTATATACATGCAAATGTAGATGTTAAGCCGATTTATTCTTATTAAGCTCACAACGTACCTTTCGAATGGATACATCCATCAATAGTATACAGGACCACATATGCGAGCCTTGTAAGCCAAATGGATCGACAAATGCATCATAATGACAAATATCGATGGCGGGCATATAGTCTCAAGCTGACATAACGTCCTAACCATGCCCCTCTCGAGAGTAAGGAGTATTTGAAGGTCTACAGTTGTCGAGCACAAGACATTAAAGAAGGTGCAAAAGCTTGTACTTATAGGACGAATAACCTTTCTATCCCTGAATGCATGCTGGATGAGAACTGGGAGCAGATGTTGCATCAACACATGGTAAGAATGAGACTTCATTCCCTTTAAATCCACGCAATCTTCCTTTACGACGGTCCTCCAATTCGCACTAAAATCGATTGGAACACGCAGCTCATGCAAAGTCTGGATGAAAAGTTTTTTCTCTTCTTTTCTTAGACAGAAAGGACTTTATTTCTGAATCACCTTACCATTGTTCTTTTTCATCCATAGACGCTTCTTAATTCCCAATTGTTTCAGGTCCCTGCGTGCATTAGCATCATCCTTGGTTTTGCCAAGCGTGTTCAACATCAAGGCAACAAGGATTTCACATATATTTTTCTCAATATGCATGACATCAAGGTTGTGACACACGAGAATATCTTTCCAATACTCCAGATCAAATAATATAGACCGTTTGAAGAACCACGGTGATTCAACATCATCCGCTAGCTCTTGTCAACCTTCATCAATACCCCTTATATTACTCTTCCCAGTCTTCCCCCACTGTATATTCAAGTTCGCGATTTGTCTTTTAACCTCAATCCCATCCAGACGGATCGATTGACGTCATATCTTCACCTTCTTGTTGAACGTGCCAGCACTTATGTCCTTCCTAGCCTGTTCTGACATTGGCAACCATCGTCTATGGCCTATATAAACATGTTTCTTTTCATATTCGAGTCGCAAAGAATCTGTGTTAGGACCACATACAAGACAACCATACTTACCCTTTGCCCTACAACTAGAAATATTACCATATGCTGGAAAGTCATGAATTGTCCAAAGCAGAACGGCACGCATGTTGAATTTATTTTCATGGTATGCATCGAACGTCGTGACCCCCTCTTATCATAACTTTTACAGTTCATTAATCAATAGCTGTAAATAAACATCAATATCCTTTCCCAGTTGTCGCGGTCCCTCAATGAGCAAAGTCAATATAATAAACTAAGGTTTCATGCAAAGCTTTGGTGGAAGGTTGTACGTCACACACATAACGGGCCATGAACTATGCGACATACTGAAAGTGCCGAGGGTTAAACCCATCTGTAGCCAAACCCAATCGAACATTACGAGGCTCAGCTGAAAAATCTGTATACTTGTCATCAAGATTCTTTCATGCAATAAAATCAGCCGGATGCTCCATCTTTTCATGTTGAAATTTCCTGGTTGAGTGCCAAGACATTTCTTTCGCCAACCATGGCACACTGAACATTCTTTGTAGCCTTAGTGTTAATGGAAAATACCTGAACATACTTGTCATCAAGATTGTTTTTTCTCAGAATTCATTTCAGTTTTGTACCTAGAAGTTTTACAATTTGGACAAATAGTTTTCATCTCGTTCTCTCTCCAGTATAAGATGTAGTCATTTGGACAAGCATGGATTTTCACATAATCAAGACCCAACTTTGTAATGATCTTCTTCGCTTGGTAGGTATTAGTTGGGGCCTTGTTACCGGAAGGTAACACCTTCTTTAGTAGTTGAAGGAGCTCTGTAAAGCTTTTTTCACTCCATCCATGATTCACCTTTAATTTGAAAAGTTGTACAATGAAAGTCAGCACGGTGAAATCTTGGGCCCCAGGGTATAGCTCAGCCATTGCGTCTCGTAGATTTGCTTCAAACTCATTAGTTTCATTTTCTCCAAAGACGCCTTCAACTATAGGGGTCACGTTGGGCTTATCCTGTACAACTTCATCTAGGTTATTACCACCAAGTTCTTGAATGATCGCATTGTGAACCTCATTTAAGTTCGAGACACTATGGTATTGTTGGGAACTTGATTCACGTACAGTACACTTAGGTGATACATGCTCCCCATGCATGTTCCAAACCCTATAGCTTGGGTCGAATCCATTTTTCATTAGATGTATTTCCATATCATCATAAGAAACCGGAAAACGTGCACATCTGCAAGTGGTGCATGGATAAGGAACGAATTCTCTACCAAGAAGGTTTTCTTGTGCAAACTTTGAAAAACTTCTGATTTCAGAAAGAAAACGTGGGTCAGGGAAACTTAGTGTCATCCACTCCCTATTCATTATAGCCAAATCTCGATTAACCAATTGGTCCATTTTCAACCTGCACCTTACCAAAAATTAAAGTTGGAAATTAACCTAATGCACCATCCTCCTCAAAAGTTGGAAATGAAGGAAGTGCTATCAGATGATTGGACCCATACAGATATTATCTACTAAATACAATGTATTAAGGAGTTTGCAATCATTGTATTTTTACAATAAATTAATAATGTAATTTATAAGTAAAATCTTAAACCACTTGCATAGATGAAAAGTCTCGCATGCAATTCTAATATATCAAGCTAAATGATGGATCGTACCAGTTAAAGACTTCACCACACAAGGGCAATGGAATGCTTACAAAGACCTAGGATGAAGAAACCACACAAATATCAGCTCTATCCAAAATTTCTTCAACCCATATTAAGTTTTAATGGTGAATTACCACTGTTTCATGTGCATCCAATCCATTCATATAGTATTGACTCATCATGATGAAAAAAACTACCCAAAAATTGTATTATTCCGAGACTGAAGTGGACCATACGGTGTATATTTAGAATTTTTAGGTATAATTTTATAAGTGGCTAGACTAGGAGTTGAAACAGCCTGATTTTTCGAATAAAAGCCAAAAATGTTTACCCCCAAGCTAGTAAAAGAAACCCAAGGTACCCAGGCGGGGTACCTAGGCATGTTCCAATTTTCTCTCTTCTTCCTTTCTATTGCATCATCACACCCTTATTTTCTTTTTCTTTTTTCTATCAAGACTCATTATAACAGGCCAATAGTCTTACCATGATTATATGCATTTTCATGATGATGACGATCATCATCACACAAGCCTTATCCCAACTGATGAGTCCAGCTATACGAATTTGATTGTGTCATTCCACTTTATCAAGGATCATTGTCAAACTATAAGTCATCAGATTTTATCAATTATATGCATTATTTTAAGAATTTTTTTTATGTGGCCAACAATCTTTTACCTTTACAATTGACTATTGCTGCATTTGGATGCATAAGTCATCGATGATCATATAAAAATACAGAAACAAACAATAATGCAACTAGGCCCTTACTATTCATATGAATGAAATAGGCTCGAAATTGCAATTATATTACTTTCTACTAAGACTTGAAAGGATGACAACCGCAATTTGAGGCTGCTTCCTCTTTTAAAAAAGAAAAACGAAAGAACGAAAGAAAGAAAAAAGAAAAAGAACATTCCATTACAATCTGTTCCATATTGTTGAATGGGGAACATTCACAATTAAGTTTATCCAGATTCCAAACACACCCAATTCCATCATATCAATGTTATGTTGTGAGTCATAACTTCTTCTTCTTTTTTATGGATAGTTGGCATTTCCGAAAGGCCTCAATTCAGCACCAGGAAGGCCTATAGTGGCTCCAAACAGTCCAGTGATTTTCGATGTGAGCTTGGAATACATACCAGGCCTTCTTCTTTTTTTAACATTTCAGTAGTAGAATCCTATTTAATGCGATGCACATCGCAGCAAAGCTGATTGATTCTCACAATGAGTGCAGAACAAAATACAAAGAAGAAGAAAATAAGGTAACACTGCATCTGCAAAAAATTTACAACCAAAACTCCGCATTTACATAGCAAAAGATAAAAGTATATATATGGTATCAATACAAATGCTTGATCCTTTTGCTTCCTTTCCGTTGTCATCAGTAAATAAAAGCAGCTCAAGCAAAATTAGAGAATTTTGCTCAGGCAAATAGCAATTGACCCAATGAAACATCCATGCTGCTCATATCTTGCAACCTCCATCAATACATCTTTCTACACCACATGTCAATATCAAACTGATCCACATCGCTCGACTTCAGGACTTTACTCCATTGGCAAGATTCACATATGGAAATTATGCTTTGATGGGAAAATTAGCATAGTTTGCCATTTAGATAGGTAAAAACTCATGGATGTTTGGACACAGCTCCTTGGACAAAAAACCAGTAAGGTGAATTGTGTTCATGAGATAAAATGTCAAAACCATCCAAAAATCCAAATGAGTTCAGTTCCCCTGCAACAACAATCTTACTCTCTGTTGAAGGTTGCTCAACAACCCCATGTCTATGTTCTCATAGGCGTCTGATGCTTTAGCAGCATGAAGGACATCTCAGATGGTTGTGACTTCATCATCATTGACGCACCTAGATGTCTGACCTTGGGATCCATGCCTGTGCTTACCATATATTGCTTCAAACTCACTCAACTTTGTTGCAGCCTTATGAAGAACAAACTCAGGAAGATGAGGAGCTTTGCATGGTTTCCACACCCATGTTGTTGTATCATGTAAACAGTGATTGGAAGTTGGAATTTTTCTTAATCTGGGTACTGACATGATGTCACGCCCCGAACTCGAAAATCGGGCTCATAAAATTCCCGATCGCCGAATCCGGCTCCGACAGCCTCCGTAGAACCCCATTCTCGGATCCCGGCACCCATTTACCAGGTTCCGATCCTGGGATACTACAAGGAGGATAATCATCAGTCTGATTCATAACGAGCATAACCAAAAGCATAACCCACGAACAATAACCACAAGAACACCACCACGAAATCCACTATGATCAAAAACTTTTGAGTGCAATGCGACTGAAAGGGAAAATACAATGTAACAAAAGAAACAAAACTCCAGAAGCTCGGCTGCACGCTCCAACTACAGCGAGACTATGGCTGCGACTGCGTCCTGGCGTCACCTACACGCATCAATCGTGCATAAGCTTATAAAAAGCTTAGAGGGTGGTGTAAGTATGTGCGCAATATAAGCGTGCTCAAAATGCAAGGTCAGAGTAATGCGGAATCATGGTGATGAGCACATGAATGCAATCAGCCGTACCAAGGCTATGCAGTGCAAGATATGAATGCTATCAGCCATAACACAGCCATGCGATGCGAGATGCAACTCAAGCATGCTAAACCTCATCATATATCAGTACAGTTCTCATTCTGGCTAATCACCGAGGTTCAATACACTTCAAATGGCATTGTCGCTCTCCTAGCCGCACAGTCCAAGTGAGCGTAAGAAACCTCACTATCCGCCTGACCAATAGTCTGTCAATACCTATCCGGCACGTCGATAGCGGACCCACTCGCGAGCTAGTCAAACTCAGCCTAGTATTGCCCCTTACCCTCGGGTGAGTAAGGCCACACTCCTTTCCAACCGACCACGACACAGTGGGAGACGAGGCCTCCTGGTATTCGGCCCTCATGCGCTCATATATCCACTCGGTCTCGACGTTGGAGTCATCCTCTGGTACCATCGGGTTTAGAGATTTTCACCCAGGGACATCTATGGTGCCCGTATGCTAGAAAAAAATATTTTCGGTATCCAATCCTGCCATCTACGATGTGTCTGTAGAGGCTATGGCCCTGATGTGGCTAGGGCATACAGTAACTACAATCACACAAATGCAAGTGCATGAATCACACTATCAGTCATGCAACAGTCCTGCGTGTACCATGCACTTATATGGGGCAACTCCGCCTATCAGGGAGCCCATAAACAGTCCGCCCGAAGGCATATGCTATGATCGGTCACTCCTCACATCAGGCATACATATGATGCGAATGATCATGAATCATGGATCTATACTAAACATATATAAAGATATGGGCTCTGTGGATAACGGAGATGGGCCTAGACGGCCTACTTACCACGAGTATGGGCCTAACAGTGGGCCTTAGGGAGAGTTACAATGCGGACATTTAACCAACATTATCCATTCAATCTGGACGTCAAACCAGCATTGCTCCTAAGGCATGGCCCGTTACAAAATCAATACATATGCCATGGTGGAATTACACCACATTGGGCCTTATATATGTCCTATTGGGCCTTGACCCGTGGGCCTCCAGTACATCAAATGGGCCTCATAATATGGGCTTAATACAATTCAAGGTGGGCCTCAACAAGGACCACCAATACATGAAGATGGGCCTCCACAATGGGCCTTAAATTATCTACAAAACGGTTGGACAGTTGGATGAAACACATGCATCATGATGGAGCCCACTCTAGTGGAGGGTATGGTTTACAATACATACATAAGTGGGTCCCATGTGGGGCCTACCATAATGTTTATTTTCCAACCAACTGTTCATAAGGTCATGTGGACCAAGGTAGGACCCACTGTGATACTTGTTTGCCATCCAATCTATTCATATGGTCATGTGGACCTTGAGTAGGGCCCTCAGTGATATTTATTTGCCATCTAATTTATTCATAAGGTCATGTGGACCTTGAGTAGGGCCCACAGTGACATTTATATGCCATCCAACTGTTGAGGAGGTCACGTGGGCCTGGATAGGGCCCACTGTAATATTTATTTTCCGTCCAAATGGGTCGAGGTCACATGGGCCTGGATAGCGCCCACTGTAATACTTATTTTCCATCCAAATGGGCCCTCTGTAATGTTTATTTGACATCCAATTGACCATAAGGTCACAATCAGGGGCCCACCGCGATGTGGTCCATAGATCCAGCCCACTCATTGGGTGCGTCCCACTTGGCTGACCGTTCAGACCAAGTTTCAGCTTCATCCAAATTTCAGGTGGGCCCCACCAAGTGTTTTTATATGTTTAGGTATGTCTTCACATGATTTTAGATGGTATGGCCCGCCTGAGTTCTGTTTATGGCTAATTTTTGGGATGGACATCTAGTCCGTAGGGACCCATCAAATGCACGGTGTGGATGGTCGAAAGGCATCAAGGTGGGGCCCACAACTGGGCCGTGAGCCAGTCAGTCGCAGCGCGCTGCTGTGCTGCTACTTCTTTTTTTTTTAACCGGATTTTTCTGTGGTTTTTCACAGGTGGGGCCCACATCGAGGAAATCTGTCCCGCCCATTGCATTCCCCCGCTCGATACAGTCAAACAGAGTCTAATATGCGGCCTGTTTCTGGCGAATAAAAAGATCCGGGTGGTTTTCAACGGTAAACACTACCGTTTCCTATGGTATGGCCCGTATGATTGTCAGATTAATCTCAACTTTCGGCTCAACGCCTAAAATGATCAGAGGAAGAGGATGGATGGCTTGGATTTATCTTATACATCAAGTGGGGCTTGCATGAGAGGCCCACCACTCCTTTCTTTTTTTTCTTTTTTTTTTTTAAGTACACACCCTAGCAAGTAAACACTTCACTATTTGCCAACGTCCAGCGTCCAGGGACGCTGGACGACTTTCATAATCACATCAATGTGGTGGGTCCCATGTGGACGTGGCCCACCAATATATGTACATATACACATAATATATATATATATATCTCTTATATTATATATATATATATAAATACATATTATATTATATATATTATATATATTATATAAAATATAACATATATATATATAAAAAGATGCATTGGGCCCATCCAAACAGTGGATGGTGTGGATCATCACCTGTAATAGAGTGGGCCACACCATCTGATGTAGATGGACAAGGTAGATGTAACACATATTGGTGGGATCCACACCATTACAAAGAAAGAGAGAGAGAGAGAGAGAGAGAGAGAGATACGGTGAGATAGAGGAACCCTGCCACTATGGGCCCTCTTGATTAAATCACATACATCCAAATGGGTCCCACTAACAAGTGGGCCCTAAAATTTAAAATAATGACAAATCACCCACCTTATCTTCCTTCTTCTTGGTTCCTTACACTCCAATGTTCCTTAGCTTCAACTTTGATGGAGGTTGATGGGGTTTAGATGGTTGAGATGGAAGATGAGAAGGTGGACCACACTTGGGAGGGAGAGGAAAGCTTGGACGTGAGAGGGGTTCTTAGTTGCTTGGAGATTTTAGAAATGAGAGAGAGAGAGAGGTGATAAGGATGGGTGAGGTGTGATGGGTGATGAGTTGGGTTAAAATTTTGTAAAGGTGGTATGGTCGTGGTTGAAATTTGGAAAAAGAGGAGTGGTGAGGTAGAAAGAGGCTAGACTTTTGAAAAATGAGGAAATAGGTTGTTGTACTTGAGGTAAGGCTTGCATTAATGGTTGATTGATGGGACTAATTGTAGAGATTCTCTCGAAATCCGCAACGCGCAGTGTTTCTTCGGAATAAACGCAGATCAGCATCTTCTTGCCTAGGTATCGGTTCGGTGCGCAAGTCACGGCGTTGGAACCGCGGCGACGACGCGGTCGCTATGCTATAACTTTCGAATCAAGCCGACGTCGGTGCACGGGACCTGGCTTAGGATCGTGCGTAAACGCCGGATACGGTGCGAAGGTTGCCAGAATTTGACTGGAAGGACCACGGAAGCCAACGGAACAGTACGGACTAGGACACGGGTCTTACAGCTCTCCCCTCCAAATAAAAATTTCATCCTCGAAATTTACACAATCAATGCAAGCAGACTTAACTCATGATAGAAGAGGAAATAAGGCATCATCAATAAAATTGAAGGTAACATACAAGATACAATACACAATCAATCATAAAGAGATAGGGATAGCGCTCTCGAATCTCAGCCTCGCGCTCCCAAGATGCCTCATCAACAAAATGGTGACCCCACTGAACCTTCACCAAGGGAATGACCTTGGTTCGAAGGACCTGCTCCTTCTGATCAAGGATACGTACTGGCTGCTCGATGTAAGAAACGTCCTCATGAACCTCCAACGGCTGCTAATCAATAACAGGAACTATGTCTGACCCACACTTCCTCAACATAGAGACGTGAAAAATGTCGTGGACGCCAGACAACTGAGATGGTAAGGCAAGCCGATAGGCTACAGCGCCAATGCGCTCAGTGATCTCGAAAGGTCCTATGAATATTGGGGCAAGCTTGCCCTTCGCTCCAAATCGAACTACGCCCTTCATGGGCGAGACCTTGAGATACACGTGGTCCCCCAATCAAACTCCAAGGGACGACGCCGGCGATCAGTAAAACTCTTCTGCCAGCTCTGAGCTGTGCGCATCCTCTGCCTGATGATATCAATAACCTCTGATGTCTCCTGCACAAGCTCGGGACCTAAGAGACGTCGCTCTCCAACCTCGGTCCAATAACTCGGAGATCTGCACGGTCTGCCATATAATGCCTCAAAAGGAGCCATGCCAATGGTCGCTTGATAGCTGTTGTTGTATGCAAACTCAGCCAATCGCATATACTCATCCCAGCTACCACCGAAGTCAATCACGTAGGCCCGAAGCATATCCTCAAGGATCTGGTTGACCCTCTCGGTCTGGCCATCGGTCTGCGGATGATACGCGGTACTGAGCTGCAAATCAGTGCCCATAGCTCTCTGAAAACTCCTCCAAAACTGAGACGTAAACCTTGGGTCTCGGTCAGAAACGATCGAGACCGGAACGCCGTGCAGTCTCACAATCTCCTCAATGAATAGCCTCGCAAGTCGGTCCAAAGGCCAAGTCACACGAATCGCAAGAAAATGTGCCGACTTCGTCAGACGGTCCACGACAACCCAGATGGCGTCATGACCGCGCTGAGTCCTCGGCAAACCCATAATAAAATCTGTGGATACGTGCTCCCACTTCCACATCGGGACACTCAACGGCTGCAATAGACCAGGGGGTCTCTGATGATCGGCCTTGACATGCTGGCATGTGTCACACTCGGCCACAAAACTGGCAATCTGGCGCTTCATTCCCGTCCAAAAATACTGTCGCCTCATATCACGGTACATCTTCATTGAGCCAGGGTGGATGGAAAACCGCGATCGATGTGCCTCGGTCATAAGATCTCTGCGCAACTCAAGAATATCCGGGACACACAATCGGCCTCTGAAGCCAAGTCTACAATCAAAACCAATCTGTCAATCTGTCTAACTCTCAGATGCTGCCTCTGCTCGGTAATCCTGTAACGACTCATCTGTCTACTGAGCCTTGATCACCCTTGCGACAAGAGAGGGTTGAATCGACAGGCTCGATAACTGAACGATAGAAGACCGCAGACCAAAATCAAAGTCGTACTCTGCTATATCCTCGAGCATCCTTCACTCCTGAATCATCATATGTGCCACCAGGCCTCGTGGCTGACGGCTGAGGGCATCCGCCACCACATTTGCCTTGCCTGGGTGGTACTGGAGGTCAAAATCATAATCCTTCAGAAGCTCCATCCAGCGTCTCTGTCTCATGTTTAGCTCAGACTGAGAAAATAGATACTTCAAGCTCTTGTGGTCGGAGAAGAGCTCGAACCTAACCCCATAGAGATAGTGTCTCCACACCTTCAGTGCGAAGACGACTACTGCCAGCTCTAAGTCATGCGTGGGATAGTTCAGCTCATGAACCTTGAGCTGACGAGACGCAAATGCTAGAGGTCTGCCGTGCTGCATCAGGACAACACCCAATCCAATACACGAAACATCAGTAAATACCACGAATCCATCACTCCCAGAGGGAAAGTGAAGACAGGAGCGGACGTCAGACGGTCCTTCAGCTCCATAAATGCTCGCTCACATGCGTCACTCCAAATAAACTCTGCGCCCTTCCGAGTCAACCTGGTCAACTGGGCTGCAATACGGGAGAAGCCCTCAATGAAACGCCGATAATATCCCGCTAAACCAAGGAAACTGCAGATCTCGGACGTAGTCGTGGGCTGGCCCCACTGACGCACTGGCTCAACCTTCGAGGGGTCCACTGCGACACCCTCCCTCGTTACCACGTGACCGAGGAATCTCACCTCCTCCTGCCAGAACTCACACTTCTCCAACTTCGCATATAGCTGGTGGGCACGGAGGGTCTGTAAGGCAATCTCCAAATGCTGCATATGGTCCTCACGGGTCCTCGAATATATCAGAATGTCGTCAATGAAGACTACAACAAACTGATCGAGATATGGACGAAAGACCTCGTTCATCAACTGCATGAAGACCGCGGGTGCATTGGTCAGTCCAAAGGACATGACCTGAAACTCAAAATGACTATAACGCGTCTTGAAAGCCGTCTTCGGGATGTCCTCCTCTCGGACACGAATCTGATGATAACCAGAATGCAGGCCAATCTTCGAAAAGAACTGCGCACCCTGCAGTTGATCAAATAAATCGTCTATCCTCGGGAGCGGGTACTTGTTCTTAATCGTGATCCGGTTGAGCTCGTGGTAATCCACGGAGAGCCTCAACGAGCCATCATTCTTCCTGACGAAGAGTACCGGCGCTCCCCAAGGTGAACTGCTCGGACGAATAAATCCCAACTCACGCAACTCATCCAACTGACGTTGCAGCTCACGCAACTTCATCGGTGCCATACGGTACGGGGCCTTCGAGATAGGCGCGGTACCGGGCACAAGGTCTATCTGAAACTCAATATGACGGCGCGGAGGCAATCTTGGCATCTCCTAGAACACGTCAGGGAAGTCGCAGACCACCGGCCACTGATCAATACAAATGGCAATAGGCTCCTCGACTGCGCAAGACATCAAGCAAGACAACGGCTCTCCTCTGGGCTCGGCAATGAACTGGAACTGCGGCAAGCCTGGTATGCAGAATGTGATTGTCCTCGCAGAACAGTCCAAGATAGCGTGGTACTCGGCAAGCCAATCCATGCCCAAGATAACGTCGAAATCTGTCATCGGCAGCACAAATAAGTCAGCGGGCAAAAAGATATCACCGACAAGAACCGGGCAAGATGAACAGAAATGGCCCAATACTGTGGTCCTCCCCAAGGGCGTCGATATGGTCAATCCCTCACTAGTAGACTCTGTCGGCAATCCAGTCGATCAGCAGAAATCCTCGGACATGAATGAGTGAGAAGCGCCAGAATCAAATAATACTCGGGCGATGCATGAAGAGACAGGAAGTATACCCTCGACGACTCCTCCGGATGACTGCGAGTCCTGCTGAGCCGTGTAAAATCTAGCCTGAGCCGGCCGGGAAGGTGCATGTCCCCTTTGAAGTCCCCTGTGCCTGCCGCCTCGCGGCGGCCTATATCACGCCTCCTGCCGGGTCTCGGCGGCTGAGGTGGCTGTGGTCGCTGCTGTGCTGGATGCTGCTGTTGAGGTCGCTGCATGTTGGAGGCTGTTGTGGTGCTCTCAGTGGATGTAGGTGAGGCTGCTGTGGTGCTCTCGGCTGCTGCAGATGAGGGCGAGGGCACTCAGACAGGCGGTGCCCTATCCCACCACATCCAAAACAAGTCCCTGCAAATGGCTGCTGGGGTGGCGCTGGAGGTGCTGCTGGGACTGCTAGTGCTCTAGCAGGTGGGTGGCTCCTATACCTCTGTGGTCATCGCTGCTGCTGGGAGCTACTGGAGGGGGTCTGCCTCTTCTGACCCCTCCTCTGATCTCTGTCGGCCTGCGCGCCGGCCCACTCCGTCTCATAAATCTGAGCCCTCCGCACTACTGCCTGGAAAGTCGAGAGCTCGTGCCCCATCACACGGCCTCGAAGACCGTAACGTAAGCCGCTCTCGAAACGGTGGGCCTTCCGCCCCTAATCATCAACCATATAAGGCGCAAACCTCGATAGCGCCACAAAACGAGCCGCGTACTGTGCCACAGTCATGTCCCCCTGCACCAGAGTCTCGAACTCCAGTGCCCTCTGGCGTCGAATATGGTCAGGAAAATACTGCTCCTCGAATCGATCAATAAAATCATCCCATGTCCAGACATAGTCAGGTCCTGCGACGCGGGTAACGGAGGTCCACCAGTGCTCGGCCTCGCCCTGGAAAAGAAACACTACCAACCGGACTCGCTGCTCGGTCGTACATGACATGGTATCAAAAATCTTCTCCACATCGGAGCGCCACCTCTCAGCTGCTGTCGGATCTAGCTCACCCTGGAAACGCGGAGGGTCAAACTGTCGGAACTCTCGAAGTAGGGCACTCGCGCGATCCTGCTCTGCCTGGGCCGGTGAAACAACCGGGTGTCTGTTCTGCCCCTGAAGTGTGGCCGTCACAGCCTGCAGCATCTGCTGCAACTGGGAAGCACTCACGGATACGGTCGGATCTGCACCGGTCTCTGGTGGAGGAGCAGCATCCTCAGGATGGGCGGTATGAATCTCTGGTAGAGGAGCGACATCCTCAAGCTGGGCAGTAGGAATCTCTGGTGGTGGAGTAGGGATCGTAGGTGGTAGTGCGGGAGCCGCAGGTGGTGAAGCCGGAGTCTCAGGTGGTGGTGTGGGAGTCGATCGGGTCACTCTCCTGCGCGCCATGTCCTACAGGAAAGAGCGAAGGTGCCTATCAACTTAAAGGCTCGCGAAGGCACGCACGTTAAGGGTCGGTAAAAAAAAAACGCTAGACTATCCGAACTTAGGACTTAATCATTCATAGTAGACATGTAATGTTGTTCTTGGTAATTTCCGAGTTATGCTCTGATACCAACTTCTGTCACGCCCCGAACTCAGAAACCGAGATGACAAAATTTTCGATCGCCGAATCCGGCGCCGACAGCCTTCGTAGAACTCCATTCTCAGATCCCGCCACCCATTCACCAGGTTCCGATCCTGGGATACTACAAGGAGGATAATCATCAGTCTGATTCATAACGAGCATAACTAAAAGCATAACCCACGAACAATAACCACAAAAACACCACCACAAAATCCACTATGATCAAAAACTTTGAGTACAATGCGACTGAAAGGGAAAATACAATGTAACAAAAGAAACAAAACTCCAGAAGCTCGGCTGCACGCTCCAACTACAGCGAGACTATGGCTGCGACTGCGTCCTGGCGTCACCTGCACGCATCAATCGTGCATAAGCTTATAGAAAGCTTAGAGGGTGGTGTAAGTATGTGCGCAATATAAGCGTGCTCAAAATACAAGGTCAGAGTAATGCGGAATCATGGTGATGAGCACATGAATGCAATCAGCCGTACCAAGGCTATGCAGTGCAAGATATGAATGCTATCGGCCATAACACAGCCATGCGATGCGAGATGTAACTCAAGCATGCCAAACCTCATCATATATCAGTACAGTTCTCATTCTGGGTAATCACCGGGGTTCAATACACTCCAAATGGTACTGTTGCTCTCCTAGCCGCACAGTCCAAGTGAGCGTAAGAAACCTCACTATCCGCCTGACCAATAGTCTGCCAATACCTATCCGGCACGTCGATAGCGGACCCACTTGCGAGCTGGTCAAACTCAGCCTAGTATTGCCCCCTACCCTCGGGCGAGCAAAGCCACACTCCTTTCCAACCGACCACGACACAGTGGGAGACGCGGCCTCCTGGTATTCGGCCCTCATGTGCTCATATATACTCGGTCTAGACGTTGGAGTCATCCTCTGGTACCATCGGGTTTAGGAATTTTCACCTAGGGACATCTATGGTGCCCGTATGCTAGAACCAAATATTTTTGATATCCAATCCTGCCATCCACGATGTGTCTGTGGAGGCTATAGCCCTGATGTGGCTAGGGCATACAGTAACTACAATCACATAAATGCAAGTGCATGAATCACACTATCAGTCATGCAACAGTCCTGCGTGTACCATGCACTTATATGGGGCAACTCCGCCTATCAGGGAGCCCATAAACAGTCCGCCCGAAGGCATATGCTATTATCGGTCACTCTTCACATCAGGCATACATATGATGCGAATGATCATGAATCATGGATCTATACTAAACATATATAAAGAGATGGGCTCTGTGTATAACGGAGATGGGCCTAGACGGCCTACTTACCACGAGTATGGGCCTAACAGTGGGCCTTAGGGAGAGTTATAATGCGGACATTTAACCAACATTATCCATTCAATGTGGACGTCAAACCAGCATTGCTCCTAAGGCGTGGCCCGTTACAAAATCAATACATATGCCATGGTGGAATTACACCACATTGGGCCTTATGTATGTCCTATTGGGCCTTGACCCGTGGGCCTCCAGTACATCAAATGGGCCTCATAATATGGGCTTAATACAATTCAAGGTGGGCCTCAACAAGGACCACCAATACATGAAGATGGGCCTCCACAATGGGCCTTAAATTATCTACAAAACGGTTGGACAGTTGGATGAAACACATGCATCATGATGGAGCCCACTCTAGTGGAGGGTATGGTTTACAATACATACATAAGTGGGTCCCATGTGGGGCCTACCATAATGTTTATTTTCCAACCAACTGTTCATAAGGTCATGTGGACCAAGGTAGGACCCACTGTGATACTTGTTTGCCATCCAATCTATTCATATGGTCATGTGGACCTTGAGTAGGGCCCTCAGTGATATTTATTTGCCATCTAATTTATTCATAACGTCATGTGGACCTTGAGTAGGGCCCACAGTGACATTTATATGCCATCCAACTGTTGAGGAGGTCACGTGGGCCTGGATAGGGCCCACTGTAATATTTATTTTCCGTCCAAATGGGCCGAGGTCACATGGGCCTGGATAGCGCCCACTGTAATACTTATTTTCCGTCCAAATGGGCCCGCTGTAATGTTTATTTGACATCCAACTGACCATAAGGTCACAGTCAGGGGCCCACCGCGATGTGGTCCATAGATCCAGCCCACTCATTGGGTGCGTCCCACTTGGCTGACCGTTCAGACCAAGTTTCAGCTTCATCCAAATTTCAGGTGGGCCCCACCAAGTGTTTTTATATGTTTAGGTATGTCTTCACATGATTTTAGATGGTATGGCCCGCCTGAGTTCTGTTTATGGCTGATTTTTGGGGTGGACGGCTGGTCCATGGGGACCCATCAAATGCACGGTGTAGATTGCTGACGGTCCGTCCGTCAGCAGCAGCGCTGCTGCTACTGCTGCTTCTTTTCTCTTTTTTTTTTAAACCGGGTTTTTCTGTGATTTTTCACAAGTGGGGCCCACATCGAGGAAATCTCTCCCTCCCATTGCATTCCCCTGCTCGATACAGTCAAACAGAGTCCAATATGCGGCCTGTTTCTGGTGAATAAAAAGATCCAGGTGGTTTTCAACGGTAAACACTACCGTTTCCTATGGTATGGCCCGTATGATTGTCAGATTGATCTCAACTTTCGGCTCAACGCCTAAAATGATCAGAGGAAGAGGATGGACAGCTTGGATTTATCTTATACATCAAGTGGGGCTTACATGAGAGGCCCACCACTCCTTTCATTTTTTTTCTTTTTTTTTTTTAAAGTACACACCCTAGCAAGTAAACACTTCACTATTTGCCAACGTCCAGCGTCCAGGGACGCTGGACGACTTTCATAATCACATCATTGTGGTGGGTCCCACGTGGACGTGGCCCACCAATATATGTACATATACCCATAATATATATATCTTATATTATATATATATAAATACATATTATATTATATATATTATATATACATTATATAAAATATAACATATATATATATACATATATATATATATAAAGATGCATTGGGCCCATCCAAATAGTGAATGGTGTGGATCATCACCTGTAATAGAGTGGGCCACACCGTCTGATGTAGATGGACGGGGTAGATGTAACACATATTGGTGGGATCCACACCATTACAAAGAAAGAGAGAGAGAGAGAGAGAGAGAGAGAGATATACGGTGAGATAGAGGAACCCCGCCACTATGGGCCCTCTTGATTAAATCACATACATCCAAATGGGTCCCACCAACAAGTGGGCCCTAAAATTTAAAATAATGACAAATCACCCACCTTATCTTCCTTCTTCTTGGTCCCTTAGACTCCAATGCTCCTTAGCTTCAACTTTGATGGAGGTTGATGGGGTTTAGATGGTTGAGATGGAAGATGAGAAGGTGGACCACACTTGGGAGGGAGAGGAAAGCTTGGACGTGAGAGGGGTTCTTAGTTGCTTGGAGATTTTAAAAATGAGAGAGAGAGAGAGGTGATAGGGATGGGCAAGGTGTGATGGGTGATGGGTTGGGTTGAAATTTTGTAAAGGTGGTATGGTCGTGGTTGAATTTTGAAAAAAGAGGAGTGGTGAGGTGGAAAGAGGGTAGACTTTTGAAAAAGGAGGAAATGGGTTGTTGTACTTGAGGTAAGGCTTGCATTAATGGTTGATTGATGGGACTAATTGTAGAGATTCCCTTGAAATTCGCAATGCGCGATGTTTCTTCGGAATAAACGCAGATCGGCATCTTCTTGCCTGGGTATCGGTTCGGTGTGTAAGTCACGGCGTTGGAACCGCGGCAACGACGCGGTTGCTATGATACAACTTTCGGATCAAGCCGACGTTGGTGCGCGGGACCTGGCTTAGGATCGTGTGCAAACATCGGATACGGTGCAAAGGTTGCCAGAATTTGACCGGAAGAACCGCGGAAGCCAACGGAACAGTACGGACTAGGACACGGGTCTTACACATGAGTTTGAAAAAGAGAATTGATACGATCTCTCCAACCTGTCACTCACATAGAACATCCAAACCGTGGACATGGTATGCCCCACCCTTCTTGCCGATCTGCAATCTAGGTGGGCCACACCAATATGTCAAATCAGATCATTGTTTGTCCATTGATTCCAACAGTTTGGCGCATCTGATGAGCAGACTGCCTTGATTTTTTCTGCCAGGTGAACTTCATGATGGGGCCTACCATTTTCATGTTGACAGTAAAGATGGTATGGCGCCAGAAGGGCAATGATTTATCTTGAAGGTGATCCATTCTCTACTGAAAAAGTGTAGTTTAAGAAATGATCTTCTAAAAGACTAATATATTAAACAGAGGAATTTTATCAAAAAGATAGCCTGCATGAAATCTAGTCATTTCATCAAACAGATAGCATGCCATTTCATCTAGCCATTTCATCAAACAGATAGCATGCCATTTCATCTAGCCATTTCAACAAACAGGTAGCAGGCCATTTAATCAAACAGTTAGCATGTATCAAATCTGACAGACAGAAAAAGAGAAGAAGATATCAAACCTATGGAAAGGAGCTTCACAGCGTGTGGGCAGGAGCTTCACGGCTGCTGCAATGGAGAGAGATAGAAGAGACGGCAGAGATGCATTGGAGAGAGAGGGAGGAGAATGAGAGATGGAGCAGAGATCGGGAGGGAGAGAGGGGATTGGGGAACGGAGAGAGAGAGAGAGAGAGAGAGCCGTAATACCATTTTGGGCGCGGCTCTCTGTTTTGAGCGCGCGCCCAAATTTGGGCGTCGTTTCATTAGACGGATCGTGGACGGTCCTGACAGGGGCTCCGTGGGGCCCACCATGATGTATTTGGTTTATCAATTCCGACCATTAATTTTATTAAATTATTTAAGTTTATGATCCCAAACTTAAGATAGATTGAAGGCCCAAGTGGACCACACCATTGAACATAAATGTGGTTTAATCTTCATGTTTCTTACAGTGTGGTCCACTTGAGACTTCGATCTAGCTGATTTTTGAAATCATGATGTAAAGTAATATTTTCAAATATATGGACGGCTTAGATAGAACATATATTTTTTTTTATGCCCCATAGAGCCCCTTACAGCACCATTAAGTCTTAACGGTGTGTCAAGCTTTTAGCTACGAATTAAAACCGTAGCAATTATAGCTACAGTTTATATCCGTAGCAAAAAACTAACGTGGTCTGTATCCTTTGCCCCTTTTTTTGGTAGTGACTGCTCAAACTGAAAGGCAAATTTTATAAGATGGCTTTTGGATCAACTACGTTTTATGGGACAAAATGTTGGGCAATTAATTAAGGAACAACATGTCCATACGATAAGTATAGCTTAAATGAGAATGTGTTGAGATGTCCAAGTAGCAAAACAAGGATGGATTTAGAAATAAATGCATTCAAGAGAATTAAGGAATAGCAGCAACAAGTAATAAGACGAGAGAGAAGGGTCTTATATGATCTGGTCATGTACAATGAAGAGTAAGAATTGCACTGATTAGGAGTAAGTTGATACAAGTTTTTTCAAGGCTTTAAAAGAACAAGGTAACGGCTTAAAAGAATATGGATGAGGTGATAAGAAAAGATTTGATAACTTATTGTCTAACTAAAGTTATGGCCTTTAAATTGGAATGGCCAAAAAAAGATTCATATAGCCTATCCCGATTAGTTATTGAGCAAGGTTTAGTTGATGATCATGGACTGTCTCGTTAACTATTGAATACTGATAGGTATATTACATTTTAACCTTTCAATATTTTCCTCGTTTCCTGTTAGGGCCATCGTATATTAATAGCTTCGATTATTTCAAAAGACTCGTATCAACGGATAAAGTCCTAATGTGTCCTAGCCAAACAAGCCAAATAGAATAACATCGCATGACAGTTCATCACCGTTTTAGAAATGAAAAAGTCTCTAGAAACATGACATTGTTGTACAACAATCTAGACCATCCAAGTGACTAAACCAACTGGGGATGGAGCTTCATCCCATAAGCTATGTTGAGAAGACAACAGAAACACTGCACAATTCGGATTGGTCTGGTCTATGATTGTTTGGCATCAGTTTCTTTTTTTCTTTTTTCTTTTTTTTTCGTCAATGTTGGTAAAGCCGTCTGTATGATAGGTGCAGCCCTTTTGGTGGAGCCTGCCGGCAAGTTAAACGAGGGTGAAGAAATTGGTGGTTACCTGAAAAAAAAAAAAAAACAACCATCCAAATTCAACTCATAAATGTAGCTGATTTGACAAGCTCACGTTGTTCACTACTAGCCAATTGCATGGATCTATATACGATGAGTTGTCTATTGCACCAACTGATTTGACCAATCTGGGTGTGCCACTTGTTTCTCCATGATGATTCCTGAAAAAATAATTTTATTATATTCATATGTGATCTAATGATCTCAACTTTCGATTAATGATTATTGTACCATTTGACTAATTTTATTTTAACCGTACATTTATGGCCACCGATCACATCTAAATGATGCATATCATTGATTTCCATTGTCCATTTCTTCGATACAACCATTGACAGGCCATGATGCAAAACCTACACCAAATGGATGATAGTAACCATCGAATCAATTCAATGATAAATGGGCAGTCGAGATCAAAGAGAAACAAAAGGAAATTCCAATGATCATTTGGGATCATCTTCCTATTGTGCTCCACCACTGTCGATTGTTTATGATTCCAAACAAGCTTATAGTTCAGATGAGGATAACCGTACGTCTCATACCTGGATTGTTAAAAACAACAGTCATAACAAGCTCAATCAATAGCATGAAAAATGTATGGCCAATTTCGAGTCAAGAAAAGATTGATCCTTATAATTGGGTCCATCACTGATTGCTTATAATTCCAAAGAAGCATGCTATCCTCATGCAACATCCATGCATGTGTATCATGCATACGTTGTAGTTTTAAGATTCGGACTAGTCCCTCCAACTCCTTCAAGTTGACTTTGGCTTTAACCACCATTTATCATTGAATTAATTCAACAATGGTATAAATATAAACCTAGCTTATTTGAACATTTACCTTCATCCTAATCTAAATCCAACCGTTGAAAGTAATCCTCATCCATAAATCAAGCTATCCATTCATTATTATTCAAAATGGACCATCACATTATTAGAGAAACCAATCTTCAAATTTCAATTTCCTTGATAGATAAATCTAACCGTTCAATTATTTTCGAGACCTGGAATGTCATATTAACTGTTCATCAGACTCACAACACTCAATCTTTTTTTTACACACTCACGGCATAGTGGGATTCCACCACCTATGGATATAGAACCCTATACCTCTTGTTGAAATACCGTCAATCGAACCCTTAATCTAATAACCCACCACTTGGTCATCCCCATAGGGTCATCTGATCACCAAATCTACTATTGATATTCACTTAGATAGGTCTTATGGCTCTTTGGATAGTTAGTGTTCATATTCAGAATCAACCTGACCGTTAGATTATCCAGGATTAATGGATAAAATCTTAAAACTCCTTTTTGTGGCCCATTCAGAAACTAGAGTCATTTAAGTATCGTATCAATTGTTAAAGCATAATTGGATAACTTTGGGTATCGCTTGAAGGTTTTTCGATTAATGTACACACACTCAATCTTAAAATCTGGAAGACTTTGAATTTACATACGAGACTATGTATCCGAAACCACTGACAAAATCTTGTAAAACACTCTGATAGAAAAATCAGATCATTCGTCGTCTCTCTCGGGACATAGATCATTATATACACCTTCATCGGTACCACAGCGCCTCTTATCAATCGATCTATCACTTGATCACACAACTTGACCGCCTGATTGTGAAGACAACCATTAAAATTCATGTATATTAGATTAGAAACCTTTATAACTACTTCTAACCACTAAAGATTATATTGGAAAAAATCTGACAGTTGATTCGATGAAAATCCATAATTAAATTCCAAAAGTCTAGAAATGTGGCATACATAAGCTACAAACCCGACTCATAGTTCGAATTAAGTCCGATTTAGGATATTAAAACTTGATGAACGGATCAGATTTCATAAACATCACCGTGGACCCCACCCTTGTTGTGTGTGCACAATTCGTGCATGTACTCACACTGCACGGAGCGTACGAGCTCGGTCAACCGGGTTTGACCGAGTTCTCCGGAAAAAAAGGGTGAGACTTCTCACCCTTTCTGGACTTGCCGCCCGAACGTTGTTTGAACGAATGACGTTCTTTTACTCGAGCTGGGGCCCACCATCATGGGGCCTTAGCACGATCTGAACCGTCCATCGTACTCCGGAAGAGCTTCCGACCAAAACCCCATAAATTCCACGTGTGAGAGAACGTGTGTGCGAGCATGATAACCAGCACAGGTGAAGGTGTGCATGCGACGTTTTCAAAATTGTAAACCACATCCCGTTGCTGCATGTCTGGAAATCCGCGTGCACTCTTTTCTTCCCATCCTTTCCCTCCACCGCGAAAAATCCCAGCCATCTATTTGAATTCTTGGATTAGAGTTTCTCTTGTAGTAAAGAGAAACCAGCGACCAGTTTTGGCTTTAATAGATGCATTTGGAGGTTGTTACAAAGCAAAGCGATCTAGACAGTTTATTTCTAATCCTATACAGATTGGAAGGAATAGGGTTTTACTATATGAGAGATGATCGAGCGACAAGGATTTTTCCTTCCGCTTTTTGCAAAAACCCTAGAAACAGACTAATTTTATTCTTTCGTCCAAACCACGCCCAAAGTTCTTCCAAACTTCGTTTTAACGCATTCATAAGCTCCATGGGGTTCATCTAGACTGTCCAGAAGAGAGGTTTCGAAGAAATATGCATCCGACGCGAACATGCCATTGGAGCATGGTCGTCTTCCCCATCAAGCTGTCGCTGCCGCTAACCTCAATCTTATTGCTGATTTTGCATCCGAGGTGTTCATCGAGTGTGTATTTGGATCAATATCTCATCTCCATAAACAAAATCGGGATCAGTTCATGCGTTCGAGTCAAGAATTTGATAAAAAAAATGATGCCAGAATCGTTCTTCACACAATCCATATCACCAAACCGAGTCTAACTCAATTCAGCCAAGTCGAGTTGCTGATCTATCCAGATCTCGTTGGAAAGAAAGAAGAAGAAAGAAAGTGAGAGAGACTGCAATTTGGTGTCGCACAAAGTCACTACAAAAGTTGTGTCAACGAGTTAGGAGCAAGAGCATTGCTCACGAGATCAACTCAGTCCGAGTCAGTCCGAGTTCTGTGTGAGTTTTTGGTCGAACTGAGAAGAAGGAAGGAAAAAAATGAAGGAAAGGAGAGAGGAAGAAAGGAAGGAGGGGGGGGTAGAAGAAGAAAGAGAGTGACTAAGTCGAATGTTGCACTCACTGAGCTGTCGAGTCTTGAGTCAGGTTGAGTTGCTTCCTAAGCATGTCCGATCGAGCTTTGTCTGAGTAAAGACATTGCTAGAATTTGAAAGAAAGAAGAAAAGAAAAGAAAGAAAAGACTCAGAGAGAGGGTTGTTTGTCGAGCCCTCTCGCAGCTCCACACCTTACGAGTCAAGTTGGGTTTCTGATTTGCTACCGGGTCGATTTGCTACTGGGTCATGAGCTTAAAGCGGGTCGAGTTTCAGTCAGTTTTGTTAAACCCGGGTGAGTTCTTCCTGAGTTCAACGTCTGTTGATCATCTACTAAGACTATAAATAAAGTAAGAGAGGGTAAAAGGAGAAGAATGTTACTGAGTGACTCACTAGCTCGAGTTGCTACTGAGTCGAGTGGAGTCAAAAGTGGTCAAGTTTTACTGAGTTAGGGCCCTATTTGCCATCCAGAGAGAGGAAGGAAGGAAGAAGAAGTAGAGGAAGGGAGTCACTGAGTCGACTCGGTTGAATCAGGTCATTGAATATGCTCGTCCTCCCCAGTTAACTCGATGAACATTGAGTTGGGCCACATTGAGGTAAAATCTCTCACCTCCCTTTTTGTTTAGTTTTTAACCGAGTTCTTTTGACTTGCACTGAGTTAACTCAGTTGAAGTCTATGTCCAAACATTTGTAGTTGTTACTATGTTAGGTTGATGGGTTGATTTTAGAATAGATTGTAGGCAAGTTAAGCCTAACTTGGTTCAACTGAGTTCCGGTGAGTTCAGCTGAGTCCAGCCAAGACTAGCTGAGTTTAACTGAGTTCAGTCAGGATCAACTAGGTTCAGCTAAGTTCAGTCGAGTCAAGATCGAGTTAAGTTCCAAGTCAGATTGACTCAAGTGATCGAGGTATATTACTCTGTTTGGATTGTCACTCTTATTAATTTTTAATGTTTAAGCTATTATAATGGAGGAGATTGATAATTCTTAACCCTCGGGTTAAGTCAAGTTGGAAACCAAGTCAACTTGAGGTCAACTATCTCTCTACCCTGTTGTGTGGAAATTTAGATTTAATTATTTAAGTAGATATTATAATTATGAAACTTGAATTTCTCAAAACCCTAACCTTATGCTAGATTGTAGGTCAAAGTTCAGTAAATTACATAATTAAGGCCTTCATGTTGATCATAACTGTAGATAGTTTATAGAACTTTGATCTATCCATACAATTTCATAATTCGTGGTAGGATTCGACTCTAAGGGTGCACGATTTCTAGCAACATTAGTTAGCAATTCGACTCATAAGGTGATGACCTTTTTCCTTAGGCTTTTCGCTTTCAAGTTAGCTTAAGTGATTGTTTTTCTTTTAAATTTATCTAATAATTGATAGTCTTACTTCATGATTACCTATGTTAACTATTGGAATACATCATATGCTTAATACTTATCTTGTATGAACCCTTACATATTACACATGAATATCTTCTCATAGTCATAGATTGTCTATAAATTTTGAATTGCCATATAATTAAATGAAAAACTTCTCTTATATATGTATATCCAAAATTGGGATGTAACCTGACTAATTATGAATACAATTGAACCTCGAAATAGAGACCATTTGTTTAATTGATTGAATGGGATTAGTTATCAACTTACCATCTTATAGATCATTTGTGTCTATGTGGCTTTTTGGGATAACCTTTTTTTTATCGCATCCATTGATGGAATATTTGCCCTATGTGGTTTTAATTTAATATTTTTCCTATGTGACTTTAATTTAATATTTGCCTTATGTGGTTTTGATTGAATATTTTTCCTAAGTTCTTTTGATGGAATATATGCCACATGTGATTTTGATGGATTACTTTCGTATAACCTCGCGATAGTAAGTTCCACTTGTTGAACTATGATTGGCCATTAGTTGAGGAGGTTACCATAAAACATCCTAGTGTTGGAGTCTCAGAAGCCGAGGATGATAGTATGGATACTATGCCCGAGCTGTCGGCTTATGTTGAGTTAATAATAACGGTTGGGCTAATTATGCATTCATAAAATAATAACGGTTGGGCTAATCATGCATTCATAGCATATAGGTGAAGACGGGTGGCTAATTCTGGATACTATAGCATGTATCATTTATCATGGTATGTTTTTCTAGCTCCCAGGCTATCGACAATCGACTTAATTTATGTAAACTAGTCATTAAGCACGTACTTGATGTATTTTCGCTACTGACAAGCCACTCACATATGGGTTTTGCCCCACTCATGTGTTTTACCAAAAAACCAACTAAATGAGCATCCCCAATTCATGTACATTCACAGATCCATACATTTAAATAAGATTGTATTATGGATATTTTGTATATTTTCTTGTTTAAACTGTACCTAACTACTTAACTAATGCGGTGGTGTGTAATCTTGAGGGGAATTCACACTGAGCTATCCACTCATTCTTTGAATATATAATAGTACAGGTGGTGCAGTGATTGCTTGCCTTCAAGTGCAGAGGTTCGTAAGTAATATCATGTGAATACAGGATCGATCCTATAGGGAAATGGTTTAGGAGAATGAAAAAAAATCAAATGCAAAACTAAGTAATGGAAACTAAACAGATGAAATGATTTTGAAAGTTTTAAAACTATAGAATTCAATTGAATTAAAACAACACCCAAGCTTCAAAGTTTCACACATAAGTTAATGATCAATAATTTATGATGACTTTGATAACACAATTAGGATCCGAGCACTATAGTCAGCCTAATCGGAAAATAAAATAGTTTAAATATTTTAATAAATGATATAAAAGATTAGAGAATCATGGATTAGCATCATTAGCATATATCCTCAAACGCCAGTGATTTTAAGCATTCAATATCCATGATATAATGAATTAAAGAAATGTAACAGGTTGAGAACATCTCCCATATAAGAAATCTAATTTTTCTAGGATAAGCCTATCCATCAATGTGGATCTCACATGATGGAAACATATGGATCCACATGAGGATAAAAAATCTAAACCTTAATAACTGATAACATGCATACACCATTCATTTCATCATTAAAAAAATCAATCATCAAAACTTAAAGAATTATTAAACCCATGTGCTTACCTTCTAGCTTCGGCTAGAGGAAACTAAAAAAAACATAACTAAATTACAAAATGAAAAAGCAACATGCAATCAAGAAAATAAATGAATAAATATCTAAAAAGAACTTGTAAAGATCTAAAAACCCTAAATCATGCCCTTGAATGCTTTGAATGATGCTTAGCAATGCCTTGGGAAGCCCTATTTATAAGTGGGGAACTCCCTCCTTCAAACTGGTTTGAAAAATCCAGAAACCACCTCAAATTTTCTCACTCCACATAAGCTCTGCATACGTACCATGTAACTCCTTCAATGTCATCGAACATGTCCTCGATTCATCGAAAAAGACTTCGATTCCTAGAAAAAT
Source organism: Magnolia sinica (assembly GCF_029962835.1). NCBI lineage: Eukaryota > Viridiplantae > Streptophyta > Magnoliopsida > Magnoliales > Magnoliaceae > Magnolia > Magnolia sinica. Next base: position 7,973,289 of record NC_080584.1, on the reverse strand, counting down.
ATGTCCAGAAAGTTCAGCGACTAGACTCAATTTTCTTCTAAAAATCGATGTCATCGAATGGGTCTTCGATTCATCGAACCTTGTCCTCGATTCATCAAAAAATACTTCGATTCCTCGAGAAATATGTCCAGAAAGTTCAGCGACTAGACTCAATTTTCTTGTAAAAATCGATGTCATCGAAGGGGTCTTCGATTCATCGAACCTTGTCCTCAATGTCATCGAACTGTCTTCGACTCGTCGAGAATATGCTTCAATCTATCCAGCAAGCTTTTCCAAAAATCAGTGTAAAAATCGATGAAATCAAACTGACTTTGATTCATCGAACAGGGCTTCGATGTCATCGAAAAGTGGTCAATGTCATCGAAAAGGGCTTCTTGTTGATTTCTACACTGGTACGTCCAATTTCCTTGCAACTCCACTTAGTTTCTTTGGATCTTGATGTCGTGAAATCTTCATTTTTAGTCTTCAAAGGTCCACTCTTTGCCTTAGTGATTCTTGAGCATCAAATCCATGCTTTTAACATTCTTTTTTTATCCAAGCTTTTAAAGTCACCTTACAACACAAACATGTATAAAATATACCATTAAGCAGTATCATGTTCATAAAAGCAAGATATAAATGGGAAAAAATATGCAATATTTGCCACTCAACACACCCCTCAACCAGCATTTTACTAGTCCCGAGCAAAATAAGTGAAGAAAAATAAATAATAATAATAATAACTAATTCTAGAAAAATTAAAATGAAAAAAAAAATTCTAATTACACCACTTTCGCAAGAAATCTCGTTTACATTTAGCATATGTAATAAGCCTTTAAACCCCTAGATTTCCCCTAGTGGACGAGTTATAATCTCGTGAGGGTTTCTAAAAATGTTACCCATAAACATTAAAAACATGAAAAATAGTTCAAAACTCATAAATTTATACAATTATGCCTCCATTCATCGTATGAATTCCAAAACAAAGCAAAACTTATCCTAAGTCTGAAGTTAGTTAGAATCTCAACTTCCTAATCTATTAAATCCTTGAGTTCAGAGACCTAATCAAAATTTAAAATAGTTATGATCTAATATACTTAGGTGCTCAGTGACACTAGTTTAACTTTGAAAAATATACATGTTCCTTATCCTAACTCCTTTCAATCATTCTGATAATATGAAATCTCTAGTTATCTCATTTCCTTCATGCCCTTTCTTCTTTTATCATCATATCCTCATTATTATAGACCACCCCTAGATGAAGATTTCCACCGGGTTTGCTTTATAACCTAAAATATCATACTTATAATGGTAACAGTAATGAATACTTAGGTATCATTACTCCGGATTACTGACACAATTGTTATGGTCATTGCCAAAACAAAAAAAATCTCTTTTTTTTTCATTTTTTTCTATTCTCTGTTTTAAGTATATGTCAATGGTACTGATTCATTCAACCTTGTTTGAATCCAAATTTGTTATTATAGTTCACATATCATATTCCTCAGTTAGTTAGGGTGTATTGTGAATTCAATACATCAAATTACAACTTCCTGTAAACTAGTGATTAGATAATCGAACTCAAGTTTATACTTTTCAGTTATCAAAATTCTAACTACTATCAACCTAGACTAAGTATTAACTTTGCCTTTGGAATTTGCATAATATCATGTTCACATTCTTGTATAAAAAAATTAAAAATTTTGAAAAAAAATTCCCATAAACCAAAAAATGTAAACTCTACTAGTCCTAAAATGTAAACTCTACGAGTCCTAAAATATAAACTCACATGGATGACTATCAACACTCCCCCAACCTAAAATCTATATTATCCCCAATATAATGATACATGTAATGTAAGAAAATATGAGAATAATAAAAATTAAAGAAATGATGGATTGTACCTGCTAGGTGACACTAAAAAAAAAATTTAATATTATACAAATCCTCCGTCCGACTATGAGCATCAATCCGAATATTCTGACTCATGAAGAGGGATGGACTCCTCTCCCAAATGAAAGTTTTTCATTTAAGGCTTCCATCTTTGACCATTAACCTTATACAAATTGCTATTACGTGGATTCTCAATTTCAACAACCCCATGAGTATATACATTCTTCACAATGAATGGGCGTGTCCATCTTGATCTTAAATTTTTCGGAAAGAATTGGAGACAGAAATTGTACAATAGAACCTTTTGCTGAGGTTCAAAATTCTTCCTAAGGATGTTTTTATCATGAAAAGCTTTGGTCCTCTCTTTATAGATTTTAGAATTTTCATAGTAGTCTCTCATCAGCTCCTTTAATTTATTCAATTCTAATTTCCTTTGTCCACTTACTTGGTCCATATCAAAGTTTAATGTCTTTATTGCCCAATATGCTCTATGTTGTAATTCCACAGATGACAAGCCTTCTCATACACCAATCTATATGAGGATATTCCAATCGGGGTCTTATAAGCAGTCCTAGCTATAAGCACATAAAGCATCAGATAGTATGAGGGACCAATCCTTCCTATCTGGCCTTATAGTTTTCTCCAAAATGTGTTTAATATTCTGATTAGAAATCTCAGCTTGTTCACTCTCGTTTGTAGGTGGTATGGGGTGCTCACTTTATGCTTGATGTCATATTTCTTCATCAAAGCCTCAAATATCCTATTACAAAAGTGAAACTCGTCATTACTAATGAGGGCCTTTGGAGTTCCAAATCTAGAAAAAATATTTTCCTTGAGGAATCGTATAACTACTTTGTTATCATTGGTCCTACTTGGAACTGCTTCAATCTACTTGGAAACCTAGTCCACACCAACCAATATAGAGAGAAATCCGAAAGAAGATGGAAATGAGCCCATAAAATCAATAGCCCAACAATCAAAAATCTTCAATGGTAAAATAGGGGATAAAGGCATCATGTTACGTCGAGACACTTTTCCTAATCTTTGACATCTATCACAAGCAACACAGAAAGTGTGGATGTCTTTAAACATGGTACGCGAGTAGAAACCACACTGAAGGATTTTTGCAATGATTTTCTTAGCAAAAAAATGGCCACAACATGTTTGCATGTGGCAAAAGGAAGTAACACTATGAACTTCATCCTTTGGAACACAACGTCTAAAAATTTGATCAATCCCATATTTATATAAATACGGGTCATCCCAGAAGAAGATCCTAACCTCGGTTTCAAAACGCTTCCTATCTTATGACTTCTAATGATATGACAGTTTTCCCGTCACAAGATATTTCACTATATCCGCATACTAAGGTAATTTGGAGATCACAAATAATTGTTCATCAGGAAATGTATCTTGGATATGCATCTCCTCAGTGAAATCATCTAACACCAATTTAGAAAGGTATTCGGCCACTACATTCTCTATTCATTTCTTATCTTTTATCCCTAAGTCAAATTCTTAGAGTAGGAAGATTCATCTCAAAAGTCTCGGATTTGTATCCTTCTTAGATAGTAAATATGTCAAAGCCGAGTAGTTCATGAAAATTACCACTTTGGATCCCAACAATTAGGACCTAAACTCATCCAAAGCAAAAACTACTGCAAGTAACTCCTTTTCAGTTGTTGAGTAGTTCACTTGGGTCGAGTTTAGAGTTCTACTCGTAGAGTGAATATCGTAGGGCCGTTTATCTTTCCTTTGACCCAAAATAGCCCCTATAGCATAATCACTTGCATCGCACATTAGTTCAAAAGGAAGTATCCAATCTGCTGGACGCATGATAGGTGTAGTGGTAAAAGATGATTTAATTTTATTAAAGGCATTTGCACACGTATCTGTCCACTTAAATGGGATATTCTTTTGAAGAAGATTAGTCAAGGGTCTAATTATAGCAATAAAATCCTTGATGAATCTTCTATAGAAACCGGCGTGCACTAGAAGTGATCTAATATCTCTAACAGTTTGGAGAATAGGTATATTAGCAATAATGTCCAGTTTTGAGCGATCTACCTCAATTCCATTTTTGAAGGTAACATGGCCCAAAATAATTTCCTTTTGAACCATGAAATGACACTTCTCCCAATTTAAGATAAGGTGCTTCTCTTCACACCTAGATAAGACAAGAGATAAATTATTGAGGCATTCCTCAAAACTACTCCCAAATACAGAGAAGTCATCTATGAAAACCTCAAGAAACTTTCCAACCATATTTGAAAAAATACTTAACATACACCATTGGAAAGTTACTAGGGCGTTACATAATCCAAATGGCATCCATTTGAAAGCAAACGTGCTAAATAGATAAGTGAACATGGTTTTCTCTTAGTCTTTCAGAGCTATCTCTATTTGGTTATATCCAGAATATCCATCAAGAAAACTATAGAATGAGTGACCTGCTACCCTCTCTAAAACTTGATCAATGGACAGTAGAGGGAAATGGTCCTTCTTTGTGACCGTGTTCAATTTTCTTTAGTTAATGCAAACCCGCCAACCTGTGGTGACATGTGTTGGTGTGAGTTCATTATAAGAATTTTGAACTATAGTTATCCCAGATATCTTTGGAACTACTTAGGTTGGACTCACCCAAACACTATCGGATATTGGGTAGATGATTCACACATCTAACAATTTGATCACCTCATTTTTTATAACTTCCATCATGTTTAGATTGAGATGCCTTTGAGGTTGTCTAATTGGTTTGGCGTCCTCATCGAGGTGGATCCGATGGGTGCATATGGAAGGGCTCATACCCTTAATGTCAGAAATGGTCTAGCCCAAGACTCCTTTATGGTCCCTTAGAACATTCAACAATTTAATCTCTTGATCCTTGTCTAAAAATGAAGAGATCACACAAGATAAGTTTCATTTTCACCCAACTATGCATACTTAAGCTCATTTGGTAGTAGTTTTAGATCAAGCTTTAGAGCATTGGTTGGTAATGGCAGAGGTCGTAAGTCCTCGATAGACAGGATTTGAGTATACGGTCTCCATCGATATATACCAATGTCCTGGGTGGTAGTGCTCTCATTATCTTTACAAATTTCGGCAAGTACTTTTTTTAAATCAGAATTTTTCAAGTCCCCAAAGACTTTAATCAATTCCCTAGATAGGCTAAGTTCAAATTCCTCTTCCTCTATCAAACAGTCCATAAAATTCAACTCATGGATCTCTCATTATTGTCTATGGGCTGCTTAATAGATTGAAAATATTTAGCTCTAAGGTCATGTTACCAAAAGACAACTTCATCATTTCATTCCTACAATTGATGATTGCATTTGAAGTTGATAGGAATGGGCGGCCTAAAATAATGGGAACTTGAGCGCTAGCATTTACACATGGTTCAGTGTCTAGTACAATAAAACCCACAGGGAAGTAGAATTGCTCTACTTGGACTAACACGACCTCTAAAATTCCTCTTGTTACCTTAATGGAGCGGTCAGGGAGTTGGAGTGTAATTGTGGTTGGTTTACACTCGCCTAACCCCATTTGCTGGTAAACTGAATAAGGTACTAAGTTGACACTTGCATCCAAATCTAGTAAAGCATGCTTAATTTAGAAATTCCCAGTAATATAAGGAATAGTGGGACTTCCCGGGTCTTTGTATTTAGGTATGACCCTTTTCTGAATGATAGCACTCACTTTCTCTGTGAGGAAAGCCTTCTTCTGAACGTTTAATTTCCTCTTTACAGTGCAGATGTCCTTGAGATATTTAGCATATGATGGAATTTGTTTAATGGCATCAAGCGGAGGAATATTGACAGTAACCTTTTGGAGCACATCCAACACCTCTTGATATTTTATGGGGACGATCGGGTTCCGAAGTCTAGATGGGAACGGAACTAGAGACTCATATGACTTAGTCTCTTTATCCTTTTGTTATTATGCCTCTTGAACCATAACCGGTTCATCATTCTCTTAAGATGGCGGCTCATCCTCCGGTATTTCTACCAGTTGCATTATCTTATTATTGACCTATTTTCCACTTCTCAAGGTCATGATGGTCATAGCTTGTTCATGATGTAACTCACTTGGATTTGAGTCTTCAATGAAATGTGTATTCTAGGTTTGGCATAGGTTGAGAAGGAAGTGTTCCTTTTTCCCTAACATTTAGTTAAGTCTCAATCCTAGCCATGGTCATCTTTAATTCCTGATTTGATTGGATTAGAGACTGATTCATTTGAGCTTCAAAGCTCATACATGCGGTCAATGCATCCTCCACAGATGATCGCTTTGGTGAGGGAACATATGGTGCATTGTTGGGTGCCCCAAAGAAGTTATTTTGTGGAGATACTTGAGGTGCATTGGGGGCATTAATTTGTGGTCTACTCTAACTAAAATTAGGATGGTTACACCAATTTGAATTATACATGTTTTCCATTGGTTGCACAACTAGCCTTTGGTAGTTATTTATAACATTTGCATGCACATGCTCATGCATGTATCTTGTACAACTGGGATTGTTGGATAATCCTTTATGTCATAGTCAACACTACCACAAATACTACAAAAATTACCTAAGAAAATGTTTTCTTTAATCATATCAACCTTCCTAATTTCCAAGGCTTCGAACTTTCTAGCCAATGCAGCGAATTTTCCATTAAGGTCATCTTCCTCTCTTAGGACACACATCCCCGCTTTCTCTCCAAGAATGGGTCTAGTTTGGTCCGGTTTAATAGAGACATCCCATATTTGAGTATTTTCTGCTAATATGTCTAGAAAATCCCAAGCCTCATTATGATCTTTATCAAGAAAGGTTCCACCACACATCATCTCTATGAACTAACGGGTATCCATGATGAGCCCTTTCGGAAAGCATCAATCAAGTATCATGATTCATAACCATGATGTGGGCAAGGAAGTAGAAGGTCTTTGACTGTAGCCATGAAAACGTTTATAGGATCGTCCAGCGCTATGAGAAGGTAGCAGATGTTCACATTCCTCACTTCCCAAACTCGTCTCACCATAGAGGTTTCGCCTTCGTTCGTTTCCAATACGAAGACGATGGACGAGCTGCAATGGGGGTTTTGGACGGCAAAAGAATCGACGACTAGATTGTGTAGGTTAGGGTAGCCAAACCTAGAAAACCCTCTCTCCCCAAATCCCACAAACCCCCTGCAAACATCCCCTCCCAGCCCCCTCCTTCAACTAACCCCTCCTTTGTAGAGACCCTCCATAGAAAACTCCGATTTCCATAGCCTCCCAACCTGTCAAATAGGATGAGGGCAGATGCTCGGTCAGAGGAGACCACCGTCGCAGACAGGGCAGCTGTCTCCACTAAGCTAAAGAAGCTGAAACTTACTTTGGTGGGCACCGCCTTAAGCCCATCAATGTCCATCCTAAGGCTGCTAGACCAATTACACTCATCAGCATTCGCAGCTTCAGCAATGGACATTTTTAGACTCTCCCCAATGCAGTTCCTCCTTGTTTTCAAATCTAAACAGGAATTCCTGCAATTCATGTCAGATGAAGAGCTACAACATCGTATGGGTCTTAGAGAAGTCTATCCGTGGTCCTCTTCTGAAACATTCGTCATGGAGGGCCTCTGACTAAGAATTTAAGGAATTCCTGCTCAGGCTTGGTTTAAGTCTGTCATCACGGACCTAGGAAGTTATTTTAGGCAGGTAATCAAAGTCGACACTAATAGCAGCCACGACATTTCCAAATATTTGCCAGGATCAAAATCTACCTTAGGCCAGGTGCTGATTTGCAGAAGGTTCCCAAGCTAGTGGTGTGAGAGAAGGAGTTCCCAATTTTTGCTAACTTAGAACCAGTCCAATCATTTTGTCCCCCTTATCCCTCCTAAACTGCTCATAAGAACTTGCAACACAAGGACGTCAGGCCCTCCTTTGAGGAGGACAGAAGCTTGGTGCTGCTTAGACTGGCCACGACAGCTAGTAGCTCAGATGCTCGACAAAATGCTTAGCAGAACCACCCTCCCACTTTACCCACCCAACAGATATGCCTTGAGAGGACTAGATACTGGGTGTCCCGCAGTTTTGGTATCCAGCAAGTGCCTTCGGAGGATAGTGGCTCAAAGGATCACCAATTAGTTGTTGTTGATGAAGGTCACCCCTCTCCTTTAAATATCCTGGATGCTCCAATGCTAGTGCCTAATTCCTCATCTACCGATCTGAACAAAGATCCAGGTGCAACTGATTCCACCAATTCTGGGTTGGGGACTGCATGTAACGCCCTAAAAATTGAGGGTCGTACATACACACGATTCCCAAGTTCCTAGGTATTACTTTTAACCAATTTTACTGTTTTGCGTTTAATCTTGTTCATTGAGCAGTATGGAATTACTTGAAACATAAATCACAAAAACAACTAATCTACTGAAATAGAAGTAGTTAAATATGCATATACATGTCCAAAAATATCAATGGGTCGCACACGGCGTTGCCCAACAAAATTTCAAAAGAATGATAAGTCCAGAAGAATATTGCGCTAAGTCCACCACTCAGCGATCCAAAATAAGCTGTTAAATCTATGGTAAGCCACCGATCAGCTGGAAATATGACAGCTCATCCTCCTCCTCAATGCCAGCACCGCTCAGCTCCTCAAACTCAGCGCCACCTACAGCTAATGAAGAGTCTGGTTGGTGTTTTAAAACACCGTCCCAGAGTGGAGCGAGTGATCAACTCAGCGGGTGCTATTAGTCTTAAGTTACACAAACATCAATTATATTATAAATTTAATAAAAGGCATACATTCATAAAGTCCTAACTAATCTTGTTAATGCAAATGCATGGAATATGATATGATATATGCTCTCGCAACAACACTCCCTCGAGCGACTTCATATAATAATCACACATGACCAACACTCTCTCATTGCAACCTCGACTGCCGAGTCGCCAACCTAACTAGTGCAATGCGGTCATGATAATGTTAACCAAGTTTTTAATTAATTCTGTTCATTCAGCAGATTGGGAAAACTAGTAGACCCCACGTATCAATGCCCTCAACTGGCTGCGAGGCCAAGGCCCCTCAACATGCAAGGCCAGGACCCCATGATCCTTGGTCTCATCGGGTTCCCCATCCCCGATTCAAGTACATTGGAAGTACTGAGAAGAGGGATCGCTCGCGGTCACTATAGGGAGGCTCGTCACTCCAGCTTAGGCTGACAGCTCAGACACAATATCTCATTCCACCATGCCCAGCTCTTGAGTCAATGGATCGAATTCAAATAGTTATCAATGGGCTCCAATGGTTAATGGGTGTTCCAGGTTCCATTCAGGTGTGAGCAGACAGGGTTTACAAACATGGTTGGTCAGTACGTGGACTAGACCATGCGAGTCCAGGAGAGTATATGATGGACAACATCGGGTACAAGCGACCAATGTAGTCCAACTACTGCCAGTCATTCGCATTCACCCAAATCCACTGGCCTAGCCTCATGAAAGTCCTACCAACAGGACCTCCTTCTCTCACTTCAGTTTCCTGAGCAACCTAGGGATTTGATGGTATTTAATAGCACTTCAACCAATTAGGGTTTATCATCTAGCACAAGTGATGTCAAGTAGTCATACATTAGGCATATAAATTCAAGTTTCTCTGTAAATGCGACTACTAACATTATTACGAAATAAATGTGCAAGTGTGTTGTGTGGGTTAATAAGGAAGCCAAGAATTTCATATATCTCATAGTACAAAATACACAAGGGTTAATGCATCATACATGTTATAAGGAAATATTGTATAAAAATCAAGCAAGGACTGAACAAACAATCATAAAATTCATGCCTAATCATGTTGAGGAATAACAAATATTCCATAATCATTCCATGTTGATTGAGAGGGTCCAAAATGTAAGGTCTTGCCTAAGTTTTCTCTAGATTCTCCAAATACATCACCCAATCAAAACATAATCATTAGATTCATACTAAAATTGGTGCTAGGCCTCCTAAGAATAATAGTCTGTACCTATAGATCATTGAGAGCTCTAGGAAACGATCTAGGGTTGCCAAACTCGCAGGTGGATTCGTAAAGATCCTAAGTCCAATGAACTTGCATGTTAGGATTACATGCAAATCCTATCTTAACACAAAAGATTATAAAAATATGGGTGCTTACCTCTCCAATCGGTTGGAAATTGAGCTTGGAGTTGTGGATGTGGGAGAAAGGAAGGAGATTTGCTAAGGCTCCAAGTTTCCTTGGGCTCCTCCACCAACAACACCCTCTTTCACTCTCTTCTTCCTCTCTTCTTCCTCCTTTCTCTCTCCTCTCTCCCTTTGTTGCTGGATTTTTGGTGTGGGAGTGAGTGAGAGAGTGGGTTTGGGATTTTATTTCCAAAGTTTTAGCCAAATGGTCTTATGTTCCAACAATTTCCCTCAATGGCCCTATGGGGGCCCCTTCTAGCTTTTAGGAAGCCTTGTCACCCCCTTGGCTACCAAATTTAGTGAGTAGGTGTCTCATGGTCTGATGAAGAGCTATGCAAAATTTGAAGACAAACGGATGAGGGGTTTCATCGTACGGTTCTGATCTTTAAATGGCCCCGTGGGGTCCATTCTGGTTTTTGGGGCGGTTCTGATGCCCCCTGGCTATGAAATTTATACAGTAGGTGTTCTATAGACCGGTGAAGGTTGTACAAAGTTTGAAGGCAAGCGGATACGGGGTTTTACCACAAAGGTCCGATTTGCGATCAACAGTCATCGTTTCACGATCGGGTTCCAGATTTTGTGGACGGGCGTAGTAAAATATTTTAGGCTTTCACTGTAAATGTAGAAAAAATCTGACGACTGCAAAGCCTAATATCTCAATTTCATTTAAAAGTGTTAGATTTAAATTCTAACCTTTGGGTCAAGGATGAGGCGAGTTGCTCTTGGCAAGGTGTTTCTCTTCACACCTAGACAAGACGAGATAAATTGTTGACGCATTTCTCAAAACTACTCCCAAATATGGAGAAGTCGTCCATGAAAACCTTAAGAAACTTCCCAACCATATTTGAAAAAATACTTAACATACACCGTTGGAAAGTTACTGGGGCGTTACACAATCTAAATGGCATCCGTTTGAAAGAAAACGTGCCAAATAGACAAGTGAACGTGGTTTTCTCTTAGTCTTCCAGGGCTATCTCTATTTGGTTATATCCAGAATATCTATCAAGAAAACTATAGAAGGAGTGACCTGCTACCCTCTCTAAAACTTGATCAATGAATGGTAGAGGGAAATGGTCCTTCTTTGTGACCTGGTTCAATTTTCTATAGTCAATGCAAACACGCCAACCAGTGGTGACACGTGTTGGTATGAATTCATTATTAGAATTCTGTACAATAGTTATTCCAGATTTCTTTAGACTCAACCAAATACTATCGGATATTAGGTAGATGATTCTCACATCTAATAATTTGATCACCTTATTTTTTAATACTTTCATCATGTTTGAATTGAGACGCCTTTAAGGTTGTTTAATTAGTTTGACATCCTTATCGAGGTGGATCCGATGGGTGCATATGGAAGGTCTTATACCCTTGATGTTAGAAATGGTACAGCACAAGGCTCCTTTGTGGTCCCTTAGAACTTTTAACAATTTTATCTCTTGATCCTTCTCTAAAAATGAAGAGATCACCACAGGATAAGTTTTATTTTCACCTAAGTATACATACTTAAGCTCATTTGATAGTGGTTTTAAATCAAGCTTTGGAACATTGGTTGGTGATGGCAGAGGTCGCGAGTCCTCAATAGATAGGATTTGAGTGCGCGGTCTCCATTGATACATACCAATGTCCTGGGTGGTAGTGCTCTCATTATCATCAAAAATTTCAGCAAGCACTTTTTCTAAATCAAAATTTTTCAAGTCCCCAATGACTTGAATCAATTCCTCAGTCAGACTAGGTTCCAATTCTTCTTCTATCAAGCAGTCCATGAAATTCAGCTCATGGATCTCATTATTATTAATGGGCTGCTTCATAGATTGAAAATATTTAGCTCTAGAGTCATGTTACTAAAAGACAAGTTCATCATTCCATTCCTGCAATTTATGATTGCATTTGAAGTTGCTAAGAATGGGCGGCGTAAAATGATGGGAACTTGAGCGCTAACATTTACACATGGTTCAATGTCTAGTATAATAAAATCCACGGGGAAGTAGAATTTCTCCACTTGGACTAGCACATCCTCTAAAATTCCCCTTAGTACCTTAATGGAGCGGTCAATGAGTTGGAGTGTAATTGTGATTGGTTTAAGCTCGCCTAACCTCATTTATTTATAGACCGAATAAGGTACTAACTTGACACTTGCACCCAAATCTAGCAAAGCATGTTCAATTTAAAAATTCCCAATAATATAAGGAATAGTGGGACTTCCTGGGTCTTTGTATTTAGGTACAACCCTTTTTTGAATGATAGCGCTCACTTTCTTAGTAAGGAAGACCTTTTTGTGCACATTTAATTTCCTCTTTACAGTGCACAAGTCCTCGAGATATTTAGCATATGATGAAATTTGTCTAATTGCATCAAGCAGAGGAATATTGATAGTAACCTTTTGGAGCATCTCCAACACCTCTTGATATTTCATGGGGACAGTTGGATTTCGAAGTCTAGATGGAAATGGAACTGGAGGCTCATATGACTTAGTCTTTTTATCCTTTTGTTGTTGCGACTCTTGAACCATAGCCAGTTCATCATTCTCTTGAGACAGTGGCTCATCCTCTGATATTTCTACCGGTTGCATTATCTTGTTATCGACTTCTTTTCCACTTCTCAAGGTAATGATGGCCTTAGCTTGTTCATGATGTAGGTCACTTGGATTTGAGTCTCCAATGAAATGTGTGTTTCTAGGGTTTGGCACAGGTTGAGAAGGAAGGGTACCTTTTTCCCTATCATTTAGTTGAGTGTCAATCCTAACCACAGCTGCCTTTAATTCTTAATATGATTGGATTAGAGACTGATTCATTTGAGCTTGAGAGTTCGTGAATGCAATCAATGCATCCTCTACAGATGATCTCTTTGGTGGGGGCACATATGGTGCATTGTTTGGTGCCCCAAAGAAGTTGTTTTGCAGACGCATTTGAGGTGCATTGGGCACATTAATTTGTGGTCCATTCCTCCAACTAAGATTAGAATGATTACGCCAATTTGGATTATATGTGTTTCCCATTGGTTGCGTAACTGACCTTTGGTAGTTATTTATAGCATTTGCTTGATCATGCTCATGTGTGATATTTTGTACAACTGAGATTATTAGACAATCCTTTGTGTCATGATCTATACCACCATAAATGCTACAAAAATTACCTAAGGAAGTGTCTGCTTTAACCATATTAACCTTCCTAATTTCCAAGGTTTCAACCTTTCTAACCAATGCAGTGAATTTTACATTAGGGTCGTCTTCCTCTCTTAGGACATACATCCCCGCTTTCTCTCTAGGAATGGGTCTAATTTGGTCTAGTTTAGCAAAGACATCCCATGTCTGCGTATTCTCTGCTAACATATCTAGAAAATCTCAAGCCTCGCTATGATCTTTATCAAGAAAGGTTCCACCACACATCATCTCTATAAACTGACGGGTATCCATGGTGAGCCCCTTTCGGAACGCATCAATCACGTGTCATGATTCATAACCATGATGTGGACAAGTAATTAGAAGGTCTTTGAAGCGCTCCTAAGCTTGAAAAAATAGCCCATTCCCCTTTTGGGAGAATGACATGATTTCTTGTTTTAGTGCATTTGTTTTGTGCTCGGGAAAGAACTTTTTCAAAAACTCTCTACTTAAGGCTTGCATGAAGTGATGGTATTAGGTCTTAGAGAGTTGAGCCATGTTTGGCCCGATCCTTTAGAGAAAATGAGAATAACCTAAGCTTAAGTATATCCCTATTAGCATTGTTTACTTGGAATGTTGCACTACTTCCTCAAAGTCCTTGAGGTGCAAGTAGGGGCTTTCAGAATCTAAGCCATGAAATTTAGAAATTAATTGAATCACACCTAGTTTAAAACCAATGTTCCCTGTGTGAGCAGGGAACACTATGCAAGATGGTAAAGTTGATCTCTCAAAGTGTAAATGTTCACGTAAAGTCCATAGTTGGTTTAACACATTCATATGAACTTCATTTTCATCCTCAAGAGGAGGATTAGGTTGATTTTCTCTGTTTTGATTTATAATTGGATCTGGCAGATTTGGATTTGGATTATCAACTGGGTCTGTCATAGAATCCAAGTGATGTTGATGCCTCTTCTAAGTGAATGATCAAGGCCTGAAACTAGTTCGTCTTCGAAGGAGAGTCGATTGTTTTAATCCCTACTCCAATTGGACATAAACCATCCACACCACACAACAAATACTACTAATTCAAATAGCAAGTATAATACTTAAAATAAAAATAAAAACTTAACCAACAACCCAGGCGGCAGGGCCGACCATGAGGGTTCAATCCACAAAGCAAAAATAAATCAACAACCCAGGCGGCAGGGCCGACTATGAGGTTTCAGTCCACAAAGTAAAATAAATCAACAACCCAGACGGCAGGGTCGATCATGAGGGTTCAGTCTACAAAGCAAAAATAAATCAACAACCCAGGCGGCAGGGCCGACCATAAGGGTTCAGTCCACAAAGCACAAATAAATCAACAACCTAAGCGGCAGGGTCGACCATGAGGGTTCAATCCACAAAAAATAAATAAATAAATAAATCAACAAAAGTAAAACTAATGCAGAAATTAAACTATGCTAATCTGGAAAATAGATTCAGTGGATGATCTTTGTGATCAAACAGCAACTGTAGGACAACCATAGCAGTTGGGTGATAAAATCCCAAGCAGGGCAACCTTATGTCATAGTTAGTGCTTGAAAGACCCAACTAAATTTACTTTCAAAGAAAAAGAAAAAAATCTACAGAAAATTTGGAGGGTTTAGAAGAGAACTTACATTAGCTATCTTGCACAGATCTGATCTATCTCAGTCTCTCCCCGGCAACGGCGCTAAAAACTTAATTGCTTGCATAGTGAATATGGGGTCGATCCCACAGGGAGATGAATTGTGAGAAGGAAAAAATCAAATGCAAAACTAAGTAATAAAAACTAAACTGATGATTTGATTTTGGAATTTTTGAATAAATGTAATTCAACTGAATAAAATAACACCCAAGCTTTAAAGTTCCACACATAGATTAATGTTCAAAAATCATGATGACTTGGATGACATAACTAGGATCTGAGCACTATGGTCAGCCTAAATGAAAAATAAAACAGTTTAAATATTTTAATAAGTGATATAAAACATTAGAAAATCATGGATTTGCACCATTGATATATATTCTCAAGCGTTAGTGATTTTAAGAATTCAATATCAATGAGAAAATTAATGAAAATTAAAGAAATAGAACAGGTTGAGAACCTCTCCTATCTAGAAAATCTGATTGATCTAGGATAAGCCTATCCATCAATGTGGATCTCATATGACGGAAACATATGGATCTCACAAAAGGATAGAAAATAAAACCTAAAAAATAGATAACATGCATACACCATTCTTCTCATCATTAAAACAATCAATCATCATAACTTAAAGAATTATTAAACCCATGTACTTCCCTTCTAGCATGGGCTAGAAGGAACTTAGAAAAACATAATTAAAATAAGAAATAAATAAATAAGAAGAAATAAATAAATGCAAATATAAAAGATTTTTTTAAAAAATAACTTATAAAACTCTAATAAAATTAAAAACTCTTTAAAAACCATAAATTTTGTTTTGGGATACCTTAAATGATGCTTAGGAGTGCCCTACGAAGCCCTATTTATAAGTAGGGAACTCCAATTTTCATACAAAGTTGAAAAACCCTAGAAACCGCCTCAAATATACGCAGTTTTCTAAAATAGACTTATCGCTACACAATTTGTTTAAAATAGATTTCCTTCTGCATAGCTTTTCAAAATAGATCTCAGAGCTTCAGAATACACTTTTTCAGGATGATTACAGGATTCTTCACTTCAAATCTTTGATTTTCTTCATTCTTCACTTGGTTTTCCTGGATCTTTGGCATATGAATTCTTCAATCTTGGTCTCCTAAGATCCATCCCTTGCCTTGGTGATTCTTGAGCATCAAATCCATTCTTTTTAGTACCATTTTTCAATCTAAGCTCTTAAATTTACCTTACAACACAAACATGAGTAAAATAGAACATTAAGCTAATTCATGTTCATAAAATCATGATGTAAATGAGAAAAATTATGCAATGTTTGAGTCACAACAATCACATGACTCAAAAATTTGACTTCTTCCTTCCAGAAGTCGCATTTCCTAAATTGCGCAAATATTCAATTTTTCTTAAGGGTCTCAAGGACTGCTCGTAAATGTTCTTCAAGCTCTTCCCAACTCCTTGAATACACTAATATGTCGTCAATGAATATAATGACGAATCTGTATAAAAATAGCCTGAAGACTCAGTTCATGAGATTCATGAACATTGCTGGAGCATTAGTGAGTCCAAACGGTATAACTAGGAACTCATAGTGGCCAAAGCAGGTTCTAAAGGCTATTTTCTGCACATCCTCATCCCTGACTCATAGCTAATGGTACCCTGATTGTAGATCGATCTTTAAGAAGTATTGAGCACCTCTTAGATGGTCAAACAAGTCGTCAATTCTGGGCAAAGGGTATTTATTTCAGACCATGACTTGGTTTAATCTTTTGTAGTCTACGCACAATCGCAATGTGTCGTCCTTCTTTGTCACAAATAGGACCGAAGCTCCCCATAGCGAGACGTTGGGTCGGATAAAGCCTGATTCTAACAATTTGTCAATTTGAGTCCTTAGCTCTTCCATCTCACATGGGGGCATGTGATAAGTTAGGAAGGAAACAGGTGTAGCACCCGGAGTCAGATCGTTCGTGAAGTCTATCTCACGTCGAGGAGGAAGTCTGCGTATGGCTTTGAATACATCGACGAAATCTTGGACCATGGGAGTGCATGTTAGCGAGGGTCCATCATAACCCTCCTCTAATGAAGCATAATATAAAATTTTACGTTCATGGCTGACCTGGACTGGGAATGTGAAGGAAGTGCCATCATCTTCATATATTTTCACAGATATAGTGTCACAATCAATTTCTGCCTTCATCATAGTCAATCAGTCCATGCCCAAGATGACGTTGTAATGAAAAATCTTGGTCGCTATCAGGTCCACAAGTACCACCTTGCCCCCAAGTCTATGGGGCAATCACAACACATCTTCGTCACTTCAGAGAAAGTCCCAACAACGGCATTGATATTCACTCCTACAATGAAAATGAGGCGTAGCCCTAGATGCATGACGGTTGCATGCGATATGAGAGAAGTAGTGGATCAAGTGTTCACCAAAAGAAACATGGGAGTACCTTGTATGTGGGTTGTCGCCTCGAAGGCCGTAGGAGTGGGGATGACTACATCCTGGCCCTCTTTCACTAGTACATGAACTCGAGCTTGCTGCGGAAAGTTTGGTCGCTGCATAGGCTATTATGGCGGCCTAACCTGAGGTGTAGGAGGGTGACAGAACTGCTGGTCCAGTCCTATCACCCTCAATGGAGGAATCTACATGGCTTGCGGTGGAGGCCTATTGATACATTAAGGGGGCATGAAGTGGTGGTCCCTCATCCTTGAAAAACAAAAAGGCTCCAAGTGACCCACCCTCTTGCAGTACTCATGCGATTTGGCTGTATGGAAGGGGTCGGGGTGACTGCAAGCCTAGGAGGAGAATTTGGGCATGGCCTTTTCCCAGCAAAGGATGAGGACTGTCCTTCAGTCCTACTTTGCAAACCCAACTGTGAACGGTTCCATAAGACTCGCTCCTCGTCTTGTTCCACCCGTAGCGACATCTCAACTAGCTCGGCATACGTCCTAATGTTCGCACAACACATCTTTGAGCAAATGTCACTCCTCTGGCCCTTAGTGAATCGTCGCATCTTGTCACTTCTTCTGTAACTATTTGGGAAGCGTAGCGCAACAATTCAGTGAAGCGGTTCTCATATTGCACTACGAACATCCCTCCTTGTTGGAGGTGTAAGAATTCATTCTCCCTCTCATACCGGTATGTCTGTGGGAGGTATTTCTGATTGAAGCGTGCCTCAAATGCTTTTCACATCCACACATGATTCTCTGGGATGGTCCTAAGGACGCTTTCCCACCATAGATCCGCCTCCTTCTCGAAGAGGTAATAGAGAAGTTCGACACTCTCCGCTTCGGAACAATGGAGAGACCGAAGCAACTTGGTAACCCGGTTGAGCCAGTACTCAGCTTCCTCTAGGCGCTGGGTGCCAGCAAAAGTGGGTGGCCTGAACCTTTGAAATCGCTCGAATAGATTGCCTGTGGTGGCTGCATGCGGGGCTATGCTAGGTTACTCCGGTTGTTGCATACTCATATTGTGAGCCATGGTTCCTATCATGGTAGCCAACATATGTTGTTGTTGTTGCATAAGAAGCAACATCTGGCCCATTTGGTCCATGGCCAGGGTTATCGGAGGTGCAGATGTCGTGGCTTATGTTGGCGGCACTTCCGGGGCCGCTTCTTAGGTAGTACTACCCTTGTTGTGGGAACCAGTCGCCCCTTGGTGGCCTTGTTGATCATCGAATATTTGGTCCCTCTCGACCAGGCCGCCGTAAGGTAGGCGAACAAAACGAGCATCACCCTTAGAGCGCATTCCTGGAAAGACGTTCCTTAGAGTGTTAATCACTAGAGCATCGCGTACACAATGCATATAAGACCTATAAGTTAAATTCACGAGTATAACAACTATACATACAAGGCATTCACAAGCAAGAAGAAGACTTCAAGACAATCCATGCCTTCATATTAAATCCAAAATGCCATTAGAATGGCCAGTTACACCCTACAGTATGGATTACATGTGTTACTAGACATCCCAAACATAAAGGAAATACAATCTAATCAAAGTGAAAGTTCTAACTATCCTTCAATACATGGAAATAGTCCTAACTAACTCAAAACAACTACTAACTATCAGTAAAGTTAAGCTACTACTCTTCTAGGTCAGACGAGGATGGGGGTGCTTCATCCCCTTTGCTACAGCAAATTAAAGCCTCAATGGCCTGATATATCTCCTTGTTCCATTTCTCCTGCTCTGCATGGTGCCTTGGTTGGCTTTCATCCATCTTGATCATTCTAGCGTCGAGCGCATCGAAGCGCTTACATATGTCTAGAGTGGCAAGGGATCCACCGCTGACTTTTTCGGCTTCCTCAATTTGTTCGACCTCCTCAGCTTCATCCTCATCCTCATTCTCGTCCTCGTCACTTCCATCGCCTTCCTCTTCCTCTTCGTCGGCATCCTCAAACTCCTTAATGTGGACTTGTCTCTGCTTGGGGCCTATTCATATATTATTTAACATGTCATTGCCCAATAACTACGTTGGTATAAGATTTTCATCCAATCCACCCACTCTGTATTGCCGAGCCAACTGACAGACCAGGTGACCAAATGGAAGGCATACATTCTTTCGTGATGCCCTTGCAGCCCTCACAATCTGATGGAGTACTACGCTGGGGATGTACACATTTGTTCCCTATCCTACTTGATATAAAAACTCTACCATAGAGCGGGAGCACTCGGTGCGATTCTTCAGTCTTGGATACACATTATGGGTGCAAATGCGGTGAAGTACTGGGTACTCGGGGGTCAAGGTGGACACGTTTAGGCCAATTTCTCGCCTCCATTGGGCAACCTGTTCACACAAAAAGCGAGTCCGCTTGTCGCGGGCTCGACTCATATCCAAATTTCCCTCATCAATTTATACCTCCCCCAGTGGCACTCCAAGTACGTCAGAAATTTCCTCCACCCCTAAGTGGAACCGCTTGCTACCCATTATAAGATCAATGCCCAACGACTTGAATTTAAGGTTTCTGATTCGGGTGTAGAAAGCCCTGGCTTAACCCTCTTTAGCTTGGGAACCTCCATAGAATATGGGACCCCATTCCTTTTCCATAAGTCGATTGAGCAGAGTGAAATTTTCGAACAGGTGCTCCTCCACAAAGGCTTCGAAGGTGACCTTGCGATCGCAAAAATTTTCCATATCTTCGACAGGCGGTGGGGAAAGTTGAGTTGCGAGCCCTCTTTGGGAATCATTCCTTTGCTTGGACCGGACTTCCGAGCTTGACTTTCCTTTTGGATTGGCCTTCTTCTTACTACGCCTTTCTCAGCTCGGACCCGCCTCATCGGGAGCCGATCTCTTCTTCCCCATGAGGGAAAGAACCACCGAAATGGAGAAGAAGGCAGCAACGGTTGTCAAGACCGCCAAATGCCTCGGTTAGGATGGATGGTGTATGGGAAATCTAGGTGGATCGTTAGAGGAAAGATCTTAGGAATGGTTTTGAGAATGGGTCTAGGAATGGGTTTGGGGAATATATTTTTGGAAATGGTTTAAGAATGTATTTGAGAAAGAGTGGTTAAGAATGGGTAGGAAGTGGTGGGTTTGGGTTGGATATGAGGAAGAAGAGATGGGAGTTTGTTAGAGGGAAGGGATTTGAAGAATGGGTTTGGGGAATGAACTTGGGGAATGGTGGGTTGGATATGAAGAATAAAATATGGGTTTTCTCTAGAGGTTTGGAAGAATGGA
Source organism: Magnolia sinica (assembly GCF_029962835.1). Lineage (NCBI taxonomy): Eukaryota > Viridiplantae > Streptophyta > Magnoliopsida > Magnoliales > Magnoliaceae > Magnolia > Magnolia sinica. Next base: position 7,952,820 of record NC_080584.1, on the reverse strand, counting down.
GGGTGGTGTGAAGAAGAAGAAGGTGGGTGTGGGGATTGGGTTTTGAGAATGGGAGAGGGAGAGGTTTTCCTAGGGTTTAGAAGGGATGGTGTGGAGTGGGAATGAGTCTAATGGACTCTATACATCCCTAAATAGTAAGAGAAGTGGGCCCCACATGTGTGTACATTGCAAGGGAAGAGGGACAACCTATTGGAGGCTGAGCGGGGTCCCGCCGGCTCGCTGGACAGTTGAGCGGGGGCCACACACGCTGGGCGGGGTCCGACAGAAGCTCTGGACATCTGGATGGGGGCCACGCCAAGTGGGCGAGGTCCCACGTGTGGCTGGAAGGTTGGACGGGGTCGGGCGAGGTCGTGCGAGCGAGGGCGCGCGGACGAGAGGAGTCGTGCGAGTGGGGTCCCACCGACCGAATGTTTTTTAAGAGGGGTCCACTTGTTTTACAGTTTCCTGAGGGTGGTTAAGGCCCCCCAAGAGATGTCATATATGATTTTGGGGTAGGAGAAGCCGATCTACGCAATGGGCATAGTTATTTCATAAGATTCCTCCCTGTTTGTGGTCAAAAATCTATTTTATCTCCATTTTCACTATTTCCAATAAATTTTTGTTTACCCCTAAATCCCTATCCCCGAATGGGTCGAAACTATCAATTTCGGTCATGTATTAACTCATTCGGTCTAGGATGATGGTTTTGACCACCTAATCATTTAGTTTCGGGCTCCTTCCTAACAATGGGTTGAGGTACTTTAAGACTCTCGGTCCATTTCCTAACGTCACTACCCTCTCTCGCTCCCCAATCGTGACTCCTTGGGAGTCTTACCTACCATCTAAGATTACCGGTTCAGGGACTGGAATGGTCCCTAGCATTTCTAAGTCTCTGTTGTGTTTCCTCTCAAATCAACGGACGTGTTAGTGAATTCATGGTCCACGGCCCAATTAATTCCAAACCATTGCTCTGATACCAACTTGTAACGCCCTGAAAATCGGGGGTCGTGCATACGCTCAACTCCCAAGTTTCCGGGTATTAACTTTAACCAATTTTACTGTTTTGTGTTTAATCCGGTTCATTGAGCAACATGTAATTACTTGAAATATGAATCACAAACACAATTAATCTACTAAAATAGAAGTAGTTAAATATGTATATACATGCCCAAAAATATCAATGGGTCACACACAGCGTTGCCCAGTAAAATTTCAAAAGAATGATAAGTCCAAAAGAATATTGCGCTGAGTCTACCACTCAGCGATCCAAAATAGGCTGCTAAATCTATGGTGAGCCACCCATCAGATGGAAATATGACAGCTCATCCTCCTCCTCAATGTCAGCGCCGCTCGGCTCCTCTAACTCAGTGCCACCTACAACTAATGAAGAGTCTGGTTGGTGTTTTAAAACACCATCCCAGAGTGGGAGAGAGTGATCAACTCAGTGGGTGCTATTAGTCTTAAGTTACACAAACATTAGTTATATTATAAATCTAATGAAAGGCATACATTTATAAAGTCCTAACTAATCTTGTTAATGCAAATGCATGGAATATGATATGATGTATTCCCTCACAACAACACTCCCTCGAGCGACTTCGTCTAATGATCGCGCATGACCAACACTCCCTCATTGCGACCTCGATTGCCGAGTCGCCAACCTAACTAGTGTGATGCGGTTGTGATAATGTTAGCTGAGTTTTTAATTAATTCCGTTCATCCAGCAGATTAGGAAAACTAGTACACCCCACATATCAATGCCCTCAACTAGCTGTTAGGCCAAGGCCCCTCAATATGCGAGGTCGAGACCCCACGATCCTTAATCTCATCGGGTTCCTCATTCCCGATTCAAGTACATGGGGAGTGCTGAGAAGAGGGATCACTCATAGTCACTACGGGGAGGCTCGTCACCCCAGCATAGGCCAACAGCTTGAACACAGTGTCCCATTCCATCATGCCTGGCTCTCGAGTCAGTGGATCGGATTCAAATGGTTATCAATGGGCTCCAATGGTTGATGGGTGTTCCAGGTTCCATTTAGGTGTGAGCAGACAGGGTTTACAAATATGGTTGGTCAATACGTGGACTAGACAATGCGAGTTCAGGCGAGTACGTGATGGACAACATCGGGTACAGGCGACCCACGTAGTCTAACTACTGTCGCCCATTTGCATCCACCCAAATCCGTCAGCCTAGCCTCAGGAAAGTCCTACCAATGGGACCTCCTTCTCTCACCTCAGTTTCCTGAGCAACCTAGGAATTTGATGGTATTTAATAGCACTTCAACTAATTATGGTTTATCATCTAGCACAAGTGATGTCAAGTAGTCATACATTAAGCATATAAATTTAAATTTCTCTGTAAATGCGACTACTAACATTATTACGAAATAAATGTACAAGTGTGTTGTGTAGGTTAGTAAGGAAGCCAAGAATTTCATATATCTCATAGTACAAAATACACAAGGGTCAATACAACATACATGTTATAAGGAAATATTGTATAAAAAACAAGCAAGGAATGAACAAACAATCATCAAATTCATGCCCAATCATGTTGAGGAACAACAAACATTTCAAAATCATTCCATGTTGATTGAGAAGGTCTAAAATGTAAGGTCTTGCCTAAGTTTTCTCTAGATTCTCCAAATACATCACTCTATCAAACATAATCATTAGATTCATACTAAAATTGGTGCTAGGCCACCTAAGAATAATAGTCCGCACCTATGGATCGTTGAGAACTCTAGGAAACGATCTAGGGTTGCCAAACTCGCGGGTTGATTCGTAAAGATCCTAAGTCAAATGAACTTGCATGTTATGATTACATGTAAATCCTAGCTCAATACAAAGGATTACAAAAAGATGGGTGCTTACCTCTCCAATCGATTGGAAATTGAGCTTGGAGTTGTGGATGTGGGAGAAAGGAAGGAGATTTGCTAAGGTTCCAAGTTTCCTTGGGCTCCTCCACCAACAACACCCTCTTTCACTCTCTTCTTCCTCCTTTCTCTCTCCTCTCTCCCTTTATTGCTGGATTTTTGGTGTGAGAGTGAGTAAGAGAGTGGGTTTGGGATTTTATTTCCTGGGTTTTGGCCAAATGGCCTTATGTTCCAACAATTTCCCTTAATGGCCCTGTGGGGGCCCCTTCTAGCTTAAGGATAGCCTTGTCACCCTCTTGGCCACCAAATTTGGTGAGTAGGTGTCTCATGGTCCGATGAGGGGCTATGCAAAATTTGAAGACAAACGGATGCAGGGTTTCATCGTATGGTTCCGATCTGTAAATGGCCCTATGGGGTCCATTCTGGTCGTTGGGGCGATTCTGATGCCCCCCTGGTTATGAAATTTATACGGTAAGTGTTCCATATCTCGATGAAGGATCGTGCAAAGTTTAAAGGCAAATGGATGCGGGGTTTCACCACAAAGGTCCAATTTGCGATCAACAGTCACCATTTCATGATCAGGTTCCAAATTTTGTAAACAGGCGTAGTAAAATATTTTAGACTTTCACCATAATTGTAGAAGAAATCTAATGGCTGCAAAGCCTAATATCTCAATTTCATTTAAAAGTGCCAGATTTAAATTCTATCCTTTGGGTCAAGGCTGGGGCGAGTTGCGCTTGGTAAGCGCCATTAGAACGACGTGGATAATTAATTTCTAGACGTCTACTGAGTCCGTGGTGTGCGATGGACCACAAGCTCAGTGAGATCTGTGGTTTCCCCAATTTTTAGATTTTTCTGACCTTCCTTGCCCATTGCACGGCCCGTACAAGTTGTTGCCAAGTGCAAATAGGCTATATGGCTTAGCGGCCCACACTCGGTCCGATCATAACTAGACTGGTCCACCTTACTGGGATAATCCTGGGTTTATTTGTTAGTGGTATCCCACACACGAGCAGTTTAGCGACCGGTCCTACTGAAAATCCTACGTGGACGCCTCAGGATACAATTCTAATTGAACAGGGCGTTACAATGCAGCTACCATCACTAAGGATCAGCCTCTCAAGGAGCTGGCGACAGGTCCTCATCTCTAGGTTACAGCTACTCAGGATCCCCTAGAGTCTCCCTCTTCCCGGCTGCCCACAAATCACCTAATATCAATAGTTACCTCGCCGTATAAGAGATCCAGATTATGTAAATCAGCCCCGCTTCTAAACCCATGAGTCAATTCGATCCGTGCTCCTCCAGTCAAAATGCTTTCCTCTCGAAGCAGCTGCAACCTTGTGTTTCTTTTGAAACTTTCCCCCTACTCTGAGCCCCAGGGAGAATGGGGCTCAAACCCAATTGCATAGCATCCCCTCCCACAATATAAAAGAGTTGTTATCTTCTAAAGACTTCCTATCCCCTGACAAATCAAGTCATCAAATAGTGCAAGAGCTAAGTTTTGCTGATCAGGCTTTTGTAAATCCCGATCACGCAGATATCAGGGATACCCCAATAGTATCTGGATCCATTGAGGTAGATCTGTCTCCATTCTTTTCCTCCCCCACAAGAACTGCAGACCGGATTTTCAGTGGCTCCACAATCCTTACTGCAGAAGTGCAAATTGCAGGCTCTATTACTTCTTTAGGAGGAAAATCAGATCAACCAGCCAGCCCAATCCAGAGTATGTCATCTACTCCTCTTCAGCATTCAATTCAGGAACCTAGAAACAGCAAAGATAAAGACCAACTACAACATCCATCCCAGCAATCAGTCCAACATTTCTCATTAAGAAGGTGTTCAAAGATTATTTATAGCAAAGGAACTTGGGAATCCAGGCTTAAGCGATTGAAAAGAAGGGTCGTTATCTGGAATGCTTGTGGGGTAGGCAATGTCCGCACTATCTGTACCATCAAGAGACTTATTAGAAATCATAATGCTTTTATCCTAGCAATCCTGGAACCTATGCTCTGGGAAGATAAGAGAGTGGGGATTGGTCTCACCCTTGGTTTCCACTCCTCCTGTTCAAATGGAGCAGGAGGGAAGAATTGGGTTTTTTACAAGAATCTCAACTCCATCTCTATTTTACACTTGATTAATTAATCTCTTACCCTTTCAGCTTCAATTCAGAATTTTCAGCAGAAAATCACTCTTACAGTGGTCTATGCTAGTTGCATCAGAAGCCTAAGAAGAGAGCTATGGAGTGATCTGGCTTCTATTTCTTCTTCAATGCAAGGCCCCTAGTCAGTTTGCGGAGATTTTAATGCAACAATTTCAGCCTCAAAAAGAAGAAGTAACAGAGTTTCGGACAGGTCCAGTTCTTCTGATTTTCTGGATGCTATTAATACGGCAGGTCTGATAGACGCTAGTTTCTCGGGAAACCGTTTCACGTGGTGTAATAATCAAAGTGGATCGACACATGTTTAGGCGAGATTAGACAGAGTTCTGATCAATGCGGCTTGGTCCAACCTTTTTAGCAGGTTCCATGTTAAACATCTCCCCAAGATTAACTCAGACCATGCCCCTCTTCTCCTGAATTCCTCTCCCCCCCCCCCCCCCGCATCTAGTCTGGAGGCCCAAAACCGTTTCATTTTCAGAACATGTGGCTTCTTCATGATTCCTTCAAACAGGTTGTCAAGAGTCCTAGATCAGCGAGAGTTCAGCCCATCTGATTTTCAACGTTGTTTCCAAGCTGAAAAATGTAAAAAGGGCGCTCAAAGTTTGGAAGAAGGAGGTAATTGGTGATATCTTCTTTCAGGTGAATCAGACGAAACAGGATTTAACAGCATTAGAAGGCAGATTGCAAGACGATTCAATGGATGCCCAGCGGACTGGTGTTTTAGAAGCAAAAAATCTAGAGTGAATTAGCTGGAAGCGGGGGACAAAAACACTCGCTATTTTTATGCAGTGGCTACTGAGAAGCAGATAAGAGCAAATATAATTTCAATTACTTTGGATTCGAGGTAGTTGTTCGAAGACCCAAATCATATTAAAAAGGCTGCAGTGGAGTTCTTTTTAGAGTAATTCCAGGCTGCCCCCAGCTCGTCAGATGCCAATATGTTGGAGGTAATCCCACCCTTAGTTTCCTTGCAACAAAATTATTTTCTCTTGCCCCCCCCCCCCCCCCCTGCGTTGCAGGAGGTTACGCAGGCTATGAAATCAATCCCCACAAACAACGCATCCGCCCCTAATGGTTTCACTGTGACGTTCTATGCTGGTTGCTGGGACATTGTGGCACAAGACATCCTCAAGGCTGTAATTTACGTCTTCCAAGGAGGGCCCATCCCGAGAGCAATTAATACATCCTTTATTTGCCTGGTGCCGAAGAAATTTACCCCAAGAAGCTTCGCTGATTTCCATCCAATCAGCTTGTGTAATTGCTTCTATAAAATAATTTCAAAGCTCATAGCAACTAGATTAGGTACAATTCTTCCAACTATTATCACTCCTGAATAAGGTGCATTCATCCAGGGCCGTCCAATCTCAGAAAATATAGCTCTCACTCAGGAGGTCCTTAGGGACATTAACAGTCAGTCCCATGGTGGGAATATTATCCTTAAAGTGGATATGGAAAAGGCATATGATAAAGTAAATTGGGGATTTCTGAAGGCGATCTTTCTCGGTTTGGTTTTAGCGACTTGTGGATTAACCTGGTGGAGAATTGTTGGGCCTCCTGCTAGTTCTTAGTTTTAGTTGATGGCGAAGCTACAGGTTTCTTCAAGTCATTCAGGGGGCTTCATCAAGGTGATCCTCTTTCTCCAAGCTTGTTCATCATTGCAGTAGGTGTTAAGTCGTGGGCTGAATCGCCAGTTAGACCAAGGAAAATGTCTTCCGTTCAAGCTTAGAAGAGGTTGCCCCCGTCTATCCCACTTACTTTACGCCGATGAACTCTCCTCTTCTTTAACGGCGGGCTGAAATCGATATGAGCTACTAAAGAGTTTCTGGATTCCTATCAATTGGTGTCAGGTCAAACAATCAATCAGCACAAGAGTTCATTTCTTTGCTCTAGCAGCCTTCCCCCTGCCAGGATTAGAGCCATTACGAGAACTCTTGGGATTTCCAAAGCGGCGGCCCCTTTTACGTATCTTGGGATTCTCTTGGTGATTGGTAGGCTGAAAAGTGCAGATTTTCAGTCGTTGGTGGACAAAGTGATGGCCCGTATCGAGGGGTGGCAAGCGAGATTTTTATCTCAAGCTGGGAGGACTGTTTTAATCAAGCATGTGCTCGGGAGCATTCTAGTGCACACCCTGGCTGCGTCTCATGTTCCAGGGAAAGTGTTGGCTTCTTTGGAAAAGCAGTTTACGAATTTCTTTTGGGGCTGGGCTAAGGGCAAGTGCAAGTTCCACTGGCGCAGTTGGCAAATGATCTCGCACCCCAAAGCAGAAGGAGGGCTTGGGATAAGAAAACTTAAGGAAACAATGGTTGCCTTCCGTCTTAAGATGGCTTGGGATATTAATTTCAATGAGTCCAATAGCCTTTGGAGAAGCTTCATGCGTGCCAAGTACGATCAGTTCGTTGATGCTCCAAACTCTCTCAGGCCGCCTTCTTATGCTTCACCTCTCTACAAGCATATTGCGGCTCAAATTCCCCTTCTTAAAGCATCGTCGGTGTGTCAAATTGGTATCGGTAACAACAACCTTTGGCCTTCAAATTGGAAAGGGCTGGGGGCCCTCCTTTATTGCATGGAGTCACATATTCCTCCTGCTATGCGCCAGTTACAAATCAATCATCTACTTGGTTCGTTTGGTCCGCTACCAATGTTAGCCGTTTTCAATTATCTACATCAGGATATCATTAATTTTATCTTCTAAGGGGGATTTTGCTTATCTCCTGGCCCTGATAAACCTTCAAGTCTTTTATCTCCTGGCCATTCACTCCTTCAGGTCTTTTTTCGGTTCAATCAGCATGGAACCTCAGTAGGTTGAACCTTGCTCCTTTGGGCTGGATGGCTGGGGTATGGCATGTCAAACTCCCCCTGAAAATCTCTCTAATTATGTGGAAAATTTTAAGGAAGGCTATCCCGGTTGAAGTCTCGGTGCAGTCCAGGGGTATTCACTTGGCTTCAAAGTGCATATGTTGTGAGGAGAGGTGGTCCCAGGGTGGTCCCGGCCATGCTTTAGAGACCATTTAATACTTATTCATAGAAGGTTCCACCGCAAGAGCAGTTTAGGCATTCTATGGAGACTGGCTTGGCATAAATGTCCAAAGTCCCTCCACTGTGGAGCAGCGTTTGATCCAATGGTGGGCTTCCCCAATTACCAGCAAATCTGTAGCTCTGGCTAGACAAATTCTCCCATGTCTGATCTGTTGGGAAATCTGGAAGATGAGGAACACAGTAATTTTCGATGAAGTAAAGCCCTCCCTGGCTAACTTGTTCAGACGTATCAACTGGTGGCTTCAGCTTATCTGCCATAGCGATCAGTTCCAGATTCCAGGGCCTCCTCAAGCCCATCGTCCGACTAGTGTGAGGGCCTCTTCCTCTGCTGTTCCGCCAGTGCCAACAGCCCCGTCTGCCCCTACAGCTTCTGTCCAGCAGTAGTAGTCCCCCTGCCCTTCTGGCCCTCAGATTGCAGGGTCCTCAATGGCCCGAAATGGCCCTGCAGTTCTTCCTACATCATCCCCTGTCCTCCCCCGTCGTTCTCCTTCTTCTACCGGTCCTCGCCTCTTGGGCTGTGTGGTTAAATGCCAAAAACCTCCTGGCGGATGGGTAAAGATTAACGTCGATGGCTCTGCCCGCAGCAACCCTGGATTGTCGGGCAGTGGTGGCATTTGTAGAGGGGACAAATGTGAATTTCTTTTTGGGTTTTCTGAAGGCTACAAATATGGCTCCAACATGCATGTGGAGCTCAGGGCGGCCCATGATGGTTTGCAGTGGTGCCTACTCAAAGGTCTGCAGAAGGTGATTATTGAGTCGGATTCCCTACTGATAGTAAATTTTCTCTCAGGTTTAGTTTCGCCGAGCTAGAAGTGGAAACCGTGGCTTCTCAGAATCAAAGACCTCTCATCCGGATGTCAGGTGATTTTCTCCCATATCTTCAGGGAAGGAAATGGGCCCGCGGACGCCATAACCCAGTTGGGTAGTGGTAGCCAGGATGCCTCGTTCACAGATTGCTACTCATCCCTCCCTCCTCAAGTCAGAGGCCTGCTCTTCTTAGACAGAGTGGGGTTGGGCACCATCAAACCAAGTTGACGGCCTTTTGTTGGATCTCAGTCGCTGCTCTTTTTTCTTGCCCTTTTTCATTTCCTTGTATAGCCTATAAGATAGGTGTAGTCGTTTTGCTTTTTGTAAGGCCCATCTGAAGCTCTCACGTTCATCCTTTGTTAAGGTATTCAATGGATATACGACATTTTCGAAAAAAAAAGGGGACCCCATACAAAGAAAAAAAAGTATAAGGTCTTTAAAACGCTCCCAAGCTTGGAAAAACAGTTCATTCCCCTTTTGGGAAAATGAGATGATTTCCTGTTTCAGTGTATTTATTTTGTGCTCAGGAAAGATTTTTTTCAAAAACTCTCTACTTAAGGTTTGCCATATAGTGATGGTATGAGATCTTAGAGAGTTGAACCATGCTTTGGCCCAATCCCTTAGAGAAAATGAGAATAACCTAAGTTCGAGTGCATCTCTATTGTCATTGTGTACTTGTAATGTTGCGATCACTTCCTCAAAGTCCTTGAAGTGCAAGTATGGGCTTTCAAAATCCAAGTCATAAAATTTAGGAATCAATTGAATCACACCTGGTTTAAAATCAATGTTCCCTGTGTGAGCAGGAAACACAATGTAAGATGTTAAAGTTGATCTCTCAGGGTGTAAATGTTCACATAAAGTCCGTGATTGGTGTAACACATTCTTATGAACTTCATTCTCATCCTTAAGAGGAGGATTCAATTGATTTTATTTATTTTGGATTGGAGTTGGATCTGGCATATTTGGATTTGCATTATCAACTAGGTCTGCCATGGAATCCAAGCAGTGTTGACTGTCTTTCCTAAATGAATGATCAAGGCCTGGGACTCCACCTTCGGAGGAGAGTCGATTGTTTTGATTCCTACTCCAACGGGACATAAACCATCCACACCACACAACTAAAAAAAATGCTACTTCGAATAACGAGTATGATACTTAAAGTAAAAACAAAAACTTATCCAACAACCCAAGCGACAAAGCCAACCATAAGGGTTCAAACCACATAACGAAATAAATTAACAACCCAAGCAGCAGAGCCAACCATGAGGGTTCAAACCACAGAGCAAAAAATAAAAAATTAATAAATCAAAAAAAGTAAAACTAATGAAGAAATTAAACTACGTTGATCTAGAAAATAGATTCAGCGGATGATTTTTGTGATCAAACAGCAATTGTAGGACAACCATAGCTCTTGGATGATAAAATCTCAAGCAGGGCAACCTTAGTGCTTGAAAGACCCAACTAAATTTACTTTCAAAATAAAACAGAAAATCTATAGAAATTTAAGAAGGTTTAGAAGAGAATTTATCTTAGAACTTACCTTAGCTATCTTGCACAGATCTAATCTCTCTTCGTCTCTCCCCACAATGGAGCCAAAAACTTGATTGCTTGCTTCCAAGTGCAGAGGTATGTAAGTAATATCCTGTGAATATAGGGTCGATCCCGCAGGGAGATGGTTTAGGAGAATGAAAAAAATCAAATGCAGAACTAAGTAATGGAAACTAAATAGATTAATTGATTTTGAAAGTTTTGAAGGTATGAAATTCAATTGAATTAAAACAACACCCAAGCTTCAAATTTCGCACATAAGTTAATGATCGATAAATTATTATAACTTTGATAACACGATTAGGATTCGAGCACTATGGTCAGCCTAATCAGAAAATAAAATAATTTAAATATTTTAATAAATGATATAAAAGATTAGAGAATCATGAATTAGCTTCATTAGTATATTTCTCAAGCGCCAGTGATTTTAAGCATTTAATATCCATGAGATAATGAATCAAAGAAATGTAGCAGGTTGAGAACATCTCCCATCTAAGAAATCTAATTGATCTATGTTAAGCCTATCCATCAATATGGATCTCACGTGATAGAAACATATGTATCTCACATGAGGATCAAAAATCTAAACCTAGATAATTGATAACATGCATACACCATTCATCTCATCATTAAAAATAATCAATCATCAAAACTTAAAGAATTATTAAACTCATGTGCTTCTCTTCTAGCTTGGGTTAGAGAGAACTAAAAAAATATAACTAAATTGCATAATGGAAAAGCAACAAGCAAGCAAGAAAATAAATAAATAAAGATCTAAAAATAACTTATAAAGATCTAAAAACCCTAGATCTTACCTTTGAATGCTTTGAATGATGCTTAAGAATGCCTTGGGAAGCCCTATTTATAAGTAGAGAACTCTCTCCTTCAAACTAGTATGAAAAATCTAAAAACTACCTCAAATTTTCTCACTCCGCATATGTACCACGAACTCCTTCAATGTCATGGAGCAGCCTTCGATGTCATCGAACATGTCCTCGATTCATCGAAAAAGACTTCGATTCCTCGAAAAATAGGTCTAGAGAGTTCAACGACCAGACTTAATTTTCTTGTAAAAATCGATGTCATCGAAGGGGTCTTCGAATCATCAAACCTTGTCCTCGATGTCATCGAACTGTCTTTGACTCATCGAAAATATGCTTCAATCTATCCATTAAACTTTGTCAGAAATCTGTGTAAAAATCAATGCAATCGAACTGACTTCGATTCATCGAACAGGGCTTCGATGTCATCGAAAAGTGGTCGATGTCATCAAAAAGGGCTTCTTGTTGATTTCTACACTTGTACATCCAATTTCCTTTCAACTCCACTTGGTTCCTTTGGATCTTAAGGTCTTGCAATCTCCATTCTTGGTCTTCAAAGGTCCATTCTTTACCTTGGTGATTCTTAAGCATCAAATCCATGCTTTTAACATTCTTTTTTTATCCAAGCTCTTAACACACCTTATAACACAAACATGTATAAAATATTCCATTAAGCAATATCATATTCATAAAACCAAGATATAAATGGAGGGAAAATATGCAATATTTTCCACTTAACATGCAAGTGCTTTAAATGATACTCGTGTTCAGATTGATAAGGAGCAAGGTACAAATATCAGGGATGTGTGGATGTATCTGCCCAAGAGAAGAAGTGTGATTTTGCAATTCAAGTCTAAATGCATTTTATTTTGTATCATGTATTAAATTATTTCTTTCCTGTATTTGTTAGCATTCAGACATTAGTTTGTATAAGCCCTATGAGCAGTCATTCGTATATTTTGAATGTGTATGCAAACTTTCATTTATTCTTGATCTGTTTCTCTTCCGCTAAACTGCTCACTCTAAAAAAGAAAAGAAAAAATATATACACGTAAAATTTTAGATATCTTTAAAGCTTAATACTTGGGTTTTTGGAAAATGAGTAGTATACTCGAGTTACGAAAAGCTTAGCGTTGACATCTGTTGGAAATTCGAGATCCATCATCAAATTGATCGGTCGGTTCTGTGAATGGAGCAAGCTGAATGAATGATAAGGTTGTCAACACAACCGATTCCACAACTCTCTAATCTTAATCAGGTGTGAGCGATGAAGTTATTAAGTGTGAAAGGAGATTGAATGACTCCATGGGTTGGAATATTATTACCTCCTCTTGAGTTTGACCTTCTATCTAATTTTTTAATCGACAAATGTCACTCATATTCTGTTTCGAATTAGAAACTGAGCATCATTGACTGAAGTATCTAGAATAGATGTATTGGCTTGAGGAGGTGGCACAGAGACTAGCTCTTCATAGGCCGAGAGCTCTCTGGTTCTTATGGGGGCGGGGGGGGGGGGGGGAAGAAAGTTAGATAGGAGGATTGCAAAATAATTTAAAATGAAAAGAACAAAATGATGAAACAACATCAACCTAATTTGACCAAATAGCAACGGTGGTAAATTGGTCGACTACTGATTAAATTTTGGTGGGATCGACGACTAAAGCCAGAGTTCAGTTAGAACGAGAAAAGGGAGGGGATTAGGATGATATGGCTTGAGAAATTGATCAAAATGAAGATTGTGACCATTTAATCTTTCATTTTTCATTTTGTCATTTATTAAAAGCCATATTAAAGTGAGCATATCTTTGTGTATCTTATATTCCTCTTTCTTCTCCCATGAATATTATAAAGGAGAATATCTAGCAAAAATTTGGTTTTGTAATATTTTTCAAAAGTTACGATAGCTTTCGCCAAATAAGAAAATTTTGGAGCAAATCGACCAGAAGTTGGATAAAATATAAGACGAGGAATAGAGAGAGGCTCGAGCTCAGAAATTTTCAAATTCGTTGGAGGAGCTGTAGGTGCTAGGATTAAAGTAGTTGTCGAAACCGTCTTAGTTGGACCTGCAATTGTGGTCATCTGACTCTTCAGTTCAGGTTGAAAGGGCTCAACTATTCTTATTAACATGAAAGAAGATTCGACTGTCTTTATTGGTATTGGGGATGGGATGGTTGATGCGACTGAAGTCATCTTCCTTGATTGTGTCTTCATATGGACAAGAAACACGGCCAATTGAGGTGTAGTTGATTTTTTGGTACATTGTTTAGTTTTCTTCTTCTTCTCGATTATAGGTTTCTCCACTTTGGATAAAGAAGAAAGTCGGCCAATGATCAATTTATGAGACCCACTAATCGAAGTTTCATAATAGTTTTTCTGCCATGAGTGAAATGACTCTAGTTGTTAATTAAGGATAGTTAGTAAAGAGGGGAACCATGAAAGAAGAGTTTGTAGAATCAAATCCTCTATGGAGAGTCTAAAATGTGCTAACCGAATCCACAATTAGTTGATGTGTTGGAGGTTGGTTGTAAGTTTGGTGAATTAATGGAAAGGAGATGCCTTGAGGCAAACCAAATTAACAAGTAAGAATATTAGGGTAGTATTGTTTGATTCCAACCTTGGCATTAACACTTATATCTATTATGCCACCATATGGTAAGTCTCTGCAGATCAAATAACTTTTCCAAGCCGCATCTCTAAAGCTTACCATCTCGGTATCAATTGGCCCATAGTCTTCTGTAAATCATATTAGGCCGAATTCTTTATCTTTAAAAGGACAGAATGAATGGTTGGACTTATCAATTAGATAAAAGAAATGAAGAAACACGTACACTCGGTGAAGGAATAATTGACTTTGGGGCAGAGTATATTGCAATGGACAAAAGAAGAGATTTCCACATCTGTTAGAATATATTTGACAATTTTTTCTCCAAAATATTCATAAAACCATATCTGGACAAGCTAAATAGGCCCGCTGGATTGGTAAAAACCATTCGTGGTTGCTTCAAATATATTGTTATAAAGGTGGCTGAGCACAAAAGGGGCGAGAGCAAGCTAGTTTCCTTGAGCGAGCACCTCGGCCAGATGGTTATATTCCTTGGTGATTTGAAAAGCACTCACACAGCAAAAATCAAAAAATCCACATCAAAAGGAAAGTTATGTGTTCTTGCTTATCAACTTCATCTTGAGATTTACGTTGTAGAAGCATAAAAGTGGAATACACCTTGTTGCTCTTGTCCGAAAGGGTGAAGGGATGTTAATTGAAACAAAGTTCAGATAAATAGGCTCACCAAAAGGCAAAAATGGGTAAAGGCATATATGTCCAAGATTGTTGGACCCATAAGGCCGCATTCAAATGGAACGTATTGTTTAGCTTACTCCAAAACATTGAAACTGGTGCGAGGAAGGTATTAGTTGAATATTCATGCAAAGAAAGTTTGATATATTCATATGTTCCAACTTACTTCCATGTGTTGCCATGTTGTGCTTCAACACGAGTAAACCATTCTGCCCAACCATTTAACAATTTTGGCCATGATCTTAGACACTTAAAAGCATTGAAAGGGTTTGGAAAATGATTGGATTGAACAACTAGAACTTCATCAGGGCACTTTGTGAAATATGGTTCGATTTCACTAAGTTGTTCTTGAGTAACCACATGGTGAAAGGCTGGACCAGGTGTTAACAATCCTTAATCGGTTCGATAGGAGTATTGAAAAGAAGGTCATTGACCACTCCTGAAGAAAGAACATCCATATCTTTGATGAACGATTCCAAGTAAAAGGTTGGAACATAAGAAGGTGACGATAATTGAGAGAAAGAAGACTGAAAGGGAGTTTCGACATGATAAAAGAAGCAAAGGGTGAAAAAAGGTAAACATCGACTTAGAGTTGTGTTTATGTATCGGCTGCGATACATGCACATTACTAAAAGGGCAATCGTGACTCCTCATACAATACGATTCTATACGACGTGTCACATGGACAACTTAGAGGGAAAAGGCAAAAAATATATTTTAGTTCAGCGTCAGTTAGGTAGAGTCAATGGGGAGACAACACGTGGACCAACAGCCGATTGCATGCATTGGGCAATGGAACCACATTGCTTCCACCTTTTTCCCAAAGGCGAAGAGACATTAGGGCAATGTTGTACCCTATTTCTGACCATTTTGGAAAATGCCAATAGGAAAGCGACATGTGGCATCACACGAGAAATAGGTGGATGAAAAGATCTTCAAGATACTTGGAGCACTTTTTACATAATCATAACCGGCATAAATCTAATTTTACTTGTCATTAGATGGTCAACGAAGTGATATGGCCGAGTTATCCAAAAGTTTAAGAAGCAAAGAGAGAAATGCAGTCAACAGTTCAAGATACAAAAGGCGACTAAGAAACACAAAACTTAGCTAACAGAAGAGGAACAGTCACGAAAAGAAAACATGATAAGAAAAGAATCTAGGAGAGACTCTTCGACCATTGTAATCACTGGAGTGATGAAATAAACATATGGAAGAATAAGTTGCAACAGAACTCTATACATAGTAGAGGAAATCAAAAGATCAACACCATCTTGCACCAATCAAACCAAATAAATGTATCAATTTACTTTATCTCAGCTTATTCCAGGAGTAGCGATAATCCAGTAACGGTAATTCTTAGCTACAATTTTTAGTTGTAATCCAAATCTATGCTCATATGTTAGATTTATTTTTTAATTAATATCATGCAATTCTTTCAAGAGATACATTCTTGAAGTTGATCTTAGTAGCCTATTGTGAGTTTTTCTTTTTGTTTGAATGCATTGGTATTCTGAAAAGCCCTTTATTGTGGAAGGCAAAATGCAACCCATCTTCGAATGAAAAACCTCACCGTTAGATTATTGTCTAATCATTATAAATTTTGCAAGTGGCTAACTAAGCAACTGATTTTCTTAAAATCTAGTCATATATGTTCATATTGGATGTATGTACTTGTTTCGGCACTTAGGATCAAAGTTGATCAGTTTGGATCAAACCACTTCATCGATTATGGTACACCTACGCACATTACACGTTACTAGAAAAAAAATCCAAACGCCAAAAAACTCAATTTTAAAATATGGATGATAAATGTTTTATCATCCATGTTTATCATTTCACATGTTATACAGCACTCCATGCTCATGGACACCGCTACTATACACATGGCATACATATATGTACATCAACTCAAACTGTCGAACTTAGGGGCCCCAATTTTGATGGGGCATGGATCCCAAATAGATGTTTTTTGATCCACCCTGCATCTGAATTATATGTTACTTATACACCGCCTGATTCTCCTATAATAACTCTCTCTTTTCCTTTTTTTTTTTACACACCCCCAAGACACTCATGCCGTAGTGGGAGTTTATCCATAGGCGTAGTGGGAGTTCATCACCTATGGATCCTCGAACCCTTGACCAGGTGTTGAAACTCCTGAGAGTCTACCACCGGAGCAAGACTAAGGATCCATTCTCCTGTAATAACTCAATTTTAAAATGTGACGAGAATGGATGATAAATATTTTATTAATAACTTAAATGAAAGTTAGTTGATACTTGGATAAAGTACAATACTCCATACACAAGCACTAAAAAATTATACAAATTACATATATTTACTGTAATTAAACTGACTAACTAAACAAACCTGTAGTAAAAAAAAATGTAACATGAGTAGGGGTGGCTATGGGTCAATCTACGGCTCACCGGCCTCCCTTGAGCCTTTGCCTTGATCTGACCAACAATCTAAACTAGCAGAAGTAAGGAACTCTTTCTGAGTGTTCGTCGTCCATGAGTCCATCATTGAAATATGACCCATGTAATATGAAGTGTTCGTCGTCCAAGAGTCAATCTACTGCCACTCCTGTATCAAAGCCGTGCATCAACCCTGCATGTCAGCCTACTAATCAAATAAATAACAAAAAACTCATGGTCATGGCATGACACATCAGCAGTGTGTTCATTGATTTGGACATGCCTTTAGGTAGTGATGTAGGATGGGTAAAGGACAACCTATTTCTATCCAATAAAAAGTATGAATAAATGAAACATGAATGGGCGGGAACTGCTCACAAGTATCTTTAAATCATTTATTCTTATTGTATAAATAATGGTGGCCCACTTGATGATTGGATCGGGCAAAGGGCTAATTAGGCCTGGGAATTCATCTTTGGCTCTAGCTTTGGCTTACCCTCTGGCCAAGTTTAGGAGCCAAGCACTAGCCCTAGTTGGCTAAGAGTCGCCTGGCCATTGTCACCCCTATGTCAAAATCATGCATCGATATTTTTAACTAGTTATTTAAATAAAGATGAATGAGATCAAGGTACATGCATTATCCAAAGTGACTACTCTCCTAAATTGACTATTTTTATTGATCATTGGATCTTATTCAATTCAGACCAATCATTTTGAACAACACTCATCTGATGAAAAAGTTTGTTTGATCGATTCATTCTTATAATGATGGCGGGATAAACTTTGTGGACGGTCCAGATCAGTTAGTTGACTGCCCACACATCTAGAAAGCACTCTCCATTGGCCTACGACTTCTCAGAAAAAATCTTGTTTTAACCTTGCAAAATAAGAGAAAAAGATCAAATAAAGCTTTGTGTGCTAACTGGGAGATGCGACCTTTTATTTTATATCGGTGTGACACTTGAGTGAAACATCTGAATCGTGAAAAGGGTGGACCATGTCGTGAAGATCACCTCGAATGGAAATTGGATTAATATGTTGTTGAAGTATTTCAAACAAATAAAATAATAAAGAGAAAATAATAACAAAGAGGACAAAAACGAAGATGTTTTGTCTTCTTTGAATGTTTGTCATATGTGTTCTTGAATTTATATTTTTGTTCAAGACTATAGTCCCACATCCTTTCTTTCAGCCCAGGTCCTTCGAATTTATATGATTAAACATTCTCCATATATATATATAAAATCCCACATCCAATGAAAAGGTTGAATGTTTTAGTCTGCGAGCAATCTCTACAATGAACCCACTCCTTTCCACGGCCAGGATGTTAGAAAACACATCGCAAAAGAAGAAAATAAGATAAAATTCATGAGGTGACATGGACGGATGTGATCCAATCTCGTGCACGATGATCTATGGACTCGGCTTCAGTAGTGACCCCACCAGTTCTAGGTGTAATAGTTGGTCCTGGAAAATCTCAGTGGGCCCACCAAGATGTATGCGTCTTATCCAAGCTATTCATCCATTTTTTTCAACTTATTTTAAGAAATGAGCCCAAAACTGAGGTAGATCCAAATCTCAAGTGGACTACACCACAGGAAGCGGTGGTGATTGTACGCACAGCAAAGGAAAAAAAAAAACCCTTCTTAGAACCCATTATAATGTTTATTCGCCATCCAACCTATTGATTAGGCCACACAGAGCTGGATGAAGGGAAATGACGAATATCAACTTCATCTAAAACTTTCATGGCACTTAATGAGTTTTTAATGGTGTAAGTTCAATCACCACTGTTTTCCTATGGTGTGGTCCACATGAGATTTGGATCTACTTCATTTTTCAGCTCATGCCCTAAAATGATCTGAAAAAAATGAATGAACAGCATGGATAAAATAAAAATATCATGATGGCATGATAGGGTCGGCCACTGCTGAATCCAAGGGTAGAATGGTACGGACAAATGTTAAAATCTTTTTTTTTTTTTTTTATTCGATCCATGCATATCACGTCAACTGATCTACGACACTCCATTGTAGTCCACTGGCATGATGCACATCAACCCTGATGTAGAGCAGGTCACGGGCAATTACATGACCAAGATGGATCAGAAAAGGCCCAGTCGACGACAAAAGTGATCCGGACCATCAGACCTTAAATCGGACGTATCTCGCAATCCGGAATAAGCTATCTGACGTAAAATATATGATTTTGGAGTAGAACGAGCTACTTTAGCAAACCAACCCCGCTATGCCGGGTTGCCCAAGCCGGATTTGCGAAATACCGCCAGATCGATGGTCGTTTCTTTATTTTAATTTCATTTTTACTATAAATAGCAAGTTTTAGTTTGATTATAACTCTTCATATGTTGGGCTTTAGGAGTTGCGTCCAACGTGAAAAGAGCTTAGAAAAATTAGGAGAGCGGTTTGGTGAAGCCAAATAGGATACTTACTATTTTTGGCCGAAAACCTTGCGCACTAGTAGACATCGTGACCGTTTATAAATAGTAAGTTTACTATTTATAGTAACTCGCGAATTCTAGGAGTTCTAGTTGTAGTTTGATTTTGATTTCTTTCTCATTGCTTGGTACCCCTATTTAAAGGGTTGTGAACTTATTTTTATGGATTCATTAATCATATTCAAATTTATTAGGATTTATTTCTATTTTCTGTTTTTTTTTCCTCATGGATTCGAGTGAGGAGTCCAAAGAAGTTCCGTGAATTCAGAATAGTTATCCTCTTGAAGAAGATGGTGCTCAACCTCACATCCTTCCTTGCGTCAAACCCAAACGGACTTGGATTCCCAAGAGGGAGCTGGTTCCATCAGGTTTGTGTAACACCAGTCATTTCCAGCTGTGACCACCAGGGCCCCATTATATACATTATAACTCATGTAGCCTATTTATTTTGACAGCTAATTTTAGAGCATGATTCAAAAAATAAAGCAAATCCAAATTTACAGTGGATTGTACCACAGAAAAATGGTTATTTAATGACTTTCATTAAAAACTTCCTAAAAAGTAGGGTAATATTTATTTACCTACTCGTTGGTTTCAACCTTATTTGAAATCAGGCCATTCATTACACGTGTAGCCAAGTGTCCAAATTGAACAGCAACACATACAATATATGCCTACCAATTCAATAGTGGAAGTTCAAATAAGCATGATTTTAATTTCATGGGGATAACGCAGCGGCAGAAGCTCTCGCAAAAATGGGAAGTAGTGGTTATCTTGATATAACTTTTCTAGCTCGTTCGGATCTCCCAGCTCCGATTAGAGGTTTGCTAACTCTAGAAACGGTATCGGTCCTTTCATAACCAAAAAAAAATAAGGCTAAGCCCTCTTTCGTATAGCCTTTGCGATATATGATATATGATAGGGAGGTCCAGTCTTTTTGTCATGCCCATCCGAATTAGTTTATAATTTAACCCTATCAATAAATTCTAAGTGGTGTGATACCACCTTTTTAAAAAATTTAAATAAATAAATAAATAATAATCACACAAAGTTTGATTGAAATTAGGCTGTTCGTTACACGTGTAGCCACATGTATTATATTGAACAGCAACGCATACAATATATGCCTACCAGTTCAATAGTCAAATATTTTGGAAGCATGGTACCTGCATTTAATTTGGACAGTTTTATTTAAATTGTTTTTATTCCAGGCTGTAAAAGTTTTTATTAAATCAAATAGCTCTTGCTTGTATGAAACAAGAAAGGTAATTAATGACCCACAAGTGGGGCTGTCAACTGGCTGAGTTCGAACCGAGATATAGAAGCCCAGCCCACAATGTAAAAATTAAGCCCAGGCCCGGCCTAGACTCATGACAGGTCAAAACAGACAAGCATGTACTTGCCTTATAACTTAATAACCAGTCCAGTCCAAGCCTATTTTTGAAATTAAAATAATCATCTAGAAAAATATTAATTGTTATTAATTAATAATCATGAAAGAAAACGTTTATTATTATTGGAATTGAAATAGTTATCTCAAATAATGTTAATTACCATTGATAATTTATCTAATCTAAATTATCTATTAATTAATATTTTAAAACATAAATTGACAACCTAAAAAACTTTTAAAATAAATAAAAATAAAATAAAATAAGTAAAAAATAAAAATAAAATTGTAGAACTTTGAAATATACCCTCCAAAACCATAAACAAGCATTTATACACAGCCCAAGCTTGGCTTGATTAATAAATGGGCTTTACTTTTAAGTTTAGGACAGTCCATTGACAGCCGTACTTGTGAGATTGGAAACTCAATATAATAATCACATGCGCACAGGATCTAACCACAGCAGCTCTGGTAGAGCGATGCATCAATCAGAGCTGTCCATCTGGTCGAACCATTTATGATGTGCATATTTCAAACATACCACACATTACAAAATCCCATTCATCCCTTTTTTTAATAGAATTTTTACTGCAAAATTCTTCAACAATTCTGATTTTATAAAATAGTGATTTGAAGAACTAATTTTCTAATGCAGTACTTTGGATGTTATACACATACCACATGAACTACACAAGCCTGGGCTTTCAATATTTTTAAAGAAAAAAGTTAAATGACAGCATTCTTGTAATTTCTTTCTTAAAATAATGCACCTCCTCTAAATTGATAGTTCAGGCATTAGAGGAATTTAGAGTTTAAAATCCTTTTTTTTTTCATTTGTCCAAATGAATCTTGACCATTAAATATGTTTTTTTATTTTGCCATGGATAAAAGCATCCGATGGATGTGGATTTCAAAGTATTTTCCATCCACAGTACTGAAAACTAGATGGACAGTTCTGATTGTTTTGTCAACCTACTCCTTGTTCAGTAGAAAGATGGCTCTACCATATTATGGTACTTAGGGTTCAACTGCTTCATCGCCCAAAATCACGTGTTTTCATACGATTATACATTTCTTGTGCGGAGAAATGATAAGATACAGACCTTGCGAAATGTGGACCACGCTATAAAGGTGGACCACATCATTTCTCTTGTTAAAATACATAGAATCTTCCAACACCAGACATTCTAACCTAATAATATAGGTATGTATTTGTAAGGGAAGGATGAGGTACGTAATAATGTATGGTAATTAATTAATTTAGATACCGACATTCTGTCACCTAATGATGTAGGTAGTACTATTTCCTAGGGAATAATCTAATGTATTTGTGGGGCCCACCCATGATATGTATTTAAAATCCAAATTTTTAATTGTGCGTTCCACTTAAACCATGGATGGAGTTAATTTTTGGTTCATAGATCTAAGATGGGGTGAAAACCGTGATGGTCAGGGTGGATATTACATTAACACTACAGTGGGGCCCACCCAAGCCAGGATCATTTTCAAAAGACCTTTTGAAAAGATAACGTAAAGCAAACGCCCTCTCTCTTAACATTAATTAGCATTAATTAATGCAAACCATGTGTATTGTATTTAAAAGGAATTTTTTCTAATTAAAGGCCCAGCTAGTTGGACCAAAATGCATTGTCCAACTAGTTGTGTGAGAGCATTTCTCATATATATATATATATACACACACCAATTACTTGGGCGACCTTTAATAGATGATCATAGACGGTCTTATTATAAACTATTGAATATTCAAATGTATATTATATTGTAACCATACAGTTTTCTTGGTCACCTCGTGTCTCCTGTTAGGGCCATCATATATCAACACCTTGGATTATTTCAAAAGATTTTGATCAATGACTAAGGCCATATTTGTTAACGCTGAATTTTTGCACTTAACACAGAATGGGAAAAATTTTCCGTGTTTAGTGGTGTTTGTTAATGCGTTATTAACGCAGAAGACGGAAAGCGCTAAGTAGTTTTTCACTGAATTCTTTCAGTGATAGGAGTCTGGCTTAATGGTGAACGCGAAATGCGCTCCGTGATTTTTCATTAAACAAAATTTTTCGGTTTCCAAAAGTATCCCTTTCAAGTGACTACAGAAATTTTTTTCTTTTAAATTGTTTGCGCAATACAAAATCAACCTTTATGAAACTTCTTCATGCCCCACCATGATTTATGCGTTTGATCCACACCGTCCATCAACTTTTTCAGATAATTTAAGGTGTGATCCAATAAAAGAAGCAGGTCCAATAATTAATTGGACCATAAGGTGGGGTTGAACGTCCACTGTTAAAAACTTCTTGAGAGCTGGAGAAGTTTCAGATCAAGCTGATATTTGTGTTTTCACTTCATCCATGTGTACATGACCTAATGAATAGGTTGGATGGTAAAAAAAACATCACAGTGGCCCTTAGAAAGGTTTCAACGATGGATGTCACTTCCGATTTCACGTCCTCTGTTACCGCATGCGGACGAGTTTCTTTTCTATATTGTTGTTAAAAATAAGTGGGGTCCACTTGTGATGATCTTCCGGAATATCCACTCCATTCACCATCTTCAGCACCCCGTGCTAACGCATGGTCCCAAATTTGAAGTAGATCCAATCTTAAGGTGGGCCGAAGGATCTGTCAATGCATGACCCGTAACATTAAAACTTCTTTACCTAACGAATAATGTGTGACATGTGGAAGTAACGTAAACTTAAATATTTTCGTGGAGTTCACTGGATTATTTGAAGTGGAATAATCCACTCTGTTCACCGAGATTGGCACAACATATTAAGACATAGGTCCAGAAATGGAGCAGGTATATTGATCGGGTGGGCCACAAAGTTCAATAGAGAGTCAACGGTGGCATGTAATAGTAATGGGTATTTTCAACTTTGTCATCCACTTCTCAAGTAGCTTCCGATGTCTGTTATGTCAAGGTGCGCCATCCAAATGTCTTGAAATTTGTTGAACATTCCTCATTTTTAGTACGCTTTCCATCGGTCCAGTTTAGGCCTTGATCGACTATAGATAACTCACGTGCCTTTTTAAATGGACTAGCTCACTCGATAATTCAAAATAATATTTGTGCATATTTATTTGACAAATTTTCAGGTAGTTTGAGCCTATACCCTAAGCTTTTAATGATGATCGGTTTATCATAATATTCACGTGGCCCGTTTGGCGGATCCAACTACGATGGACGGTCATATGACATGCTAAAACTAAGAAAACTTGATTGTTGATATTCTAGTCATGTATCCAATTGATTGTATTGTCAGTTTTGTAATTGGATGGATATAAAGTGGGTTTATGAAGTAATTAGGGGTAAGACTGGTATATCGTTAGATTCGAGTGACTTTTTCACATGTCTAAGTTTCTCAGATTGTAATTCTAATGGTGAGTTAAACACACTCATATGATGTGAACAAGATAGACAAGTCATAATCTTGATCTGATAAGTGTACGAATGGATGTAGAGGTTAAGTAACTAATTTACTACGATCTAAGGGCTGAAATTCGACGTGTATGGTTAATTTATGATCATTAAGCCTAGTATAAAATCTCACATGAGGCGGATTGTGGGAACCATGTGATCTGGAATTCAGGGGTCTAGTCAATAGCATTTTTATACCATGTGATATTTTAATTTTCTATTAAGTATTTTATAGTTTATTTGAATTAAATAAAATAATTTTATTTTCATTTAATAAAAAATAATTTCTTTATAATGTAAAGCATTTCCAAACAGGAGATAGATAGGGGCAAATGTGTCAAAATAACATATTTCAGACATTTCAGATGTTTGTTAACAAACAGATTGTTTCAAATTCAGTACTTAATTTTCAGACTTCGGCCATAGTTACCAAACAAATTTTCAGACTTTAGATTTCAGATTCAAGTTTCAGATTTTAGATTTAGGCTTCAGATTTCAGATTCAGGCTTTAGACTTCGGATTTAACAAACAGGGCCTAAAAGCCCTAATGTGTCTTAGCCAAACAAGCCAAACAGAGTAACATAGCATGATAGTTCACTACCATTATAGAAATAAAAACGTCTCTAAAAGCATGACATAGTTGTCTAATAATCCCATAAGCTACACTTAGAAGACGATATATAGAAGCACTTTACCCTTTGGATTGGTCTGGTATGTGATTGTTTGGCATCAGTTTATTTTCTCTTTTTTATTTTATTTTTGTCAATGTTGGTGAAGCCGTCTGTATGATAGGTGCGACCCCTTTTTTGTGGAGCCCACCGACAAGTTAAATGGGAGTGAAGAAATTGGTGGTTTCAAAAAATAAAAAAACTCATCCAAATTCAGCTCATAAATGTAGCTTATTTGACAAGCTCACATAGTTTACTACTAGCCAATTGCATAGATCTATATACAAGTTGTCTATTGCACCAACTGATTTGACGGATGTGGGTGTGTCACTTATTTCTCCAAGTTGATTCATGGAAAAATAATTTTATTATATTCATATGTGATCCTAGGATCCCAACTTCCGATTAATAATTGTCATACCATTTGACTAATTTTATTTTAACCGTATATTTATGGCCACCTATCACATCTAGAAGATTGATTTCCATTGTCCATTTCTTCAATACAACGATTGGCAGGCCATGATGCAAAACCTACACATCTAGGAGATTGATTTCCATTATTTATTATTACAAACAAGCTAAACAAAACAACTGTCATAACAAGCTCAATCAATAGGACGAAAAATGGATGGTATGACCATAAAACGTATATGATTATGCACCTTTTTCCCGCATATGCATCAGAGCCATGCAAAAGATCAAGTGGGCCGGCTCAACTGACGTGACCATCAGCTGGTATCATATAAGCCACACTGAAACTTTTGGAAAGAGTGATCAAGCAAAGACTAAAAAATGAAATTGAATATCTTTAAAAAAAATAAAAATAAATAAAAATAAAAATAGTTTGGTTTAATGCTAGAATGTTTATCACTGAAGCTATTTCCTTACACAATTAATCATGGAAAAATATAGGAATAAGATAAAGGATCTCCATATGATCTTTATTGACTTTGAGAAATCTTACTGTAGTGTTTCTAGATAGCTAATTTGGTATCTTTGGAAGGAAAAAGGAAAAAAAAAAAGTAGTTCCAAGAGTATATTTTGACTCTATTAGGGGCTATATATTTGGAAGCAAGAACAAATTTGAGAACCAATAATGGAGAGACAAATGAGTTCCGAATTATTGTAGGCTAGGACTGGAGGTCAGCATTGAGCCTATACCTTTTTGTATTACCTATGGACAAGCTAACAAGGCATTAACAGGAAGTGATCGCATGGTGTATGTTGTTTATAGATGACATAGTTTTAATTAACAAGATGATGGAAGGCATAAATACAAATCTAGATTATAGAAAATTGCTTTAGAATCTTAAAAAAATTAAATTAGTCAAACTAAAAGAGAGTTTGTAAAGTGCAATTTTAGTAATGATAGTAATAGTGGGGAACAAGGAATTAATAAAGATTATTGATCAAGAAGTTTCCAAAATAACCACATTCAATATCGTTGACCGGTAATTCATGAGAGTTGAGAGATTGAGAAGGATGTTATCCTTAGATTTCAAGCGAGGTAAAAGACATGGAGATATTCCTCTTGAGGCTTGTACAACTCAAACTGAAAGGCAAACTTTATAAGATGGCTTTGGATCAATTACACTTCATGGGACAAAAAGTTGGGAAATTAAGGAACAACATGTCCATACGATAAGTATAGCTTAAATGAGAATATGTTGAGACGGGTAAGTGGCAAAACAAAGATGGATTTAGAAATAAATGCATTCAAGAGAATTTAGGAATAGCACCAACAAGTAATAAATGAGAGAATGGAGTCTTATATGATCTGGTAATGTGCAATGAAGAGTAAGAATCACACCGATTAGGAGTAAGTTGATATAAGTTTGTTAAGGCCCTAAAAGAACAAGGTAAAGGCTCAACAGAATGTGAATAGAGGTGATAAGAAAAGATTTGGTAACTTATTGTCTAACTAAAGTTATAGGCTTTGATGGATTGAAATGGCCAAAAAAGATTCATGTAGCCTATCCCAATTAGTTATTGGGCAAGGTTGAGTTGATGATTATAGACAGTATCGTTAATTATTGAATACTCATAGGTATATTACATTTTAACCTTCCAGTTTTCTTGGTCATCTCCCATCTCCTGTTAAGGCCATCATACTAACAGCTTGGATTATTTCAAAAGACTCCGATCAATGGTTAAAGCCCTAATGTGTCCTGGCCAAACAAGATAAACAGAGTAACATCACATGACAGTTCACCACTGTTTTAGAAATGAAAGTATCTCTAGAAATGTGACATAGTTGTTCAACAATCTAGACCATCCAAGTTACTAAACCAATTGGGGATGGAGCTTAATCCCATAAGCTACGCTGAGAAGACGATAGAAATATTGTACCCTTCGGATTGGTCTAGTATGTGATTGTTTGGCATCATTCTGTTCTTTTTTTATTTTATTTTTGTCAATGTTGGTAAAGCCGTCTGTATGATAGATGTGGCCCCTTTTTTGTGGAGCCCACCGGCAAGTTAAATGAGGTGAAGAAATTGGTGGTTTTATAAAAAAAAAAAAAATTAAAAAAAAAAAAAAAGCAACCACTAAATTCAGCTCATAAAAGTAGATAGTTTGACAAGCTCACATAATTCACTACTAGCCAATTGCATGAATCAATATGATGAGTTGTCTATTGCTCCAACTGATTTGACCAATGTGGGTGTGCCACTTGTTTCTCCAAGATGATTACAGAAAAAATAATTTTGTTATAGTCACATGTGATCCTGGGATCCCAAACTTCCGAGTAATGATTGCTGTACCATTTAACAAATTTTATTTTAAACGTACATTTATGGCCACCGATCACATCTAAATGACGTGTGGGATTGTCAATCATTCATTTCCGTTGTCCATTTCTTCAATACAACCATTGATAGGCCATGATATGCAAAACCTACGGTGAATGGATGATAGTAACCATCAAATCAATTTAATGATAAATGGGCAGTCAAGAGCAAAGAGAAACAAAAGGAAACTCCAATGATCATTTGGGATCATCTTCCTATTATGCTCCACCACCGTGGATTGTTTATAATTACAAACAAGCTTAAAGTTCAGATGATGATAACCATCTCAGACCTAGCTTGTTAAAAAACAACTGTCATAACAAGCTCAATCAATAGGATGGAAAATGGACGGTCAATATCGATCCAAGAAAATATTACTCTTTTTAATTGGGTCCACCACTGATTGCTTATTGTTGTGAGTGAATCCGCTCTACATCACACCACAATAATGTAAACTCTAGTCAACAACAAACCTGGATCAAACCTTATATGTCAGAAATTTAAAGCTAGCACCACTGTCAATCCGTACACCTTACAGAAGCATGATAAATGAACATTGACCAATATAATGATGCAGAATAATGAAATAAAAAACAAACAATCACAGACACGATAATATTTTACATGGAAAAAACCCGTGGAAAAAATACACGAGTTTTTGAATGGCCTAAATTTTGGTGTCCCTCGATCCCCAGGACATGGTGGAACCCACATTTCATCAAGACATTTTTATGGTGGGTGTTCCCCAGTTGTGCCCTTTTGTGTGGCCCACCTGAGTTACAGCGTGGCCTTAATTTTGGGATCAAGATGGAGGGCCCCAAACAGATGGAACATAAAACGTATGTGATTATGCACCTTTTTTCCTACATAACTCGTGTGTGATTATGCACCTTTTTTCCTACATATGCATCAAAGCCATACCAAATATTGGTATCACCAAGCTTAGTTGGCATGACCATCAAGTTGTTTCGTTGATTAGGTGAGCCTGATTAATTGGCGAGACCATTAGCTAGTATCATATCATATAAGCCAATCCATGAAACTTTTGAAAAGATCAAGCAAAGGCTAAAAAATGATACACACACACACACTAGTTTGATTTAATGGTAGAGATTTTATCACAGAAGCTATTTCCATATTCACACAGTTAATCATGGATACATATAGGAAGAAGATGAAGGATCTCCATATAATCTTTATTGACTTTGAGAAATCTTACTATAGTGTCCCTGGAGAATTAATTTAGTGCCTTTGGAAAAAAAAAAAGTAATTCCAAGGGTATATATTGACTGTATTAGGGGCTATGTATAAGGAAGCAATAACAAATGTGACAACCACCAATGGAGAGACAAATGAGTTCTCAATTATTGTACGCTAGCACCAGAGGTCTGCAATGAGCCTTTACCTTTTTGTATTAGCTATGGACAAGCTAAGAAGACATTTACTGGAAGTGATCACATTGTGTATGTTGTTTACAGATGACATAGTTTTAATTAACAAGATGATAAAGGGCATAAATACAAAGCTAGATTATAGAAAATAGCTTTAGAATCTAACAAATTTAAATTAGTTGAAGTAAAAGAGAGTTTGTAAAGTACAATTTTAGAAATAATAGTAATAGTGAGAACAAGGAATTAATAAAGATTATTGATCAAGAAGTTTCCAAAATAACCACTTTCAATATCATTGATAGGTAATTCATGAGAGTTGAGAGATTGAGATGCATGTTATCCTTAAATTTCAAGCGGGGTGGAAGACACATGGATATTCCTCTTGAGTCGTGTACTACTCAAATTGAAAGGCAAATTTTATAAGATGGCTTGGGATCAACTACGCTTTATGGGATAAATTTTTGGGAAATTAAGGAACAACATATCCATACGAAAAGTATAACTTAAATGAGAACATGTTGAGATGGCTAAGTGGCAAAACAAGAATAGATTTAGAAATAAATGCATTGGAGAGAATTTAGGAATGGCACCAACAAGTAATAAGACAAGAGAGAATGTAGTCTTATATGATCTAGTCATGTGCAACGAAGAGTAAGAACTGCATCGATTAGGAGTAAGTTTATACAAGTTTGTTCAAGGCTCTAAAAGAACAAGGTAAAGGCTGATCAAAAGAATGTGGATAGAGGTGATAAGAAAAGATTTGATGACTTATTGTCTAACTAAAGTAATGGCCTCTGATGGATTGGAATGTCTAAAAAAGATTCATGTAGCCTATCCCAATTAGTTATTGGGCAAGGTTTAGTTGATGATTATGGACAGTATCGTTAATTATTGAATACTCATAGGTATATTACATTTTAACCTTCCAGTTTTCTTGGTCATCTCCTATCTCCTGTTAGGGCCATCATATATCAACAGCTTGGATTATTTCAAAAGACTCCAATCAATGTCTAAAGACCTAATGTGTCCTGGTCAAACAAGCTAAACAGAGTAACATCGCATGACAGTTCACCACTGTTTTAGAAATGAAAGCATCTCTAAAAACGTGACATAGTTGTACAACAATCTAGACCGTCCAAGTTACTGAACCAACTGGGGATGGAGCTTAATCTCATAAGCTATGCTGAGAAGACGATAGAAACATTGTACCCTTCAGATTGGTCTGGTCTGTGATTGTTTGGCATCAGTTTCTGTTCTTTTTTATTTTATTTTATTTTTCTCAATCTTGGTAAAGCCATCTTTATGATAGGGACCGCTCCTTCTTTGTAGAGCGCATCTGCGCGAGTTAAACAAGGGTGCAGAAATTGGTGGTTTAAAAAAAAAAAAAACAACAACAACAACAACCGTCCAAATTCAGCTCATAAATGTAGCTGATTTGACAAGCTCACATAGTTCACTACTAGCCAATTGCATGAATCTATATTCGAGTTGTTGTCTATTGCACCAACTGATTTGACCAATGTGGGTGTGCCGGCACTTGCTTCTCCAAGATGATTGCTGGAAAAATAATTCTATTATATTCACATGTGATCCTAGGATCCCAACTTTCGATTAATGATAGTTGTACCATTTGACTGATTTTCTCTTAACCGTACATTTATGGCCACCAGTCACATCTAAATGACGTGTGGGATTGTCCATCATTGATTTCCATTGTCCATTTCTTCAATACAACCATTGGCAAACCATGATGTGCAAAACCTACACTGATTGGATGATAGTAACCATCGAATCAATTCAATGCTAAATAGGCAGTCAAGATCAAAGAGAAACAAAGGGAACTTCCAATGATCATTTGGAATTATCTTCCTATTATGCACCACCACCATGGATTGTTTATGATTCCAAACAAGCTTATAGAGTTCAGACAATATTGATAACCATCTCATCCTTGTCTTGTTAAAAATCAACGGTCATAACAAAATCAATTAATAGCATGAAAAATAGATGTTCAATATCAAGCCAAAAAAAAAAGATTGCTCTTTTTAATTGGGTCCACCATCGATTGCTTATGATTCCAAAGAAGTATGGTAGGCTTATATGTAAGCATGTGTTTCATACATACATTGTGGTTTTAAGGCTTGAGCTAGTCCCTCCAACTCCTTCAAGTCTACTTTGTCTCAGACCACCCATTTGCCATCAAATCAACTCTAATCATTGAATCAATTCAATGATAAATAGGTGGTCAAGATCAAAGAGAAATAAAAAGAAGTTCCAATGATCATTTGGGATCATATTTCTATTATGTCGTGATAACACTGAATGATCTGTTGAATTATATTAGGAGTAAGAGGACCAGTAGTTAAAGGAGTAGTGGCGGAGGAGTCATCAATCATCATGATGTATACCTTTTCTTAAGCTTTCTTTTTATTCTTTCTAAACTCGTGAATGTTGTGGTTATAAATTCCGCAAAAATCATATAAAGAATGTCTTTACAAGTTATGGCAATTTGGCCGAACTTCTTACGCTAATGACATTGGACCCGAGACATGCATGTCACATTTTTCTGAAGATGCTAGAAGGGTCGTATATGATGTGAAAGTAAGTTGGGGCATTCCAGAGAGCGCTCTGAGGCGTTGTTCTTGTCATGCCCCAAAATTTGAATACAAAGTGTGCACTGTCAAACTCGAGTTATGGCATATGACCTGTACATGGAGTGTACTTAAATGAGTGAGTCGTCTAGTTTGATTAGAGGCATAATACTATTTGTAATCTAGGTTCTCATTAACATCCACCATCCACACTTGTCAACCAACAATCATTACAAGTATTCACAAATGCTTGCTTCCACATTCTCTAATATTGGTAAAATGCTAATTATTTCGTTAAGTCCACTCATTTAGGATCTTATGAAACTCTTTCCAAAACTGTCAACTTAATCACCAATAAAACATTTTAAAGCATCTACAACTCTAATTTCTAAACAATAAATGAAACTTCCAAGCATAATTAAATTTAAAAAAATGTAAAACTAATTCACTTTCATTGCATTTAGCTCATATTCTTCAAGATAGGGTCACTGCCCTTATAGATTATCTACTGTTTGGCATCTTGTCCTAGTAATTGAGTGATTGTTTCATCTTCAACAAAATTTATATAGTTTTTCCATCAATACAACATCAAGTAGCTAGGCCTAGTGAGTGAACTCATCATGGTTCATGCTCGTCATAAATAAATTAGGAATGCATGAATGTTATGAGATGTATGGATGTGTGAATACATCAAGTGGGTAGATCCGACCACTTGCTTAAGTTGGATTCTATCAATCCTTATCTCCCCTTTTGGGGTAGGCTTCTACACATTATGGGCATCCACGGATAGTCCCCTAGGTCACCCAGTATTGTAAGTACTTACAGGTTTTCTAAGGAGAGTCTCCCAAGAACTCAGCGTAGGAACACAATACACACATGGATGCATGAAAATGATTGATGCATCATATTAGCAATTATTACTTATATAACAACATGTTTTAATAATAGCATTGCAATTACAAGCAAATTTAATAAAGCGCTCAATACAAATTATCATAATCAGCAAAACAATCAAACCTTTAATTACAATAAAGAGAAAACATGTTGGAATCACTCACATGTATTTTGATGATGTGGATTCCAAGATGTTATCCTAATTTCAATTAATTGACAACCACCTAATTACATAATACAATCAGCTCATTTTTCCATTTAAGTAGACATATATAATCAATCCACCTTTGATTGATCAAGTTCCAACTTAGGGTACACAGAGAATCCACCCATTAGATTTGAATTTACTTAGATCCCATTATCTGCATGTAGTTTATAGATAGTTGTTTTCCCTAAGAGGTTCATTTGATCAACCAATGTGATCTAACCATTCTAAGGTTTTAAGATGATCTAGGGTTATCGGCTAATTTACATAATATAATTAAAATATCCAAATTTAAAATTAAGCATAGCTTCTCAACAGATCTTCGATTGATCGAGATAGGCAGGTCGATTGATCAATCCGTACTGTCGATCAATCAAACTTGTTTCAAATTTCAAACTTCGGTCATTGGACATAATTCATCCTTCGATCAATCAAACCACTATATCAATTGATTGACATATGCTGTAAAAAAGACTCAGTTTAGTCCAATCCCAATTTATAACTTTTAGTGTTTTTCTTTATTCTTAAATTTAAAGGTTACTTCTTTTGATTAAATCCAAGTCATCCATTGGCTTCTAAAAGGTCGGTTTATGGAATTCTAATGGCTGCTTAAATCTGAACCATTCAATAGTTTGAATTCGTCATATTATATATTTAACTAATAATTTATCTTTTGATCCACGTGGCCCATCAACCAATCGGATCCAAACCATTTTCTTAGTGTTAATTTATTTCAATACCAAGATGAACGTGGATGGCTTGCATTGGACCTGTTGCATTCAATGACCATTATATGATCAATTATACAAATCAACATCTACAATTTATCATGATCATGCTGGCCTGTTGAAGGTCAAATACTGCATATTAGACCCCAATTATTTCCTGGATTTACAAGCATGATGCCGGTTAATGACCTGATTTAATCGTATTTGTGATGCAGAGTATATTTACAAGCATGGTATGGTGATGGAATCCATTCTAATTCATATACCTCTCATCTCTTTAAAATTATATCAGAAGAAGTTCAGTTTAATTTTCATGATTTTTGAAGCAGGCAAAAGATCTCCCTGATCCCTACAAGTGGATCCTCTGAATCCCTAGTTTCCTTCCTCTGAATTCCTTAAGTACTTACATTAATCTCTCACCATTATTCATCAACTTATATTTGATTTAGATTGCATCTTAGGCTAGTTCTAGTTCTATTTAGTTTTAGGAAACGTATAAGTTTCAGTCCCTGTGGATTCGACCTCGGTCTTACCGAGTTTATTACTACATCACAACCCTATACTTGGGGACTGAACAAGTTTTTGGCGCCGTTGCCGGGGACTGACGGTTGCGATTTTCTGAAATTAATTAGGTTTAGAATTAATTTAAGATTAGAATTTGACTAACTTTAGTTGTAGACTTTTATTTGATTTCTAGAACTAACTTGTTTTCCTGTTTTATAGGATCCTGACATAAGTTCTAAATTGGTAATTCTTTCCTAATCTCTCTACTTTTTCTACTTTTTAGAATTAGGGTTTAATTTGTGAAAATTTTTAAATCTAGTATTCTTCTATTTTTAGGAAGTAGTTTATTTTTAGAAACTTTCCTCTTTTGCTACTTTCTAATTGTAACTCTTTTAGAATCTAATTTTGTTCCTAATTTATTTTTAGAATTTTTGTTTAGAAACTAACCTTCCTATTTTGTAGGCCTTTAAGATAGAAATTTCTAATTCGGTAAGCTCCTTCCCTACTTTCTATTTTTCAGTTCTCTTTTAATAATTTACTTTCTAGTTTAGGTCTTTCCTAATTTATTTTAGAAATTTCCACTTTCTTTTAGGAATTCCTTCTTTTAGAAATTAATTTACTGCTATTTTTCTTTTAAAGGATCGTTCTTCTCTTTTTAAAATCTAACTTATTTTATTTTACAGGTTTTAACGTAGGACTCCAATTTGGTAATTTCTTTCCAACTCTCTCTTTCTTTCTAGATTTTCTTTTCCTTTCTTAGGATTAGGTTTTTAATTGAGGGTTGCGAGTGTTTTCATGCCCAAGTGGGCCCGTGACGACACTCGACGTCTCTTGACTGAAGGAGGATTGGTTGAGGGGTTGACTATCCATCGCAGGACTAGACACCGCTCGAAATTCCCTGAGTTAACTGAAGTTATGGCTGAAGACCAACCTCCTCTACTTCCACCCAGGGTGGAAGATACCCAAGATGAAAATGAGGTGCAACAGGCACCCCCGCCTTGTACTTTACGAGATTATCTACAACCGGCGGGAGTAAGTATGCCCTCATGCATGATTTTTTCTGAAAACACAGGACAAATGGACATTAAGCCAGGAGTTATCCAACTCCTTCCCAAATTCCATGGACTTGAATCAGAGAGTCAATATTTACATTTGAAAGAGTTCGATGAGATTATAGCTACATTATGTTTTCCTAATGTATCTGAGGATACAATTAGGCTGAAACTCTTTCCTTTTTCCTAAAAAGAGAAAGCTAAGACGTGGTTACATTCACTGCGTCCTAGATCCATTGGCACATGGAACGACATGCAGAGAGAATTCATAAAAAAATTCTTCCCACATCATAAAACGATTACCCTCAGGAAAGCAATCATGAACTTTGCCCAAAAGGAAGATGAAACATTCTTCCAATGTTGGGAAAGGTCTAAAGATTTGGTCAGTTCATGCCCACAACACGGATTTGAAACGTGGCGCATTACAAATTTTTTCTACGATGGACTGACATCTTCCATGCGCCAAATGGTCGAGACAATGTGTAATGGAGAGTTCATTAATAAAGATGTCGACGAGGTATGGGACTACCTCGACAGTCTGGCTGAAAAAACACAATCTTGGGACTATTACCCAAAGTCGAACACCACGTCTAGGCCGACTCAATTAAAAGAGAAAGGTGGATTATATCTCTTGAAAGAAGATGATGATCTCAAGTGTAAAGTGACTACGCCCATAAGGAAAGTTGAGGCCATGGAAGGAAAGAAGGATAAGGTCAATGAACTTGTTTGTGGCATCTGTGATTGCAACATTCACACAACAGAAAACTGTCCTACAATACCTGCCTTTCGAGGAGTGTTGAATGAACAAGCCAATGCCGTAAATAACTATCAAAGACCTTTTACTGGACCTAACTCCAATACATACAACCCTGGCTGGAAAAATCATCCAAACTTTAGTTAGAGGAATGGACAAACGGCTACTCCTCCAGGTTTCTTCAATCAAAATCCAAATCAAGTGAAACCTCAAGAAGAACCGGTTCAAAATTCCATACAAGAGCTGGCTCAGGTAATGCGGGGAATTACAGATTTTATGCAAAAGATAGATTCTCGTATGACGGTTATAGAAAAGGGGATGTTTCCTGCACAACCTCTCCCCAATCCTAAACTGCAGTACGAGATTAATGATCCCATCTCTTCAAATTAGATGGGGCACGCTAAATCCATCACCACTCTTAGGAGTGAAAAGATCATTGATAAAACTCTTCAGGTTAGGCCCGAAAAACCTCAAAAACCAGAAGAGGACAACAATGATGGATCCAGTGATACCCCACAAAAATTAGAACCGGAACTTCTAGAAAAGCCAGTTGCTCCGTTCCCCCAACGGTTGGTTTCACCAAAACCTCTCTCTAACTCTCAGGATATCCTAGAGGTGTTGCAACAAGTGAAAGTCAACATTCCTCTACTTGATGTCGTGAAACAAATACCTTCATGTGCCAAATTCCTGAAAGATTTATGCACGACCAAACGACGGCAGAGTATTCAAAAGAAGATCTTCTTGACCGAGAAAGTGAGTGTCATCCTAAAGCAAGACGTGCCACAGAAATTCAAGGATCTCGGTAGCCCAACCATATCATGTGTAATCGGGGACCATCGAATTGATCATGCACTTCTTGACTTAGGAGCGAGCGTCAATCTGATTCCCTACGCCGTATACAAACAGTTAGGTTTGGGTGAATTAAAACTCACCCTAACCACACTACAACTTGCTGATTGCTCTGTTCGTGTACCAAGAGGGATAATTGAGGATGTGTTGGTCCAAGTTGATAGATTTTACTACCATGTAGATTTTATCATCCTGGACACCGAACCCATCAATAACATAAGCACTCAGATCCCCGTCATTCTTGGCCGCCCATTCCTTGCCACTTCAAATGCAATTATCAATTGCAGGAATGGTGTCATGACTATGTCTTTTGGGAATATGACATTAGAGTCAAACATTTTTTTAATAACGGCAGAAACTTAGAGGAGGATGACGATTTCCACGACATTAACATGATTGACTCTTTAGTGGAAGATACGACACTTCTAACCTTATCCTCTGACTCTCTAGCGACGTGCCTGGCCCACTCCCATGATTCTGATGATGACATGATTAGGGAGACATGCGCCTTGCTTGATACTGCACCGATACTTGAAGTTAACCGGTGGAGGCCACAATTTGAAGAATTGCCACAAACCGATGTAGTGCCTCTACCGTCTAACCTCAAGCCGCCGAAGCTTGACCTAAAACCTTTGCCCTCTGATTTGAAATATGCCTATTTAGGTCAAGATGAGACATACCCGGTGGTGATCTCTGCCCACCTGGAGAAAGAACAGGAGAGTATGCTCATATCTACTCTCATTGAGCATAAAGGAGCCCTAGGATGGATAATAGCGGACCTCAAGGGAATCGATCCCTTGATTTGTACTCACCACATATATCTTGAGGATAATGCAAAAATCGCTCGGCAACCACAACGTAGACTAAATCCAAACATGAAGGAAGTGGTTAAGGCCGAGGTTCTTAAACTATTGGACGTGGGTATCATATACCCTATATCTGATAGTCAATGGGTGAGTCCAACTCAAGTGGTCCCTAAGAAGTCCGGAATCACCATCGTATCTAATGCCAATAATGAACTCGTGCCAACTAGAGTCACTACTGGTTGGAGAATGTGCATTCACTACAGGAAGTTGAATACGGTCACGAGGAAATACCACTTTCCCTTACCATTCATTGACCAGATCCTGGAAAGGTTTGCTAGTCATTCCTATTACAGTTTCCTTGACAGGTATTCGGGCTACAACCAGATAGAGATAGCCCCTGAAGACCAGGAAAAGACCACATTTACATGTCCCTACGGCACCTTTGCCTACCGAAGGATGCCATTCGGACTATGTAATGCCCCTGCCACCTTTCAGCGATGTATGCTTAGTATCTTTTCTGATATGGTGGGGCAATATCTAGAGGTCTTCATGGATGATTTCTCTGTTTACGGTCCATCTTTCAGCAAGTGCTTGGAAAGTCTTAAATGTGTGCTGAAAAGATGTGAAGAAAAGAACTTGGTACTTAACTGGGAGAAGTGTCATTTCATGGTTCAGAAGGGAATTATCCTTGGGCATATCATCTCGTCCAAAGGAATCGAGGTAGATAAGGCAAAAATCGATCTTATCTCTAACCTACCTCCACCCAAGAACATCAGAGACGTGCGATCTTTCTTAGGACACGCAGGATTTTACAGGCGATTCATAAAGGACTTTAATCTCCTCTCTCGTCCTTTATGTAATCTTCTTCAAAAGGATGCTCCATACGAGTGGACTGAGCAATGCCAGGAAGCTTTCACCAAGCTTAAGGGCACGTTAACCACTGCATCTATCATGCAGCCACCTGACTGGAGCCTTCCTTTTGAACTTATGTGCGACGCTTCTGATTATGCTCTTGGGGCGGTCTTAGGCCAGAGAAAAGATAAGAGGCCCTACGTCATTCATTACACAAGTAGAACTTTAAATTCTGCCCAGGTGAACTACTCGACTACAGAAAAGGAACTCTTAGCTGTAGTGTTCGCCTTGGACAAATTTAGGTCCTACTTGATCGGATCCAAGATCATTATCTACACAGATCATGCAGCACTTAAGTATCTTCTTTCTAAGAATGATTCTAAGCCCCGTTTGATACGATGGATCCTTCTACTCCAAGAATTTGATTTGGAAATTAAAGATAAAAAGGGAGTAGAGAACGTAGTGGCCGATCACCTTTCTCGCCTTAATACCTCTGATTCCCTTGAGACGCCCCATATCAATGACATGTTCCCTGATGAACAACTGTTCAGAGTCTCCCATTCACCTTGGTTCGTCGATATTGCTAATTATCTTGCTACAGGTGCCATACCGACACGGTGGACTACGAAGATAAGAAGAAATTCTTCACCGAGGTGCGCAACTTCTTCTTGGATGATCTTTATTTATTTAAATATTGCCCGACCAAATTCTAAGGAGATGTGTACGGCGAAATATTGCCCATCCTTCTGTCACTCACAGGCCTGTGGTGGTCACTTTTCTGCTAAAAAGACCACGGCCAAGATTTCGCAGTGTGGCTTTTACTGGCCCACTATGTTTAGGGACACTCATGAGTTTTGCAAAGCTTGTGAGCGTTGTCAGAAATTGGGAGCATTGTCCCGTCGAAATATGATGCCTTTGAATCCCATCCTTATCATTGAAGCATTTGATTGTTGGGGCATCGATTTCATGGGACCATTCCCCCAATCGTTTGGAAATCTGTATATTTTGCTCACCGTGGATTATGTCACTAAATGGGTCGAAGCGATTCCGTGTCGAACTAATGACCATTGCACGGTCATTAAATTCCTAAAAGAAAACATCCTTTCTCGATTCGGAACGCCTCGAGCCATCATTAGTGATGGGGGCTCACACTTTTGTAATAGACCATTCGAGAGCTTAATGAAGAAATACGGTATCTCTCATAAGGTGAGCACCCCGTACCACCCACAGACAAGTGGGCAAGCTGAGATTTCTAATAGGAAAATTAAACACATTTTGGAGAAAACGGTTAACCCTGATCGTAAGGATTGGTCAATCCGATTGACCGATGCCTTATAGGCATACCGTACTGCTTTTAAAACCCCTATTGGAATGTCTCCCTTTAGACTTGTCTATGGAAAAGCTTGTCACTTGCCTGTGGAGCTGGAACATAAAGCGTACTGAGCAATCAAAAATCTTAATTTTAATCTTGACAACACTGGCTCGCTACGCAAACTTCAATTGAATGAACTTGAGGACATTCGGAATGATACATACGATAATGCGAGAATTTACAAGGACAAGATGAAAGCATTTCATGACCAACACATTGTGCGAAAATCATTCACGCCTGGCTAGAAGGTCCTTTTATACAATTCTCGATTACATCTCTTTCCGGGTAAGCTTCGATCTCGTTGGACCGGCCCTTACATTGTTGTTACTATTTTTCCTTATGGGGTCGTTGAAATTAGAGATCCCGATAATGGCAAGGAGTTTAAAGTCAATGGACATCGATTGAAACCATTTGTCGAGAAATTTGATTCAGAGGACATGTCCATACCTCTGACTAATCCTGTTTACCAGGATTGATCTCCTAGTCTGATGGAGGTATAGGTAGGTTTATCGCTTTCAAAGGACTAGGGTAGTTGCTTTATTTATCTGGCTGAAGACGGTAAACTTAGCGCTCCTGGGAAGCAACCCAGCTCTTTATTTCATTTCGTTAGTTAGTTCAATGTTTGTGGGATGCTTCCTGCAAACCCTCACGAGACTCAAACTCGTCCACTAGGGGCAACCTAGGGGTTTAAAGGCTTGTTGCATATGCTAAATGCAATCGAGAGTACCTGCGAAAGTGGTGTAGGTAGGATTTCATTTGTGCTATTTTTATTTTTATTTTTATTTTTGTTGGTTTCTCTCTTGTGCTGACCCGCTCTTACGTAGATATCTTTGGAAAACCTCTTGATTCTTTCGTCCAGGTACTATCTTTCCATCACTCCTCTTATATTTCCGTTGTCCCATGTGCATTGCATGTTTATTTCTTTTACATTGAGGACAATGTAGACTTTTAGTTGGGGGTGGGAGATTAGGTCTCCTAATCAGTGTTTTCTTGTTTTCTTGGTCTTGAGCAAAAGTTGTGAAAATTTTTAAATTTTTCTAGAATTTCGTATGAATTCGAAGCGATTTTGACGGCCATCTTGGATTTAGAATTACAAGATAAGTGATGTTGGAATTGATGACTCTTGGATTCAACTATTTGTTAGATCTCACAGTTAAGTTAGAACTATTAATCCATGATTAGAAGTCTTAAACATTGAGTGAATCATAATTTTACATGTCGCATCTCGCTTACACGTTAAGGTTTCATTCGATATTGAAGGATTAATTTGGTGATCACTAAGCTTGAAAGGAACCAACTTGAGAAATTGAAAAGATTGGGCGAATGATTTTCACCATAGGTTTGCTCCCTACAGGTGAAGGTTTGATCCCCCAAGGTTGACATTCATAAACTTTTTGGCGACCGGTCTTTACCATAGGTTTGCTCCCTATAGGTGTAGATTCGATTCTCCTCCCTTAGCTGTACTTTTAAACAAGTTGACATAGTGTGAAAAAAAAAATCAAAAGCTGAAGGAATGAAAAGATGATCTGTGAGGCAAGTTTTGGTTATCATGAATCTTCTTATTGGTTACCAATGATATCCTGAATTAGAGAAGTGAATTTTAATAATGTTAAGCCGAGATTACACTATACACTCATGGAACTCAATATTTAGAATCGTTCAAATTAATGGATTAATATTTGAGCTTGATTATGAAGTTCTGTGAGCTTGATTCCAGGAGAATTTTTAGTAATACCAACATTCATGAACCTTAGAATTCGAGTATCTGAATTGTTTTTCATAAATCTCTTGGGTTTGTAGAAATTGTCCTGTAATTCTCAATTTATTTTTCGCATACCTTGCTCGGGACTAGCAAGATGCTGGTTGTAGTAATAAAAGAATTCATGGATCTAAGATTTTGGGGCTCTGATGTATTTCGGCCTTAAGGATCTTGTGATTCATTAATATCGAATTTGGCACATCCAAATGATCCACAACAACTTCCTATGCATGCCAAGTGTTAAAACATTTGAGCAAGAAAAAGAGAGTTTTCATGATGAGATCAATGATCTAATCAAGACGGTGACCGTTTGGTCAATCCGAACCGTCCATTGTGTTGATTAGGCAACAATTAACTAGAATGCAAAATTAAAATAAAATAAATGTATCAGAGGCTAATCTGATGAGAGAGAAAATGACAAAATGATCTTAAGATTTTCTAACTACAGAAACTCTCTCACATCCTTTCTTAAGAAGATGGATGAGGTTGGTTATTCGAAAGATACTAGGAATGAGAAATAAGAGATAAAAAAGAGACAGGGAGGGACAGGGAGTTACGAAATCTCTCTTATTCTTTCCACTCTCTTTCTCGTTGCTCTTGCTCTCTAGAGGATTTTTTTTTTTTAAAACAGAAAGGCAAATACATGGAAGGGATGCATGAACGGTGATGAGTTGCATGGTTTACTAACCACGTGGGGAGTAGTTGGTGCATGACGAGGGATCTGAACATTTAATTAGACCGAGAACTGAATGTGACTGTTTTAATCTACACCGTCCATCCATCTTGCCATGTCATTTTAAGGCATGGGTCTAAAAACAGTGTAGGTCCAAGGCTTAGGTGGACCACACGGTATGGATTGAACTCCCGCCATTATAGCCTAAAGAACTGATAATGGTGCCTTCTTTTCATCTAGGTCGGTCTTGTTAAGATGTGAAGGCACATCCGGTGGAGTGGCCCACTCGACCAGTCGAGGGCTGTCTCGACTCAAAGTCCAGCGAGATATAATTTTCTGGGTCCGTGGTGCTCGACCGATAGAGGGTCCTCTCGACCAGTCGAGGTTACGCAGATTTATTTTGCGGATTTGATACGGACTACAGAAATTTGATGCGGTTTCGCAAGGGTGCGAAAGGAAAGTTGTCTAAACTATAAATAGGGGTCCTATGGCTATTCTAGGGTAATGGGAGTTATTCTAAAGTGTGAGCAAAGGGTTTTCTCTCTACATCTAAAGGAAAAAGGTTAGTATATTTCTTGTAATCTTGTTTTTCTTCATAGTGGAAGTTTGCACCCGTGGTTTTTTACCCTTGTTAGGATTTTTTCACGTATATTTTATCTTGTGGTTTGTTTAGTATGCTTTGATTCTACTTCCAGATTATATATCTTTCTGTTTATCGTTTGTGGGGTGAGACTAGAGATTGGATCTCAGTTCATTGCGTTGTTGGAGTGTTGCGCAACAACTGGTATCAAAGCTATTGTTTTAGTTCAAGTGGGAGCGATGACGGAAGAAGGGAAGACTTGAATTGAAAAGTTTGATGGTTCAAACTTTACCTTTTAAAAGATGCAGATAGAGGATTATCTATATCAGAAGGACCTCTATATTCTTCTAGGAGGAAAAGAGAAAAAATAAAAAAAGATGACAGATGATTAATAGTTTTTATTGGATCGGAAGGCTTTAGGAACGATCCGACTCTCTTTGTCTAAGAGCGTTGCCTTCAATATATCCAAGGTGAAAAATACAAAAGAATTAATGGAAGTCATAACTACGATGTATGAAAAACCCTCAGCGTTCAACAAGGTTCATCTCATAAAACGGCTATTCAACATGAAGATGTCAGATGGTGGGAGCATGGCTGAACATCTAAACGAGCTCAATACAGTCACGAGCTAGTTGGAATCCGTTGGCATTGTTTTTGAGGACGAGGTCAGGGCGTTATTGATCTTGTCCAGTTTCCCAGACAGTTAGGATAGTTTGGTGATTGTCGTGAGCAATTCTTCATGGTCGACAAAACTGAAATTCGATAATGTGGCCAGTCTAATTCTCAGCAAAGAATCTAGAAGAAAGACATCAGAAGTTTTGGAGGACTCAGGGAATACTCTAAACGTCAAAGGAAGAGGAAGATCATTGAGCAAAGGATGCAATAAACATGAACGTTCTAAGTCGAGGAAGAAGTCTAAGGGATCGAAAGACAAAGACGGGTGTTGGCATTGCGGGAAGAAGGAGCACATGAAACATGATTGCAGGGCACTTAAGAAATAAGAAGAAAGCTCTCAAGGCGGGAAGGATTCAGTGAATCTATCTAAGGAGAGCGGCACAGAGGCATTGATCTTATCTCTTGATGCGAGGAATGAGTCTTGGGTCATAGACTCAAGTGTTTCGTTTCATGCTACTTCACGTAAGGAAGTTCTACGTGATTATATGCCAGGTGACTTCAGGAGAGTCTACTTGGGTGATGATGAGTCGTTCAGTATTGTATGAAAGGGAGACGTTTATATAAATTAGAAAGATGGAACAATTTTGAAATTGAGGGATGTCAGACATGTACCGAGTTTGAAACGGAACTTGATCTCAGTGGGACAGTTGGCCGATACCGGATATGTGATGACCTTCACCAGTGATTCCTGGAAGATCACAAAAGGTGCCTTGATGATATCTCGAGGCAAGAAAAAAGGTACTTTGTACATGACTTCAGGATCGTATAGTTCACTCGCAGTCGCATCAACTGGGGTGAATAGGCAATTATGGCATCAGAGGTTGGGACATATGAGTGAGAAGGGGATGAAAGTGTTATTATCAAAAGGGAAGCTACTATGGCTGAAGTCTATTAACTTAAAATTCTGCAAGGACTGCATGTATGGCAATCAAAATAGGGTAAGTTTCAAGAAAACAGGACGCGCTCCAAAGACGCATCTTTTGGAGCTTG
Source organism: Magnolia sinica (assembly GCF_029962835.1). Taxonomy (NCBI): domain Eukaryota; kingdom Viridiplantae; phylum Streptophyta; class Magnoliopsida; order Magnoliales; family Magnoliaceae; genus Magnolia; species Magnolia sinica. The sequence goes on along the minus strand of NC_080584.1, from coordinate 7,908,459 downwards.
TACACACTGATGTGTGGGGACCGGCACAGGTATCATCTCTTAGTGGCTCACGTTATTTTGTTTCTTTTATTGATGATGCTAGTAGAAAACTGTGAGTCTATTTTTTGAAGCATAAATCTGATGTATTTGATGTATTTAAGAAGTGAAAAGTTATACTAAAAAATGAGACAGGTAAAACAGTAAAATGTTTCAGATCAGATAATGGGGGAGAGTACTGTGATAAGAGGTTTGAGAAATATTGTGCAGCAAATGGAATCAAACATCAGAAAACAATTCCAAGGACACCGTAACAGAACGGTATGGCTGATCTCATTAACAGGATCATCCTTGAGCGCATCAGGAGCAAGATGTTACATACAAGGTTGTCCAAGACGTTTTGGGCAGATGCTGTGAATACTGTCGCATATCTTATCAATAGAAGTCCCTCAACACCTTTGGATGGTGGGCTACCAGAAAAAATGTGGACTGGAAAAGAAGTGAATCTTGCACATCTCAAATTATTCGGTTGCAGTTCATATATTCATAGTGATGCATAGCACTGAAACAATCTAGATGCAAAGTCCAGGAGGTGCACGTTTATCGGCTACAGACAGCATGATTTTAGCTACCATTTTTGTGATACAGAAAACAAGAAAATCATCAAAAGCAAAGACGTGGTCTTCAATGAAAAGGTGATGCATAAGGACAATGTAGAGCAAAATAAGGTCGATGTGAATGAATTTGTAGAGTTGGAAGAATTACCAGACACGGGTGTTACAGTGCCACGGGATAATCATGCACAGGAGAATTATGAGGTAGATCCACAAACACCGGTTGTAAGGAGGTCTACTCAGGAGAGGAGACTCACGGTCCGATATTCACCCTCCTTACATAATCTACTGCTGACAAATAATGGTAAATCAGGGTGTTTTGTAGAGGCATTACAGTCAAACACATGGGTTAAGTGGGAACAGGGCATGGATGATGAGATGGACTCTATTGAGTCTAATCATACATGGGAGCTAGTCACTCTACCTAAGGGTAAGAAAATTCTTCATAAAAAATGGATTTACAGACTGAAGGAAGAGCACGATGGTTCGAAACAGTACAAAGTTAGATTGGTTGTGAAAGGTTTTCAACAAAAGGCAGGTATCAATTTCACTAAAATATTTTCACCAGTAGTAAAAATGTTTACGATTCCCATGGTTTTGAGTATAGCAGCTACAGAGGACTTACATCTAGAGCAGCTAGATGTTAAGACAGTCTTTCTTCATGGAGACCTTGAAGAAGAGATATTTATGCATCAGCCGACAGGATACATAACACCAGGAAAGGAGAACAAGGTGTGTAGACTGAAGAAGAGTCTATACGGCCTGAAGGAGGCCCCGAGATAGTGGTATAAGAAGTTCGACAGTTTCATGTCGAAAAACGGTTATAGGAGATGTCATACAGACTACTATTACTATTTGAAGAAATTTGATACGTCATACATCATCCTTCTTCTGTACGTTGATGATATGCTTGTGGCCAGATCAAGCATGAAGGACATCTCAGATCTCAAAAGACAACTATCTAGAGAATTTACTGTGGAAATTTTGAGAATTGCAAAACAAATCTTAGGCATGAGGATAAAGCGTGACAGGAAAAACAAAAGACTAGTTTTGTCACAGGCAGAGTGCATAGCCAAGGTACTTAATCGATTGCATATATGAGGTGTTAAGCCGGTTAGCACTCCATTAACTAACTACTTCAAGCTTTCTAAGGAGTAAGGTGTAAAAACGGAGGAGGAACGGGACTACATGGCTAAAGTCCCATACGCATCAGCTATTGGAAGTCTCATGTATGCTATGATGAGCACGAGGCCAGACATTGCTCAAGCAATGGGAGTTGTTAGCAAGTTCATGAACAACCCCGGGAAGGAACATTGGAAAGCTGTAAAGTGGATTCTCAGATACCTAGTAAGTACTGTAGATGTAAGGTTGTGTTATGAAGGATCGGAAATCAAGTTATAAGGGTATGTAGATTCAGATTTGGCAGGAGATATCGACAGCAGAAGAAGCACTACAAATTATGTCTTTACTCTGGGTAGTGCTACAGTTAGTTGGGTCTCTCAATTACAAAGATAGTATCTATCAGTACAACGGAAGCAAAATATATTACAGCTATAAAAGCATGCAAGGAGATGGTATGGATGCAAGGTTGTATGGAAGAGGTGGGTAAGGAGCAAGCAGATTGCAAGCTGTATAGTGACAGTCAGAGTGCAATACACTTGACTAAGAATTCAACCTTTCATTCAAGGACCAAGCATATTGACATCAGATATCACTTTATACGTTCGTTACTGAAAGATGGATCGATTACTCTGGAGAAGATTCATACAAGTAAGAATCCTGTGAATATGCTAACCAAGGCGGTCACACGGGAGAAAATGAAGCTCTGTTCAGCTTTGATTGGTCTTCAGGCTTGAAGACGGGGAAGTTATGCACTCCAGATGTAGAAGATGAAGATTTATGGTGATGTGTCTTCGAGTGGGAGATTGTTGAGATATGGATCCACATCCGGACAAGGCCGGTTGGCTGGTTGAGTGGTCTGCTCGACCGGTCGAGTGGCCCACTCGACCAATCGAGGGCTGGCTCGACTCAAAGTCCAACGAGCTATGATTTCCTGGGTCCGTAGTGCTCGACCGGTCGAGGCTCCATGCTCGACCAATTGAGGGTCTGCTCTACCAGTCGAGCAGCCTGCTTGACTAATCAAGGTTACGTAGATTCGTTTTGCGGATTTGATACGGACTGCGGAAATTTGATGCGGTTTCGCAAGGGTGAGAAAGAGAAGTTGCCTAAACTATAAATAGAGGTCCCTAGGGCTATTCTAGGGTAATGGGAGTTATTCTAAAGTGTGAGCAATGGGTTTTCTCTATATATCTAAAGGGAAAAGATTAGTATATTGCTTGTAATCTCATTTTTTCTTCATAATGGAAGTTTGCACCTGTGGTTTTTTACCCTTGTTGGGATTTTTTCATGTATATCTTGTCTTGTAGTTTGTTTTGTATGCTTTGATTCTACTTCTAGATTATATTTCTTTTTGTTTATCATTTGTGGGTAAGACCAGAGATTGGATCTTGGTTCACTGCGTTGTTGGGGTGCTGCGCAACAAGTCTAACCTTGTAAATAGGTTTGCATGGCCAATAAACATCATGGTGGGACGTTAGAAGGTTTTATCTAGGGGTGGGCATCGAGCCGAGTCAAGTCGAGGTGGGCCAAAGCTCAACTTGGTTTGTCCATGATATACTTGAGTTCGAGTTCAACCTCGAGCTCAACATTGAAGCTTGGCTTGTTTATCAAAGTTGTCAAGTCGAGTTCGAGTCGAGCTAGTGGTTCGACTCGAGTCGAGCTCGAGCTTGTTGGGTGAGAAAGTAATGGATTCTGTTCTTGATCCTCCTCCATTGATTTAGAAGAGAAGCTAAATAATAATAAAAAATTTAAAGAGGCATTTTACATGACGTTCCACCAAGCAAAATTCATTTTTGGTTTGGCCCGACAACCGAAATAGGGTGTACTTCATCTTTTAGCAGTCCAGAAAATCCATCCGTGTGGACCCTATGATAGAAGAACCATGGGGCCAAAAGCATCCTCAATTGTATGTTCTGAATTACCCATCATCAAGGCCATACTTTTCAATGGATAGGATTTTGAACAGACCTGAGACCACAAAAAAGTGGGACCCACCTGTATTGTTGCTGCTCAGACAAAAGCACAGTTTTCGTTACCTTACAGATGATCTAAGGACTTGTAGCTTACAACATATTCAAAAAGGATATGTCTATTCATGTGAGTGCTCCATGCAATATACCATGTTGGATTCAAGAGATCATCAACACCAACATCAAGCTCTTTGCTACTGGGGTGAAAGTAAAGAGATCCCACTTTAACTTTCTCTGCATTCCCCACAACTTTAATATATTTATTAATCGAGCCGAGTCGAGTTCGAGTTCGAGCTTCAAGTCGAGTTGAGTTGAAATGCCCCCTCGTCAAACTCGGCTTAAATTCTACTCGAGCTTCAAATAATTAGCTTGAATCGGCCCGAATCGGCCATTCAAGCCAAGTCAATTCGAGCTGACTCGAGCCGAAGGCTAGCTGGACTCGTGAACAGCCCTAGTTTTATCAGTGGTCACCAGTGTTTCCAATAGTGTGGTCCGTCCCATGGAAGCTGTAGATGAGGCCAATCACATTAGACGGCTGTCAGGATGATGTAACTTAGTATTAGCTGGCCTAAATTGACACGTGTTGCATGTTTGACACGTGCAGTGATGCTTGACTAGTACATATGGTGAATGAATGGATGGGTAGGATTGCTAACTAGCACGTGTGATTACACGAGACATTTGGCCACATGTACTGTTAAGTGGCATAAATGCATGAAAAACCCATGGTGGAATGGGTGGCATGGCCTATACATGTGAGTGACGCTTGACATGGTTGGAATCGTGTAAGTGTACACACGTATGATAAATGGTGCGTCCAACACGTGTGGTGAAGATGCATGCCCTCTTTGATACATGGTGTGGACGTGTACATAATATATATATATTTGTGTGTGTGTGTGTGATGATAGATAGATGACATGCATGGCAGGTATAGGTAAAATGATGGATTTATACCAAAATACTTATATGAATGCAAGTGTACTTTCTTGCATGTGCACGCATGCGTATCAAAAATCTCAAGTTATTATGGTTCTTCTGTCAATAAGTTGGACACCCCGGCACTCATGGTGCACGTTATTTGAGAAGCTTCCTTACCTTCGCAAAAAAGGATTAGAAAGGATATCAATCGCAGTCACACGCCAGGAAAGTAACTTGTCTGATTGTTACAGCGACAAAGAGATGTGCCAGCTAGGCCCATTGGATGGGTTGGATATCATACAAATATCAAGTGGGCTCCACAGTTCTCGACTTTACCTCTTTCTAGAGAAAAAAACGTATACAATGGACATTTTGACAATTACACTGCTTAGAAAGTACTTTCCTTGCATTTCAATTCACATGATCATTATGTTTTTATTAAATCAACTCTTCTATTGATTGGAGTAACTATACACGAGAACTTCGGGCTTAGCTATCAAATAAAAAAAAGAGACGAGCTTCGCCCATCACGAGGACCGAAAAGAAAATAAGAAACAAAGAAAATTAACGCTCCCTCAAATTTCCCAGCCCCAATCTAGAAATAAAAGTCCTTTGGTAGTCTAGGGAAACTCCTCCCTAGTTTGGAAGAGCATCCAAGACTGACCAGTGCTGCCCCTTCTACATAATCATTATTTGGTAGAATTCTAATTTGAAAAGAATTTTGCATTTAAAAAATAAATAAATAAATAAATCTATTAAATATTACTTATAAAATTCATGATTCATGTTTGGAACTTACATGTTGCATGTGAATTATAAAAGAAAAGCTTAAATCACAAATAGAAGAGCACCAACACATGTGGACGATTAAGATATCTTGAATGTTGGTGGGCCTCTAGTAAAATGTTGCATACTAAAAATAAATTTCTAATTAATTAATTTGTCCTTGTTTAATTATCAATTTCATCGTTCTTCAAATGTTTAGTATATGTATGGTTGATACTAAAACTGCAAGCCTGAATAGGAAGTGCCATGCCCACGAGGAATCCACTCCATGATAGACCATGTGAGTTTCAACGTTAGGTCCATGATGGACTATGAGAAATCCACTCCATCCATCATTTTTGCAGGCCCACAACAGATTTGGAGTTCAATAATGAAGCAGTACATCCAAAACACAAGTAGGCCACGCCACACACTACACGAAATAGAGGGGCTTGAATGCACATTGTTTGAAACTTTGTGGAGCGAGAGAAATTATGGATTAGGATGATATTTGCATTTACAGTTCATGTTAGTGGGAATAATCTTATGAACGGTTTGGTAGACATCAAGGTGTTCCATAATGGTAATGGCCACCACCGTTACATCAACTGTTACGGCTTTTATTTTGTTTGGAACAAAAAAACATTTTGATTTTATTTTGATGAAAAAAAAAAATTTGTTTTTATTTTGTTGAAAAATAAAAATGTTACAAGATCATTAGATGTTGCTATGCCCTTTTCCCTGTAATAGTTGTTTTAGCCCCATAACACCCAACGGTTATAACAGTTATGTAATGGTCGTTATATAAGCAATTTTTAATACCATAGTTGGAATATAAACATCTTGGTAGGCTATAGAAAGGTTTCAATGGTGAGATTTTTCATTCTCAATACTTTGTCATGTGGCCCACTAAAGTTTTGGATATACCTCATTTTGGACTTTTTATCTTATCGTGAGCTTGCAAAATTGATAAAAGGAGTGGATTTCTCATTGACATGGTGATGAAATTCATATTGCTTTTGCCGACGGGAACTTATTGGCAAGGCGCACATACACATCACAAACCGACGGGAACTTACTGGCAAGGCACACATATACATGATCACAAACCGACGGGAACTCACTGACAAGGCACACATACACATCACAAGACAAACCAAGCGGAAACGCGACTTTCCCAAATTGATAACCAATATTATTTTCATTTTGATAATAAAATTAATAGATTTGTGGACATTTATTGGAAGGCTAAAATAAAAATTAAAAAAATAAAAAAATCAATAACCTTGTTTCAGCAAAAACAAAAGTATGCATGAATCAGATGATCAAATTTTTCAAACAATATCATATTAAGATTGTGATTTAGCAATAGTGAGTTTAATGATGCCTAAATATTACATATTTTTCATCTTAATTACATTAGATTTCTTAGTATTTAAGTATTAATTTAATTTAATTATATATGTTTTCTACTTGCGATGAGATTTTGGACCTAAAGATGAATACACGCTTAAAATGAAGGATTTTAAAGTTCAAAAAAATGATTAATGAAGATTTTAAGATTTAAAAAAAAAATATTTAAGATTTTAAATGTCAAATATCAAAGAAAATTAAGAACAAAGGATGAAAAAAAACACTGAAAAATCATAAAGTATATCATCAAAATTAATAGATTGTTTGTCCCACCTGAGGCTGGTTCGGTTTGACCGAATGTGCACAGAACCATCCAACAAGAAATATTGATTTTTAAAGATAATTCAGTTCAACACAATTAGGTCTAACCAAAGTCATATTCGGTGCGACCGAATAGAAGTTCGGTGCGACATGAGGAAAACAGAGACTTCAGATAAATATTGAAGAAATTCGGCTGCATCCAAGAGACCTATTGAATGCGATCGAAGTGATGTTCGGTGCGAACGAAGTCTCATATTAGTGTGACGGAGTGTAACATAAGTGCATAAATTTAAAGTCAGTGCGCGTTTTTTCTATTTAAATGGATGTTTTAAACTTTTTAAAGCATGAATAATGACTTAGGAGAAAGACCTAGGGGTGGCGAAGATTCCACGAATTCGTCCTTCTTCTTCTTCCCCTTAAATCTAATTTGTCTTTTCATTTTTTTAGATGCTATTCATGCTAGATTTATCTCTTAACTAAGGCTAAGTGATAAAACTTGTAGTTCTATTACAATATTTAATTTATTTGATTCAATAATAATAATTTGAATAATTATAATAGATTAAAATTCATTTGGATTTACTTTAAAAGTCTTTGAATTATTTATTTCTCGATTTGTTGTACACTATAAATACAATGAATGCTTTGATTTAATAATTGATTAGCCTAAATTATAAAAGGACTCAATCTATATAATTAATTAATCTATTCCCATCTATGGGTAATCGAGACGTTTTTTATTCCCTGCAATTGAGATCAAGTGCATTATGAGAGAATCTTTCAATCGAAACTATATCTTATTAATGTTAATGATTAGTTTAGCATAATTATCTTCCAATTAGATAAAATAAGACTTTGATTCAAATTGAATAATGCATTGAATTATTAAATGAGATATTGTGATTGCTATATGTGATTCTTAGATTATTAGTCATTTATTTTATTATTTTATAAAAACCATTTCCTTAATAGTTAGATTAAAAACTTAAACAATCATTATCTTTAGATTAATTTTAAGTTGTGTTCTTATTTCCATAAGGATTCGACCCCGATCTCACCAAGTTATTACTACATCACAGCTTTGCGACTATGGTCAAGTCTCAAATTTGATTAGAAACTAACGCATCCAGTTTCTGCAATTCAGGAGATAGGTTGCATCCGTGTGCAGGATCTCCAAACCTCAAATGTTCCAAAAGACATTTAGGTGAATTACTAATAAGCTTTGATGTGCTAGTGAACTGTGCACGAAACAATGATCTTCTTATTGGATGATCATGATACTTCCTAAAGATTGAAATTCATGATCAGTGGAGGAACAATATCACCATTTTTGTTCAATAAGATACTAAAGTGGATGATTGACTCATTCCATACTAGAAATAATCGCAGGAATCCTTTTCGATCTAGGTTCCACAATTTAATCGATTTAATTTGAATACCTGTGCCCACGTATCAAGCGTTATCCGTTGACTTACTATCGTGCAACTCCCTTTAAATAAGGACCCGTCCATTGTACAAGTGGCACAAATGTACAACAATCTAGGCCATCCAAATCTTGGACTCCAGTCGGATGATCCTAGCCGTCCTTCAAATGAGCGGATAAAAGGAAAATGGCTGGGACCAAATTCAACAGCCAGCATTAGATGGTGGAGATTATCTGATCAGTGCGATCCCTGGGGGATGTTATATCCATGTGGATTTCAATCATCAGAGGCGTTTCGGCAGTGGGCCTAATAACTCCATAAGATAGCGATCAGAACCGTTCATTCATCACAAGACTTGGATTGTAAAAACTGACTAACCGGATCAAGTGATTTCTGCCCAACAACTTTAAAAAGTAAGGATTGTCTGTCACTAGGGGTTTTTCCATGAACCTTTCATGAGTGTCCCAACATGGATGAACGGTAAGGATCGTCATAGAAACATGCCATGGTGGGACTATACAATGGTCCAAGTGCTGATATTACCATCAGTATGAAAGTTTCAAGGCAGCCCATGAATAGTGCACTGGACTTGATGGACGGTCCAGATCGTTGATGTGGTCCATGTGGATGGCAACGAGCTCATACGAAACTAGGTGCATGGGAAGGTTCCATACATTTTAGCCCACGTACATGTCTCCACATGTGCTATTTTGGCACATGTGTGACATCCCAGCCATGCATCAGATGGATCCCATCGTTCAGATGCACTGGTCTAAGAATCAGATGGTCCACTGATCAAATGAGCCATAGAGTTACACGATATGCGTAATGGTGGCAATTGTCCCTGGGCCTGACGGCCCGTCTTGGCCCATCCAATGAGCCCGCCCAGATGTGGACCGGGCTTGGACCTATTAGCTTTAGAGGCGGATTGCGTACTAACTAACACAGTACGGTGCCGAGTAAACTCTGTGGGACCCACCATGGATGTCTTATCCACGCTGTACATCCGTTTTTTCCAGATCATTTTAGGGCATGAGCCTGAATTGAAGCTTATACAAACCTCAAGTGGACCACACCACGGGAAACAATGGGAAAGTGATGTCCACTGTTGAAAGCTCCTTAGGGCCCACAGTGATGCTTATTTCTCATCCAACATGTTCATAAGGTCACACAGACATGGATGAAGGGAAAACACAAATATCAGCTTAATACAAAATTTATGTGGCCCGAGAAGTTTTCAATGGTAGGTATTCAATTCACACTATTTCCTGTTGTGTGGTTTGCTTTGCTGCCTTGGATATATATCGTAGGCCCTTACCCAAAATGAGAATAAGCCACTCTTTGGCTTTTAGCCCGGCTTCAATAAATACATTGTTGGGAGATTCAATGCCTACTTAAAAACTATGGGAGTCAAGTAGGATAATTTTTCGCCGGTCACAAAAATAACTAATGGACTAGATTGGTGGACCTACAGCTTGATGAAATCAAATATCGGCCAATTGTCCAAAATATCTAGAAACATTGGCTGCATATAGCTTTGATCATGCCATACTTTCCAGACTCCAACAGTATGAAAATCCAAACCAATCAAGTTGAAAGGATCCCCGGTGCCTCCCAAAGATAACTACCGGATTCGATCAACCCATGCTAAATCCAATGAAGAGCAAATTGAGGCAGTGCATCCTAGGCTCCTAGCTCCTAAAACCTAAAAAGCCACCCTACAAGCCAGCTAACACGAGGAAAAAGATAAAATTCCAACCCGAGGTCCTTGAAAGACCGCTTGCTTGCATGTAAGCCTTATTTTTCTTCTCTAATTGCTAGAGCCGACGACAGTTAAAAGCAAGCCTAAAAGCCTACAAGCGGTCCTTCATAAGCCTCAAGGACGGTTGTCCATATGGTTGTTATATGCTACCCTTCTCTGACTCTCAAGGAGCTAACAGCAACCTTTACGAGCATGTCGCTGACAAGAGGTCTTTGAAATACTACCTGTCTGGTTTATTTAAACCACACCATGGCCAGCACCTGAGGCAGTTAACAAGAGAGGCTGGGAGGATACATTTGTGAGAGTTTTTTGGGTTTTTTGGTGTCCCAGGTGCACATATAGCACCAGCCAGATGTTCCAAAGTTGATGGTGATTCTTGATTGTGCCTAGGTCCCATCCAACTCGAGACAATTATCAAAAAAGCCGTTAACAGGAGTAACATTGGAATTAAGGATATCGTATCATTCCTTTTTCATAGGAGGGTGTCTAGTCTCTCCCATTTTTTCTCACATCTCGGCGTTCTATTACACACATTTCAAGAATAACAGCGGCACACACTTATTTCTAGTTCATTTATGCAATTCTCCTCTCATACATTCATTCTTTATTTATTTACTCGCTTACCTGAAATTTTAAATCTTGTGAAGTAAGGCTAAACGTAAATAATGTCAAAGTTCTATTAAAATTCTCATTGAATCTCGTAAAGTAAAAACCATACGTGATGCAGATAAAAAATAATGTATAATCTCTTCATTTTCTATCACTGAGACCTTTAGTTTGAATTTGCGATGGCAAACCAATCATAAGAGTCATTTGAGTTGGGACCTTTAAGTGATTTTCCAGTTTTTAGCCGCACATGACTAGTGTAAACTTTTGAGTTAATACCACACTAAAATTGTGCCAACCAAATTGAAAGTATGCATTAGCTTGGTCCATGGGCTGGGCTTGACATTCTTCATTTGAGCCCAACGGAACTTCACATGCTCTTGTTATATCCTGTAAATGGACGGTCCAGATATTTGATGTGGTCCACGTGGATGGCAACGTATCCAATGAAACCATGTGCATTGGAAGGTTATATAAAATTTAGCCCATGTACATGTGTCCACATGTGCTATTTCAGTACATGTGTGAGACATCCGAGCCATACATCAGATGCATCACATCAATCAGATGCACTGTTCTAAGAATCAGATGGTCCACTGATCATATGAGCCATAGCGTTACAGGACATGCCTAAGGGTGGCAATGGTCACCGGGCCCAACCAACCCGTGTGGAACGGGCTTGGACCTATATTATCTTGCCCATGGGCCAGGTACTGTGGACCGGGCACAGTCCTATTGTCATGGCCCCTGGGCCAGGCTACCATCCCGTCCAAAGAACTCGACTGGCCGTGGAATGGATGGACGGTGTGGATAAAATCCAAATCAACGGTGGAGAAGGGATCGATACATATCCTCGGTCGAGGACAGCACAAGAAAAGGTTAAAACGAAAAATCGCCGTTGCCGGGGATCGAACCCGGGTCACCCGCGTGACAGGCGGGAATACTCACCACTATACTACAACGACTTCTATATGCTAATGCTTTCGAAATGTTCTATATTATTGAGTATTTTTTAACATCGTACCTATTTTGGATAATCCGAATCGTTCGTACGATTCTACCCACCCTGAAATCGGTATGGTCCAAAGATAATGCGAACCGTTCGGGCAGCACCCCAACTTAGGCGAGTCGGGTCGATTCAGCTCCGATTAGAGTTGCTGAGTCTTTTAAAACATAGTTACTTTAGCACCATTTTGGAAATGGTGGTAACTCATCATCATTACACGTGGCACTTACGGAAAACTATCCTCACCATCCAAATTGAGAATCCCGTTTTGGGAGCATATCTAAAGTTGCACTGATAAAGCAATCCTAACCATCTAGTTGTAGCTATATCGAATGGATGTAGTGAGTTTTCCAATTTTGAAGGGAATAATAAGATGATTAATGTTATCTTCTCAGTGCATTTTTTTTTTTTTCCTGCTATTCCCCATCTGCAGTTCGGTCAACAATTCGGACGGTCTGGATTCTCGTACAACTATACCATGTGTATGGTTGAAGAGACACTGACTTTTTAAATGGTGCTAAACTAGCATATGATTCTAGTCCATTTCTCTTCTTAATCGTTTATTTGTGGGACCCAAAAGGAATGGTTGAGATTTTGTTATATGTGAGATTTTTTATGATGGTCCATCCATGAGATTTTTGATAGACTGATAGAGAGGTTAGTGTTACATGCTTCATGCAAGTGAATGGCTGTACAACTGAAAAGCACGTGCAGTGATCAGAACCGTTGATCTAGTGGGTCTAGCCCAAAATATATGGTGATTGGAAAATCTAACGGTCCAACCAGTATGATTTCTGCCTCTTGGAGATAGATGGTTGCTTTTATCCTCTTCCCCTCAAGTTGCTTACCACCGTCGATTTACAGTTCCGCAATAAATGGTTGCAACAGTCGAATCCACTTAATGCTAAGATACTTTCAGTGATGGCCCACCAAATCAATGCCCACAACAGCATGCACGTGCCACACAAATGTATTCGTTGTACTCAATTTATGAACTCATACTATCGCCACAACATGCGCCCGTGTGGGCAGTCAAAATATCCCAGCCGTCCATCATGTGGCCCACCACCATCCAGATCTTCTCACCCAAAAAATCAAGCCGGTTCACCCACTGAAAGACTGATTCTTGGGCCAGGGAATATACATATTGGTACCCCTCCGATGGATGGATTGGATCTCATGCCTGCGTGAGCGTGTACATGAGCAAGCATGTGGCCCGTTGGATCGGATCTATGTGATTAGATTCGATTTTGTACGGAATATCTGCGATGTGCAACAACACCTTTGTGAGAGCGCACCAATGTTGACCGTCGGATCTAAGGAGATATAGATTATAGTTCTAATATCTCGGATAATGCCAGCATGACTTTTAGTGGGCCTTTTCAGGCCTGAACGTGGAGGATGATTTTGCAAACTAATGTGGACCGTAGGATCTAGGAGATCTAGATGACAGGTAAAGCTCTATTTAATGTGTAATACCTCTCCCCGTCTAAAGCATTAAGACCCCACAACCTTTTTCATTAAGGGTGCGTTTGGCTGCACCAAATATCCATGATTTTCATGATTAATCAATCTAACTTTGAGCAAAATATCACGAAATTTCATAAAATTGGGTACAACCAAACACACCGTACTAAAAAGAAAAAGAAGCCTGATCACATACACACACAGGCAATCCTACCATTCCATCCTTCCCGCCAAAAAGCCACTTGTGTAGGACATCAGTGCCATGAAAATTGTGGGCCCCACCATGAAGATCACCCTCGATCTGCTCACTAGATGGGCCACACATGTTGATTCCAACTCAATGCCCCCCCTGATGAGCAAACGGGTCTGGTTTTTTTTCCCGGGTAATCTTCATCAGAGGGCCCACGGATTTCATGGTGCTGATTTACTGCACAAGTGGCACGTGTGATCATTTCTCAAAATAAAAAATGTGCAAAGAGTGAAAAAGGGATGGCTTGTGATTGAGAAAGTTCCCATCAAAGATGGACATTGCTTGGCAAGATCATCATGACCGTTAGCCATGGAGGACAACTAACACCAACGGAACGGATTATCCAAAGCTTTTCAGCGCGTCGGATGGCCGCCAAAATCAGGATTACTTAATCTTGATATGGGCAATTCCCTACCCAAAGCATTGCCATTCCTAGAAAGAAAAGAAAAAATGTAAGAAATGATCATAAAACAGAAGATCCTAATCATCCAACCCAAGGCAATTAATACTATCAGATCAATATAGCTAAAAGAGCCCAACCATGGCCCCCACTTCAGGGAACTCAGGTTTCAGGTCATTAAAATGATAACAGAGCAATCCATAGGTTACACAACATCCATAAAATGTCACAGCCATTGAAATAATGGGTCAAATATCACAAAACAGTCTCAACCAAACACTCATACAACCCCATACAATCAGACAGCCAAATTTCAAATGAGCATAACATTCAAGACGAGAGATACCTCAGCCAGCCAGCTCCTCCTCCTCTTCCTCCTCATACTCCTCATCGTCTGCCGTTGCATCCTGATACTGCTGATACTCGGCGACCAGATCGTTCATATTGCTCTCTGCCTCAGTGAACTCCATCTCATCCATGCCCTCTCCCGTGTACCAGTGCAAGAAGGCCTTCCTCCGGAACATAGCGGTGAACTGCTCGCTGACACGCCGGAACATCTCCTGGATTGATGTGGAGTTCCCAATGAACGTGGATGCCATCTTCAGCCCCTTGGGTGGGATATCGCAGACGCTGGACTTCACGTTGTTCGGTATCCATTCGACGAAGTAGGACGAGTTCTTGTTCTGGACGTTGATCATCTGCTCATCAACTTCCTTGGTGCTCATCTTGCCGCGGAACATGGCTGAGGCCGTCAGATAGCGACCGTGCCGTGGGTCGGCTGCACACATCATGTTCTTGGCATCCCACATTTGTTGGGTCAGCTCGGGCACAGTGAGGGCCCGGTACTGTTGAGAGCCCCTCGATGTTAAGGGGGCAAACCCGACCATGAAGAAGTGGAGGCGGGGAAATGGGATTAGGTTGACGGCGAGCTTTCGGAGGTCAGAGTTTAGCTGGCCCGGGAAGCGGAGGCAGCATGTGACGCCACTCATGGTGGCAGAGATGAGGTGATTGAGATCACCAACTGACACAAGGAAACAATCAATAGAAGATGTGGGGAGAATGTATTAGCGTCAAGGTTCTGAAAATCTGTTGGATCCTTACTCTTGCTCGGGTGGTTGACTCTCTGGAGTTTCAACACTTGGTCAAGGGTTCGAGTATCCATAAGTGGTGAAATTCCACTAGCGTGAGTGTGTGGGGTGTGTGTGCATGTGGTTAAAAAAAAAAAAAAAAAATCAGAAAATCTGTTACGATACAGCCGTATCTTAACTATATATAGGCCATAGTTCTAGAACTCGCCAACTTGACTTGAAACTCGGTTGAGTTGGCTAGGCAGGATTTCAAGCCGAGTCCTTAGGGAACTTGGTTTTGAGGCTGACAGTCCAGACTTGCTCAGACTCATCGAGTCAACTCGCAAACTTGGTTGACTCACAAAATTGGTCAACTCAACACATCTTGCAGTGACTCAAGCCAAGTCACTCGGAATGTAAAATTATTTCATAAAATGTAAAAAGAGCCTGGTAGAAGATTTTAAGCCAAGATCTAACAGAGACGAAGTAGGCCCTCTACCGCCAGACCAAGCAATGATTCGCTGTTAGATCTCTTATTTTATAATACTTATATTGGAAATGACTGTTTTAATCTTCTTCATTATTACAAATATTTTTAATTCATATTCATTAACTATCAAGTTTAGTTGGGTCGAGTCTTCGAGTCGGATGAATGTCCAGCAGTGTGGAGTTTTTGGGTTTCCGAACTATGGTATCAGCACCAATAAGGGCCAACCGTGCCATAATGCCCCCCTTTTCAAAAAAAAAAAAACTTCTCCAATTTTTCTCTTGTTTACCACTTCTCTCCTTCACTTCAGCCATGGAAGAAGGCATCGAAATTCATTTAAACTAGATCGAGGGCATATTTTGATAATCGAAACACAGATTTGAGTGAGTTGTTGAACAAAGAGTAATTAACCATTTTGGGAAAATCAGAGGGAGTAAACCATTGCCTTTTCATCTTCTAATCCACTAAATCATACTTGATTTGTGTTTGATCATGGCCTATTTGGTTATTCTTTCAATTTGTCAAGCTGACAAACAACATCCTTACCAAAGGTCTAATACACCAATAAACATGCTATATACACCCAAATAATTAATAAATAAAATTCTGATAGATTTTGGTATTTTATATTTTTTTTAGTATTTCTTGAAATTTTTGAAATATTTTTGGGCTAAAAGAAATTTTTGGACAATGCAGATCTGATATGCCCTGTTTTGTATCATTATTGGACTCTGCTGATATAAAAACTAAAAAAAAGGCATACATTAATCGGTCCCCTAGTTAAAATTTGAAAAATACTCAACTCTAGAGTCTACCAACTAGGAGTATCTTGACGAGTTTTCTCAATTCTTGGACACTAAAGACTCTGTAAATATAATATATGAAATTATCAATACCGTTGGGTAGTGGAAAACAGAGTCGAGTTTCTTTGGTGAGTTTTTTTTTTTTTTTTGGAGTTTTTACAAGTTCTGTCAGATAGAGTCGAATTGACCAAGTTATGATCCAGTTGAATTTTCCTCTAGATTAGATAAATCTGATCGGGTCTTCTTTTTTTTCAACATGGGTCTTCATAGTAGCATTTCAGTTTTCATTTGTAAAAGGGGGACTCGTGTTTCTACGTAACAAACCATTGATACTATGGAAACTCAATGTGGATAGCCAGTGCACCCAAAACATCTCCAGGATGGGAAAATACAACTCTTCAATTGATGGCCAACAAATAGACAGTTAAGAAAGAATATACATGGGTCAAATACTCTATAGCTAGGATTTTCAGATCTGGGAAATTCTTGGTGAGTATGGGCCATCATATGATTCATATCAGCAGTTTGGATCAATAAACCATGGGTCCCGTCCCACTTGTACAACTGAATTACTGTTTCATCATTCTTTAAAACAAAATAGGCACACATTTGCGTTTCTTTCATTGAACATACTAAGTTATGAATCATTTCCTCCATAACTAGGCGCTATCTAAAGAGAGCTTTACTAAGCGCGCACACATGCAATAAAGATCGTGGATACACATGTGCTAGCATGGCACATACGTCCGAGATATAATCCATCCATCAAGTTGGTCCAACCATGTATATGTTTTCTCATAAATAAATTCTGGTCCAATCTGCTAGTGAACCCCAGTGGAAACAGATGGATGGGTTAGAAAACTTCAGCCAAGTTTTTCAGTGCCGTACATTTGTTTCACAAACTTTGACAGACAAAACCAGTGGATCAAACTGATTCTTGGGCTAGGGCATCAAGGCAGCAGTACCATTCTCATGGATGGATTGGATCTTGGACCTATTGTGCCATCTTTGCACATGTCGGACTTGTACATGAACTTTATTGCATGCACGTGGGATTAGCAAAACTCATCTAAAAAATATGAGACACAGGAAAAAGATCCTAAACTGCAGGACGGTATCTAATTTAGTTATCAAGCCTGCAATCTCTGTGGGATGTGGTAGCCATGTATGACATTCATACCGATTTTATGTCAGGCCCTAGCATGCTTGGACTAAATGTCTAACTTACACCAGCCAGATGATCCTATCTGCCAATTGGAGGACACATGCCTATGAATGCTGACTATTCATTAGATATTTCTGTCGACTGCGCAATCGTAATCCGCAATCAATGACAGGGATTACCCAACCAGTGTGATTGTTGATGTACCTGTCATTGTAGGGCCCAACAGTTGCATGGCCAAAATCTCATACATACATGCCACGTGAAGGGGGGATGAGTGCTTGATAACTAAGATGATAGCATAGGATGCCTTATCAAGAGGTACTATCAGAACTCTATGGCTACAGGTAGAGTGCATGGAAATTTGACTCACATGTAGGAGTGGCGAGCTTGAGCGTGCGGAAGCAGATGTCATAGAGGGCCTCATTGTCAAGGACCATACACTCGTCAGCATTCTCAACAAGCTGATGAACAGAAAGGGTAGCGTTGTATGGCTCCACGACAGTGTCAGAGACCTTGGGTGAGGGGAAAACAGAGAACGTCAACATCATGCGATCTGGGTACTCCTCCCTGATCTTGGATATGAGAAGGGTGCCCATGCCAGATCCAGTACCTCCACCCAAAGAATGGCATACTTGGAATCCTGTCAAATAAAAAAAGATTTTTAAAAAGAGTATTAGTTGAACACACAGAACAAGACGATAAACAAAACTGATCAACAATAAGGCGAATATTACAGGAGAGAGAATAACAAAAAAAAAAAATTTACATTGCAATATTCAGAGCGTCCTTGCATGGTGGCCCGGAGGGTTGATGTGCTTCCTCATCCCTAACCACCAGAACGGTTGTGAGAGGGAGAATAATTTTGTATAGGGTTTGATGCAGCCATGCTCAGATGGACATATGAGCAAGTACTCTTTTACCACACCTTTCCAAACCATACAAGTCCATGTGTTGGTTACACAAAACTTCCTCATTTTCATGATATTTCTGTGGAGTCATGGCCACCTACAACTGGTTGTAGATTAGCTTCACATACAACCAACCGTCTCACATGCCAGCATATCATGTGCAGAGGACATGCAACCCATGAAAAAGGAAGGCCCAAGATGAAGATCACATGGCGTAAAAAAAAACATGCAGCCTACTAATCAGATGAGCGACCCTGTGCTGTGACAATGGACAGTTTAATTCAGAGCTGCTGATAGTTTGATTCAACATACTCATGTAGCCTGCCTGATGAGAGGAGACCAACCTGATATGGACCAGGTTATCTTCATGGAGGCCCCGCCTATTGCACAGCTGGCATTTCCTATGCATGTGATACATTTGGCACTAGAGAAGGTCGTATGTTAAGTTGACCAAAACCAAATAAAAGTCATATCATTACTCATTTCTTCGGGTTAGCACTAATGATGTATCCTGAATTGAAAAGTGTCTGGAATACCAGAGCGATACATAAGGCAGCCCCAAACGTTAAGATGACAATACCTGAAATCAGGAACTTCTATTCATCAAACGGCCTGCACATGTGCATTAGATGTGAACCGTTGACAAGTCTTTTCAAACCGTCCATTACTTCGGATTGAGGCAGCTGATGGAGTGAACATTGTGATTTTGCATACAAAGGGGCCACCATATGTACCGCTCAGATATCCAACACATTTGACAAAGTGGGCATTTAGTACTATCTTGATGACACATTCATCAGGTAAATTCTCGAATATATATACCCGAATGAAGGCTACTCTTGCTCGGGTGGTAGACTCTCAGGAGTTTCAACACCCGGTCAAGGGCTCAAGTACCCATAGGTGGTGAAATTCCACTAGCGTGAGTGTGTGGGGTGTGTGTGCGTGTAAAAAAAAAAAAAAAAGAATCATCCCTGATTTGGACAGGAAAATCACTCAGATCTCTGTCTTGACTCCATCTTTCTGTAGGATCTAATAAGGTGGACAAGCTCACTCCACTTAAGGCAGCCTACAGAAGCCATTAGCTTGTCTGAAAAGAGCCCAGGTATGGATACCCACAGAGGAATTAACTCCCCCCACGTGCCAATGGAGCATGAGAGTGACACATTCAGGTGCTTATCATGGGCCAAAAACCAGGATTGTACTGTTATCAGGTCCACTACACATACTGCGATCTGAATACTGCGGAATAAATGGATCATCTATGAATCAATAATGGGGATTTTACATTAAAATCTTAAGGTGCACCTAAAAGGGAAGACATTCCCGATGCCACGATGTAGCCGAGAGGAATGCTTGGTCTTCTGCACTTTACACCCTTAAGGAGAACTTCTCAATGGGACTAGGGTTTTCTCTCGTGTGTTGGTGAGGGGGTCAAGACATGTATTTATAGGAAAGAAGGCTGAAGAAACTTACCCATCATACTTCTACCCTCAAGGGTCTCCACACCAAGGTGTTCTGTAACGATAACGGTAGCCGTAACGGCCACCACCGTTATCCTTACGATACGGGTTGTAATGGCTGTTACGGTCTCTTTTTTTATTGATAAAAAAAAATCCCAAAAACCTGTATTTGCCCCGTAATGTTGATTAAAAAGTATGGAAAACCTGTATATTCCCCATAACAGACAATTACGGGGTTGTTATGGCCTTTATAGGGGACGTAATATGTCGTTAACGGCAATTACGGGTAATTTTTTTTCCATAACGGCTGTTATGGCCTTTAAGACCCCATAACGTGTAACAGTTGCCACCGTTACCTTTACGTAACGGCCTTTACAGCACACCATGCTCTACACTATAAATTTCCATATTCGGCTTAATAACTATATATAGGGAGCACAATTCAAGCATCCCGCCCCAAACCCATATGTAATGATCACAATTGTAGTGGAGCCTATTGAATTGCTCAATCTGAATAATCCAACAGTCATATCTAAACTAATGAATGATGATCACGTGTGGCCCACCTAATGGAGTCTTACACATACACATCAAATGTGATCATAGGTCAATTCATTCCAATGGGCCATTTTTCTTCCCATCCACTAATGGGAGCGACTGGGAAGCGGGAATGGCCCGATTATTGGGAAATGGCATTTACACGATGGGACTCACCCAACGAACAACCAGACTAGCCAATATTTTGGGCTCCAGTACATACACACCAATGCCCAACTGAAGTGCACACCCACCAGCCAGATTTTTGGGTTCACAGCACAAACACAGTGTGGCCAACACGATGAGTGCCCTGGATCTCCCAACAGGATTCAGAATCATAATCCCACAGATGGCCATAACATTTCTCATCGAAAAAGGCAAGACTGCATTTTTTTTCTCATTATCATAATGTGCAAAACCACCAGCCAGATTTTTGGGCTCACAGCATACACAAGGCGTGGCCCAGCTGATAAGCAGCCTGCATCTCATAATAGGATTCAAGAATCCCAATCCCAAAACTGGCTGTCGCATTTCTCATCCAAAAATGAGAGATCTCTTTTCTTTCCTCAGGGTCCTGATCGCACACCCACCAGCAAGATTTTTGGGCTCACAGCACAAACACTGTGCGGCCCACCTGATGAACAGCCTGGATCTCACAATAGGATTCAGAATCCTAATCCCGCAAGTAGCCATCACATTTCTCGTCAAAAAGTGCAAGATTGTTCTTTTTTCCCTCCGAATGCTAAGGGGTCGTTTGGATGGTGGTAAATGGTTTAAGTTGTAAATGATTTACTAGTAAATCACTTAAACGCTGTAAATGACGTACAGCCTGTCTGTTTGGCTTTAAGTTGTAAATGATTTACTAGTAAATCATTTAAAGTGTTTGGATAGCCTGTAAATGATAAATGAAATCAACTTTATTGGCTATCATTCAAAAAAAGCCATTGTCATCTCCTCATTTACTAGTAAATGAAAACTCACCTTTTTGCTGGTAAATGAGAAGGGGGCTTTGCTAGTAAATCATTTACAAGTAGTAAATGATTCACTACCAAAAAAAAAAAGTATCCAAACACAAGTAGTAAATGATTTGCTAGTAAATCATTTACTACTTGCCCCATTTAACACCATCCAAACGACCCCTAAATCCTCATGTGCAACCCCACCAGACAGATTTTTCGGCTTACGGCACATACACACTGTGGCCCACCTGATGAGCAGCACAGATCTCACAATACGATCCAGAATCCTAATCCTGCAAGTGTTCATCCTACTTCTCATCAACAAATGCAAGATTGCACTTTCATCTCGCAGGAGCCCTTTGGGGATGTATCCCCCGTCCACCAAAGGGCCCGCCATACCAACGATCCAGATCACCACGCTAATTATACAGTAAAAAATATGAGATTAGAAACAGAAGAACTCTAATTTCCAAACCTTGCAAGCAATCGCAATTCTCCGCCTCCTTCCTGACGACATCGAGCACCGAATCGATCAGCTCCGCACCCTCCGTGTAATGGCCCTTGGCCCAGTTGTTCCCCGCTCCCGACTGCCCGAACACGAAATTGTCAGGACGAAAGATCTGCCCGACCGGACCCGACCTGATGGAATCCATGGTCCCGGGCTCAAGATCCATAAGCACGGCCCGCGGGACGTAGCGGCCCCCACTCGCTTCGTTGTAGTAGACGTTGATGCGCTCGATCTGGAGATCGGAGTCGCCGTTGTACTTACCGGTGGCGTCCACGCCATGCTCGTCGCAGATCACCTCCCAGAACTTGGCCCCGATCTGATTGCCGCATTGCCCGCCCTGGATGTGGAGGATCTCTCTCATCTTCTCGAAATAACGGAGGTGGACGGAAAACAGGGGCTGGTGTAACAGAAAACCGGCGCTGGGGTAACGGAAAACCGGGGCTGGTAGAGAGTGGTTTCGGTGGGAACGGAGAAAGAGAAATGAGCGGAAGGAGGACGGAAAATAAGAAACTGAGGGGAGTTCATAGGAGCGATAGGTTATAGTATACCGCGGGATATCCGAAACTGCGTACCCGCCATCAGTGAGCGCTTGCAGAACAAACGCTCTGTGGGGCCCACCGTTATGTTTTTGTAGCATCCACTTCGTCCATCATTTGAGAAATATAATTTTATGATTTTACAGCAGAAATCATGAAGGTAAAAATCTCAAGTGGGCCACACCATAGGGAACGGTGGAGATGGGAACGGTGATCCTTGTAACATTCTTGGGGTCCACCATGATGTTTATAAGCCATCGAAGCCGTTCATTAGGTGAGTCCCACTAGGATTAAATGAAAATCCAAATATCCACCAGATGTAAATTTTTTGTTGGCCACAAGGAGGTTTCAATGGTGTGCGTCATCCCTACGTTTCCTTTGGTGGGGCCCACTTGGATCGGCCTTGGTTTTTGTCCTCAGCTATGATAGGGGGAAACGACGAACTGAGTGGATGTCGTAGTACATCCATCTCGGTGGGCCCCACAACATTTTATTGCAGTGGCTCCCTGCAACAAAATTCGCGTCCGCCCATCGGCTCCATCATCTCCTTTTGTATCAGCAATTTGATGGCCAGAGTAGCCACCTGAGAGTGTAGTTCCTGAGTAAGAAAGATCCAGGCCGTTCATCTGGTAGTTGACAACATGTAGTGTCATACGCTAGAAATCAGGCTGGTATGTTCATTAGGTGGGCCACTTGCCTATGAAATAGGCGAGGCTGATCAACGGTCCATATTCCACATTCTAAGTAGATGCGTGGGCGAATGGACAGGACTGATTTTCAGCGAAGGCACGTACTAGGTTGGGCCCAGCAGATGAAGGAATGGGCCTCGCCCAACGATTGGGCCACACCCATTAATCGGTAGGTATGCTCTCGCATCCGGACAAATGGTACCTTGCTGTGAGCCGATATTTTCATAGGTGGGGCCCACTTTCTCGTGATCTTAGCCGTTCATCTGGCCTGTCAGTATGGACGTTGATGCTGTGAAAGCGTCACTACAACGAACGGTTGTTGTCATACGGCTGTATAGCTGAAATAAAAATGAATTCCTTATTCATCTGCTTTTACAATGTCACCACAGTGGAGGAGGTGGATCTCATGGTGACACCGACAGGTCTAGCTATGTTGTATGAGGACTATGTGGAGACCACCCTAATGGATGTGTTTTATCCACACAGTCCATCTGTTTTTTCAGCTCATTTTGAGTAGAGTTGGGCATCTGAGTAGATTTGGACCGAGTTACGGCTGAGTTACGGCTGACTTGACTCGATCCAATTTTGAAATAGGCCTGACCCAAACTCGATCCAACTCGATACCAAGTCCAGCATACTTAACTCGATCCAAGTCCGGTCTGGCCCGGACTGATCCGGACCGAGTCCGATCCAATCAGAAGTACCGAGTTGTGTCGAGTTGACATCGAGTCAGATTGAGAGATGAGGGAGGGAGAGACCGAGAGAGTGGAGAGGAGAGAGAGGAGGAGAAGGAGGGTGATGGTGGTGGGTGGTTGTCGGGCTGGGAAGATGAGGAGGATGAGAGAGAGAGGTCGGGCTTAGAAGAGGAAGATGAAGGAGGGAGGGAGAGATTTTGGGATCGGGTCAGGATAGGGTGCGGCGAGTTGGGTTAGAAGGTCAGATTTCGAATTAAGTCGGGTCTAATCGGATTAAGTTTCGGGTCGAGTTGGGTCGAGTTACTAGGTAACTCGAACTCAACTTAGTTTGAGTTCGGATTGAGCGAAGTCTACTCGGTTTGAACCGACTCACCTATTCAGTTCAAGTCGAGTCAGATCGGAATGAATCGGACGAGTCGAGTTAGCCGGATCGAGTCGTCTAGTGCCCACCTCTAATTTTAAGACATGAGCCCAAAATTAAATCATATCCAAAGCCAAAGTGGACCATACCACTTGGAACGGTGGGAACAATAGTGTCTACCATTGAAAATTTCTAGAAGCATATCAAAAGTTTAAGTGGCCAAAGATTGAAAATTTCTAGAAGCATATCCCAACCTTAAGTGGCCAAAGATTGAAAACTTCTAAAAGCATATCCAAGGAAGATTGAAAACTTCTAGAAGTATATCCAAAGCTCAAGTGGCCTCAAATAAGTTTTAGATCAAGATGATATTTGTGTTTTCCACACGTCAGGCTGCTTGTAACCTATATAAATAGGTTGGATGACAGATAAACATCATTGAGAGCCTTAGGAAGTCTTCAATAGTGGAAGTCATTATCTTCACGGTTTATTTGTTGTGGTCCATTTGAGCTTTGGATATACTACAATTTTGAGCTAACGGTATAAAATAAGCGGGCAAAATGGATGAATGAATGGTGTGAACAAAATACATACATCATATCCCCATCTCCACCCTAGCCATTATTTGTAATATGATTGGATGCAGATTGCTATTAACCCACCTTGATCCATAGCTCAAGTGGTGGACTGAGTGAAGATACGCTTGTTTCAACACAAAGGTCTTGGTATGATTCCCTAGCAGGGTGGCTAACAGTGGGTGCGTACTAACAAGTTAACCCCAAAAAAAAACTGATGACCCAATTATCTGCTTTGCCACCTCATTTTAAGACATGAAACTAAGATACTAACTGATCAAAAACTCAACTGGCCACGCAATAGAAAATATTGAGAGCTAAGCACCTAAAAACTTTAAATTGAGCTAAAAATTTTATGCTTTCAAATTATCCAAGTGAAAATAATCTATTTGCATATCATATAAATATCATGGTGGACCCAAAAAGATTTTAGCATTAGGGATTTTTCCTCTTGATGTGAGGCCCACACGAGATTTGGATTTACCTCATTTTCTATCTCAGGTGCTAACATGGCTTCTAATTGTAGAGTTGCAATGGGTGACATCTAATCTAAGAATTAACTCCCATTGTAACTACCATATCAATAAAATTCACCAAAATTCAAGCCGTTCCAACCACTAGGTGGCCCCACCATAGAAAAAATAAATAAATAAAGCAAGCACCCATAAACCTCAAAATCACATCGTGGCCATTTAATGGTTGGATCAGCCTTGTCATGGGGGAGGCCAAATTTCACAAAGAAACCATTAATGAATAGATTGTATGACATACACACAATGGTGGGTTCAAAAATATTTTTAAAAAAAGGATTGGAACACTTTTTAAATTTCAGTGCTTGACTTAAAGATTTATTAGGCCACTATTTTAAAGAGCTTTGCTCTAATAGATATCCAAGTATTATAATAAGGTTAGTGGGAATCCTAGCCATTGGATTTAGGCCCTCCAAGGTGGTTTGGCTAGCTGGTGTCAAAGCTACCTAAGTTTCACTATAATATATATGTTTTATCCATATCATTTATTTATTTTGCCCTTTTATTTTAGGTGATGAGTCCAAAATGAGGCAAGTTCAAATCACAGGTGGACCACATCATAGGAAAGAAGTATTAATTGAATGTCTAACATTAGAAACGCCCATTATAACATTTATTTGCCACCCAACCTCTTGATACCGTTTGATGTGGTGTGGTCACCTGATATTTGGAACTGCTTTATTTTTGGGCTATGCCCATTAGGAACCACATATTTGTTGGTACATCACATTCATGCATTTAAGATTCATGTGACCGTATTGATACTACTTAAAGTTGTTATATTTGCTTGTACCTCACGTTTGATACATGATAAAGCAAATATCGGTTTTCATTTTCTCTTTCTAACCACACAATCACAAGTATACTTATTGTGATAGAAGATTCTCTTTGAAAAAGTAGTTTGGTCTATTTGCTAGAGCTTGAAGAATTTTCAAAGTAGGGGTGTACACAAATTGAGCTAGCTCGGTTAGCTCGCTCGACTCGACTCGAAAAATGTCGATTCGACTCGGTTCAAAGTTGAGTTCGAGCCAAGTTGAATTGATTTTTTGAGCTCGAAAATGTGTTCAAGCCGAGTTCGAGCAGGCCCTAGCTCGACTTGACTCGGATCGAATCCAGCTTGAATCGAACTCAAATCGAACCAGTTTGGTTTCTCGATTACTTTACCATTGATGTTGCTCACCAACTGTTTGATAAAATAACTCAACAAAATGTGGCTGGCGGCAAGGAAGGTTTGGTTGGTGGCAGGCAAGGTATGTACATTAAACAAATACATTTTTTCTCTTCTTTTATTATTTTTTTTTTTGATTTTTATGTTACTTAGAAGGTGTTTGATAAAATACCCGTTACATCATTGCCTCTATTTGTAAAACAGTAGGTTTTTGAAGTTGCAGTTCAGGTGTTTGTGGAAATGCCTCAATGGCGAACTCGCTCGATCTTGGCTCGAACTCGGCCCGAGCTGGCCCGAGCTACTGACCAAACCGAGCTGAGCTGGCCAGTCAAGCTCGAGGATCGAGCCGAGTTCAAACTGAGGTCAGCCAGTGTTCGAGCTGAGTCGAGCTAAGGCCAGCTTGACTTGGATCAACTCGATGTACACCCCTATTTCAAAGTAGGTGGATTAACTCATCAAATTTTCATTGAAATAGAATCTACACAAAGAAAAGCACTTACCATTCCTTGATTACTAGGGACATTTTGAACCGGGTTGAATATGGCTTTCAAATTAAAATAAGTTAGGGGAACATGCACATCATGGTGGCCAAAGCGTGGGTTGCGGTGCCTACCTTGATTTATGTATTGTATATCCATGCGGTCCATCTATTTTTTGTCAGATTTTTTTCATAGCATAGTCTCAAAAATAAAATAAAAATACAAATCTCATGTGAGCCACACCACAGGAAATAATGGTTATTGAAACGGCCACAGTTAAAAACCTCCTAAGATTCATCATAATACTTATTTGTCATCCAAGCCGTTAACAAGGAACCCAAAAACCTAGATGAAAGGAAACCACAAATTGCAGCTTTTGTGGCCCCAAGAAGCTTTTAACGGTAGGAATTCAATCTCTATTGTGTGGTCCACCCGAGGTTTACATCCACTTCATTTTTGGGACCATTCCTTGAATTAGCTGTCATAACAGAACGCAAACATGAAGGTAGGACCTACGGTCAGGGTCTCACCCACCTGGCTGTACTGGATCGCACTAATGGCTTTCGCAATCAAGCATCGTCATTTGGAAAGCGGACTGCGACACGTAGCTTACAGAAGGTGGGCCTGCAACCAACCGAACACCACTTGATGGTGAGAATTTTCATCAGATCCACTCCGTCCATCAGGTCCTACGAAAAATATTTACCACTAATATTAAAAATAAATCCAATCAAATGCTAATGTGGGCCACACTACAAGAAATAGTATCAATACATGCCTAAAAACTCCAAATTCACGTGATGTGACTCACGTGAGTCTTGGTATATACTAGTTTTTGGGAAAGTCATTTATTATTGTGAAAGCGTCAGATGAATGGATTGGACGACATACGCATGTGAAGGTGGACCCCACACATATTTTGGGTGATTTTAACCGCAGCCATTCCTATCTCAACCATCCCAATGGTTTGGCCCACCTAAGCAATGAATTGAATTGATTTTCGGAACCGATCTAAATACGTGGTAGTGCACCTAATGATGAACGGGGTGGATCCCATCCAGATGATGTCATCCGTCCACATCAGCGAATGGTTACGCCTCCACATGACTCAGTGCTGAGCCAGTCGGTCCGAGTCACCGAGTCTTTTAATCTGAACTCAACCAACTCGGTCAACCTGGGCCTAACCATCGACTACCATACCTGGGTCAGGTTCGTCACCAGGCCGTGTTTGGTCCGGGCTTTGGTGAGCCTAGACCCAGCAAGGTGGACGTGACTAGAAACCCAACTTATTTGCCTAATCAACGCATAGTATTGCCTGACCAGGCGCATGGGTTTGATTCATTAGCACCTATCCAAATCGTAGCTGGTTTATGGTCCATGATTTAGATCACATCTGTTGGATGCTGGTGTGGCTTGTGACGCAGGGGAGGACGTGAAGTCGAGCACCGTCTTCCTTAAGGGAATAACTATTCTGAATCCATGGAACATCTTTAATATCTTTGGACTCCTCACAGAGACTTCTCGAATCCACGAGAAAGAAAGCAAGCAAACTAAAAAATAAATCCTATAAATTCGAAATTGATTAATGATTGAATAAAAACGAGTTTACAACACTTTAAATAAGGATATTAAGCAATGGTAAAGAAATCAAAATCAAAATACAACTAAAACTCCTAGAATTCACAACTTACTATAAATAGTAAACTTACTATTTATAGACGATCGTAATAGCTATTGGTGTGCAAGGTTTTCGGTCAAAAATAATAAGTGTCATATTTGGCTTCACCAAACCATTCTTTTAAATATTCTAAGCTCATTTAATGTTGGCAACTCTTAAAGCCCGACGGATGAAGCGTTATAATTAAACTAAAACTTACCACCTATAGTAAAAGTGAAATTAAAATAGGGAAACAGCCATCAATCTAGAGATATTTTGTAAATACGGCTTGTGCTGGTTAGCTAAAGTTGCTCGTTCTACCCTAAAATAATATATTTTAGGTCCGATAACTCATTCCGGATTGCGAGATACGCTTGATTTAAAGTCCGACGATCCGGATCACTTCTGTCGTCGACCGGGCTTTTTTTGATCCATCTTGGCCATGTAACTGTCTATGACCCTCTCTACATTGGATATCCACCAAAGATCACAACAAATAGATGATCTTAACCGCCCATTGGAAGATTTATCATCCGCTGAATACCAACCGTGCAATGAATAGGAGCTGAGGAATGGCCCATCCATGGGCTAGATTCGTCCATGTGCCAAATGTTTGTACAAGATCCAGTCCGATCAACTTCTAGGTCATGCCTTGGATGGGCCATTGGCCCCAAAAAACAAAATGATCAGATAATTCTGACCGTTCAATTGCAGGATTTCCTTTCTTTTTGTATCAGTCCTTTTTATTTCTTCAGAACCCATCAGATTGAGTGATCAGGACTTAGGATTGTCTACAGTCTATAAAAATTGGTGGGCCATGCTCCCATCATGGATGGATCATTAGAGTTCTAAAATGAGACCAATCCAATCATTGAAATCTATCGGAACCGTTGGATGACAGAAAAATATTTTCTAGTGGTCCATACACAACGTGCAAGTGTTTTATGGGTTGGCAATGGGCTGGATCAGCCCCTGGACGCAGGCCAACTGAACCGACCGGCTTAAAAGCTGGGCTGGGGTTGACCTTATCGGGTTTTTTCACAAGTAGTCGGATGGGCCTGGGCTTGGGAATCTAGGCCCGTTAGTGAAAATGTCGGGCCACCATGATGTATGGATCAACTCCACTCCATCTATAATATCTGCCCATTCAAGTTCATACCATATCCGAAAAATCAGCCCCATCGAAGACATCTCGATCACACACCGCACAGTGCAGTCAGGATGGGGACACCCACCATTAAAAACTTGTAAATTACATGTGGGGCCCACTGTATTTTCTACGTGTCTTCTAACCCCCACTGGAAGGTATGGATAAGCCAAAATCAGGCCATTCTATAACTCAGGTGGGCCACGGCATGTAATTATAGAGGTTTTTTTAGGGATGGTTTTTACATGGTGTGGCCCACCTTGAAGGGGCCCACATGATGTACAGAATAGATCTCATTCACACATTATGGTGGGCCCAAACACAAATGTTGTATAATAAGTTTACTAACTCCCAAAATACTACGCTTGTCATCAAGTGGGTCCAAGGTGGGACGGCTCCATGCTGAGCCATGTGGACCTTTCCCGGCCCAAATTTGAAATGGGTTGGATTTGTCCGAGCCCAGCCCAAATTCAGCAATGATTGAAATGCCAAAAAAATTTAAGTGTAAGTGGACATTTATTAAAGGCCATTTATGTTAAGGGCTTAATGGACCACTGACAAAACCCTTATTTTGAGGTCAGGCCCGAAAGTTGATGGGCCGACCCGGCCTTAAACAAAACTACCTCTTGCACATGGGCTCATTTCGGGAGCTTGTATTTGAAATGCATTGAAATCCAATTCACAATTACACTGCATTCAATGTGATTATGAATCTATAGTTTCTGTTTGGTAGCTTTTAATTGAAATTCATTGAAACCAATCATTTTGTATGAGACTTTTTATTTGAAATATAATGTGTTAAACAATCACTATTGTATAAGTTCCAAGTTAAACTCTATAGGAGAGAAGTGTTGGATGTGAGCTTTCATACACAGCCCTTTTTTCATTCACAAAAGGTAGGCCCCACCATAAAGGAAATTGTGTGCCATATCACCCATTATGTGGGCCACACCTGAACAGTTATGTAGACCATCATCCATTATTTTTAATGGTGTAGATTTCCTGATGGGTTAATCATCTTGGTTTTTCTCCTAAGGTGATACTTAGCGTGTGGACCACCTTTTGGACGGCTTGGATTTTCTACAAAGCGACAAATTGGTAAGAGAAAATAAATGTCATGTGAAGGTTCATGAACCATCTAACCAGGTGAACCCGAGTTAATGAACTATGGGCCATTGGATATTTTGAATTTTAACCGTCCAATA
The DNA here is from genome assembly GCF_029962835.1 of Magnolia sinica. NCBI lineage: Eukaryota > Viridiplantae > Streptophyta > Magnoliopsida > Magnoliales > Magnoliaceae > Magnolia > Magnolia sinica. The sequence continues at coordinate 7,877,572 of NC_080584.1, read as the reverse complement.
AATGTCCACCAATCTAATAGTTAGATACTCGAATAAGCTTACATTTTATTATTATTATTTTTTTACATCTAATCTAGGATTCAAGCATCAAGTTCAAGTCACTTAGAGCTGCACTTGAGTCGCATGTGCCCCCCTAAACTCTCCACGTGAGTTGCATGTGCCATGTATGAAGAGAGTTGCATTGTGAACTTGGAGGTTTTTTGGTAGTTGTCCATGGCTTTTTATGTTCTATTCATTTAATAATTGGATAGGCTTGATTTGGGGCATATCACTCACTTAATACATAACACTCAACCCTCCTACAAGGTCGGCCCATCATGATAGTGAGACATTTTAAAATATAGGTGATTAAATAATGGCATGGGCGACCATGTGAACTCTTCATGATTTCCTAAGGTCCGGCCCGCATGATGATTGGTGAGCATGATTCTAGGGTCATACCATCATCATAGTGGGAATCACTTGATGCATAGTATTCAATCTTCGAACAGGGTGGGTCTACCATGAAAGTGAGACATCCCAAAATTCGAGTAATCAAATAATTCGCATGGGGTATAACATAAACTCAAATGTTTTGATTAGATGTTCATGGTTTTTTATGATCAAATTCACCTGATAATTGGGTAGACTTGATTTTTTAAGTATATGATCATTATGGTGGGGCTCACTCAACACACGTCAGATGATACACAATCATGCCAATTCGATAATCATATGAACTACCCTATGAATTTATAGGGTTTTAAGTAGTTGTTCACTATCATCCATGGTGTGCCCTGCCTAGTGAATGGATAGACTTAAATCAACAGGTATCTCATTACTGTGATAAAACACATTTGATAGATGTGTCCAACGATATGAACAAAACATTTGAATAATTGAAAACAATATTTATTTTAAAATTAATCTGCTTATGTTAAAACTACTTGTATTTGTCTGCATTTATAATCCCATATGCACTGCACGTGTGCGAGTTTGAAAAGGTGAGTTTCCTTCTCTCGCACGCCTTTTCACCCCTCCGAAGGATGCACGAGAGAAAGAAAACACGAAATTCTTCCGCTGGGATGCTAAGTAAGTCCCACCAAGATGTTAGTGATAAATCCACGTTGTCTATACATTTTTAAAAATAAGTTTATGGTATGAACTCAAAATTGAGGTAGATCAAAATCTCAAGTGGGCTACACGATGTTGATTGAACTCTCACCATTCAAAACTTCCCAGGTCTACCAAATTTTTAGATCAAGCTGAATTTGTTTTATCATCATCCAGGTCTGTATAACCTAATCTAAAGGTTGGGTGTCAAATAAATTTTTACGGTAAGGGTTTAATCCCCACTATGTAGTCCACATCTATCTTGGGTCTGCCACATTTTTGGGCTAATAGCTTAAAATGATGGGAAAAAAAAAAAAGGATGGATGGTGTGGATAAGACCATAGAAAACATCACGGTGGCCACTCAAAGCTCCTGCCTATTCCCAAAGACAGCAGAGGTAAGACACAACATGCATCCCTCACCTCCCCACTGACGGGCGCAATTAGCTACCGGTGGGTTGAGTAAGGACGAGGATTTCCCGAGAAAGAACTTCCTACCTTGGGAACCTATGTGGGGCCCACCATGTTGTTTTTTTTTTATAAATCCACATCGTTCCTCCTCTTTTTGAGATGATTATAGGACGAGGCCAGAAATGATCCGGATCCAAGACTCGAGTGGGTTGAAGTAAAGGAAAAGGTGAGCTGGGAAATTCCTACCATTGAAACCTTCCTAAGGTCGATAGTGATGCTTACATGCCATCCATACCATTTATAATGTCATTCCTATTGGAATGAACTGAAAACAAAAATACTAGCCTAAATCAAAACTTTTGTGGCCCCACGAATATTTCAATTGTGGACGTTCAATTCTCCCATTTTCGGCCCACTTGAGTCTTGGATCCAGATCATTTTTAGTCTTTGTTTTTAAATGAGCTTGCAAAATGTATGGGCTTGGTGGATTTATCAAAAACATCATGGTGTATGCTACATAGGTTACCAGCGCAGAAAGTTCCTGTGAAAGCCTTTAGCATGAAATCCAGGTCCGTTGAGTAACCACGCTCCCCAAGAAAGTGATGTCACCAAGTTCTGTGGGCCACACCATGATGTATGATTTGTATCTGCACCGCCCATCCATTTGGAGAGATCATATTAGGGCATGATCCAAAGAATGAGTCAAATCCAAAGATCTAGAGGACCCCACCACAAAAAATAGTGGGGAGAGTGACGCCCACCATTAAAAAGTTCTAAGGGTCATAAAAGTTTTCGATCAAGCTAATATTTGTGTTTTCCCTTCTTTCATGTCTACGTTAACACATGAACAGATTGGATCTCAAATAAAAATCACGATGGACCTTTTAAAGGTTTCAACGGTGGGCGTCACTCTCACCACTGTTTTCTACGGTGGGGTCCACCCCATCCTTGGATCTACCCCATTTTTTGGACCATATCCTAAAATGATCTCTCCAAATGTATGGACAGTGGGGATACAACACATATATCATGGTGGGGCCCACAGAACTTGGTGATGTCACTTCAGTAGCAGTGAGTCTCGCTATTCAACCTCTTTCGGTATCCAATCCTCATCAGCTACTCAATATCCTCCAATGTCCGGGAGTGAATTGCATATTGAACGTAGCCCTACTGAAGTGACGTGGTAAAATATTATTGGTTGAATACCAATAGACCGTTTCTCACAATGAATGCTTTTTCATTGTACTTCTGTTATCCTCCCTTTCGGCCACAAATAGATAAACTAGCAAAGTATGATGAACCATACTCCTACATGTAGAAATTGTTATCACAAGTCACATAAGTAGCTCATCAAAATCCGTCCAATTGAAATTGTTATCACAAGTCACATAAGTAGCTCATTAAACTCTGTCCAATTAGTGGGTCCCACAATAGATGGGCCATAACCCAAATCGGATACTAAATAAAGGATCATTGGTGTGAATTCAAAAGACAGTTGAAAAACAAAAGTAATCAATTTTCCATGTGTAAAATGGGTCCCACAATCTGGGGTTTAATTCGAGAAACAGGTATGGCACGTGCACCATGTCTCATTGTTTATCAGAAACTGGCATCCTATAGCTTCCACGTGGAAGCCTTGCCATGGTTAGAATTTATTGTCTGTAGTCAGTTAACTGGAAAGGGATTGGCAATTCCCCTTGCCACCACCCAATGGCTAGAGTTCGGTACTCTATGGGCCCCACCATGATGCATGTGTTTCATCCATGCTGTCCATCTATTTTTATAGATCATTTTATGGTATTACACAAAAAGTGAGGTATATCCAAATCTCAATTGGACCACATTACAGGAAAGAGTGTTTAATGAACGTCGACCATTAAAAACCTTTTGGGGGCCATAAAACTATTTAATGAAGCTTATCTTTGTTTTTTCCCTTCATCTGGGTATTTATAACCTAATCAACAAATTGAATTTCTGATAAACAGTACAGTGGGCCTTAGGAGGATTTAAATGATGGATATCCAATCACTATTGTTTTACTATGGTGTGGTCCACCTAAGATTTATATCCCTCTTATTTTCAGGACAAAGCCCTGAAATGATCTTTAAAAATGGGTGATAGGAATGAATGAAACACATACATCATGGAGGGGCCCACAGAGCACCGACCACCCGCCAAGGGGTTGGTGTTAGGGGCAGTAGCCAATCCGTTTCCCAGTTAACTAAAGTGGATGCGGATTTCACGGGGGAAGCCTTTCACGAAGGCCAACGGAATGGCACAGAGGCTAACGAAATGGCAGTGAAGGAGCATTCATTGCAAGAAACAGTTCATTGGTATTTAACCAATGACATTTTTCCATGTCACTTCACTAGCCTTCTGGCTACTGTAGCGTTCAGTATCCAATCCGTTCCCTCGATATCTAATCCGCATAAGCTATTCAACGTCTATCAATATCCAATCCGCATCCACTAATGACACACGCAATTTGCTAAGTTCGCTCGAAAGGTAGGTGGGCCCACCATGATGTTTGTGAGAAATCTATCCCGTCCATCTATTTTTTGAGCTCATTTTAGGACTTCAGACCAAAAGTGAGCGGCATACACTACTCAATTGAGTCGTACAAAAGGAAAAGGGGTAAGGAAATTCCTACTGTTGAAACCTCCTTGGGGTGGACAGTGATCTTTACATGCCATCTATACCATTTATAACATCATTCATACTAAGATTAGCTGAGAATACAAATATTATCATGATTCAAAACTTCTGTGACCTACAAATATTTCAACTGTGTAAGTTCAATCTTCACTTTTTCGGCCCACTCGAGTATTGGATTCGGCTCGTTTTTGTATGCATGTCCTAAAATGATCTCATAAAACAGATGGACGGATTGGATTTCTCAAAAACATCATGGTGGGTCCCACTTAGGTTTCCAATGTAGGAACTCCATGTGAAAGGCTTTCGCATAAAATCGGCAATACGGCTTTTAGAGCCCACTGGAAATGTAGGTGGGGCCCACCATGATATTTTTGAGAAATCTACCTCGTTTATCCGTTTTTCCTTATCATTTAAGGGCACTATCCCAAAACCGAGCATATCCAAATCTGAAGTGGACTACACCACAGGAAGTAGCAGTGATAATGATTCTCACCGTTAAATTTTTTAGGGCCCACCGTGATATTTATTTGACATCCAACCTATAGATTAGATCATACAGACCTGGATGATGAAAAAAAACAAATTCAGCTTGATCCAAAAATTTGGTAGCCCCAGCAAGTTTTTAACGGTGAGAGTTCAATCAACACTGTGTGGCCCACTTAAGATTTTGATCTACCTCAGTTTTAGGTTTATATCATAAATTTATTTTTAAAAATGTATGTACGGCGTGGATTTATCACTAATATTTTGGTGGGACTCACTTAGCATCCCAGCGAAAGAATTTCATGTTTTCCTTCTCTCGCGCATCCTTCAGAGCATGAAGAAGCGTGTGAGAAAAGGAAACTCGCTTTTTCAAGCTCGCACTATGAGTGCCTTCATCAAGAACATTAGCCTTATCGGACGGTTGATAGGAAGGTTCGCGCTTAGCTATATATATATATATATATATATATGTTCCGGTACAAGTTATCCGTACCTTATAAGATGTGGATCCAGATTTGAGCCCCAACCAGGCCAGCCTATGACCACGATGACGGACGGTTGGATAAGTGGGTCCATGGGGACCGTGCATGGCACAAATATCGCCCTAATAGCATGATCAGTGCCATTCAATACAAGGGCTTTCAAAATGGACGGCTAAGGCTAATTTTACTTCTACGTTTCAGGTAATTGTATTGTGATCCAATAATTATTTTAGGTCCCATGCAATTCAAATGATTCCTCCTATCAAAACTCTCTATTGATTATAGGTGGGTCCACTTGTGCCCCACATATAATTTCTGACCATAATAAATTAGACACAGGATCATAGGATTACATGCATTTACCTGAAAGGTTGGCGCGTTTCAGTAGATTATCCGATTGGCGTGAGTATTGCATGGGAAACCACAAAATGCACGATGGACCTGATGGACGGTCTAGATCGTTTGATTGGAGTGTCCAACACTCATTTCATGACAGCCTGCCTTCTGGACGTAATTGGAATGGACTCCTTCAATTATCCTCTCCTCCCTCTGCATTCACTTGAAGAGGCTGGATCATCAAGCTTATTCCACAATCTGGTGCGTACGGTCCACTCTTCTGTACGGCCCACATCCAATCCATCCATAGGCCGAGCCCTTTCAAGTGCACCTTACCTCCCAAAAACTAGACTGATCCAAAACACAGGTGGGTCACACACAAGGAACAGTTGGAATGGGAACACCCCACCATTAAAATCTTCCAGATCGCATGTAGCTCCCAACGTGTTTGTATATTCCATCCAATCCATACAGAAAATGTAAACTACCATGATGGATGTACACCCTAAAAATCTGGCCATTCCAAATCTCAAGTGGGCCACACCATGTGATTATAAAGGTTTTAGGCACGACATTACATGGTGTGGGCTCGCCTCAGTTTTGGATTGGCCAGATTTGTGGGCTTTAAGAAGAAATGAGAGGCCATATGATGGACGGATTGGATCCCATGCACACATCAAGGTGCCCCATACACTCCCTTGTAGAAGAAGCTTATTCTACATTCATTACAGAGGAACCGGCCTCTCTTGGAAAGACAAAAGCCGACCGAACCATAGGGTCAGTCCAAACAAACGGCCCAAATAATAAATCAAGAACTGTGGGTCTATTTAGGCCACTGGTTGTTTGGGGCCTTGGGCCATTGGATCCTTGTTGGTGGCCATTAAAATTCGAGTAAGGAATGTATCAGGTCCATGTCAAAAATAAATGGTCCATTAATTTAATGGGTCAGGTCTGATCTAAGAGTGGGACCCATTTAACAATTGAGTCTGGGTCAGATGAGGTTGAGTTTGCTAGAGAAGACCCATAAAAACCTATTTAATAATTCAGGTTAAACTTTTGAACTTGGGGCTGCATGCCTTATGGGTTTAGATTTTGGACCTAGACTCATTGTAGACTTACTGATTATCAAGTTGGGTCCAATGAGCCATCGGGCCGACCCAACCCCACTCCACGACATCACTTCTCCTTTATAAGCTTCAAATTATGTAGTGATTCGAACATCATGCATAGCCCCGTGGTGTTGGGATTCGTGGAAGACTACAAAGCAAAATCAAGTAATCACAAACTCAACTGGAAGACAATTCAATTTTTACATAGAAAAACCATTTGAGGAAAAAAAAAAAGTATAGTACAAAGTGATGAGTAATGCACTATAAAAGCAATATTATAATAAATAATAAATCTTACCAATTTAAACAACCCTTGAATCTTTTTGAATCTCTAGTTATGTTCTTGAATCCTTCAGAACACCATAAAGCTCCAATCACCTTTAATTATTGCCCTAATCTCGGTTACACCCAATATATATACACACACACACACACTAATTGGAATATGAAACAAATCACACACTTATGCAATTCTACGCGCAACTTCGATGAGTTATTCGATGGCATTGACAGACATCAAGGATTAATTGATGCCATCAAGTAGCAACCTCCATAATTGTCCAATGATTAACTATAATTTTTTTGAATTTTTTCGATGAGATCGAATAGTTTATCGATAGCATCAACAGACCTTGTTACATACAGATTTAAGACATTCGACAACAAGTAGTGTTGGGACGTGATAAGGTTTAATTAAGGTACGTGCCATAGTAAAAACATTGTGTATATAGCTTGGGTGTATCTGTGACTATGAGGCTCATTGTGAAGTATGTCTTATATCCATGTTACTTATACGTTTTGTCAATCATTTTAGGGTATGAACTAAAAAATTCGGCAGATCCAAATACCAAGTAGACCACACCACTGGAAATAGTGGTAATTGAATACTAACCATTAAAAACTTGTTGACATCCAACCTCTGATAAGGTCACAGAGACTTGGATAAAAGGATGACACAAATATTAGCTTGATCCAAAACTTTTGTGCTCTTGAGAGGTTTTTAATGGTCAATCACCATTGTTTCCTATGGTATGGTCCACTTGAAATTTGGATGTGCTACATTTTTTGGTTTATACACTAAAATGACCTTGTGAAACGAATGGATGGCATGGATATAAGACGCATACATCATGATAGGCCCCACATTCATGGATCAACCATCTAAAAGTTGTTAGGTGGACCGTATTGGACTCAATAGCACAGTAGTGTTGAGACATAGCAAGATTTAATTAGGCCATGCACTGCCACCAAAGATGATTGCTGTTAAGTAATTACTCACTGTAAGACCTTTTAAATATGCTTTGCATGAACCTATCTTTGATAGCTGCACATTGAAGACTCATATTCTTAGCATAGCCTTTTCCTTTCCTCAACTTAGGCCGGGCCATATTACGTGCCATTTTAATATTGATTGGTTCTTCCTAAGGTTCATGAGATAATGTTTGTTCGCTTGCCATGGTGCGGCTCTTGGAAATCTCAAGAATATGTTTTAGAGAATGACTCTGCTTGCCATTTGGTGGGCGATCCAGAAAGAGAGAAATGCAAAATACTTTGTTACTATTAAGAAATCATTCAATAGCATTTGCCAAAAGGTTAGATTTAAAAAATAAAAATAAAAATTATTGAATGGGCTTCTTTTGTTTCTATCTTAAAAGATTATAATATGGACTTTCTTGAAGTATAGTATGGTTGATGTATCGGTGATCCTTTGTCGTTGCTTTTGTTTTTCTTTGTTGTTGGATTTGTTTATTGTTTTTGCTTTTAATAAAATTTTATCATCTTTCAAAATTATTCTTTAATAAGGCTACTTGGCAAGTCAAATCTTAATACTGTAATGTTGGTGAGCACATACATACCTACGGAATCGCTCACCTTGCGAACGAGTTCGTACGTATTACATACAAACTTTTTTGAGAACCCATCATACGTGATGTGGATCCAAAATCTGAACCGTTTATGTGAAGCAGCACCTCATAGAACCCTTCAGGACCAAGTTTTACTTTAATTTAAAACTTTGATGGGCCATGAAAAATGAAAATAGTTTCCTCACTTGATTTGCATTTCTCTTTGATATGGCCTAGTAGAATTTTAAATCAGGGTGAAAATATATCACAGGGGGTTTCATGGGATTCCGCATCACATGGACCGTACAAATTAGACACCCATAACATGTGTGTAAAGGTGCGCAGGTGCATAGGTGCACAGGGAGCATGACTCTAAATATCTAATAGCAGCACATGACCTAATCAAATCCCACGACATCATATCTAGTCCTAAGATGGTGCATCCCTTATCATGGAGCCCACCTTGATATATGTATCCTATGTTTATCTTGTCCATCCAATTTTTGATATCATTTTAGGGCATATCTGAAAAATGAATCAAATAGGATATGTAGGTGGACAATATCATAAGGAAACAATAATGATTGATCTCTTTACTATTAAAAACTTCTTAGGGTACATGTTAATGTTTCGTAAGTTTTTATTTGCCTTCCAATCTGCTGATACGGTCACATGAACTTGGATGAAGGGAAAAAAACAAACATCTGCTTGTCTGCCATTAATGGTCAATCACCATTGTTTCCCAATGGTATGGTCCACTTGATAATTGGATCTGCTTCATTTTTGGAATAATGCCATGAAATTATCTGAAAAATCAGATGGACGGCGTGGATACAGAATACGTATATCAATAACGGCCGCACAATCTTGGGCGAGTCCGGGGTCTCACCTAATCCGCTCCCACGTGGTATTGGGATCACCTTGCAATCCACGTTCCTGCACGTGATCTACATCACGTGCTTCAGTACTACCCGAGATATTCTTGCTGTTTGCAGAAGAAAGGAGGTGCGCTCATGTGGTACCGGTACCACCACAAAAAGTATGGTATTGAGCTGCTTTGAGGCCCATGTAAACTTTTCATCAGATCCACACCGTTAATCATGTTCTCGTCCTCATTATCACCGTAGAAACCAAACATCAGATGGATCCAATGATGATATGGCGTTGGATTTTCACTTTTACAAAGTGATCCAAACCATTGATTTGCTGGGCCTCGATATAAATGCACAGTACACCAAAAGTCCACCAAGTTGGAATATCTTGTCCATTGAATACTCATCTTTATATTTGGTTAAATATAGTCCATTGCTATATTTTTCTCTCAACCGCATGTTTGCTTGCCACCAACTGAATGGTTAGGATTTTTCCATCTCCGAAAATTTTATTGTATGGCAAATCAATAGTGTGGCCCACGATATCAACGTTTCGGATCAACCGTGACCCCACTTGTCTGAAGTCAACCCACGCGTAACGGGGAACGGATTGGCTACTCCCCCTGATACCAGCCAATGGCTGTGGTCGGTGCTCTGTGGGCCCACCATGATGTATGTGTTTCATCTATGCCATCCATATATTTTTAAAGATTATTTTACGGCATGAGACCAAAAATGAGGTATATCCCAATCTGAAATGGACCACATTAAAGGAAATAGTGTTGAATGAGTGTCAACCATTAAAAATATTTTGGGGCCATAAAAGTTTTGGATCGAGATTACTTTTGTTTTCCCCCTTCATCTGGGCCTGTATGACCTAATAAACATATTGAATGTCAAATAAACACTAAAGTGGGCCTTGGGAGGATTTTAATGATGGATATCCAATAACTATTGTTTTCATGTGGTGTGGTCTACCTGAGATTTATATACCTCTTATTTTTTGAATAGATCCCTAGAATGATCTTTGAAAATGGATGAAATTAATGGATGAAATACATACATCATGGTGAGGCCATTGAGCACCGACCACCGGCCACGTGTCCGGGGAGTAGCCAATCCGTTTCCCGCGTAATCGTACATGATACGTCCCAATACGAAAACATGTGGGTCGCATGAAGAGGAGCCCAACTGAGAGCAGGACGCATTTCATAATGGGAAAATGGGAAACGGATTGGCCACCAGCATATGGCTGATGGTAGGAGCTCTGTGAGACCCACCATGATGTATGTGTTTCATCCATGCCGTGCATATATTTTTATAGATCATTTTATCATATGAGACCAAAAATGAGGTATATTCCAATCTTAAGTAGACCACATTACAAGAAACAATATTGAATGAACGTCGACCATTAAAAACTTTTCGGAGCCATAGAAGTTTTGGATCAAGCTAATATTTTTTTTTCCCATAATCTAGGTCTTTATGACATAATCAACATATTAGATGTCAGATAAACAGTACATTGAGCCTTAGAAGGATTTTAATGGTGGATATCCAATCACAATTGTTTTCCTGTGGCGTGGTACACATGAGATTTACATCCCTCCAGTGTTTGAGATCAAGCAATAAAATGATCTGTAAAAATGGATGAACGGAATGGATGAAACAAATACATCATGGTGGAGCCCACAAAGCACCGACCATCAGCCACCGGGCTAGTGGCAGGGGAATAGCCCATCCGTTTCCGCAGTTTCCGCATGTCTAATGAGGTACTCTACAATGCTCGGGCGAGGGTTTGTACTGTACGTTCGAGTCATCAGTTTCAACCAGTGGGGCCCATGTTGCAGTAATCCGAACCGTTGATATTGTGGGCCTCACGGATCACGAGCTTTATATGTCAATTACTGCTGTATTTTCTTTCTCACAGTCTTTCGTTGGCCCACCAATCGAAGGGTCAGGTTTTTAAATATAGGATATTTTTGGTTGCATGGACGGCTCACAGCTTCGATCACTGAACCATGGGCCCCACCTGAACGTACTGAAGACCCCAAACGGGTACTATGCGTTTAAAGAAGGGATTCGTCAAGTGGGACCCACCGATTCCAACCATGGAAGGATCAGATAATTTGGTATGATGGTGGAGCACCAAATTGGAGCGCCTTAAGCACGTGCACCGCACGGATCGCAAGGAAAACGCTGGGGCTTGTGTAAAGTACGGGAGATGTACGGTGGAGGTCGGATGGATAGGGATTGCCCAATGAGCATAGGGTAAAATATGTGAAACCTAATGTGCGTGTATTATCCACGCCGTTTATCCTTTTTCTTGGCTCATTTTAGGGCATAGGCCTAAAATCGAAACATATCCAAATCTCAAGTGGGCCACATCAGAGTAAACTGTGAGAACTTAATGCCCACCGTTGAAAGCTTCTCGGGGGAATAGAAGTTTTGGAAAAAGCTAATATTCATTCGTCCATGTCTGCATGACTTTCTTAACTAAGGAAGATTTCAACCGTGGATGTGATGCCATTGTCGCCACTATTTCTTGGGTGTAGTCTATTTTAGTTTAGGATATATTTCAATTTTAGCGTGGATAAGATATGGATCAGACACATTCATTACTTATGGTCCCCTAAGTGTTGTTTTTTTATTTTTAATAAACTGTACTGGGCACTCCAACGCATCCTGAAGAAGAAAAAAAAATAAAAAATCCAACGCATGACATCGTGTTAAAACTCTTTATGGTCTACCACTAATGCACGAGTAAGGGCCTGAGCCCATATTATTTAAGTTCCTGTACTGATTAATAGGTGGGACCACCATGATGTACGTGAGAAATCCACCTCGTTCATTTATTTTACCAGCTAGCGAGCATATCCAAGACTCAAGTAAGCTAAAGGAGAAGATAAAGTGGGTTGGAAAATGCATATAGTTGAAGCCTCCCCAAGGGTGACTGTGATGTTTATATGTCACCTAAATTACTATTAACGAGTCGTTAGTATGTGACTCTAACATTCTTCAATCTAAAAGTCATAACTTTATAGTAGTAGAGTCTTTTGTCGGTGACAAAGGTTGTCTTCTGTTTGTTGTAAGGATGCGTGACAATCTGGTTGTATCCTGAGTAAGCATCCATGAAGCTTAGGAGTTCGTGTCCTGCAGTGATATCGAACAGTTGGTCGATCAGTAGAAGAAGAAAACTGTCGTTGGGACAGACTTTATTCAGGTCAGTGTAAGCGACACAGATTCGCCACTTCCCATTGGATTTTTTCATCAAAATGACGTTGGTTATGCAACCCAGATAGTGGATCTCTTTAATGAAACTCGCTTCGAGGAGTTTGTCGATCTATTCTTCGATGATGGTGTATCGTTTAGGCTCAAACGCTCATTGCTTCTGCTTCACTAGCCGGCAAACAAGGTTGATGTTCAATTTGTGAACTATCACTTTTGGGCTGATGCCCGACATGTTCTGATGAGACCAAACAAACACATCCATGAGACCAAACAAACACATCCATGTGCCATCAGAGGAGATCCATGATCTCATCCTGTAAGGTTGGAGTCAGCGATGAGCCGACCTGTACTGTTCAGGTCGGGTCGGATTCGACGAACGGGATGGTCATAAGGTGTTCCATCAGGTATTCTCTTTCGACCAAGTCCTCCCGAGGGTCGAGGGAGGTGATGGCCATTGCTTGATGTTGTGTTCTTAGTGCCATGTAATAACATGGCCGAACTTCTTGTTGATCTCCTTTAACTAGCCTGGCCTCATGCTCGGTTGGGGATTTCATTGTGAGATGGTACACCGACACCACTACTCGTAAAGTGTTGAGGAAAGGTTATCTGAGGATAAAATTGTAGACAGAATGACAGTCGACTACCAAGAAGTCGATCATGGTCGTTGTTTGGTTCTGTCCTTCTCCATCTATGACTAGGAGTTGTATGGATCCTTCCGAAGTGACTTTGTCACCTATAAAACTGAGCATGAGAGTTTTAACATGTTGGAGACGGGACCTCCCGACTCCCATCTTGTCGAAGGCTTCAGCAAAGAGGATATTCGTCGAGCTGCCAGTGTCCACCAGTATTCGAAATACTTTGCGATTAGTTATAGTCATGGTCATCACTAACGCATTATCGTAGGGTGGTGGACACCTCGGGCATCTTCCTCGGTGAAAGTCAACTCACACGATGCTACTATCTATTTCTTTGGGGGCCTATTGGTGACAATGACTTGATGCTCCAAATTATAGTGATTGATACTTCGGGTGCATGCGCTTCGTACTCGGTTTGAGTCTCCTCCCCCGGCAAGTCCTCTGAAAATAGTGCGAATCTCCCCGATGGTTCATTGTTGAGGGGTTACTCGCTCTTCTGATCTGTCCACTCTTCCCACCTATTGACGTATTCTTGCAAGTGCCCATTGCAGATGATGGCATCGATCTCCTCTTTTAAATCGAAGCAGTCAATAGTTGAATGACTTTAGTCATGGTGGAAGTGGCAATACTTTCTCTTGTCCCACTTGTCGGCATCAGATTTCATCTTGTTCGGCCATTTGAGGATTCGTTTGTCTCGAACTTCTATGAGAATCTGTTCAGGCGTCGCATTGAGTGGGGTGTACGAACTAAACCTGCTCTCAGGCCGCCTGCTCGGGCGCTGGCTTCTAGTCGGCTCGTCGTCCTTTTTCCTTTTGTTGATGTTGGTCGAGGTTGGTTCCTCCTTAGGTCACTTTTCCTTGGCCAAACTCCCCTTGTTCCGAGCAGCCTTTTGCAAGCTGAAAAGCTCTTCAATGTTAAAATATTTCTGAGCTCAATTAAAGAGATCAGCCAATGTTATTGGAGGATTCTTGCCGAGCAAGAAGAAGAACCTCCCCTCTCTTGGGCCTCCCATCACGGCATCCAAGGCGATCTCTGTCGAGTGCCCCACTATCTGCATTGCCTCTAGGTTGAAGCGTTTGATGTAATCCTCTAGTAGCTCGTCTCTTTCTGGATAATAGTGAGAAGGTGAGTAGTTGGCTTGAGTCTTTCCCTTCCTCTGATGAAGTTGGTAATGAATGCTTTGCTGAGCTAAGTGTATGAGCTGATCGACCGTGGCTTTAATTGTTGGAACTACTTCCGAGCTACTCCTATTAGGGTGAGGAAAAACGCTCGGCACATGACAACTGTTGATGCATCGTGAAGTTCCATCCAATCCCTAAAAGATTACAGGTGTTCGGCTGGGTCATTGGTTCCGGAGTACGGGGCGATTTGGGGCATTTGAAACCTTAATGGAAGCTGGGCATGCATGATGTCGGTGATAAACGATTGCTCAGTTTCTTCCAGCATTGCCTCTACTAAGGTCGGAGCATGTGTGTAAGTCTGTTGTATGTCGCCGATCTGGCCCCGCAGTTCATTGAGCTCGACTTCCCAAGGATCTTAGCTCTTGGTCATTGCCTCAACTGTGGTTTTCGGAGCTTTTTCGCATCTCTTTTTTTCCAACTCTTGGTGTAAGTCGGAGGCAGACAGTGCGACAGTGCCCGAGAGGTGGGAGGGCGCTAACCTTCGTATTCCGATCCACTTGCTTCTTTGGGAGTCAGTGGGTGCTCCAAATGGCATGGGGTTTTCTGTAACTGCTCGAGTCATTGCTTCTCCAACCCCCTGGACAAGGGGGAGGGTTTTATTGCTCTAATATTCGCTTTATCAAGTTGATATTGTTAGTCAGTGCCTCAACTTGCTGCTCAAGGGAGACAAGTTATCCTCCCCGATTCCAGTATCGCTACATCGATCCTGCCGGTGCAGAGTTAGCCTGAAGTTGGTAAGAGGAATCCCGGTGGCTGGCAAACTACTTTGACAGCGCAAGATCAGGTGCAATAGTGGAGGTTTGAGCTTTCTTTTTCCCTTTCGCCATTGCTGAACCTTGGTGGATTATGAGAACGGCTTTCAACGACATTCTTACAGACAGCGCCAAACTGTTGATGTAGAAAATTAGGTGACCTTCACTAGACCTTCAAGTACTTGCACAAAGAGCGGACAAAGGGGACCTTGGCCGCTGCAGGGGACCCTCCGATGCCTAAGTCAGGTAGGGAAACTGGGTCTGGTCGTAAGCAAAGTTTTAGGCTAGAGATTATGGGTACCTTCTTTCATTGAATGTGCTCCTGTTTATACATGAAGAGAGGCAGTGACATTGAGGAGATCTCCTTATTTTGTAAGGACGCGTTGTAGTAGGATTCGGATCTCATATATGTCGCGAGGATCTTTTGAGATGCTCAGCTAGGATCTCGGGCATATCCATGTTGCAGCCGCTTTCTCGGATCTTCGGCTGGGATCTTGGGTAGATATCGTTGGGATCAAGTCGGAACCAATAGAAGAAGGGTTGTGCCGACTCGGGGTTATGCCATTCTAGGGCTATGCCGACCTAACTTCTTTAGCGAGTAATAGTTGAATTTCTTTTTGTATTGGGCAGATCAATGGGTCTTTCGACATACTGACGAGAAACCAAGCTCAACCTCATTTCTTACTATGTCTGGGGTTAGAGGTCGAATTTTTAGTCGTATCTATCGTTGTCTGACCTGACAAAGTGCACAAAGTTCCGACTAGAGTTGGGCATATCTGATCCAATCTGGTGGATCCAACCCGATTCTAACCGAACCGTTAGCCTAGATCGGTGCGGATCGAGTTGGGCCATTTAGATCCGAATGTTTTTCGGATCGAGTTCGGATCATGGTCAATCCGATCCGAAATCCGATCGAACCCAATTCGGAGCGAATAGTCGGGTAGTATAAATAATATTTTTATCCTAAAAAATTACCCACCGAAATCATTTACCCCTCTTTTCTTACCCTACCCTCTCGCGCTCGAACAAACGAACGATCGCTGCTGCCTGCCCGTATTCCTCCTCTTCTTCTTCAATGCTCAATTCGAACCCACCAGCTGCTGCCTACCTGACGCTCGTGTTCTGCTCGTCCAGTCGTCCCTCCCTGTCTGCATTGAATCAGGTAAGTAATGTTGATTTTTTTTTTTTTTTTTTTAATTTCTTTTGCTATAACCCTCTTCTCTAAACCCTAACCCTCTTCTCTAATTGTAAGTTTTCAATTTTAGATGTACTTAACAACTCTTCATTATTATCTTTTTTAATGATAATCTTAAATTTTTCAAAAAAGAAAAAAGAAAAAGAAGGACCGATCCAAATCTTGCCCAATCTGATCCGACTTAGTTTTCCTGACCGAGTCGGTCTTGGATTGATTCAGGCCAGCAGTGGTTAGGGTTGTTTCAAGTCAGATGACCCGGACTCGGTCCTTTATCGGATCAAATTTGGATTAGGCCATGTAGATTTCGGACCGATTCGAGTTGGACCCAATCCAATCCAACTCGGACCGATGCCCAGCTCTAGTTCTGATCTAGTTCTGATCTGGCTTTATTTTATGGGTCGATACCTTTCTCATAATAATTATTTTTATGACTTTATCTAAGGTGTGACCCACCATGTAGAGGGTTGCATCGACAGGGTTACATCGAGTTCTACATGAGTTATGAACGCAACTTTTTAAATGCATGCGTTGCACCGCATAATATTATGATACTGTAACGATCATGTTATCTCAATGTAGTTTTTGGCCTACATTTGGTCTTTGATGTTGTAAAGTCAAAATTTTCCTGGCTGCGGGTGCAGCCAATCTTTGAATGCGGCTGGGCTGCCATCCTAGAATCAACAATGTGGGCGTGACATAGACTATAAGCCCCTCGGTGTATATATTGTATATCCATGCCGTCCATCAGATTTTTCATATTATTTTAGGACTTGGTCTGAAAAATAAATTAGATAAAAATTTCAAGTGGACCACACCATCAGAAACATGGGTTATTATCATTAAAATTCTTTTGGGCCACAAAAGTTTTAGATCAAGCTGATATATATATATTTTTTCCTTTTTCATCCAGGTCTGTGTGACTTAATCAATAGGTTGGATGTTCAACAAACATCTCAGTCGACCCTGGGAAGTTTTTGGACAGCGTGGAAATGTAACGCGTACATATACATCAAGGTGGGCCAACAGTCAAGGTCGCACTCACGCATTGCTTGTCACAGCTAAGTCACGGTCTCTTTCTTCATATGAGTCCCTTTCTCTACCCCTTTTTCCTTCATCTTTCGTCGTTGTATGTTTTTTAATCTAATTATTTTTTTTAAAAAAAATTTCCTTCCAAGGGAACACGCAAGATGTATGAATGACCACAACCAACGGTTGCTTGATCCAGACCTTTGATCTGGTGGACCACACTGTGGATAGCAATGATCACAATAAATCCTTGATCGGAAAATCTCAACTTCAACTGTAACATGCAAATAGACGTTAAATGCGAAATACAGCAACGGCCACCATTGAATGGTAAGAGAGCCAAAGGTAGGATATAAGATCATTGCATCGTAAAAAGTGAATATAAGATCAACGGTCTGGATCAATACGCCACAGGTTCCATGTTTACCCACTTCATGCCTTAGGACGTAGTACACGTCCTACGGCTAAGGACTTATCTCCTGCAGAGCGGGAGTACTTTTGAGTTTTGACTAGCGGTTGAGAATGGAAAGGTATGAGCAGAACTATCCTGATGCGTCAGGACGTGAAAGGCGTCCTCAAGCCATCGGTCCGTACAAGTGGTCCCGGCGGATCTCTTATCGAGACGGTTGATCTTATTGGACAGTAAAAGATATTGGATGATCAGATTTCAATTTTAGATTCAAAGATCCCATCCGTCCAATCCTTGGACTTTGCTGTAAAGTTGCTATTCTACGGTCTATGTCTAACTGACTGATATAAGGGCTAGAGACGTCTAACTTAAGAGATTAGTGAGGATTACCCCATCTATTGTAGATAAAATAATTTGGACAGTCTGGATCACTTAACTATTTGTACACATCAGTGGGCCGCAAATAGAGCTGGCCGCAAATATCCATGTGTTCCAACCAGAACCAAACTACCGTCCATTGAGCGGCATACACGAAAATGTTATTTATATACTGAATCCGGGCCGTGAAAATAGTGGACCACACTACAAAGATGAGTGGGATAAAAAATCAGGCCTCTCCACACATCACATGACTAATCTATAGGGAACCATATAAATAGACGGCCTTAGATTGACAACATGTCCACCGTGGGACATATTATAAGGAGATCGGCCTGATTTTTTTTGAGCTTGATCTCCAAGAGAGAAGATACCTTCTCAACGGATGAGATTTCTTATAATTATGCCATATTGGCCATACACTTTCAATGGACAGTGATGTTATAGTCCATTGAGATGGATCTGACGATGCTTCGAGAGAATATCCTGGACGCGACTTGCAAGTAAGCCGGGGTCACACGCGCCCTTGTAACCCATAGCTCTGTTGGGCCCACCACGATGTTTTCGTTGTATCCACTCCGTCCATCCGTTTCTTCAGCTAATTTTAATACATGCATCAAAACACGATAAAGATCTAAAAAATCAATGGTCCATACCACAGGAAACCGTAGGAATGGAGACACCCACCGTTGAAATATTCTTGGGCCCATGCCATATAAACCGTTCATTAGATGATTCCCACCTGGATGAAGGGAAAAGAAAAATATAACTTTGATCCAGAACTTCCGTAACCCCACTGCTGTTTCAACGGTAGATTTTTAATACTCACTTGTGTGTCCAATTTGAGTTATGGATTTCCCGTTTTTGGGGTATTTTATGCTAAAATGAGTTAAAGAAACTTATGGACGGAGTGGATATAGTAAAAACATCTTGATGGGCCCCACATATCTTTGGATTACAGAGGAGCCGTGGAAACCCGGTTTCATGGCAAGTCGCATCCGAATATCCTAATGATGACATCGCTGTCATTCCATTTCATCGCCAGACTGTCTTCCATCCATCGAGCATGAACAGAAAACCGTTTGTCTACTTTTCTCCCCTTTATTATTGGATTCGCCATGTTTACTTAGTTTGATCCCGACCGTTCATTCAATGGCTCCGGCATGAGATGGCCCAGAAATTACAGCTATCACATGATCATAACCGTTCCAATGTGGATATCCACTCAAAAATCCGTTCCAGGGTCCTTGATGGGGCATTGTTGATCCAGACCGTGTAAAGTATGGGTCCCACTTTTGATGCAACATATCCCACAAAATCTCAGTAATCTGGCGATTCGAAGAACTTTTTCAGTCAATGTGAAACGAACAACCGAAAATTTTTAACGATCGAAATTCAATGGCTAAATCCAACAGCTATATACTTAGCTGATCAGTTTGTTTCACACGCTACGTACAATTCAAGTGCCGCATTACATTTTTAACGGCCAGGATTGGCTTAAATGTAGACCATACGTCGTTGCGGATGGTATGAGCTTGCATTTTCGTTGCAACCTAATCACCGGTTGTATTGCAATTAACCAACATCTCCAACACATGGAATGACTCGATGGGCTGGTGTGGCCCACTCATTGAGTGGATCGGCCGGATTTTCAGGAAACGGATCGGCTACTCCCCGTCACCCGCCAATGGCTGATGGTCGGTGCTCTGTGGGCCCCACCATGATGTATGTGTTTCATCCATGCCGTCCATCTATTTTTATAGATCATTTTAGGATATAAGACCAAAAATTAAGTATATCACAATCTCAAGTGGACCACATTACAGGAAACAGTGTTGAATGAACTTCAACCATTGAAAACTTTTTGGGGCCTATAAAAGTTTTGGATCAAGCTGATCTTTGTTTTTTCCTTCATCTGGGTCTTTAGATGTCAAATAAACAGTACAGTGAGCCCTAGGAGGATTTTAATGGTGGATATCCAATCACTACTGTTTTCCTGTGTTGTGGTCCACCTGAGATTTCAATACCTCTCATTTTTGGGATCAAGCCATAAAATGATCCGTAAAAATGTATGAACGACATGTATGAAACACATACATCATGGTGGGCCCATAGAGCAAGGACCATCAGCCATTGGCTGGTGGCAGGGGAGTAGCCAATCCGCTTCCGGATTTTCATGGCAGGTATCATTATGATGTGGCATACCAAATGTGAAATGCACGATCCGAAATTCTCGAGTTACCAATTTCAGTCATCCATTTCTTTACTAGATATGGCCTAACGTACAGTGGGACCCACCCGATTGACGGCTTGGATTTTGTACGTGTCCCATGGAATGGCGGCACACTTGGTAGCCTGTAGGTAGGCAGCTTTGCACACGTTAGTGATTTCATACTCCCGCATCACACGCGCTTGATACGCAGGCACTCAACACTTGCACACGTGGAATACAATGAATCAAATAAAATCAACTAAATAGTGGAACCCACTGTCGCCAAGTCATCGCTTAAAAATCGTATTTGTTAGAAAATCCTAACCCCTGATTGCTTGACGAAGAAGGACCATTGGATATTTTTCATAACCTTCCGGTAACTGTCCACCTATCCTATAATTAGGTAATCTGACATAGAGCAGTCCGGACAATTTCACAGCCAGATCAGAGACGGAAGTGATTTACACCGTCAAAACCTTAAAATAAGCATATCTCATAAATCCAAATAAGTTACCGGACGTACCATATACGATTTCGTAGGATGAGATAATGTATCCACCTAACACCTAGTTTGTAAGATATAATAAGATTGACGGTAAAATTATTATTTTTAATAAGTTCTAATTTGATTCTAACTCTTCATCCATGGAGTTTTAGTAACAGGGTGGAAGCTTAGAATAATTAGGAGAGTATTTATCATTGAGGAAGAGGGTGATTGACTTCATCACGTTAATCTTATTATAATTATTATTTTTTAATGATACATCTAAAATAGGATAGGTTTAATTTGAATTAATCATATTTAAATCCGTGATTTATGAGCACTTGAGTATCAGCTACCATACTCTGTTGGAGTATCAAAGTTTTTCTCGTATACCAGTCGGGCGAGCTGGCTGTCACTGATCCGGTCCACGCCCGGCCCTTGACATCCGGACCGGAATCTTCTACAACAGCTAGTTCTGTGGGCCCGACCATGATATATATATATAAATCCATTCTGTCCATAAGGCGAGAACTATTATTTGAACCGTACATACAGAAATCAGCACGATAAAAAAAATCCGATGGGCCACTCCTTGTTGTGGCCCTTCTGAATTTTGGATCAGTTTGATTCTTGAATCTTCATTTCATCCTGGTCGGTTACAGCTGATTAACGGTTCTGATCTCTGATAAAAGATAAACACCATCGGTAGCTTCACACACAAACCTGGATTAACGGATTTGAAATCACATGTAAAATACGGTGGGCCCCACTGAGCTTGGGTGCTCTCCGGGCTGCGTAAGACGGACGCGGGTTGCGTCCTGACCCCGACACCAGAGTAGCTAAATGCTGTCAGGACACTGTGGTGCCCACCGTAATGTATTTGCTTTATCAACACCGTCCATCCGTTTTTAAAGCTAATTTAATCTAATGATTTCAAAACTTAAGCATTTCCAAAGTTCAAATTGACCACACCAAAGGAAATAGTATGGATTTAATGCTTACCATTGAATACTTCCTAAAGAAGTTATGGATCAAGTTTATATTTGTGTTTTCCCATCATCCAGTTCTGTGTGACCTTAAGAACAGGTTGGATGACAAATAAACGTCAATGTGGGCCCTAGGATTGTTTCAACGGTGGATGTCATTATCTTTACTCTTTCCTGTGGTGTGGTCCATTGAGGTTTGGATATGCTTCAATTTTGGGATCATGTTCTAAAATGATCTGAAAAAACGTTTGGACGGCGTGGATGAAACATAAGTACATCAAGGTGAGTCTTACAGAGTCCTGACACTACGTAGCTATGTGTTGTTTGGGTAACCATGCTATCAGCGTCCAGGATTCCGGGAGCATATATGGCTTTCCGTCCATATTCGACGGACAGAGGAGGAAATCCCCGTTACAATACCATCCTACCTGGCAGCCGTTAATAAACCCAACGTGAGTCCTCGCTGGCATATCGAAGATTCCGTTTAAATCAACGGCGAAGATCACTCCATGCCTCTCTATCCTATAAAATCCAACCTTCCGGAATCAAATCTCCTCCCCTCATTTGTTTTCGGCAATCTCCTCTCTTTATTCTCCGCTGCGTCAGATACAAGCAGTAGCAGAGTCGTTGGAGCCATTTCTAGGGTTTTGAAATCTCGCAGAGGGATTCCAGATCTGGGCCTCCAATCGACCTGCATTCTCCCAGGTCGGTGACTTTCAGATCCTCGTCGATGATTTTGTTGCTTTTGTAGCTTTTTTGATGGATTTTGGGGTCTGGATTTTCAGATCTGAGGTTTTTCGGTGGTTTTTGGTGAGGATTTTGCTTTTGATGGGTGTTTTAGGGTTTGCATTGTGGGTTTTGGTGTGATGTTTGGATTTGAGCTCTGTGGCTTGTGGTTTTGTTGATTGGAGCTGTTTCTGTGGATTCGATGGGGTTTTCGACGAAATTTTCGGTTTGGAGGGTTGATTTCTGTGAAACTGTTTTTGAAATACTGTTTTTTTTTTTTTTTTCTTTCTTGGGGGGATAGCTTTTTTTTTCAAAAAAAAGAGGAATTATAGTGCATGATCTGAGGATTTGCATGATATTCGTGAGTTTCGAGTTTTGAAATGTGCCTACCTTGATCTAGTATTCTAGACCACTGGTTAGTTGCTTTTCACTGACCATGGATCATGCCCAGAAAAATCTCATCAATGTGGCAATTGTAGCCTTTCGAATTTTGACCCACAAATAGACAGTTAATAAGAGAGATACAATGTCAGTCCTCATTCAATTGAAAAATGTCCAAAGATTGGCTTGGGATCTATTTTGGCTATTTTTTCTAAAGATTGGTTTTGGATCTCTCTCTCTCTCTATCTATTTTGGTTATTTTTTCTAAAGATTGGTTTTGGATCTCTCTCTCTCTCTCTCTCTCTCTCTCTCTCTCTCTCTCTTCAGTAGCAAGTCCCGTTGAAAAAGAGAACTGCCAAAATCCTTGAGCATGCTTGCCCAATTAATGACCGTCAGTTTACCTTCATAGAAGGCTACATCCAACCAGCAGGCCTTATCCTGAAAATTCCTACAATTGAGCTCAATCCAAACTGCCCCTATCGTTGCCAACGAGATAAGCTGCCATAAAGAATTCCTCTTTTTGCCCTTCTTCCAACCATATCATGCCGAGCATGGAAGGGATCCCTAATCAACACCCAACATCTGGAGAAATTTCCACCAGATGTCAAGCAGAAGGGGGCAAAGCAAGAGTAAATTGTCTGGGTGATTTTTTGGGCAAGGTCCATCCAACTGGAATATTGAATTATGGGCTCCACTTGTCAGAATTGGAAACCTGTGTATGCCGTATCCTCTTGTGAGGGGAACTCTTTTTTCAGGATTATTGAGAGTAATGGAACAATTTCTATTTATCGTTGTGTCGTCTATAACTGACAGCATATAGCTGTAGTATACTAGTATTTGTGTTGGATTAATTTTAAAGTGGCCCTACTGCGATGTTCTACAGTTTGAAGATTGCACTGGTTAGATGGTCGTAATCATCATATACTATCTGTTTACATGCCACTGAGTAAATTAATATTATCATCTAATCAATGGATTTGGGGCTGTACGCCATCCACCATAGGGTCTGGATATGAAATGAATTAGAACTTGATCACATGTGCAACATGTACTGTTTTGGGTTGAGGACATGATTTTAAATAGAAATTGCTTGTTTATTTATAGTTATTTTTTGAAACGCTCTTTTGCTTTCACACCTATTCCATTGTAATTATTTTGAGGAACATTAGTTTTGTCTTCTTCTTCTTCTTCTTTTTCTGGAAAGAATTGAGGTTCATAGTATTTGTTTGGTGGGCCTTGCCATGGATGGTTGATGTAGCAAAGAACTTCCCTACTGACAGTCCTAGCTATCCAATCTTTAGCTAATAAATGGATGGTTAATAACTGAATAACCATCCTATGAACTGGAAAGACCCCACCCCAGACATAGGATGGATGCAGCTATTTGATTGGATGAGGTTTTAAGCCCATAACACCTCCAGGTGTTCCACCAGATTGTCATTGTGGTGGATACTGAGTTAGGCTCTCTGGGAATACTGTCCTTAACACAAAATGTAGATGGTTTGTGAGCATTGCATATAAACCCAAAAGAAAACATTATTTTCAGTGTAAACAAGTTTTGTTTTGTGGTTTTATGCCTGTTTTGCAACCCTCCCCTTCTTTTTTGGTTTGTCCTGGTGTTATAGGGTTGACTGAGCAATTACTTTTCATGTATACTCATTTTTGGTTTAAACATGCTTTAGTGACATAAGAAGGCACCAAGATGGTTGCACAGACATTTACAGTGGACTTGAATAAGCCTCTTGTGTTCCAGGTCAGATCTAATGGCATTTGCTTTATTCTTTTTTCCAATGATATTGCTGTTGAGGTTATTCTAACAACTCCATCAAAGGACCACCAAAGCGCTATTTGCAAAATATTCTGGTCACGTAGTTGATTGGTATCTTGATGACATGAGAGCCATGCAATGCCTGACAGTTTTCTATTTTCATGTACCTGATCCTGTCTAGAACTAAATGGTTGGCTGATACCATTCAGGTTGCTTATTGGGCATCTAAATAGTGAGCCTCATGCTCATGTTCCCTTTTTTCTCTGTTTTTCTAGCGTATTCAGTTTTTTTATCTGTTCAAATCCTCATAGCGCACTAATGTAGTAATAAGTTCTATTTCATACTATGTTTTGACCTTGCAAAAAACCTTCTCATAGGTTGGCCATCTTGGAGAAGCATACCAGGAATGGGTTCACCAGCCTATTGTCAGCAAGGAAGGCCCACGCTTTTTTGCAAGCAACTTCTGGGAGGTATGACTATGACCCCTTTGCCTTGACCTTAACTGTTGTGAATGGATATATTTCCATCTTCCATTACTGACCCATTTGCAACTTTTCACAGTTCTTGACGCGTACTGTATGGTGGGTGATCCCACTTATCTGGTTGCCGGTTGTATGTTGGTTCGTGTCTGCATCTATCCGAATGGGCTGCACATTTCCTGAGGTAGTCCCATTGGTGTTTATTGGGATACTTGTGTGGACATTAATGGAGTACACTTTGCATCGCTTCCTTTTTCACATCAAAACAAAAAGTTATTGGTAAGCTTGTTTTCTTGCCACCATTTGCTTAGTCTACTCGCTTTCTGGGCAGTCAAATGGAATATGAATTAGATGCTAATGTTTGTTGCTGCTTGCTCCAGGGGAAATACTGCTCATTATCTTCTTCATGGCTGCCATCACAAGCACCCTATGGATGGATTGCGCCTTGTTTTTCCTCCTGCTGCTACAGCCATTCTATTGGTGCCTGTATGTTTCTTCCCTTTATGTTCTCTTTAACTGCGTCTGGCACACATATCAAGCTGACCCCAAATATAATTAGGGGTCATTCGGTATTATTGATTTGGATTCTGACTTAAGCATCCAAATGCTGGATCTTGCATTCTTAGTTGCATTTGGCAGCATGGATTTTCAATCCTGCGGGATCCAGAAATTATGTTTGGCAGCCTGGATTTTGATTTAAGGGGGCCTTAAAAGAGCGGATGTGAGCATTTATGACAGTTGGAGATGATTGAAAATCTAGGATTTGTACCCCATCTTTTTCTCTTGGCTTTTAAAATTGGCCCTTTAGAGAATTTTCAATCCAAGTTAGATTTTAAATCCAAGACTGTGGGGTTGCTAAACAGGATTTGGATTAAAGTCCTGTATTCCAGTTGGAGAGGATTGAAAATCTAGGATTTGTACCCCACCTTTTCTCTTGGATTTTAAAAGGGTCCCTCTTGAGAATTTTCAATCCAAGACTGCGGGGGTGCTAAGCAGGATTTGGATTAAAGTCCCGTATTCCAGTTGCTGGCTGCCCAGAATCCAGGCTGCCAAATGACCCCTTAGTGTTAACATTAAATTGACACCAAATAGCTTGGACATGGTATGGTGGTGGTGGTGATAATTGTGACAAGTGTTAATGATGCATCAAACTTGGAGAAGTATCTTGATTTTTAAATAGGGATGAATACATGCTAGTTTTGAAACTTTAATCCTTCATCAGTCTGCCACAAATTGATTTCTAATCACTTCACAAATCACCAATAATGAAATGAAAAGACAGCACAAATAAATTATAACACAATCACTTTATCCAGACCCAATGGCATTGCCTTAAAGGGGCTCTAAAGGCATCTTACCAATAGAGTATTGAATCCCATCTCATGAAACAATAAAAAATTAGAAACCAATCCCAGGAATCCATGAAAACAGCCTGCAAAATATTTCATCATCTTCATCCTCGCTGTCACTAGTTACTGCTTTTGAGGGTCGTTTTCTTTTAGCGGTAAAAGCTTATATAAAATAATAAAATCCTCCCTAGAGCTGGTAGCATTTTTGGAAGCTGCACCCTTCTCTAGCTGTAATGCGCTCTCTTTAAACTCTTTGAAGCAGTTGTTTCCCTTCCATTACTAGGGAGAGTGGGAAGATAGAATTAGGTAAAACAGGCAATAGACAACATGGAGACTATTATTGAGGGGAAGTTTAGATACCTAGTTTTCGTCTGATATGAAATTTGACGGGAAAATGTTGAATTATAATTAAGTCGTTCATGCATCTCCTTCAGGAAAAGCTTCAAATAATGTGATGAAAACAATAACTCCCAATAAGAGTTTAAGAGGATACATTCCAACCATATAAATGAGAAAGCAGCTTTCGAAAATGCTAGTAACTGTGGTGAGAATTTTATACCATCATCCGAAACCAAAAGAAAAATGCCTTTTATTACTACCAATGGTCTAATTGTAGATGATGATTATTTTGAATGGAAGAATATTGTTTTGTTAGATTCTTGAGGTGGGTTTCTTTTTCTTTTTCTTTTTCTGTTTTTTTAGTTCTTTGGTGGGATTCAACACTCTACCGGTGTGGTGCTTTTATAGTCCATTTGGTGAGATGCCATTGGTTTGTGTGGAGTGTTTCTTCATAATTCTCCTTTGCTGTTTTATCCTCATTCGTGATTTGTGAAGCGATTAGAGATAACATTGTGGGACCATTGGCGAAGGCTTTGAGTTTCAAAATTGCTATGTATTAATCCTTACAAATTCAGTTTCTTCTCCAATATTGCTTTGTCAATTGACATTTAGGAATTTCTGTTCTAGATAAGTTGTATTGATTTTGTTCTGGCATGGTTCCTGGAAATTTCTAATCTTGCTCACGTATTAAAATAAGGTGCCTGCACACTTCTATTGGTTCAGAAGGTAGGAGGATGACACCCTTTTCCTACTTGGGTTTGGCCACTTATATGACCAATCAAAGCTTGTGTCATGG
Organism: Magnolia sinica; assembly: GCF_029962835.1. NCBI lineage: Eukaryota > Viridiplantae > Streptophyta > Magnoliopsida > Magnoliales > Magnoliaceae > Magnolia > Magnolia sinica. The sequence goes on along the minus strand of NC_080584.1, from coordinate 7,849,962 downwards.
TTTTGAGTGGCCGTTTCAGAGTGTTGACTCACGTGGAGAGTGAAATCTGCTTGATTGGTCCGACTTATTCCGTTTCGATCTGTTAACTCTTTCCATTGCCCACCAAGTCAAGAGTATTTAGAACCATACTGCATGTCACAACGTTTTCCCACACTTTTGGGGGTTCCAATTTAGTGACATTTTGTTGCGATACCAAATATGTACCCTTACGAGTGACTCATGTATGTGAGGTTTGCTAACCCTACACATATGTGCAAGTCAGCTAATACATGTGCCACCACATGTGCTAGAGTGACACACTGGTAAAATATCCAAGCCATCCATCATGTGGATCTCATTGCGTGGATGCTACTGCCAAAAGACGTGCGCTACTCAGTAGTTCTGCCACAATATTAGAAATAATTGGACCAATGCACATTTGTTTGGTTAATTGGAGCCCACCTGGCTAGTGGGCCAACCTGATTCTTGGGATAGGAAATCTACATGCTGGTACCTTTCTGATTGATGGCTTGGACAGTGTATATCCACTGCTTTGGCATATGTGGTAGTGTGTGCATTAGCTGATCTGTACATGCGTATGGTCCTAGCAAAGCTTCATATGTGTTGCTGATAGTAATCTTAACATGAGGAATGGATGTGTACTACATTGGGAAAGAATACAAAAGTTTCAGTCTTTTTCTTCTGTAATAATTGCTTTTATTTTGCACTGCCTGATTCCTCATGGTTGTTTGGCTGGCAGGTCTGGTTTCTGGTTAAACTGATTTCAACTCCTTCAACTGCTCCTGCTGTGTTTGGAGGTGGCTTGTTGGGTTATGTGATGTATGATGTTACTCACTATTATTTGCACCATGGTCAGCCATCTAGCAAAGTTCCTCGAGATTTAAAGGTGAGCAAGTAAAAAAAAAAAAACTCTTTATATAAGGCTATATTTGGATGCATATCCTAACTGAATTAGGAAAATTCAGTATGCTCAGAAGGGAAATGACAAACGTCAATGATGTTTCTCATATGGTCATATTCAAAATGAGGAAGTAGCAGTCGTTGACATTCCAAAATAGAAAGGAAGAAAGAACGAAAGTAGACATCATATGCAGTTACTTTCCATTTCGTGTCCAACCTGAAACTAGTCCCACTGAAATTTGGAGCCCAAACCCTCAACTTAACCCTCCATTAAAAAGGAACATAATTTGGTTATTTCCAAGTAATTAGACTATTTATTGCATGCAAATCAGTTGCACATCCAAATGCACCATAAAAAACCTGTCAATCCACCATGCATCCATCATGTGCTTTTCAGGACGGTGCCTGTTTTGAGTACTCTTGGAATGTGGTTTGTCCTGTTGTGGGACGCCCAAACATAGCACTCCTCAAAATACAGCATGGACAGGCTTCATTCTCCTGCATTCGCATTCCAGTTGTGAGAGGTGCTTTTATTGACTCTCATTAGTATGCTGACGAGGCGATTCATGGCATGCATCCCAACCCAGTACCCACTTGCAAGCTCTGTGCCATTCATCAAGTTGTGACCACCAAGAACATGTGCTGCCCAAAAATCAGGCTATTACGAACATCATATGCACATACGTGCATGAGAAAGCTTGACAGTTTATTTTAAAAAATGTCTATATTCAACATGCACCTACTCCCGACCTGATTAATCGATTAGATTTTTGGGGCCAGTGCGTGTTCATGGTGGCCCCCCAGCGATAAGCCTGATCCATTGGAGTACCTCCAAACAGGGCAGTATGAGCATCAAAACTTTGCATGTGTCTACACACAAAGCATGTCTTGAAATTTCCCTTAATAAAGTATGTTGATGTCAATATGTTTGTGTTTGCCAGCGGTATCATCTAAATCATCACTTCAGAATTCAGAACAAAGGGTTCGGTATCACATCATCTCTCTGGGACAAGGTGTTCGGGACATTGCCCCCTACAAAAACTGCTTAAAAGAACCAATGATCCAGATCTGCCGATTGCCATTGGTGATTCTTGGGTGGGGTCGTCATCGAGGTCAGTAGGTTCTTATTTTGTTGATCTGGAGCACACCTGGCTTACATAAAATATTCACGGGGCCCGCTATCATCGATATTTGTTACTTGGTGAGCTTGGTGGAGTTTTAGGTGGAGTCATCCTTCTCATTTGTATCCATCCATTCTTTCTTTCTTCTCTCCAATTTGTTAGCAGTTGTTTCCTAGAGTTGGATGGTTTTCTGGAGTTTGGTCTTGTTTTATCATGAAAAATTCAGTTCTGTAGAAAGAAGAAATCCACTCTATTGGTTCTATCACTGATTCTCCGGTCCTTTTCTGTTAGGGGAGTTAGTTGATACTCTGGCAGAGCATCATAAGCAGGCACTCAGAAATTGTACACGTGGCATATGTTAGCTCAAATTATACCTGACAAAATCGTGGAGCCCACTGCCACTGACAGCCCCAAAGTCAGATTGGCTGAGCAACTGTGAGTATGTAACCTCTGATTCCTGGACACTTATTGGATATTTTTCAGTTTTAACCCGTCTGATAAATGTCCACCAATCCAATGGTTGGATAACTAAATAAGGGTAAATTTTTGTTCATAATGCATCTAAGTTGGGAGCCATGATTTGGACAGTTTAACTTAAATTACTCGTATGCTGAGTATGCAATTTAAGTAATTCCCTAGTGCCTGCATATCATCCATCACACTGCCAGGGTATCCAAGTTTCTCTTGTTAACGTCAAATTCCTTTGAAACCCAAATCAATAACATATCCTATAACTTCTTGGCGGCACACATTATGCAATTCTACACCTATGCCAGCCTCATCAAGCTAATCAGTCAGTTTCAGACCATACCATCATTGATTTTTATTTCAGCAGACTGAAATCGGTTGGTTGTATATTTCTAGATTTCTGATTAGCATGATGTTTGGGTTATATGGTCCATCCATTTTTATTTATTTATTTTTTTCTGAAAACGGTTTCAAATTTATTGAGAAAGGGGCAAAAAGCCCAAATAATTACAGCCAATTAGCATTTAACAGAAAGGAAGATCCCTAACGACACCTTTGCCCCATGTCGACACCCATGCCTCAGGGATGGGCCTATCTGCGATATCAAGCTAATCAGCCAGTCTGTGACCATGCTATCATTGATTTTTATTTCAACTGACTGAAATCGGTTGGTTGGATATTTCTAGATTTCCGATTAGCATGATGTTTGGGTTATATGGCCCATCCTTTTTCTTTTTTTTTTTTTTGAATGGTTAGAATTTATTGAGAAAGGGGGGTAAGGCTCAAATAATTACAGCCAAAAAGCAATTAACAAAAAGAAAGATCCCTATCAACTTCTCCGCTCGAGGTTGAGACACCCATTCCTTCACCCACATCATCCCAAAGCATCTGAAGACGTTTTCCACCCACATCATCCCAAAGCATCTGAAGAAGTTTTCCCACAACATCCTCACAAAGGGGCAAATGAATGAATAGATGATCCATCGACTCCTCACATATGTTTGTAATAGGCATTCCACTCTCCGGAAGCTGTTGATGGTGAGCACCTTGTTCCAAATGAGCAAGCTTGGAAGGGGACTCCACGATGCTAAAGAAAAGAGGTATGCGCTAAATCTTTCTTGGAGTTATCCCCCACAAGAAACTTATAAAAGGAACGGATGGAAAAGAGTCCAGTCTAAGACTGGGAGCTAAGTCGTCGAATCCTTCACCAAGGGAGGAAGGCTAATCCCTGAAAGATGCTTTTGCAGAGATATGAGCTCATCTTCCTCCTCCAACAGGGCCTTATAGCATGGAGGGGTCTACACCCTACCTGAAAGAGAGCTACAAAGATCGACCATGATTTCACCTTACGTTTTGATACCAGCTGGGTGTGGAAGTCGTCACCAAAGGTCATTCCAGATTGTGATATTTCTCTCATTTTTTAGAGCAAACCCAAAAGCCTCCTTAAATTTCCCATGGCTTTATATAAAAGACTGTCTTTTGTCCAACCCCCCTGATCCGCCCCATGTTTCCTTATAACACCTTCCTTCCAAAGACTTCCAATCTATTCCAAACCTCCAAATCCACTTTGCCTAGTAAGGCGTTGTTCATGGCATCCAGCTTATTAACGACTTCTCTCCTTTTCCTGAAAGGTTTACGAACCTCCTTTCATCTCATCAGGTGAATTGAAATGTATACTTCTCCTCAGCGCACCCTGCCGTAAGAAATCCCTTATAAGGCAAATCCAATCTCTCTTCAAAACTACCTGCGGTCATTTAAAAGAAAAGAAAAGAAAGAAAGATAGGAAGTAGATTTAAGGGGTTAGAGAGAGCCGCTTTAATAAGTGTCAGTCTTCTTCCCCCCAAAGATACGTGGCGGCGTGGATATATTTCTTTCAACTCCCTTGATAACCTTACCCCAAAGGTGAGGTGTATAGCAGGCTTACCAATTCCAAAAGGGAGAGAGATACTGATGCGAAGCACGTTCATTAAAACCCTGAAGTGGGACCCATAATTATTTTGGTCTGGTACGTGTTCTGTTGGATGGTGATGGAAGGAACAATTGGAGGACTTTTGGCGTAATTGTTGATCTCTGATCATCCCATGAATGTGTCATGAAGAATGTGTGGGAAATAAATGGGTCTAGGTCCATATGTGATTAGGCGGGCCCAACGTTATTGGAAAACACTGTATGGGTCAATATGCCCATCCTCAAACTGTTTCTCTTGGTGCGGCCCCAACCGTGGCGTCCACCTTGATGTTATTTATTCGCATGTCCACACCATCCGTTTATTCAGATTATTTTAGGGCATTAGCACGAAAAATGAAGAAGATCCAAATCTCAGGTGGACCATACTATAAGGATACAGTGGTGATTAAAAGCCCTACCATTAGCTCTTAAAAAATTCTGTAATTTTTATTTTTATTTTTTTGCCACCCAACATGCTGATAAGGTCGCATAAACCCGGAGGAAAGGACAACTTGTGGCCCATTAATGGTCAATCACCAATGTTTCCTATGGTATGGTCCACCTGATAATGCGATCCGCTTCATTTTTGGGCTTGCTCACTAAAATGATCCGGCAAACTGGATGGACGGCGTGGATATAGAATACATATATCAAGGTGGGCCGTCACGGTAAGGGCTGCACTGTCTTGAGTGAGGCAGGGCTGCACCTAATCCGCTTCCCATTTTTTGGGACCTGGGCCGGACAATGGGGGACACATCTAATAGCCAGAGGACAACATTGGCACTGCTCAGAGAAGACCATTTCTCTCGTAAGTGAGCCATTTGTAGAATTTGGACTCAACCCAAACGAAGAGAACCAATCAACGATAGAGAATGGCTTTTCTTGTTTGGCTGCTGGTACGGATAACCATCTGATTATATGACACGTGTCTCACTAGGCATCACTCGATTAAATGATGCCAAGGAAAGTCTACTTCCACACCCACTGCAAGCTAGGTTTAGAAAACCGGACGCAGTTGGCTACTGACCCTGCCATTACCCAATGGGCAATGGTTAGTGGTCGGTACTCTGTGGGCTCCACCATGATGTATGTGTTTCATCCACACCGTCCATCCATTGTTCCAGATCATTTTATGGTATGATCTAAGAAAACGAGGTAGATCCAAATGTCAAATGGTCTACGTCGCAGGAAACAGTGTTGATTGAACGCCCACCGTTAAAAACTTCTTGAGAGCCACAAATGTTTTGGATCAAGCTGATATTTGTTCTTCCCTTCATCCAGGTCCATGTGACCTAATCAACAGGTTAGATGTCAAATAATCATTCACTCATGACATTTTTCCTGTGATGTGGTCCACCTGATATTTAGATCCCCTCGTTTTTTTGGATCAAGCCCCTAAAATGACCTAGAAAAATGGATGAACGGCATGATAAAACACATACATCATGGTGGGGGCACAGCTCCGACCACTAGCCAAACAGCCTCCTAGAAAACCACTTTATGCTGTAAGTCTACTGCCAAGCATAGTTCGAAAACTCGACTCGATGGCGAACTGAGTTGGGTCAACTCGAAGAATCGAGCAAGAGTCTTTACTTGCCTTACTCCATAATTCAATAATTAAATTTAAAGTAGCATTGGTCTGATCGATTGATCCGAACCGTCCATTGAGTCCAGAACACATTCTATGGGCTATTATGTAGAAACAACACTGATCGGATGATCCAAACCGTCTTTTGATTTGGCCTTGTTTTCTATGGCCATCCATTTTTCGAAGCCATGGGTAGGAAGGCACCGATTGGCTAATAAAAATGATTCTTTAGAATCATAAGCAATCCATATGGTCCTCGACAAATAGAGGGAACGAAATGTTAATTGAACCGATTTCTGTAAACGATCTTGGCCATCTATTTTAAAGTCATCAATCGAATTGTTGATATATGTCAAATCGGTATGAATTTTGAATGGTATTATATGAGATGTATGTTGGACCTAATGAACAGTCTAGATTGATCAATTGGACCCTCTATGTGTCTCAATGCAATTACAAGCACTTCAAACTTATTGTGATAACTGATATGGAAGAAATGGAAGCCACCAGGTCTACTCTCACTCTCATCCATTTTCATTTTGCAACCCAAAATAAACAAATAAAAACAAATGAATAAATCTGCCAGCTTCAAAGAGACTCGACTCACTCGTAATCTGGTTGAGTCGACTCAGCTGAGTTTTAAGCCAAGTCACCAACTTTTAAATCGACTCAGCCGACTCTTATTGCGCATCACCGGTCTGTCCTGGTACCATCGCCCACAACTTTCGACTCCCATATCGGCCAATGCATCACACTCCGATTTGAAGGCATCCCTCAGTTGGGTCCCGCGGCGCACATGCCCTTGACCGAAAAATGGGACTTCATCAGATGAACTACAGTTTGTGAAGTAAATGAACGGCTGAAAGAACTTAGCCAAGTTTTTCTAAGCCATACTTTTGTTTCTAGGGTACTAGCCTATTTGATGAGTGGACCATCATATCTACCGTTTGGATCTAAAACACATTTGCTCTGTCAGCACATGGATTTGCATCTCTAGCAATCCTCTCTTGTTACACAGAGAACACCCAAAACTCATGAAAGCCAGTCTGATGCATATTGCACCCTCAAATGCAATGTGGGGAGAGGCTTGCTATCTGTTTTATGGAACTATTATCACCCTCCAATGTTTTTATAGGACACTAACTGGACCGTTAATCTATTGAATAAATGTCCAAAATTAGAATAATGACTAAGCGTCTCTGTTGAAATTCATGCATCTCTGGCCCGCACCTGAACATCCCATCAAAAATATGGACAAGATAATTAATTGTATTACATTCCTTCACAGATGGAGTATATCACCCTTTTCTACCCAAATCTCTTAACTGTTTCTAAAAACTGACAATTCAACAATCACATCAAGGGAGCGTTTGGACATCTAGATTGGATTGCAATAACTCAATTGAATGACAGGTAAAGACAGGAGTGGGTCTGTTTTAATTCATCGTGACGACCAACCCCTAATAACAGTTCCATGCATTTCGAGTTGGACTTGAAATTATCTGAATAGCTATTTATTAATGGACTTGGGCTAATCCCACTTGAGCCATTTTCACCTAATTGAATTGAAATATTGCAATTCAATTCAATTGGGCATCCAAACATGCCTCAGTTTCAACATCCAAATATATATATATATGGAATGCAGCACCTTCATGCTACAAATCCATTGTGAAAGAATAGAATCAAGACCTCTGACGGCACGGATGGTATCAAGAAGCCTTTCCTTTCTTCATTGTCCAAAACGCGGCAAAGTAATGAGTCTGCAATTAAAGGCATATCCATGAGAAGAATGTTTGTCAATGGAAGACTACAATCTAGCATCATCCATATGTAAGTTGGCCCACTGTAGATAACCGGCCCAATAATCAGGTCAACTAATGAGGCCGGCTAATTCGTGTACCAAAACAGATGGACCGTTAAAAATAATGGCCTGCACTAGATTACCTCATATTGGTATATGGAAGGCATGGCTTTTGTCCACCTGACTTTATTGAGAATGGGTAGACTCCTATGTTAGTTATGCACTACTAAAAATGTGGTGGTGATTCATCCTCTCTCATCTGGCACTGATGCAGCTATCCAGCCCATCAAAATTGTGGAACGATCCATTTATGGCTACCAAATGGACGGTTAAACTAAAATAGTTTTCATGTCTACATTTGAAGAGTCACCGACATTTTTTTTTTTTTTTTTTCCCAGAAGGATGTCACCACCATTTCTTAAATGGTGTAAAACTAAAACCAGTTCTAGCTTAATTCATCCACCTGTGGAGCTTGGTTGGCGGCGCTGCCCCCCGTACCTATGCAAGTTACACCAGTGTTTTCAAAGTAACTGCCCTTGGTCCCCACTCAGTACGCACATGTGGCCTACCCAATAAGTGGACCAGCATGATTTCTAGGCCTGTTCACCACATTCTACTCCAATCAATGGTAAGGATCATCTGTTCAGGGCGATTTTTGAGCTGTGGTCCATCATGGTAGCATGAAGCAGATGGGTGGTTCCAATCATCCGACCATCTTCCGTGGGTGGCTATCATGGGCCGACACATACTGGACGTACATGAGCTAACTCTTTTTCTAAACATTTTCGGATGCTGTGGAAGTGTTTAACATGGGTAAGATGCTAATTTCCAAAATCAGAAATTAATGAAATTAAAAATTCTGCCTCAAACCTTTTCTCGGGAAGCCTCATGAGCAAAACGGATGGCCGTTCTTGCAACCAAAGAAGATGCGGCCGACTCATGCATGAATTGAAGGACTGTCAATGGCCTGTTTCAGGCCAGACAACCAGGTCTCGGTTTCACTAAGCCTGGCATTAACGGGACTGGACAAAGGGGCTCAGGCCGGGACTTGACAAGAGAAGCTGTTGAAAATATGCCTAGGCCCAGACCTGAAAATAAGCTCAAGGCTCAGACATGGACCTAAAATCATGGACCTTCAGTGGCTGGATTGTTTGGAAGTAATCCACACTCAATTGAATTTGTCGGTTGGGTCACTTTGTTTTCAACTTTGCAAGCATTTGAGGTGGCTCATAGAAGAAAATTCGATTAGGCAGGCCATTGTTTTCCTGCCTTTCTTTCCCGATAATAATGATTTCACTTGTTTCAACTAGGAGTTGAAATGGGATGAGTGTGAATCGGTGGAGAAAAGCTTTCCATCTGCCCATGTTCCCCAAGGCATTCCAGACATGCTAAAAGAAGGATCTTTTACGAGACTTAATTCACTGCTTATCTACAAGGAAAAAAGGCTTGCCTGCATCATAGATCGAAGGTTTGCTGTGTAAGTTGTCTCAATGGTCTTCTCCATCTGTCATTCATGACATGAGAAAAAGAAAAAAGGAAAAAAACCCGTTATGCATGGATATTTGTATTCCATTGATGCTAATATTGGATAAGATAAATCATAGTTACCTCCAATTTAAATCCATTATCAAAAGCAACCTTCTTCACATCTTCCAAACTGAGTTCAATGGACATCTCCTGAGAGAAAAGCACCAACTCCATAAACAGTATCATAATATCCATTCCAGCCCATGGAAAAAGGGAAGAGAGATTAGAAAAATGCTTACATCTTCCGGGCCATACGTATCTGCGAAATGATAAAGTAGGGGCCCCAAGTTTATCCATACCTGCCAACCAAACATACTAAGCCATATTATGAAGGGAAATGATATTCACACCCTATATTTTTTTAATGCGTACACCCTTTTTCTACTTTCGGTGTTAGAATCATGTGAAAAGTCATACAAAAGTATGTAGTATAATATTGAAAGTGGGAAAGGGGAGTATACGTCAAAATGAGAGGATGTAATGTCAATTTAATTCAGAATAGGAATAAATCAAGACCAACCAGAGAACTTACTCCTCCATCTTTGAGAATCCTTGATATGATTTCAATGTATTCGACAATGTTATGTGCTGTATCAAGGAAGAAACAAGTCACCACAGCATCCCAAGCTCCTGCAAGAACAGCAAACAGTAAAAATATGCAGTTTGACCAGAGTGGTAGGAGAGATGGATCTATGGGTGCGTTTAGATATGCGGAAATGGAAATCCTTTTCCACTGAAAAAACAGTTGGGCTGTTTGGATACATGGATTCCACAATGTAATCTAACACTTATCCATAATCCAGATTGTCTAGCACAAGAAACTAGGTGACTATTGTCAAATGAATCTGAGGATTCCACTTGCTATCAAAACAGGACCCCTAAATATGGAATCCATTTTCCAACAGTGTTCATAGAAATAATTACTGGATAATCATTGTCTTTTCTTTTTCCATATTTTTCCCTTGGAATCCTCGTATCCAAAAACACAAGGAAAAACACTGCGGAAGAAAGTTGCATTACCACAAACATGACTATTCCTAGAGGAATTGTAGGTATTGAGGAGGTGGAAATGCAACGGAAAATAAGCTTAGGTCCACATTCAACAGAAAAAAGAGGCCAAAATGTAAACTATTCGGATCTTCCAATGGGGGTGGGACGGAGGGAAGATTTTGTCATAATTAAATTACGAGCCTTACAGACTGAAGGGTTCGGAGGGCATGTGTATTATTTTAGAAGTTGGGTAAGGGGACTAAAGAAAGTGCTGCTAAGGATGGAAAATGGGAATGTTGTCAGGCAGATGATATACCAATAGAGGGGTGAAAGATAAGATCCTGGATGAAATCAGACGAGTCTGGCTAATTACTCTTTTCAACAAAATTTCACAGAACAATGGAGATGCAGAAAGTTGCATCAATGGGGAAATGGAACAAAGAATAAGACAAGAAACAGGGACATTAGACAATAAATTTGGCTTCATTGCTAGATAGATTGACACTCAAGCTATTTTCCTACTTAGACAATTGATTGAGAAGTATAAAGAGAAGAAGACAAATCACCACATGATTTTTACAGATCTAGAGAAAGCAAATCAAACTCACCGCTAGAAATTGAATCCATTGGAATCCATTTCTCAATAATATCTTGGGTAATAATCATCAAATAATGATTATGAAAAATAATTCATCTAATAATAGTTACAAATTCCTCTTCTTCTTTTTTTCCCGTGGATTTCCGCTTATCAAAACAGGCCCTAATGGATATTTTGCTGTAAGAATTCCTGCTTCCACTGCGTTCTCTTAGCTATTACTATGACCCACACCATAAAAGAAAGACATACCATGTTGGCTTAGGTCATTATAGACTTCCACAAAGTCGCCACCACACATGGAAAAGCCTTCAGTAATTCCTGCACTGTTTGCAAAATCTAGTCAACAATCACCAATAGAGCAGAGAAGGAAACATGTTGTGTACATGAAACATTCAAAACTTGTATGCATACATACATGCAGATAACTATATATTCGCACTTTATGGCCTATAACCCATGTTTATCGAGTAAAATTGTAAAAACCAAACTCAAATAGGGAATAAATCACAAGTCATAACATCATGCGAATTGCAATATTGATTAATATTGATTAGATTAGTAGAAGGGAGCCACTTTTTTTTTTTGAATGGTCAATGGTTATACACACACTCTCTCACACCCACACACACAACATGGGTTCTTGAACCCATGACCTCAGAGTCGAAACGCACTATTTAAAAGTCACCTTTTTCGATAAGCACATCCGTTTTTCTAATTTTAGAAATGAAACAATACAAATCAAACAGGTGATTGGGAATGCCAGTTACCTAGTCAAAAACCTAGCATGAAATAAGAAAATTACAAAGAAGACACGAACCAACAAACCATGCCCAAAATATATTTCTGTAGTTCAGCACTTTCACAATTTCGCATTTTTTGCATACCATTTAAAAGATGCATATCCATACGAGCTACACAAACCTGAATATGTACATAGGATTATACATGGTCAGTTGAAATTTATTTTTCATCACAAGAAAAAAATTAGTATCTAGAATTGATTTTTTTTTTAAAACACTTTCTTTGCCCAAGCAGTAGTGCAATGCAAGAACGGCAATTGAGAGCCCCAGTAGCAAGCTATTGTGGTGAGACCTCCAACACAAGAAATATCATGTGGCCCAATGGCCCACATATCAGATATTAAACTGATATCAACAGATTTTCTTTGAACACTTTTTCAAACATTAGAATGTGTTGAATCATAGAATTTGTTAACATCCATATAGTTACGAAATGGTTGTTCCATACTTAAGCATCATCATCGAATCCTTTCTCCAAGTAATTTGGGGTCGCTTTTAAAAGGTAGATTGACAATCAACTTTGCTCTTTTAGTGGGGCTCTGGAACCATTGTGGCAGAGGCTCAAATTGACAACCCTCGCATGCCCACACAACACCACCCAATACTGACCCCCACCAAATAACACACGAACCAACTCAAAGGGCAAGTGAGCAAAGGAGGCTCAGACAGTTGTCAGACACACATGCACATATGAAATTCCTGCTCATCGGGTAATTAACACAACCACCAAAGTGCAAGCTGCACATGTACCACCATTGGACCAAAAGTGGGAAAGACATGCTCAAGTAGGTGTACCACACATGTACCCCCCATAAGCTTTTTTTCAACTCTTTCGATAAACACCTCTCAAAGCCACTTGGCTGGTTTACCAAAACAAAGTAGAACACTCAAGTAGGAGGACAGGAAATTGCCAATCTTGCATCCAAAAACATTTCTCATTGTAACCACTAAATCCACTGCAAGACAAATGCAGTGCATCTCGCTTTCACTAAGATTGACTTTCTGTGTTGATACTTATCTCACGCGCACACACACACACACACACACACACACTATATATATATATATATAAAATCACCTTTCTGAGATCAGCCACCTGTTCCTTTTTTGTGTTGCAAAAGAATTTGAAACATCTGCACATTGAAGACGACCAACTTGGGGACAGTTCCAGCTACACAATAACACCCTAATCAAATCTCTGCTGAGCAAGGTATTAAAAACGGTTACGTAATGTCAACAATGGGAGCCATTACGTGTTCCAGGGCCATAATGACCATTATAGAAAAAATGGCCAGTCACAGATCATAATGGCCCTTACAGGCCCATAGCAGTTTGTTATAGGGGTGATACAGTTTTTTCATTCTTTTTTCTTAAATGTTTGTAATGGCTGTTAAGACCCGTATCGTAATGGTAATTGCAGTGAATGTTACGGCCACCGTAACCGTTATTGAATACCTTTCCTCTGAGGCCATCCCATTATGCCAAGAGCTTCCACTAGCGCAACAAACAGGATGGTAGAAGAGAATCTTCCTGCCAAATCCCTCTTTGACTCCCAAAAAAAAAAAAACCTTTGGGAGATCCATCGAGAATGAGAAAAGTATATGAGCTGAAGAGATATGCCACTACTTCAAATAGAACCCAACCTAGGAAGCATGTATTGTGAAAAATCCCACTCCTGACTCCACAGTCATAAGCTTTCTGCATGTCCAGCTTGCAAACAAGGCTCAGCTTCCCCTGTCTTGATCAATGCATTCACACGCAATCAACTGCCTATTGATAAGCTATAGATAACCCCACCAAGAACCCTCCTAAACCTGGTTGCCAGAATTTCCTATGGCTACTTATCAGGCCTTAATATCGGTCTAAAATCTTTCAAACAGACTGCACCATCTTTCTTAAGAATAGGGGCAATCAAGGAGGCACACGAGTCCACAGATAAACTACCCTATTATAAAATTCAGCTACGATAACCCCACCAAGAACCTTCCTATGATAACCCCACAATCCAGCTTGCAAAAAAAAAAAAAAGGCTCAGCTTCCCCTCTGTCTCGAATCAATGCATTCACACGCAATCAGCTGCCTATTGATAAGCTAAAGATACGAAGAACCTTCCTAAACCTGGTTGCCAGAAACCTGGTTGCCAGAATTTCTCATGGTTAATGATCAGGCCTTATCGGTCTAAAATCTTTCAAACGGACTGCACCATCTTTCTTAAGAATAGGGGCAATGAAGGAGCCACACAAGTCCTTAGCTAAACTGCCCCTATTATAAAATTCAACTTTGAACTTGATGAGGACATCCAAGCACCAGTCAGAGTATACCAGAGGAAGAGAGCTCCCATTTCTGTATGGCTAGGTGATGCATATATGGGGCCCCGTGGGATCAATTCGAGTGTCTGGCCTGTTAAAGAGCTCACATGCATGATTATGCATCTTTGAAGGCCCCACACTGGGAAGAAGCATGTGGGTTACTTACTTCGACCATTTGGACCGTTGGATTTCGACCGTGGACCATTCCGACCGTTGGATCATCGTCATTGGACATCTTGATTGTGAACCCCACAGGCCACGAAATAGTTTAGCTTATTTAGTTGTTTATATGTTTGTTATTTTTTTAGTTTAGCTTATATTTTTGCTGAGTTTAAGGAGTTAGGAACAAATTTTATTTTATTGAGCGTCCTTATGCGAAACTTTTTATCTAAGAGAGTCTTTTTGTAAAAAAAAAAAAATCTTTTCTGGGACTATATAAGGCTTGGACGTCCATACCCTAGCCCATTATTGCATATGGAGAAAAAAAAAAATTTCTCTCTTTGCATTGTGATGAAGTAAAACCTCTTGTGATTGGCGTAGTGTGAAGCCATGGAGTGATTCCATCTTCTCTCTCTCTCTCTCTCTCTCTCTCTCTCTCTCTCTCTCTCATCTTCTTCTTTCAAGTTAATATCTACACTTTTCTTTCCTTTCTTTTCTTTTTCTCCTTCGACTTTCCTCAATCTCTCTCAATCATTTCTACTCCTTTATTTTCTTTGTTTTCCTTAAAACTCATCCCCAATCTCCTCTAAAACCCATCTAAACCTAGGCTTATACCGTACTACCGTACGGACCTTCACACATGATCGTACTATAGTATGGACAAGATCGTACGACTAACCCATCTCCTCCCTATTTCATTCTTAGATCCTTGCGTCTCTCTCTCTCTCTCGAAAATCCATAACCCTAATCCTAAAACCCTCGAGTCCAATCCTAGAATCTAGATTTCCCAAAACCCTAATAGTAAACCCTAACCCTAAATAGTCCTAAATCTCAAAGCCCTAAAATCCCAAATCCCAAACCTAGTTTCCTAAAATCCTAACCCTAAATCCCTAAAACCTTAAAACCCTAAAAGTCAAAATCCCTAAATCCCAAAACCCTAGTTCTTCAACCCTTTAACAAACCAAGAGATTCCCTTTAGAATTAGATCAATTCCTATGCTAGATGGAAGTCCTACCTTCCATAGGTCCTATGAAATCATGTTTTATAAGATCTAACTAACGGGTTGTAATTTAGTCTTGAATCTAAGCATAGTTAAATACTTGAATTCATTAAGCTTGTGATTGATTAGCATTATTTTGTGCTTTAAATTATTCTAGTTAATCTGTTGATGATCTCATTACATCATTTTAGGCTAAGCCACCTATCATGCATTAGAACTCCACCAAATTTCACCACCTCTCAAAATGTTAGCAAACAACACGAGCCTTATTACACCCCAGGCTAAGAACTGCTTCGTGAATCTTGTTCACTTAGATGAGGCGCGCTCCACCTAATTTGCCCCCCCCCTGTTGATCTTAGATTATCCAGACTGGGGATATATGCATTTACATTAAAGTCTCCGAGTATAATGCTACAAAGAGTAATGCGTATGTTTGTATGCATGTATGCATTTGTGTGTGAAATGCTAACTTCCACCTTCATGGGACATTACCAATGTCTCCAAAGTTTTTAATTGACACGTGGGACTGTCAATCATCAATCCAATATGTCCATCCATTTGCACCTCTAGGGGCAAGCCATTCCTAAAATCATCACACTAATGGGATGATCCTAATCAGGGTGTGCCGAATCGGTTACGTATCGGCCGTATCGGCCGATACGTAACGGTAACGGTGCGAACCGTTACCCGTTTCGGGGCCGTATCGGCCGATACGATTTTTTGTACCCGTATCGGCCGATACGGGCCCGTTACGGGGTGTAACGGCCGTAACGGGCCGTTACGGGCCCGAAACGATAACTTTTTTTTTTTTCATTTTTAGCTCGTTTTTTGCTGTTTTTTTGAAATCTTTTGTTTCCAAACTGTTTTTCACTCCTTCTACTACTAATTTCGACCAACCTTAGCTAGGTATTTGAGATAAAAACACATTATATCACAAATTTTTTTGAATCAAAGCTCGGTGGGCCATTTTTCAGAAATTCGTCAAAAATAGGTATTTATACTTTTTTTAATATGTTTTGCTGTTTTAATCATGTCATATGATGTGTTAATCATAGTAGAACATGTTAATGTACATTTTACAGATTTGGGGTGCCATTTAATAATTTTTTAATATTTTTTTCTATTTACGCATGAATTTTGGCCCCTTTTTTTAAAATTCGAAAAATCAAATTTTAATGGTTGTTTTGCTGTTTTAATCATGCCATTTGATGTGTTAATCATAGTAGAACATGTTAATGTGCATTTTACAGATTTGGGGTGCCATTTTATATTTTTTAATATTTTTTTCTATTTACGCATTTATTTTGGCCCTTTTTTTGAAAATTCGAAAAATCATTTTTTAATGATTCTTTTGCTGTTTTAATGACATCATATGATGTGTTAATCATAGTAGAACATGTTAATGTGCATTTTACAGATTTGGGGTGCCATTTTATATATTTTTAATATTTTTTTCTATTTACGCATTTATTTAGGCCCTTTTTTGAAAATTCGAAAAATCATTTTTAATGATTCTTTTGCTGTTTTAATGACATCATATGATGTGTTAATCATAGTAGAACATGTTAATGTGCATTTTACAGATTTGGGGTGCCATTTTATATATTTTTATATTTTTTTATATTTACGCATTTTTTTTGGCCCTTTTTTTGAAAATTCGAAAAATCATTTTTTAATGATTCTTTTGCTGTTTTAATGACATCATATGATGTGTTAATCATAGTAGAACATGTTAATGTGCATTTTACAGATTTGGGGTGCCATTTTATATTTTTTTTTATATTTTTTTCTATTTACGCATTTATTTCGGCCCTTTTTTTGAAAATTCGAAAAATCATTTTTTAATGATTCTTTTGCTGTTTTAATGATGTCATATGATGTGTTAATCATAGTAGAACATGTTAATGTGCAATTTACATATTTGGGGTGCCATTTTATATTTTTTTAATATTTTTTTCTATTTACGCATTTATTTCGGCCCTTTTTTTGAAAATTCGAAAAATCATTTTTTAATGATTCTTTTGCTGTTTTAATGATGTCATATGATGTGTTAATCATAGTAGAACATGTTAATGTGCATTTTACATATTTGGGGTGCCATTTTATATTTTTTTCTATTTACGCATGAATTTTGGCCCTCAAAAATAATTGCAAACACCTAAATGTAAGATATTTTCATATTACATTCATTCTAATATATCTATCATTGATAGTAGATAGTTAGAAAATTAAATATATGAATTTTGTAGTCAAATTCAGGTTATCTGGTTCATAAATTCATCAGATAGTCCGATACAACTTCTCACCAAAGAGTGGACCGTTACACCACCATAAACATGTTCCAATTTATAAATGAATGCATATTTGGAATGCTTAGAATATTCCGGATTTAATCCATATTTTTTCATATTTTTTTGACAAAAAAAATTTTTTGCACCGTTACGGGCCGTTACGCCCCCGTATCACCGTTACGCCCCCGTATCCGTATCGGTTTTGGAGGTCACCGTTACGCCAACCGATACCGATACGGGATACCTTGATCCTAATCCTTTGAGCGCAGACTATTTTGTTACAACCATGTACTCAACAAACCATAGATCAAATAACTATGTGAAAATCACATTGGTCAAATGATCCAATCCATCCATGATTACACGTTATTTTTTGTAGCCATCTTTTTCCTTAGCCATAGATAGGATGGATAGGATTAACTAACAAAAGTGATCCTGCACAATCATCGGAAATCCATAATGGGCCCTAATAAATACATGGATCAGATCGTTTACTAGGAATTTAGGACTATTTTTGTGTAGACGATCTTGACCATCAATATTAAATGTTATTGATCAAATGGTCAAGATTTTCCAATCAGTGAGTTGTCGGCATGGTATCCCATGCATGGTTGGACTTGATGAAGAGTCTAGGTTAATGATTGGACTGTCTAAGCGTCTCATGCTATTGATCAAATTAGTGGGCCCACTTTTGTGGGCCACCCGAGGCTTGAAAATGCCTCATTTTTGGGTGAGCTTATTACAATGATGGTTTGACATGTCAATGTATGGCATTTGGGAATATTTAAAGCCGATTTACTTAATCAAATTCATTGTCCTGTGAATATATAGTATTTCCTCCTTGGTCAAAATCCAGGTTACCAAACACAATTTTGTATTCCAAATCTAGGTTGCCAAATACAATTTTTGTATTCCATTGGATTCTACATCCAGGCTGCCAAACACAACTAAATAATCGAATTGACCTCTTCTTCTTCTTCTTCTTCTTCTTCTTTTTTTTGGGGGTGGGGGGGTATTTTGATTTGGATTCAATAGCATTCCAAATCCACGCTGCCAAGGCAAGGTCCAAAAGGACGTGGGTAGAGGTAGTATGAAAAAACTTCATGACCTATGGTCTAACTAAAGTTATGGCCCTTGATAGAGTGGAATGGTGGAAAATGATTCATGTCGCCAATCCTAATTAGTTGGGACAAACCTTAGATAATGATGAACCCAAAGCACTTATTTGGAATCATAAGCAATCCAATGTAGGACCTAGTGAATAGATGTTTCAAGATGATGATTGGTCCTATTTTATTTCTCTGCTCAATATTGACTATCCATTTTTCATGCTATTGATAGGGTGGTTAGAATATGATCAGCATGATTTTTGCACAATGGCTTGCACCTAGTGGTAAAAGGGAATGGACCATCCGGCTTGACGATTAGTTGTGCCATGGGTCAATTAAAAGATGTTGCTAACATTCCCAATAAGGTGAGTACATACATACATCCCTGGATGCATGCACATCCATCCATGCAGGATGCAAACATAAATACATACATACAGGCATGCAAACACATGCAGATATTCATTCATCTTTTTCTTTCTGGGTTTTTTAGAGAGAGAGAGAGAGAGAGAGAGAGAGAGAGAGAGAGAGAGAGAGAGTCACAAGCACGGTGCATGCAAAAGAGAACTTGCATAGCATAAAATAAGTACCTAGCTGGATGAATATCTGGAAACTTAATAGGCCGAAACTGGTCATCGTCTGAAAGAGAGTTGCAGTTGCTGTGGATCCAAGGATATATTGTCCACTCCCCAGCAGTCTGTGTACTATTAGAATGACAGAAACCCAAGATATGCAGTAAAAATGAGTCTATGAAAAAAAGTGTAGCTAATCACACACAACTCTATGAATGGACATACTAGCCAGCTTGGCACGAGCATGGGACATTGGAGACGTGAATTGGGTGGGGGTCCCTCTGAGCAGATGACCTGGACCAAGGCTCAAGCCTGTCTACGCATCAGCCGGATCACACAGGTACGATGGAATGTGTGCAGCCCACCTGATGGATTGGCTAGCCAGCTTTTTGGACCAGGTCACCTACAATGTGAGCCCACTGGATGCATGGCTAGGATTTTATTTTATTTTATTTTTGAGAGATGATGCAGGGCTAGGATATCCTACGAATGCACCAAGTTGGCAAGTCTGGACACCTGTAGCGGTGCTTGCAGGCTCAGTAAAGCCCTGGTGTAGTAAAGAAAGAAATTGTGGTGAATTTCTTACTGGTTAAGAATAAAACTTGAGCAGATCATCATGTAATAAGAGAACTCATTTCCTTGGCTTGCAAAACCTGCTCAGGAAAATTTTAAATGGTCATCACCCAGACTAAAAAAAAGCAGGTGTAGCAGTTTGTAGTCGTTCGTCACTCCATACATACCAAGACAGGAAATGTCCAAAGCCAGCCTCCCAAGTCCAGCCCCAGGGACTAAACAGCATGGAGGTCTGTTACAAAATACTGAGATTTTAGTTAATTAGAACAATTTCTCAAAGATGTATACCAATGTTTTTTGTAGCAGTAAAGAAAATGTTGTAGTCCAAATCCTTCAGGGAAGTTATGCCAAGCCCATGCATGTATGCCTACCAGCCCAGACACATGCTGCCATGTATGCCAACTGGCACACGTTCGAGATCCAAGTGGTCCATTAGGTGGGCCCCACTGTGCAGAGTACTGGCACAAATTAGGCTAAGAACACGTGTTTGTAGGATGTGGACCAGTGTCCAAATTTTTTGGCCATCCCTTTTTACATAACGTGGACCCACCTATGGACCACTTAGTTTCAGTCCACGGCATCTAAACTTGGCAGCCAGTGCCAACCTGATGAATGTATTGGATCTCATGCATATGCCAACATCAGGTAAGCTTAAAGAACGTACCAAAATAGCTGGAAGGCTAGGTTTGAGAATAAAATATAAATAAAATAAAATAAAACATGGATTGGACGAGTTTTTTTTCTTTTGAAGATTATGGATTGGACAAATGTTTAAAAGGATTAAATAATAGTTTAAAAGGATTAAATAGTAGCCCTTGATCATGTTAAAACAGATTCAAGGTAATTAAACTAGGTATTGGAGAGTCTAGAACACTAAATCATGACTCTGCAAAGATATTCAAAGAGAATATAAAGAAATCAATCAAAGAGATTTGAACTGTAGCATGAGAAAGATGGAAAATGTCAAATTGGATTCTTTCAAATTCCGCCCCAGTTACACTTCATCTGATCTAGTTCTTTATTTTATCTTTTTTGAAATTACGTGAAGAATAGTAATAACTGCTACACATGGGAACTAGAGCTGTCAAGTCGAGTCCTAGAATACCTGAACCCAGGCTGATCGGGTTCAGATCACATTTTTAACGGGACTAAGGTCCAACCAGGTTCAGGTACCCATCGGGTCTTTGAACCTTGGTTTCAAGTTGAGTTCTGGTTAAATGAGGGCATTTACATGGTCGGGCCCCCCTGATGGATGGATTACATTGCACACTTGAGTGCCATAGTGCCACCTCAACACATGCATGGTGTGTAAATTGACACTCTTTCATGCATGTGGCTTAAACCTCATTTCAATGCTGGAAAATTCAATAAAACCCTTGGACAGGTTTTTCATGACAACAAGAACAGACTCCCAGGACTTAGGTTTAGTGTGCGTCTATCTTCTTCTCCAAATGCCCTACTCAAGTAATTTCCAACATAATTAGACACATGTAACTAGCCCATACAAAAGCACTGAAATTGACATTTAACCAACATATGTATGTGGCAATAATGAGATTCCTGGATGGATATTTATCAGTCAATATTTTACTTTCACCAACACATTGTTCCTTACTCTACCTTTATCTTGCAGTCTTCTTTACACAACTTCTGCAACTCGGATGTAATCCATCCTAGACCCTCAATATTGAAGTCAATTTCAAGTTTACACTCACAAAAGAAAACTAACCACCAGGTCTATCACCATATGATATTCTAATAAGAAAGTGTTAGATCGAATTCTGCATCTTATGCTCTCCACATTGGCCATATGGTTTTGTTGGGAGGAAAATGTTGTTGAGGCCGCAAGTTCCACAAATAACTATGGTTACAAGAAATAGGCATTATATATGCACTACATTACCTTTTATTGGATAGGCCTTTAAGACCACAAATTCCAACAAATACTACTCTTAGTTAAACTGCTATATATTTTGTACGAGAAATTTACAGTTTTGCCCATTTGCCTTTTCTAGACATTGAAGAAAGAGATGCTTTGAGACATTCGGTTCTTCTCAAAATTGTTAAAGACTGTACACACCAGCTGAATGTGAACATGTCTTTGGTGCAATTCTATGTTGCTATGAATGATCTGTTGCTATGCCATTGGAGTTACAACTGAACAGATGGAATAGATGGCCGATATCTACCACATATTTCGCCATTTTGCCATAGTCCAGTGACACTAACAGTTGAAGCAATAAAATACATGAAAATATATGTTAATCATCCGGAGGTGGGTAATGCAGGGGCATTTTCACACCAGGCTCGAGTGGGGTTGCCTGTGGGATGCAGGGGCACACTCGGGGTGGGTGGCTCGTGTGAGGCGGGCCCCATCCGTGTGAAGCGGAACCCATGTGAAGTGGGGCCCACGAGGGGTTCAACCAAGGTCCTAACCCATGCAATGTGGGGCATGGGCTATGAGTTTAAGGGATTAATTCATCATGCTCTATCAGCTCGAGCTTTATAGCAAGTGGTTAATTGTCCTGCATCAAAGTGGTATCAGAGCGGGAGGTCTCGTGTTCGAGACTAATCACCGAGGGTGATTAATGCAGGGGCATTTTCACACCGGGCTTGAGTGGGGTCCCCTTTGGGATGCAAGGGCAGACTCGGGATGGGTGGCTTGTGTGAAGCGGGCCTCATCGTGTGAAGCGGGTGGCTCGTGTGGAGCAGAACCCATGTGAAGTGGGGCCCACGAGGGGGAGTTCGGCCGAGGTCCTAACCCATATGATGTGGGGCCTTGGGCTATGAGATGAGAGATTAATTCGCCATGATCTATCAGTTCGAGCTTTTAGAGCAAGTGGTTAATTGTCCTGCATCACGGGGCTTTGCAACTGCAACCCATGTCACAACCTTACATCAAAGTCTCTCCCTCGTTATCATTATAACTCTCTTAGTTGGCTCATAAGTCCCATAACTGACCTTATGGTCAAGAACACGAAGAGCTTTATTGAACATATGATCGACACAATGTACACCATAACGATATTACTACCAGGCATTCCAACGGAAAAGGCCTAGGTTGGGTCAGCATCAGCCTGAGACAGCCTGTTCAGCAATTTCCACATGTATATTGACAGCATGTAATACAAATAAATGCAACTACCCACGACAACCTAGAGTCTAGGCACAAACCTGATTGATGACAGGCCAGGCCCATGATGAGCCGGCCTGACCCATGGAAAGTTGGACACCCTTAATTATTTTAGCATTTTTTCTTAGAAAATTATAATAGCAACCATTGGTTATAGTGTACCTTGTCTTACACCGATTAGGGAATAGGCGATCAAGCTCTTCGAGAATAGGCTTATAGCACTGATCACGCTCTCTCTGTCCCTGTGGTAAAAGAAAATGACAAAAAGAACAAGAAACGAGCGTCAACCTTGAAGAAAGAGAATGCACATTATTGTCAGGAACAACATAAAACATTGAAGCCGAATTGAAAAGGATGATTACCTCTAGTGCCCAATCCCTCACTATATTCCTTATAATACATCGCACCTGACACAAGTCATCATCGTCGTCGTCATCTAAGCCACTCGTTAATAATAAAAAGTTTTTTTTTAAAAGTGCTTAAGCCTCTCAATGCATTGTTCTTGTAAGAACCACACATTTTCCACCATTTTCATGGCCACCCTCTGTACATAGTGCACATCAATTTGTATAGTCCAAAACATGGGCCCCATTGGGGATTGAGCACAGGACAATTCTAAAATCCAATTGGCTGCCATCAAATGGACGGGAAAAAAAGAGAGTCCGTGGTCCAAAATCCAAGGCCAAAATTAGAAGTGTGATTTCGGTTATGTTTCCATCCACAATGGAAACCATGATTGTCTGAATCAACATGAAAAATATGAATCTTCCTGTGAACTGAACCCATGTACTCAAAAGCCAAAACAACCACATTCCTGAAGAAAATAGAATATAAACAAACTACTTCATCAGCATTTTAGAAATGTGCAACTGCACAGTGGGACAACAGAATGCTGGCTTCATCAGGTCAAAACATTTCAAATTGTGAAACTCACAGGAAACTAATTACACAATTGCAGCCCGAGAAGGAAGCTGCACAGAGACATGGATTTGACCATCAGAACCTTAGGATTTAAGGGTAGAAATTGTTCTCTGCAGCAGTATGACGTCTCTGGACAGAGTGTCCTAATGAACCCATTCTCTACAAGTTTGCCCAATGCCCATGGTTTGGCGAACGAGACCATCTAACCCACAAGTCCCACTGTGGATAGGTGATGCCCACAATCACCCAGATTGGAAGCTCATAGACATCCGATATTTGGACTTTCTTCCAGAACATTATAGTTTTTTTTCCCTTCGACCATCCATAATCAAGGTTAGGATCTTCCAATCTGGGATATTTTGGGGGCATCTTTCAATAGGCATTCGTTGTAAGAAAAAGAAAGATTATCTCAGTTAAAACACAAACAAATGAAACAGATAAATTATGGAAAGTTTTGTGAAGTCTATTCATGGATGTCCTGTGATGAACCTCTTGGTATAGTTGACTCAATTTAAATACAAATTCATGAATCCATAGCATGTCTGCAGTTTTTATCCTCTTTTAATTCATTTGAAGATATTTTTATTTTCTTTCTCCTCCTTTTATTTTCTTTTTTCTCTCTTTTTTCATTTTTTTTTTTTTTTTTTTTTTTTTTTTTTTTTTTTGAGAAAAATGAAGCCCCCATCTCTCATAGCTATCATATCATCGATACATCCTGATATATCGTCGACACCAAAAAGTCAAAGTACTTCCTTTGGATTGGTGTGGGTGGCGTCTGTATTTTTTCTGCCTTTGGGCTTTCTTAATAATAAAAAAAATTATTACCCTTAAAAAATGATCGAATATGGGTGGGTGCAAAAAGGATAATAACCGATTGGCCCAACCCGATTTCAGGTCAGGTCAGGTTGGGTTGTCAAGGTCCTCGGATTGGGTTCAAGTTGGAAAAACGCCAACCCAATTTGAAATCAGGTTGGGGTTTGGGTTGAACAAATCTGGGTCAGGTTAGGTTGGGAGTAATCACATGTATTTGGTTCAGGTTGGGTTGGGCACTGCGGGTTGGAATTCGGGTTGGGTCGGGCTGTGGGATAGGTCCCATTGGGGTCAGGTCGGGCTGTGGTTGACCCTCAACCCGACCCAAGCCAGCCAAGTTGCACCCCTAATCTGAACTTCATGAGGATGGATGCTTCTTGAATGTATCATTTGCAAGAACTGAAGCTTCAATGTCATATTGCAGCCAGATGCCGATTCTTCCGAAATGGTTCTTTTACAGCTTTTGCATCTACATTCTAACGCTAGTTTTCTAGACATTTAGAAAGTGATCTGTATGGAAAAAGGCGGGCTTGAATCATGTCAGCAACTGATTTAGAAAGGGATTAGAAGTTGGCAACAGAAGCAATCCACATCAAGAAAATCAGAAAATGCAACAAAAACAGATGGTCTGCTCCATCATTGAGATCAAGAAAATCAAGATATTGATGGAAATTCAGTATGAAGAACCCTAACGGTTCCAGATTTTATGATTTTAATGAAGCATAGATTGGACTCATGAGATCCATGAAAGTGGGTTTGGATCTTCCTAAAGAATAGTCTCCTTCGCTTGGTCATAATTTTGTGATTTCTGGGGCAAGTAGACTTCTAAAATAGTGATCCAACCAGACTAACAGTGTTCAAAATGAAAAGAGCTGTAAATTAGATGTTTAGAACCAACAAAATCTTCACAATTCAAAGATAACAATTTGTGCAAAGACACAATACCTTGTCCACGTCGACTAGAGGAACATT
Source organism: Magnolia sinica (assembly GCF_029962835.1). Lineage (NCBI taxonomy): Eukaryota > Viridiplantae > Streptophyta > Magnoliopsida > Magnoliales > Magnoliaceae > Magnolia > Magnolia sinica. The sequence continues at coordinate 7,824,370 of NC_080584.1, read as the reverse complement.
CAGCTGTAATGACGGATCCAACCAATCTGGTGGTGGGGAGTTAACCTATATAATAATGGCAAATAAGACAAATCAACTCCAGACAAATATGATATCAAAATATCAAAAATTGTATCTAAAGAGTATTGCAAGCCTTTAAAAAAAACAAAAAAAAAACCAAAGAGTAGCAACAAGAGCATCACCATACACCCACAACGAACTTTGAGGACCATGCAACCACAATAAGATGATGATGACCACAACAACAACAAGAGTGAAATACACAGAAGAAAAATAAAGGATAAAAAATAATGATTATTAATCACTATTGTCAACACAACACATTCAGCAATGTGACATTTTGCATGTCATTAACCAATTATGATTCTCCAATAGTACCAGTACTTGAAATTCAGAATGGAAACTACACAAACAAAATGTTTCTATACGACCATATGATTGCTGATTCTTTTGAGATTGAAAAACAATTCACTACAAGAATTTACAGAACTAGGAAAAAAGAGAAATTGGCAACTTTCAAATAGGTTCTGTATGCCACGGGGCAACAACAGAATCTTCACATCCTTAAACTAGCCGTCTCTAGCTACAGACAGACCCATTTAATACGGACGATATTTTCTAAAAATCTCTGCATCTCTGATACCCATGTCAAAAGCATGTGCAGGAAAGAGATCAACACAGCCACTGCAGAAAACAATAATATTTACCTTTTATAATTTTATTTAGTAGTAAATGCAAACACATGCACACAAGCGTGTGAGCGCGCGGACACACGCACTATTAATATGTTTTTTAATGCATTTCTAGTTATATAGATACATTTTTCTGTATCCTGCGCCTATGACCGATCATGACAAAAAAAAAAAAAGGTCTCGAGTCCAACCAGTTGGACTATTAAGTTAAAGTCCACCCATTGGACAACTTCCAACCTTTCAAGTGTCTGACATCCAACCTGTCCAATAGATTGGCCCTGGCCCTATCATGAGGATCACCTTATACAAAAATTGGCCATATCCACTAATCAAGTGGACCACACATTTATTTTTCTATTTATCAATGGCTAGATATTGTTTTCCATGACATGACCCACCTGATGAGTAGATAGGGCCAATTTTTGCACTAGGTGATCCTCATATTGGGGACAACCTATTGGAAGGGTTAGATTTCACATGCACTTAGTAGGTTGGAAGCTATCCATTCCACTGGGTGGACTGTACCTTGTGATGCAACCAGTTGGACTTGAAATCTTCTCTTAAGAAATAACTGGCATTTACAAACTATAGTTTACAAAGCACTAATTTTCAATTGGGGCCCACTATTTATATGCAACCTTTTTGGTATATATGCCCAATGTTTTTTACTTTCTTTTATCAGAAAGTAAAGTTCATTAAGAAACAAAGCCCAGAGGCAAATGGCTACCCCATTACAACATCAACACCGACCAATCTCCAAGAAATACATCTGTCCTTTACCTGAAAATTCCTTTAATAATCTCTGCTCTTTTACTGTTGGTAATACAACGGTGCATGCTTGTTATGTTCGTCAAAAGAACAGTCCAAGCTCTACAACTATCCTATTTACCAATTTAGAAAAAAAAAAACAATGTATCCATCAAGTCAAGGTGGGAAAGGTATAGATATCCATTCTGTTTCAGTATCATACTATCGTTATATGTCTCTCAGTATCTAGATATCTGCTTGTCAGGTTTTCCAGGGTCCCCATGCTTGACACATATCAGTGTCAAATACCAAATACGTGTGCCAATGTCCAGGTTATCTAGCTACTACTAATCTAATGTGGCTGACTGGACTAAGTACATGATCAGAGTATATTGAGCAGAACCAAACCCCTGCAGCATATTTTTTTTCCACCAATATGGGTGGGCATCGTTTAATAGATTAACAGGTATAAATGAACCGAAAAAACAATAAAAAGGGGGGAAAACATACATCTCCATTGGCAGCAGAAACAGAACAAGGTCCATCCTTATCATTGACAACCTTGACACCATCATCCCCTCCAGCACTATGAATTGCTGCATTGAACTCTGAGCTTAGGGACCAGCTTCCCATAACTGATTCGCAGAAGCTTTCCATTCGCATCTCCTGTTGGTATCTACAGAAGTCAAGTTTCTAAATGAAAAGACAGAGAAGAATCCTGGTCATATCTTGTGGTCATTAGCATTTACATTTATTCTCAAAAAGCATCTACTGATATACAGACTGTGTAAGTATAGAGTTTTATGATGACCATGCACCTCTATAGTCTACATGCAGTCAATACCTAGCTCATGCATGGGACATCCTAGATTTGCATGAGATTGGCCTGGCCCAAAATTACTGCAGCCCACTCATCAGACAAGCCACAAAAGTACACTGAATGAAGGACTGCAGAGAACTTATTTTGAACCTTCCATTCTTTCACATGTGGTGAATCTGATGAGTTGATAAAACTGAGTATGGGGCCAGTTCTTCAACTCAGTGAACCTATATGATGTGAGATCAAGATGTCAATGCACAGGTGTGGTATGGCCTACAGAGAGGTGCCTGAAGACTAAGGAAAGTTCACAGAGTACATAAGAGGTCTAAAAATGGTTGCCATAGGCACCTCGTTACCAGTCCTCTTGGGTGACTTGCTGATCATATCATTCCCTTCCCTGCAGCCGGATTGCTCAGTTTCAGAAGAAGCAGTTCTTCCACTGGTTGATGCATGCTGCCCAGAGCTAAAATTCCTCTCTTTGAAGTTGGCATTTTCTAATTGTATATGATCCTCATGGATATTTTCTAGAGTTTCATGTTCGCAGATGTCTGTATCTTGGCTCATGTCGAGTGGAGGGTCGAATGCCTGCACAAAGTAACAAAAGGGAATAAGTAACTTCTTCTTCTTCTTTCGAAGACTAAATATTGTTAATAAGAGAAGAAAATTTACTAAACGGCAACAGGGCCTCCAACCAATAGACTTTGAACACTAGAAACCTTTCTTGCCAGGTCATCCATTGCATCATTAACATCCTTATTTACATGAATGAAGGAGACTGAGATAGCCACCTTCATATCTCTAGGGCCTGTTTGGATAGCAGGAAAAGGTGGGAAAGGAAAATGGTTTTCCATTGATGTGATCTTTTGTGTTGTTTGGATAGCAAAGAAGATAGTGGACTCTGCATAGCAATCATTAGCCTTTTCTATGGTCGAATTCTCTAGCACAAGATACAAGGCGACCATTGTCTCACCAATATGAGATTTCCACTTACCATCCAAACAAAGCCCATGAAAATGGAGTCCATTGGAATCCATGTTTCAATAGTTCTCATGGAAATAATCATTGCATATTTATTTTATTTTCCTTTACACGTATCCAAACAGGCTAATTTCCTCTATCCAGAAAAAAAATGCTAACAGTAATCAACTAAAGAAATAGACCATCTGATAACATCGGTCGAGTCCCATTCAATAATCAAAGGGGGAGCATGCAAATGGATGAGCTCAAGCATACCCTGCCGAAGGACCCGGACCACTGCCTCATTAGAATCAACCATTCCAATTGGACCCACAAAAACACTGCCAATTCCTCCCTGGTTATCTCTGATCAAGCCCATAATCCTGTTGGACCTGGGTGACCTCTAGAGCTACCATCAAAGTTGAGCAGTGAAGACCAAACCCTACAGATAACAGATCGGCTACATCCATCATGAATGACCTCCGCCCATCCTCTTCTAAGCGTGATCCTAGAAACACTATTGAGATCTTTCACGATCAACATGAAATGATTCTCTCTATGTCTGTAGACAATCTGAGGAATGCTTTGACTTTCTATTCTTGAAAGCCTGTTTATTCTGATCTCCATAAAGACCACCATAGTGCAAGGGGAGCCAAAAGCCAGAAGATTCTCCCTCCATCCAACTTAAAACCAAATTCCTCAATAAAGCATTCATTCACAATAATACTTGCCTTTATTGAGATGGTTCAAGATTATATCAACACCCGCCAACGAACAGAAGCCAGCTACTCTTGGAGGGCATCTTGACTTCCAAATCCAACCAATTGGAGCTTTGACATTGGCCAACCTGGAAACAACCGCATAGGAAGAGAAAACTATGAACAGAGCCGAGCAGATTCCACTTTCAAATTCTTCTGGCCCTACCTTCAACCAGAATAAAGATTTCTTCCAATAAAGAGAAGATTATTGTATGAGTCAATTTCATAATCTATCATCTATGATATTCCTTTTGAATCACAGATCTCAAATCAAATCCCCTCGTTCCCTAGAAAAACAGAGGTTGACTGTAATTTCCTTCTTCATCATCACACTACAAAGCTCCAGAAATGAGCGAAGATGGCAATCCACGCACCAAGCGTCTTCCCAAAAACAAATTCTAGCTCCATTTCCGATTCCATATCTCATCCCTTCTTTAAAGGATCCCAACCCTAATTAAGCTCCCCAAAATTTTCACAAATAACCCCCTTCCAAGACCATCCTCCTCTTGCAAGAACCTCCAAAACCATTTGCCCAAAAAACCCAACTACAATCTGCATTCTTCCAGTCCCTCCCCCCTCCAGAAAAACAGAAAGAAAAAAAAAAAAAACGTGTGCACTCACACACTTCTTTTTTCTTTCTTTTTGGTTTAAACACCTTGTTCCATTCGAACAAATGACACTTCCCTTTGTCCTTTCTCTCCTTCCAAATGAAGTCCCTCTGGACTTTCTCCAATCTTTCCACTCTACTCACCAGGCACTGAAATAAGGAAATGAAATAAATGGCATATTCAAGAGAACCAACTTAATGAGAGAACCAAAAGGATAAATAGTGGCTTTAAACAGATAAATCTCCTCCCCATTATCTCCAGTATTTGGTCCAAAGAGACTTGTGTGTTTTGTCGAACATCTAAATAAGTTGTCAGGAAAGAACCCCTCTTAAACCCCAAAATAAACCTGAATAAGTCATTGGGAACCAACACACCTTGCAAATACTTAACCATTATTGCAGAAGATTCATAATTTCATAAATGAGGTGCAGAGTAGATTGAGAATCCTCTTCACAGTATACATGAGTGTGACACATGTGAGAACCAGGTCAGTTCTATCATTCACATGTTGCTAGCGTGATGAGCAGACCAGCTAAACCTTTGGGACAGGACATCTTCACTGAAGGGTCCGCCCAATAAACAGCCTAAATCTTGGACTCGTAACAACACTAGCATGTTTCCACAGAATATTCTGAATTTTATATCTTGAAGCAAATATGTTTAGCAAGCTCTTAACCAATTCAAGGAACTAATCATCTCAGATTCTCTGTCCAAGAAGCTCATTTTATGACAAAACCAAACATTAGATAATCAACTACCATAGAGGGTCCTCTTTAGTTGCTGTAATTGATGCTTGGCCTTATGAAACTCCTTAACCATGTGGAAATTTTGAGCTGATGTATCTGCAGCTAGGGGTAAATGATTCTTGGAGGTGGAATTAGAGCAAGGCAAGGGTGAAGTCAGTTTATTTTGCGATTTCTATGGATGCTTTCAAGGAGCATCATCTAGCCACTCAAATATGGAGATATCCAGCTCCACCTCGAGTGGTTGCTTAACGTTGGTCAGTCAAGACAAAGCTCAGTCTATCAACGGTCTCAAGAGCATAAACATGCCTTTTACAAATGTTTGTATCGTATGCCTTCATCGTGAAGATTTAGTCGAGCACCTATTCATGCATTGTGATTTTGCAAGAGAGATGTGAGGTAAGTTCTTTGCTCTATTCCGGATGGTACAGGTGATGCCAAGGTGGATTCAAGCTTTTATCCAGGTGTGGCATTGGCATGGGAGCCACAAAGGAAACTAGAGAAAAACTTCCTAGTGCCACTCCTGCTTGCGGCATGCTATGCAAACTCAAACTCAAGCTCAACCTATCATCAGATCCAGTCGACTCGGGACCTGGCGAGTCAACCACTTTCATCTTCCTTCATCTCCCTCCTCTTCTCCTTCTTACTGGGCCAAGTGGACTCACCCAAGTCCTGGGTCAACACACTGAGCTAGCCCCAAGTCAAGCAAGTCAAACCTAAGTCAGATGCAATCTGCCTACATCTTGACCAAGTCACCCAATTGGCAACCAGGCCAACTTGACTCATCTGGTTGGAGAATTATGCTTGCAGGCATGTTGTCAATTTCGAAGGAACAATTGGAAATCCAGTATCAAGGCAGAAGAGGTTGCTGATAGTTATCAAAAGGCAATAGGGAGAGTGATCAGTTCGGTGGGGGAATCCGTAGTGCTCAAGGGGTGTGAAGTAATCCGGTGATCAAATTGGTGAGATTTTGATTTTGAATTTTAAGAATGGACGAATAACACACCCACAAGAATATTGGAATAGCAAGGGATAAACAACTTTATTGAAATTGAAACTGCTTCGCTTCTTACAAATACATTTTTAAAAAAAAAAAACTTAAGAAAATGTAATCATTCCACCTCCTAGAGCAACCCCTTTTATAGACCCTAAACATGCCCTAAAATCCCTATGAATCTTTAATTAAGATTTTCCAAACATTAGATTCATTTCGAGTCAATCTAATCTATGATAGCAAAAAATTATATCTACAAGGATTTGCCAAACTGTAGTGGGCTAGTGGCCTAAAAATAGTAGATCTAGAAAATCATGCCTAGATCTCCAAAGAATGTTCAAAATCAGCACCTCTAATCTTCCAAAAATAGTAAATGGTAGTCTCTGAAATTTAGCCCCCAAAACTAACAGCAACTGCCCAAAATTCAGCACATATTGCGTGTCATGGTGGGCCTTGGACCTACATCAACGTGCAACCACAAGCAAACATTGGGTTTTCGGGAGGAGGGTCCTTGATGTAATAGGTGTAATTCTCACCATCTATCATTTGTTCTTGGTGTAGCCTGTCGTCTTTTCTTTTTTAATAAAATCTTATTATCATTCAAAAAATAAATGTTTCTTTAAAAAGCAGGACAGCATTCAAGAAAAACCAGACTAGCAAATCACCTGAAGCATATTCAAGATGAAAAATGAATTCAAATAGATACACCTGCAACATTAAAGAACCCAACTGATCAGCTTCACTTTTATGTCACTCAAGCACATATCTGCTTTGAGAAATAGGCTAAGCCACGCATAAAGGCTACTAATCAAAGTAATCATAATATTAACAGTAAAATCTATTAGAAGCTCAGTAAACTAGTTTCCTAAATTGAACATTTGGAACAACCATCCATGATCTAGACCGTATACAAATGCCAGTCCCGCCAATGATTTGCACCAGTAGGAAAACTGACTTGAAAATCTACAATCTCCAAATGCAGATCCACAAACGGATGTTGGCAGAGGGCAGCATTGAAATGGGATAAGTCAACTAACTCAACTGCTAGGATATCCAATCCTTCATGATTTGAGGAAAGTGGTCCATCGCTGTTGGATCCCACCTGATGAACAACCCAGATCATGGACCACTGCCCCATGTCCCCATTTTGAGTGCAGGGCAAGAAATTATTAAATTGATGCACTGCTCTCAGGTTAGATTTTCCCAGTCACAATAAGCCACAGGTTGTATCTACAAAGTCTGTTCTATTCTCATCAGCAACTTTCATTCCAATGTCAAAGCATGAAAAACAATTTCAACCAATCCTAAGTACAAATGAGGAAACCTCAATGAGCATGATAATCCATGACAAGAAAATCTAGCATGCAACAAAAGAAAAGGCTGTGTTTTATTCCATGCACATGCATTATTTTAGAGTATACCTCACAACTTTCAAAAGCGCATAGTATAGATTGATGATCATCGAAAGCACATCACTGGAACATTTTGTGAACTATATGCCATCAAATGCATGTGCAGCAAAAGTAATCAACAGTTTGTTCCTAAAGATAATCAATAGCCATCAAATGTGTCACTTCAGCCATCCCGAATAGTGATGAAAAAAAAATCTTGAAAGCTTGCCCCTTTCAAAAAAAGAAAATAAAAAATAAAAAATCGAAAGAGCAGAAACAACAAGAAAATTACAAGAGCAGCCCACAGGACACCCATCAGGGCACCCAATCCCTGATATACATCACAACCCAGTTGAGATCCTCAACGGCAAAACTGCTTTTGTCGCAAAAGCAGCAATTATTTCTTTCACCCCATATTGCCCAAAGAACAGCTAGCAAGGCGACCCTCCATCACCCCCCAATCGTGCCAGCAATGGAAGAGACTCTCAATCAATTTTGGCATAACCCAGGAAACCATCGAAGAGAGACAAATACCAGACTAAACAGCCCAGGAGAAGGGGCAGTGGATAAATAAGTGATCAACTGACTATGAAGAACATAAAAGACATCAAAATGTTTACTAACCAAACCAAAAGGCTTGGAAGTGCTTTTTGGAAAATAATGTATCAACATTGATTCACTAAACAAAATACCATCTTAAAAATAAGACCTAATGCAATTTGCATGGATCCACTACAAACAAAAAGCATCGAGAGATTATTTACTCCCAGCCAAAGTGTGCAAGTTGAAATGAATCATATACCGTCTAAGTCTTTGAAACTTTAAGGGGAACTGAGAGAGAAGAGCCTGCACGTACATGAAAAGTATATTGGTGCATTAACAGTCTAAAAATTCAACTGGATGAAAATAACACTTTCAAATATTTACAACCAGGACAAAACAAAGAAACCGCAAAGATAAGTAATGACATGAGATGAGACTGTACCATTGTTTGAAAGATTGCAATTTGCCAATATGAAAGAAAAGAAATATTGAATGCTCGTATTAAGATAATTTAAACATTGTAGCATGTGTGCAAACATGAAAGAGACTATAACAAATGGCAAAGAACAATAGTCATTGAAAAGGATTCAATGTTATATCTTGTCTCTTTGTTATCACTCCTGGTACAGTGGAATACATTTACAAGATCCAGAAGCTTAATATGCTCAGCCCTACATTTAATGGGCTGTTGCCCACAATCCAATCAGATGATCCTAGCCATGGATTGGATGATTTTGATTGTCACAGATGGATGGTTCTAATCCATACCGAGGATATGGTACTTGAGAGAGCAGAATGGCAGGGCAGGATTCCTGTAGCCAATTCCAATTGGTTGTGATAAGGCTTAAATGATGATCATGATGATGACCTTAGACAGTTTCTAATCAAGGTTATCTGGATCATGGGTCATTTTGGTACATTGTATGGGCATGCGGAGTACACTACTTCCTCCAATATGTGGTGCACTAGGGTAGCCAGGTAAGATCATGTGTGTCGCTCCAATGCATACACTAAGTGGATGCAATATTGTCTTATATGAATAAAATAAAACTATAAATCTATAAATTGTAAATAAAAATTTGCATATGGTAAGATTATAGAGCCATCATTTCAGGTCGCTAATCTGCATTGCTCGATTTGGAATGGAAAACATAGGGGGTTTGGTGATTTAGGTAATATTGGTTCTCATCCATCCCATGTAGAGTTCTGCAACTGGAGAAAGCGGTCATTGCTCTTTTCTTTTTCTTTTTTCTTTTCTTCTTCTTCTTCTTCTTCTTCTTCTTTTTTTTTTTTTTTGGGAGGGTGTAATTCCAAGGAAGACAAGTTTCAACAGTCCTTTCCCTCACATTATGTTCCGAAAGTTTAGCCACTTATATAAAAGAATACCTTGTGAGCAGGTGGGAGCCTTTTAAAGGATCTTTCATATCTTCTCACATCCGCTTCAGCAGCATCTGCATAACTGGATAAGAAGTTTATACAAGAGGAACAGGAATTGAGAGTGAATAAATACATACTTTGCCTAATCTCCATGCTGTATCAGAAGAAATCCCACACCCATTGAGAAAGAACAGAAGAAAAAAATAAGCAACATAAAAGAACATTCCACAGCAAGCAGCAAAAGTAACCTTTGAAACACAAATATTGCAACATGTCCAGAATCACATGAGATCAAGTGCAAACTCCAGCACAGAGTGATGCAAAAATCTCGAACTACAGAGAAGTGGAATAGGAAAATGTAGTAATTACAAGGGCATGAAGGCAGTCATGAGATGAATATCTATTTATAATGAGAAATTACTCTTTGGTTTATCATAATTGGCAAGTAAACTAGAGGTAGGGAGGCCACTGATTCTATATGGTTGCATTGGAAAATGATCAACATATCAACCATGGTGTGCCATAACAGCTGTTACGTAACAGTAATGGTGGCAACTGTTATGCCTTATGGGGTCGTACCGTCACAATATGGGCCATTACGGCCACTGTTATCGTTAAGGAATACCTTGATATTGATACACTTCCGTACATTTCAGGATGGGAAGCCGATGTTCCTTTCTGCAGACATATGCTTGTTATGCTCCCTTAACAAGCATTCCTGCTTAACCTTTCAAAAACACAAGCATTCTTGCTTATCTTGTGTGATTATTCAAGATGTTTCCCTCCAGTATTAGCGAATAAGAAACATGTGAGCATTCTTCCTACGAAGCTGAGAAATGTGACATGTCAAATGACCTTGTGGGATGCATAAAAGATAGTGGAGGATTGTTACATTGGAGAAGGGAACCTGGCACTATTGGATGGATGGTGGAGCTGCTCAGATCTCCAAGATGATTTGGTCGAAGCAAACTTTTGGTTTTTAGAATTGGAAAATGTGCTCTAAGAAGCAGCCATCCAATATCCAGAATGTACAGCTGTTCCAGATAATCTGCCAATTTTCCTTGTCTTCAGCAGCGTTCATTCATTCCTGTGCAATCTGATCATGGCATCATTTGTATATGTTTCCACACCCACTGTCTGTGTTTTACCCAGGCAAATCCCAAATAGATGTCAAGTCAGGGCCCTGAGTCTGGGTGTCAGACATACTTGACCCCCAAATCTCAAGGCAGGGGACACATTGTATATTTACAGCATGTTTGGATAGGGGGAGAACCATGGAAAGCAAGGAAAATGGAAAAGGCCATCCATAGATGTGACAAGTCGTGTTGTTTGGATAGCAAATAACATGGTGGGTTCCACAAAGCAATCATCAGCCTTCTCCACTGTTAGGATTCTTATGCACAAGATACGAGATGACCATTGTGACAGGAATATGAGATTTTCACCTGCTATCCAAATAAGACCCCAAAAATGGAATCCATTTACCAATAATAATCATGAAAATAATTATTGGATGATTGTTACATTTCTTGCCCTTTATACTCCACGTATCCTCACATGCCCTTAAAATGCCTAAATCATTGTACTATCAAAGTAACTTTAAACATATTTTTCTATGTGGTCTCAAGTCCAACTGATTGGACCACATGCTATGGTCCATCCAGTGGATTAACCTCCAACCTATTAAGTAGGTATGGCATCCAACCCTTCCAATATGCTGGCCTCACCATGAGGATCACCGAGTCCCGGAAAAAAAATAAGTAGCACCATTTACTTATCAGGCAGACAAAACCATTAAAAATAACATCTAGCCACTAATAAATAGCAAAATACACGCAATCTTGAGTGGATGTGGGGAATTTTTGCACAAGGTGATCCTCATGATGGAGGCCAACCTATTGGACAAGTTGGTTTTCGCATGCACGTGAAAGGTTGAATGTTTTTTTGTGGTTGGACCACGACTTATAGCTCAACCAATTGGACAGCATATCTAGCAGATCCACTCAGATACGCAAGCTGCCTAGAAAACCTATAAATACATCACCATGCTTGAGGAAAAAGGTATGCAAGCTGAAAATCACGCCGATCGAGCCAGAATCGGAGATGCTCTCAAGAGCATATTCTCACTCCAATACGGGCTCCTCCAACATATCTAGCAGATCCATTTAGATACACAAGCTGCCCAAAAAACCTATAAATACATCACCCAGCCTTAGGGAAAAGGTATGCACAAAAATCCCAACTTCAGCCACATCTACTCTAGGTTCATCTACCTGACTTAGGTATCGGAGGGTCCCCAGCCACAACCGACGCCCCTAGTGTCCATCCTTTTTTTACTAGTGCAGGTATTCAGTAGCCTACGGGTGGAGTCGTGGGTTCAAGCAGATTCAAGCGATAACACATGGAATTTTCAAAATATTGGTAGATTTTATAGTGTCGCGTTCTTATCGTGATATTATCACAACATTAGCTCAAAAATAGTAAAAACCAGTGAGAACATATTCAAGGTCGGACCCACCTGATGGACGGCTTAGATATTGCACCTGTCTGCTATAGTTGCACGTATGACAGCATGCAGATGGTATTCCTTGTGCATGATTGCGAGCTCACAAGACCAAATTCAGTGCAGTGATGATAATAATACCAGAAAATAAAAGAAGCCCATTTCACCAATCGGGGAAAAAAACCCGATTTCAGAAAACACACCCAAATCATCAGAAGAGGAGTGAGAGAGAGAGAGAGAGTACTTTAGATAGGCGCTGATGATACGCCTAAGGGATTTGACTTCAAGAGCTTCTTCCAGCTTCCTCTGACGCCGCTGCCGCTCTTCTTCTTCTTCTTCCGTTGCGCCCGCTGCTGCATTCGACATCTCTCAGAAGCCTCTCTCTCTCTCCCTCTCTCTCTCTCTCTCAGAAAAATGATAATACACGGAAGCAGAGCAACAGCCACACTGACGAGGGTTCAGATCGAAAGGGTGAGTGTACGGAAGCGGGTTGCGTTCTCCCCCGGTATGGACGATAATCCGTACAGCGGGGCTCCGTGGGGACCACTGGGATTCTTGGATTTTATCCACACTGTCCATCCATTTTTTAAGATCATCTTAGACGATTATACCAAAAATGAGGCAGATCCAGAGCTCAAGTGGACCACACCATTAGAGGCAGCTGTGATAATGAAAACCACCGTTGAAACCTTCTAAGGGCCCACCGTGATGTTTATTCTGCATCCAACCTGTTCATAAGGTCATATAGACCTGAATTAAGGTGGAAAAAAAATATCAGCTAGATCTAAAACTTCTGTGGCTCCGAATAAGTTTTTAATGGTATGTGTTTAATCCGCATTGTGTGGTACACTTGATCCTTGGATTTGTGTGATTTTTGGGCTTATACCTTAAAATGATCTTAAACTATGGATGGACAGTGTGGATAAAACCCATACATCACAGTGGGCCTCACAGAGCCCAGTCTAGACAGATGATCTTCCATACGGGTAGCACGCAATCCACTTCCAGCTATTTTGATACTCATGCTGCGGATCATGCTCCATGCGCTGGCACCTAATAGCCGCGTGTATTAACTGGCATTTACAGCCTGGTAATAAAATGGCCACGTATCTAATAGTAAGAGAATCAAGTAGCCGTAAATTTCAATTTAGGGTACATACGAACTTGTATACATAAAATGGACGGTTAATTTGAATTAGTATAGCTTGCATATACAATTTCCAAGTAATTTATAAGTGATTGCACATCATCCAGTTTTTGCTAATGATGTGACCTCACCAAGTTTTGCGGACGATGTATGTGTTGTATTCACCCCCTCCTTCAATTTGGAGGGATCATTTTAGGGCATGATCCAAAAGATGAGGTAGATCCACACTTGGAGTAGACCCCACTACATAAACGAGTGGATAGAGTGACTCCTGCGGTTGAAACCTTCCTGAGGTCCACCGTGGTGATTATTTGAGATCCAACTATTCATAAGTTAACGCAAACATAAAAAAAAATAATAATAATAAGTGAAAACACAAAATATCAACTTGATGGAAAACTTTTACAGCCCTTTTGAGTATTTTTTATGATGGGTGTCCACTCAAGCTTTAGATGTTCTTAGAGTTGTATCGTCAGGCTTTTACAGCAATTGTGCGGTATTATAACAACGAGACTCTCTGACGAGACTATTCCTGGGATAATCATCACTCGAGGAACTTCACTTTTAGACCCTTGGGAACGAAATGGAGAAGGGAGTGGAGATCCACAATTAGATTTATTTAATGAACAAAACAGTGTGATAGTTTCAAAGAGTTCGACATTAATCTCCCTCATGTAAATACCATTTCAACGGTCACAAGGTACCTACTAAAAGAAGGGTGGGTCCTAAAGTCACAATGATTGTACTCTAAATACGAATGAAGCCGCACACATAAGACCCCTTTTAAACCCAACCACTCCAACCATGTAAGGTAATAGGAACAAAGGAACATGATAATGTGTCACTCCCCAGTTTACCAACTCAAAGTGGTCCTAGGTGCCACCCTACTGTACCATCTCGTAGGCCTCACAGCAACAACCTGGTAAACCTGATTCCACAGCCATCTACACTACATAATAATGTGACTAGAGGTTAATCTCTTTGTCAACATTGAAAATAGTCAATTTCTTGTGCTACGTGATAATCAAAACTCTTGGGGACCTTAAGGAGTGTGGCTAGGTAATAGCCAACAAAATCAGAAGCCATAATGTCACACTCTATAATAAGTGATAACCATGCGACGGTTACTAAAACCATTTATTTTGGAACTAAGGCCCCTCTTAATTGTCTAACTCATTCTTTGGCTTATGCCCTGACATAATCTCTCCAAATGAATGAATGACGTGGATACAAAACATAGATAATGGTGGGGCCTATAGAACATGATGACGTCACTTCAGTAGCGAGTCTCACTACTCAACCTGTCGGCAGCTAATCCGCGTCCCCTCGAGGTAGGGAAAAACACCAGGCCATTGTCGCGTGAAATGTGCACTTGTAAGAAGAGATGTCAATGGGCTGGATCTACGGTGATGAGCCCAAGCCCAGTTTGCACTGGTCTTTTCTGGGCCTGATTCAGACCCAATAAAATAGCCCAAGCTGAGGCCATATGCATTTCTTTTGAGTGTATTTGTTAGTAGTGCGCACTACACCTGGTTTGCTAGTCCCATCCCCATGTCAAGCTGGCAAATGTGTGAGACATCTGGGCAGATGATATGGCAGCTCGCGCCTTGAAGACGGCCGCGTGGAGGCTTTGTCTAAGCTGTTGATCAGGTGGCCTGCCCAAAGCGGGTCGCACTCGGCGGGTTTCTTACATTAGGCGGAAGGCTCGACTCCTTGAGGTAGGTAATCTTTCGCTTTCGCTGCATGGCTCTACACAGGTGCACCCACAAGCATGTGCTATAACGAGAAGCATCGCTGCTGGAGACATGTAGACACAGGTGTAGGAATGGGCGGGGCTAAACTAGGTTGCAGCCTGGCCCATCACTTTAAGATCCAATGCCCAATTTGGGTGAGCCTAGCCAAATCGGCTTGGCATTAAAATTGATGAAATTCCCATTTTCCCACTTAAATGTTCCTAATCTGTCCATTGATAGGGTGGGGCAAACATGAATAAGGGGAAAATACACCTAAATGAGTGAAATCAATGGCCTACATTCAAGATGTATGTTCGATGGGTGTAGAATGACATGTTTATATGACATAAGACGTGAAAAAATGAAGTTAGGCCAAGCTAAAATGGCATGTGCATGCATTAGCCTGTATGGAAATTGATCCGGCCATGCATACTAGGCCCAATCATGCTCACAGGCTAATAGAGGTAAGCCCAACCTAGAGCTAGGTCAGGCTCACTGAGTAGCCAGGCTCTATTGGACTCACCATGATGTTTGGGTTTTGTCCATGCTATCCATATGCCGAAAGATTTAAGAGATTCACAAGTTAAGCGGGCCACAATTTATAACAAATGGATTTTTTAAAAAATGAGGCAAGTTTATCTTAACGGTTGTCGGGCACCATGGATTTGGTGGAGTTCATTTGTTCTTCAGATATGGCTTGTTTTTGGACTAATGGCTTAAAATGGATGGACGGTTTGATCACACACATTTGTAAAAATCGGACCCCATAGAATCCTCCTATGTCAGGAATAACTGCAAAATATAATTAATGTAGAGGTAAATTCGCCATCTAGATGAGTCAACAACACAATTTCATTAAACAATTTTGCTTTAAATATTTTGAAAACATGCATTTATTAAAAAATCACATAAAAGTTAGACAATTATATAGAAAAGTCCCTATGAAAAAACTATGCTTCCACCAACACTCTACACAGTCATGAAAGAGGAGAGCAGATGATGTGAGACCTTGCATCACCCAGGGACAGTGTGGCTGTTACCATGGGGCCCACTTTGATGTATGTACTATGTACCATGCAATCCATCCATTTTTCCACATCAATTCAGGGTATTATATCCGTTCTCCACGCCAATTTAGTGTATTAAGCTAAAAAATGAAGCAAATCCAATTGTCAGGTGGATCATATCATACAAAATAATGGTTATTAAACCCTTTGTCATTGAAAACTTATTAGGGCCCACCTTAATGTTTCTCTAGTGTTTATTTCCCAGCCAATCTATTAATAAGGTCACCTAAACCTCCGGGGAGGGAAGAAACAAATATCAGCTTGATTGAGAATTTTTTTTGGCTTACTAATAGTCAATCACCATTATTTCGTATGATATAGTCCACCTGATAACGACACGAATTGATATGGAAAAATGGATGGATGGCAGGGATACATAATACATATATTAAGGAGGGCCTCACCGTCTCGGGTGAGTACCCGGGTCCCACCTCATCCGCTCCCAAAAAACAAATACGTAAATGCACACGTGTGTTGCGGCACGTGTGCATTTGGATTAAGGCGAGCATCCTCCATGGGCGGCTTTACTCAGGCGCGACTCACGTGACCTCTTCCTCCCCATAAAATCAACCGTACCAAAGGTTTTAGGGGTTTTAGGTTTCCAACCTCTCCCCAAAACACCATTTTTTAAAAAATATTCTGGAAATGGCGTCTCTTCTCTGCAGATATCAAAGACCTTCCGATCTGAAACCCTAACCCTAGATCTGCTCACTTCCCTCTTTTCTCATTGCAATGGCTGCAGACGCAACCATAGCATCAGAACAGTCGAAATCATGCTGCGCCGCGGTACGGAAATATCTTTCCCCATCTATCTCATTTGTTATTTATTTATTTCTCTATTTCTTCTCGAGTCTCGGCACTGATTTTTTCTCCTATGAATGAAACAGCTGAAAGAGAGGCTGTCGAAGATGGATGAGAAGCGGAATGCTCTTCGGCTAGCCGTGAAGCTGCTGGATGACGAGGTCAACAAACTCCAGGCCGAGAATCTCGAGCTCAAGAGAGGTAAGGCCTACCTCGATGTTTGTGTGAAATCCACTCCGTCCATCCGTTCACATGCATGATTCACACGTATGCACCAGACAAGGCCCAATTTCCTTTGTTAGCTTGTTTGTAATTTCCTTTCTTTCATATTTCTATGTTAGGAAAATATCTCTATTACATGAAATAAGTATAAATAGATTTTCATGTTTAAGTTTTTTGTTTTATATTTATTTAAATTTTAGAAATATTGGCTGGCAAGGAATTATATTTTTTGATTCCTTGGAGGTCATTTGGCAGCGTGGAATTGGAAGGATTTGCTTTTTTTTTTTTTTGTGGAGACTTGGTAGCTACGAACTGGAATGATTTGGATTTGAAAGTGATGCAACCAAATGGCCACACAAGCCCATTGATCAAAATTTGAAGAAAATGCCCACATCTCACGAGTGCATGCTCCGCACATGTGTATAAGAAAAGGACCACCTTCCTTTTTTTAGCCCATCACCACTTCCCATTTCTTTCAAATCTCTAGATTAGGAAATCTTTCTTTCATATCTTTATTGTAGGCAGGGAATAATTTTAAATATTTTATTATCTAAGTAAGTATCTTCTTATTTTAGGCATTTTCTTAATTAGAATGCTTTGTATTTAGTTTCTTTCCTATTTTCATGGATTTTTAAATTCCATATCCTTTATTACAAATTGTAAGGTTGATTATAAATAGGACTTATGGCCTATGGAATAAGAAAAAAGTTGATCAATATTCTCTTTATGAAATTTTCTTCTCTTCTCTACGGTGGCTGTTGAAGGGAGGGAAAGTAATCTCTAGTTCTATGACTAGAGGACTGTTGAGCTTGCTCACAGTCTTGCATTTGTGATGTCTAGCATCCGGCTAGAGGATTGTTGGATCTTTCCCACAATCTTTTTCTTTTCTTATTGATTTATTTACTTTCCCTTTCGTGTTTGCATCAGAAAGTAATCCAAATCCTCCAAAAAGAGATCTTTTTGAACCCACACCTCAAAGCTCTTAATGCAAACCCGAAAGGAAAATCAAATAAATCAATAAGAAAATAAAGAGATTGTGGAAAAGATCTAACAATCCTCTAGCCGGATGCTAGAGATCACAATGCAAGACTGTGAGCAAGCTCAATAGTCCTCTAGTCTAGAACTAGAGATCACTTTCCCTCCCTTCAATAGGCACCATAGAGAAAAGAAGAAAATTTCATAAAGAGAATATTGATGAAGTTGTCTTATTCCACAGGACAGAAGTCCTATTTATATTCAACTTTACAATCTGTAATAAAAGATAGGAAATCTAAAAATCTATGAAATAGGAAAGCTCCTAAGTAACAAAGCTTTCTATATTTAAAAAAAATCTAAAATAAGAATCTATGAAATAGGAAAGCACCTAAGTAACAAAGCTTTCTAAAATAAGAAGATACTTAGATACGAAAATATTTAAGATTATTCTCTTCCTAAAAATAAAGATATGAAAGAAAGCAGATTTCCTAATCTAGAAAATTTAAAAAAAATGGAAGGTGAGGATTGTTAGAATAGGAAGGTGGTCCTTTTCTTCTACACACGTGTAGAGCGTGCACGTGTGGGATTACATGTGTGGGATGCGGGACGATTGCATCAATTCCACCCGGTTTGAAAAAACTCCGCTCCGTCGAGTTAATGGCAATATACTCCTCATAGAGTTCTGGGTTGATACGCCTGAAATCCTCTGCTGAAATCCATCTGCTGTCAGACCTTGGTCGACCTTTCCATTTGACAAGAAACTTCTGATACCCCCCTTGGCGTGTGGAAACTATCTGATCATCCAACACGTCCTCAATGATTTCTTTGAGTTGGCGTGGTACCTCAGGTATCTGGATAGCCTGTTCTTCCATGCTCTCGTTTTCATGATGTCCAAGATAAATTGTAAGATCTTCCACATTAAAAATGGGGCTGATCTTCATTTCAGGTGGCAGCTTGATTAGATATGCATTATCATCTAGCTTCTTCAAAATGTGGTAAGGACCTGCCTTTCTGGAGTGGAGCTTTGTATAAGAACCTGCTGGAAACCACTGAGGCTTAAGTCGCACCATGACTTTATCTCCTTCTGGGAATTGTGCAAAACGTCGTCGAACATCTGCATATCCCTTGTAATTTTCATTACCAAGGGTGATCTTTCGCCTAACTTCTTCATGTATCTCCTTAACATGCTGTGCAAAAGCTTTGGCGTCTTGGCTTGATCGAGTCACACTAGGAAGTGGGACTAAATCGATAGGTTGTCGCAGTCGCATTCCGGTCGCAATTTCGAAAGGAGAGTCCCGTAGTGCGGTTCATGGAATTATTATAAGCGAACTCAACTTGTGGTAACACGATGTCCCATGAGTTTATATGATCACCAACCAAACATCGAAGTAGATTCTCAAGGCTACGGTTTACGACTTTAGTCTGCCCATCTATTCGCGGATGATACGCACTTGATAATTTCAACTTAGTTCCCATCTTAAACCATAAGGTGCGCCAGAAGTAGCTCATAAACTTGATGTCACGATCAAATACAATGGTTTTGGGAACCCCATGTAGACCAACCACCTCTTTAAAGAAAACATTGGTGATGTGCATGGCATCCGATGTCTTCTTACAAGGGATAAAATGAGCCATCTTTGAAAACCTGTCAACCACATTATAAATAGAGTCATAGCCACGTTGAGTCTTAGGCAGTCCTAAGACGAAATCCATACTGATGTCTTCCCATGGAGCATTTGGCACGGGTAATAGCGTATAAAGACCAGTATTCTGCTTGCTACCTTTACCAAGATGACATGCTCGACATTGACGAACAACGATCCCAATGTCTTTCTTTAAACCTGGCCAGTAAAAACGATCTTCAACCAGAGCTGTCGTTTTATCGATACCAAAGTGACCACCTAGGCCCCCTGAATGAAGCTTTTGTATTACAAGCTCTCGCAAGGAACTCTTAGGAAGACACACCCTCATGTCAAAGAATAAGTACCCATCGTGCAAGATATACCTTGTGATGCAGGATATGAAATTCAGATATGATGTGTAAGATTTCAGATTTAAGATTACATAGTTCATAAACAATTACACAAATTCCACATCCCACACAAAAGTCCAAATATTCAATTAAGGGGAATCTATGTGGGTCTAGGCCTACACACGTTAGGGCTGGATCAATAAAAATTATGAACCAAACAATACTTAAAGGGAAATAGAAATCATCCACACATGCATGACAATCAATCCCTGATCTAAGGAATTCACGAATTTCAAATCAAGGAACCCTAGGGTGAAAAAAGAAATAGAAATTGGGGATTTAGGTCAATCTAGGGTTAGGGTTTATAAAATTAGGGATGAAAATAGGAAAACAAGAGAAAAACCTGACCCAAAAATAGCTTTCGCGTGCAGATGGTGCCCCGGGGGTGACTCCCGTGCGCAGATGGGCTGGCCGCACGTGTGATGAAGGCCCGCCTTCCCAAATCAACTTCTTGGCCTTGGTCGGCCAGGCTGGGGCTGTAAGACCTTCAAATTTCACGTCGATCCGGGCTGTGGTCTGGGCGTGGTGCGTGGTGCTCCGTCGAAGTTTCAATCCTCCTGTAGGGTCAGATTTTGAAAACTGGTTGTGGAGGGATGAACAACTACAAAACAAATGGATTGGGTGCGAAGATGGTTGTGGGAGGGATGAAATAAGATGGAGGGGCAGATGAGATAAACGTGGCTTCGCACCACGGTTGTTAACCCTTCAAAAAGGGAGGACTTTGCACCCACTTTAATCTTAGCCCTTCGAAAAGCGAGGGCTTCACACTTTAATTTTTTTACAACTCAGAAACTCAGAGAGCAGAAAAACTACGCAGGAATTTTTATTCAACTTCAATGAATCAAAAGAACTACAGGGGGTGCCTATTTATAAAAAAACCCTATACCCCAAAACTCGCGCCATGTGCGCAACCTATTACTTGGTGATGAAGTAAACTAAAATAAAAACCAAACAAAAATTCTAAAACATTCATGATGTTCTAAATAATAAAAATATTCAAAATCTAAAATATGAAATTAATCCGACTAGTGGGCCCCGATTATGAGATCCCATGATGGGTTTTACTTGATTATCAGGCTCACTCTAATGAGCCAAAATTCCGTCTTCTAACTAGGAGACCTTCTCTGGATGTCGTCATCGAGGCAGATCGACGGTGGGGTCCTCCCTCTCCTTCCGTACTTGCGTAGGGGCGGCGTGCGTGCGTGCGTGTATGCGCGTGATGTCCCCATCACCTTGGGTACTCGGTGCCTGCATTGGAAATGATTGTTGAAAATACCTTTCCAAAATCATCATCTGTGGCATAGTCCTGTTTAAGTTCTTCAAATCTAACAACGGAAACTGAACTGATAAGGTAGACAAAAGGTGCGACTTTCGGTTGAGGGCATCTGCTATCTTATTTTCAATACTGGCGCGATGTTTGAGGTTGAAAGTGAACTCTTGAAGGTAAGTGCTCCACCTAGCATGCCTAGCACTCAACTTCTTCTGAGAATTCAAGTAACGTAATGCCTCGTGATCAGAATAGAGCACAAACTCTCGATGAATGAGGTAATGACGCCAATGCTTCATAGCTTGTACAATAGCATAAAACTCCACGTCGTAAGTAGAATACTTCTCTCATGCTGCATTGAACTTCTTACTGAAAAAGGCCACCGGATGCCCTTCTTGGCTAAGAACACCTCCTATGCCTACGTGCGATGCGTCACAGGCAACTTCAAATACTTTTTCGAAATCAGGAAGTCTAAGAACTGGAGCCTCTGTCATTTTTTGCTTGATTTCTTGAAATGCCTTTGTTGTTGCTTTAGTCCACTCAAATGGATTGGACTTCATACATTCAATAATTGGTGCCATGATGGAATTGAAGTTCCGAATAAACCTTCGATAAAATGTCGCAAGCCCATGAAAACTACGAACCTCATGAATGTTTACGGGAGTAGACCATTCAACAATAGCCCTTATCTTTTCTAAATCAGTCTTTACGCCCTCTGCAGAAACGACGAACCCGAGAAAGACCACGTTAGAACTCATGAAGGTACACTTCTTCAAATTGATGTAGAGTTTCTCATGGCGCAGTACTCTCATCACTTGGCGAAGATGGTCCAAATGATCTTCTTGTGAATGGCTATAAATGAGGATGTCATCGAAGTATACGACGACAAATTTGCCAATGAATGGCCGTAGAATTTGCGTCATCACCCGCATGAATGTGCTAGGTGCGTTCGTCAAGCCGAATGGCATAACTAGCCATTCATACAATCCATCATTTGTCTTGAAAGCAGTTTTCCATTCATCGCCAGGACGAATTCTTATTTGATGGTACTCGCTTCGCAAATCAATCTTCGAAAAATTGTAGCATTTGCTAACATGTCCAGCATATCATCCACGTGCGGAATGGGAAAACAGTACTTTATTGTTATCCTATTGATGGCGCGATTGTCAACACACATTCGCCAATTGCCATCCTTCTTTGGTGTCAACAACACTGGCACAACGCACGGGCTGAGACTATCACGAATGAACCCCTTTGTTAATAATTCTTCCACTTGTCGACGAAGCTCTGCATGCTCTGTCGGGTTTATTCGATATGCTGGAAGATTTGGTAATGGCGCTCCAGGTACCAGATCAATAGCATGCTGAATATTGCGCATGGGTGGAAGCTCACTTGGTAGTTCATCAGGGATCAAATCCTAAAATTGGGACAGAATGTCCAGAATCTCGGGTGGTTGAACAACAACATTATCAACTAGATCGATCTTGCATCCTACCAGAGCATACATGATTCCACGTTCACGACTCTCCTCCATGAATTGGGCAATGCTCAATACTGTGGAAGCCGACTTTGCCTCTTCAAGGTCATCATCCTTCATAGGGTTAAGAGTAATGGGCTTTCGTTTGTATATAAAGCTATATGTGTTCTTGTGACCCTTGTGAGTTACATCCCTGTCATATATCCATGGGCGCCCCAATAATATAAGTGTGACCTTCATTGGAATGATGTCGCACCAAAGCGATTCTACATAACGACCCAGAGAGAAGTTGACTAAGCACCTCTTAGTCACAGGGATGAACGTGTCATTCACCCATGCGATCTTGTATGGCTTGGGATGCGTTTGAGGTCTCATTTTCAACTTGTCTACTATGCTTTGTGAGACCACGTTCATGCTGCTGCCTCTGTCAATAATGACCTTGACAGCCTTTCCACCACACGAAACTCGTGTATGGAAAATATTCGTTCGCAACCAGTCTTCTTGGGCCTCCTCCTTTGGTGCTGTCAAAATCCTTCTGACCACTAATGATAACTTGTTTTCATTTAGGCCATCGAGGCCTTCCTCAAGTACATGCTCATCATCTTCTGGATCATTTGTGTGTTCATCTTTCGCTTGGCCTGCAATGAAGTCTTCTGTCTCATAAAATTGGAGATGCGAGAGGGACACTCAGTCATGTAATGTCCACGACCACCACACTTAAAGCAATTGTTAGTCGACCTCCCTTGCGTTACAACAACAGACTTTCCCATTGGTATCATCATTTTGAGGAAGAGGATTGGAAGCAGGTTGGGCGGAGTTCTGACCGATTTTGTAATCTCGAGGTAAGTTAGTGCGAGGCACGAATGGTTGTGGGCGCAAAGTGGAGCCACTAGTAGTGGAACGAGTGGATGCATAACTCCCGCCTTGAAGGTTACCGTGCCTTATCATCAGCTTCTAGTCTTGCACTTTTTGGGCCATTTGATACGCCTCATCTACGCTGTTGAGCCGAACAGTTACCAACTCTCTGTGAATATCGAACCGTAGCCCATTACAATAATGCGTCACTTGTTGTCTTCCCGTTTCTGTTAAGCAGCATTGAATGACTAAGTCATAATAATGTTGTGTGTACTCTTCCACGGTCAAATTGTCTTGTCGAAGCATGAGGAGCTCTTGAAAAGAGGTCGTCTCGTAATCTAGCGGCAGGAACCTTCGCTTCATTCTTGCTTTCATTTCCTCCCAATTGCTTACGGGAGGAAGGTTGCATCGTTGTAGATTTTCTTCGATGGCGTACCACCAGTCTTGAGCTGCATCTTTAAGTTTCAAGGTAGCGAAACGCAACTTGACAACTTCTTCCATATCGTACCAACGAAAATATCGCTCCGTCGACTTTAGCTAGTCATTGAACACTTTGGGATCCAAATTACCATCGTAATCTGGAATATCAATCTTGATATACTTGGCAGGATCTGAAGTGTGAATATTCCTCCCTCCTTCGGGATAAATTGGATAATCCTGTCGGAAGTTGTTCATCCCTCTGGCTCTTGGTTGCGCATAGCGATGTTGCTGGGCCCCGTAACCAGGCTCCATTCTTCGTTTTGGAAGTTACCATCCCGAGCAGGATGCCTTGAGTCAACACTTCCGGACTCCAATTCTCCATCAGGGTCATCTATAGATGTTTGGTGGTTTGGATTGATTCCATTGCTTGTGTTTTCGAGAATAACAATACATCTCTCTAAAGCATTCATTCTGGCTATGGAACGGGCCTCTAGGTCATCCATCCGTTTTGTTAGCAAATCGACCACTTGTTGCAGGGTTGTGACAGTTTCTTCTTGAGGTTGTGTGGCCATCTTAGGATTGTAAGTCATCCCTCCTCTAGTGCGGCGCATAAGACAACGGGCTTTGGCAAGCAAATAAAAATTTCTTCTTCTTCTTCTTCTTCTCTCTCTCTCTCTCTCTCTCTCTCTCTCTCTTTTGAGTTAGGGTTTGGTGATTTTTGAGATGGGACAAGAAAAAAAAAAGAGGAAAGAAAAGAGAAAGATGACGGATGGATGAAGGGGAAGGATGGAAGGTCAGATTGGGATAGAAAAAAAAAGCTTCTAATTTTCCCAAGAGCAGAACTTGCTCTGATATCAATTTAATGCAAACCCGAAAAACAAACCAAATAAATCAATAAGAAGATAAAGAGATTGTGGAAAAGATCCAACAATCCTCTAGCCGGATGCTAGAGATGCAAGACTGTGAGCAAGCTCAACAATCCTCTAGTCTAGAACTAGAGATCACTTTCCCTCCCTTCAACAGCCACCATAGAGAAAAGAAGAAAATTTCATAAAGAGAATATTGATGAAGTTGTCTTATTCCACAGGACAGAAGTCCTATTTATAATCAACCTTACAATCTGTAATAAAAGATATGAAATCTAAAAATCTATGAAATAGGAAAGCTCCTAAGTAACAAAGCTTTCTATATTTAAAAAAATATCTAAAGTAAGGATCTATGAAATAGGAAAGCACCTAAGTAACAAAGCTTTCTAAAATAAGAAGATACTTGGATAAGAAAATGTTTAAGATTATTCCCTGCCTAAAAATAAAGATATGAAAGTGAGCAGATTTCCTAATCTAGAAAATTTAAAAAAATGGAAAGTGAGGATGGTTAGAAAAGGAAGGTGGTCCTTTTCTTGTACACACGTGCAGAGCGTGCACGTGTGGGATGCAGGACGATTGCATCAGCTCTGATTTCAAATTCATTCAATTCAGTACAGACTAAAATCAACTCGATTACACGGGAGTTCAAATCCACATTGCCAAACCAGCCCTTAGATTATGCTAGAGATAGGCCCTAAAGAATAAGACAATCGAATGATATTTTCTTTGAGCAAGTTCTCTTGTTTCTCTATGGAATTATGTTGAGGCCTTGAGGGGGGAGTGGTGATCTGACCTTGCTCATTGTCATTGCATAGTTTCTCATGTGATTCGAACTTTCAATCTAGTGTGCTGAACTTCACTGCAATTAGTTTATTCCTTGATCTAGTTGCATCATCACATTAGGACATGAGTAAAAAAGTTAGGTTGAGATAAAACAGAAGTGGGCCGTGCCTTATGGAACTGTGGGAATAGGGATGCCTACTGTTGAAACCTTCATGGGTCATACTGTAATGTTTACGTGACATCTAACTCGTTCATAAGGCAAGGACATCCAGGATGAAGGGAACATTCAAATACCAGCCTGATCCAAAGCTTCGGTGGGGCAAAGAAGGTTTCAATGGTATGTGTTACATTCCCATCGTTATCTTTGCTGTGGTCCACTTGAGTGTTGGATTGGCCTGATTTTTGGGATGATGTCCTAAAATGAGCTGAACAACAAATGGATAGAGAAGATTTCATATACACATCATGTTGGCCCCCCTGGGGATTTTGTTGCATGGGGTGTCAGGCCAATTAAATGTGAGGAGGTGAGTACACATGCTGACATAGGAGGGAAAATCGCTTTGGTGAATTGCCCCGAGCGAGTTGCCGTGGCATTACTCTCATAATTCATGATTTTTACTAGGATTCGGTATATGTGGAATACATGACACATTAACTTTCCAAAAAAAATAAAGAGGGTCCTGCAGCCTACTTTTTTTTGCCAAGAATAACAACCATTGGTCTGCTATGACCATGGCCCAAAATATCTCCTAGTTTGGAGAATTTTTCCTTTCGACTTGTGGTTGACAAATAGACAGTTGAGAAGAGGAATACAACAATGCTGTACATTCAACTAAGAAGTTTCAAGATTGGCAACCAAGATGTTCTGATCTGGTTAAGTATTATTTTTGAGGCCTGTCCATCCACGACGGACAGCACAGAACAGTGGTCTCAGTTATTGGACGATGGGCCTCACTTGTCAGAATTGAAAACCCGCGTGTGCCATGCAAAGACACGACACATGCATAGGTCATCAGAGGAGAAAATATACAATACATTGCCTGAACCTTCACATAGCATGCATGGGGTTTCATTCTAACAAGTGAATTATACATGGCTTGGAATTCCAAACATTGGCCTGACGAGTCCTACTGAGGAGAATCTTAAGGCATATTCCATCCATATTGGAAGATCCTGGCAATCAATATTAGGGCTTCTTTTTTCTTTTTCAGTTGAATGTGGACAATTGTTGTATCTCTTCTTAACCATCTACCTGCAGGCTACACTTGAAAGGTCAAGATTCTCCTGCTGAGGAGAATTTTAAGGCATACTCCATCCATGGTGGGACACAACAAATCAATGGCCTGGATCACCGAATCACTGGTCCACTCATTTCAGAACTGAAGACCCATGTATATTGTGCTAAAATATGGGTCATGCACCATATGAGCCCTCAAATTAGAATGTAAGGTGAAATCAATTAATCAATGTTGTTGACAATAGAATCTTTTGCCGTTTATAATGGTTGAAAGGATGGTGCATCTTTTGATTTTATCAAAGCAATAAGTTATTGTTATGAAGATATAACTGCCAAATGGCCATCATAATGGAATTCAGAAAAACAAATATGAAAATGATTCCCGGAAGTGGCGGTTGCTTTAAGGCCATAGGGAGAACCCAAAAAGTGTGCTGCACCGTGTAGATCACCTGGCACAAAGTCATGTTGGTCCAATCATCAGGTTGGCAGGGCACCCTTATGAAAATATTGGATAATTTGCATAAGACTTGCTGATGGTCGTCATCACACGAACAGCTCGCCTTATGATTGGACTGACATATTTTTTGTTCCCACCAATATGCGTGGTGGGTCCTGCCATTTGCATGGATATGTTGTACGCATGTGACATGTTGGCATATGTGCTGGGGTGGATGGTACAGTGTTGGTTGGGGGTGTATTTGTTCATTGCTTACATGCACACACTTAGACACTGACTGGCAATTTTGAGGAAGTATCTGTAATATGATGCTAAATGCTAAATTGCTAATATCTAAATTAGTTATCAGCACTTAATCTCCGTACATACAAATGTGCATGCGATCCATACTGTTGATATGCTGGCCCCTCTAGTCGGTTGAGTGTATTGCAATAATCCCTTCAATCAGGTAATCACAGCCATTGATTGTACATTTTGGACTAGAATTGGGTTACTGGTAAAGAGTCGAACCAACAGTCAACATTCAAAGGGTGAGTGTCCACTTGAGGGCTATACATCTCATCATCATCTAAGCCTTATACCACCTAATTGGGGTTGGCTACATGAATCCTGTTCCTCCATGCCACTCTACGTTTGGAATGTCATATTTCTTGGATTCATGATGTGAGTTATGGTGTAAGTTTGATACTGGCTACCAACTTGATGCAACCTTCCTTTATCCGAGGTTGGGACTGGCAATGAGAGCACATAACTCCCATGGATGCAATGTAATAGACTTATATAGGTTTATCACAATCAAGCACTATCTAATAGTCTATTAAATAGGCTGATTACAATTAATGAGTTAGGGCTATAAATAATAGTTTGACTAGTGTAAATTTAGCATATGGCTAACAATGGTAGAACCAGATAGTCTGAACTCTTAAAAATGTAGGGACCAGGAGACAAATGGTCAAAGTGTACTGAGATTGAGTCTTGCACTTAGGGTTTAGCATTGGATCCTTTTCCTACACATGCACAAGCATGCATCAGAGTTCTGAAATCGATTTTGTTGGGAGTATCAGCTGGGCCCCAAAATGATATGAACTCGTTTGTTTTGCTGGGAGTTCTGCTGCATAAATCCTGTTCCGCAATTCCACTCAACATTGATGACAGTTCAATGCCTTCCCGCCTGCTGGTCCATCTGAGCTTCTGCCCCCTTTCCTTTCTCTTGGGATGTCCCTGTTTCGAGTTATATGGTTCTAGGCTTTGTTTCCTTTCTTTTTCAGCTGTTTTAGTGGGTTTTGTTCAAGTTGTATGGTTCTTTTCCTCTTTTTGTTTGGCTTTTGCTTCTTGTTTTGTTTTGTTTTTTTCAGGTTGCCTTTGTCTCCCCTTAATAAATTCAATCTTCCAAAAAAAATGAGTTCAACTTTGGCTGCCAACCTGACACAAACCTCCTTTATCTGGGCTGGGAACGGCAACGAGAGCACAAACGTGCACAATGCAATAGAATATTATATAGGCTTATTACAAGCAAGCACTATCTAATAGTATATTACATAGGCTGGTTATAATCAAGGAGTTAGGGTTCTAATTGACTGATTGGCATAAATTTAGCATATGGCCAACGATGGTAGGATCCAATAGTATTACCTGTTAAAAATTGCAGGGTCTAGGAGACAAATAGCGGATCTTGAATGTGCGCGCTAAGTGTAATAAGATTGAGTCTTCCGCTTAGAAGTTACAGTTTTGCACTGGATCCTTTTCCCACACACTCGCATGCTTGCATGCATCAGGGTTCCAAAAATTGGTTTTGGTGGGAGTATCAGCTGGGCTCCAAAACCATATGAGGTGGGGTATACTGGATCATGTTGGCATGGTTTTTTTTGCCCCTATAAAAATATGGGTGTCATTAAAAAGGAAAAACATTGGAAACACGAATGTCGTTTATTTGTATGTTTGACATGTATTTTATGATGTATTGGATCATTCTTTGGTAAGAAATCAATTATAACATGCATGATTATAATTGTTAAATTGAGAAGAAAGGATAAGAATGTGGAAAGCTTGGAAAATCAGCCAAATAGGTCCTAGTTGAACACAAAAATCAAGTATTATTTGCTGGATGATGGCCCATTATGTTGAATACAGCCAAAAGAAGGAAAAAGACAAAAAGAAGATGAAGTGAATTACTTATTATTATCCCAAAAGAAAGAAAAAGAAAAAACAATATAGAGAAGTAAAGGTTTACTTATTTCCTTAGCTGGTGGACCAGGCTGTTTTAATTCATCGCATCTGCTCGAATCTTGTGTTTTGACTTTATTTATCTTTAAAAAAAATAACCTTGTATTTTTCCATTCTTTATGGGATAAAATGTTGGTAGTTAAGGAACAACATGTTTGTAGGATGCTTGTAGCTAAAATAAGGAATCTTGAGACGGATGATTGGTAAGATGAGGAAGGATAGATTAAGAAATGTATGCATTAGAGGCAAGTTAGGAGTATCACCAATAGCTAATAAGATGAGGGAAATGGACTAGATGGTTCAGCCATTTGCAACAGAGACCAAGAACTGCATTGGTTAGGAGGGAGTTCATTCAAGTTGAAGGCTCTAAAAGGGCAAGGGGAATGCTTGGAAGGACAAGGATGGATGTAATGGGATGACTGTGGTTTAACAGAAGATACGGGCTTGATAGAGTGGATGGCAGAACAGAATTCTTGTGGCCAACCCCAATCAGTTGGGGCGAGGCTTAGATGATGATGGCTACAATTATGATGATGATTGTGTTTTGATCTCCAAAATATGCATGGATCTATCCAAAAATGGGTTCTAGGCTTCCTCTATGCTTGGATTGAAGAGAATATGCAAAAAGAAGAGGAAAATGTGGGAATAAATGAAAAGCGAGAACATGATCCTTTTTGTGCATCTTGGCTTGTATTGGCTTATATGGCGACAATTTCTATGGATCCATGGATTTAAATAGTGATCCAGGTTGAGACTTGCTAGGGAACCGAAACTGGTTCCTGCCCCATAGTGTTCTATATTGGTCTGCTTTGATCAGTTTTGGTCCTGTTTCAGTCTGGTGACTTGTATCCCTTTTGGACTGAAACAGATATGACTAGGTTGAATCAGACGATACATAGTCACATCAGATGATTTTTTAAACCATGTATGGATTTGATAGTGTTGGGAGTTCTATGGGTAACAGATGCACTCGCCTTTCAACTTGAAAACTGCAGTTTTAAGCTTCTTGGTGTAGAATGAGCATTGATCACAGTCTTTTAGATGATGTCATTTGGGCTTTCTGTGCTTCTACTTCTACCTTCACACCTACATATGACAAACACATGCATTCTGTGTCCGGTCTCCTAAAAAAGCAGGCATTCATTAATCTCTAAGTATACCCGTTTTGCACACCTACATGAAAAAAAGAGAAAGAAATGACGTGGACTCCGTTGGGTGTTGAGTTATGTAACTCTGGAGTGAAGGGTGTTTACCTACTAATTCTTTTTTCACTCAAAAGGGTGACCCATTCTCATTTTTTTCGGTTTCTTCCCAAATTCCTCACTTATGAAGCAAAGCCTTTGCCCAATTCCCAGTACAATATGGGACATATTCCTCATTTTTACTGAAGGAATGCAAAATTTTGAAATTTGATATCACCCATTCTTTTCTTAAGAAATGTAATGCATGTTAAATTTATAATCTACTATAACCCTTTTGGTATTTCATGCATGTGCATGTGCTTTGTATTTTTTTTTTTTTTTCCAGCACAATAAAATTTTCTTTGAGGCAGTAAAAAAAGATGGCCCTTTCTTTGCACTCATCACGTGAATGTCCATTTATTTAGAAACGTGAACTGGAAAGTGATTCTGTGGCATCTCTATCCCTTTTTTCATGGTGTCGAACTCAACTCCAACCTCATGTTCCTGACTTGCAAAGTTCAGAATGACTGTGCATCTGTAAGTTCGTGGAATATATTGGTGAACACCTGTACATAAGCATGCATAAATTAGTGTGAACTTTCTATTTGCAATCACCTCTTGCAATGGACTGTATGGATTCATGGAATTTTCATACGATAAGTGATATATTTGGATTGTGCTTTTCTCTCACACCTCTTTTAAGTTTCATAGAAGTGTACGTGTCATTTTTGCATTTGTTTCATCATTCTGTGGATGTCTTTGCATTTGAAGGTTTATTTAAGCCCATCCATGGGCAGATCCACATGGCATACGGCAAGTGTGTGCCTGATCAGAGCTTCCATCATTTGGGTGACACTGTTAAAATCTTCTGGCCTAAAAATCGGGCCATTTCACTACTTAGGAGGCCTGACACGCAAAACAAATGGATGGCTAGAAAAAAAATTGTTTCAACCACTAGTCTATTCGGACATTGTAGCCCACCTGAGGAGTGAAGTAGCCTGAATTTTGAGGCAGAGGATCAAACCAATGTTCTCAACCAGATGGAAAGCTTGGATCTTGAATGTGTGTCATATTGTCTCATGTGCCCTTCTGTTGATGGGCAGGGTTTCGCATGTGGGTGGGCTTGGCAAACCTAGTGCATTTGAGGTTTACTTTGACTGATATGATATTCTGTTTCCAGCATGTGAGCAGGAGAGAATGAGAGCAGATCGACAGAGTGAAGAAAAAGAAAAAGAGTCCCGCACTAGAAATGAATTGGAGAAAGAGGTGTGCAATTTGAAGGCAGAAATTACTGCATTGCAGAACAGAGGAGGTCAAGACGAAGATGGGGATGAACTGCTTCGGTCCTGTGCTTTGGAAAGGGAGGTTGAAATTAGCAGACTTAAGGAGCTTCTTGAGAAAGAGAAAAAAAGAGGTGATTTAGAAAGGAAAAAGGCCGAAACTGAGAAGGTGAAAGGTGCAGAGGCATGGAAGCTTGTGAAAGAGGAAAAGAGGAAGGCTGAAGAAGAAAAGAAGCTTACAGACATTGAGAGGAAAAAGGCAGAGGAATGTAGGGTTTCCTTGGAATCATTAAAGCTTGAAGCTAAAGAAGCAAAATCTAAATTGGTTTCAGAGAAGTTAAAAACAGAAGAAGCAAATAGGAAGGCTGAAGCAGAGAAGCAGAAAGCAAATAGAGAAAAAAAGCGTGCAGATTTGGAGATGGTAAAAGTGGTAGAGCAGAGGAAATGCATAGAAGTAGAAAGGAAGAAGGTGATGGATGAAAAATCCCATGCCGACCACTTGTCTCAACAATTGGAGGAGGAGAAACAGAAGGGCGAAGTTCTACAGAAGGAGATGGAGCAAATCATTGCAGTTGGAAGAGCTAAAAAGTGTCATCTAGTCCCACCTGATGGTAATGTGAAGACTGAAGCTTCCAATGAAAAAGTTTTAAAAGGAAAACTGAAGCTAGAAAAGAAGAAAGTAAAGCATGCTAAAAGGATAGCTAAGCAAGAAAAAGAGCGAAATAATTTGCTACAGAAAGAATTATATCTGTTAAAGCAGGATGCTATCCAATTTTCACGTCGCCTGGATATACTTGATGGTTGCTTCTCTCGCGGCATGGAAGGTATAGATGGTTTGGCAAAGGTACGTACCTGCAACTTGCTTTACTTTTTTTTTGAGCAAGTCTTTGTTGCACATGGGCGATTGTCATTTGTCATAGCTTTTATGGTTTACTATTTCATAGTGACTTCTGACAAAGTGGAAAAATTCATATAAGTTAGTTGTGTTTATACTGTCCTCCGCTATTCTGTACTCCCTTGGTCGATATTCGTTTGAAAAGGACTGCTGAAGCATCCTAATTCCTAACATGATAACTAATGGATTCTAGTCTACTAATGGTTTTTGGTCAAATACTTCTACTGTCTCGCAATCAAGCTGGTCAAGTAATCATCAACCCTTTCATCCTGTTTTTCTTAACATCCTTCTTTAGTTCATGCTCAACCAGTTCTGTTCCATTCTTGCTTGGCCTGTTGAGTGTTGATACTGATGGTTTTGCTTGTATTCACTTCAGTAAGGTGGGTTTCAGAGAGATAATCCTGGAAACAACCTGAATTTTAATGAAGATGAATATGTTATTGAACATTTTGAAGCATGGAAATAGACCATTCATACCCATGGTTGTTTCTGTAATCCAGGTACTGTACGTGTGGTTTATAACCAGTTGTAGTATTCTTTAGTTGTAACATATTGCATTCCTGTCAAATCTTTTGCATAAATCTTACAATCTTGACTAAGGTCAGTATTAGTGAATAACCTGTGTGGAATAGTTTATCATTTGTTAGTTTATATGTGGGTTGGGGCGTAGCTACTATCTGTCATGGACTTGCGTAGCATCTATATTTTCCTCTGCATTTCTTGCTAAAATTGAAAAAAAGAAAGAGAAACTAAGAAGTTACTTTCTTTTCATATCGGATTGAAGGAAATAGTTTCATCTTTTTTTCTTCTTCTTCTTTTTTTTTTTTTTTTAAATTACTTTTTGAAAGAAACAGTGGCATCTTGGATATGGTTATCATGCTGTAAGTTTGAGAGCAGAGCATAGACTTCTCAGTTATAGAAAGAGTGGTCTCCTAATGCCAAGGATACAAATATTTAAGTAGGGTATCTCAGTCATCTTTCTTGCAAGGGACAGTTCATTTGTTTTTTTCCTTCCTTCCTGGAGCACTGCTGCTATACTTGATATTTCAGAACAAGGAAAACATGCTTTCTGGCAATAATAAAGCACTGCTGCTGTGCTAACATTTTCAAGTTCTGGCAGAGGGGAATAGCCAAGGTATTCGAAAACGGTTATGGAAAAAAAATGACCCGCAATGGTCCGTTATGGGGCTGAAATAGGTTTTTTTATTTTTTTATTTTTATTTTTAAAAAGGCCATTGTGATCTGCATCGTAATGGAATACCTTGGGAATAGCCATCGGCTATGTGAACAAATGATCATCTATTATGTTTCTTCTTAGGGCCTGTTTGGATTGGTGCAATCCAAAAATCGGACTTGGAAAGGAAAACTGTGGATGAGGAAATCCACAGAAAAGAATCCTAAAAAGGTTGTTCATATTAGTTTCCATTATTTGCAGGGAATGTAGAATGGGGAATGGTCAAAAAGTGAAATCCGTCTTTCAAAAAGTGTGGAAATGAGGATTATCAAGTTCTTCTTCTTCTTTCTTTTATTTTCCTTTTATTTTATTTTATTTTATTTTTTTGAGGAAAACTGTTTCTTAAGTTGCTTTATGGTCAGAATTGGTGGAAAACATCACATCTGTGGAATGTTTTCTTTTCCATGGTTACTTGTTGGATTCCGCAAGCATGAAGAGAATGTGAGATACTTAGCATATAAGTGTATACGTGCATGCACATTGTGATCCATATGCATGTCTCTCAATGTATGTTAGCAGAAGTTTAAATTAGTCTTCACCTGAGGGTTTTAAGATGTTTCATGCAAGTTGAATTGATTAGCTTTTCAAGAGGCTGGATTAAACATGTTTTACTGGGCGTCTGATTATGATAAAACTGTTTCTTTTATCCTTCCGCTGATTGGCAATAATATATCCAAAATCACATCTAAGTTTACATTGTCATTATGCTAATTCTCCATTTATTTACCTTCCAGATTGGCAACTCTCCAGAGCTACGAAGCAATAGTTTGAATAACAGAATCCTGGGTACACAAGTATGCGATTTGCATTCCCAAAGTGAAAATGAACTAATAAAAACTCGCTACACATCCACAGATGCTTTTGATCATATTGGGTCAAGAGTAGAATGTACAGCGACATTGTTTCCGGTCTCTGGGGGAAGCTTTACTCAACCAATCTCAGGTATTAGTTCTGAATTGGAGTCTCTGATTGGAGGTTCCGTCAGAAACGAGTCACAAAATTCTGCCATATATTCCACTAGCACATCCTTTTCTGATAG
Source organism: Magnolia sinica (assembly GCF_029962835.1). NCBI lineage: Eukaryota > Viridiplantae > Streptophyta > Magnoliopsida > Magnoliales > Magnoliaceae > Magnolia > Magnolia sinica. The sequence continues at coordinate 7,789,046 of NC_080584.1, read as the reverse complement.
ACAGTTGATGGGCTCACAGGGAAGAGGTGTTTTTTCTGCCACCACATCATCAAAATTGGCGGAAGATTACTCGAGGCAGGGATCCTTTACGAGATTGTCGTGTGAAGTCACTGATAAGAGGTACCGTAAATCAACAAAATTGGCAGAAGAGAACTCAAGGCAAGGATCAGCATCTCGTGAAGTTACTGAAAAGAGGTACTGTAAAAATCCTGCAGTGGTGGCTGAGGGTAATGGTGGAAGTCTGGTTGACAAACCATCAGGAACTCCAAGTTTGCGTCCAACCCTTTGTGATAGGAGTCAAGTCCTTGACAGGGCGTCTGGCCATGGCAGGAAGAAGACCCAAGATGCTCCAGAATCTGTTATGTGTTTTAAGTCTGAGGATAAGAAGTTGGATTTCTGTATTAAAGATACTCATGCTCCTTTGCAAGACGTTTTGGGTCCTAAGAGTGACATGCCTGCATCAATTTGCTCTCAAAGTGATGGAAACTCACAGCCTTTGCTGCTTCACAGTTTATATAGCAAGAAACACAAGTCAAGAAAGAATAGAAAGGTAGATCTGAAACAGAAACTTGTTTCACAGTATTGTGGTCATAATGACAAGATGGAGCACAAAGACAAGTTGGAAATCGAAGGCAGTAGAGATGCACAACGTAACACTGGTGTGTCGCTACCTGTCACTCCAACAAGTGATGCCTATCATGCATGCAGGGATGAAACAATTTCTACTGAGGGTGACCAATCTGCCACATTATGCTTTGAAGACATGTTTAGAGGGGATTATATGAAGTTACTAGAGTTGGATAATGATGATGATGAAGAAAGGTTCAGGATTGCTATAGAAATGCCTCTATCTCCTACTTTACCTGAAATTGAATTCCCTAAACTTGGGATTTCTGAAGTACACAACCCTAGTCATTCAGTAAAGCGGAGTCTTCCTAGCTTGATGATTGAGGAAGACAATTTGGTGATGCATCGTACGTCTGATGTAATTGGTATGGATATTGATTCCAATAATCATCTTATAGGTTATGATAGCATATATGTTGCTTCCATCCCTGGACCTGGCACATCTGTGGCTGTTGAAGATATTTCCAATGCCACTGATACTTCAGAAATTGTTGCAGGAAGTGATTTCTTTAATGCTGCAGAACCACGACAAACTAGCGTTTGCAATGCCCTGGCATCTGGTACAACAAGTGAAGGTCCTAGCATTCAGCAGCCGGAAGTTTGCTGCATAGGCAGTAATGGAGATTCAAATTGGAGCATTCCAAAGTATTGTGTTGTGTTTTCAAATATGAAGGACGAAGACAGCATTTCTAGGATATTTTGTGCGAGGGAGAACTGTATTTCTCAGAGCTCTATGGTTTCTCAGACACACTGGGTGATCTCAGAGTTTCTGCTTGCTCTTGCATTGGAACGGGGTCTCCTCCTTGAGTAAGTGATTTGATGCCATGCCATGAATTAGCAAATCTTTTTCTAAGGTTTTGCTGTGTCTTTGGAAAATTTGAATTCCAATGAGTAGTTTAGGGCCCTTTTTTTTTTGGTACCTAAAATGTGGTTGAGAGTGCAGGTCATTGGCCAAGAATGATAATGGGATGATAACGGGTGCTACCATTTATCATCTCATTCTCGTTCACCATCACATTTTGTGGACGGGAGCATATCCTGCTGTCTGCATTTTGCCTATGTTACAAATGATTCTGATTCTGCAAAATGCAGATTGTCAGGTGCACATTCACTACCCCATTTTGGAGTGCACACAAACAGCCCCCCTGTATTGGTTGGTATCGACGCATTTATTTCTATTTTTGAAAGACTGGCCTTCTGGTTTCAGTTTCTATCATTTGTTGAATAACATGATAGGGCAGACACTTAACTTTTAATCACTGTTGTTTTAGGGAGAAGGCTTGTGTATTCTTTTCACTGTTGTTGTACAATTTCTCTGTTGGGGTTTCATCAAATTCTAGAATCGTCAAGACTGGAGATGCTGCATGCTTCTCGGATTTCCTTACAGCACAGTTAAATCAAGGTTTGCTCAAACTTTTCACAACTTGGTATTGGAAGGATTTACTATTCTGATATATAACATGTAATTTGAAATTTATGGCCAAGGTTCCAGTGGCTCATTTTCCAGTGTTTGTTAATCTCTAGTCTTGTATGTGTACAATCTCTCCTGTCCAGTACTCCAATCAATCCAAAATGACTCAAATATAGGTTTCAGTTAATGTCTTTCTAGTGTTTGTTTTATGCTCTTGATGCATCAAGAGTGTTCCTTTGTTATCGCTTAGCAATATGCTTCCTGACTTCTATTGTAGGTAAGATTTGCACACTAGCTATGAAAAAAAAGGAGAATAAGAAATAACTGGTTAACCAGCATCAAAGAGCTCCCGCTGTCTCCCACTTCTTATATTCAGCTTGAATATTATCATATTATTCGTTTGATGTAGGCATGATTTGCTTCTGTAGGGAGTCTGTCCTCATTTAACTCAATTGCAATGCAAGGGCCTGTTTGTTAAATCTGAAGTTGGAAGTCTGAATCTGAAATCAAAATCTAAAGTCTGAATCTGAAGTCGAAAACCTAGTATTGAATTTAGAAGAATCCGTTTGTTAACCAACGTCTGAAATGTTTGGAATATGTTAATTTGACACATTTGTCCTTATGAAACAATCATGATTGAATCCCTATCATTAAAATCTTCATGGATTCAATCAAAATGTTTATTTACCAACTTGTTGATAAGGTAAAAAACACCTAGATGAAGAGACCACACAAATATCATCTTAATCCAAAGATTTTGTAGCTCCCAAGAAAATTTTTAATGGTCATTTATCACTTTTTCTTGTACCATGGCCATATGAGATTTGGATCTGCTTCATTTTTTGGATCATGCTAAAAAATGAGCTTTTAGTATGGATGAATAGCATGAATGTAGTCACATACATCACCGCGGACCTCATAGTCAAGGGGATCCAGATTGCATACTAATGACGTGAATAACCCCTAGCTATTGGACGGTATTGTGTGGCCCCCATCATAATGTATGTGTTTTATCCAAGCTGTCCATTTATTTTTCCAAATCATTGTAGGGATTGATGCCAAAAATGAGGATGATCCAAATCTCATGTGGCCTAGAACTTTCTTGGCCCATTAATGGTCACTCACCACTAATTCCTATGATATGGCATACTTGATAATTGGATTTGCTTCATTTTTTGTATAATGCCCCATAATGATTTGAAAAACTGGATGAACAGAGTGGATATAGGATACATACATCAAGGTGGGCCCCACGGTTAGGGCCAAGGTAGGTGGCATATGGCACACCACGCAATCCACTAAACCCCATAATCGGACGGAAGCGGACTGCGTAGTGAGTTGAGTAACTCACTACACTTAGCGTACTCAGTAAACCCTGTGAGGTACAACATGATCTATGTATTTTTTCCGCTTCGTCCATCCATTTTATCAGATAATTTTATGGCTTGAGCCCAAAAATGAAGCATATCCAATGATCAAATGGACCACACCATAGGAAACAGTTGAATTGAAATTCTACCGTTGAAAATTTCTCAGGGGCCACAGAAGTTTTGGATCAAGCTTATATTTGTGTTTTCCATTCATCAATGTCTATACGATCTTATTAATAGGTTGGATGACAAATAAACATCACTGTTGGGCCTAGCTTGGTTTCAACAGTGGAAATCATTATCCTCACTGTTTCCTGTGGTATGATCCACTTGATTTTTGGATATGCTTCAATTTTGGGCTCAACCCCTTAAATTAGATGGAAAAACGGATGAAAGGCATGGATAGAGCACATACATTCAAGGTGGGCCCAATTGAATTTACTCGGTACGATAAGAGCGTATTGAGTAACTCAGTACGCAATCCGATTTGTAATTGGACGTGGATTTGCTATTGTCAGGTTGAGTAGCGAGGTGATGTCACCAAGTTTTGTGGGTCCCATCATGATGTATGTGTTGTATCCACACCATTCATCCATTTGGAGAAATCATATTAGGGCATGATCCAAAGAATGAGTTAGATCCAAACATTGAGTGGACCCCACCACAAAAAACAGTGGGGAGAGTGACACCTACCATTAAAAACTTCCAAGGGCCGCAAAAGTTTTTGATCAAGCTGATATTTTTTTCCCTCATTTCATATTTATGTTAACACATGAACAGGTTGGATCTCAAATAAATATCATGATGGACCTTAGGAAGGTTTCAACGATGGGCGTCACTCTCCCCACTATTTTCTACGGTGGGGTCCACTCCAGCTTTGGATCTGCCTCATTCTTTTGATAATACCCTAAAATGATCTCTCCAAATGGATGGACAGTGTGGATACAACACATATCATGGTGGGCCCACAAAACTTGGTGACGTCACTTCAATAGCGAGTCTCGCTACTCAACCTGATCCGCTCCCCCAAATCCGGGTGGGATTGCGTACTACCCCCACTCGCTAATCGGTGTAGTTAGAGATGACGGTCTCGTCAAATGGCTTTTGGGGCATATTCTGATGTATATGTTTTATCCACACCGTCCATTCATTTTTTCATATCATTTTAGGAAAAATGACAAAAAACAAGTCAGATCTAAGGCTTAAGTGGGCCACAATACAAGCTACCATAAAAAATTTCTTGGGGCCACATAAGCCTCTGATCAAGCTGATTTTTGTGTTTTTCCTTCATCCAGGTTTGTGTGAACTTATGAAGAGATTAGATGGCAAATAAACTTCACAATGGACCCTAAAAAGGTTTTAACAGTATTCATTCCATTCCCACTGCTTTCTATGGTGTGGTCGACTTGAGGTTTGGATATGCCTCATTTGACTGTGATCTAGGATGATATAGAAAAGTTGATGAGCGGTGTGGATCTAACACATAAATCATAGTGGGCCTAGAGAAGTGCCACACGTTAAAAGTTGGGTTGTGTTTTACGCAAAGGAGAAAGTGCAAGGCAATTTTGGAATAAAAAAAAATAATACACGGAGTGCATTCTCCATTCACCGTTAAGCTAGACCTTCATTGCTGAAAAAATTCAGCCAAAATACACTGAGCGCTTTCCACATTCCGTGTTAACAAACAAAACTAAATGATGACTGCTTTCCAATTCTGCATTAAGTCAAAATTTTCAGTGTTACCAAACAGGCCCTAACTGTGTTTAATCTAATGGGAGTTATTTGTCTGATTCTTATCCAAATTTGCAGTCGAAGTGACTTGCAGTCTATCTTGTCTTTGGTAGCCACTGTTTCCTCGTGAACACTTATTTCTTTATTATAATATCTTTGCTTACATGTATACTTTGTTCTGCATGATTACGCTGTTTTGCATAGCTCATACAGCCTTTTATCATCTTCTTGCAGTGATTTCTGATGTGGAGACAAGATATGTGCTTTTAGAATTATGTCAGCGTGATATCCTGTTCAGCCTCATAGAGGATTTCCTTGTTGATGGAAGAGTTTTGGTATATAATGATGTCCATGGTGAAGCATTCATTCCTTGTGCTTCAGGAAGTGAAATTGCCTTTCCAGGATGCAGAGATTTATTTGTCTCCAGAATAGCCACTGCCGATCAGTTAGAGGCTGGAGGCATTATATTAGCATCAATTTGCTTAGCAACTGACTACATAGGTTTTATTTGTGAGGCTTCTTACAATATTCTTCGAATGTGCAAAGGTGATTCTTTTTGGATTCTGACAGTGCTGCATATTTTTGCTTCTGTTTGTCGGAAGAAGTACTTTCAGCAGAGAAACTACAGTTTGGTGATGACTTCCATAAAATCTGTTGTTTTATTCCTTGAGAGTGGAAGTGACTCGGTTGGAACTCTATCTTCTTCTTGCCTCCATTCAGCAAGGGACAATCAGCTCAGGTTTTCTCCATGTGTGCAATGCCCATTTGCAGAAGGTGCACTTTGCGTAGACAAAGTCTTGCTGTTGCTTATGGAGAAACTAGAGGATTATGCCATCTCAGTGATCAGACATCAACATCCAAAGAAATCAATTACTTCTTCAATCTACACGGTGCAAGCACAAATAGAGGGAGATGAAAAATGTGTTGGGGACAGAAATGACACTGATGGTCTAAATATGAGCGGGAATGTGTCTTGTTGTTTAGTTAACGGTGAAGGGGTCGTTGCTCTGAAAGCCGAATGTGGGGCTGAATCGACTTTGTGTCAATTAAGTGATATTGTTTCGTTGGTGGAGCTTCTTTCATGCCACATGGTATAATATCTCTTTCTTTGGTTCACACTTGGTAATTTTTTTCCTTACAATTTATAATTTTAGGTTAGTCTTCGGTCGACTTTCACTAGTGATTTTATGACAGCAATTGGATCTTGGCAATGTTGGGAGCCTCTTTTGGTCATTCTGTCATACTGTTTGTTACTTTGTTCTTTTCCATTTTGCCTGTCCCACTCTCTGATATGCCTTTTTCCTTTCAATTATCTCTCGGGTCAAGAGAGTTTATTCTATTCTGATGCTAAGCCCGCTTTCTTTTTTGCATTCAGAGCTGGGATTGGTCATACAGCAACATCATTCCCCGTCTGCTGAAACTATTGGATTCATGCATCAATGAGGAAGTTTCGGCTGCTATTCTTGTACTGATTGGTCAACTGCGGAGGTACATTTTGTTTAATTTCATCATACTTATTTTGATTGCTTAGTTTCATGATATATAGCAATGCACGATTCTAGGGCCTTTGTTAATTTTCTATTATACCTAGAGTTGGGCATATCTGACCCGATCAGGTAGATCCGACCCGAGCAGACCCAATCCTACCAGTTCCGAACCGATCTGACGGTCTGGATCGGTGCGGATCGAGTACGGGTATCCAGATCCGACAAGGTTTTGGATCGAGATCGGATCATGGTCAATCCGGACCGATCTGATCCGAAAACCCGATCCGAATGGATCTGGACCGACTCGACCCGACCCAATCCGGAGTTGTCATTATCAAAGCTTCTACTTATCCCTTTGGTATGGTCCATTTGAGCTTTGGATATGCATCATTTTTGGGCTCAACCACTAAAATGATATGGAAAAATGAATGGTCAGCGTGGATAAACCACATGCATTCATGGTGGGCCCCAACAGAGTTTACTCAATACGATAAGAATGGTATTCGCTGGTTTGCCACGCACCGCCACACCGGCTATAGCTATTGTAGGCTGTAGCCTGTAGGTACGTGTCGTGCGAAGGCGAGCACAGACGCTCCTCGAGCTCCACGTTGTATGAACAGTTCAAAGGAGATTCGTGATTCGTGATGTTGCACCTAACCATTGGTTTTCTCTTCACTCCCATCTTTCTGTGGATGCATGGCCCTCCATGTCATTGTTGCACATGTGGCACGTATAAGTGAAATCATAACTGTTCATTCAGTGAGTCTAACTTTAGATGTGACACATATCTGAATCACATATTTTTGGATGATCCTAGCATTTAATTTGATGTCGTCCTAGTTTTCGGCCAGAGGACAAATGTTAGCGATGGGTTACATTCATGTTTTTTTATAAGATGCTTAGGATAGTCCGATCAAAGGATTTTTTGGTGAGTGGGTCATCTATTGTGGACCCCACAGGATTAATGGTTCGGATGATTAGATCATGCACCATTTGTACAGTCCATGACATGGGAGCATGGAAATTCCATGCACCGGACGGGTATTGGATCTCTTCCTATTAAACATCCCATCCTCTGTATTTAATTTTCTTTATGTTGTGACAATGAAACTTTGGTAAGTCTTGCACGGATCTCCACACGCGGCACGTGGACGGGATATCTCAACCATGTATCACATGGGCCTCTTTATTTAGATGGACTGGGTCAAAAATCTGGACGGTGAGCTCATACGTCTCGTCATGCATGTGTGAAAACAAATGGACGGTCTACGAAGATTCGTAAGGCATCCCACGCTCACAACGACTTACTTGCACAGCACGTAAACACAGTTACACAGCTGTATGCGCCTCGACTTCCGAGTTGTACGAATGGCTCACATGAGATCAATATTACATGGCCCACAGTGATGTATTTATTATATCCATACCGTTTATCTATTTTTCGTGAACATTTTAGAGCATATGAAAAAAAAGATGAATCATATCTAAAGCTCAAATGGACCACACCGAAAATAGCAGCGATGATAATGATTTTAACCGTTTCAAAAAACTATCCGAATAGTACCCAACCCGATCCGACTCGGTTTTTCTGACTGAGTCGAACTCGGTTCGGGTCAGGCCAACCGTGCATCGGATCGGTTCGGGTCCGATGTCCCGGACTCGGCCCCGGATCGGATCAGGTTCGGGTTGGACCATGTGAATTTCGGACCGAATCGGGTTGAACCAAATCTGATCCGACTCGGTCCAATGCCCAGCTCTAATTATACCTTGTAATTTACTTTTCTACCTGGACTAGTTGACCAGGAACTCCATCAAAAATCTATAATCTGAAACTCTGTCAAGCTCCTGAAGCTTTTACTGATTTTTTCTTGAAAACTGAAAGTAATCACCTGTTAGCTATTGGGATAGCCTTGTCCACTGATTGTCAGTACTTCAAAAATAAGGAATTCACCTTGCACCTATTATGGCCCGTTTGGACAGACTTCCTTACGAGGGGGTTATCCAAAGAAAAGGGTCTTCAAGCCTGCTTTTTTGGTTGACTCACATTGGTTTTGGCGGATAGCCTTGTCCGCTGATTGTCAACACTTCAAAATAAGGAATTCGCTCTACAACTATTATGCCTCGTTTGGACAGACTTCCTCAATAGGGGGTTTCCAAAGAAAAGGGTTTTCAAGCCTGCTTTTTCGGTTGACTCAGATTGGTTTTTGCTGAGTCAGCATCTTAACACACATTTTGTCAGGTAGGAGATGAGAGGGGGTTTGCACAGTGAATCCAAATGCAGAACCTCAACTGTTGTTTGGATCAAAATGGGTTTTACGCCTCAAAACCCCCTTCACAGTGTGTCCAAACAGGCCCTTAACATGTAGGGGCGGCAGTTATTACAGCCCATAATTGGATTTGTCTTGATGTTATTCGGACCCGGGTTGTGCTATCAACTGGACACTTCACGCACATGTGATGTGTGCCTTCTCGAGCTGTGCTGCAATGCCTTGCTGCCTCAGTAGTTGAGAGGAAAAGTATACCATGTCCAGATAATACTGCCAGCATGTAAAGTGGCATGCATTTATGTTTATTGTTTACTGTTTATACCATGGTTAATGACTTACATGGTTGCCAAAAGTTTTTTATTTTAATTTTTTTTTAATAAATGTTTTGGCCATAATCCTGATAAATTAGCAAATATATTGGTTGCTAGGAATTACTTGAAAATTGTCATACTTTTGTTTGAAAGTTGGGTGCTTTACTTTTGTTTGTTTGAAAGTTGGGTGCTTTACTTTTGGAGTTCTGTGGAGCTATGCGATGCTTTGCCCCATGATTGTTGCTGAGTTTCATCTGCATTATGTGGACCAAAACATGGACATGGAAAGCCCCCATGGAATCCTTTAAGAAAAAAGAAAAGGAAAGGAAAAGTGCGGGATCCATCATTAGATCCATTGTTTGGTTTGGAGTGTCGTTTGGAGCCCTTGGAAATCGACATTTAAACATGTTTCTTGAAAGGAACCAAGATCCATGTTTTCCGTGTAAAACCTTAGAAATGGAAATTGATTTCCATACATCTTTGTTTTTTTTTTTTTTTTTTTTTTTGTGTGTGCGCGGGTGTATATAGATATTCATGGAAATTGATTTCCTCTCCAAAGTTTTCATTGACCCAAGAGGAGGCAATCATATTTCTTCTTCCTAAATTAAAAGCAGATTGACTGTCTTCTATTTAAATATATTCATTAACTCATCGTGTTTTTGTCAGGCTTGGCATTGATGCTGGTGGATACGTTCAGAAGGGGCTTGAGGAATTGCGATTTAGCTTGTCCACGTTTTTGGATGCAAACATTACGGGAGAAAGGGGTCTTCCGTTTCAATTTTCAGCTGTTCATGCTTTGATTGATCTTCTTCCTTTTGGGTTCGAAGAAGTCATTCAGAAAAATATGGAGCTTTCAGTCGATACAAGCCAATCTGCTCATGCGGAAGCTATAAGGAAGTGGTTTTCTCAGCTGAGCAAAGAGCAACAGGACTTGTCAATGAGGCTTTTCCAAACTGATGATGAAGGGAAGAACAGGTGACATGCTTTCACTGCATCGATCATTCAGTACCATATGCTCTGGGGCACACATGCACCCTATATCCAAATTCCGGTGATATTGGATTTCTTCTTCATTTTTGCTCGCTGCCTGAGGAAAGATATCATGTTCGGTAATTAATGTTGAGAAATTTTGCTTCAGACACAAGTTCTGTCTGTTGAGGAATTTTGCTTCAGACACAAATTCTTGTCTTCTTAAACTGAGTGGTATCTGCAGTATTTTGCCTAGTTTTGAGCTGAATATTGGAGTATTGGCAGATCTGTTTCATTGAGTTGTTGTGGCATTCATGTGTCGGCTTCGGGAGATACTTTGTTCATTAGCACGGCTTTACAGAGCTGATCTTTGTTTTGTATCGTTCAGGCCCCAGCTGGTTGAAGACTAGTCCCAGTGAAAATGCATTGAAGCCATGGGTGCGGTTTTTTACCTTGTAATTGCTGGAATGTTGCGTTAATTCAGAGAACGTGAACAGCAACACAAATGGGTTTCCCGTGCACCATTGGATTGTATGCGAGAATGGGCAGCTTGGGATTTTGTTATGAGAAGTGTGAATTTTGTGCAATGCTTTCTGAAATGTCACATTTTTGGTTCTCAAGAAAAAATAAAATCCTATGCCTTTCCCATTATTAAGCGGCATTCTTGGCAGACTAAAGAGATAATTGGCTGTTTCAATTTTAAAAAGAAAAATACTTTTAAAGAAAAAAGATATTGCCTGCTTTTTTCATTGAGGCAGGTTTCTCTACAAGTCCTTGCAGAATAAGCTTAGGGGTGTTAGGCACCATGGAAATAGTGGTAATAGGTGGTGGAGGCGAAAAGTGTTTGGGGAGTCATACAGCAGTGGCAAATGGATTTGTTTTACTTGTTTTGAAGTCTTGGCTAGAGGCGTGTTTTCAATCCCCATTATAACCCATTATCATGGATGATAAGCACCAAAATGATAGTGGCCTTGACTTTAAGAATTGGTGGGACGGGGACACCAACCCTTGATTTTTAGGGTCTACCGTGATGATTATGTTGAATCCACTCAAACTGTTAGATACAAAGATAAAATGTAGGCATTGGGATAAAAAATCAAGCCCATCCTTGATTCAAATGGGCCACGCAATCACAAATGGGGCTAATACTTGGGCCTATATCTAGAGAGAGTAATGCACCTGGTGATTGGGCTGAATTTTACATAAACATCATGGTGGGTCATGCCCTGCAATGTTTTCAAGGCTTAGATGGGTTCATGACTATTGCATGGAAATGACCCATAGTTGACTTCAAGAATATCCACCTTGATCTCTAAGTGCGCCACCTAATTTTACCGGTAGAGCCCAAAAATATCTACTTGATATTTGGGCCACAAAATTGAGTACATCACTTGGTGATGTTGGACTATCTTTGACAAATTTTGACAAATTTTTAAGGCTTATAAGGGTATGCAAGAAAATGGCTAAAGTTTTAAGAATGCATGGACACTACCTTAATGTTTACATGAAATTTACCTCGATCACCAAGTGTGTCATTCTATTTTAGCCTTAGTCATAGGGTCCAAAAATCAGCCTCTTTTATTATTCAGGTGGGTTTTATGAAGGGAGACTATTGGGAGAGGGACGTCCTGTGTACTATATCCAATTGTATGGTCAGCTTGAATCAAGAATAGGGCTGATTTTTTAGCCCTACAAGAATCATTGAGTAATGCACCTGGTGATTAGGGTAAATTTCATATAAACATTATAGTAGGCCACTTGAGAATTGGTAAAATGCATATCATGGGTATAAGAAGGTACCCGACACAAAATTTGAATTCATATTGAATTTATATGTATAGTGCAAAATATAACGGAAGATTCCATGATAATTGTAATTTAGATTTCAATTCACATGAATCAATGCTGCCAAACAACCCCCAATTTTGTAAAGCATTCATCTGTGTATAAGAAAAAATGAAGAAGAAGAGGATTTAAAATGAAAGAAAGAAAGGAAAAAAAAACAAGAGGATTTAAAGGAAAGATGGGAGTCATAAGCAGATGTATTAACCAGAAAGAAGGTAACTATGACGACCGTTCCTTACTATTTCCCTTGTGATGGCCTGATATAAAGTCCTTAGCTTCTAAATTTTGAGCTAATGCAAAGAGTATTAATCACACTGTCATTCTGGTGGGCCCTACTGCCTCTTTCATGGTCTCTCAATTTTTCATGTGTCTAGTTAGGGTGTGGTCTTGGCTACACGTGTCAAAAGAAATGCCTTGCATGTGTCATGAAATCTCAACCGTGTTATATATATATATATATAGACACACACACACCCACCCTATCCTAACTAATGTTGTGAAGACTAACTGTGAGAGCAAAAAATGTCAATTGCAATTGGTGTTTATTTATTTATTTTTATTTTTAATTATATATATTGGGTTAGCTTGTTAATAGAGGGAAGCCAATTGGGTACTGAGTAAACTCCGTGGGGCCTCCGTGATGTCTTATCCATGCCGTCCATCAATTTTATCAGATCATTTTATGGCACTAACTGAAAATTTAAGCACATCCAAAGCTCACTGGACCACACCACAGGAAATATTGCCAATTGAACGTGGTTGAAAACTTTTTGAGGGGCACAGAAGTTTTGGATCAGGCTCATGTTTGTGTTTTCTCTTCATCCATGTATGTATCACATTATGAACAGTTTTGATGACAAATAAACATCAGTGTTCCTTATGAAGTTTTTCAACGGTAGACATCATTATTCCTACTGTGTGGTCCACTTGAGTTTTTGAATATGCTTCACTTTTGAACCCATCCTTAAAATGAGCTGTAAATATGGATGGACGGCATGGATAAGCCTCATACATCAAGGTGGGCCCCACATAATTTCGCTATACTAAGAAACTCAGTACCCAATCCACTTCCATAATAGAGACATTGCCTGTGTGGGGCCCGCCGTGGTGGGTGGATGTTTATCCGCTATGTTGGATGGTCTACTAAAATAACACATTAGAGATATTGTCTGTGTGGGGCCGGCAGTGGTGGGTGGATGTTTATCCACTATCTTGGATGGTCTACTAAAGTAACACATTAGAGGAGGAAATATTGCATGACAAGCACTAGCACACAAAGATGTATGCGTAAACAAATATAAATATCAGAAATTTTAGTATTCTGCTCAATCATCAAACCTGCATTATTTTTGCTCATATACAGTTTTCCTACATGGGCCCCACAGTTCAGTGATCCAAACCTCTGATCCAACGGCACTCCTAGATTAGAGCGTCCTAAACGTTGGAAATAAGACCAAATATCAAAGCTTTATTATGTCCCAATCTAGGGGACTTAGGGGTTTTCCCTCATCCACAATTTGGCTGATCGGATTAACGGTTCAGATCATAGAACCAATGGGGCATTTGCTGATGAGCAGGATCGACACCACAAATTCAAACCAATGCTAGCTACTCTATCTCCTCTTCCATCCCAACAAGAGGTGGAATGCTTTGCTCAGACCTGAAGAAATTAGTGGGGTCCACCACACCCTTCACTCGTGCCAATCTCTTAAAGTTACCGTTGAAATACTTGCTACCCCAAATCCTAGCCGTTGAATAGCTTTGGTTACCTTCCTCATTCACTCCCAAATCAAGATCCCTATAGTTGAGATAAGCACCCCTTGGAGAACTTGAAACATGTGGGCCCAAGTACTCATACAGCCTCCTAATCCAATCTATATGCTTCTTCGACCCCTCACCAGCATCTCTTTCCCCCCATCTAACCATGTATTGTATATTGTACAAATACCCTCTCCTATATGGGAAAGGAATCTCAGCCGCTGATATCTCACTCATCCTGCCACCCAAAGGGTCCATGATCATGTACATGTTCTCCTCCTCCAACACCCTCTCCCAAATCCCTTCCAAACCAATTTGAGAAATGGGTTCCTCCACAAAGTCAGATTTACCTTTGTAGAAGACCTTCTCCTGGAGTCCTCTATCCAATAGGACATCTATGGAGTGTCCTGGCCCATATGGGAGTCCTGCAAAATATAGGACTGATTCAATCCAAGACATTGCCAAACAGTCCTTTTGCTCCAAACCCAATTCAGGAAAGTTCTTTCCCATCATGGGTAGGAGTTCTTCCACAGTCCCAAGAAACAAGGAATTGAATAGGACTTTTACTGTCCTTGATGTTTGGCCCACTACACCCTTTGGTTGGATGATAAGTCTGATGAAGAGATCTTCACTGAATTTGTCTGCAATGGATTGCCATCTTTCCACAAGCTTGGTTGCACCTTGTTCCAAGGTCTTGGAGATAGTGAAAACAGTCACAGTAGGTGGGACATGCACCAGCTTGATCTTCCAAGAGAGAATTACACCGAAGCTCGATGCACCACCCCCTCTAATGGCCCAAAACAGATCCTCACCCATGGATTTTCGATCATGGAGCCGTCCATCGGCATCGATCAAGTAGGCATCAAAGATGTTATCCGCGGCGAGGCCATGTTTCCTCATCATGGTTCCTAGCCCGCCACCGCCAAAGTGTCCACCAACGCCCATGGTGGAGCAGATCCCTGCCGGGAATGCAAGCGAACCATTCATTTGCATGATCTGGTAGTAGACTTCACCAACCGTTGCGCCAGATTGGACCCACATTGTTTGATTTTCAAGATCAACAGTGATCGATCGGAGGTCGACGAGGTCGATGATGATGAATGAGGCATTGTTGAAGTGTACATAGGATAGCCCTTCATAGTCATGGCCCCCACTTCTGACTCTGATGTTCAGGCCATGAGTTCTGGAGCAGATGATGGATGCTTGGATGTGGGATGAATTTGTGGGTGTGATGATGAAGAGAGGTTCTGGGGTTGTGGGGCCCAGGAACCTGAGGTTTTGGATGGAAGATTGGAGGATGGAAGTGTAGGAGGATGTGTTTGGAGTGTAGATGAGTTGGGAGTCTGTGGAAGGAGTTGGAAAATGGGAGGAAAGGCATTGAAGGAAGTTGTTTTGGATAGGGATGGAAATTGCAATAGAAAAGGAGAGAAAGATGAGAGAGGTGAGAGTAAGGTGTGATGAAGAGATTGAAAGGCTCATTTTCATATCTAGGCTGTGAATGTTGGCCTGAATTTTATTGCTTTTATAGAGGAAAAAATAGACTTTAATCTGGGTGTGTAAAATAGTTTATACACATGCACTCAGGAAATGTACACGTGGCATAGATGTAACTCTGTTCGAACCGTCCAAATTGTGGGACCCGATTTAGACGGATCCAAAATCAAATTTTATACTGGACAGATGTATTAAAATTCTGATTGTTACACCTGTCCTAATTCGGATTTCTATAGTTGGGCCCCACTATTTGAATTATTTAGATTGAGTTGCATATTTGACATGTGTAGAACGATGAGTGCATGCGTATGGGAGTCATGGTTGCTTTTTTTTTTTGAAGGCGTCATGAGTGTATGCGCATGTTCTTCATCCGCTTTAGCGTACTTTTGGCAACAGGGATGGAAAATTAGTACCGTCCATCTAATTCTATCCGTCGGGAATAGGCTAGTTTAAAAATAATACAATTAGGATAATCATATCCTCCAATTTTAACTCATTTTTTATACTGTTGCAACTAAGAACTCTTAACAGATGGATCGGATCATTCAAATCTGCGTGGAATTTAAGCTTCGATCCATCCATGGAAGGGCCCCACTGTTTGATCATTCTAGATTTTCCATTTCTTCTGCTACATTAAGGGTCGAAGATGGGTTGCGCATGAAAACTCAATAGAGAAGATTCTACTGGATCATTTTCCATTGCATTTCTCACATGAACTTTTTTTTTTGTTAGCTTTGTTGGCTTTACAGAGCCTTAGAACCGTACACACCACAATTGTTGGCTTTACAAAGCCTTGGGAGATAATTCAAAACACCTCACAAGAAGGGAAATAAAAACAAAAACACTCTCTGTATTGAAAAAGCTTTCAAGCTTGATGTTTATTATTATTATTATTTTTTATTTTTTATTATTATTATTTTTTGTTTTCTATTTTCTATTCACTTTGCTTGCTTAGAACGTACAGCACCCTACTATTTATATAGTAACTTGCTACCTTGTGAAATACCTAATATGCCCTCATTAATTACATTTATTCTACCGGTTTCATACGTTTGGTAATCCACCAGTCACAACACGTGCAAAATGTGGAAATTCCAAAAACCATAACATGTGGCGTTTCAAATGCCATGAAAGCTTCTAGACATTGCTAGAGCATCTGAACCGTCTATTTGGTTTGGACATTCCAACACTCCCCTTCAAACCAAAACAGGCTTCATTCCAAGCATCGATCTTAGTCGTCTGAATGTATCAGTTCATAATGCCTTGGTGAATATGTCCGCGACCTGTTCAGTGGTGTGACAGTACTCTAATTTCACCATTTTCTGCTTTACTTGATCTCTTAAGAAGTGATACCTAGTATTAATGTGCTTGCTCCTTCCATGCTGCACCAGATTTTTGGCAACTTCGATTGCCGACTTGTTATCCACATATATAATGGTGGATTCCTCCTGTGGATGTTTCAGCTCTTTTAGCATGTTCTTCAACCATATTGCTTCACAGGCTGTGGACGATACTGCCACGTACTCTGCTTCACATGTGGACAAAGCAACAACACATTGCTTTTTTGAGTTCCATGTGAAAGTAGTCGATCCAAGATAGAAAACATATCTTGTGGTGCCTTTCCTTTCATCTTGGTCACCTCCCCAATCACTGTTTGAGTATCCATACAATATTGCTTTATCTTCGTATGGATAGAAAAGACCAAATTCCATTGTTCCTTTGACGTACCTGAGGATTCTTTTTGCGGCTAGCCAATGTGATTCTTTTGGCGCTTCCATGTACCTGCTTAGAAGTCCAACACTGTAGATGATATCCGGCCTTGTGATTGTGAGATACCTTAGGCTTCCAATTAAACTCTTGAATAGAATCGAGTCCACGCTTCTTCCTTCTCCTTCTTTTGTTAGCTTCAGGCCTGTTGCTAAAGGCATGTTCACGGCATTACAGTCTGCCATCTTGAACTTTTTAAGCAACTCCTTGGCATATTTTTTCTGTGATATATAAATGCCGCCGACTTGTTGTTTTACTTCGATGCTCAAGAAGAAGGACATCAATCCACCATCAATCATCTCGAATTCATTGAACATAGCATGCTTGAATTCTTTAAACATCGCCTAACTGTTTCCTGTGAACAACAGATCATCAACATATAGGCATGCTATGAGGATGTTGCCATGAACATTTTTCTTGATGTAGACTACATGCTCATATGGACATTGGGTGAAGTCGTTCTCTTGAAGATAGTTGTCAATGCACACATTCTAGGCACGAGGAGCCTGCTTCAACCTATAAAGGGCTTTCTTTAGTCGATACATTTTGTGTTCCTCCCCTTGAATAACAAAACATAGACCTCTTCTTCCAGAATTCCATTCAGGAATGCAGATTTCACATCTAGTTGGTAGATCATCCAACTATGATGGGCTGCAAGGGAGATAATCATTCTTATAGTATCAAGGCGAGCAACAGGAGCGAAGACTTCTTCATAATCCACCCCATATTTCTGTTTGTAACCCTTAACTACGAGCCTTGCCTTGTAACGATCTATTTCACATTAGGTGCAAAAGCCTATATAAGGCACATTGTGTAGCCGATTACAGTAAGTGTGTGCAGCAACAGTGCAGCAAGTGAAAAGCAAGGAAAAATAATTAAATAAAAAAGTTTTTTTTTTCTTATAGCTTTGTGGTGTGTACGGTTCTAAGGCTTTGTAAAGCCAACAAGCTTGTTAGTACACCCACTGTCAGATCACACTTCACTGTTAGCCACCCCACCAGGGAATCGATGCCAAGAACTCAGTGTTGAAACGAGGAATCTGTACTCAGTCTACCACCTGAGCTATGAATCTGGGTGTTTTGCTAGAAGATGCGGCAACCGCCTGAACTTTGCTAGAAGATGCGGCAACCGCCGGCTGCTATTGTTTTCTAGGAAAATTTTGATACTCTGGCAGAGTTGGATAGATGACACTCAGTCATGTAGAAATTGCATACGCAAGTAACTTAGATTATATATACAAATTCCTTTCGACCATTACTTCTCCCTATGATAATAACAACCACGGTTATTTTGTGTATTCATAACTAAAGGTGGCTTTCATATAAAAAAAAATATTATTTTATAAAAAAATAAAAAATTAGTTTAAAATGTCTTCTATCAATAACTTCTATATCTAAGAAATGTAACTGTTAGAAGAAAAAACAATACATTTTCAGACGTGAGAAGTTGTTGGTGATGCCATACACAAAAGAAAGAAACCGATGACAGTGAGCGTACACTAAAATATACACTTGAAAAGAGTGGTGGTGGGTCCCTGGAAGATATATTTGAAAAGGAGGGAGAAAGAATGAAGAAATAGAACCTCCGTATGAACAACATGTTTTAAACTAGGGACATTTTCGTCAACTAATTTTTCAAAAAATGATCAAAAGGCTAATCAAAAAATATATCTGCGAGGTCAAATTTTTAGAACTTTTGCAATATATAGCACAAGGCCAATACGGTCAAAATACCGCTAAATATCGGAATCTTGGCATATCTGTTTCTTAGACTTGTTGTGGCATTGATGTTGTCAGCTTATGGATATATTCTATTCATCAGCATGTCTTTACGAGCTTATCTTTGTTTTTTGTTTTTCGTTTGTATGTTCAGGCCCCAATTGGTTGAACATTGTATATTGTACAAATACTGATGTAGAGAGGGTCGCAAACAAACATGGCTAAGATGGACCAAAAAAGGCCCGGTCAGTGACAGAAGTGATCCGGACTGTCGGACCTTAAATCAGGCGTATCTCACAATCCGGAATGAGTTATCGAACGTAAAATATGTGATTTTGAGGTAGAACGAGCTACTTTAGCTACCCAACCCCATTATGCTGGGTTGCCCAAGCCAGATTTGTGAAATACCGCCAGATTGATGGTCGTTTCCCTCTTTTAATTCCGTTTTTACTATAAATAGTAAGTTTTAGTTTGATTATAACTCTTCATCCATTGGACTTTAGGAGTTGCACCCAACGCGAAAAGAGCTTAGAAAAATTAGGAGAACAGCTTGGTGAAGCCAAATAGGACACTTATTATTTTTGGCTGAAAACCTTGCACACTAGTAGACATCACGACCATCTATAAATAGTAAGTTTACTATTTATAATAAGTCGCGAATTCTAGGAGTTTTAGTCGTAGTTTGATTCTGATTTCTCTCCCATTGCTTGGTATCCCTATTTAAAGGGTTGCGAACTCATTTTTTTCATTCATCAATCAATTTTGAATTTATTAGAATTTATTTCTATTTTCTTGCTTTCTTTCCTCGTGGATTCGAGAAGTCTCTGTGAGGAGTCCAGAGAAGTTCCGTGGATTCAGAATAGTTATCCTCTTGAGGAAGACGGTGGTCGACCTCTTGTCCTTTCCTGCGTCAGTTTGGTATCAAAGTGAGGTTTTTCCTTGGATCGATGGCTTCTAACGACGGGTTGGGCAACAATCCCATGGACGGTGCTCCGGGGAATTTACCTCTAACGGCGGCAGCTTTCGAAGCGGGGCAATGAGAGAATCGTTAAGCCATGCAAGGGCTGCAGTCTTCCATTGATTGCATGGCGGAGGCCCTAGGGCAGCTTCGTGTTCATGGTGGTAATCCACCACCACCTATTGTTGGAACTCGTGATCACCTACCACCACCACCACCTATTGCTAGAACTCGTGATCACTTACCTCCAACACCACCTATTGCTGGAATTCTCACCCTGATCACGAAATAATGCCAACAATGAACCAAAGAATCACTCCTGAGGAAGGAGGATCCAGTGATGAGGAGGTCGACGAGATAGTCCTCCAATATCCTAGATAAGGTGGCGATCGGATAGATCTGGAATTCAAGATGAGGGTCGATCTTCCTAGCTTCAATGGCCAACTACATATTGAAGATTTTCTCGATTGACTTTCTGAGGTTGAGCGATTCTTCGACTATATGGACGTCCCTGAAGCAAAAAAAGGTCAAGCTTGTGGCCTATAAGTTGAAAGGTGGAGCTTTAGCTTGGTAGAAGTAATTACAACTCACACGGGCGAGACAGACAAAAGCACCAATCCGCACATGGCAACGGATGAAGCAACTGCTACGCGCACGATTCCTCCCTAGCGACTACGATCAAGTACTATTCCAACAATACCAAAATTATCGACAGGGTAATCGGACGGTGAGAGATTACACAGAAGAATTCTACCACTTAGCGGCGCATAATAATTTGGCCGAAACTGAATCGCAACAAGTCACCCGATTCAACGGTGGATTGCGTGTGGCGATCCAGGATCGAGTCCAGATGCAGTCCGTTTGGACGATGAACGATGCAATCAAGTCGACCACTCAAGCGAAAGTACAACCTGAACACCCTAACACATGGACCTATCCTATCGCTAGGGTTGCTGTGACAGGCTCGCCCCAGGGAGCTCCACAGCTTGAGGGCAAGGAGCCCGTAAGAGCGTGCACTCAACCTCTTGCACCAACGAACTAAGATCAAGGAAACGTTCAAACTAGGCCCCAAAGGAGTGTATCGATTGCTGTTGGCCCAATCAGAATTTCGAGTCTCTAAGCTCGGCCAAGGGGGGACCATTGCTTTCGTTGTGGCCAATCGGGTCACCTATCAAATACTTATCCCCAGCGACAAGTGGCGAACCTCACCATCAATGATGGTAGTGTTGAATACGCCGACGAGGATCCAGGTATTAAGGAACCAGAGCACGCCATAGAAGACGAAACGGACGAATCAGGTTGGGTTTAGCAGGATCATGGCGAATCGCTCGTCATAAGGCGGTTATTATATGCGCCAAGAAAAGAAGTACACCCACAATGATATAACATCTTCTGAACTAGGTGTACAGTGAATTGAAAAGTCTGTGATGTGATCATTGACAGTGGGAGCAGCGAGAACATCATCTCCAGGGTAATGGTAGAAAAATTACAATTGAAAATGGAGCGTCATCCCTCTCCATATATGATCGGCTGGATCAAAAAGGTCAGTGAAACCAAGGTAACTGAATAGTCCACATTTTTTGATGCAAACATTATGGGAGAAAGGGGTCTTCCGTTTCAATTTTCAGCTGTTCATGCTTTGATTGATCTTCTTCCTTTTGGGTTCGAAGAAGTCATTCAGAAAAATATGGAGCTTATACAAGCCAATCTGCTCATGCGGAAGCTATAAGGAAGTGGTTTTCTTAGCTGAGATAAGAGCAATAGGACTTGTCAATGAGACTTTTCCAAACTGATGATGAAAGGAAGAACAGGTGACATGCTTTCACTGCATCGATCATTCAGTGCCATATATGCTCTGGGGCTCACATGCACCCTATATCCAAATTCCGGTGATATTGGATTTCTTCTTCATTTTTGCTCGCTGCCTGAGGAAAGATATTATGTTCGGTAATTAATGTTGAGAAATTTTGCTTCAGACACAAGTTCTGTCTGTTGAGGAATTTTGCTTCAGACACAAATTCTGTCTTCTTAAACTGAATGGTATCTGCAGTATTTTGCCTAGTTTTGAGCTGAATATTGGAGTCTTGGCAGATCTGTTTCATTGAGTTGTTGTGGCATTCATGTGTCAGCTTCGGGAGATACTTTGTTCATTAGCACGGCTTTACGGAGCTGATCTTTGTTTTGTGTGGTTCAGGCCCCAGCTGGTTGAAGACTAGTCCCAGTGAAAATGCATTGAAGCCGGGTGCGGTTTTTACCTTGTCATTGCTGGAATGTTGCGTTAATTCAGAGAACGTGAACAGCAACTCAAATGGGTTTCCCGTACACCATTGGATTGTATGCGAGAATAGGCAGCTTGGGATTTTGTCACGAGAAGTGTGAATTTTGTGCAATGCTTTCTGAACTGTCACATTTTTGGTTCTCAAGAAAAAAAATTAAAATAAAAATCCTATGCCTTTCCCGTTACTAAGCGGCATTCTTTGTTGGCTTTACAAAGCCTTAGAACCGTACACACCACAAAGCTATAAAAATAAAAACCTTTTTTATTTAATTATTTTTTTTTACTTGCTTTTCACCTGCTGCACTGTTGCTGCACACACTTGCTGTGATCGGATACATAGTGTGCCTTTTATAAGCTTTTGCACCTACTATGAATACCTAATATGCCCTCATTAACTACATTTAATTAGGTTCTAACGTATGGAATTCCACCAGCCACAACACGTGGAAATTGTGGAAATAGCCATAACATGTGGCTGTTTCAAACACGTGAAAATTGCAGAGATTGCTGGAATATCTCAACCGTCTATTTGGTTTGGACGTTACAACACTCCCCTTCAAACCAAAATAGGCTTCATTCCAAGCATTGACCTTAGTTGTCTGAATATATCAGTTGGTGATGCCTTGGTGAATATGTCTGCGACCTGATTTCACCACTTTCTACTTCACTTGATCTCTGAGAAAATGGTATCGAGTATTGATATGCTTGCTTCTTCCATGTTGCACCAGATTTTTTGAGGCTCAATTGCCAACTTGTTATCCACATATATAATTGTGGATCCCAACTGCAGATGCTTCAGCTCCTTTAGCATATTCTTCAACCATATTGCTTCACAGACTGTGAACGATGCTGCCACATACTTTGCTTCACATGTGGACAAAGCAACCACATTTTGCTTCTTTGAGTTCCATGTGAAGGCAGTTGACCCAAGATAGAATACATATGCAATGGTGATTTTCCTTTCATCTTGGTCACCTCCCTAATCACTATCGGAGTATCCAAACAGAATTGCCTCATCATCGTATGGATAACAGAGACCGAATTCTATGGTTCCTTTGACATACCTGAGGATTCTTTTTGCAGCTAGCCAGTGTGATTCTTTTGGTGCTTCTATATACCTGCTTAGAAGTCCAATACTGTAAACGATATCTGGCCTTGTGATTGTGAGATACCTTAAGCTTCCAATCAAACTCTTGAATAGAGTCGAGTCCACACTTCTTCCTTCTCCTTCTTTTGTCAGCTTCAGGCCCGTTGCTACAGGCGTGTTCACGGCATTACAGTCTGCCATCTTGAACTTTTTAAGCAACTCCTTGGCATACTTTTTCTGTGATATATAAATACCGTCGACTTGTTGTTTTACTTCGATGCCCAAGAAGAAGGACATCAATCTACCATCAGTCATCTCGAATTCATTAAACATAGCATGCTTGAATTCTTCAAACATCGCCTGACGGTTTCCTGTGAATAGCAGATCATCAACATATAGGCATGCTATGAGGATGTCGCCATGTGCATTTTTCTTGATGTAGACTGTATGCTCATATGGACATTGGGCGAAGCCGTTCTCTTGAAGATAGCTGTCGATGCGTGCATTCCAGGCACGAGGAGCCTGCTTCAACTCATAAAGGGCTTTCTTCAGTCGATACACTTTGTGTTCCTCCCCTTAAACAACAAAACCTTCAGGCTGGTCAACATAGACCTCTTCTTCCAGAATTCTATTCAGAAATGCAGATTTCACATCTAGTTGGTAGATGATCCAACTATGATAGGCTGCAAGGGAGATAATCATCCTTACAATGTCAAGGTGAGCAACAGGAGCGAAGACTTCTTCATAATTCACCTTATATTTCTGTTTGTAACCCTTTGCTACAAGCCTTGCCTTGTAGCGATCTATTTCACCATCAGCATTTCGCTTGATCTTGTACACCCATTTGACGCCAATAGTTATTTGGCCTAGAGGAAGTAAAGTCAGATCTCATGTATTGTTCTTCTCAATGGCCTAGATCTCCTCTTCCATAGCCATCCTCCAACATTCTTCTTCTATGGCCTCCTCGAATGTAAGAGGCTCGTGGTCCGCATACAAGCAAAACAAATTTACTTCCTTAATTTCGGCGTAGATATCATTTAGGCTCCTCATTTTGATAGGAGTCAAGGGTGAAGGAGAACTGGATGATGACGTGCTGGCTGAATTTTGATTTGATGGAATACTTCCAGAGGAGATGGAATGTATCGCTGGACTTCTACATGTAGACGTTTCGGCGAAAGAGGGTGTTGCAGGTATCTGCTCCTGGTTCTCATGTTTCTCTTCTTCATGATCTTCAACCGTGACTTGATTTTCTTTGGCTGAATCTTCCTCGTTCCATTTCCAGGCATCTTCCTCGCAGAATACTACATCTCTACTCACCACCACTTTATTGGTTAGTGGGTTGTAGAGCTTGTACGCCTTCGATACTTCACTGTAGCCGATGAAGATGCACTTCTTACCATGATCATCAAGCTTTTTCCTTCTCGCTTCTGGAACTTGAGTATAGGCGACACACCCAAAGATCCTTAGGTGCTCCACGCTCGGTTTGTAGCCACTCCATGCCTCCTGTGGTGTCATGCTTACGCTCTTGGTTGGACACCGATTGAGTAAGTAGGCAGTACATGCAACCGCCTCTGCCCAGAAGCTTTTTGGCATGCCTTTCTCTTTGAGCATGGTTCTTGTCATGTTGAGGATGGTGCGGTTCTTTCATTCTGCAATGCCATTCTGCTGTGGCATGTAGGCTGCAGTGTGTTGCTGCTTGATGCCTTGTTCCCTGCAATACTCTCGAAAGGCATTTGAGGTGTATTCTCCACCTCTATCAGATCTGAGTACTTTAATTTTGTGACCACTTTCAACTTCAACATGAGCTTTAAAATTTTTAAAAATAGTAAAAGTAGCAGACTTTTCTTTGATTACATACACCCATAATTTTCTACTGAAATCGTCAATGAAGGTAATAAAGTTTTATTACCTCCAAGAGAGATTGGCTCCAATGGTCCACAGATGTCAGTGTGAACCAACTGCAATGGTTCTCTTGCTCTTCGAAATACTCTACTCGGAAAAGAGTTCCTTTGTTGCTTGCCGAGTGTGCACACCTCACACACATGTTCTGGAGCTTCAATAGCTAGCAAGCCATGCACCATACTTGTTGAAGATAAGAGTTTAAGGCCACTGAAATGGAGATGCCCAAAGCGAAGATGTCATCTCCATGAATCATTCTTCATGAGTCCATAGAGACACTTCTCAGCCTTTGTGTTAATATGGAGCAGAAACATGCGGTTCTTTGCCATATGGACTTGAGCCACAGGTCTCCCATGTGCATCTCTTATAGAGAGAGAATGGTTTTTCATGTGTATGACATACCCATTCTCAAGGAGTTGGCCGATACTGAGGATGTTACGTTTCATGTTTGGTATGTAATACACATTGGAGATAAAATTCGACACACCATTCTTCTGATAGATTTTAACTTTTCCTTTACCTTTCACAGGAACTTTTAATGAGTCTCCTAGACTCACATTGCCAAGAGCATCTTCTGCCAGTTCCACGAACAGCTCCTTCTTTCCACACATGTGGTTACTCGCACTAGAGTCGAGATACCACACGTCATGTTGATCATATGCTTCTTCTTGTACAAGAAGAAGTGTGGAGTCTTCTTTTTCATGATTTGATGCTTCTGCATAATTAGAATGCTCATCTTGATCTACTGGTTTGCTCCAACAGTCTGAAGCATAATAGCCGAACTTGTTGCAATTGTAACATTGAATATTTTTTGTATTTCCACGACCACGCATAGAACGACCTCTACCATTTCCTCTTTCACAGAAATTGATAGTTTTTTGTTGATTTTGTGATTGGCTTGGATAATATCCACGCCCTCTGCCTCTTGCACGATTGCTAGTGCCATGGCCTCCTCGTTGTGTATGACCATTCTTTTGTTCATTTAGAGTCAACTTAGACTCTAAGGCATGTTCAAGCATTGAACCCGCATTCTTTTGCATTTGTTACTCATGTACTTGCAACAAGCACATCAATTCTTCAATGGACAGATTTTCTAAGTCCTTTGATTCTTCTATGGCAACAACCACATGTTCAAATTTGGTTGCGAGGGATCAAAGTACTTTTTCAACAACCCGTACATCTTCGATCGATCTTTTCACCATTTCTTTTCGTTGTTAACAATAACAAGTAACCTTCAAAAAAAATTAGAAATGGTCTCACCTTCCTTCATGTGTGAGGTCTCGAATTCGGCTCTAAAAGTTTGGAGACGAACCTTCTTCACACGATCAACTCCTTTAAAGATTGTGCTAAGAATCTCCCATGGTTGCTTGCATGTTGTTGCTTCAGTAACCCGTTCAAAGGTAGACTCGTCCAACCCTTGATAGACAAGAAACAACGCCTTCTTGTCCTTCTTTTTTTGATTTTTGAGGACCGCCCTTTGATTAGCGGTGTAGAGAGCTTCTTCTTCCATTGTGGGTTCTACATACCCATCGGTAACAATCTCCCATATATCTTGCGACCCGAATAGTGCTTTCATCTGGATGCACCAGTTTTCATAGTTATCCTTGGATAACTTTGGAATCTGTAGCTGGATCGAGGACGACATCACTTCTTCACACCACGGATCAACAACGCCTTTCTCTTGACATAGCACTGACAACACCTTGATCACACGATCTGAACCTTCAAACTATAACTGGTCCCACGGGATCGTCTCGCTCTGATACCAATTTGTTGGCTTTACAAAGCCTTAGAACCGTACACACTACAAAGCTATAAAAATAAAAACCCTTTTATTTAATTATTATTTTTTTACTTGCTTTTCACTTGCTGCACTGTTGCTGCACACACTTGCTGTGATCGGATACATGGTGTGCCTTTTATAGGCTTTTGCACCTACTATGAAATACCTAATATGCCCTCATTAACTACATTTAATTAGGTTCTAACGTATCGAATTCCACCAGCCACAACACGTAGAAATTGTGGAAATAGCCATAACGTGTGGCTGTTTCAAACACGTGAAAATTGCAGAGATTGCTGGAATATCTCAACCGTCCATTTGGTTTGGACGTTACAACATTCTTGACAGACTCAAGAGAGAATTGGCTGTTTCAATTTTAAAAAGAAAAATGCTTTTAAAGAAAACAGATATTGCCTGCTTTTTTCATGGAGGCAGGTTTCTCTTCAAGTCCATGCAGAATGAGCTTAGGGGTGTTAGGTACCATGGAAATAGTGGTAATAGGTGGTGGAGGCGAAAAGTAAGTGTTTGGGGAGTCATACAGCAGTGGTAAATGGATTTGTTTTACTAGTTTTGAAGTCTTGGCTAGAGGCGTGTTTTCAAGCCCCATTATCACCCACTATCATGGATGATAAGCACCATAATGATAGTGGCCTTGACTTTAAGAATTGGTGGGATAGGGACACCAACCCTTGATTTTTAGGGTCTACTGTGATGATTATATTGAATCACTCAAATTGTTAGATACAAGGTTAAAATGTAGGCATTGGGACAAAAAATCAAGCCCATCCTTGATTAAAATGGGCCACGCAAAAGGAAAAAGTTTGGAGTATGGCCCACTGCCTAAATCACAAATGGGGCTAATACTTGGGCCTATATCTAGAGAGAGTAACGCACCTGGTGATTGGGCTGAATTTTACATAAACATCTTGGTGGGTCATGCCCTGCAATGTTTTCAAGGCTTAGATGGGTTCATTACCATTGCATGGAAATGACCCATAGTTGACTACAAGAATATCCACCTTGATCTCCAAGTGTGCCACCTAATTTTACCTGTAGAGCCCAAAAATAAGTTAGGCGATCTACCCGAGTTGATATTTGGGCCATAAAATTGAGTACATCACTTGGTGATGTTGGACTATCTTTGACAAAATTTTAAGGCTTATAAGGGTATGCAAGAAAATGGCTAAAGTTTTAAGAATGGGTGGACACTTCCTTAATGTTTACATGAAATTTACCTTTATCACCAGGTGTGTCATTCTATTTTAGCCTTACTCATAGGGTCTAAAAATCAGCCTCTTTTATGATTCAGGTGGGTTTTACGAAGGGAGATAGTTGGTAGAGGGACGTCTTTAATACTATTTCCAATTGTATGGTCGACCGGAATCAAGAATAGGGCTGATTTTTTTGCCCTACAAGAACAATTGAGTGACGCACCTGGTGATTAGGGTAAATTTCATATAAACATTATAGTGGGACACATGTGAGAGTTGGTAAAATGCATGTTATGGGTATAAGAAGGTGCCCAACACAAATTTTGAATTCACATGGAATTTATTGTATAGTGCCAAATATAATGGAAAATTCCATAATAATTATAATTTAGATTACAATTCACATGAATCAATGTTGCCAAACTACCCCCAATTTTGTCAAGCATTCATACTTGTATAAGAATTATTCAACTGCTTATGCACCTCAACATTCACATGAATTTTCCCTTGCTTATGATATAAAAGGTGTAACGCAAGTGGAGGCGATGGAGAGATTTAAAATGAAAGGAAAAAAAGAAGAAGAGAGGATTGAAAGGAAAGATGGGAGTTATAAGAAGGTGTATTAACCAGAAAGAAGGTAACTATGATGACCGTTCCTTACTATTTCCCTTGTGATGGCCTGCTATAAAGTCTTTAGCTTCTAAATTTTGAGCTAACGCAACAAAGAGTATTAACCACATTGTCATTCTGGTGGGCCCTATTGCCTCTTTCATGGTCTCTCAATTTTTCATGTGTCTAGTTAGGGTGTGGTGTTGGCTACACAAGACAAGAGAAATGCCTTATAAAATTTGGTTAGCCCCTTTCTAGACCTGTTCACCTGCATAAAGAACGGATAAGGAAGACCCTGGCCAGAGCAGTAGACCCTTCGATGCCTAAGTCAGAGACAAGATATGGGTCTTAGTTGAATGTTGAAGGTTTATGGCTAAAGATAGTGCGTACCTTTCACCATTGGAGGCCTCCCTATTTATAGTTGAAGAGAGGCGGTGACGTAGATAAGATCTCCTTATTAATTAGGAAGATCCCCGGAAATCCCCGAAGAGGATCTCGGGGTCACAATTATATTATGGATGAATCCCGTGATCTCCGGAGAGAATCTCAATCCTATTTTCCTTAGGTAAGGTAGGACCATTCAAAATTAGCGTATAGATGTAATTGGAAACCGCTTAATTGGACTGACCTCCTCTTGAGGTCGGACCAAGGAAATGGACGCGCGATGGAGACGTGTTTAGTATTGTTCGGGGACATGGGGGAGCTCGTCCACGTATGTTGAACAAAGTGATGACCTTCCTTTTATGAAGAAGGTCCGCGTGATGTCCAATTTTTATAGTCTTTAACTTCTTCATGAGTCCTGATAGCCTCCCATTGCTTGTACATGGGTTTGTGCCAACCTTGATGTGTTGACCTCAAGTGCCGACTTAAGTTGTACCGACCTACCTACTTAGGCAGGCGGTTTGGGCTTCCTCAGGGTTTGTAGTACCTACGCTATCGAACTCGATCTCATCCCTTGGGTTTTGGAATCGTTTGTTGAGCTGGATATGTAGGTTTCTGACCTGACCTTTTTTTTTTGTGAGTCAGTGCATTTTTTCCATAACAGTAAACCCCCTACTTCCAAGTTGATAGAACAGGCTTGAGAAGTAGGTCGGACTTGGTCAGGTCGAATTATTATTGCTCAGGATGCCGGGTCGTCCCGCTATTAATACTGAATAAGGCAGTAGGTCCAAGTATCGAGACGTATCAGTAATCATGGTACGACGCCATCAAGGTGGTGTGCCACGGCTCGAGGTCACGTAGGTTGTCAGGGCACCTTTTCGGCGCTGGGTGAATGAGGCGTTGACGTGTGGCCTGACCTCGGTCATGGAGTCATGCGGCGAGTAGGAACGCGCCACGTGTTAAAACGGGAGAGCCGAGGAGTCGCTTTTTGGCCGTGCATTGATTGAGAGCAATAAATGCTCGTACACGTGGCTCCTCTATAAAAGGGGATGCCCTATTCGTCGGGCAGGGTCATTTGCCTCCCCACTTTCTCGAATTGTTTCTTCTTCCTTGGCGTTAGGTGAGTCCTGATGGCTCCGTCTCTTGCGAGCATCACAGGCAGCACTGCCCCTTGGTGAGCTCCATTTCCGTCTTCTCCTCCCTTCCCTTACACACACACACACACACACACACACACACTTTTCCTTCTCTGTTTTCGGCTTTCTTGGGACCACAACCATGCCGGAAACTTTGGCCTTAGGGGAGGGGACCTCAGGGGGTGATGGTGGGGCAGAGAATCTACGCCCTATGTCGAATTCGCCGTCACCCCTGATGATGATGAGCCATGTCAATTTTCGGATGTCGTAGGCTTCGCGAGTACTTGATCCGTCCTCGGCGGAGCAACTCGCTGAGGCTTCATAGGCGTCATGATCACCTGTGCACCTATGCACATGCACACCTTTGAACATGTGCCATGAGCGTCTAATCCGCACGGTCCATGTGATGCGAAATTCCATGAAACCAGAAGAGACAAATTTTCACCATGATATAAAATTCTGGTGAGCCATAGCAAAGAGAAATGTAAATCAAGGGAGGAAACTATTTTCATTTTTCATGGCCCACCAAAGTTTTGGATCAAAATAAAAATTGGGTCTGGGGGGTTTCTTGAGGTGCAGCTTCACGTGGACCGTTCAGATTTTGGAGTCACATAATGTATGATGAGTTTTTAAAAAAGTTCGCACCGGTTCCGTGCTAACTGGTGCGCAGACGAGCATGCCGCCACACACACACACCCTATCATAACTAATGTTGTCAAGCCTAACTGCGAGACCAAAAATGTCTATTGCAATTGGTTTTACATACGATAGAGGGAAGCCAATTGAGGACCGAGTAAACTCCGTGGGGGCTTCAGTGATTTCTTAAGCATATACAAAGTTCAGGTGGACCACACCGCAGGAAACAGTGTGAATTGAACACTTTCCATTGAGAACTTTTTGAAG
This sequence comes from Magnolia sinica, assembly GCF_029962835.1. Taxonomy (NCBI): domain Eukaryota; kingdom Viridiplantae; phylum Streptophyta; class Magnoliopsida; order Magnoliales; family Magnoliaceae; genus Magnolia; species Magnolia sinica. Next base: position 7,758,046 of record NC_080584.1, on the reverse strand, counting down.
GCCTGGATCAGGCTCATGTTTATGTTTTCTCTTCATCCATGTATGTATCACATTATGAACAGATTTGATGACAAATAAACATCAGTGTTCCTTGGGAAGTTTTTCAACGGTAGATGTCATTATCCCCACTGTTTCCTACGGTATGGTCCACTTGAGTTTTTTGAATATGCTTCAATTTTGGACCCATCCTTGAAATGAGCCGTAAAAATGGATGGACAGCATGGATAAGCCTCATAAATCAAAGTGGGCCCCACATAATTTCGCTATACTAAAAAACTCAGTACGCAATCCACTTCCACAATAGAGACATTGCCTGTGTGGGGCCCGCAATGGTGGGTGGATGTTTATCCGGTATCTTGGATGGTCCACTAAAGTAACACATTAGAGATATTGCCTGTGTGGGGCCGGTAGTGGTGGGTGGATGTTTATCCTCTATCTTGGATGGTCCACTAAAGTAACACATTAGAGGAGGAAATATTGCATGACAAGCCCAAGCACACAAAGACGTATGCAATAACAAATATAAATATCAGAAAATTTAGGATCCTGTTCAATCGTCAAACCTGCAATATTTTTGCTCACATACAGTTTTCCTTAATGGGCCCCATTTTTCAGTGATCCAAACCTCTGATCCAACGGCACTCCTAGATTAGAGGGTCCTAAACGTTGGAAATAAGACCAAATATCAAAGCTTTATTATGTCCCAATCTAGGGGACTTAGGGGTTTTCCCTCATCCACAATTTGGCTGATCGGATTAACGGTTCAGATCATAGAACCAATGGGGCATTTGCTGATGAGAAGGATCGACGCCACAAATTCAAACCAATGCTAGCTGCACTATCTCCTCTTCCATCCCAACAAGAGGTGGAATGCTTTGCTCAGACCTGAAGAAATTAGTGGGGTCCACCACACCCTTCACTTGTGCCAATCTCTTAAAGTTACCGTTGAAATACTTTCTACCCCAAATCCTAGCCGTTGAATAGCTTTGGTTACCTTCCTCATTCACTCCCAAATCAAGATCCCTATAGTTGAGATAAGCACCCCTTGGAGAACTTGAAACATGTGGGCCCAAGTACTCATACAGCCTCCTAATCCAATCTATATGCTTCTTAGACCCCTAACCAGCATCTCTTTACCCCCATCTAACCGTGTATTGTATATTGTACAAATACCCTCTCCTATATGGGAAAGGAATCTCAGCCGTTGATATCTCACTCATCCTGCCACCCAAAGGGTCCATGATCATGTACATGTTCTCCTCCTCCAACACCCTCTCCCAAATCCCTTCCAAACCAATTTGAGAAATGGGTTCCTCCACAAAGTCAGATTTACCGTTGTAGAAGACCTTCTCCTGGAGTCCTCTATCCAACAGGACATCTATGGAGTGTCCTGGCCCATATGGGAGTCCTGCAAAATATAGGACTGATTCAATCCAAGACATTGCCAAACAGTCCTGTTGCTCCAAACCCAATTCAGGAAAGCTCTTTCCCATCAAGGGTAGGAGTTCTTCCACAGTCCCAAGAAACAAGGAATTGAATAGGACTTTTACTGTCCTTGATGTTTGGCCCACTACACCCTTAGGTTAGATGAAGAGTCTGATGAAGAGATCTTCACTGAATTTGTCTGCAATGGATTGCCATCTTTCCACAAGCTTGGTTGCACCTTGTTCCAAGGTCTTGGAAATGGTGAAAACAGTCACAGTAGGTGGGACATGCACCAGCTTGATCTTCCATGAGAGAATTATACCAAAGCTCGATGCACCACCTCCTCTAATGGCCCAAAACAGATCCTCACCCATGGATTTTCGATCATGGAGCTGTCCATCGGCATCAATCAAGTAGGCATCGACGACGTTATCGGTGGCAAGGCCATGTTTCCTCATCATGGTTCCTAGCCCGCCACCGCCAAAGTGTCCACCAACGGCGATGGTGGAGCAGATCCCTGCCAGGAACGCAAGTGAACTGTTCATTTGCCCGATCTGGTAGTAGACTTCGCCAACCGATGCGCCAGATTGGACCCACATTGTTTGCTTTTCAAGATCAACGGTGATCGATCGGAGGTTGACGAGGTCGATGATGATGAATGAGGCATTGTCGAAGTATACATAGGATAGCCCTTCATATTCATGGCCCCCACTTCTAACTCTGATGTTCAGGCCATGTGTTCTGGAGTAGATGATGGATGCCTAGATGTGGGATGAATTTGTGGGTGTGATGATGAAGAGAGGTTTTTGGGTTGTGGGGCTCAGGAACCTGAGGTTTTGGATGGAAGATTGGAGGATGGGAGTGTAGGAGATGTGTTTGGAGTGTAGATGAGTTGGGAGTCTGTGAAAGGAGTTGGAAAATGGGAGGAAAGGCATTGAAGGAAGTTGTTTTGGATAGGGATTGAAATTGCAACAGAAAAGGAGAGAGATAAGAGAGGTGAGAGTAAGGTATGATGAAGAGATTGAAAGGCTCATTTTGATATCTAGGCTGTGAATGTTGGCTTGAATTTGATTGCTTTTATAGAGGAAAAAATAGACTTTAATCTGGGTGAGTTAAATAGTTCATACACATGCGCTCAGGAAATGTACACGTGGCATACATGTAACTCTATTTGAACCGTTCAAATTGTGGACGCGATTTAGATGGATCCAAAATCAATTTTTATACTGAACAGATGTATTAAAATTCTGATTGTTACACATCCTTGGTTGTGGGATTTCTACAATTGGGCCCCACTATTTGGATTATTTAGATTGAGTTACATATTTGACACGTGTAGAATGATGAGTGCTTGCGTATGGGAGTCATGGTTGCTTTTTTTTTTTTTTTAAGGCGTGATGAGTGCATGCGCATGTTCTTCATTTGCTTTAGTGTACATTTGGCAATGGGGATGGAAAATCAAGATCTATCCGTCATGAATAGGCTAGTTAGAAAATAATACAAATAGGATAATCATATCCTCTAATTTCAACCCATTTGTTTCTTATACTGTTGCAATTAAGAACCCTTAACAAATGGATCGGATCATTCAATTCTGTGTAGAATTTAAGCTCTGATCCATCCATGGAAGGGCCCACTATTTGATCATTCCAGCATGTCCATTTCTTCTGCCATGTTTAGGGTTGAAAATGGATTACATAGAAACTCAATGGAGAAGACTTTACTAGATCATTTTCCATTTCATTTTCCACATGAATTTTGCCAGAAGATACGGCAAGGCAACCGCTAGCTGCTATTGTTTTATAGGAAAAATTTGATACTTTGGCAGAGTTGGATAGATGACACTCAGTCAGGTAGAAATTGCGTACACAAACTTAGATTATATATACAAATTCCATCCCGACCATTACTTCTCCCTACGATAATAACAACCGCGGTTAACTAAAGGTGGCTTTCATATCTAAAAAAATATTATTTTATAAAATAAAAAATAAAAAATTAGTTTAAAATGTCTTCTATCAATAACTTTTATATCTAATATCTAAGAAGTGTGGTTGTTAGAAGAAAAAACAATATATTTTCAGACCCTTAGAAGTTATTGGTGATGCCCATACACAAAAGAAATCGATAACAGTGAGTGTACATTGAAAAATACAGTTGAAAAGAGAGGTGAAAAAAGCCATTTAGGAACGGTTTTGAACCGTTCCTAAAATTTCATTTAGGAACGGTTTTAAACCGCTCCTAAAAGAGGCGTCGCAAAAAATCTGGAGCGGTTCAATTACGTATCAAAGTACCGCTTCAGATTTTAAGAACGGACTCTTAGGAACGGTTTAGAACCGTTCCTAAACGAAATTTTAGGAACTATTTTAAACCGATCTTAATGTTGATAATGGTCAGATTTTAAATTTTTGAAATGGTATTTTTCATTATTTACGAATGGCCAATAAAAGCTGTACATTTGTTTTTATATTTAAAATCTAAAAAATATTATATACAATTAAAATTTAATATTCAACAAATATAGTACAACTTTATAATAAAAATTATATATATTTACAAAAATAAGTTTACAATTGCACAAATACATTAAAAATAAATAAAAAATCTTCACTGTCTATTTTACAGCCTAGAAAGTGAAACATCTGAATCACCGTATTGAGGAGATTTCATGGGTCATGATCCATAATAGTAGGCCATCATACCAACGGCTAAGCTCACGAGACCATGGGCTCCACCTGTATAACTGACAACTTGAGAACAATATGCAAATCCTTAAATGGAAGTTCCTAACCTTTTTATTCCTTGGCCTACAAATAGATGGATTATGAGAAAATACAACAATGGTCTAGATTCAATGGGAGATAGTTCAATGATCATAAGGATATAAATATCAATCTGGGAGACTGTTCAATGGGAGATAGTTCAATGGTCCAGATTCAACAACTGATAATGGGTACAGTCTACAAGTACCTGAGCATCTTCAGTCATTGAATCAGCCTCATTTAGGATAATGATCTTCAACGGTGGACAAGGGTAACCCCTGGTGTTGACAAGAGAAAGCATGCAAATGAAAACGAATAATTGCACGTAATCTAGAATAGGCAAATTTACTACACAAACCACAATTGGAGTGTAAATTTGCAACATACCCATGGCGATTACCAGAACCTACAGCTATAGCTGCAAAATCCTTGATCTTATTGCGGACTACATTGATCCCACGATAATCGCTTGCATATAGCTCCAGCACTCTTTGACTTGTACAATTCGGGTATTTAAAAACAAGTACAGTGATTAAACCTTCTATTGGTTTAAAACATTAAAAATATTTAAAGATCTTTTTGATACAGGAAACCTCATTACTGCCTTTGTCCTTTGAGTTACTAGTAATGCAATAGAGAGATTCTTGTACCTGACTGTTAGCTTAGCTTCTAGTGGCCCTGTCAATGCAGCACAAAAAGCCGATCCAATAGTTGATTATCTGAAGAAAAAAAAGGGACACGTAAGTAAAACAATGACAAGTTGAGAAATGTCTCGAACTGCTTAGAAACAATAAAAATAGAACAGTGCTAATCAAAGCAACTAGACATGCTAATCAAACCAACTAGACATACCCACATATAGGCAAATATTTATTTGAACCACAAAAGAAGATATGAAACTCAACAGTGGCATGTTTTTGGATTGAATAATTCTAATACTAAGGGTTATACTCAAAGCAATGGAGAAAAAGAAATCAATGCCTAATACTGCCACTCTTTGGGTTATAACAGTGAGAGATGTTACTACATTTCCCATGATGGAGTAGGGTTCCAAAGAAACTGTCATAAAACCGTGTTTGAAATAACCACATCATCACCTGGTGGTAACAGTACCACTCGAGCGGGCCCCTATAGGATCTTCAACGTGCATTACAGGATGAATTAAGAACACATGCCTTAGTTGTCCAGGTATAAAGAGAGTTGATTGTTTGCACAAGTAATGAGTTTTAGTGTTTCATTTGGCATATGGCCCAAGCATTTAGCGTTGGCCCCCACTTTATCAATGGGTTTCTTCATTACTTCCAATGGAAATAGCTGCTGAGAAGTTACCCTTTCTCAAATCTCAATGTCTAGTTAATTGATCTGAAGGCATACACATCAAAGGTTGAATATCAGTTCAGGAAGCAAATGCTTGCTTACATGTCTAATTGAAATTTTCTACCTCTTTTGCTTTCCACCAATTGCCTTTTGATCAATAGTCTCCTCTTCTGAAGCATCACAAAACAGCAGACTAGAAAATCATATATTTAGTCAGATGGACCACAAAAGCAATGCAACAATGATATAAAACCAGAATATGGTCATATTATCTACTACAACAGTTTGTGAATCAGCTCAAAATCTAGCTATTTAAGAAATGGTCCAATCATTTTTTTCTTAAATACAGAGAACATCCATTAAGCTGAAAAGTATCAAATAGAAGAAGTATCAGAGTCTGGATAAAAGGAAGGTTGATCTCCAAACTATGAAACTTTCACCAATTTACCATTTACAAGCTGATTGCATATTCCTGATAATGAATAACCAGATGTAACATGGGAATCTGTTGTGCCTGAATGATGAGCATGTGCTTATATACAAATTTCTATAGTTCAATCAAGCTGAAAGGTGTATTGTGAATGGGATCATGCACTTTAGGAGATTTTTCTGTGCCATCCTTTGCATTTGCAAAATAAAGGAATAAATTTGCAGATAATCAGAATTCTAGAGTGTACAATATAATTAAAGAAAATGTCATTACTTTAAACAAATAATCAGCAACCCACTGAGACGCATGCCCAGAAGTCTGTTGATTTCATGGGCCTTGCCATGATGTATGTGTTTTATCCACGTCAGCCATCTATTTTTCTAGCTCAGTTTAAGGCATAAGTAAAAAAAAATGAGGAAGATTCAAAGCTCAATTAAACCACACCACAGGAAACAGTGGGGGTGTAATATCAAAGGAGATGATAAAATTATGATGAAGTATATTACAAAGGAGATTATAAAATTATGATGAAGTATATTACAAAGGAGTTTATAAAATTATGATGAAGAACGCAGAGCCCATCACAAAACAGTTGACCTAGTAAGCATTGGGTTCTTAGGATTCCTTTCAACAGATCAACTGTAACACAGAAACCGACATCTCATTCAAAACCATGAGGCTGCTTCAAAATGACTAACTCACAAAGCAACAATTGACTCAAGTCATAGAAATACCACTCTATTTTTCCCTAGTTTTTTCTTTTTCTTCAAATGGTATATCCCAAATCTATCTAAATAGCAACTAAAAAATACAGCATGGTATATCACAGAATAACATTTTTTCAGAAGTAATATCTCAAAATATATACTGTACAAAAACAAAAGCTCTAAACTGATTTTTAGACTGTAACTTAACTGAATTTTTAGGAAAGCCCCAATCCATTTATCTACAGATCTAAATAACAGGGAGACTCAAAATTTTGAGGAAAAAAACAATAGATCTTGTTCCAGTACTAAGATCTGAACCTATTTCACCTAAAATCCTTATCCGGTTCAGATTTACAACAAACAGAACCAAATTCGAATATTATATCCTCTGGTAATATGTGGATTTACAGATCTAGGGCTTATGAAGACCTGAAGATCAGAAAATGAGCTACGATTCAGAGAGCTGAGATTGAATCGTGACTACTAAAACGAGATCTGAACCTTCACTAACCTTATTATCGATTTCCACAACCGATTCGAACAAAAACGCTGAAATTTCAACGATTTGTAGATCTAGAAGATAAGAAAACCTATAACTTTTGATTGGCGATCAAGCTAGAATCCTCGTTTCGAAGAGCAGGTTCAAAGGAGAGAAGCGCGAAGGAAATGGTGAATAACGTACCTGCAAGATTAGCACGATCCAAGAGCGTGAAAGAAGGGAATGTAGAGATGAGATGTTAGGGTTTGAAGAGGAGAAGGGGTTGGAGTTTTGGTTTTGAAGAGGAAGATTAAGAGCAAGACGACGAGATTGGAGATTTTAAGAGAGAGAGATGCAAGACGGGAGAGACGGGTGATTGAAGAAAAGGGAAGCAAAAGGGCCAAACGTGGACAGACGGTACTCATGGGTTTTGAAAAATATACCTGCACTTAAAAACGGTTTAGAACCGTGTGCACTTAGAAACAGTTTAAAATTGTACCTGAACCAAAGCATCGACCGTTCCTGATAAATGATTTTGGTGTAGTGGTGGGTCCCTGGAAGATATATTCGAAAAGGAAGGAGAAAGAATGAAGAAAAAGAAGCTCCTTATGAACAACATGTTTTAGAGTAGGGACATTTTCATCAACTATTTTTTCAAAAAATGAACAAAAGGCCAATCAAAAAATATATCTACGGGGTCAAATTTTTAGAACTTCTGCAATATATAGCACAAGGCCAATGCGTTCAAAATCCGGCTAAATATTGGAATCTTGGCATATCTGTTTCGGCATTGATGTTGTCAGCATGTCTTTATGAGCTTATGGATATATTCTAATCGTCAGCATGTCTTTATGAGCTTATCTTTGTTTATTGTTTTTTGTTTATATGTTCAGGCCTCATCAGCACGTCTTTATGCGCTTATCTTTGTTTTTTGTTTATATGTTCAGGCCCCACTTGGTTGAATATTGTATATTGTACAAATACCCCCTCCTAAATGGGAAAGGAATCTCAGCCGTTTATATCTCACTCATCTTGCCACCCAAAGGGTCCATGATCAAGTACATGTTCTCCTCCAACAAGCTCTCCCAAATCCCTGCCAAACCAATTTGATAAATGGGTTCCTCCACAAAGTCAGATTTGCCTTTGTAGAAGACCACCACTTGGAATTCCTCTATCCAATAGGACATCTATGCAGTGTCCTGGCCCATTTGGGAGTCCCGCAGAATATAGCACTGATTGAATCCAAGGCATTTCCAAACAGTCATTTTGCTCCAAACCCAATTCAGGAAAGCTCTTTCCCATCAACGGTAGGAATACTTCTTCCACAATCCCAATAAACAAAGAATTGAATAGGACTTGCAGTGTCCTTGATGTTTGGCACACTCCACCCAATGGTTGGATGTTGACTCTGATGAAGAGATATTCACTGAATTTGTCAGCAATGGATTGTCACCTTTCCACACAAGCTTGATTGCACCTTGTTCCAAGGTCTTGGAGATGGCTAAACCAGTCGGTGGGACATGCACTAGCTTGATCTTCCTTGAGAAAATTACACTGAAACTCAATGCACCACCCCCTCTAATAACCCAAAACAGATCCAGCCAATATTGGATTAATCCAAATCATGGATCCATCCATCGGCATCAATCAAGTAGGCATCGACGATGTTATCAGCCGCAAAGCCATATTTCCTCATCATGGTTCTGAGCTTACCCCTGCCAAAGTGTCCACCAATGCCGATGGTGGGGCAGATCCCCGCCGGGAACCCAAATGAACTATTCGTTTGCATGATCTGGTAGTAGACTTCACAACTGTTGTGCCGGATTGGACCCACATTGTTTTGTATTCGAGATTGACGGTGATTGATCAGAGGTCAATGAGGTCGGCGATAATGAATGGGGCATTGTAGGGGTGTTAGAGTGTTTAGTTCCTTAATATATATTGATACACTTCTAAAAGACTCAAGCTTTTATAGCATCTTACTGTTTAATATAATATCAGAGCATAGAGCTGGGAATCGAGTTAGGTCAGACTGAGTTAGGGCTGACCCGACTCGATTCGGTTTTGAAAGAGTTTAGGATCCGGTTGGGGCGTATGCGGCAGATAGGGTTAGAAATACTTAGAAATTAAAGTTTTTTGTATATTATATATATACCCGAATTCGAGTCGAGTTGAATTTCGGATCGAGTCGAGAATGATCCGATCAAGTTTTGGGTCGAGTTACTAGGTAACTTGACTCGATTGTGTTTACGTTTGGATTGGGTGAAGCCTACCAATTCACCAATTCAGTTCAGGTCGAGTTGGACGAGCCGAGTTGTCCTATGTCCATCTCTATCGGAACAGCAGGTCTATCTTTAAATTCATTCTCCATTAATTTTTTATTTTATTTTTATTCTAACTTATATTCTCACTGATTTTCAAATCCTGACTGTAACACATATTCTCCCCAATTTCTCTCCGTCACACGTTAAATGTTGAATGCGTGATCCATTATTTGGATAGTTGACTTCAAGGCTTTAAACCCATTTGATTTTTATAGACAAGGACTGCCTCCTACCCGGCCGTCTCTAGCCACGAAAGGGCACTTCTATGGGTGGGCCCACCATGATGTATCCGTATATCCACACCGTCCATCATTTTTCTAACATCATTTTAAGCTATGAATTCAAAAATAAGATAGATCGACGCTTAGGTGGACCACACCAAATAATAAGCTTGATTGCATTAAAAGCAAGTTGAATTCAATGCAACAGTCTTCTTTGGTGTGGTCCACTTGAGCGTTGGATCTGCCACATTTATGTACACATGCCTTAAAATGATCTGACATAAGGGATGAACGGTTTAGATAAACAGATACATCCCACAGAACTGCCCTTTCGTGGCTAGAGACGGGCGGGGGTCGGACGCAATCCACGTCCGTCTCTTTAGACGCGCATGATTCTGTATAATTGATAACATGCATCAGTGATCTAAACCGTCCAAATGAACTATTTCACTTTGATCTAGAAAGTCACGATAACCTTTTTTGTGAGCCGTTGATTGATATTGTAGAGATTCAATCATGAATATTTTAAAGGAAGACCCAATTAGCTGTTGTCTCATCAGATCAGCGGCTTGGATTGTTGAATCATATGCTCAAGAGAATAATTCCTCAATGCCAACAGGCTGGGCTATAAGTTATGTTACAACGAGAGAATAAATTCCAAAATTTCTTGTTTGTACCACATCTAAGCCGTCCAGTAGGTCTGAACGAGGCATATCCAAATCTCAAGTGTACCACATCACAGAAAATTCCAAATTTCTTGTTTGTACGACATCTAAACCGTCCAATAGGTTTGAATGAGGCCGATCCAAAGCTCAAGTGGAACACACCACATAAAATAGTGGGAACAATGATGACCACCGTTGAAACCTTTATAGTGCCCACCGTGAAGTTTATTTGCCATCCCACCTGTTCATGAGGTCACGCAGACATGGATGAAGTGAAAACACAAATATCATTTTGATCTAAACTTCTGTGGCCCCAGGAAGTTTTCAAAGGTAAACATTCAATCTACACTGATTTCTTTGAGGTGGTCCACTTGAGGTCTGGATCTACTTAATTTTTGGGCCCATCCTGTAAAATGATGTTGCAAACTGGATGGACGGTGTGGATACAACACATACATCATGGTGGGTTCCACTAATCCGCTTCCATGTTTATACACTAGCTATCTTGGAAGTTCCAATAAAATAACACATTAGAAGAAGAAATATTATATTGTATTCGAAAATTAGCATACAAATCTAAGTATAGTTTCTAAATAAAATACAATCCATGATAATCACAAGCACACAAAGATGTACGTATACAAGAACAAATTAATAAATTCAAACCAATATTGCTATATTCTATCTCCTTTCCATCCGAACAAGAGGTGGAATGCTTTGTTCAGACCTAAAGAAATTAGTGGGGTCCACCACACCCTTCACAAGTGCCAATCTCTTAAAGTTACCATTGAAATACTTCCTACCCCAAATCCTAGCCCTTGAATAGCTTGAGTTTCCTTCCTCATTCACTCCCAAATCAAGGTCCCTATAGTTGAGATAAGCACCCCTTGGAGATCTTGAAACATGTGGGCCCAAGTAATCATGCAGCCTCCTAATCCAATCTATATCCTTCTTAGATCCCTCACCAGCATCACTTTCACCCCATCTCACCACGTATTGTATATTATACAAATATCCTTTCCTATATGGGAAAGGAATCTCAGCCCTTGATATCTCACTCATCCTACCACCCAAAGGTTCCATTATCATGTACACTCTCCCCCCCTCCAACAAGCTCTCCCAAATCCCTTCCAAACCAATTTGAGAAATGGGTTTCTCCACAAAGTCAGATTTGCCTTTGTAGAAGACTTTCTCTTGGAGTCCTCTATCCAACAGGGCATCTATGGAGTTTCCTGGCCCACGTGGGAGTCCTTCAAAATATAGGACTGATTCAATCCAAGGCATTTCCAAACAGTCCTTTTTCTCCAAACCCAATTCAGGAAAGCTCTTTCCCATCAAGGGTAGGAGTTCTTCCACTGTCCCAAGATACAAGGAATTGAATAGGACTTGCAGTCTCCTTGGTCTTTGGTCCACTCCGCCCATTGGTTGGATGATGAGTCTGATGAAGAGATCTTCATTGAATTTATCTGCAATGGATTGCCACCTTTCCACAAGCTTGATTGCACCTTGTTCCAAGGTCTTGGATATGGTGAAAACAGTCACGGTAGGTGGGACATCCACCAGCTTGATCTTCCATGAGAGAATTACACCGAAGCTCGATGCACCACCTCCTCTAATGGCCCAAAACAGATCCTCACCCATGGATTTTCGATCATGGATCCGTCCATCGGCATCGATCAAGTAGGCATCGATGATGTTATCAGCGGCAAGGCCATGTTTCCTCATCATGGTTCCGAGCCCGCCACCGCCAAAGTGTCCACCAACGCCGACGGTGTGGCAGATCCCTGCTGGGAACCCAAATGAACCGTTCGTTTGCGCAATCTTGTAATAGACTTCACCGATCGTTGCGCCAGATTGGACCCACATTGTCTTGTCTTTGAGATCGACAGTGATCGATCGGAAGTCGACGAGGTCGATGATGATGAATGAGGCATTGCTGAATGATACATAAGATAGCCCTTCATAGTCATGGCCCCCACTTCTGACTCTGATGTTCAGGCCATGTGTTCTGGAGCAGATGATGGATGCTTGGATGTGGGATGCATTTGTGGGTGTGATGATGAAGAGAGGTTTTGGGGTTGTGGGGCCCAGGAACCTGAGGTTTTGGATGGAAGATTGGAGGATGGAGGTGTAGGAGGATGTGTTTGGAGTGTAGATGAGTTGGGATTCTGTTGAGAAAGTTGGAAAATGGGAGGAAAAGCATTGTAAGAAGTTGTCATGGATTGGGAATGAAATTGTAATGGAGAAAGAGAGAAAGATGAGAGATATGAGAGCAAGGTGTGATGAAGAGACCGAAAGATCCATTTTCTTCTCTTGGCTATGAAAGTTGGTTTGAAACTCTTTGCTTTTATAGAGAAAAAAAATAGACTTTAATCTGGGTGAGTAAAATAGTGCATACACATGCACTCATGAAATGTACACGTGGCATATATGTAACTCAATCTAAACCGTCCAAATCATGGTACCTGATTTAGATGAATTCAATACTAAATTTTATACTGAATCCTTGCTTGTGGGCTCTCTAGAGTCGGACCCACTATTTGGACATTTTGAGTTGCATTTTTGCACGTGCACAATGATGAGCACGTGCGTATTGGAGTCATGACTGCTTTTCTTTTTTATTATTTAAAGTGTCATTGATAGAGTTTTTGATCTGCTTTAGGTACATGCGGCAAGGGAGATGGATAATCAGGACCGTCCATATAGTTGAATCAGTCATGATGGGCCACAGTTTAAAAGCAAGACAATATTACAACCTTATCCCCTACCCATTTTTTGTTTATACCGTTGCAGTTGGATCGGATAATTCAAATATGTGGAATTTAAATTATGATCCATGCATGGCAGGGTCCACCATATGATCATTCCATATTTGTTTTTTTGCCACGTGTAGGATGGAATATGGGTTGCATGGAAACTCATTGGAGATGACTGCGTCGGATCGTTTTCCATTACATTTCGCACGTGAACTATGCTGGACGACGCTTGGCATGTCGCGACAGCTGGCTGCAATTGTCTTCGAGAACAATTTTGATACTCTGGCGGAGTGTGGTAGATGATACTCAGGCACATAGAAATTGCTATAAGTTATGGTCCAACCACAGAATGACTTGCAAAATTTCATGTTTGTACGATATCCAAGCCATCCAATATGTTTGAATCATCATGAAAATTTCCATGTTAAGAAAATAGCAACAGAAACTCATTGAATGGACTATACATGTGTTTTTCTATTATTAATGGTTGGAAATTGTTTTATATGGTGTGGCCCTATGATGAGTATTTAAGTCTTATATTTCCATTAAGAAATTATCATAGTGGGGCCGGCCTATGGAAAGGGTTGGATGTATCACATGCGCTTAAAAGAGTGGCAGTTATCAGTTAGATGCACCATAACTTGTGCTCCAACCGTTTGTACTTGAGACCTCCTCTATAGCATAGACCTCCTCTATACGGCTAATGTGTCACGTGTATACCAAATCCAATCCGTTGAAAAGGTTGGGTCCACATTTAATATTATTATACTAAACAAAGTGGCCCATATATCCATCAGGTGTGCCACAAATGTATATTGCATCAATATATTTGAGATCCATTGTTTACCACCGTGATCCACCTGATCAGCATAATGTCAATGATATTCAAGGTGGGCCCAACCTTTTTATCGGCTCAGATTTTGTATATGCTTGATCCGTTGGCTGTATATGCCCAGCTGTCGGTACCTTGACTGTCCATTGAAGAGGATTCACGGCACATGTACCAATCTGGAATCCATGCGTGAGATCAGTACAGGGGTGATTAATTGGTGGGGATCATCATAGACGTTCCTTTTCTACAAAAAAATCAGGCTGGTCCACCCGTCAGGTGGACCACACGTGTGCATTGAATATAACTGTTGGTCATGTTTCTAACCGTCCATTTTTTTCTCTCGAACGTGTGAGCTCTGCTTGTCATGCGGATTTGCCTAGTTTTTAGGCCAGAGCATGGCGCTAAGTGGGTCCCGGTTTTTTATCGGACCAAATCTCTCAACATATACGTTCGACATGTGTGCCACGTGTCATCTCATCAATGAATCCAAACGATGAATCGCTTTTTTCCGGAAATGTATAGAATTGTATAGCTTGGGACAAAATACGGATCCTCCGTTTGCGTCGAGCAGCAAAATTATGGTTGTTACAATTTAATTGGACCATGTAATCATGTAATTATTGGTGTTTGAGATGGACGAATCTCTATTCAACAAGTTGAAACGAGGAAACAAGGAAGGAAGAAAGTTGTGCTTTTGGCAAACAGCGGAACCGGACTCCATCCTTCGGGTCAGATCTACCCTCTGCAGAAAACACGACTTTCCTGCTTTTTTCCTCGTTTGCTGGACAGTGATTGGTCATCTCAAACACCATGCAATTACACAATCATACGGTCTAATTATATCGTAACAACTACAATTTTGCTACCTGACCCAAAATAGGGAAACCGTAATGCTCGGGATGAAATGACTGAAGCCATCGCAAAAATAAATGATATTTTATTCTAGTTGAGTTTGTTGATACCACACGCATGTTGGAGTCTGCATTCTCACGTAATCACACGTGTCATATAATAACACGTGTTCAGGATCGGAATTCTGTATTAGGTAGTATACCCTCTTTAGATCTCATTAGCTAAAAATCAGGCCATGTTACATCTTATGTGGGAAGCATTATACAAAACAAATGGACGGCTTAAAAAGTGTTTTAACCGTCAGTTTACTTTTTAATGTGTCCAAACGAGTTTCGAAACTGTATTATTTTAGATTCAAAGGTATAAATAGATTTTATGTGCAATGGACAGATCAGATCTCACAAAAGTGTTCCATACTGTCATGTGTAGCGTGCGGATTTGCAGGGCTCCAGATGCGCGTGGAATAGTCAGACCTTGTAATGGAAACTTCCTCATATGTTGTGGCCGGCCGGCGGTTTTTGTACAGACAAAGAAATCACTTCCATTGACTTTGACCAGCAGCTGTTAAAAGGCAAAAAGACCATTTTACCCCCTTTTCATCCTAGCTGATAACGTGATGGGTGGGCCCTGACTGTGGGGCTCACAGTGATGTACGTACATTAAATCCACACTGTCCATACATTTTGAAAGATCAGTTTAGGGCATTATAAAATAAATGAAGCTGACTTAAATCTTAGATGGACCACACCACACCAAACAATTACGATTAAATTCCCACCATTGAAAACTTCATGGATTTCATCGGAATGCTTATTTTCCATCTAACCTGTTGATAAGGTCACAAACACCTAGATGAATATCCCACACAAATATCATCTTGATCCAAAGGTTTTGTAGCCCACATGAAATATTTAATAGTCAATTACCACTGTTTCTTGTACTGTGATCCATATGGGATTTAGAGCTGATTCATTTTTAGGATCAAGACCTAAAATGAGCTTTAAATACGGATGGACGGAGTGGATGTAGTCAAATATATCACAGTGGGCCCTACAGTTAGGGGTCTCACCTATTGGAAGTGTGCCGGATGCCTTGTGATATCCACTCTGTACATTCTTGGATCATGATGCAACACACGTGTGACAATTTGTAGCCCCTCATATGCGGTCTGTGGGCCCTATCTTGGACGCGAACCATTGGATGATCTTAACCATCTGATCCACCGTTGACATGGCGCACAGGGACTGCTGATATATATCCAGACTCAGTCATGATGGTGTCGATTTGATCTTTTGAGATCAGCTGGAAGATTTTAAGCAATGATGGACTGACTTTGATTGGATTGTTCAAATGAGACTGTCAAATACTGCTTAAAAAGCAAGGTTCATGAACCAGAAGGATAGGAATGGTTCAACCAGTCTGACTTTGGGACTGTGGCCTTAGTCTTCTGAAATTTAAGGCCGTTTCAAGTAGAAGCTAGGATCCATGCGGTCCACCAGTTTTGGTAGATGATTTTAGGGTGTGTTGAAAAATAAGAGAGATGAGCGGTTAGATGGCAAACAACAATGAGTATTGTACTCTGAAGCGTGTTTTATCCGTTCGTTTATTTTTTGTTACCAGGTCGCCCACCTTAGGAGCCAAACATAATGATTTTAGATTCAGAAAATCTAAGTAGTTTTTCCATACATATGGAAAGATTAGATCTCACACGTGTTCCATACTGACATGTGTTGCAGGGCTCCAAAAGCGCTCTTCTTTCATTTTCAAGGGATTTTTGCACCCGGCTGCATTTTAATGAATTTGACTAACAGAACTTTTGATGAATTTAACTAATAGAACGTTGGGGAAATTACAGTTGGAGACGAAGTGAGCTAGCACGGTTAACTTGCTCAGCTTGGCTCGGATAAGCTTAACTCAGCTTGACTTAAAAGTTAGGTTTGAACTGAGCTGAGTAAATTTTTTTTGCTCGATCTAGCTTAAGCTTGACTCAACTCAATCGGAATGAGTTATAACTTAATTAATATTTATATTTTATATTATATATAATATAAAAAAAGCTCTACCTGTATAAAAATTAATTAAAAAGAAAATGCTTAATTGTAAAGCTTGAACTCGAACTCGATTCGAAAGTTTGAGCTTGAGCTTCTCTAGAACTTCTAACTGAATCGAGCAAGCTAGTCAAGCTTGAGAATCAAGCCGAGTTGAACTTGAGTTAGGGTAGGCTGTTGGCTGAATGGAGCTTGGCAGTGCCAAGCTCAGCTTAGTTCGGCTCATGTATAACTCCAGCGAAAATGGTTGTCAAAGAAAAATAGACTTTAATTTTCACCCTCTTTCACTTTCATGAAATTTTTATTGTTTTGCTCAATTTGAAGTGGGGAATCTTATTTATCCGTTTGGATGCGCGGAACATCGTTGCCATGACATCCACTCCATCCATCTCATGGTCATGATGCAATGTACACATGGCAATTTGTAGGCCCCCACATGCGATCTGTGGGCCCCATCTTGGTCGGAGCATTGGATGAGTGCTGAACCATCTGATCCATTGTACACATGGCGCACATGTACCACGAGTATCTAAACCATTTGTACAAGTGCAATTTATTCTGTGAGCCAGACCATTTGAGCTCATGGGCCCAGCTGAAAGATTTTAGGCAAGGATGATTGACATTTATTGGATTGTTGAAATGGAAAATATGCAATGGTTCTTGTTCAAAAAGCAATTTTAATGAACCAAAAGTTGGGATAGTTCAACCAATCTAATTTTGGAACTATGTTCTAAAATGTTGGAAATTATACAGATTGATATATTTCTGTATAATGTGGAAACCAAAAAATTATAAAATAATCTGAAATTAGGACAGGCTGAAGCACGTCTGAAACGCTGTCCTTAAAGCGTTATTTGCCTCTACTCAAGTGAATTGAGTATGTTGATAGGTTACAGGTAAACCGCTTCTAGGATACGACGAGCCTGGTGTGGGTCTGCGTTCAGTAAACACGAAGGCCCACCAAATGGAACTCTTATACACTTTATCTGGCAGAATTACAATATAGAAAAAGTTTCAAAAGAGAAAGAAAGAGAAGAAATTTCTTTTGATTTAGACCACTGCACTGGTTAGTTCTTCAGCCACTGGTTCAGATGAACCATTCTAGACCACACCGTTGGTCTGTTCTTCTAGCAAAGGTTCAACCTTTGCTGTCTTGCTAGAACCACTGGAGTATTAGAGAGAAGTAGTGAGTTGTGTCTCAATTCGTATGGGTCTGCTGGAGTGGGTTGAGAGATGGTTTGGAAACCCATCCAGATCCTCCTTTTATAGGCTATGATGGCTGGGGGTTATGGTCCAAAGAATTAAATCCCATGACCATTTTCTAGCTGTTGGAGAAAATTAGTCGTTTTATAGCCGTTTTCTGACTGTTATGCATGGGCCATTAAGCTAATGCATGCTGACTGTTGTGAGACAACAGCTAGTCATTTTTTAGCTATTGGGCTAGCCATGCAGCAGTTACAGCTGGACCCTGCACAACTGTTACAGATCTGCTGCAACAGCTCTATTTTATAGCCTTCTATATATTCTGAAGGACTCTCATTCAGTCCTCTAGTCTCCCCTTCATCCAGTCATCCGCCTTAGTCACTTAGACACACCGCGACTTGATGCGGACGTGCGAAGTGCAAAGTGCGCCATTAGCGCCTCTACAGCCACACTACCTCACATGCCCACGCCCTCGCATCGAGCCCTTACCCGAGACCGAGACCGAGTCCAAGTCCGAGTCCGAGACCGAGACCGAGCCCGTACCCATGCCCGTGTGCGAGCGCGAGCGCGAGGCAATGTCCATAGTCCTTGGACTAGGTGAATAAATATTATAATATTCCACTGTTTTCATTTAAACCATTTTTTCTTCTCTTCCCTTTCCCATGTGGGACTATTCCTAAAAACCCACAAAACGGTATTTTTCAAAATAAAAAATAATATATCATATATTATTATTTATTATTAAAATATATTTTATTAAAATTAATATTTTTGCAACAATCCCTCACTTGATTTTTTATAACATATATTTTTTTTCGATTAAACAATTTTGCCAGAATAATTAGCTTATATACATAAAGAAAGATATCTTTCGATTTTAATCTTTTCTTAGTGTAAGTATCTCAAAACTCTATCGAAATGACTGGTAGCCATAGCGTTGAACCAGTTATTCCTATATAACAGAGTCGGAGAAACCACACACATATTTGCTATGTGTTTGTTAGAGTTCCCACAATCTTGCTCAGCACAATTAATGACCATGTGCTTGTCCTAATTCGTGAACGATCCAGAGAGAAAAACTCTTATCTCTCATGAGAAACAGCACCATCTCCACGTTCATATAGGTGAAATCCTTCCAGTGTCTCCGTTACTATAAGACACTTGTCCTTATAGACTGGATTTTATTAAGAGTTCTAAGACTCAACCCTCTTTCGTAACGCTTAGCACTTATCTATTATGGATGAGGTTATATAATTTAGTGCTGAAAACTTTTCATATATCAGTGACTTGTTCTTACCCATTAAACCCAAAATGAGAGATTTTCTTACTTTAGGTTGGGTTACCATCACTGGTGGAACTTTGGTTGAAGAGTTTCAACCCCATTCCTCTACATATAGCCTTTACTGCCTCTCTCGGTAGAGGTTTAGTGAAAGGATCTGCCGGGTTATTGCTTGATTTCACATAAGAAATAACAATAATTCTATCTCGAATCAATTGTCTGATATAATCATGTCGAAGACCGATATGTCTAGACTTACCATTATAAGTGCCGCTATAGGCTCTAGCTAATGTGGCTTCACGATCACAATGTAGTGACACAGCCGATATAGGCTTTACACAGAAAGGAATTTCTAATAGAAGATCCCTTAGCCACTCAGCCTCTTTGCCTGTTGCAGACAGGACTATAAATTCAGACTCCATAGTCGAATGCGTTATGCAAGTCTGTTTCTTGGATCCCCAAGATACAGCTGTACCTCCTAGGGTGAATACCCACCCCGTAGTAGACTTGTTGTCCCTTGCATTCGATATCCAGTTCGCATCGGTATATCCTTCCAATACGGCAGGAAACTCTGAATAAAATAGTCCTAAGTCTTTGGTTGCTTTTAAGTAACCAAAGACTCTACTGATTGCATTCCAGTGTTTAGTATTGGGGTTACTAGTAAACCTATTAAGTTTACTTACTGCATATACGATATAAGGTCTAGTGCATTGCATAGCATACATAAGACTCCCTATCACACTCGCATATTCTAATTGTGCAACTGTTCTTCCAGTATTTTCTTTTAGCTTGATACTTGGATGAAATAGGGTCTTTGCTTCTTTTATATTTAGATGGTTAAACTTGTTTAGTATCTTCTCAATATAATGATATTGACACAAAGCATAACCCCCACAATATTTTTTAACTTTGATACCTAGAATGGTATCAACTTGTCCAAAATCCTTCATTTTAAATATAGAAGATAGAAACCTCTTTGTTTCAGTCACACCTTCCATTTCATTACTTATTATTAACATGTCATTAACATATAGACAAATAATAACGATATAACTACCATCTATTTTAGAATATATGCATTTGTCAGCTACATTATGCATGAAACCATGAGATAGTATTTTGGAATCAAACTTCTCATGCCACTATTTTGGTGCTTATTTTAATCCATATAAAGATTTGACTAATCTACATACTTTGTTTTCATTTCCTGGTAGAACGAAACCTTCAGGTTGTTCCATGTATACCTCCTCATTGAGGTCACTATTCAGGAATACAGTTTTTACATCCATTTGGTGGATGTGAAGATGATGTATAAAAGCTAGCGCAAATAATATCCTAATGGATGTTATCCTAGCTACAGGTGAGTATGTGTTAAAGTAATCTATCCCTTCTTTTTGTCTAAAACTCTTAGCTACTAGTCGAGCTTTAAAGGTTTAGATAGTCTCATCAGTGTGATATTTCTTTCTAAATACCCACTTGCAACCTATGGGTCTAGAACCTGGAGGTAAGTTTACTAGTTCCCATGTTTGGTTTGATAGTATGGATTCCATTTCATCATTTATAGCTTCTTTCCAGAAAGCTGAGTTTCTAAAGGATACAACCTCTTTATATGTTTTAGGATCATCTTCTATAGTCATCACTAAAGGTATTTTTCTTATAAAATTTTCTCTATCTCCTTCTACACGATGAAAAATGATGCGTTGTGAGTTTATGTAGTCATTTCATAGACTCTTCTCTATTCTTGTCCTTTGATTCCTACGAGGTTCAACAGGAGCTTCCACTATCTGTGGAGCTGTGCTATATGATTCTCTATTAGGAGTTTGGATTTCATTATCCTTTGACTCCAAGGATAGTGAGTTTTCAAAGAACTCAACATCTCTTGATTATATTATTGTATTAGACTTTATGTCTAGAAGTCTATAAGCTTTACTATTTTGTGCATACCCTACGAAGGCGCACTTAATAGGTCTTGGTCCTAATTTAGTTATTTTTAGATCAGGGGTTCTGCAATATGCAAGACACCCCCATACTTTTAGATATCCTAGGTTAGGTTTTCTACCTCTCTATGTTTCATATGGAGATATTTTATATTTTTTAGACGGAATTCTGTTTAGAATATGGCATGCTGCAAGTAATGCCTCACCCCATAGACTTAGTGCCAATTTTGCTCTTATCAGCATTGAGTTGACCATTTCTACTAATGTTCTATTTTTTCTTTCAGCTATTCCGTTTTGTTGAGGTGTGTATGGCGCTGTACATTGATGTATCAGTCCATGTTCATTGGAGAAGTATTCTCCTCCTCTATCGCTACGGAGAATTTTTATCTTCTTATTCAGTTGATTCTTTACTTCTGCTTTATATATTTTAAACATGTTTAATGCTTCATCTTTGCTCTTTAACAAATAAACATACACATATCTAGAGCAATCATCTATAAAAGTTATGAAGTACCGTTTACTTCCACGAGTAAGAATGCCGTTTAACTCACAAATATCACTGTGCATAAGATCCAATACTTGAGACGATCTTTCAACACTTGGAAAAGGTTTCTTCATCATTTTGAATCTTATGCACACTTCACATTTATCAGTTTTATTATCCATGTATGAGATTAAACCATTCTTAGCCATGAACCTCAAGGTACTATACCCTATATGGCTAGCCTATCATGCCACAGTCTAACAGATTCAACCATATACGCAGAAGTGCTACTTTCATTCAGAGAAAACGTAACCATCCCATTACAAGCATATCCCTTTCCGATAAAATTTTCATTCTTGGATAGAATCAGTTTACCTGACTCATACATCACCTGTATGCCTGGTTTTCCTAGAAGATCCCCAGAAACTAAGTTTCGCCTCATGTCTGGAACATGCAGTATATTAGTTAGAATCACTTTCTTTCTAAAGGTGAATATCAGTTCGACAGTTCCTTTGCCAACGACCTTCGATCGGACTTTATTACCCATTTGGACTTCTTAACCATCGGTCAATTCCTCATAGGTTTTGAAG
This sequence comes from Magnolia sinica, assembly GCF_029962835.1. Lineage (NCBI taxonomy): Eukaryota > Viridiplantae > Streptophyta > Magnoliopsida > Magnoliales > Magnoliaceae > Magnolia > Magnolia sinica. Next base: position 7,735,736 of record NC_080584.1, on the reverse strand, counting down.
GCTGATTTGTCGTAGCACACATGTACAGTAGCGACAGTATCATACCACCACCCTGGAACTTTGCCTTGGATGGTATTCACCTCAGTGATCATAGCTACGATATCGCCTTCTTCTACTGCACTTGCCTCTTCTTTAGATTTGCGATAGCGGCATACTCGAGCATAGTGCCTGATTTTTTCACAGACATGGCATGGGCCCTTGAACTTTCTATTCTTCTTTTGGGTGTTCTTCTTGAATTTTTCTTTATTAGGTTTCAGGAAATTGTCCTTCTCGAGATATTTGTTATTAGTGTTTTCTACAGCATGTACCTTGGACGAGGTATTCCCGTTATCATTTTTTCTATCGCGGTTACGGGATTCTTCCTCAATCTTAAAGTGTTTCTGGATTTGTTCCAGTGTGTAGTCCTCGATTTTATGCAGCAACTTCTTTCTATAGTCTTTCCACATCGGTGGTAATTTGGCGATTATAGCCCCGACTTGGAATGATTCAGGAAGATCGATTTTTACCGCTTTGATTTTGTTTACTATTAGCCGTAGTTTTTGGATTTGGGGTAGCAGCGATTTATTATCTACCATGCTGAAGTCAAAATACCTGGCGATGAGAAACTTGTTGGTACCTTCTTCTTTAGCCTTGTATTTGAATTCAAGAGCGGCCCAGATCTCCTTTACTGATGACGTCAGTTGGTACAGATCATATAGGCGGTCGGAGAGAGCGTTCAGAATGTGTCCTCGACACAAGAGTTCATCTTCGGCTCGTTTGGTGCGGGCAGCCACCTATTCAGGTGTGTCTTTGTCGGATGCTTCAGGTAGTGTTTGTAGATTTGGATCTAATATGTAATAGATTTTCAGCGCTGTCAGGAGAAATTTCAGCTTGTCTTGCCATCTTGTAAAATTGGTTCCATCGAACCGATCAAGACGTATCAAGTCCTGATTCATCAACTTGATGGATGAAACACTGTCGGCTTCCATTACAAAATAACGCTTTAAGATTGTTGGAACTTATGTAGATTGATATATTTTTGTATAATGTGAAAACCAAAAAATTACAAAATAATCTGAAATCAGGACAGGCTGAAGCACGTCTGAAACATTATCCTTAAAGCGTTATTTGCCCCTACTCAAGTGAATTGAGTATGCTGATAGGTTACAGGCAAACCGCTTATAGGATACGACGAGCCTAGTGTGGGTTTGCGTTTAGCAAACACGAAGGCCCACCAAATGGAACTCTTATACACTTTATCTGACAGAATTACAATATAGAAAAAGTCTCAAAAGAGAAAGAAAGAGAAGAAATTTCTTTTGATTTAGACCACTGCATTGGTCAGTTCTTCAGCCACTGGTTCAGATGAACCGTTCTAGACCATACCGTTAGTCTGTTCTTCTAGCAAAGGTTCAACCCTTGTTGTCTTGCTAGAACCACTGGAGTATTAGAGAGAAGTAGTGAGCTGTGTCTCAATTCTATGGGTCTGCTGGAGTGGGTTGAGAGATGGTTTGGAAACCCATCTAGACCCTCCTTTTATAGGCTATGATGGTTGGGGGTTATTGTAAGACCCGTATTCTCGCCCGTACTGTTTCGTAAATTTTCGCTGTCCTCCCAGTCGAATTTCAACGACCTGCAGGTAGCATTTGCACACGCTCTTGGGTCATATCCTGTAAATCCGAGCCGACTCAAGCCGAGACCTATATCATTGTAACCGCACCATCGTCGCGGTTCCAACGATGCGTCTCGTGCGTCAATGCGACGCTTAGATTATGAGATCCGGCCCGTGCATTATCGCGGCCATTGATTGCTTGATCGCGGGACCCACCTATCCATGTTGTTGTACTTTCCTACAAATATAATTACTATGATGTCACCCTAGGGGTGACATCACCCTACCCTACCACCTTACCTTCCCTTTTCCCCATAAGTCAAACTCATTAATTCCCATCACCTCACCATCCCTCTCTCCCATCACTCCCTTACATCATTTCTCTCTTTCACTTCTCTCCATTCCAAGCAACCATGAGAGCCAACGTCCACCTCCATGAGAGAATGCCATGTGTGGCCCACCTTCTTACTTTCCATCTCCACCATCCAAAGTCCATCTCAACCGTCGGAATCGTTTTCTTGGAGCTTTAGATTGTGTTGGCGGAAGAAGTCTAAGAGGATCATGAGGTGGGTGCATCTTTAGGGTAAATCTCTCCACTTTTATGATGTGGGTGATTTTCTACCGTTTTTTATGATTTGAGGGCCCACATATGGTGAGATCCATCTTGATATATGTGATTGTAAGCTAGAGGGGCCCATAGTGGCGGGGTCCCTCTTACTCCCTCCGATCTCTCTCTTTTTCTCTATTTCTCTCTCTTTATCTCTTTTGATATGTGTGGTCCACCCTGATGCAATCCCATCATGATGCAATCCCATCATGATGTATGTATTAGACCCATGCCATCCAACTAGTGGGCCACCTTGATCTTGGTTGGGGCCTACATGATCGGATGGTTACATAGGCCTAGATGAGAGGGAAAGTGGAATATCTGCTTGACCGAAATCCCATGGTCCACTACGTGGGACCACCATGATGAAGTGCATCATCTAGCCAACGCTGGATACTTACCTGATATAAATATGTATGTACGTATGTAGTATATAATATAATATTATATTATAATATCATGTAATAATTTATATGTATATATATATATATATATATATATATATATATATATATTCATTCATGCATATGGACGTATGTACGTCCGTACGTGAGGGCCCCATGTGGGACCCACCTGTTTTGGAAAGCAGGTTGGCTAGTGCAGCTAGCCACACGGCTGCTGTATGCAATAGTTGCAGTGGGCCTGGTGCATGCGCCTCATCTCAGCCATCCATCCATTCTAATGGTGGAAACCACTAGGTACAGGTGCCTCATCCCAGCCGTCCATTCATTTTGACGGTGGGATCACCTGGTGACACGCTAAGATCCACCGTCCATGGCACCATCCAGGAAGGGACGGTGCTGGATCACCAAGATGTATCTGTTTCATCCCCCCGCCAGATGGGATGGTGGGGCCCCTACTTTGATGAATGTGTTGATCATCACTGTCCATTGCTTGGATGGTGGGACCTACCCTGCACATGGGCATGTGTGAGGTGTGGGGCCTGCCATGATGGATGTGTTTGTACCCTCACCGTCCAGGGAAAGGACGGTGAAAAGTAGATTGGCTGGTGTACTTCGCACCAGCAGAATAGCTGTCGTTGACGTCACTAAGTTATGTGGGACCCACCTCGCTGTGTATCCACACCGTCCATTTGGACGGTGTGCTGTGAGCTGCACCGTGCTCTGCAGCCACACCGTCCATCTGATGTGTGTTGGGTGGGCCACCATGATGTGTGGGTTTGATCCAACCGTCCAGTTTATTGGATGCTGGGACCCACCTTTGATGTATATGTCTTACATCCAACCGTCCATCTGGACGTGGGCTACCTTGATGTATATCTCTACCGCCCACTGCTGTATAAAGTCCAGCATGATACAATTGTTTCAGCTAGATCATCCCTCCTGGGCCCTGCATGTGTTGCAATTTGCACCGCCTACTGTTTGGGACGGTGGGACCCACTGTAGTGTGTGTTTTATCCTCACTATCTGTCAAGTCAGTGGGACTCCACCATGATGGTTGTGTTGCATAGCGTCCATCTATGAGGTCAGCTGTGATGTATTTGTTATCCATGCCGTCCAACTATGTGGACCCCACTGGTAATTCAGTTGCTTTGTCAACGTCAGTAAGTTCCGTGGGCCTGATCATGGGTATGTGTTATGTCCCAACCTTCCAGCCCATTGGACATGGACCTCGCTTTGACGTGGTATTCTATCCACCGTCCAGTCCATTAGACGTGGACCCCACCTTAATGAGATGTATCTATGGCCCATGGGCAAGGCCTTTGTGGTGTAATTGTGGCCTATTTGGTGTGGCCCATTGATGCGGCCGACTGGATGTATATGAGACCAATTGATGTGGCCCACTTGATGTGTATGAGGCCCATTAGTGCGGTCCATTGGTTCATCTCACTTGACGTGTATATAACCCTTACATGCGGCCACGAGCTCATTATATGTTTTGGCTTTATATGTAGGCCACTCCTTGGGAGCAATGATGGTTAAATGTCCACAATGATGGGCAATGATGATTGAATGACCACATTATGACCTTCCATTAGGCCTTGTTAGGCCCATTCCGATTTCGATTGTCGTGACTGATTTGCCGACTCTAATTATCGATCGATCCCGATTGTCATGACCGATTTACCGATCTGATTATCGATCGATCCGATTGTCGTGACTGATTTACCGATCTGATTATCGATCGATTCGATTGTCGTGACCGAATTGCCAATCTGATTATCGATCGATCCGATTGTCGTGACCGATTTACCGATCTGATTATCGATCGATCCGATTGTCGTGACCGATTTGCCGATCTGATTATCGATCGATTATTGATCGATCCCGATTTTCGTGACTAATTTGCCGACTCTGATTATCGATCGATCCCGATTGTCGTGACCGATTAACCGATTTGATTATCGATCGATCCGATTGTCATGACCGATTTGCCGATCTGATTATCGATCGATCCGATTATCGTGACCAATTTGCCGACTCTGATTATCGATCGATCCCGATTGTCGTGACTGATTTGTCGATTCTGATTATCGATCGATCCGATTGTCGTGACCGATTTACCAATTTGATTATCGATCGATCCGATTGTCGTGACCGATTTGCCGACTCTGCTTATCGATCGATTCCGATTATTGTGACCGATTTACCGATTTGATTATCGATCGATCCGATTGTAGTGACCGATTTGCCGACTCTGCTTATCGATCGATTCTGATTCTCGTGACCGATTTACCGATTTGATTATCGATCGATCCGATTGTCGTGACCGATTTACCGACTCTGCTTATCGATCGATTCCGGTTGTCGTGACCGATTTACCGATTTGATTATCGATCGATCCGATTGTCGTGACCGATTTGCCGACTCTGCTTATCGATCGATTCCGATTGTCGTGACCGATTTACCGATTTGATTATCGATCGATCCGATTGTCGTGACCGATTTGCCGACTCTGCTTATCGATCGATTCCGATTGTCGTGATCGATTTACCGATTTGATTATCGATCGATCCGATTGTCGTTTCCGATTTGCCGACTATGATTATTGATCGATTCTGATTCTCGTGACCGATTTGCCGATTTGATTATCGATCGATCCGATTGTCGTGACCGATTTACCGACTCTGATAATCGATCGATTCCGATTATCGTGACTGATTGCCGATTGACATGACCGATTTGTCGATTCTGACTATCGATCGCAACTTTCCGATTGTTTGAGGCTAACTGATTGCCGATTGACAGGACCGAGTATCGAGGCCGATTCAGTGTCGAATTATCGATCAATTAAGGTCGATTTCGATTACAAGGCCTAATTGTTGATGCCGATCATCGATCGGGCCGAGTATGCGAGGCCGTAGTCGAGTGTCCAATATGATGTATTTAAGGCTCATTGCGATGCAAGGCCCATTGTAATGTATTCGAGCTCGTGCGTGACCCATTGATGCATACATGCGAGGCCCGTTAGTATGGAGGCTCGATGTGATGTATGTTGAGGCCCATGAGTGAAGGCCCTATGTGTATATGTGTCCCTTCGAGGCCCACCGTGGTTGTATATCGGGCCATTTGTGATGACATTCGAGGACCCATTATATGTTTGAGCTCGATGTGGCCATGTCCTTGTGAGGCAACATTGAGTTAAATGTCCACCATTATCGAGGTCGATTGTCATGTCCCATCGAAGCCGATTATGAGTATGTGACATCGAGCATCTTGATACATGCCTATACGCGTGGATCTCGCATGTATATGTTATGAGATCTAGTGTGGCCATTGCATATGTCATTGGAGACATGTGGTTATGAGACTCCCAGATAGGTCGAGGTTATCTCACATGAGCACGCGCATGCACAGGATTGATGCATAACCGATTCATGAGTCATGCTTCGACATTATGATTCTTGATACATGCCCTATACGCATCATCGGCATGTTAGCCTCCACAAGCATATAGTGAATGGCGAATAGTACTTGAACATGTTTGGTTTATGCTTCATGATGCTATTTATGTCCTGAGTGAAAATCCCTAAACCTCCATGGCCATGAGCACGCCCGACGTCGATGCACCGAGTGGATACATAAGCTGCGAGTTGCCGAATGACTCGAGGCGCATCTCCCACCTGTCGTGAGTCGGTTGGGAGGGTGTGGCCTTACCCGCCAGGGGGCAACATTAGGCTAAGTTTGACCTCGTGAATGCCTCCACTATCGACGTCATATCGTGGATAGGTATTCGCGTACTATTGGCGCAGGATATGTTTGGTTTCTTACGCTCACTTGACTGTGCGGATCTTAGCTTTGAGTGAAAATCCCTAAACCTCCTGATGATCCCGAGATGAACTGCCCGATACGTCGGATTTAGGAGCGAGTTGCATACTCATGTCATGCATTCGAGTGCATTCGACTATCCACTCGGGTTGGTAGTGCGCAACTATTGTTACATGTGCCTTCGTAATGGCCAGGATTTCGGTTGGGCGCGCGACTAACGTGAGATCAGGAGCCTATCGGTTAGGGCGCGCGACTATCCAAATTAGGTATGGGACTAGTTTGGATAGAAGTTCCTCGTGATGGACCCCATAGCCTGCGATACGACGTACTAGGTCATCCCGACTTCACACTTGGTCATTTCATTTCATTCCATTACGCACCACATATTGCATGACATTCGCGGCATAGGACATTTTGGATTATTGTGTCTCTGCATTTATATGTTTGAGTGTACTAAACCCCGATGCTATTTGTGTTACTCATCGAAATGTATATTGTATTGTAACCTCTACATCTGATAGTTGGCTATCTATGATTCCTCACTTGCATAGTTGTTCTACATTGCATATTTTGACATTGATCGACTTCATGGACATTGTCACGTATTTTCGCTTACTCTTATCGTATGTTTGTGATCAGTGTGCAACTATTCTGTTACTATGTGCAATTCATACTCTTGTCAGGATTTTCGGTTGGCGCGCGACTTATACAATTTATGAGATTACGAAGTACTTTCGACATTGAGTCCGATTTATCCAAATTAGCATCCTCGGCATCTAATATTTGGATATCTATAACTCCCTCTTGTGGTGGATCCCATAGCTTGCGATACCACGTATATTATCATCCTCGACTTCACACTTCCAGATGGTCATTCCATTCGCACTACATCACATATTGCATGACATTCGCGGCACATTATTATTTTACACACACTTACACCACCCTCTAAGCATTTATAAGAGTTTATGCACGATAGATGCTTTCCGTTTTGAAGTGAAATGTATGATTGTATTGTATTGAGGAAAAAATACAATATTTGGCTATCTATGATTCCTCACTTGCATAGTTGTTCTACAATGATTATATTAGTGGACATATGATGACTCATGTTGACCTTTGTCGTATTTTCGGGTAATCTATCGTATGTTATGCTGATCATGTACAATATTAAACGTACATTACTATAGACAATTCATACCTCTATAAGATCCCAAGATTCAATCGCGTTATTTCGAACACTTAGGAGCGAATGTTATGGAGTCTACAAGTACTTTCGATATTGTGTGATTTATGACATTGCATCCTCGGCATTTAATATTTGGCTCGCTTTAATTCCTTATTTGCACAGTTGATCTGTGTTGTGTACCCTGATATCGTATGATCCATGGATTTATCAGTACTTCCGCTTAATTTGCTTACTCTGATATGGAATACTTGGCACTTACCTTTTACACACACTTACACCACCCTCTAAGCTTTCTATAAGCTTATGCACGATAGATGCGTGCAGGTGATGTTAGGTTACAACAGTGTTGAGCTTGGAGCGTGCAGCGGTCTTCTGGAGCTTGATTTTTGATTGATGTATTTTCCTTTCAGCATTGTACTCAAATGATTATATTAGTGGATATATGATGATGATGTTGCCTTTGTGAATTGGGTAATCTTGTGGTTATGCTTATTACAAATTAAACGTACATTGTATAAAAAAATCCTCCTTATAAGATCCCAAGATCGGAATCTGGCGTATGAACACTAGGAGCCGAGAATGGGGTACTATGGAGGCTGTCGGCACCAGATTCGGCAATCGGGATTCCTGTGAATCCGATTTCCGGGTTTGGGGCATGACAGTTATGGTTCAGGGAATTAAATCCCATGACCGTTTTCTAGCTGTTGGAGAAAACTAGCCGTTTTATGACCATTTTCTGATTGTTGTGCATGGACCATTAAGCTGTTGCATGCTGACTATTGTGAGACAGCAGCTAGCCGTTTTCTAGCTGTTGGGCTAGCCATGTAGCAGTTACAGCTGGACCCTGCACTAATTGCACAGCTGTTACAGATCTGCTGTAACAACTCTATTTTTCAGCCCTCTATATATTCTGGAGGACTCTCATTCAGTCCTCTAGTCTCCCCTTCATCCAGTCATCCGCCTTAGTCACTTAGTCGCACCACAACTCGCACGCGTCTTGCTCTGGTTCACTCAAGGTCGCGAAGGAGCGACCCTCTGAGACACGATGCGGACGTGCGAAGTGCAAAGTGCACTACTAGCGCCTTTACAGCCACACTGCTTCACATGCCCACGCCCTCGCACTGAGCCCGTGCCCGAGACCAAGACCGAGACCGAGCCCGTGCCCGTGCGCGAGTTCCATAGTCCTTGGACTAGGTGAGTAAATATTATAATACTCCACTGTTTTCATTTAAACTATTTTTTCTTCTCTTCCCTTTTCCATGTGGGACTATTCCTAAAAACCCACAAAACGGTATTTTTCAAAACAAAAAATAATATATCATATATTATTTTTTATTATTAAAATATATTTTATTAAAATCAATATTTTTACAACATAAAATTTATAGTGAGATAATTTAGGCAATTTCAACTAGAAATTAGAATCCATGTGGTCCACCAATTTCGCTAGATAATCTCAAGGCATGAGCCATAAAGGGGCAGACATCATGAGACAATGGGGGTTGTACTCTCCAACCTGCCTTATGTTGAAACAATCAGGGTGCACTATGATGTTTGGGAGAAATCCACCCTATTCACCAATTTCGTTAAGTTAATATAAGATGTAAGTGTAAAGATAAGGCACATCCAAAATCAAACGGACTAGATTGAAACAAACATTGGTTATTGAATGCCCACTATTGAAACAACTCTCACCTAACATTAAAATAATTATGGGGCCCATGATGATGTTTTTGAAAAATACACCTTGTCCACTAGTTTCACCATATGATTTTAGAGGGTAGGACAAAAAATGAGAAAAGTGGGCCCCATTGCTTGAAATAGTGGATAATGAAGGCTCATCATTGAAACACACTCTTAGATTTCCCGTTGAAAAAGTTGTGTGGCCCACCGTGATGTTTTTGAGAAATCCACCTCCAATTTCTTGCTTAATATATGTTTTTGACATAAATAATAATTAATCTTCTACTCATTTATTTCTTAAAAATAAAATTTTTAGAAATAAAATTCCATCTTCATTTGCCATCTCTTAAAGTTTGGTCCATCAAAAATCTCGATCTTATTAATTTCTAAAATAAATGCCATAATAGATCCATACTAACAATAGAGATATTGATTTTATCTTTAAATTGTTATTTTCTGTAATTAGAAAAAAAAAGAAGAGAAGAGATTGTAGAGAATTTATGATAAAATTAATACATGTTTTATTTCATGACTTTCAGCCCATGATGTCACGCCTTGAAATTCGATATCCGAGTTGGCCAAACCCGACTCCAAAACTTAGGTCATGATTTAATATTAAATATTCATAACCGCATTTGATTAAAAAAAATCTTTATAATACACAAACGTTTACCCAATACAAGATATAACACTATCAGTCTAAACTTCTGAATTTCTGCTATACATTTTTTTTTTTTCCAAATACAAACAGAGAGGTAACTACAAGTAAGCCGATTGCTAGATCTTCAGTCCGCTTTGTCCTAATTAAACTCTGATCCCTGAAACATTGTTATTTTGGGTATGAGCATAATAGCCCATGAGATCTTATCCAACCAAAATCTAAAATTTCTAGAATTAAATTATATGTATAGATAATGAAATACTTTGCTTAAAGTTCATATCAAAACACGAATCAAATATGAATCTTAAGAATACCATGTATGTAATGTTGGAATCATAAAGATTACTTTAAATACCATACTTTCCATGAATTTCATAAATAATGAAATCAAATAACCATCACCTCTTACAACATCATACCCAAGTGGATGGTCACGTCGCATTAGCGCCCACGCACTGGTACCTCATTGTGAGGGACCCATTTATACGTTACTTAGTCAGACTACTACTTCAGTTGTACCTCTGATGTTTGTCCGCATACACAGTTGTACTCATATGCTGTACATAAAAGAGACTCCGAAGGATCCAACGGGTTCTAGAGTCCTTCACCCAAGGGATACAATTGCCCTAGTTGCTAGCGTTATGGTCTTTCACCCAAGGGACACGATTGCCCTACTTGCTGATACCGTTTTTTTTTCATTTCTTTTTCCATAATTTCAATAGAAATAAGTATGCATGTATATCATGAATGAATCCAAAATCAATAATGAAATGATTTAATAGATCAGGTTTCCCTACAATAATGCAGGTCTTATACAAAATTTGTAAAAATCCAATGCTGTTAAAATTCAAACTCTGAAATTGTTTTAAAAAAATAAAAAGCCGTTTACTATAACATATTGTAAATTTGAATTTTATTAAGGTACAAGCTGTATTTCGTAACGATATAGAAATTTATGACAAAGTCCCCTCTGATTTGCTGAAAATTATAATTGAGTCTCGAAATGCTGATTTTGAGTTAATTTAATTTTATATATTGAAATAAATTGATTATTTTGTAAATAATTTTAATTTCTCTTTTATAATTCATTGAGAATGTATATTTAGGTTTAATCGATAAATTTATTTAAATTTTAATTTAAACAAAAATTTTGAACTATAAGGAGAAGATTTTTAAGTTTAAAATCTAATATTATACTTTATTAAAATTTCAATTTAATTAAATTTCGAATATATATTAATCACTAAAATTTCAAAATATAAAAATCTAATCAATTTAGTTTCAACTCCAAAATTTTGAAAATTTTCTTAAACTTGACTTCATTTAATATTTAAATTAATTAGCTCTTTAAAATTTTAGAATTAAAATTCAGATTTTAATCTTTACAAAAAAATATTACAATGATTTCATAAATTCATAAAATTAACATTGTAATTAAATTATTATTTAATAATTTAAGTTAAACTATCTTAAATTAAAGTAATTATTTTTTATCTAATTAGTTTAAATTAAATATTTTAAATTCATAATTTTATCTAGTTTTTATATATAAGTTTAATAAGTTAAAACAAGTTATTAATTTGGACTTTAGATACTATTATTTTTACATATTCAAATTATTATTATTATTATTATTTTAATTAATTCTAAGTATTGGAATTTAAATTTTGGATTACCTTTTAACTTGAATTTTTTTTTTAATAATTCAGATCAATTATACAATTAAATTTAATAATTAATATAATCATTAATTAAGAGTATCTTGGAATTAATTCAAATTTACTAATTTAAATAAATTCATTACTTCACAAACTCATATATTAAAATATATAATACAGAATTCTCATTTATTTCAAATAAATTGATATGATCATTATATTTTCATATGCCCATTAACAAAATATATTTAGCAAATAAATATGAATTTCTTAAAAATTTCAAAAGATAAATAAATAGATTAATATATATATATATAAAAATAAACAAGTATATAAAAAGTTCACATATGAGATTGGATCACCCACCTGGTTCGTTGGATTTATCTAAACCCGACCCATAATTAACTTGGATTCAATCCTCAAAATAGCCTAATCGACAGTCTCATATTATCATCTCTCTCTCTCTCTCTCTCTCTCTCTCTCTCTCTCTCTTGTTTTCTCTGACAGTTTCTGGGTGCTATTTTTTTTATTTTTAAGTTACCGTATTTACTTTGCCATTACTGTCGTAAAGATGTAAAGAAGGATAGTGGAAGGAGAGTCTTGGTAGTAATGTGTTGACCGAAAACATGTATGTTGTAAATTTTTTTATACAAGGGGTGGTTGATTATATATATATAAGGGGTAGTTGATTTGGTAGGGTAGTCCAATGGATGGTCTAGATCGTTGGTTTGAGCCCCACCATAATAGGATAAAGATATGGTGGTTCCCACGAATAGCTTATAATGGTGAGAAGAAGAGGGAAGTAATAGAGAAATTCAGTCAAGAATCCCCTTATCACGCGGTGATGTGCGATATTTACTGTGAATGTTTTATTTATTATTATTATTTTTTAATAATTAAAATCAACGGCCCACTATGATGTTTGTTTAAAAAAATCCAGCCCGTCCCCTTGATTTATCATATTAAAATAGGGTGTGAGTCTAAAAATGAGGAAGGTTTAAGACTTAAGTGGGTCACACGTTAGGAGAAATTGGGCAGGGTGACCGTTCATTTCTTCATTCTTATCTTTTTCTTATCTTTTTTTTTTAAAAAATAAATAAAATTAACGAAAATAATAAGAGAACCGTTTTGAGCTGGAGGAAAATAAGGTATATGGACTCCCACATCCATTCTCTTGGTTTGATAAATTCGCACATGCGTATGTTATACATGGACACACGCACTCATGTGGTGATTAACTGGTTAACTGGTGTACATGTGTGTAACACATTCATATAAGGTGCAATGCACATAAACATGCATGAACGAATGAGGTGAAAGAGTGGTTTAAAATGAAGACTTGGTTTGGATAGATGATTGAGACATATGAATAGTTTAGATGGGCGGATGAATAAGTGGATTGGATTGAAGGGTGGTTGGGGAAATAAGTTAAGTTGAATTGCCTTTGATGATGAATGGTTGAGATAGTTGATGGGATCGAAGGATGGATGACTAGGTATGAATGAAATGAGTGCATGAGCAACACTCACCTACACTCCTCTATTTTATTATATTTCATTATTACTTATACAACAACTTACTGTACAAGGTCGCACCTTCATGCCTTCTTTCTTTTCATCTTTCAATGTTTAATCGGGTGTATTTTATACTCGGACCGTTAGATTGGTGTAGAACTTGGCTATGACCAACTACTTTACAAGCTCTACATAATGAGTCTAATATCGACCTATGATCCTTGATGGTGGATCGAAAATAGAATTTTAATGTCTCCCTCCCTCAGGATCTTACGTGACATAGAAGAGGGTTCTATTTGGATACTAACTAGTGGATTTAGATTATGCTTTATAAGCTATGAAATGGACAGTTTATGTTGATAGTTGGGTGACTCAATTGAAGGATACAAGTGAGTTATACACGGTTAGATGGTGAGATATGATTAGGATAATTACATGTTTAAGAGTGTAATTACATAACTAGGTTAACGTACGGTCACTTTTACTAATAAATAAATACAATGTGGGTTATATATATATATATATATATCTGCCATATGGTTCATTGAATGAAAAGTTTAGATTGATGGTTAGAGAAATATACCATGACTGTGCACATGGATAGACAAGTGAAAGGCTAGGTGAGTTTAGTGCATGTTCAACAGTTAAGATTGGATGAATATATGAATGGGCGATTGGTTTTGTAGGCACAAGTGATGAGAGTGTAGGTATATATGCACATACACACACGCACACAAAAATCACATAATTAACAATCACATAAGTCAATGTTCACCCTAATTAGATAGAAAATGCATATCAATAGTTATAAGTTTCATAGAATGATGGATGCATGTACGTATGCATGTATGCATGGACCTATGCATGTGTGCTTCAATAATTACAAGTGCACATGCATGCACGTGTACACTTATGCATCGAAATCCTGGGTCATTACACATGATCTCAAAAACCAACTATAAAACATCAAAACGTTTTCCTAGGAAAGACAAATGGCAGTGGGTAGTTTTATTTGACTTTTGATCAATGATCTCGAAAACCACCAGCCGTCAAATGGACATCGAAATGTTTTGGGATGGTCCAAAAATGAATATTCTTCCCTTTTCTATTTGAGAATTATTCAACCAATCTGATTTTGGGAATTTGACTTGGTGGCATAGTTTTAATATCGATAATATGCATTAATGTATGCCACATGTACAATTTTCGAACACATGTATATCAAGTGTCATGTTCGGTCAAAGCATCAATAAGAGACTACGATGAAGGGAGAAAAAACAAATATGAGCTTGATCCAAAGCTTTTGTGGTCCATGGAGAGTTTTTAATGGTCAATTACCATTGTTTCTGGTAGTGTGGTCCGCCTGAGATTTTGATTTGTTTCATTTTTGGTCTCATGCCCTAAAATATTCTTAAGAAATAGAAAGACGGAATGGATATACTACACATATATCAAAGTGGGCCCCATGGTCAAGGCCACACCGTTTTAGGTTAGGTCCCTGTGATTATTAGATGTTTCAGCCATCACACGTGTGATGGAGCTATGGACAGCCTAGATTAGTCGATTGGACTGAGCACTGGACATTATGTATGGGGAAGGATCATGGATTCCAGAAACGGATTGGCTACTCCCCCCGCCACTAGCCCAGTGGCTGGTGGTCGGTGCTCTGTGGGCCCCACCATGATGTATGTGTTTCATCCTGCCGTTCATCCATTTTTACAGATCATTTTACGGCTTGATACAAAAAATGAGAGGGATATAAATATAAGGTGGACCACACCACAGAAAAATAATAATGATTGGATATCCACCATTAAAATCCTCTTAAGGCCCATTGTACTGTTTATTTGGCATCCAATCTGTTGATTAGGTCATACAGACCTAGATGAAGGGTAAAAACAAAGATCCGCTTGATCCAAAACTTTTATGGCCCCTAAAAAGTTTTTAATGGTCGACGTTCATTCAACACTGTTTCCTGTAATGTGGTCCACTTGAGATTAGGATATAACTAATTTTTGGTCTCATACCATAAAATGATTTAGAAAAATAGATGGATGGCATGGATGAAACACATAAATCATGGTGGGGCCCACAAAGCACCGACCATCAGCCATTGGTTGGTGGCAGGGGGAGTAGCTAGGGGTGTACATCAAGTCGAACCGAGTTGAGCTGGCCTTAACTCAACTTGGCTCGACCACTAGCTGACCTCAGCTCGAACTCGGCTCAGCTCAATCCTCGAGCCTAGCTGGCAAGCTCGGATCGGTTTGGTCAGCAGCTCAAACTAGTTCGAGCCGAGTTCGAGCCAAGATCAAGTCAAGTTTGTCTGTGTAGCATTTCCACAAATACCTAGACTGCACCTTTAAAAATCCATTGTATGTAAAATAGCAGTAAAGGTTTTTCAGGTATTTTATCAAATACCTTCTAAGCAACATAAAAATCAATAATTTTAAAAAAAGGATATTCGTTTCATATACACACCTTCCTTGCCACCAGACAGACTTCATTGAGTCAACATGTGGTGAGCAACATCAATATCAAAGTAACCGAGTCACCGAACTGGTTCGATTTGAGTTCGATTCGAGCTAGGTTTGATCCAAGTCGAGTCGAGTTGGGGCCAGCTCGAACTCGGCTCAAACTCATTTTCGAGCTCAAAAAATCAGCTCGACTTGGCTCGAACTCAGCTTCAAACTTAGTCAAATTGGGCTTCTTCGGGTTGAGTCGAGCGAGCTAACCGAGATAGCTCGGTCCGTATACACCTCTAGGAGTAGCCAATCCATTCCCATGGATTCCATAGCAAACCCTTTAGTAAAGACATCCTTGTTGTAAAAGTTGTGTGGGCCACCATTATGTATATGTTCTATATATCCGTGCTGTTCATCCATTTTCCAGCTCATTTGAGTACATAAAAAAGAAGGCAGATCCAAATCTTAGGTGGACCACACTATAGGAAACAATGGTGATTGATGATTAAAGGGAAACACAAAGATCAGCTTGATGCAAAATACGCATTCAAGATCGGAACCCAGGATCAGGAATCATACACTGTTTACATCTTCTCACCCAAAAATCACGCCTTTTTACGGCTTACATGGCCCACAGCATGGAAAACAAATGGACAACCTAAAGAGTGTTTTAACCGTCAGTATACTTTCTGCAACGTGTCCATCTGAGGAGTAAAACAGTTTGACTTTAGATTCAGCAGATCTAAATAATTTTTCCATACATATGGAAAGATCAGATCTCACGCACGTGCTCCATATTAACATGTGTACTTGCCAGATTGGTGGGCGCCCAAACGTGCGTTGACTTATCAAATTTCAATCCTTCATAATTGAAATATTTCCTAACCTTTTTCGGAATGGATTTTTGCACGTGGCCACCGATTTTTTATACAGCGACCGAGAATAGCATACGTTGACTTTAAACAGGAAAATGGCCTTTAGGGGCATAAAAAGACCTTTTTGCCACCTTTTCACGTATTGTTTTACCCATTCTTCATGGGGAGCCGTACGTCATTGTGACATCGGACGCGGATTGCGTCCTACCCCTGCCCGTCTCCAGGAACGGGCAGGAGCTTTGAGTGGTCACCGTGATGTATGGGTCATATCCGCACCGTCCATCCATTTTTAAGTATAATTTTAGGCTATAAAACCAAAAATGAGGCATTTCTAACTATTAGGTGGGCCACACCATAGGAGGAAGCGCCGATAATGATTCTCGCCGTCGAAACGTTTCCAGGGCTCACCGTGAACTTTATTTGGCATATAACCTATTAATAAAGTGACGTAGACCTGAATGAAGAGTAAACATAAATATCAGCTCCATCCAAAACTTCTTTGGTTGGACGGTGGGCCCATCTTAGACAATGCATTAGATGAGCTTAACCATCTGATCCAATAAACATGGGCGCACATGAACTGCTATTCTTCAAACCCTTTGTTCCATGTAGACCATTTGATCTCATAGGCCCAGCTGGAAAATTTTAGGCAATGATCGGTTGACATTTATTGGACTGTTGAAATGGAAAATATCAAATGGTCCTCGTTCAGAAAGCAATATTGATGGATAAAAAGCTGGGATTGTTCAATCAATCTGATTTTGGGACCATGGACTTAGACAGTTTCAACTAAGAAGTTATGATCCATGCGGTCCACCAGTTTTTTAAAATAATTTGAGGCCGTGAGCAGAAAAATAAGAGAGATAGGAGGGCGAGACAGCAAGGAACGGTGGGTATTGTAGGTCCATACCCACCTACCGTTGAAACAGTTGGGCTTACCATGATGTTTGGGAGAAATCTATACCGTTCACCAGTTTTATCGAATCAATTTAGGGCGTGAGCCTAGATATGATGCGGATCCAAAAATCCAGTGAGTCAGACGTAGGAAACAGTGGCTATTAAACGCCCCTCTACCATTTAAACAGTTGTGGGGCCCATCACGGTGGTTTTTAAAAATCAATCCCATCTACTAGTTTCTCTAAGATGATTATTTTAGGGTGGTAATCCAAAAAAAAAAAAAAAAGGCAAATTGAGGGCACGGCCCATTATAATGTTTTTGATATATCTTCTCTTTTCATTATTTTGTCAGCTTATTTTAGAGGAGGGACCAAAAATAAGGTAGATCCAAATTAAAATCAGGTGGGCCACATGGTCTACCTGAGTTTTGAATTTTCCTCATTTTAAGCTCACACACTAATTAGATGATACGGTCAAACTGGTGCATGATGTGGATTTCTCATGAACATCACGGTGAGCCCACCAAACTTCGGTGGACACTGGTACGGCGCATTAACTAAGGCCAGAGTGCGGTAGGATGTTTTGGTCAAATACGAAACTAGGGAAATCTTTTCCTCTTGAGATACGGAAAAGTCTCTTTTTCTAAAGAAAGATGATGTATTTTTTTAAAGGAAAGCTTTGATATAACGACAGTCAAACATTAGAAAATTACTTATATAAAATGCATAGGTAGTCAGTTCAGATGTATCAGGATCCAAAGATTACGTCCGTTTGAAACATTTTTTTTTTCAACAGTTATAAATGATGGAACGTCCCAAAAATGAATATTATATACTGATCCCGTTTGAGAGCGCTAGTGTCCACGAACTGGAGGGTTGTATTATTCAACCAATTTGATTTTGGAACTTTGACTTGGTGATGTTAATCATGTTGTTTACATATGATTTGATTTTGATTGTGTTATATCTGAAAGCACTACTCTAGAAAAGATACAGATGAGATTCTCACAGCCAATGTGATTGATATGAGGAGATCATGAAGCACAAGTAACATGGCCGCTACAAGACATTTGTTAACTCACGTGGAGAAAAGCTATGACATAATATGTGGCAATGAGAGATGTCGTTTGCTTTGTAATGGCCTAAAAAGGAAATCCCATATGTTATTTTAGCTGCTACTAATGTGCCACAATAGTGGTAAAGTGGTTGCACCGGTAAAGTCATAAGTGGAAAGTTCTAATATGCAAATAATTAACAATAACATATGGCATAATATAATTAGCTATGCATATCAAGAAATAAGAGCTTGTTTAGAAGCTTGTATTTAGAATGCATTGGATTCCACCATTCAAATACATTGGAATCAATGTGATTTTGAATCCTCAGTTGCGTTTGGCAACTTAAAATTGGAATATATTAGAATCCAAACCTCTATTTGATAGCTTGTATTCGAAATGCACCGAGATTCTTTCGTATCATCACAGGTCCTAAATTTGATTAATTTAATCTATTTTAATATTCAAAATTAATATATATATATATATATATATATATATTTGACAAAATGATTATAACAAGCCCATAAAATATATATAATTTACCTTTGGAAAAAAACAAAAAACCTTAGACGGGCTACAAATATAAAGATTACAAATAAGCAAACCACTGACATTTTTTAACATCCGTTTAGATGGCCAACATTTAAATGGCTTAAATCATTCTATGGATGTGATATTAGTGTTGTAGTAAGTTATTAGAGTGTTTTGGGGTATCATCAACATACGAGGGATATAATGGATTAGTAATCTAGGGACCCCACTTCACACCTACAACTTTACTACATTTACAGAGGGAGCCAAAAATGTATTTTCACTTCGAATATCTTGGCAAAAACTTGAGATTTCAAAACACACCCAAAGTGTGTATTTGGAATACCTTCAATTCTATTTACCTCCAAATATATGCCACAAAATGACTATTTATATTCAAAATACATTCAAATTTCCTTTAATACCTTCAAATACAAGGTGCCAAATGGCCCCAAGTTGATTATGCAAAGATTATGAAGACATTTCTTGAGAAAGAAATATAATTAGTTACGCTTGGTAGATGATTGCCCGATTAGAAGAAAAATTCGCAAACTTATCTTGTAACGTTCGGGATTTTTGCTATTTTAGACAAAAAATTCTTGGAAATTTTCGATACAACTTGCATACGTGGTCACTTACTGACCCTTGACACTCGAAGTGAGTTTATACACAGGTAGTACTTATAAAGAACCGCACGAATTCGATTAATTAACCATAGAAATCTGACAAATCCGCCCAATCACTTAAGCATCGAGTTTAGCCTTATGATTTGTCCACATAGGTCCAAATCTAGTCGATTTATCATTGACAAATCAAGATGACTACAACTAAATTAAAGATATACCTAAAGCAGAGACAACTAGGGGTCAGATCGTAATTAACAAACCAAAATGACCCAATTATCTGTTTAGCCTACAAACCAACGATTTAGAGCAATTATGACCGAATCACCATTTTCGGTAATTGCGGATAGACCACACTATGAAGTTAGCTAATCCAGACCCTAATCATTGTGCACAAGAAATTTTCCTACCCAATTCATTTAAGAAATGTCTTGATTATCCGAATAAGTTTTAGACCGCTCATTAGTGGGCCACTAAACCCGAGCTATAGAAAGATGTTCGTCTTAGTGAGCTTGACGTCCATCGCGGGCAGTGAATCAAGATAGTACTTAGAACTGGGCAACTTGGGCCAAAGGCTGAGTGATTGAAATGCGCAAATTCCTAATGCTGAAACTTAAAACTCAAGTGAAATAAATCTCCTACTCTTTCGCGAAGTTGTGGCTTTCCAACCGTTAGATTGCAACCAAAGTCGGGGTACCGACTCAAGATATTTTTCTACACATATCCGTATAGCAGTGGCCCTGATCAACCATTGGTGACCGTCAAACAGACTTTTAATCATACTCGTAGATTGACGCATCCAAATGGCGGGCCGATCGTATCCCTACGTAGATCATCATTAGGGATAATTATCCTATGGGGTATATCAACTCTTATACCCCATAATGGGTCCCAAAGGTTAAAAACACCCTCCCATAGGGCTAGTATAATGAAAACCTAGCCCTTACAGCCATTTGCCCAATTTTTGGAATAATATAAGACCTTATTTGGGCACCCTCTTCTTCCATACGAATTTTATGCCCTAGCTTGAGTGAAGGAGAAGAGAAAGAGAAAAAGAGAGATGAAGAGAAAAGGAAGAGAAAGAGAAGGGAAAGAGTGTGTATGTGAGTGAGGGAAATCTTAATACTTATATGGTTGATATTTTTTCAACCAAACATTTGGCTACTATCAAACCTCTACCAAATTCACTCATGCCAAGAATCAGAGGTAAGAATTATATATTACCATTCAATTAAGCAACCTAACGTAGATTTTTAGTTATTAATGGTGTTTTTCTTATTTTGATTTAGGAATTGATGATTTTTTCCCAAATCCCTAACCCTAGGACCTCAAAATCAGAAATTCCTTCTTAGAGGTGTGGATCATTATCTCTAGATTACTTTTTATCGACTGTTGATGGTCCTAGTTAATGATCTCTTGTGGTGAATGTTTTATCGATTTTTAGCATGTCCATATTTTGAGTTTGATTACAACGTGTGTCATTAGTTGTTTATTGATGCTCACATGTTTGATAAAATGCTTAAGTGATTGAATGTGTTATTCTATTGATGCTCATATGCTTGATGAAATTTTTAGGTAGATGTGTGGTTGTATTGATGCTCACATGTTTGATGAAATGTCTAAATAGATGTGTGGTTCTATCGATGCCCACATGTTTGATAAATGGTGCCTAAATATGTGTGTTATTCTATTAATGCTCATATATTTGATGAAGTACCAAAGTGATTGCATTGTTAAATCTATGCTATGACGACATGACGAATTGCTAGGCCATAGTGATGCTTAAGCTGTTGACAAGGTTGGGAAAGTCGGCTAACCGCCCGAACTAAGGGGTGGCCCGAGTTAGGTCGGCCACCATAGGATTGTTGGATTGACCCTGGGTTGAACACGAACAACCTACATTAGCTGGAGTACACGGGATACACCCAATGCTAGTTACGCAAAATTTCTCCAAGTCAATCGAATTAACCCAATAGTCGTCTGAACATGTGTGTTCACAATGTATGATAACGACAAATAGAATATAAGATGCCCCCATTTCCATTGAATGAATCTACTTATAACTATTAGTGGTACAATTCGCAAGACTCATGGGCCTGCATGGTGGTATGAGACATCGTGTTTGAGTTGTCGGCCTACGCTGGGGTGACGAGCCTCCCCGTAGTGACCAATAAGCAATCAAGAAGGCTATGAGCCTGATACATCAAACTGGAATGATATCGCGACTGCTCTACATTTGTGTTTGGATGGTGACTCTTATATCATTTATGGGCATCCTCCACCCATCGATGGGCCGCCTAACCCTATGCGTCCAGGCTATGTCATCCGGGTCCTTAGTGATCGGTCAGGTCAGTTTGTCGGGCAAGTGTTACTCTCACATTGATTGGGGAGTTGTCATCTGGGTGATAAATCCAAATACGGATCAAGGGACATATGTAAGGATCTGCTTCGGCCGCCCCGAATGTAACGCCCCGGGTTTTCAAAACCCGAGTATATGACTCGATTTCCAAAAATTCGAGTGTTAACCTTTAAAGATAACCAAATTTCGCGTATATTTATTTATTTTTTGTTATTTTCTTTTTCAGGGTGAGCATTTAGGTGGAATAGGAATAAATCAAACATAAAGGAAATTGCATATACATTCAAATTGTACGAGCGGCTGCCCAAATGACTTATACAAACCAATGTCTGTATGTTAACAATTACAAGAATTACACAATTTAACACATGAGAAATAATAAAATACATATAAATTGAGCCATAAGATCGCACAACTTCTCTTGGCAGATACAGTCATGTGCATCCTTGACAATTGTACATTGTTCCTCATCTGGCTGAACATGAATATCATTTAATCCACCCGTACTACCTTTACAATAATATATTTGATGAATGAGTGACCAACTCAGTGTGAATTCCCCTCAAGATTACACACCGCCACATTAGGTAAGTGTAGCTTAAATAAAAATCATACAAAACAATCTCATGCAATCTTATTAAATGCACGGATGCGTGAATGCACATCAACTGGGGATGCTCATCCAGTTGGCTTTTGGGCAAAACCCATGCATGTGGCCGGTTACCAGCGAAAGTACATCCTATACATGTGTAGTACCAAACTCACCAAAAGTGGGCCAATAGTCGGTGGTTTGGGAGCTAGTGAAATGATACTATAACTAAGGCCTAAAGGCACGTACTATAGCATCCAAAATTCGCCATTTGTCATCTCCCATATGATATGAATGCATGATTAGCCCAACTATTATTATTCCAATTACAACCAGTCAGTTTAAGAAAGCTCAAAGGTCACTATGGGACGCTCATCACCCAGCGTAAGCCGACAGTTTGGGCATAGTGTCTCATTCCCACCATTCATGAAACTCTAACATCAAGATGTTTAATGGAACATCATCGACTAGTGGCCAATCATAGTTCGACAAGTGAAACTTACCATCGCATGGTCATTCGTCTCTATCTACAACCAAAAGTGGCTTCTATCTCTAAGAAAATATTATTACATAAAAAATAAAATAAAAAATTCATTTAAAATGTCTTTCCCATATCAGTAGCTTTTATGTCTAAGAAATATAGTCGTTGGAGGAAAAAAAAATACCTTTTTAGGTCTTAGAATTTGTTGGCCATGTCGTTACGTGGAGAAATTGATGACAGTGAATGTACGCTAAAAAATGCAGTTGAAAATAATATTAGTAGTCCCTGAAAAACATGTTTGAAAGGGAAGAAGAAGCCTCATAAAAATAACAAAGAATGAACAAAAAGAAACTCCTTATCAACACTAGGTTCCAAAGTTGGCGCATTTCTATCCACCATTTTTTCAAAAAGTGATAAAAAAGCCAACCAATAAATATAATTAAGAGGTCAGATTTTGGCTTATGGAGATATATATTATATTCATCAGCATGGCTTTACGAGCTTATATTTGTTTTTTGTTTTTGTTTTTGTATATGTTCAGCCCCTATTGGTTGAATATTGTATATTGTACAAATACCCCCTCCTAAATGGTAAAGGAGTATCCGCCCTTTATATCTCACTCATCTTGTCACCCAAAGGGTCCATGATCAAGTGCATGTTCTCGTCCTCCAACAAGAGAATGGGTTCTTCCACAAAGTCAGATTTTCCTTTGTATTAGACCGCCAATTGGAGTTCCTCTATCTAATAGGACATCTATGGAGTGTCCAGACCCTTTTAGGAGCCCTACAAACTATAGCACTCATTGAATCCAAGGCATTCCAAATAGTCCTTATTCTCCAAACCCAATTAGGAAAACTCTTTACCATCAAGGGTAGGAGTACTTCTTCCACAGTCTCCAGAAACAAAGAATTGAATAGGACTTCACTGTCCTTGATGTTTGGCACACTACCCAATGGTTAGATGATGACTTTGACAAAGAGATCTTCACTGAATTTGTCAGCAATGGATTGACACCTTTCCACTAGCTTGGTTGCACCTCGTTCCAGGGTCTTGGAGATTGCCAAAACAGTCACAGTAGGTGGGACATGCACTAGCTTGATCTTCCATGAGAGAATTACACCAAAGCTCAATGCACTACCCCCTCTAATAGCCTAAAATAGATCCTCGCCAATGGATTAATCCAGATCATGGATCCATCCATCGACATCAATCAAGTAGGCATCAACGATGTTATCGGCCGCAAGGCCATATTACCTGATCATGGTTCCAAGCCTGCCCACGCCAAAGTGTCCACCAATGCCGATGGTGGGGCAGATCGCTGCTAGGAACCCAAACGAACCATTTGTTTTGCACGATCTGATAGTAGACTTCACAACTGTTGCGCAGGATTGGACCCACATTGTTTTGTCTTCGAGATTGATGGTGATCGATCGAAGGTCAATGAGGTCGATGATAGGGGTGTTAGAGTATTTAGTTCCTTAATATATATTGATACACTTCTAAAGACTCAAGATTTTATAGCACTTGATTGTTTTACATAATATCAGAGCATAGAGCTGGGCATCGAGTCGAGTCGGACTGGGTTAGGGCTGATCTGATTCGATCTGGTTTTGAAATAGGCTTGACCCAACTCGGTACCGAGTCCAGCATACCTAATTTAATCCGAGTCTGGGTCTAGCCTGGACTAATTCAGACCGAGTCTACCCAGTCAAAAGTATCAAGTCAGGTCAAGTTGGCACCGAGTCGGATCAAGAGATGAGGAAGGGAGGGAGTGGAGAGGAGAGAGAGAGGAGGGTGGTGATGGTGGTGGGTGGTTGCCGTGCTTGGAAGAGGAGGGAGGGAGGGAGTGGAGAAGAGAAAGAAAGAGAGGAGGAGGATAATGATGGTGGTGGGTGGCTACTAGGTTTGGAAAAGGAGGATGAGGGAGGGAGAGAGAGAGAGAGTTTAGGATCAGGTCGGGGTCGGGTGCAGCGGATAGAGTTAGAGATACTTAGAAATTAAGGTTTTTTTTTTTATTATTATATATATACCCGAATCCGAGTCGAGTTGGATTTCGGATCGAGTAGAGTATGATCGGATCAAGTTTCGGGTTGAGTTACTAGGTAACTCAGACTCGACTCAGTTTGAGTTTGGATTGGACGAAGCCTACTCACCAACTCACCCATTCGGTTCAAATCGAGTTAAGTTTGAATGAGTCAGATAAGTTAGATAAGTCGAGTAAGGAGAGTCGGGTCACTAGCTTTATGGAACTGGAAGTCCTATCTTTAAATTCATTCTCCCTAAAAAATTTGTTGTGACATATATTCTCACCAACTTTCAATTCCTAACTGTAACACATATTCTGTTAGGGATTTGAGCTGCGGAATCAAACAGATCTAGATCTAGGATAGCAATCCAATAGTAACAAGCAATCACAAGAGAACATAGTTTTAACGTGAAAAACCGTTACGGGAAAAAACCACGGTACAAAGCGACAGAAATCCACTATGAAATAAAAATTACAAGAGAGAGAACTTACTCGATTCGAACAACCTCGAATCTCACCCTTGCTACACCCTTTGATAACCCTAAAACCCCTTTAGAAAGCTTTAGAATAATTTCCTATACCCTAAAAAAGCCCTAGGGACACCTACTTATAGTTTAGGCAATTTTCCTTTCGCACCCTTGCAAAAACTGACTCAAATTTTCGCAGTCCGTATTAAATCCGGAAATGAAACTACCTAACTTTGACTGGTCGAGCAGACTGCTCGACTGATCGAGGGACCCCTACGACCGGTCGAGCAGCCCGGACATCAAAAGGTGAGCTCGCTGGACTTTGAGTCGAGCAACTCCCTCGACCGGTCGAGGCTGACCCATGACCGGTCGAGCAACAAAAAAAATAGATTTAAGACTTCTGACAACAATCTCCACCAAATCTTTAATCTTCAACCGTGTAGCTTCTTGACCTCTTCTCTTATCTCTTTATTACATCATTGCTTCAATCAACTCTTCTCATGCACACTCTGTCCTACTTTTACGCCATCGCCAAGCCCAGAAAAGTTGCGCAAAACTTGAACTTCTCTGTAAGAATGACCTTAGTGAGCATGTCTGTTGGATTCATGCTGGTGTGAATCTTTTCCAGTGTGACGCCTTCATCCTCAAGCACCTGTCGGATAAAGTGGTGACAATGTGTTTAGTACGTGAGTGATAAACAGAATTTTTAGCCAAATTGATAGCAGTCTTATTATCACAGTTAACCGGCATGGCCTCTTGCTGAAGTCCCAACTAATTTATCATGCTTCTGAGCCAAACACATTCTTTAAAAGCTTCTATCACTGTCATATATTCTGCTTTGATTGTGGAAAGAGCCACCACGGATTGAAGCTTCGACATCTAACTGATGGCTCTACCCGCTAGTACAAACGAGTATCCTGAAGTAGATTTTCTGGAATCTATACTGCTTGCATAGTCAGAATCTACATACCCAACCAACATTGTCCCTGTTTTCTCAAAAGTTAAGATGTAGTCTTTCATACCTCGAATGTATCGAAGTAGCCATTTAATTGCTTCCCAATGTTGCTTGCCGAGGTTTGACATGTATTTGCTCACAACACCGACTGCCTGTGAAATATCTGGTCTTGTACAAACCATAACATACATTAAGCCAACCGCATTCAAATAGGGCACATGAGACATTACTTACTTTTCCTCATTGGATTTAAGACATTGTTCTGAGGAAAGCTTAAAGTGAGCCGCGTGGGAAACACTCATCGACTTTGCCTGATCCATCCCATACTTGATCAATACCTTTTTAAGATATTTTTCCTGTGATAACCAAAGTCTTCTCTTCTTCCTGTCTCTATGAATATCTATGCCGAGAACCCTCTTTGCAACCCTTAGATCTTTCATCTCGAATGTCCCTAATAACTGAGTCTTCAGTATGTTGATTTCAGATATATCATGACAGGCGATCAACATATCATCAACATACAGTACTGGGATGATGAATTTTTCATCACCCAGTGTCTTGTAATAGACACAGTGATCGTATTCACTCCGAGTAAATTTCTGACTCACCATGAAAGAATCAATTTTTTTATACCACTACATAAGCAACTGTTTCAGCCATACAACGACCTCATTAACCTACAAACCTTTTTCTCTACCCCTTTAATTTCATAGCGATCTAGTTGCTTCATGTAGATCTGCTCTTCTAATTTTTCGTGCAGGAATGCAGTCTTCACATCCATCTGTTCCAGCTCGAGATCGTATTGGGCAACCAGCGCCAACATGAATCTGATAAATATCTACTTAACCACCGACACGAATATCTCTGTGAAGTCGATTCCTTCTCTCTGAGCATAACACCTCGCTACTAACCTTGCTTTGTATCTATCATGTTTTCTTTTGAATAACCACTTACATCCGATCGATTTTCGGCCCACAGGAAGCTCCACCAGCTCCCATGTATGATTTTTGTGCAACGAGTCCATCTTATCGTCCATAGCCGCCTTTCACTTTTCTGCATCAGGCTCATTAAGAGCTTCCTGAATAGTAGACGGGTCTCCCTCATCTGTAAAAAGGGTATATGCAATATTAGAGTCATCCCTGTATTTTGCCGGTAACCTACGATCACGTGGTGGATTCTTTCTCACAGGTGGTTGCTCCACCTGATCCTGTACCTCTATCTTCGCATCTGTCTCTACTTGAGTATTATCTATGTCAATTTGGACATCTGCGATCACCCTTTCTGGTTTTTCTTACTCCCTTTGATCATTCTTGCGAAATAGGAAGCTTTCATCGAATCTGACGTCACGGCTGGTGATGACCTTGCGTGTGACCTTGTCGAATAACCTGTAACCTTTCACACCAATGCCATAGCTAACAAATATATACTCTTTGGCCCTATGGTCTAGCTTATCTCTCTCAACTGACGGTACATGAGAGTAAGTCTCACAACCAAATATGCGTAGATCTGAGTAGTCGATTTTCTGACCACTCCATATTTCATCTGAGATTTTACATTCAATTGCTGTTGAAGGAGATTGGTTCACCAAATAACAAGTCGTGTTAACGGCTTCTGTCCATAGATCCTTGCCCAACGCAGCATTACTTAACATGCATCTAGCCCTCTCTAGGAGATTCCGATTCATTCGCTCAGCCACACCGTTTTGCTCGGGCGTGTGGCGCACTGTGTTGTGCTTGATGATCCTTTCATCCTTGCAATACTCATTAAACTTAGTGGAAGTAAATTCTCTACCATTGTCAGTCATTAAAACCTTTATTTTTCATACGACTGTTTTTCCACCATTGCCTTCCATTGTTTGAATATGGTGAAAACTTCGGATTTACGTTTTATAAAATAAACTCAAACTTTCCTGGAGTAGTCGTTAATGAATGAAACAAACCATGACAACCCCCCAATGGAAACTTCTGGTGATGGCCCCCATACGTCAGAGTGCACATAATCAAGCACCCCCTTACAAACATGTTTTTCGGATTTAAAAGACAATCTAGATTGTTTACCATATATACAATGGTCGCATATATCTAAATCAGAATTTTTAAAAGCTAGAATCAAACATCAATCAGATAGTACCTTTATGCCCCCACTCGCTCATGTGGCCTAGACGAGCATGCCACATACGTAGAGACGTGGAGTCTGTAATAGCTGCTGCCACACCACCTGCTGAAGTGTTCCCAATCAACTTGGAAAGGTTTTCGTGCCTCTGCGCTCTCAAAACCACGAGTGCCCCTTTTAAAACTTTAAGGACACCATAAATACCGGTGAACTTGCACCCTATAGCTTCGAGTGCACCGAGAGAAATCAGACTTTTCTTCATATTAAGGACGTGCCTGACGTCAATCAAAGTACGCTCCATCCCATCAAACATCTTGATGCTCACCGTGCCAATAGCCACAACATTATAAGCATTGTCATTGCCCATAAAAATCTGTCCACCATCGCATTCCTTGTAACTGGTAAACCAACTCCGATGAGGAGTCATGTGATAAGATGCTTCTGTGTCAAGTATCCACTCATCTATTTGATTGTCGTGTAAGTGACCAATCATGGAAATAGACAGAACATCACCACCACTTGATTCTTCATCAGATGTGACCACATTGGCCTCCTTGAAAGAAACCGCTGAATTTTCTTTCTTCATTTTAGGATTTCTACAATCCTTCTTCATGTGTTCAGACAACCCACAATTCCAACACTTTAATTTTCCTTTGCCCTTACCCTTGGACTTGGATCTAGGCCTTGAGGATCCTGTACCTCGTTCAGAATCTCTACCCCTCGTAATCAGTGCATTGGAAGATGCCCCAATGTCGCCGTTTAACTTTCTTATAGCCTTCCCTTGAAGGGCTGAGATAACGGTGTCAACACTTACGGTTTTATTTACGGTGCACATTGTGTCCCTAAAAGACTCATATGATGCAAGAAGAGAATTCAACAATATATATGCCTGATCCTCATCTTTGACCACTTCCTCCATATCCAGCAATTTGCACATCAATTTATTAAAGTTGCTGATGTGGGCTTCTAGATTTCCACCTTCTGCCATTTTGAAGGTATAACACTGTAGCTTCAAGTGTAGGCGATTTTCAGAGGACTTCTTTGCATAGACTTCGCCCACAAACTAGCCGTAGTTTTCTCCCTCAAAACATTATAGAAAACCTTATCCGTGAGGCATAAACGGATAGAGGTTAGAGCATTACTATCAAGGTTTTCCCATTCATCATCTTTCATGGTAGATTTTCGCTCCTCAAGAGCCTTAATCTCGCCTTGCTTGGTTAACAGGCTAATCATCTTAACCTTCCATAACTCAAAATTATTTTTACCTGAGTACTTCTTAATATCAAATTTGTTGTTTCCCATTATTAATAATCCTGCAGATTCAGATCTGTGCCCCTACAATCGCTCTGATATCACTTGTTGGGGATTTGAGTTGTGGAATCACACAGATTTAGATATAGGATAGCAATCTAATAGTAATAAGCAATCACAAGAGAACACAAAGTTTTAACGTGGAAAACCCTTGTGGGAAAAAACTACGGCACAAAGCGACAGGAATCCACTATGAAATAGAAATTACAAGAGAGAGTACTTACCCGATTCGAACAACCTCGAATCTCACCCTTGCTACACCCTTTGATAACCCTAGAACCCATTTAGAAAACTTTAGAATAATTTCTTATACCCTAGAAAAGCCCTAGGGACACCTACTTATAGTTTAGGCAATTTTCCTTTCGTACCCTTGCGAAAATCGACTCAAATTTACGCAGCCCGCATTAAATCCGGAAACGAAACTGCGTAACCTCGACTGGTCGAGCAGACTGCTCGACCGGTCGAGGGACCCTTATGACCGGTCGAGCTATCCCCACGACCAGTCGAGCGGCCCGGACACCAAAAGATGAGCTCGCTGGACTTTGAGTTAAGCAGTACTCGACTAGGTGAGCAGCTCCTTGACCAGTCGAGCAAAAAAAAAAAAAAAAAAACAGATTTAAGACTTGATAAAATATTCTCCCTAATTTCTCGCCGTCACACGTTAAATGTTGATTGCGTGATCCATTATTTGGATAGTTGACTTTGAGACTTTAAACACTTTGAGACATTAAACCCGTTTGTTTTTTTATACCGTTGCAATTAAGAATACTTAACAGATGGATCCGATCATTTAAATCTGTGTTGGATTTAAACTCTAATCGATCCATGGAAGGGTCCACCAGGTGATCATTCTAGATTGGCTATTTCTTCTGCCACACGAGGGTGGAAGATGGGTTTCATGGAAACTCATTGGAGATGGTTCCACTGGATCGGATTGCATTTACCACTTGACAACCTTCGGCTATTGTTTTCGAGAAACATTTTGATACTCTGGCAGAGTGTGGTACACGATACTCAAGGTAAGTGGAAATTGCATACGTGGTAGACAAGTAACTTACATTAAAATGTCCAACTTATACGTGCCATTTAGATGCGTCACGAATCAAAATCTGCGATAGTTTGCTTATATCTGCCGGATTCGTGGACATTTATTGAACGGTTAATAATGTAAAATATCCAATGGTCCTAATCCAACACGAATCATAAGTTAGGATTCTTAAAAAAATGACCATTTTAACAAATTAATTTAAAAGCAGTATTTTTCACAACTTTAGTCGGTTTATTTGAGTTAATATTTTCCACGTGTACAATTTCCTAGTGCTTGAGTATCAGGATTCATACGCTGCAAGAATATCAAATAACGACACCGCGTCTTTCGTCATTATATTTGCATGCGCCCATACACGTCTCTTAAGACACGCATGATTGTGTATATTTGAGAACATGCATCAATGATCCAAACCGTCCAAATGAACTATTTCACTTTGATCTAGAGAGTTGGCATAACGCTTGTTTGTGAGCCCATACACGTCTCTTAAGACACGCTTGGATTGTTGAATCATATGCTTAAGAGAATAATTCCTTAATGCCAACGGGCTGGGCTATAAGTTATGGTCCAACATGAGAATAAATTCCAAAATTTCTTGTTTGTACCACATGTAAACAGTCCAATAAGTTTGAATGAGACAGATCCAAATCTCA
Organism: Magnolia sinica; assembly: GCF_029962835.1. Taxonomy (NCBI): domain Eukaryota; kingdom Viridiplantae; phylum Streptophyta; class Magnoliopsida; order Magnoliales; family Magnoliaceae; genus Magnolia; species Magnolia sinica. The sequence goes on along the minus strand of NC_080584.1, from coordinate 7,704,158 downwards.
AGTGGACCACAACACAGAAAACAGTGAGGACAATGATGAACCCCGTTGAAACCTTCATAGTTCCCACCTTGATGTTTATTTGCCATCCCACCTGTTCACGAGGTCACGCGGACCTGAATGAAGGGAAAACACAAATATCAGCTTGATCAAAACTGCTGTGGCACCAGAAGTTTTCAAAGGTAAGTGTTCAATCTCCACTAATTTCTGTGATGTGGTGCACTTGAGCTTTGGATCTGCCTCATTTTTGGGAATATGCTGTAAAATGATGTTGCAAACTGGATGGACGGTGTGGATGCAACACATACATCATGATGGGTTCCACTAATCCGCTTCCATGTTTATACACTATCTTGGAAGTTCCAATAAAGTAACACATTAGAAGAAGAAATATTATATTGAGTTCGAAAATTAGCATACAAATCTAAATATAGTTTCTAAATAAAATACAATCCATGATAATCACAAGCACACAAAGATGTACGTATACAAGAACAAATTACTAAATTCAAACGAATATTGCTGTACTCTATCTCCTTTCCATCCGAACAAGAGGTGGAATGCTTTGTTCAGACCTAAAGAAATTAGTGGGGTCCACCACACCCTTCACAAGTGCCAATCTCTTAAAGTTACCATTGAAATACTGCCTACCCCAAATCCTAGCCCTTGAATAACTTGAGTTTCCTTCCTCATTCACTCCCAAATCAAGGTCCCTATAGTTGAGATAAGCACCCCTTGGAGATCTTGAAACATGTGGGCCCAAGTAATCATGCAGCCTCCTAATCCAATCTATATCCTCCTTAGATCCCTCACCAGCATCACTTTCACCCCATCTCACCACGTATTGTATATTATACAAATATCCTTTCCTATATGGGAAAGGAATCTCAGCCCTTGATATCTCACTCATCCTACCACCCAAAGGTTCCATTATCATGTACACACTCCCCCCCTCCAACAAGCTCTCCCAAATCCCTTCCAAACCAATTTGAGAAATGGGCTTCTCCACAAAGTCAGATTTGCCTTTGTAGAAGACTTTCTCTTGGAGTCCTCTATCCAACAGGACATCTATGGAGTTTCCTGGCCCACGTGGGAGTCCTGCAAAATATAGGACTGATTCAATCCAAGGCATTTCCAAACAGTCCTTTTTCTCCAAACCCAATTCAGGAAAGCTCTTTCCCATCAAGGGTAGGAGTTCTTCCACTGTCCCAAGATACAAGGAATTGAATAGGACTTGCAGTCTCCTTGGTCTTTGGTCCACTCCGCCCATTGGTTGGATGATGAGTCTGATGAAGAGATCTTCATTGAATTTATCTGCAATGGATTGCCACCTTTCCACAAGCTTGATTGCACCTTGTTCCAAGGTCTTGGATATGGTGAAAACAGTCACAGTAGGTGGGACATCCACCAGCTTGATCTTCCATGAGAGAATTACACCGAAGCTCGATGCACCACCTCCTCTAATGGCCCAAAACAGATCCTCACCCATGGATTTTCGATCATGGATCCGTCCATCGGCATCGATCAAGTAGGCATCGACGATGTTATCAGCGGCAAGGCCATGTTTCCTCATCATGGTTCCGAGCCCGCCACCGCCAAAGTGTCCACCAACGCCGACGGTGTGGCAGGTCCCTGCTGGGAACCCAAATGAACCGTTCGTTCGCGCAATCTTGTAGTAGACTTCACCGATCGTTGCGCCAGATTGGACCCACATTGTCTTTTCTTTGAGATTGACGGTGATCGATCTGAAGTCAACGAGGTCGATGATGATGAATGAGGCATTGCTGAATGATACATAAGATAGCCCTTCATAGTCATGGCCCCCACTTCTGACTCTGACGTTCAGGCCATGTGTTCTGGAGCAGATGATGGATGCTTGGATGTGGGATGCATTTGTGGGTGTAATGATGAAGAGAGGTTTTGGGGTTGTGGGGCCCAGGAACCTGAGGTTTTGGATGGAAGATTGCAGGATGGAGGTGTAGGAGGATGTGTTTGGAGTGTAGATGAGTTGGGAGTCTGTGGAGAGAGTTGGAAAATGGGAGGAAAAGCATTGTAAGAAGTTGTCATGGATTGGGAATGAAATTGCAATGGAGAAAGAGAGAAAGATGAGAGATATGAGAGCAAGGTGTGATGAAGAGATTGAAAGATCCATTTTCTTCTCTTGGCTATGAAAGTTGGTTTGAATCTCTTTGCTTTTATAGAGAAAAAAATAGACTTTAATCTGGGTGAGTAAAATACTTCATACACATGCACTCATGAAATGTACACGTGGCATATATGTAACTCAATCTAAACCGTCCAAATCATGGTACCTGATTTAGATGAATACAATACTAAATTTTATACTGAAAGGATGTTTTAAATTTGTGATTGTTACACATCTAGTGGAGGGTTGAATATTCACTAATCAGCTGTTAGGATCACGCAATCTATCTGAATCCTTGCTTTTGGGCTCTCTAGAGTAGGACCCACTATTTGGATATTTTGAGTTGCATTTTTGCACGTGCACAATGATGAGTACGTGCGTTTTGGAGTCAGGACTGCTTTTCTTTTTTATTATTTAAAGTGTTATTGATAGAGTTTTTGATGTGCTTTAACGTACATGTGGCAAGGGAGATGGATAATCAGGACCGTCCATATAGTTAATCAGTCATGAATGTTCCACAGTTTAAAAGCAAGACAATATTACAACCTTATCCACTACTTTCAACCCATTTTTTGTTTATACCGTTGCAGTTGGATCGGATAATTCAAATCTGTGGATTTTAAATTCTGGTCCATGCATGGCAGGGTCCACCGTACGATCATTCCGTATTATTTTGTTTTGCTACGTGTAGGGTGGAATATGGGTTGCATCGAAACTCATCGGAGATGATTGCATTGGGTCGCTTTCCATTACATTTCGCACGGGAACTATGCTAGACGACGCTTGCATGTCCCGATGGCTGGCTGCTATTGTCTTCGAGAACAATTTTGATACTCTGGCGGAGTGTGATAGATGATACTCAGGCACGTAGAAATTGCTATAAATTATGGTCCAACCAGAACATGACTTTCAACCTTTAATGTTTGTACGACTTCCAAGCCGTCCAATATGTTTGAATCATCATGAAAATTGCCATATAGCAACAGAAACTCATTGAATGGACTAAACATGTGTTTATCTATTATTAATGGATGGAAATTGTTTTATATGGTGTGGCCCGTATGCTGAGTATTTAAGTCTTACATTTCCATATAGAAATTCTCATAGTGGGGCCGGCCTATGGAATGGGTTGGATGTATCACATGCACCTAAAAGAGTTGAAGTTGTCAGTTAAATGCACCATAGCTTGTGCTCCAACCGTTTGTACTTGAGACCTCCTCTGTAGCATAGACCGTAGATTGAGCACATACGGCTAATGTGTCAAATGTATACCAAATCCAATCCGTTCAAAATATTGGGCCCAAATTAAAGATTATTATGATAAAAATATGGCCTATCTAACCATCAGGTGGGCCACAAATGTATATTGCATCAATCTGTTTGAGATCCTTTGTTTACCACCGTGACCCACCTGATCAGCATAATGTTTGCAGGAAACGATATTCAAGGTGGGCCCAACCTTTTTATCGGCTCAGATTTTGTATATGCTTGATCCGTTGGCTGTATATGCCCAGCCGTCGGTACCTTGACTGTCCATTGAAGAGGATTCACGGCACATGTACCAGTCTGGAACCCGTGCGTGAGATCAGAACAGGGGTGATTAATTGGTGGGGACCATCATAAACGTTCATTTTCTACAAAAAATATGATGGTCCACCCATCAGGTGGACCACACGTGTGGATTGAATATAACTGTTAGTCATGTTTCTAACCGTCCATTTTTTCTCTCGAACTAGTGAGCTCTTCTTGTCATGCGGATTTGCTTAGTTTTTGGCCAGAGCATGGTGCTAAGTGGGCCCCAGTTTTTTATCGGCCAAGATCTCTCAACGTACACTTTTGACATGTGTGCCACGTGTCACTCATCAATGAATCCGGACGCGAATCGCTTTTCTCCGGTAGTGAACAGATTCGGGATGAAATGATGGAAGCCATCAACCAAATAAATGATAGTTTATTCTACGTTGAGTTTTTTAATACGACACGCGTCCTGTAGTTTGCATTCTCACGTAAGCACACGTACCAGATAAGAATACATGTTCAAGATCGGAATTCTGTATCAGGTAGTCTACGCTCTTTAGATCTTCCTAACTTAAAGATCAGATATGTTACATCTTATGGGGGACACATTATACAAAACAAATGGACGGCCTAAAAAGTGTTTTAACAGTCAGTTTACTTTTCAATGTGTCCACATGAGTTGTGAAACAGTATGAGGTTTAGATTCATATATCTAAATATATTTATATACATATGGAAAGATCAGATCTCACACACGTGTTCCATACTGACATGCGTACCGCGCGGATTTTCAGGGCTCCAAACGCGCGTGGAGTAGTCAAACCTTTATTCGAAACTTCCGCATTGGATGTGGCCGGCCGCCGGTTTTTATACCGACATAGAAACCCCTTCTATTGACTTTGACCAGAAGCTGTTAATGGGCAAAAAGACCATTTTACCCTCTTTTCATCCGAGCTGATAACGCGAGACGCCGGATCCACGGAGATGGGTGGGCCCTGACTGCGTGGCTCACAGTGATGTATGTACCTTAAATCCACACTGTCCATACGTTTTGAAATCTCATTTTAGGGCATGAATAGAAATATGAAGATGATTCAAATCTTAGATGGACCACACCATAGGAAACAGTTGTGATTAAATCCCCACCATTGAAAACTTCATGGATTTCAACGGAATGTTTATTTTCCATCCAACCTGTTGATAAGGTCACAAACACCTAGATGAAGATCCTACACAAATATCATCTTGATCCAAAGGTTTTGTGGCCCACATGAAGTATTTAATGGTCAATCACCACTGTTTCTTGTACTGTGATCCATCTGGGCTTTAGAACCGATTCTTTTTTTGGATCAAGCACTGAAATGAGCTTTCAATATGGATGGACGGAGTGGATGTAGTCAAATATATCAAAGCGGGTCCCACAGTCAGGGGGTCTCACCTATTTGAAGTGTGCCTGGTGCGTTATGATATCCACCCTGTACATCCTCGGATCATGATCCAACACGCGTGTAACAATTTGTAGCCCCTCATATGCAGTCCGTGGGCCCTATCTTGGACGTGAACCATTGGATGATCTTAACCATCTGATCCACCGTTGACAGGGCGCACATGGACTGCTGATGTCCGGACTCAGTCATGATCGTGTCGATTTGATCTTTTGAGCTCAGCTGAAAGATTTTAAGCAATGATAGATTGACTTTGATTGGATTGTTCGAATGAAACTGTCAAAGAGTTCTTAAAAAGCAAGGTTCATGAACCAGAAGTACAGGAATGGTTCAACCAGTCTGACTTTGGGACTGTGGCCTTAGCCTTCTAAAATTTAAGGCGCGATTATTTAGGCCGTTTCAAATAGAAGCTAGGATCCATGCGGTCCACCAGTTTTGGTAGATGATTTTAGGGAATGAGTCGAAAAAAAAGAGAAATATTAGTGGTTAGATGACAAACAACGTGTATTGTACTCTGAAGCGTGTTTTATCCGTTCGTTTACTTTTTTACAATGTGGCCCACATAAAGAGTGAAACATAATGATTTTAGATTTAGAAGATGTAAATAGTATTTCCATACATGTGGAAAGATTAGATCTCACACGTGTTCCATACTGACATGTTTTGCAGGGCTCCAAAAGCGCTCTCCTTTCGTTTTCAAGGGATTTTTGCACCTGGCTGCCTCTTGATGAATTTGACTAACATAACTTTTCATGAATTTGACTAATGTAATGTTGGGAAAATTAGAGCTGGACATGAAGCGAGCCAGCGCGATCAACTTGCTCGACTTGACTCAAATAAGCTTGACTCAGCTCGTCTTAAAAGCTAGGTTTAAGCTGAGTCGAGTACTCAACTTAAAAATTAGGTTTGAGCTGAGCTGAGTAATTTTTTGAGCTCGAGCTAGCTTAAGTTTGACTTGATTCGGTTCAGCTTGGGTTATAACTTAATTAATATATTATATTTTATATCATATATAACATTAAAAAAAAAAAAAGCCTCCAACAGTATAAAAATTAAAAAGAAAAATTAAAGCTTGAACTCGAACTTAAACTTGACTCAGAAGTTCAAACTTGAGCTTAGCTAGAGCTTTTGATTGAATCAAGCCAAGCTAACCAGTCAAGCTCAAGGATCAAGCCGAGCTGAACTCGAGCTAGGGTAGGTTGTTGGCCAAACTGAAATTGGATATGCCAAGCTCAACTCGATTCAACTCATGTACAACTCTAGAAAATGGTTGTCAAAGGAAAATAGGCTTTAATTTTCGCCCTCTTTCACTTTCACGGAGTTTTTATTGTTTTGCTCAATTTGAAGTGGGGAATCTTATGTATCTGTTTGGATTCGCGGAACATTGCTGTTATGACATCCACTTGTACACATGGCAATTTGTAGGCCCCCACATGCGATCTGTGGGCCCCATCTTGGTTGGAGCATAGGATGAGCTGAATCATCTGATCCATTGTACACATGGTGCACATATATTGCTAGTATCTAGACCATTTGTACAAGTGCAATTTATTCAGTGAGGCGGACCATTTGATCTTATGGGCCCAACTGTAAGATTTTAGGCAAGGATGATTGACATTTATTGGATTGTTGAAATGGAAAATATGCAATGGTTCTTGTTCAAAAAGCAATTTTAATGAACCAAAAGTTAGGATTGTTCAACCAATCTAATTTCGGAACTATGTTCTAAAATTTAGGGTGTGATAATTTACACAATTTCAACTAGAAATTATGATCCATGTGGTCCACCAGTTTCACTAGATAGTTTTAATGCACGAGCCATAAAGGGCAGACATCAGGAAACAGTGGGGGTTGTACTCCCCAACTTGCCTTATGTTGAAACAATCAGGGTGCACCCTGATGTTTGGGAGAAATCCACCCTATTCACAAGTTTCATTAGTTTGTTTTTTTTTTTTTTTTCCAATTTAATTAGGTTAATATAAGACGTTAAGGGCATGTTTGGATTCACCTATAGTATTGTTTTGCATTGTAAATTTGTACAGACCTGGTATTCCAGACATTGTAGCATGGTTCACGTCTAGATGGCCGTTAACAACCACAATGTTTGGTTTCGAGTAATTTTGTCTATGTATATGTTGCGAAATTCAGTGTTAACATTTGAGAATGGAGTCTTGGTTCCGTTGGACATGTGTTATTATGAAGTACGACAAACTGAGTTGTGTATCGTACAACTGGCATCATTGAAAATGTGACGTCCACACCCAGAGTGGGACCCACCATTACAGTCAAACGTGACCGTACATAAAGCGGATCAAGCTAATCTTCAATGATTCGCAAAGTCTGGGCCTATATGAACCAATGAATGGATTGGATGTTTCAGATCATGAGTATAATTGCCCCTAAGAGGCTTTTAACGGTGGATTTCCAATCACTGCAGTATTCATGTGGCGTGGTCCACCTGCTAGATCTATAACCCTCTCAATGGCGGAGGACAGTCCATATAATGATATTAAAAAATAGAAGACTGAGATATATCAAATAGGATGATCCTAGAAGGGCCCACACACTATAGTAGGTTCATATTGTTCTTATATATTCATTTATCAATACCTATAGAATGAAGGAGATTATGTAATTTAAACTAAACTAAATTAAAGATGGTATTGTTAACTTCAATTCAGTCATTCAAAACAGATCAAATATAAGTTTTAAACATATTTCAAACTCCTTAACATAACACATGAAGCAAGGACAGACATCTCCATGCTCGATTATCTGGTTGGATCAGCTGTTGTGACCCGTTAATCATCCCCTATGAGATGAGATTTGAAACAATCCAGCCGACTACCACATATATAAGCAATACTCCTATTACAACTTTCAATATAGAAGAATCATCAGCAAACAAATCATAGTCTCTTTTCAGGTTCGGCATGACCGCATCGGAGACCTGTAACCCTTCAATCTTTTCCTCAACTATAGCCAATTCATGAGCACGTCGAGCTTCTAACTCGAATCTCTTGAAAATTGTTTGATGACGATAATTCTGCCAATTGGCCTACAGTAATCATAAAAAAGTGAAAAAAAAAAAAACGGATTGCTGATATGATTTAGATTCGAATTCGGACAACAATTCCTGAGATAATTATTCTTTCCTGCAGTAAACAACCTATAACATACCTGAAAGTTTTTCCAAGCTCGAATAGCCTCATCATATGATTTGTATGACTGGTGTCTGCATCCTGGGTATCAATCAACCTGTGCATGTGTATCCTCTCATCTGTCATACAGGCCTGGAACTCTTCTCCACAAAGACCACATAAAATTTCTTAATACCTTCCTGAAAAAATAAACAACCACTATCAGACCTTCCTAATGTGAACTTTCTATAGCTTTGATAAACAGGACAGTAAATAAAAAATATTAGCATGAATCACAAAATTATTTCTTAATTCAGAGAAGAATAAATGGAAATCCTCCATGACATGAATAGCTGAATAGTCTCACCTCCTCAATTTCATCAATCTGATAAGTTGACATTAAATTTCATGAAAAAATGGAATCAAATATTTTTCTACTGTGTCAACATTTATACAATCCCTGTTACAGATATAAGCTTCATACAAATCCAATAATAAATAGAGGTATTTAAATTCATTCACCAGAAAACAGAACCGACAAGCATCATATATCACTAACTATGTTCACTTCAAAATAAACTAATATATCATCAACAAATTCATAGCACTCTCAGACCAATCGAATAACCACAACAGTCAAAATCTTCTAACAGTCAACTATTCAAGCGTTCAGAGGCAGATACTCTATTGTACCTGAACTTATGAACTTCAAAGGAAACCTCATTTTAGTTAGATAATTGAGAAAATAAAATATCGAGCAAGATATATCAAAGATGGTGCGACCATCATTTAGATAAGTTTCAAGTAGGACCATATAGTAGAGTGTTGTGTACTCATCAAGTACACAAAATATCCATCCAAAAACCACTTCAAAATATACACACCACATAATAAAATAAAAGTTTAGTTGTTTAAGATATCAAGTGCAACAAACACAGAATTGTTTCGGGCAGGAGGATTGCGATCAAGGAGTCTCTGGACCCACTCCTTCCTCCTCTCATTGATGAAAAAATCAGTACTAACAATATCTTTCTGCATTAACCGAGCACCACAGACCTGATCCTCATGGTTGAGACCATCTACTTCCTCTAGTATGCCCAACAACTTCGTAGTCAGGTCATTGTTTTGCCCTGTGCCGTCATTATGGTAAGGGTCCTGACAGCCTCAGCCATTTTGCCCATTTTATCACCAATATGTGCTCACTTGGCTTACTCCTTCGGCCACGGGTCATGCCAGTAACGGTGCTTTGACTGTTTCTAGACCCAAGCGAGGTCTCCATAGGCTCTATATTGACCCTCTTTGACCGCTGATGTGATCCCTCATTGGGATGAAATGCCGGACCACTTTCGTCGTCACCATCTTCATCTAAAGATAGGCAAACAATTTCAGTCTCATTATCATCAGAATAATCATCAGATTTGGGTTCATCTCTACCGCGACGCCGGCCAGAAAGAGGAGATGAGTACGCTATGCTGGCATAAGAGCCATGAGCACAAATATTCCCAAACATATATGCCAAATCATTGTATCTATCGATGTGTATACCACGCACTCTCTCGGCATATGGGGGAAATTGCAAGAGTACCATATCAGTATGTTAGGACACAGAAACTATAACAACACCTTTACACATAATAAAACCTCACAAATTAAGTGTTAAATGGGCATTTCTGTTGAGTATAATAAAATTGTTACTTACCTCAATGTAGGCAGACCAAACATCATCCGTAGCAACCACCATTTTTAGGTTGGCATCCCAGCCAAAACCACTGACATTCAGCATATCCTTTACTATTCGATAAAATCTCGTTAATGTGTGGAGACGGTTAGAGATATGTTTATTCTCTAATTCGACACCACATCTATTGAACATTTCAGTGATGGTAGCCTTATAGGCTTCTGGCTTAAAGCCCACGTTACTTTTTCGACTTAGATTAACCTGTTCCACTAATGCATCTACCAATGCATTATCCATTGGTTCGTTCCATTGAATGTGTGCTAATTTCTTACTTTCTCTACTCCGAGTGTGGGCATTCATACTCATCGAGGATGAAATTGTTTGTATTGTTGACAAGCTTTTCTTTTCCGAGGTATCGAAAATACTACTTGGTGATGTCATACTCTTCATGGGGGAGGTTGTACATTTTGAGGGGGATGCAGCCTGATTCTTACATTTCCCCACCTTCTTTAAGCTCTACAAGAAATTCATGTTATGTACACATGCTCAAAACAGTCAATGGTTTGATAATCTCATGATCCAATTAAAGTCAAAAATTAAAAGTCTAGGCAAAAACATAAGGATTAAATCAGTGGAACTTGAAACATAAAACATGATAAGTGGTGGCATATAATGAAATCCATGTAAAGTATCCAAAAATTTATAACAAATAAACCACTTAAGACCAAAAATACAAATAACAAAATATCCAAGTTTACAATACTGTTGTTACACGAACAACACAAAACAGTCACTGAATTTAAAGAAAAATCAACATCACTGCCATGTTCAAGGAAGGCTGTCATTCCACATTCTCTCCGCAATGTCGTCCTTCTTTTTTACCTATTTCTCTCTCGCGCGGTCTGTTACAGTAGACCTTGCGCGCTCTTCTTCGGCATTAGTGACGTCTATAGGAGATGGTGAAATTTTCTTAGTACTATCGCCATTATCCTCAACTGTTTCAACAAATCCATCTTCACCACTAACATGGATGAAGTCATGCACAATACATCAAGCTATAACAATTTTAAGCTGGGTCTTAAATTTGAACTGTTGTGCTATATGTAGTATAGGAAATCGACCTTTTAAAAGACTGAAACACCGTTCAATTACATTTCATAGTTAGGCATGGGGATAATTGAAGAGTTCTTTCTTATCAGTAGGCTTTCTCCCTGTACGAAATTCATTCAAATGATAACAGACATCTCTATAAGGTACTATAAATTCAGGAGAATTGGCATATCCCACATCGATAAAATAATATTTTCCTACACAAAGCAATATATAAATATTAAAGACCTGTCAAATCACATCCTACATAGCTATATTAAACTGGCAAGAGTCATTTTTTACCATGAAGTATAAGGAAATAACCAGGTCGACGAGTCAATGCATTTTGCAACACACGAGCGTCAGAGGCAGAACCATCCCAACCCGCTAGCACATATACGAATTTGATATCAAATGTACAGATAGCCATTACATTCTAGGACAGGTAACCTTTTCAATTTCGAAAGGTTGCACTTGCTTCTTTCGGCAAATAGGGTGTATGTGGGTGTCATCGAGTGCCCCAATACATTCCTACAAGTAACATACTTTCTGACTTTTAGGTTGATATTAATTATACAATAATTTAATTGTATAATAATTAAAAAATTTCAGATTGTATTACCTGAAAATATAGGCTCCACATTGGATTATCAGATATCTCTTTCGGGGTATATAATCCGGAAACTTTACATATTCCGGATAAAGACCATTTACCGCATCAAGAACTCTATTGAAGTGTCGACTCACGGTTTCTCCAGAACGTGAAAGTCGATGACCAATGACATGATTTCGCACGTTATAACCAATAGTATACAAGAACATGATGACTTGTTCCCCTAAATTGTATCTCCTCGTATCAGACAGTAAATTCCTATCTCTTAACAAAGAACACAGCTCGAAGAACTCATCACAACCCATTTGTAGCTGTGTAAGACAGTTTATGTCGCTCTTCTTTATGATTCCATCAATAAATTTATTTCTATTTATTTGACAATCTCGAGGCAACGACTTCATGCAATAACGACGATAATAATCAACAGCTCTCATAACACATGCAGAGGCTGCAATTGCAGTTAATGCAACTGCTATTTTAGTTTCGTTCCAATCACTATTGGAAGACTCCTCTCAACTAGAGTCACCACTGTGAGACCCCATCGTTGAAAATGGTGTACTGAACTGTTTCTATTTTATGTTACCTTTCTTTTAGAGGTGTAACTAACAGCATAATCCGAAAGGTATAGAAATGTAATAACATTGATATATTTCCTTGAAGAACATTAAAACCATTCTTATAAGATATATATTTCCTTGGAGAACATTAAAACAATTTTTAGAGGTGTAGACAACAGTATAATTTGAAAGGTACATAAAGCACATTAGAGGAATTTTACACATTATTTCATTTTTATAAGATATGTGTAATCATTCCCTAACATTATAACCATTCTTACTCAGGCATAATACATAATAGAGTCGATGGTATCATATACATATTATGAGACAATAATTGGTCAATCAACATAAGTAATACCAAATGTAAAGGAAAACCAAATTAGTAATAGGTACCACAATGAACAGTTTCATATGCACCTGTTAATAGATTTTAAATTGAAAAGTACTGATAACTTTGATGATCAGCACACCTACGAGACTAGACTGCAGGAAAGGGCTATAATTAGACCTTGTTTAATGTAGAAATGATGGTTCAATATGTAAGAACGAACATGATCCTGGAGAATGTGTAGGGAGATGGGGTATTTCTTTGAAAATATATGACTACAAACTTCAAACAAACACGGATTATTTCTTAACATTAAGACACATTTATCTCAAACAATGCCTTCATATGTGCCACATATAAAACATTTTAAATCCAGAACAAGATGATCCTTTACAGATCTTTATAAATTTGAGATTGGAATACTACCTCCACTGTACTTCAGCAGCTGGGACTCACAGGACACCCAACAGTATTTCAGAAGGAATAGGTTAATGGTGATTCACCATCATTCAAGTTATTCTTATATATCCATTCTTGATATGGTTCGGACTGCAGAAGCAGATCATAACTCCCAGTCCCTTTGACATGCACAAGTCATGTCACAGGTTACTAGAGATAAATCCATCCGCTGGATTTTTTGCAGATACGCAATAATAATTCAATGGTACAGCAGGAGGGATAATCAATTTTGAAAGTATTGCGTGGGTTGTGGGCATCGTAGTCGGGAGAGGAAAGATGCCTGCTACTCCCCTATCAAATGTGACTGCAAAAAATTGGGTGTCTCATGGAATATACAGAGATATCGCAAAAGAACATGGAAGGGATAAGATCCCTCACAGAATGTGATGGAACCTCTCTTCCTCAAAAAAGCAACAACATTTTATAATCCATACCCTTTAAAAATATCTCAATGCACAATATCTGGACCCGGTAGAAACCTTCACTAACAAGGCTGGTGTAATACGCAGAAGGGAGGTGGATTAAGGGCAACTTCAATGGCGATTCGACGATGATGCTATGCATAGATGACCAAATAACCATTGCATGCTCAGAACATGCAATACCGCATCCTCCACGTCTCCGATCTGTTAGGTATCCACACCATCTTCTTTAGCAATGACTGTGAAGACAGAGAGATAGGGTGAGGGAGAGATTACCTGATAATGATGATCCGCGGGAGAAAAAAAGAAAAAAAATTACTTTTTTCAACAATGGTGGTGCAGTGCAATGACTCCATTGATCTTACCGACGCACTGTACACTGACAACAGTTATGTGTGGAAGCCGAAGAGTTGGTTCGGCGTCATACTCAGGTTGATCATGGACATCTGTTTTAAATTTGAATTCAAACATTGGAAGCGTACTATTTACGTCTTTTGATGGTACAATACCACATGGGCCCGAAATCCAAACACGCCCTAAGTGTAAAGATGAGGCACATCCAAAATCAAACGGGCTAGATTGAAACAAACATAGGTTTTTGAATGCCCACTATTGAAACAACTCTCACTCAACATTAAAATAATTATGGGGCCTATGATGATGTTTTTGAAAAATCCACCTTGTCCACTAGTTTCACCGTATGATTTTAGAGGGTGGGCCAAAAAATGAGATAAGTGGGCCCCATTGCTTGAAATAGTGGATATTGAACGCTTATCAATCATTGAAACACACTCTTCAATTTCCTGTTGAAAATGTTGTGCGGCCCACTGTAATGTTTTTGAGAAATCCACCTCCAATTTCTGGCTTAATATATGATTTTGACATAAATAATAATCTTCTACCCATTTATTTCTAAAAAACAAGGACAATAGGTTCATACATATCAAAAGATAAAATCAAAAATTTTTAAAATAAAATTCCATCTTCATTTGATATTTCTTAAAGTCTGGTCCATCAAAAATCTCCATCTTATAATTAGTTTGTAGAATAAATGTCATAATAGATCTATACTAACAATAGAGATATTGATTTTGTCTTTAAATTGTTATTTTCTGTAATTAGAAAAGATAAGAGATTGCAGAGAATTCATGATAAAATTAATACATGTTTTATTTCATTTCTTTCAGCCCATGATCTCAAAAACCAGCCATCAGATATCAAAACCACCAGCCGTCAAATGGATATCGGAATATTTTGGGTCGGTCCAAAAATGAATATTCTCCCCTTATCTATTTTAGAATTATTTAACCAATCTAATTTTGAGAATTTGACTTGGTGGCATAATTTTAATATAGATAATATGCATTAATGTATGCCACGAGTACAATTTCTGAGCACATGCATATCAAGTGTCGTGTTCGGTCGGAGCGACAATAAGAGACCAGGATGAAGGGAAAAAAAAAAAACCAAATATCAGCTCGATCCAAAGCTTTTGTGGTCCACGAGGGGTTTTTAACGGTCAATTACCATTGTTTCTGGTAGTGTGATCCGGTTGAGATTTTGATTTGTTTCATTTTTGGTCTCATGCCCTGAAATATTCTTAAGAAATGGAAAGGCGAAATGGATATGCTACACATACATCAAAGTGGGCCCATGGTCAAGGGCACACCGTTTTATGCTAGGGCCCTGTGATTATTAGATGTTTCGGTGATGTGTGATGGAGCTAATGGACAGCCTAGATTAGTCAATTGGACGGTTGAAGTGTCCTGATGCAGCTAAGAGTACAGTGCTCTGCGAACACTGGACATTATGTACGGTGAAGGACCGTGGATTCCGGAAACGGATTGGCTACTCCCCTGCCACTAGCCCGGTGTCTGGTGGTCAGTGCTCTGTGGGCTCCACCATGATGTATGTGTTTCATCCATGCCGTTCATCCATTTTTATGGATCATTTTATACTTTGATACAAATAATGAGAGGGACATAAATATATGTGGACCACACCACAGTAAAACAAAAGTGATTGGATATCCACTATTAAAATCCTCCTAAGGCCCGCTGTACTGTTTATTTGACATCCAATCTGTTGATTAGATCATACAGACCTAGATGAAGGGTAAAAACAAAGACCAGCTTGATCCAAAACTTTTATGGCCCCAAAAAGTTTTTAATGGTCAACGCTCATTCAACACTGTTTCCTATAATGTGGTTTACTTGCGATTATTATATACCTCATTTTTGTTCTCCTATCATAAAATGATTTAGAAAAAGTTTTTAATGGTCAACGCTCATTCAACACTGTTTCCTATAATGTGGTTTACTTGCGATTATTATATACCTCATTTTTGTTCTCCTATCATAAAATGATTTAGAAAAATAGATGGATGGCATGGATGAAACTCAAAAATAATGATGGGCCCACAAAGCACCGACCAGCAACCATTGGCTGATGGCAGGGAGAGTAGCCAATCCGTTTCCAGATTCCGTAGCAAACCCTTTAGTAAAGACATCGTTGTTGGAAAAGTTGTGTGGACCACCATTATGTATATGCTTTATCCATGCTGTTCATCCATTTTGACTACTCATTTTAGTACACAAAACAAAAAAATAAGGCAGATCCATATCTTAGGTGGACCACACTACAGTAAACAATGGTGATTGATGATTAGAGGGAAAACACAAAGATGGGCTTGATGCAAAATACGCATTCAAGATCGGAACCTAGGATCAGGAATCATACACTGTTTACATCTTCTCACCCAAAAATCACGCCTTGTTATGGCTTAGATGACCCACAGCATGGAAAACAAATGGACAGCCTAAAGAGTGTTTCAACCGTCAGTATACTTTCTACAATGTGTCCATCTGAGGAGTAAAACATTATGACTTTAGATTTAGCAGATCTAAATAATTTTTCCATACATATGGAAAGATCAGATCTCACACACGTGCTCCATATTAACATGTGTACTTGACAGAGTAGTGGGCCCCAAACTTGCGTTGACTTATCAAATTTCAATCTTTCGTATTTGAAATAGTTCCTGACCTTTTTCAGAATGGATTTTTGCACGTGGGCACCGATTTTTTCTACAGCGACCGAGAGTAGCGTACGTTGACCTGAACAAGGAAAATGGCCATTCGAGGCTTAAAAAGACCTTTTTGCCGCCTTTTCACGTAAGTTTTTATTGTTTTACCCACTCTGCATAGGAAGCCTTGCGTCATTGCTGAGGTTTTTGCGTTGTGAGACTACGGGTGTACACGAACCGAGCTAGCTCGGTTAGCTCGTTCGACTCAACTCGAAATAGTTCGATTGGATTGGTTTGAAGCTGAGTTCGAGTTGATTTTTTGAACTTGAAAATGAGTTTGAGCCGAGTTCGAGCATGCCCCAGCTTGACTCGACTCGGCTCGAGTCCAACTCAAATCGTACTCAGATTGATCTAGTTCGGTGAGACGGTTACTTTGCCATTGATGTTGCTCACCAACTGTTTGATAAAATGACTCAACGAAATGTGGCCGGTGGCAAGGAAGGTATGTACATGAAATAAATATCCATTTTTTTGCTCTTTGTTTTTTTTTTTTTTTGGTTTTTATATTATTTAGAAGGTGTTCGAGAAAATATCTATAAAATCATTGCCTTTATTTGTAAAACAGTGAGATTTTGAAGTTGCAATTAAGGTGTATGTGGAAATAACCCAATGTAAACTCGGCTCAATCATGGCTCGAACTTGGCCCGAGCTGCTAACCGAACCGAGCCGAGTTAGCCAGTCAAGCACGAGGATCGAGCCGAGCCAAGCTAAGTTCAAGCTAAGGTCAACCATTGATCGAGCCAAGTCCAACGAAGACCAGCTCGACTCGGTTCGACTCGATATGAACACTCCTAGTTATGACATTAGACGCAGATTGTGTCCTACCCTTGCCCGCCTCTAACTGGGAATGGGCAGGAGCTTTGAGTGGCCACCATGATGAATGGATCTTACCCACACTGTCCATCCATTTTAGGCTATAAAACCAAAAATGAGGCATATCCAACTATTAGGTAGGCCACAACACCGGAAGAAGTGCTGATAATGATTCTCACCGTAGAAACTTTTCTAGGGCCCCCCATGATCTTTATTAGCCATCTAAAATCATAAATATCAACTCCATCCAAAACTTCTGTGGCCCCCAAGAAGTTTTCAACGACAAGAGTTTAATTCCCATTGTGCAGTTCACTTGAGTATTAGATATGACTCATTTTTGGCTTAACGCCTACATTGATACGAAAAAAATAGATGAACAATGTAGATAAGACTCATACATCACGGTGGCTACTCAAAGCTACTGCCTATTCCCAACTGGATCTGTTCATCTTGTAGTCATGATCCAATGTACACGTGGCAATTGGTAGATCTGTATGTGGTCTATGGGCCTATCTTGGACCGAGCATTAGATGAGTTTAACCATCTGATCCACCGTGCACATGTCACACATGCATTCCTATTTCCTAGGCCCCTTGTCAAAGTGTAAGTTTGTGATAAGATCATTAGGCCCGCCAGCAAGATTTTAGGCAATAATCGATTGATATTTATTGGATTGTGTTTAGATAAGATTTAGTACTACTCTATCAGCTATGTATTTTCAACCACGTGGCAAGTACATTATCTCCTTAGTGTGTATTGAAGTTAGATAACAATGCTACGGATGTCAATGCTGTTGGTATTTGGTTTGAATCGGATCCTAAATCGATTTTGATACTCTTATAAATCTCACGTGTGTACATGACTGAAATCTCAATTACTTGATTGTTGAAAAGATTTTTTAAAAAAAAAAAAAAAAGAAGAAGAAGAAGAAGAAGAAGAAGAAGAAGATTAGGAAAATGATAGGTTAGGCGATTTTAGGAAGTGGGCCAAAATTTGAGGAAGATTCAAAACTAAGTGTGCTAAAGTGAATATTGCACGAAATCATTGTAATGTATTCAACAAATCTACCATGTTCATCTATATTTTCAAATCATGTTTATCAATTTTACTTCTTACAATATATCCACCTGAGAAGTGAAACAATGTGATTTTAGATTCAAAAGATTTAAATAATTTTCGCATGCATATAGAAAGAGCAGATCTCACACGTGTTCCATATTCACACGTGCATTACCCGTTTCATGCGGGGAACTTTGAGTAACTGTTTCCCCAACTTTGTGACATCTACTCTGTCCATCCTGTGGTTATAATCCATCAAACGTGTTTCAATTTGTAGACCCCATGTTTGGGCCATGGGCCCCATCTTAGACGGAGCATTGGATGAACTTAACCATCTGATCAAACGTACACATGGGCGCACTTTGTTCCATGGTTCAATGATCCAGACCATTTGATCTCATGGGCCCACCTGGAAGATTTTAGGCAATGATTGGTTGACATTTATTGTATTGTTGAAATGAAAAATATCCAATGGTCCACGTCCAGAAAGCGATGTCGTTCAATAAAAGGCTTGGATCGTTCAATCAATCTGATTTTGGGACCATGGGCTTAGACAGTTTCAGCTAAGAAGTTATGATCCATGCGGTCCACCAGTTTTGTCAAATAATTTAAGGGCCTGAGCAGAAAAATAAGAGAGATAGGTGGTCCAGACGGCAATTAAAGAACGCTGGGTATTGGAGGTCCGGTACCCACCTACCATTGAAACAGTTGGGGCTTACGATGATGTTTGGGAGAAATCTATACCATCCACCAGTTTCATTGAATCAATTTAGGGCGTGAGCCTAGAGATGGTGTGGATCCAAAAATCCATTGGGTCAGACCGTAGGAAACAGTGGCTATTAAACACCCCTCTACCATTTAAACAGTTGTGGGCCATTGTGGTGGTTTTAAAAAATTCATCCCATCTACTATTTTCTCTAAGATGATTTTAGGGTGGTAATCAAAAAAAGGAAAAAAAAAACAAATGGAAGGCACTCTCTAATTTTCTGCTGAAAAGGTGTGTGGCCATTATAATGTTTTTGAGATATCCTCCCTTTCCATTATTTTTTCAGCTCATTTTAGAGGAGGGGCCAAAAATAAGGCAGATTCAAAACTCAAGTGGGCCACACTGCGCGAGGAGATTGAAGGGGCACCGTTCAAACATTTGGGGCCACCATAATGTTTTGAGAAATCTATCCTATCCATCCAATTTTCCAAAATGATACGGTCAAACTGATGGTTGATGTGGATTTCTCACAAACATAATGGTGGGCCCCACCAAACTTCGGTGAACACTGGTACGGCGCATTAACTAAGGCCAGAGTACGGTAGGATATTTTGGTCAAATACCAAAATCCGGAAATCTTTTCCTTACGGGATACGGAAAAGTCTCTTTTTCTAAAGAAAGATGATGTATTTTTTTAAAGGAAAGCTTTGATATAACGACAGTCAAACATTAGAAAATTACTAATATAAAATGCATAGGTGGTCAGTTCAGATGTATCAGGAACCAAAGATTACGTCCGTTTGAAACATTTTGTTTTCAACGGTTATAAATGATGCAACATCCCAAAAATGAATATTAATTATATACTGATACCGTTTGAAAACGCTAGTGCTGGTGGGTAGGATTATTCAACTAATTTGATACCGGGACTTTGACTTGGTGGTGATGGGTTTCGTGATATTAATGGACGCGGATTACGTCCTACCCCCGGCGGGATGGTAATACGTCCAGGCAGGGCTCTGTGGCGCCCACCATGATGTAAGTGTTTTATCCACACCGTTCATTGATTTTACCATATCATTTTAAGGTATGATCCTAAAAGTGAAGCAAGTCCACAGCTCCAATGGATCACACCAAAAGAAGCTGCAGTGATAATGACACCCACTGTTGAAACCTTTCTAGGGCCACCGTGATGTTTTTTTTACCATCCAACCTATTCATAAAGTCATGTAGAAGTGAATGAAGTGAAAACACAAATATCAGATTGATTCGAAACTTCTCCAGATCTCAAGAAGTTTGGCATGGTGTACATTCAATCCCCACTTTGTGATCCAATTAAGACTTATATGTACCTTAATTTTTTTATTTTTTTAATGATATCTTAAAATGATCTGTTGCATGGATAAAAACACTTACATCACGTTGGCGCCCACAGAGCCCTGCCCAAACGGATTACTGTCCCGGCGGAGGTAAGACGTAATCTGCGTCGGATGTGGGATATTAATTATGCTGTTTACATTTGATTTGATTGCGTCCAATATCACGGCACTACTGTACAAAAAATCTAGATGAGATTCTTACAGCCTACGTGATCAATAAAAAGAGATCATGAAGCACAAGTAACATGGCCGCCAGACGCTTGTTATCGCACATAGAGAAAATCTATGAAAAAAAATCCGTGGTCATCGCACATAGAAAAAATATATGAAAAAATCCGTGGAAACGAGAGAAGCCGTATGCTCTGTAATGGCCTGAAAAAGAAATCCAATTGCTATTTTAGCAATGATGTGTCTCGCGACACAATAGTAGTAAAGTGGTTGTACACACGAGAAGTCAAAGTGAAGAGTTCTAATATGCAAGTAATTAATAATGACACGTGGCATAATATGATTTGGCCATGCATATCAAGGAATAAGAGCTTGCTTGGAAGCTTATATTTGGAAGGCATTGGATTCCAACATTTAAATACATTGGAAATGACGTGATCGGATATAAAATGCCTAGCTCTAGTTAGAATGCACTGGAATCCAAACCTCATGTTTGGTAGTTTGTATCTTAGGTTCTAAATTTGATTAATTTAACCCGCTTTAATATTCTAAATTAGTATACATACATGATATTTGACAAAATGATTGTAATAAACCCATTAAATATATACTTTACTTAAAAATAAAGAAATTTGAAGCCTTGGGCGGGCAAAAAAATGTAAGGATCACAAATAAGCAAATCACTGACATTTTTTAAACATCCATTTAGATGGCCAACATTTAAACAACTTGGATCATTTTATTAATGTGATATTAGTGTTGCAGCTGGTTAATAGTGTTTTGGGTATCATCGCCGTACCACGTGTACAATGGATTAGTACTCTAGGGACCCTACTTCACACCTATGACTTTACTACCTTTATAGAGGGAGCCAAAAAATTATTTTTACTCTGAATATTTCAGTAAAAACCTGAGATTTTAAAACACACCCAAAGTGTATATTTGAAATACCTTCAACTCCATTTACCTTCAAATATACACTGCCAAATGACTAATTATATTTGTAATAAATTCAAATTCCCTCTAATACCTTCAAATACAAGGTGTCAAACGGCTCCAAGCTGATTATGCAAAGATCATGAAGATATTTCTTTAGAAAGAAATATAATCAGCTATGCTTCATAGATGATTAGCTGATTGGAAGAAGAATTCACAAACTCATCTAAACTAGAAGTATAATTGGTTATGCGTACTAAATGGCTAATCAATCAAGAGAACATTCTAGATGCCAATTCTAACACATCTCTAGCAAACCAACTTCTACTTCAATAAATTCAGTAGATAATGAAGAGCTCGCAACCTACGCTACTCTAATACAACATAAAACTACTCTTTTAGCACAACCCTATCTATTATTCGTGGTAGCGGGAGGGATGTAGTCCAACAACTCGAACACAGTGTCTCATACCACCATCCTCAACTCATAAGTTGTAACACCCCGAACTTTTCAATACCCGAGTATTGAAAGTCCTCGAGTGTTAGCATGAAGTTTAACTTGATACGTACATGTGTACGACACCAACTTAGCTATCCTAACCCTACATCCATTCCCCAAGAAAAATTGAACCATTGGGAATGATCTTCTTTCATAGATCAAGCCATCTGACCATAGACTTCAAGGTAAGACTCTCTGTCATGAGATCTAACGTATGTGTCTTCCCTTAAAGGAATTGACAAATAACTCCCTATCCATAACAATTTAGATATACATTCTTTTCTAAGAATTGCTTAGAAGCACGTCTAAAACCATGTGGAGCCATTAGATTTCACAAAACCCTCATATCAGTAATAATTACGAAAGGGCCATGGGCCCCATCTTAGACGGAGCATTGGATGAACTTAACCATCTGATCAAACGTACACATGGGCGCACTTTGTTCCATGGTTCAATGATCCAGACCATTTGATCTCATGGGCCCACCTGGAAGATTTTAGGCAATGATTGGTTGACATTTATTGTATTGTTGAAATGAAAAATATCCAATGGTCCACGTCCAGAAAGCGATGTCGTTCAATAAAAGGCTTGGATCGTTCAATCAATCTGATTTTGGGACCATGGGCTTAGACAGTTTCAGCTAAGAAGTTATGATCCATGCGGTCCACCAGTTTTGTCAAATAATTTAAGGGCCTGAGCAGAAAAATAAGAGAGATAGGTGGTCCAGACGGCAATTAAAGAACGCTGGGTATTGGAGGTCCGGTACCCACCTACCATTGAAACAGTTGGGGCTTACGATGATGTTTGGGAGAAATCTATACCATCCACCAGTTTCATTGAATCAATTTAGGGCGTGAGCCTAGAGATGGTGTGGATCCAAAAATCCATTGGGTCAGACCGTAGGAAACAGTGGCTATTAAACACCCCTCTACCATTTAAACAGTTGTGGGCCATTGTGGTGGTTTTAAAAAATTCATCCCATCTACTATTTTCTCTAAGATGATTTTAGGGTGGTAATCAAAAAAAGGAAAAAAAAAAAAAAAAAAAGGGCAAATGGAAGGCACTCTCTAATTTTCTGCTGAAAAGGTGTGTGGCCATTATAATGTTTTTGAGATATCCTCCCTTTCCATTATTTTTTCAGCTCATTTTAGAGGAGGGGCCAAAAATAAGGCAGATTCAAAACTCAAGTGGGCCACACTGCGCGAGGAGATTGAAGGGGCACCGTTCAAACATTTGGGGCCACCATAATGTTTTGAGAAATCTATCCTATCCATCCAATTTTCCAAAATGATACGGTCAAACTGATGGTTGATGTGGATTTCTCACAAACATAATGGTGGCCCCACCAAACTTCGGTGAACACTGGTACGGCGCATTAACTAAGGCCAGAGTACGGTAGGATATTTTGGTCAAATACCAAAATCCGGAAATCTTTTCCTTACGGGATACGGAAAAATCTTTTTTTTTTTCTTCTAAAAAAAGATGATGTATTTTTCAAAGGGAAAGCTTTGATATAACGACAGTCAAACATTAGAAAATTACTAATATAAAATGCATAGGTGGTCAGTTCAGATGTATCAGGAACCAAAGATTACGTCCGTTTGAAACATTTTGTTTTCAACGGTTATAAATGATGCAACATCCCAAAAATGAATATTAATTATATACTGATACCGTTTGAAAACGCTAGTGCTGGTGGGTAGGATTATTCAACTAATTTGATACCGGGACTTTGACTTGGTGGTGATGGGTTTCGTGATATTAATGGACGCGGATTACGTCCTACCCCCGGCCGGATGGTAATACGTCCAGGCAGGGCTCTGTGGCGCCCACCATGATGTAAGTGTTTTATCCACACCGTTCGTTGATTTTACCATATCATTTTAAGGTATGATCCTAAAAGTGAAGCAAGTCTACAGCTCCAATGGATCACACCAAAAGAAGCTGCAGTGATAATGACACCCACTGTTGAAACCTTTCTAGGGCCACCGTGATGTTTTTTTTACCATCCAACCTATTCATAAAGTCATGTAGAAGTGAATGAAGTGAAAACACAAATATCAGATTGATTCGAAACTTCTCCAGATCTCAAGAAGTTTGGCATGGTGTACATTCAATCCCCACTTTGTGATCCAATTAAGACTTATATGTACCTTAATTTTTTTATTTTTTTAATGATATCTTAAAATGATCTGTTGCATGGATAAAAACACTTACATCACGTTGGCGCCCACAGAGCCCTGCCCAAACGGATTACTGTCCCGGCGGAGGTAAGACGTAATCTGCGTCGGATGTGGGATATTAATTATGCTGTTTACATTTGATTTGATTGCGTCCAATATCACGGCACTACTGTACAAAAAATCTAGATGAGATTCTTACAGCCTACGTGATCAATAAAAAGAGATCATGAAGCACAAGTAACATGGCCGCCAGACGCTTGTTATCGCACATAGAGAAAATCTATGAAAAAAAATCCGTGGTCATCGCACATAGAAAAAATATATGAAAAAATCCGTGGAAACGAGAGAAGCCGTATGCTCTGTAATGGCCTGAAAAAGAAATCCAATTGCTATTTTAGCAATGATGTGTCTCGCGACACAATAGTAGTAAAGTGGTTGTACACACGAGAAGTCAAAGTGAAGAGTTCTAATATGCAAGTAATTAATAATGACACGTGGCATAATATGATTTGGCCATGCATATCAAGGAATAAGAGCTTGCTTGGAAGCTTATGTTTGGAAGGCATTGGATTCCAACATTTAAATACATTGGAAATGACGTGATTTTGAAACATCAATTGCATTTGGCCACTTGAAGTTAGAATTAGAGCTGGGCATCGGACTGAGTCGGATCGGATTCGGTCCAACTCGACTTGGTTCGAAATTTACAGGGTGTGATCTGAACCCGATCAGATCCGGTGCCGGATCTCGGTCATCAGACTCGAACAGATTCGAACTCTGCTGACTTAGAACCGATCCAAGTCTGACTTGGTCAGGAAACCCGAGTCGGATCGGATTGGACAAAGTTGGGATCATTCATTTTTTCAACGGTATGAGAATCATTATTCTCATTGTTTCCTATGATGCGATGTACTTGATTACTGAATATACTTAAAATTTAATATCAATCCCTAAAATAATATGAAAAAACTAATGGACAGTGTGGATAAACCAAAAAATTCAAGACAGGCCCCACACAAGCTCACACCAGCTTATAGCTTCCTGGAGAAGCTTCAAGTCGCGTAGCTTCCTGAAGAAGCTTCAAGTACAGGGGTGTACTGACAAGCTAACAAAAGAGGGAAAAAAAACGTACAGGACCCTGGTAGCATAGGCAAAAACGAAATTATTTTTAAAGAAGAGATGTTCCGGTGCTTTCGGGTGCACTGTTAACTTATAGTGCTCCTATTTGTACCAGTTTACTTGGATCATCTAATTGATTAATCTGAATTGTCCATCAAGTCCAGAACACAATTCATGGGCTATCATGTAAAAATGGAACTAATCATATGATCCAATCATCATTGGTTAGGATTACATAAACAATAGTGATTCTTTAGAATCATAAGCAATCCATGATAGTCCTAACGAACAGATGGATTATATTTTCGATTAGACCTATTTTTGTGAAGTTAGTCTTGACTATCCATTTAAAAGGCCATTGATTGAAATAATAGAACTTGTTATATTGGCATGATATTTGCATGAGAGCCATTGAAATTAGCATCACACCTAATGAACAGTCTAGATTAACGGATTGGACTGTCTAAGTGTCCATATGCAACTACGAGCATGATATCTTATATACCCGAGAGCACTGCAGCATTTCTCTCTAAAAATAATAGCTGACACCGGCTATAGCAGCTCTAGGTACGTGTCATGCGAAGACGAGCACTAACGCTCCTTGAGCTCCGAGTTGTAAGAACGGGTGGGCCGCGGATTAGGCTACTGAAGTGACATCACCTAGTTCTGTGGGCCCCACTATGATGTATGTGTTGTATCCATACCGTCTATCATTTTGAGATATCATTTTAGAATATGAACTAAAGAATGAAGCAGATAATAATTTGTAGTGGACCCCACCACAGAAAACAGTGGGGAGAGTGATTCCCACTGTTGAAACTATCCTACGGCTCACCATAATGTTTATTTGAAATCCAACCTGTTCAAAAGTTAAAAAAGACATGAAAGAAGGGAAAACACAAATATTAGGTTGATCTAAAACTCTTGTGGATTTTAGAAGTTTTTAATGGTGGGCGTCACTGCCCCACTGTTGTCTCTGCTGGGGTCCATTGGAGCTTTGGATTTAACTCGATCGTTCTTTGGATCTTGCCCTAAAATGATCTCTCCAAATGGATGGATGGCGTGGATACAAAATATACATCATGGTGGGGGCCACAAAACTTAGTGAAGTCACTTTAGTAGCGACTCTGGCTACTAACTTGTCAGTAGCTAATCTGCACCCGATTAGAGAGAGACAGAGAGAGAGAGAGAGAGAGAGTTGCAGAGAGAGAAAGAGAGATATGAAGAGAGAAGAGAGAGAGAGAGAGATAGAGAGAGATTTACCTTGGCCGGTGGAGATTGGGATTGGGAAGATTCGGGGATTCCGGATCCAGTGCGGCGAGCATTCTTCAGGTACGGGTAGGGTAAAAAATAGGTTGCAAATGAGGGTTCGATATCTACGGGTGCAGGTAGGGAGCGAGCGTTCTTCGGGTGCAGTTAGGGTAGAGTAAAAAAAGGGGTCAGGTAAAACTTATATGTAAAAAAAAACAAATATATATATAACTTAATAAATACGGTCCGGATCGGATCAGTCCGAATCGGATCCAATCGGATCGGGTCGGTTCGGAACGGGTGCTATCCGTACCCGACCTGAAAATGTTTCGGATTTGGATGGGGCTACCTGATCCTGACCGATCCGGACCATCGGTTCTGTTCGAATCGGGTCTGATCGGGTCGGATCCACCGGATCGGATATAAAATGCCTAGCTCTAGTTAGAATGCACTGGAATCCAAACCTCATGTTTGGTAGTTTGTATCTTAGGTTCTAAATTTGATTAATTTAACCCGCTTTAATATTCTAAATTAGTATACATACATGATATTTGACAAAATGATTGTAATAAACCCATTAAATATATACTTTACTTAAAAATAAAGAAATTTGAAGCCTTGGGCGGGCAAAAAAATGTAAGGATCACAAATAAGCAAATCACTGACATTTTTTAAACATCCATTTAGATGGCCAACATTTAAACAACTTGGATCATTTTATTAATGTGATATTAGTGTTGCAGCTGGTTAATAGTGTTTTGGGTATCATCGCCGTACCACGTGTACAATGGATTAGTACTCTAGGGACCCTACTTCACACCTATGACTTTACTACCTTTATAGAGGGAGCCAAAAAATTATTTTTACTCTGAATATTTCAGTAAAAACCTGAGATTTTAAAACACACCCAAAGTGTATATTTGAAATACCTTCAACTCCATTTACCTTCAAATATACACTGCCAAATGACTAATTATATTTGTAATAAATTCAAATTCCCTCTAATACCTTCAAATACAAGGTGTCAAACGGCTCCAAGCTGATTATGCAAAGATCATGAAGATATTTCTTTAGAAAGAAATATAATCAGCTATGCTTCATAGATGATTAGCTGATTGGAAGAAGAATTCACAAACTCATCTAAACTAGAAGTATAATTGGTTATGCGTACTAAATGGCTAATCAATCAAGAGAACATTCTAGATGCCAATTCTAACACATCTCTAGCAAACCAACTTCTACTTCAATAAATTCAGTAGATAATGAAGAGCTCGCAACCTACGCTACTCTAATACAACATAAAACTACTCTTTTAGCACAACCCTATCTATTATTCGTGGTAGCGGGAGGGATGTGATAAGGTCAAGCACCATTTTCCTTAGTGAATAACTACTCTAAATCTACAGAGTTCTCTGAACTCTTCATAGAGATTCCTCGAATCCATTAGGGATAAAAGTAGGAATAATTCCTAATAAATTTGAAATAATTTGATTGATGATAAAAATAAAAATAAAATTACAACCCTTTAAATGATGAACTCAAACCTAGGACAAAGTTTTAGACTTAAACTCCAACTCAAACACCCAAAAAATGTGACTTACTATAAATAGTAAACTTACTGTTTATAAACGGCCTCCATTCCTGCTAGACTTCATGGTTTTCAGCCAAAAATAATAAGTGTCCAATATAGCCTAACCATGTTATTCTCCTAACTTTTCTTAGCCCTTTTCACGTTGGGCATGACTCCTACGACTCAAAGGATCAAAAATTATAATCGAACTAAAACTTACCACTTATAGTAAAAATGAAATTAAATGAGACTTTTGACTGTTGATCTGATGGAATCTCGCAAATCCGACATAGGCACCCCGATATAGTGGGGCTAGTTGGCTCAAGTCCCCAAAATCATATATAATGTGTTGAAAAACACATTCCGGTTTGTGAGATATGATTGATTTAAGGTCCTAATGGTCTAGATCATTTTTGCCTCCGATCGAGCCTTCTTTGGTCCATCTTTGCCATGAAAGTGTTTGCAACCCACTCTACATCAGTTCATTTGTCATGGACACTCATTATTAGTATTGTTATTCTTCAATCTAACTCCTTAACTACCAAGCCACTGTAATAATGCAAAACTAAACCATACTGAGTATATTAGAATAAGGTAGCTAGGCATCTTATGTTTAGGATCATGCCGTCAGATTTAAAAAGATCTCCAAGTCTTGAATAGGTGGACATTTGGGATATCTTTTCATGCATTTAGGATTCCATTCAACCATCTTGTTACGAGGTTCGATCAAGCTACAAACAGATTGTCGTTTAATTATGGCTGCCTCGCTACAAAGTTCAATTGAACAATGAAGAGGCGGTTGTTTCATAACAACTTTGTTTACAGAGTGAGGATCAAAGCAACAAATGATTTCCACATCTATCTTGTTATGAAGGATTCAAATTGACGAATAGGTTTGTCACCCCATTAATCTTCTCACCATAAAGTACATGGCTGAGTGATGAACCGTTGATTGTTTTCCAAATGATCGACTCCCATGAAACTTAGCCGTGAAGGGTAACAAATTAATTATCATTTTCCAATGATTGTCTTGATATGAAACCTATATGAATGCACTGTCGAAAATCCACTCACTACAAACTGTCTAGCCACTGAATCCGGTTATGCACGACGAACAGACAATTACTATAGCGAGTGTATAGTCACAAAGCTAACTGTGTGACAAAGAGATGTACACTCCTTCCCATGAACCATGATTGTCTTACATAACAAACCCCAGCCCACGATAAATGTATCATCGTTCCTAACGAACGTTCAACCATGAAGCCAACTAAGTAGGCGATTTAGCTCTTGTCCTTAACGACCTTCTTGCTACTAACAGGCAATTATTTTTTACAACTGTTTCATCACAAATTGTTTGTTATTAGTTATTTCTTTTTCTTTTTATTATTTACTTTTCCAACTAAGTATAGTTAAAACTCATTTATTTAATTAATCAACTTTTGACATAATCTTAATCTTTTTAATTATATTCTCTTTATTGAACAATGTAAACTTTCACACACTTAATTTAAAGTATTTTTTTAAAGGAAAAAAGAATTCATTAAAAGAATAAATTATTCTCTTTACAAACCCCTTGATTCAACACAATAAACGATTAGAGTAATCAGGACAATCTTCATAAATCTAGTTCTAATCTAACTATCTAGGCGTGTAGGGTAACAAATAGGTTCTCATATACCATCTTGGCGTGTAGGGTCAAAAAGAGGTATGAGTTGAGCCATAATCAACTCTGGCACAATTGATACACCCAGCACACATAACTCGTGTGATGCTTTCCAAACCAACAAAGGCGTTACACATATAACATTTCTAGGCGCATACGTATCGAAAGTCATATTTAGGGGTGTACATCGAGTCGAACTGAGTCGAGCTGTGCGGTAAATTCCACCTCATGGTATGTTACACCATCCATGGGACTTCACTATGAAACATCTGTTAATCCAAGCCGTGGACATACCTAACAAATATGAACCATAATTTTAGGAAATCCCTCAAGCAACCTCGGACCGCAAGAAGACTCAGGCCAAGCACGGGAGCACCACCATACAGGTGATGACCTTCCCCTTGGGCTTTCCATTTCCAAATTAGCTAAACCTAGTTTTCACTAAATTATCAGTATTATGATACTTGCTTTCACTATATGATAGGCTCACATGCTAGATAATCCTTGAACAATGATCACTATTCACATGATTTGGTAGTATATCCTCAGTAGTTATTAACTCATGATGCTTCCTTACATGCCTTATTTGAAGTCATATGTTGTCACATGTTAACATGATTTGCCTCTATACATAACCTTTTGATGCTACACATGGAGGATTCCATGATTGTATGCAAGCCACACTTGGGATGTAATTAGCCAAAATGTGTGGGAAATAGGGACCTTGAACTAGTGTCATTTTGATCAAGGTATCCTATTAGAACATCCCAAGGTGGAGGACCTCATGGCCTCGGATGGTGGTAATGGGACACTATGCCCGAGCCGTCGGCCTACGTTGGGCTCTAAGCTCCCCGTAGTGACCATTGAGTTACTTAAATTGGCTGATTGTAACTGGATTAATAATGACTGGCTAATCATGCATTCATAGCATATTGGCGATGATGGATGGCTATTCTGGATGTTGTAGCACGTGCCTTAGTATTGTTAGGGTATCGTTTTGCTAGCTCACAGACCATCAACCATCGGCCCCTGTTCCGACTGGATGATCATTCCCAGGTCGATGATTGCATGGGTGACGAGCCCAAGTCCGACTGGATGTGCATCCCCAGGTCGATGTGCATTCATACATACATGCATCTAATAAGACTGCATATTGTTTGTTTTGGATTACTGCTTGTTTTCCTTTTAACTATGTTTGCTAAGGCGGGGATGTGTAATCTTGAGGAGAATTCATACTGAGCTGGCCATTCATCCATCAAATATACAACCGTACAGGTAGTGCAGGTGGCCCCATATATTGGTGAGGAGCAGGCTATGGTTGATAAAAGTGCATGATTCTATTTGCTAAGGGTCGCTACAGGATTTCACAATTCAAGATTGTTGCAGTTTACCTTGTTTCACATGTAATATTATGTCATTTTGTATTCGTAAGAATGTGGACATTGGTTTGTATCAGTCATTATGGGCAACCACTTGTATATTCTAAATGAAAATTGAAACTTCCTTTTTAGCTTACTTGTCCATTCTATGCTCATCTGCTTACTCTGATAAAGAAAAAAAAATACTCGAATTTGACCATCCTTTAAGGTTAACACTCGTATTTTTGGGAAACGAGTCATATACTCGGGTCCTGAAAACACGGGGCGTTACAGGTGGTATCAGAGCATAGTTTGGATAAACTTGGCCTAAAAGTAGGAATAATTCCTAATAAATTTGAAATAATTTGATTGATGATAAAAATAAAAATAAAATTACAACCCTTTAAATGATGAACTCAAACCTAGGACAAAGTTTTAGACTTAAACTCCAACTCAAACACCCAAAAAATGTGACTTACTATAAATAGTAAACTTACTGTTTATAAACGGCCTCCATTCCTGCTAGACTTCATGGTTTTCAGCCAAAAATAATAAGTGTCCAATATAGCCTAACCATGTTATTCTCCTAACTTTTCTTAGCCCTTTTCACGTTGGGCATGACTCCTACGACTCAAAGGATCAAAAATTATAATCGAACTAAAACTTACCACTTATAGTAAAAATGAAATTAAATGAGACTTTTGACTGTTGATCTGATGGAATCTCGCAAATCCGACATAGGCACCCCGATATAGTGGGGCTAGTTGGCTCAAGTCCCCAAAATCATATATAATGTGTTGAAAAACACATCCCGGTTTGTGAGATATGATTGATTTAAGGTCCTAATGGTCTAGATCATTTTTGCCTCCGATCGAGCCTTCTTTGGTCCATCTTTGCCATGAAAGTGTTTGCAACCCACTCTACATCAGTTCATTTGTCATGGACACTCATTATTAGTATTGTTATTCTTCAATCTAACTCCTTAACTACCAAGCCACTGTAATAAAGCAAAACTAAACCATACTGAGTATATTAGAATAAGGTAGCTAGGCATCTTATGTTTAGGATCATGCCGTCAGATTTAAAAAGATCTCCAAGTCTTGAATAGGTGGACATTTGGGATATCTTTTCATGCATTTAGGATTCCATTCAACCATCTTGTTACGAGGTTCGATCAAGCTACAAACAGATTGTCGTTTAATTATGGCTGCCTCGCTACAAAGTTCAATTGAACAATGAAGAGGCGGTTGTTTCATAACAACTTTGTTTACAGAGTGAGGATCAAAGCAACAAATGATTTCCACATCTATCTTGTTATGAAGGATTCAAATTGACGAATAGGTTTGTCACCCCATTAATCTTCTCACCATAAAGTACATGGCTGAGTGATGAACCGTTGATTGTTTTCCAAATGATCGACTCCCATGAAACTTAGCCGTGAAGGGTAACAAATTAATTATCATTTTCCAATGATTGTCTTGATATGAAACCTATATGAATGCACTGTCGAAAATCCACTCACTACAAACTGTCTAGCCACTGAATCCGGTTATGCACGACGAACAGACAATTACTATAGCGAGTGTATAGTCACAAAGCTAACTGTGTGACAAAGAGATGTACACTCCTTCCCATGAACCATGATTGTCTTACATAACAAACCCCAGCCCACGATAAATGTATCATCGTTCCTAACGAACGTTCAACCATGAAGCCAACTAAGTAGGCGATTTAGCTCTTGTCCTTAACGACCTTCTTGCTACTAACAGGCAATTATTTTTTACAACTGTTTCATCACAAATTGTTTGTTATTAGTTATTTCTTTTTCTTTTTATTATTTACTTTTCCAACTAAGTATAGTTAAAACTCATTTATTTAATTAATCAACTTTTGACATAATCTTAATCTTTTTAATTATATTCTCTTTATTGAACAATGTAAACTTTCACACACTTAATTTAAAGTATTTTTTTAAAGGAAAAAAGAATTCATTAAAAGAATAAATTATTCTCTTTACAAACCCCTTGATTCAACACAATAAACGATTAGAGTAATCAGGACAATCTTCATAAATCTAGTTCTAATCTAACTATCTAGGCGTGTAGGGTAACAAATAGGTTCTCATATACCATCTTGGCGTGTAGGGTCAAAAAGAGGTATGAGTTGAGCCATAATCAACTCTGGCACAATTGATACACCCAGCACACATAACTCGTGTGATGCTTTCCAAACCAACAAAGGCGTTACACATATAACATTTCTAGGCGCATACGTATCGAAAGTCATATTTAGGGGTGTACATCGAGTCGAACTGAGTCGAGCTGGCCGCAACTCAACTCGGCTTGACCACTAGCTGACCTTAGCTCGAACTCAACTCAGCTCGATTCTGTTCGATCAGCAGCTCGGGCCAGTTCGAGCCGAGTTTGAGCCAAGATTTAGTCGAGTTTGCCATTGCAGCATTTTCATAAACACCCAGACTGCACCTTCAAAATCTCACTGTATTTGAGACAGAAGCAATGGATATACAAGTATTTTATCAAACACCTTCTAAGCAACATATAAATTAAGGAAATAAAAAAGGTGTTGGTTTCATATACATACCTTCCTTGCCACCCGCCACACTTCTTTGAGTTGTTTCATCAAACACTTGGTGAACAACATCAATATCAAAGTAAACAAGTCACCGAACTAGTTTGATCCGAGGTTGATTCAAGCTAGGTTCGATTTGAGTCAGAGTTGAGCTGGGCGAGCTCAAACTCATTTTCAAGCTCAAAAAATTAGCTTGACTCGGCTCAAACTCAGCTTCAAACCGAGTCGAATCGAGTTTTTCCAGTCGAGTCGAGCGAGCTAATCGAGCTAGCTCGGTTCGTGTACACCTCTAGTCATATTCCGTCCGAACATCAATGATACCCTTTTTGGGTTTTGGATTTGGTCTGAGAGTCATATTCAATCACTTCTATGTTCCTGTGGTGTGGTCAACTTGAGATTTAGATCTACCTTGTTTTTTGGATCAACCCCTAAAATGATCTCAAAAAATGAATGGACGGCGTGGATAAAACAAATACATCATGGTGGGCCCACAGAGTACCGACCACTAGCCAAACCGCCTCCAACGCAAACTGATTCAAATGCTATTGTGGCACGTAGATCCAAGATCCAATCCATCCATCAGGTCCGTCCAACCTTCTACATGTTTCCACAAATGATAAATCTGATCCATGCAATTGGAATAAATAGAAAACCGACTGTGATTCAACATGAAGATGTGGCCATTTAATGATCACTTCAGCCTTATTTTCCTATGAAGTTATCAAACAGAGTGGGGTCTACCATTTGAATCGTACGGATATCCTAAACAAATGGTACATGGGTGGAAAGGCATGGATGGACGACGAGTGTACACCCGGCCGCGTGTGAACATCCACATGCATGCACTATTTCTGATCCAGTGCACTAGTTGGCTGTACATTCCAATGATCCAGACCGTCCATTAAGTTCAGCATACCTTCCATGGCCTACATTATGAAAATCACCCTTAAAAAAGAAGAAGAAGAAGATCCAATCCGTCCATATATATATATATTTCCAAGCTATGAATGGGATGGTCCATACTACATACCAACTTTTTTGAGAACTCATCATATGTGATGAGTCTCGAAAATCTGAACGGTCCACATGAAGCAGAACCTCATGAAACCTCCTGGCATGAATTTTTACTTTGAACCAACACTTTGATGGGCCATGAAAAATACAAATAGTTTCTTCCCTTGATTTGAATTTCTCTTTTCTATGGTCCACCAGAATCTTATATCAGGGTGAAAATTCACCTCCTAAGGTTTCATGAGATTCCGCAGCTTATGGACCGTTCAGATTCGTCACAAATGACACGTGTGCAAAGGTGCCCACGTGCGTAGGTGCGTAGGTGGGCATGCCTATATATATATATATATATATATATATATTTCCAAGCTATGAATGGGATGGATAGGATTTTATGAAAATCATGACTCATTAGAAACATAAGGAATCCATGGGCCACAACAAATAGACGGATCAGAATGCTAATTGGGCCTACATTATTTCCATAATCTTGACTGTATATGGACTGTTTAATCTAATGGTTAGAATCATTATATCCGTGTGATTTTTAGATGCTAGTCCATGAAATGTGTGATGGACCTAATGGACGGCCTATATTAATCAATTGGACTATTGAACTGTCCTAATGCATCTATGAGAGCACTAGACCATTAGACGGGAGCGGATCAGGTGAGACCCCGACCTCACCCAAGACGATGCTTCCCTTACGGTGGGCCCACCTTGATGTATCTATCCTGCATCCTCTCTGTCCATCCGTTTTTTCTAATGATTTTAGAGAATTATGCAAAAAATGAAGCAGATCAAATAATTAAATGGACCATAGCAGTGGTGATTGAACATCCTACCATTAAAAACTTCTTAGGGCACACCTTAATGTTTTCCTAGCACTTCTTTTCCATCCAATCCGTTGATTAGGTCACATAATAATCATTGAAGGGAAAAACAAATATCATTTTGATCTAAAACTTTTGTGGCCCATTAATAGTCAATCACCACTGTTTCCTATGTTATGGTCCACCTGTTAATTGAATCTACTTCATTTTTGGGACAATGACCTAAAATGATACGAAAAAACGGATGGATAGCGTGATACATAATACATATATCAAGGTGGGCCTCACGGTAAAGGCCGCACGGTCTTGGATGAGTCCGGGGTCTCACCTAATCCCCTCGCTGATGAGGGACAGCGAAGGACTATGGATTCGGTAGTGATCCCTCCAGTACCCACCTCAGTGCTGGAAAAGTTTTGTGGGCCTTACCATGTGTATGTGTTTTATCCATGCTGTCCATCAACTTTTCCAGTTCATTTTAGAGCATGACCCAAAAAATGAGGCAGATGCAAATCTCAGGTCGACCACACTACATGAAAAGGTGGTGATTGAATGCCCGCCGTCAAAAACTTCCCAGGGCTAACTGTAATGTTTATTTTCCATCCAACCTGTTGATTAGGTCACACAGACCTGGAAGAAGGCAAGACACAATTATAAGCTTGATCCAAGTTTTTTAATGGTGGGCGTTTAATCATCATTTTTTCCTTTGTTGTGGTTCACCTGAGGTTTGTATCTGTCACGTTTTTTTAGATAATATCATAGAATGAGGAGAAAAAATGGATAGACGGTGTGGATAGAACATATACATCATGGTGGCCCCCACAACTTTTACACAACCTATGTCGGAAGTGGAGTTGTCAATCCCGAATCCGAGACCGATGGCAGTAGCCATCCAAATACAGATGTGGCATGTGGCCTACCTGTGCAAGATCCAGGCCATTCGTTTTGTAGGTTCCGGGGAAAAAGACCTGGCTGGTCCACTTGCCATGTCGACAGATGTGTTGAGAGGAATGGACGGTCAGGAAAAAAGGACGGTCAATCCATATTCGACGTAAACGTTTTATAACTTGTGAATGGATTATTGGGACCATCAGATTATAATAACTTGTACGTACGATACATCCGCAGAAGGGCTGGCAGGATGAACGATGAGGATCTTCTGTATGTAAGCCAATGCAGAGGCCTTTCGCCCGAAGGACATCAGCATTTCGTGTCACCGACACCTAAGGTATTCACTGCCAGCTCCATGCTGGTTCCTGAGGAACTATAGTTAGGCAACCGGCCGGGCTAAGCCCAGCCCACATGGTTGAAAGTAGGTCCACATCCCACCTGGGCTGGTGATGGGCTAAGAAGTGCAGCCTTAGTCCCGCCATAGAGGGCTGGGCCCAAGTCAGAGCCCAATCCCAAAGGTCGACCCACCATGATGTTTGTGAGAAAATCACTCACCCATGGCTCTTCTGAGTTATGTCTGGACATGAGGTAAAAACGAGGCAGATATAAAACTCAAGTGTGCTACACGACATGGAACAATAAGGAAATGTTTATTATTGAAACCTCACATGGTTCTACCATGATGTTCATATTTCATTCTAATCATTAACAAGGTTATTCCTAGTGGAACCTTACTGGGGTCTACCATGATGTTTATATTTCATCCGTATCACTCATAAGGTCATGCCTAGTGGGATGAAATATTTCATCCTCATCATTCACCGGGGGTGTTTGGGGCAAGGTATTAGATGGGATTAGGTGGAATAAAATATTTACATTTAGTCCTGCTCAAATTCTATCCATCATTTGAGGAGGATAAGAAAGGTTGAGATTAGGTAAGATGGAATTGCATTTGATCCTGTGGATTCGCATTGGATCCCTGTGCAAGATTTTTATAGATTTTAAAATTCACTACACATCTGGGCCCCATATTGACGCTTGCATTTATCCATGCCATCCATCCACATACATTGTTTACACCACATCTGTTGTGATTTTGGTCCATTGATTACAATTTCATGGTCCACCAAGATTTTGCTTAATTCAGTCCACCAAACATGATATTTGATGGCTAACATACCTCATTATTTTCAGATATGCAATCATTGTGTAATAAATATGTGAATCCCATCTGATACAATTCAATACCATTTTAATCCATGGACCAAACATGCCATAAGGATATTCCTAACGGGGTGAACTGAAAACACAGAAATATTATCCTAATACAAAATTCACGTGGCCTAATAAATGTTTCAACGGTCCTCTGGTGCAGCTCACGGGAGTTTTATATCTCACTATCGGACTATGTCCTAACATAATTTGATAAAACGAATGAATGTGATGGATTTCTCACAGACATCAACCTAAGTTCTCACCGAAGGAACTTTATGCCAAAGGGTTTCACAAGCAATCCGTGTCCAAAAGGTTTCACAGGCAATACGTGTCCAGTGATTTTCTATCCCAGATTTGGAGGGAGAGGATTAGGTGCGGCCTTTATTGCCAGGCATGATCTCAAAATTTAAGCACATCCAGTAGGCCCTAGGAAGGTTTCAACGGTGCTTGCCAATATCCCCACTCTTTCCTGTTATGTGGCCCACTCGAGCTTTGGATATACTTAAATTTTTGGATCATGACTTCAAATGGGCTGTTACAACGGATGGACGGTGTGGATAAGATGCATACATCAGGTCCCTAGGCCCAACAGAGTTTACCGAGAGAGAGAGAGAGAGAGAGAGAGTTTTCTGACAAGTGGGGCCATTGGTTCGGTGATCCAGACAATTGGATTGTTGCATCTCACCATGGATAGACCATGACCAAAATGTATCTTTACCGGACATCCTAAAATTTTGATTTTTGGGCTTGGAAATAGACGGTTAAGAAGAAAAGAAGCCCAACATTGGTGGCTAGGATCTAAATATGTGGGAGATATTTGGAGATTGGCCATCCACAGTAGGACCGAAAAAACCAATAGTCTGGATTATCGGACCAGGGGCCAACATGTGGGAAGTGAAAACTCAATATGATGTGAAAAGCCTCATTTTTTTTAATCTAACCGTCCATTCCATTGAAGATGTAAGAACAACATGATGTCTGGTACAGGATGATCACTATGCCTAGATATAACCTAATGAATGGTCCGGATCTCACACAAACATGCCAGATGGCACGTGTGAGGAGGGTTGGATTCACTCGTTAACTTCAATTGAGGTGCACCGCGGGCCACAGAGAGATCAATAGTCAAGAAAAAATTATATGATACGCGACGTGAGATTTCTCACAGCATACACGCTTTCTTAGTTCTGACAAATGGAACGTACGATGCTACAATCCAGACCGTTGGTACGTTAGATCTTATTAATGGAAGCATAGCAAGATATCTTACTGATTGGGCCATGTAAGAGTCGAATATCAGGACTTTTTAATCCGAATGTTGACCACTGCTGTATTCCTCCTCTCAGCCATCTATCCATCAGCCACAAATCAAAGGGTTACGATTTTCTGTGGGACACAACAGCTCCAATTTCCAGGATTACCGAATGGTGGGACCCACCTGTCAGATTACTTCCATAAAATCCTGCCACGTATCATATGATTCCTCCGTTTAAAATAAAATTTTTTTAAAAAAGAAAGAAAGTGGACAGCACTGTTCCCAGTCAGTCAACAGCACAGACAACCACACCTTTTGATATAAAACAGCATCTAACCGTTAAAAAATAGGTGGAATACTCTGTTCATCCCTAAAGAAATTGGTGGGGTCCACCACACCCTTCACGCGTGCCAATCTCAAAAAGTTACCGTTGAAATATCTCCTGCCCCACTCCAGAGCATCAGAGTAGCTGAAATTACCTTTCCCATTCCCACCCAAATCAAGATCCCTGTAGTTGATATATGCAGCCCTTGGATTCTTTGAAACATGTGGGCCCACATATCCGTACAATCTCCTAATCCAATCCACACATCTCTTATCCTCTCCTACACCATTCC
The DNA here is from genome assembly GCF_029962835.1 of Magnolia sinica. Lineage (NCBI taxonomy): Eukaryota > Viridiplantae > Streptophyta > Magnoliopsida > Magnoliales > Magnoliaceae > Magnolia > Magnolia sinica. The sequence continues at coordinate 7,664,563 of NC_080584.1, read as the reverse complement.
AACTCACCCTATACTGTATATTATACAGATACCCTCTCCTATATGGGAAAGCAATCTCAGCCGTTGAAATCTCATCCATCCTCCCACCCAAAGGATCTATGATCATCAACACATTCTCCTCCTCCATAAACCTCTCCCAGATCATCTCTAGCCCAAATTGAGAAATGGGTTCTTCCAGAAAGTCAGATTTTCCCTTGAAAAAGTTCTTTTTTCTCCGATTTCGATCCAAAAGAACCTCAATCGGATCAGATTTTCCATATGGGTATCCAGCAAAATACAAGACTGATTGAATCCATGACATTCCCAAACAGTCATTTACCTTCAAACCCAATTCAGGAAAACTCTCTCCCATCAATGGTAGGAGTTCTTCCACAGTCCCAAGAAACAAGGAGTTGAATTCAACTTGTAATGTCCTTGATCTTGGGCCCACTTCATTGGATGGTTTGATGGCTACTCTGATGAAGAGATTTTCATTGAATTTGTATGCAATCTGTTGCCATCTTTCCACAAGCTTGATTGCACCTTGTTCTAAGCTTTTTTGGACGGTGAAAACAGTCACAGTAGGTGGGACATACACTAACCTGATCTTCCATGAGAGAATTACACCGAAGCTGGACGCTCCACCGCCTCTGATGGCCCAGAACAGATCCTCACCCATGGATTTCCGATCATGGATCCGTCCATCGGCGTCGATCAAATAGGCATCGACGACGTTATCAGCCGCCAGGCCGTATTTTCTCATCATGGTCCCAATCCCGCCACCGCTGATGTGGCCGCCGACGCCGACGGTGGGGCAGAGCCCAGCCGGGAAGCCATGAGAGCCGCTCTTTTGCGCGATCGTGTAGTAGAGTTCGCCGAGTGTTGCTCCAGATTGGACCCATGCCGTGCTTTCTGCAAGATCGACGGTGATCGAGTGGAGATTGACGAGATCGAGGATGATGAACGGTTGATTGGGGAGAGAGAGGTAGGATAGCCCTTCGTAGTCGTGGCCGCCGCTTCTGATTCTGATGTTCAGGGCATGGGTTTTGGAGCAGATGATGGATGCTTGGATGTGGGATGCATTTGTGGGTGTGATGATGAAGAGAGGTTTTGGGGTTGTGGGGCCTAGGAATCTGAGGTTTTGGATGGAAGATTGGAGGGTTGAGATGTAGGAAGAGGTGTTTGGAGTGTAGATGAGTTGGGAAGCTGTGGAGGGAGTTGGAAAATGGGAGGAAAGGCATTGAAGGAAGTTGTTTTGGATGGGGATTGAAACAGTGGAGGAAGCTGAGAGAAAGAGGAGAGAGATCAGAGCAAGGTATGATGAAGAGACTGATAGGCCCATTTGAGATGGTTTGATTCTGATCGTTGATTGCTCAAGCTGTTACATATTGGGATTTTATGGCCGCAACGGCATGTCAGATTCCAGCTGCCAGATGTTTTTGTTTAGAGAAACTTGGGACCGTAGACCCCACCTTTTATCCAGCTGATTTTACGAAACACTACAAACTTTGTTTTAGAACTTAGACTTGCACGTGCAGACCGAACTTCGCGACGAAAATACCCTTCCTTTTTCCATATTCTTCGTTACACTTAGCGAAAAAACATGTGCTTACAGCCATACACTCTCTTGGAACGAAGAACTGAAGTACAAAGGGTTTTCCTCTCATTTTCTTGAATGAAATCTTTGCCAAGCATCTAAATACCATTATTCTACGTTTGCCAATTTTCATCTTGGCTAGTGTTACGTGAAATCCCACGAACTGGTTGTATCTCCTTGAAAAGGTTCAAAATATTCCCTCACTACAAAGCACCTCTCTTCAACCTGCATTTGACCGGTACTGTGGCAGTCGGAATTACAAATCTCGAATAAAAACGTTACACTCGTACAATGGTATTGCATGCGAAGTTCGGTCAATTCTATGTGTTAAGCTTAGTCAATTTCATGCGTTAGGCTTAATTAATTTTATGCATTGATCGATCAAATCCATGTCAAACTCACTCAATTCAATTTGAAGCTCACTCAATTCCATGTTAGGGCTCACTTGATCTCATGCTAGGCTCACTGAATTCCATGTTTACCCTACTCAATTTTATGCTAGGATCACTCAATTTAATATTTGCCCAGCTTATTTTCATGGTAGATAAGGTCAATTTAATGTTTGCCTCGATAAATTTCATGCTAGGATCGCTCAATTGACTGTTTTCTCAGCTTTATTTTATGGTAGATAAGGTCAATTTAATGTTTGCCTCAATAAATTTCATGCTAGCATCGTTCAATTTAATATTTGCCCAGCTTTATTTCATGGTAGATAAGGTCAATTTAATATTTGTCTCGATAAATTTCATACTAGGATCGCTCAATTTAATGTTTGTCTGGCTCAATATTATCCTATGCTCGCTCAATTTACAGTTTGCCTATTCAATATCCATGCAATGCTCGCTCAATTTAATGTTTGCCCCGCTCAATATTATGTTATGCTCTCTCGATTTAATGTTTACTTGCATAGCTGAATTTACAGTTTGCCCATTCAAAATTCATGCTTGCCCCGCTCAATTTCATGCTTGCCCCACTCAATTCCTAGTTTGCCCCGCTCAATTTCATGTTTGCCTTGTTCAATTTCATGCTTGCCCCGCTCATTTTCAGGTTGCCCCACTCAATTTTATGTTTGCTCCGCTCAATTTCATGCTTGCCCAGCTCAATTCCTAATTTGCCCCGCTGAATTTCATGCTTGCCTCACTCAATTCCTAGTTTGCCCCGCTAAATTTCATGCTTGCCCCGCTCAATTCCTAGTTTGCCCCGCTCAATTTCATGCTTTCCCCGCTCCGCTTAATTTCATGCTTGCCCCACTCAATTCCTAGTTTGTCCTGTTTAATTTCATGCTTGCCTCGCTCAATTCTTAGTTTGCCCCGCTGAATTTTATGCTTGCCTCGCTCAATTCCTAGTTTTTCCTGCTGAATTTTATGTTTGCCCCGCTCAATTCCTAGTTTGCCCTGCTCAATTTCATGTTTCCCCGCTCCGCTTAATTTCATGCTTGCCCCGCTCAATTCCTAGTTTATCCTGATTAATTTCATGCTTACCCCGCTCAATTCCTAGTTTGCCCCGCTCAATTTCATGCTTGCCCCGCTCAATTCCTAGTTTGCCTCGCTCAATTTCATGCTTTTTCCCCGCTCAATTTCCTGCTTGCCCCATTCAGTTCCTAGTTTGCCCCGCTCAATTTCATGTTTTCCTCACTCAATTCCTAGTTTTCCTTGCTCAATTTCATACTTGCCCCGCTCAATTCCTAGTTTGCCCCGCTCAATTTCATGTTTGCCCCGCTCAATCTTCAGTTTGCCCCGCTGAATTTCTTGTTTGCCCTGCTCAAATTGATGATTTGCCCTACTGATTTTCATGTTTGCCCCGCCGAAGTTCTAGTTTGCCTCGCTGAATTTCATGTTACTCCCGCTGAATTTCTTATTTGCCCCGCTAAATTTTTATTTTGCCCCGCTCAATTTTCAGGTTGCCCTACTGAATTTTATGTGTGCCCCGCTCAAACTGATAATGCTTCCCTCACTCATGACATAGATGAAGAGCGATCACCGGCAAACCACCAGTAAGCTGGCATGTGCTCTGGTTATTAGCCGCATTGAATAATGCCTAGGGTTGAGGCCACGTGATATTATCTTTGCCATGCAAGATAAATATAATATTCGTATCAGTTATTGGAAGGCATGGAAAGCTAGGGAGCTTGCAATTAATCACGTGATGGAGTCTTATGAAGATTCCTACAATCAACTCCCTTTGTATTTGCATGAGTTGAGGAGGGCCAACCCAGGGACAGTTACTGTCGTGCTTGTTAACCAATAGACTTGCAGGTTCGAGAGATGTTTTGTAGCTCTCGGACAATGCATTCGAAGTTTTTAGAAATCATTGCGGAGAGTATTGGTCATTGACGGGACACACTTAAAGGGCAAATGCAAGGGTGTTCTATTCATCGCCACGGCTTTAGATGGGGATAATCATATATTTTCAGTTGCGTTTGGCATCAGGGAATCAGAGAACAACAGTAGTTGGAATTGGTTCCTTACCTACCTTAACGATATGTTAGGGTCTGTGGAGGGTCTTGTTATTATATCCGACCGACATAAAGGTCTAATGAAAGATGTTCCTCAAGTCTTCCCACATGCAATCCATGGGTATTGCATGTACCACATCTACAAAAACTTGGTAGACACTTTTAAGGACAAGTCGTTGGAGATGTATTACTGGAGGGCAGTGAAGACTTGTAGGAGGACCGTTTTTGAAAAAATAATGCCTGATATCGAAATGGCCAATCCTCTGGTACATGCATGGCTGACAGAAATCGGGTACGAGAGATGGGCATCTTCACACTTTCCAAGAAGAAGATTCAACTTGGTCACGACAAACATATCTGAGTGCGTTAATGCCCTTTTCAAAGAAGCATGCGAATACCCCGTTACGAAATTGATAGAGGCTGTAATATTGAAGATACATGAATTATTTTACAACAGACGAGAATCTACGGCATCATTTGTGGGTCCATTAACACCATAGGCGGAGTAACAATTAAAGGATATTGTGCAGAAGGCGCGAGATGTTCACTGCCATGCTATTTCTCAAGATGAGTACTATGTTGTTGGAGATTATAACGATACGGTGAAGCTCAGTGAATTTTCATATATATGTTGTGAGTTTGGCGTGAAGGGGTACCCTTGTATGCATGTCCTGTCAGCCTGCATAAACTACAATCTTCCTCACCACTCATACTGCTCCCCAATTTACATAGTGCATAATTACCTAGTCACGTATAGTGAATCGGTGTATCCAGTACGTGACAATAGCGAGTGAAAAATTTCAGGGCATGCTTTAAATTGATGGCTCATGTTTGCCCCGCTAAAATGAAATTGATGGCTCATTTTAAGGCATGCTTCAAAAAATGAAGTAGATTTAGGCCCAAGCTAAAGAGCTGGAAGTGGCTGCAACAATCTGTGCCAAGGTCGAGACCTTATAGAAGGCCCTGAGGGTCTCCTTTTCCTCTTTGTTAATTCAGGTTTCTTTATTATTGCTTTGATTTCTTATAACTCCATGCTATTTCACTTTTTCCCTTCAATTTGAACACTAAAAGGAAACAATTTGTTTGTCTCACATCTGATAACTTTTCAATGTAAGAGGGATGTTTAGTTCATAAATTTAGTTCTTCCATTGACTATCGGAAAATGATGTCTGTAAAGTTTCTGTTCCCTCACTTGTAGGTCAATTAAACATCCATTCCTTGCTAATAATGGCAGTTTTCCTCGCTGAATGCAAACGATTGCACAAGCAGAGAGAATGCAAACGATTTGTTACGTCTTGTCTAATAAATGAAAAGCCACCCAATTTTCAAGAGTATATTAGGTGCACCCCAACCTCACTTAGAGTAATGCAACCCTTACCATGAGGCATTTTTACAAACACCTGAACTGCAACTTAAAAAACCCACTATTTTACAAATAAAGACAATGGTTTTACAGGTGTTTTATCAAACACCTTTTTTAAGTAACATAAAAACCAAAAAAAAAAAAGAGAGAAAAAAGGTATTTGTTTAATGTACATGTTTGCCCCACTAAATTTTCGATTTGCCTCGCTGAATTTCTATTTTGCCCGCTCGATTTCATGTTTGCCTCGCTGAATTTCTAATTTGCCCCGTCAATTTCATGTTTGCCCTGCTCAATTTCTCGTTGGCCCCTCTCAATTTCATGTTTGCCTCGCTCAATTTCATGTTTGCCCCGCCGAATTTCTACTTCGCTCCGCTCAATTTCTAGTTTGCCCGCTCAATTTCTTGTTGGCCTCGCTCAATTTCATGTTTGCCCCACTCAATTTCATATTTGGCCCGCTCAATTTCTAGTTTGCCCTGCTCAATTTTCAGTTTGCCCTGCTGAATTTCTAGTTTGCCCCGCTCAATTTCATGTTTGTCCCGCTGAAATTCATGTTTGCCCCACTTAATTTCTAGTTTGCTCCGCTCAATTTCTTATTTGCCCCGCTCAATTTTCGGTTTGCCCTGGTCAATTTCATGTTTGCCCTGCTGAAATTCATGTTTGCCCCGCTCAATTTCTAGTTTGCCCTGCTCAATTTGATGTTTGCCCCGCTGAATTTCTCGTTAGTCCCGCTCAATTTCATGTTTGCTCCACTTAATTTCATGTTTGCCCCGCTCAATTTTTGGTTTGCCCCGCTCAATTTCTAGTTTGACCTGCTCAATTTTCAGTTTGCTCCGCTTAATTTCTAGTTTGCCTCGCTCAATTTCATGTTTGTCCCACTTAATATATAGTTTGCCCCGCTTAATTTCATGTTTGCCCTGCTCAATTTTCAATTTGCCCCGCTGATTTTCTAGTTTGCCCCGCTCAATTTTTAGTTTGCCCCGTTCAATTTTTAGTTTGCCCCACTCAATTTCATGTTTGCCCCGCTGAATTTCTAATTTGCTATGTTCAATTTTATGTTCGCCCCACTCAAAAGAGATCAAAGTTACATGGGCCCCACAATTATGTACTTATTATATCCACAACGTTCATCCATATTTCAAGATCATTTGGGAGCATTATAAAAAAAAAGAATCATATCCAAAGATAAATTGTACTACACCACAAAGAGTAGTAGGAAAATTGATTTTCACCGTTAAAAATTTTGTAGGGCCCACCATAACATATGGTAAATCAAGTAACTAATTTTGGTTTAGAAGATATTCTTATTATATGAACAAAGAAAGAAATACAAAAAATAGGAGAGAAATTTTATTTTTATATGCTTATATATACATATTTATATAAATATGTGTTAAAGAAAAATGTAGGTAGAATAAAATTCTTCTTGTAAAAAAAATTTAAAAATTTAAAAAAATTTCAAAAAAAAAGTGCACAGGATATGGCTTTAGCTACGGTTATAATTCGTAACTATAGGCCTTTTGTTTGAATTGGTGATGAATCGCAGATTACGCAATCCATCCCCAAATCCTACAACGAGCTGCGGTAGAATCGTGGAATCCGCAGTTCATGGCCAATTCAAACAAAAGGCCTATGGCTACGGATTATAACCGTAGCTATAGCCGTATCCCAGCCACAATAGTCTTTTTCTTTTTTTTTTTTCCATTGGAATTTTCATTGCTTTTGTGGGTCCCATCATGAGGTCTGTGTTATATCCAAGCCACCCATCTATTTTGCGAGCTCATATTAAAGCTTGAGACGAAAAATAAGACAGATCTAACTATCAAGTGGACCACACTATAAAAGGCAATGGGGAATTGAACGTCTACCATTAAAACCCTTTAAGGGGTTATAGAAGTTTTGGATCATTATAAAATTTGTTTTTCCTCTTCATCCAGGTCTTTGTGACCCTATAAATGAACTTAGATAGGGAGGCTTTCTCACAAACATAACAGTGGGCCTCCTAAATGTTTCTAATGGTTGACGCTCATTCAACACTGTTTCCTGTAATGTGGTACATTTGAGATTTGAATATACCTCATTTTTGGTCTCATATCATAAAATAATGTGGAAAAATACATGGATGGCATGGATGAAAAGCATACATCATGGTGGGGCCCACAGACCACCGACCATCCGCCATTGGCTGGTGGCAGGGGGAGTACCCAATCCGTTTCCGTGAAAGGAGGGGTATTTTCATCTTCAAATTCGCTGTCCGTACGAGCAGGTCTAAGATCCAAAACAAAGTTTGTATTGTTTCATAAAAACAGCTGAATAAAAGGTGGGTTCCACAGTCCCAAATTGCTCTTTTGTTTAGGCAGCACACGGGAACGGATTAGCTGTTTCTCGGGTAACAGCTTAGTGGGTGTTACCCTTACCGTGTGGGGCCCACCTTGATGAATTTTTTTCATATCCACTCTGACCATCCATTGTTTCATCACATTTAAAGACGTTCTAAAAAATTAATCAGATCCAAATCTTGGGTGGACCACACTAATGGAAAAAGTGTGAATGATCGTTAGAAGTTTTTTATAGGCCACAAAAGCTTTGGATCAATCTAATCTTCGCATTTTCCCTTCATCCAATTCTGTTTGACATTATCAAATGGTTAGATGACAAATATACATTACCGATCTTCTTAAAGTGGGCCTTGGGATGTTTTTAATGGTGAGCTATCAATCATCACTGTTTCTTGTGGTGTGGTCCACCTAAGATTTTCATTTAATTAATTTTTCAAAATTTCTACTAAAATGGTCTGGAGAAACAAATGGACGGAGTGGATATATAACATATCATCATGATAGGCCCTACGATAAGAATAACACCTACTAAGCTGTTATCGGGTAACACCTAATTCGTAAATTTCAACGCACATCAAGGAAAATAAGAATAACTATTTATATCATTCGATTTAAAAATGACTTCAAAGTCTTCATAAAACAGTAACGGCATGTTTGGCTGGATGGATCCAACGGGGTTAGAAGGGATGGGATGGTAAAATCCTGGGATAAGCCAATCGAGCTAAACAAACTCAATGAACTTGTACTAGGATATAGCAAATCCATGGATCTTAAACCAATCCACTGACATCACTATTATTACTTTAAAATTGATCCCATCCCTCCTAATCCGTTTAATCATGCCTAGGATGTGTTTGGCTGGACGGATTGGAAGATAAAATCCCAGGATATGCTGAGCATGCCAAATAGACTTGGTGAACTTGTCCCGAGATATAGCAATTCCCTTGATTTTAAACCAATCCACTGACACTACAGTCATTATCTTAAAATCCATCCTATCCCTCCTAATCCCATAGGATTCGTCCGCCAAACAAGCCTTATTGCGTGTTAGGCCAAACGAATCGCATGGGGATTAAGAGGGATGGAATGGGATTAAGAGGGATGGAATGGTACAATCTCAGGATATGCCAAACGAGCCAAAGAGACTTGATGAACTTGTCATGAAATATAGCAAACCCAAGGATCTTAAATCAATCTATTGACATCACCATCATTACTTTAAAATTGATTTCATCTCTCCTAATCCCTTTCAGTCCTGCTTAGGGCATGTTTGGTTGGACGGATTAGAAGGGATTGAAAGGTAAAATCCTGGATATGCTGGGGATGCCACACAGACCGTAAACTTGTCCTGAGATATAAGCACTCGGATCTTAAACCAATCCACTGTCACCACCATCATTACCTTAAAATCCATCCCATCCCTCTAATCCCATGGGATCCTTCCGGCCAAATAGGGCCCAAAGATATTGTGTAGTCTACGTTAACCATAAGAGCGTGGCAAGTACGTGTACGTGTATCGGGCACTTGTGACACGTGAGTGATTGGTGGGCCAACCCCGAAGATGAACGAACGGACGGATCGGATTGGTCCACTCATCACGTGGTCAACTTTGTGCTTAAATAATGCTAGGTTATGAAAAATTGATAATTGCACAGGGTAGTTGTTAAACGTCCACATCTGAGCCGTCCGATGCGTGGGGACTGTAATAGGTGCGGTCCTGCCCTTGTAGCCCACCTTGATGTATATTTTGTATATCCATGCCGTGCATCCCCTTTTCCAGATCTGCTTAGAGCATGATGACAGAAATGAAGCAGATCCAAATCTCAGGTGGACCATACAGCAGAAAATAGTTGTGAGTGATCATTAGGAACTTCTTGTGGGCCAAAAAAGTTTGGATTAAGCTCATATTTAGTTTTTCCCTTCATCCAATTCAACCTGACCTTATCAACAGGTTGGATGGAAAATAAACATTAAGGTGGACGCTAGGAAGTTTCTAATGGTAAGCATTAAATTACCACTGTTTTCCTTTGGTATGGCCCACCTGAGATTTTTATCTATTTCTTTTTTACGATTATCCCCGAAATTAAGCTGTAGAAACGGATGGATGGTGTGGATATAGAAAATATACATCAAGATGGCCTTACGGTCAGGGCTGTACTGTGCTTGGATATGGCCAGGGCGGCACCTAGTCCACTCCCTCGGAGTCCATTACACGTGGCATAACTAGTACAGAGCCTGCTCGCTACCAACGTCGGTGCTCTCAAAGCACAGAAGGTTTTAGTGGTCTTTGCTGCATCAGGACACTTCAACAGTCTAATTGACTAATCTAGGCCGTCCATTGGGTCCATCACACTTTTCATGGCCTACCATCTAAAAATTAAACGGATATAAGGACTCTTAACCATCTAAAAATCAAACGGACATAAGGACTCTAATCATTAGATAAATCGCTTCCATACGGTCAAGATTATGGAAATGTAGACCCAACTAGAAATCTGATCCATCTATTTGTTGTGGCCTATCATGGATTCCTTATGTTTCTGAAGAGTCATGTTTTTCAGAGAAATCTATCCATAGATGGCAATAAAAAACTAACTTTTTTTTTTTTTTTTGTTAGCTTGTTAAAATAAAAATAAAAACAAAAAATAAAAATAAAAATAAAAAACTAACTTATAGACGGAATGGATCATTTTATTACAGTGAATTTCAGTCTGTAGCCATGAAAGTTTTGCTGAACACAATGGACGGTCTGGATCATTGGATTGACAGCGAACTAGTACACTCTGAGAGCACTGGATCGTCTATGGACGTTTATTTAGAAATAGTGCCGACACACGGATGATCTTACACAGCGGGGTGTATTCTGATTAATCGTCCATCGAAGGAAATCCGTACGATTCAAATGGTAGGCCCCATCACAAATGAAAATAGGGCTGGATTGATCATGAAATGGGTCACACCCTAATGTCGAGTCACACCGTCGGTTTTCTATCGAATTCAACTGTATGGACCGGATTTATCATTTTGAAAAAGCATTTAGATGGATGGATTGGATCTCGGACCTTTATGCCATGCTGGCATACGTGTGGCATGTAGCGTGTACAAAAACTGCGTATAGTCCGTCAGGCTTTACAGAATATCGAATCTTTTCTTTAAAAAAGAAAAGAAAAGAAAAGAAAATTCAAACGTTAGATTTGGTGATTCCACGCGCGTTTCGAGACATGCTAATTCAGACGCTACACATATGAATATGGAAAACATGTTTGAGATCTTATCTTTCCACCTGGATGAAAATATTACTTAGATGTTGTAAATATAAAATCACACCATTTCATTTCTCAGAAGGCCACACTGTACAAAGTAAACTGACGGTTAAAACGCTCTTTGGACCGTTCATTTGTTTTATATGTTGTAGGCCACCTGAGATGTAAAATGGCATAAGTATATCTAAAAGATGTAGAATACATGATCCAGAGTTCTGATCTTTCACATGTGTTAATTTTTGGCACGTGCGTTTACGTGAGAATTCACGTTCCAGCACGCGTGTGATATTAGCAAACGTGTATGTAACATAAAATATCAGTTATTTGGTAGCTGGCTTACACTGCCTTATCTCTAATATTTTCTGTATATCTCTAGAGAAAAGCGATGATTGATGAGTTCGCACGTGGAAAACGTGGTGTTGAGAGATCTGGGCCGATAAAATTCTGGGCCCCACTTAGCGCCATGATCTGACAAAAAACTAAGCAAATCCACGTGACAAGCAGACCTCACACGTTTGAGAGAAAATGGACGGTTAGAAACACGATCAACAGTCTATATTCAATCGACAAATCTGGTCCGCACGATGGGTGGACCAGCCTGATTTATATAGAGGATGAACGTTTATGCTGGTTTCCACCAATTAATTACCCCAGTTTTGATCTCTCGCATGGGTTCCAGATTGGCACGTGTGCCATGAATTGCCTCTTCAATGGACAGACACGATACTGTCTGTTGGGCACGTACGGCCTACAATGGATCTCACATGGATTGATTCAAGATACATTTGTGGCCGACCTTATGGAGAGATGGCCAAATATTTTTTCCAATAATCTTAAATACGGGGCCAACCTTTTGAATGGATTGGATATTGTATACCTGTGAAATATTAGCCGTATGTGCTCAATATATAGATTTGGAAACATTCCATTAATATATTCTTTTTTAATTATAAAAATAGATTTGCAGATATAACGATAGTCGACAGAGCACCGTATAGAAGAAAGTTGAATTATGAGGTCCTGCATGACAAGAGAGCTTCGGCAATCCAAGCGGTTGATCTGATGATACAGACAGCTGATTAGGTTTTCCATAAAAATACTTATGATTGTAATATGTGGTATGTCAATCAACGGCTCACAAAATACCTTATGGCGATTCTCGAGATCAAAGTGAAATAGTTCATTGATCAAAGATCTGAAACATTACGTTGTGAAATTTTTTATTTGGATCTTATACTTTGAGTCCCATCATTTGGACGGTTTGAATCATCGATACATTTTCTCAAATATACAGAATTATGCGCATCTATAGATATGCGTATGGATGTATGCAAATATAATGACAAAAGAGTTGAATTTATTTTATACTCTTGCAGCGTTGAACCTTGATACTCAGGCGCTAGGAAATTGTACACGTGGAATATATTAAGTGAAATAAACCGACTAAAATACTGGAAAATATTATTTTTAACTTAATGTTGTAAAACGATATTTTTTGAACAATTCTAGCCTATGATTGATGGATATTTGTGTGTTGAAATAGAAACATTGGATATTTTATATTATTAACCGTCCAATAATGTAGCTTTTGGTTCATGACAGATCTAAATGGTATCTATAATTTGGACATTTTAATCTTATTTAATTGTCTTCCACGTATGCAATTTCTAAGTGCCCGAGTATTATCTATCACGCACTGCCAGAGTATCAAAATTTTACTCGAAAATAATGGCCGCCACTTATTCGCAAGCATCTTCTGGCAGGAGCACGGTTTCCATGCAACCCAGCTTCCAGAGAAATTTACGACCGTCGATCCCACCTTTTATCCATTGGATATTCTGAAACTTAACATACGCACTTGGACCTCCTCGTACGGACGACAAATTCCAGGACGAAAATACCCCTCCTTTTCAGAGAAACGGATTGGGTACTCCGCTTGCCACCCGCCAATGGCGGATCGTCGGTGGTCTGTGGGCCCCACCATGATGTATGCTTTTCATCCATGCCGTCCATATATTTTTCCGGATCATTTTATGGTATGAGACAAAAAATGAGGTATATCCAAATCTTAAGTGTACCACATTACATGAAACAGTGTTGAATGAGCATCAACCATTAGAAATCCTCCCCCGTCTAAGTTGGGGCCCACTGTGATTTTTGTGAGAAACCCTCCCCGTATAAGTTCATTCATAGGGTCACAAAGACCGATGAAGAGGAAATACAAATTTCATAATGATCCAAAACTTTTGTAACCCCTAAAAGGGTTTCAATGGTAGACGTTCAATTCCCCACTGCCTTTTACAGTGTAGTCCACTTGATAGCTAGATCTGTCTTATTTTTCACCTCAAGCCTTAATACGAGTTCGCCAAATAGATGGATGGTTTGGATATAACACATACCTCATAATGGGACCCACAAAAATCGATGGGGATTACGATAGAAAAAGAAAAGAAAAGAAAAAAAATGAAAACGAAGCCAGCGAGTTGGGGTCGACCGGGTTAGGACTTGGTCGACCGGGTCAGAGAACAAAAAAAAAAAAAAATGCAGCCAGCGAGTTGGGGTCGATCGGGCTGGGACCCGGTCGACCGGGTCAGAGCTTGGCCTATCGCTACGGATTATAACCGTAGCCATAACTGTAGTGCTATGCACTTTTTTCTCTTTTTTTTTTAAATATATATATATATTTTTTTACATGGAGAACATTTCGCCCCTTACATTTTTCTATAATACATAATTATGTAAATATGTATATATAAGTATATAAAAATATTTTTCTATGTTTTAATTCATTTCTTTGTCTATTTATTTAACAAGCATATCTTCTAAACTAGAATGATTTACTTAAGTTACCATATATGATTTTGGGGTAGGAGATACTAATTTAGCCAACCAACCTAGTTATTTTCCAAGATTCCATCGGGTCGATGGTCGAAAATCTTATTTCATTCAGTTCGTGGTCAATTTCAATCACTTCGCGGTCGGGTTGGTTCAGGTTGAAAGTCGGGTGGGTTAGTTCGGGTTGGTGCTCAACCCTAACCCAACCCAAGTTTCCTATACCTAAACCTTGACCCAACCCAACCCAATCTTGGGTTGGGAATTCTCAACCCAAGCCCAACCCAAGAGGGCTTGACGGGTTGATTGGGTTGGTCAGGTGTATACGTGATAATATTTTCGTTATTACATTAGTTTATTATATTTCAATATAAGACTTATTTTTTGTATCTATGATTTTATTAATTATATACGTGATTATTCATCATAAAGAACTTCATTTTTTTTCTTTTAAAAACCAAGCTAAAATATGGGACTACTCCTTTTAAAAGTCATGTAGCATAGCACGCAATCTATTTTGGAGAGAGAAATCTGGCATATCTTGTTAGCATGAGTCCTTGAAAATGACGTGGACAAATGAGACCCGACATCACTAGTGTACCTTCTACATAAACAATCCACACTCAATTATAATTTATAAGTAACTAATATATTGATCGGGTTCGAGTTGGGTCAGGCAACCCGAGACCTCAACCCAAGCCTAGCCTAAGTTTTATCGGGTTGGTGTTTGTATAGCCCAAGCTTGAGATCGGACTCGATATATCCTGCCCGAGCCCAACCCAATGTCGGGTCAGTCACGGGTCGATCGGGTTGAACCTACACAACTTTCAACCGTACATGAAATTGAGCGGAGGAAATTAGAAAATCAGCAGGGCAAACTGGAAAATTAGCGGGGCAAATTAGGAAATCAGCGAGGCAAACTAAAAAATTAGCCGGGCAAACTAGAAAATCAGCAGGGCAAACTAGAAAATCAGCGAGGCAAACTAGAAAATCAGCGGGGCAAACATGAATTTGAGTGGGGCAAACTAGAAAATCAGCGGGGCAAACTAGAATATCAGTGGGGCAAACTAAGAAATCAGCGAGGCAAATTAGAAAATCAGCTGGGCAAACTAGGAAATCAGCGGGGCAAACATGAAATTCAGAGGGTCAAACTAGACAATCAGCGGGGCAAACTTAACAGATAAATTTATAGCTTGAGCCGATAAATCTAAACGTATCCAATGTTCAAATGGAGCACACTCATTTTCATGTTTGCCCCGCTCATTTTCATATTTGCCCGGCTCTTTTTCATGCTTACCCCGCTCTTTTTCATGTTTGCCCCGCTTATTTTCATGCTTACCCCACTCATTTTCATGTTTGCCCCGCTCATTTTCATATTTGCCCCGCTCATTTTTATGTTTGCCCCCTCTTTTTCATGCTTGCCCCGCTCTTTTTCATGTTTGCCCCGTACTTTTTCATGCTTGTCCCGCTCTTTTTCATGCTTGCCCCGCTCATAATTTAGTTTGTCCTGCTGTTTTTCTAGTTTGCCCCGCTCATACTTAAGTTTACCCCGCTCATAATTCAGTTTTTCCCACTGTTTTTCTAATTTGCCCCGCTCATAATTCAGTTTCCTCCGCTATTTTTCTAGTTTGCCCCGGTGTTTTTCTAGTTTGTCCCGCTCATAATTCAGTTTGCCCTGCTCATACTTAAGTTTGCCCCTCTGTTTTTCTAGTTTGCCCCGTTGTTTTTTAAGTTTGCCTCGTTCATATTTCAGTTTGCCCCGCTGTTTTTCTAGTTTTCCCTGCTCCTATTTCAGTTTGCCCCGCTTGGGTGGTAGACTCTTAGGAGTTTCAACACCCGGTCAAGCGTTCGAGTATCCGTAGGTGGTGAAATTCCACTAGTGTGAGTGTGTGGGGGTATGTGTTCATGTTTCCCCTACTAAATTTCATGTTTCCCTCGATCAAATTTCTAATTTGCCCCACTCAATGTTTTCTTAAAGTGATCGTTTTTTATATATCGCAATAGAGAATTCCATCGTTTATAGTTGAAAAGAAGAGTCAAAAGAGATTTTCCATCGGGTTGATGGTAGAAAATCCATTTCATTTAGTTCGTGGTCAATTTCCCTTAGGCAATGTTTGGCCCTAGTGATATGGCAACCCCCAAATACGGGTTGATTCAAATTGAATTTTGACGGCTCAGTCAATATCTCAAACAATCATTACAGAATGGGAGATTTAGTCACAAATAGCTAGGAAACCTGTATTGCAGCATTTAGGAAGCACCTCAGTGTCTCTATAATTGTGGTGGCAGAGGCCATGGGTCTTCTTATCTGTCAAAGACTGGTGATGAAATTGGAAATTCAGAACATTGAAACTGAAGAAGACTTCGGACCTTGTCAGGCTCTGTTTTAATGCAATCTCAAAAGGGGTTTTTGATGCCTAGCTGACGTTTTGAGCCAAACCTTGATGTGCATTTGGATGCACTTTTGCAAAACCCCATTTTATCCTGCCACTTGTCGAAATCGATGCCAAAAAAAGCCCACTTGCCAAAAACCCATTAGCTTGCTTTTGTGGGAAAACCTCTTTTGAAAGTTGCATCCAAACAGGCCTCAAGTTGAAACCTTCGTGGTTAAATACTCAGTTTTCATCACAGTGAATTCCCTATTCGTTGAGAACTTCCTGATTAAATCTTCAATGTTTTTCTTATCTAGATGGTCATGATTTTCTTCATTGTTGATTGATTCCAGATAGATTGAATGGTAGGGATATTCCAATTTTTGTCCTTTATGATGAGATCAGAAACAATCGTGGGATAACTTCTCAGTCTAATTGATAGATGAATATTTTCATCAATTTTTATTTGAACACGTATCTTGGTAATGCTCAATGTAGTTGCTTTATCAGTCTACATTACTCCATCAAGTTCCTTTCTGGTATTTAAAACCAATCTACCAGTTTAGCTCAACCTGAGACTCAATGAGGTGAGTCGACTCAGATAGTATCTAGTGTTCTATCAAGTTTCTGAACACCGGCATGAAGACGAGCTGATATAGTTGCATGTTGTGGAAGTATTCTAAGATGCTGGATGTTTCAAGATATGTCATGCAGGCTGCTAAGAGGCCAACACTGAAGTCATGGATTCAATCCCTTCTTCTTTTGAGAAGGAGAAAAACCAAATCGGTGATTTTCATCGTGATGTTGGAGGGGAATTCATTTGATTCTGGATCAGGCTTGATTTTGTAGCTAGTAGTAGTTTGAAAGGAGAGCTTGTGCCCTCAGCTTGTTCCTCTCTCTCTCTCTCATGACCACAATTTCACTAGGAATTGGTTTCTATCTAATCTTCTTTCCATCCGCCTTCATCAGGGATGGGTGTGTGTTTGAGATCAGTGTTTTTCATCAGGTAAGCCCCACCATATATGGTCTTGTGACCCAAAAATCAGGCCAGTATGATCCTCATGTAGGCCAGACATCTACTCGAAATGGACGATCCAGTGGTCTAAATTTGACATATGTGTGGTCCACCTGAGGACTGGTCTGGGTTGATCATTGGGCCATGAGATATGCATTGGGGCTTGTCTGATTAATGACGGTCTGGATTTCTTGCACGTGTTCTCCATTGTCACATTGCATGTGATGAGTCCCAAGAAAGTAGTAACTCCAACCCGATAGAATCTTGAAAAATAACTAGGTTGGTTGGCTTATTTGTTTTTTTATATTTCAACCATCGCCCCACTTGTTTTTTTAGATTTGTCTCATTTTTTGTCTTATATCATAATTAGAGTAGTCAATTTATTTTTTAAGATTTGTCTCATTTTTTGTCTTATATCATAATTAGAGTAGTCAATTTATTTTTTAAGATTTGTCTCATTTTTTGTCTTATATCATAACAGGGCAAACATGAAAATCAACGGGGCAAACTAGAAAATCAGCGGGGGAAACATGAAAATCAGTGGAGCAAACTAGAATATCAGCGGGGGTTACTAGAAAATTAGTGGGGCAAACTAGAATATCAACGGGGGATACTAGAAAATCAGCGGGGCAAACTAGAAAATCAGCAGGGAATTCTAGAAAATCAGCGGGGCACACTAGAAAATCAGCGGGGGAAACTAAAAAATCAGCGGGGCAAACTAGAAAATCAGCGGGGCAAACTAGAAAATCAGCGGGGTAAACTAGAATATCAGCGAGGGATACAAGAAAATCAGCGGGGCAAACTACAAAATCAGCGGGGGAAACTGGAAAATCATCGGGGCAAACTAGAAAATCAGAGGGGCAAACTAGAAAATCAGCAAAGCAAACAGTGATTTTGATGGGGACATGTAACTAGGTATGAATCATATATATTCTAGAGAATGTCATTGGAAATTCTTAATATGTTATTTTCTTTTCAACTAAAGGGCCGCAATCATTGGTAGATGAGATGACGAATAGTGATTTTGATGGGGACATGTGCTGGGTGTCAAGAAATCGAGGGGTTCGTTTGTGAGATGGCTACCACTATACTCGGTTTAAATTGTAAAAGTATAAATATAAAACAGCGGGGCAAACTAGAAAATTAGCAGACCAATCTCAAGCATTGAGTTCCATGTTCATTGAATTTGATCGACGAGCATAGCGAGGCAAATGGAAAATATAGTGGGACAAAGTATAAAGTTCATTTCATCATCCACAAAAATTACAAAGTATGTTATAATCATAGCTTACAATTCCGACGAATATGCAAACAATTTTCAAAGTATGCTATCCACCAAAATTACAAAGTATGCTATACATCAAACTAGAAAAACAGCGGGGCAAACTAGAGAAACAACGGGGCAAACTGAATTATGAGCGGGGCAAACTAGAAAAACAGTGGGGCAAACCGAAATATGAGCGGGGTTTGTTGGGAATGCTGTTGTAACAGCTTGTGCAAGTGCAAAGGTGGTGGATTTGAATAAGGAGTCTTTGGAATTTTCTCGATTGGACTTTGATGTCATCGACGGTTCGTCAATGGCATTGAACCTCTTTTAATAGCTTTGAGCAGGACACCAAAAGTGTCCAATAACAAATCGTGAGATTTTCGTATTTTAGTTAGTATTGCACTAAAAAAGAAGAGAAAATGGGCTTTATTGTTACACACTGTCAGCATGGCGATTCATATGTAGGTGTAGCAATTATATATGACACAGGCAAATAGTAAAATTGTGTTTGCAAAAATGACGATTCATATGCTTGACCCGCTCATTTTCATGCTTGACCCACTCATTTTCATGCTTGCCCCGCTGATTTTCATGTTTGCGCCGCTGATTTTCTAGTTTGCCCTGCTCATATTTCAGTTTGCCCCGATAATTTCTAGTTTGCCCCATTTTCATGCTTGCCCCGCTCATTTTCATGTTTCCCCCGCTGATTTTCTAGTTTTCCCCGCTGATTTTCATGTTTCCCTCGCTGATTTTCTTGTTTCCCCCGCTCTTTTTCATTTTTTCCATTAATTTTCTAGTTTGCCCCGATGTTTTTCTAATTTGCCCTGCTCATATTTCAGTTTGCCCTGCTGTTTTTTTAGTTTGCCCCACTCTTTCTAGTTTGCCCACTGTTTTTCATGTTTCTCTCATTGCTTTTCTAGTTTGCCCCGCTCATATTTCAGTTTGCCCCGCTCATTTTCATGCTTGCCTCGCTAATTTTCATGGGTGATTTCGTTATGTATAAACCGCATAGTTTCCTTGTTTGGATGAAACTTTTGTTTTTGAGTTTTTGAGGTCTGAATCTTTCTTCTGCTTCCAATTGAAATAGGGTTTGAGAACACAAAAAATGACACGTTCACAGCTTTTACTCGTAATCTTCATATGGTTAACTCTACTTGATAATCTCATAATCACTTTCATGAAAAACTATATAAATAATTGTATTCTTTAATTTTCTTCATTGCTTTCACATTTTTAATTAACCATATGATTGTGAGTTCATAATGGTTTCTTACCTATTCAAATAAACATGAAAATCAAAGGCAACAGTAAAACTTGGAGAGGAATGATATGATCGTTGACAAGATAATATGAATAGTACTCTCGGGTTTTGAGTTTATTCAACTGTGATGCATGGTTTAGTGATCTAGGCCAGTCGTCTAATGGGTCGCACCATGAACTAAATTTTTTCCAAAATTTTCCCTGTAAGTAAATCATTCTAGTTTAGGATTCTTACTCTTGCTCGGGTGGTAGACTCTTATGAGTTTCAACACCCGGTCAAGCATTCGAGTATCCATACGTGGTGAAATTCCACCAGTGTGAGTGCATGTGTAAAAAAAAAAAAAGAAAAAAAAAACATTCTAGTTTAGGAAATATGCTTGTTAAATAAATAGACAAAGAAATGAATTAAAAGATAGAAAAATATTTTTATATACTTATATATACATATTTACATAATTATGTATTAGAGAAAAATGTAAGGGAGAATAGTTCTTCAGGTAAAAAATAAATAAAAATAAAAATAAATAAAAAAGAGAAAAAGGTGCATAGCACTATAATTATGGCTACGGTTATAATTCGTAGCCATAGCCCAGCTCGACCCAGTCGACCCCAACTCACTGGCTCTTTTTTTTTTTTTTTTTTTTTTTTCTTTCTTCTCTGTTTTAATCCTCACCGATTTTTGTCGGTCCCATTATAAGGTATGTGTTATATCCAAACCGTCCATCTATTTGGAGAACTCATATTAATGCTTGAGATGAAAAATAAGACAAATCTAGCTATCAAGTGGACCACACTGTAAATGGCAGTGGGTAATTGAACGTCTACCATTGAACCCCATTTAGGGGTTACAGAAGTTTTGGATTATTATGAAATTTGTTTTTCCTCTTCATCCATGTCTTTGTGACCCTATGAATGAACTTAGATGGGGAGGATTTCTCACAAACATCACAGTGGGCCCCACCTGAGTTCCCATCGCCCAGACCGTCCGTCAGCGCTCGTCTCTGCACGCCAGCCAGAGGAAGGCAGGGGTATTTTCGTCCTCAAATTCGGTGGCCGTACGAGGAGGTCCAAGTGCGTGTTCTAAGTTTGTATTGCTCCAAAAAAAAACCGCTGGATAAAAGGTGGGGTCCACAGTCGTAAATTTCTCCAGCTTCCACCCTACACCTGGCAAAAGAAAATGGGAATCTGGAATGATAATAGGTGTAACAGAGTTTCCATGCAACCCAGCTTCCACCCTACACGTGACAGAATAAATGGGGAATCTGGAATGATCATATGGTGGACCCTACCATGGATAGATCAAAATTTAAATTCCACACAGATTCGAGTGATCCGATCCATCTGTTAAATGTTCTTAATTGCAACAGTAAAAACAACAAATGGGTTGAAAGTGGTGGATATGATTGTCCTACCGCCTTGTTTCTGAACTATATCCCATTTATGATATGTTCAACTAGATGGACGGTCCTGATTAATCATCCCCCTTGCCACTTGTTAAAGCATATCAAGAACTCTATCTACGACACCATAAAAAAGCAGCGATGACTCCATACGCACGCACTCATCATTGTACACGTGGAAAACATACAGTTCAAAGTAAACCATCCAAATAATAGGTCCTACTGGCCACTGTAGAAACCCCACAACTCCGGAATTAGATAGATTGGGAGATCCTAATCAGTTAGTTCGGCCCATTGCACATCTTAACCCTCCAATGGATATATAACAATCACATATTTAATATCTCTGTTCAGTATAAAATTTCGGTTTATACCCATCGAAACAGGGTCCTACAATTTGGACAGTTTAGATTGAGTTTCATATATGCCACATGTACATTTTTTAAGTGCATGTGTACAAACCATTTCACTCACCCAGTTTAATGTATATTTTTTCCTCTTATAAGTTTATAACCCATCAAATTCAAACCAACGTTCTCAACCAAGAGAAGGAAATGGGCCTTTCAAGATCTTCGTCATATCTTGTTCTGATCTCTGTCATCTCTCTCTTCTTTAACACTACAAATTCACTCCCAATCCAAGACAGCTTCTTTCAATGCCTTTCCTACTATTTTCCAACTCCCCCCACAGACTCCCAACTCATCTACACTCCAGACACCTCTTCATACTCCATTCTCCAATCTTCCATCCAAAACCTCAGGTTCCAGGGCCCCATCACCCCAAAACCTCTCTTCATCATCATGTAAGAACTCTATTTAGTGGGCCTCATTGATCAACGGTCTGGATTGATATACAGTTGGACTGGATGATTGAGTAGACCAGTGGGCCCCACTTCAGGTGATGCGCTGCGCAGTCTATCTGCGCAGCTCTGCGTACTAGGGCTAGAATGCTATAGCTATCTTACGCAGACAGCAGTTTGAATTGAACTAGGATGCTACAACGTGGAGCATGGGAGAGAGAGTTGTGATGGGTTTCAAACTCCCTCTCCACAGACTCTATAAAAGAGAGCTGGGTCCTCAATCCTACACCACAGCAAAATTCGAGTCCTATCTACTGATTTGCAGAAAGGGTGTGAAGGAGAGGAAGATCCTAAGCTCTAAAGGAATTCTGGTATTCTAGTGTTCTTATCCGGCTTGCATGGCGGCGTCTCAGCTAGGTAAGCTATCTGAACCCCTGATCGCCATGTCCCATGCACAGACAAATCCGTGTGCCTATTCCGCATATAGATTAAGTCCTACAATTGGTATCAGAGACAATGTGCATAGGAATGGATGATCAAATTCAACAATTAGGGCTTTCAAATTCGAAACCCATACAGCAATTAGGGCTTTCTAATTTGGATCCCATATCAGATCAGCATCAGGGATTTTCAAATCTCTGAATCCAGAAATAGTAAAATTAAGGATTTTAATCCGAAATACAAAATTAGGGATTTCGAACCCTGTATACGGCAATTAATTAGAGATTTCGAAAACCAGAATCCCTATTTGGGAATTTCAGATTCAACTTCCTATTAGGGATTTAGACTTTCGAATCTCAGATCGGTAATTAGGGGAAATCCAAATTAGCCCCAAATCCAGTCAATTAGGGATTTCAAAATCTCAAATCTGAATATTGGGGATCCAGATCTCGAAAACCCTAAATCAAGGAAATTAGGATTTTTCGAAACCCTAAAATCTGGCTAATTAGGGATTCCAATTCCAAGTCGGTGAAATTAGGGTTTTTAATCCCAAAATCCATATTGGAGACTTCAAACCCATAAGAACTTCACCATGATCTACCTGCAATTTGTGAGTGCCGTCCATCATCATCGAGCATTCGTCAAGGTCTGCTGCTTCTGATGCAATGCAGCGTCTTAGCTAGGCAGACAGCGAGAGCCGAGATTGAAGAGTCTTCATCTCTTCTTAGATCCAGGCAGGAGATGATATCCGTGGTTGATGGAGGCGGTCGGACGATCCTCGACCACTGATTCATCTGCGGCAGCTGGGATTTCATCTCCCTCTCTTCGTCAGCCGCATGCGATGAGTCGAATTCGAATGTTTTTTTCACGATTTTGGGTTTCAGCCACTGATCGGCTCTCTCGTTCCATCTCTCGATCTCTCTCTCTCTCGTTCTATCTCTCGATCTCTCTCTCTCTCTCTCTCTCTCTCTCTCTTACGGTGAGAAAATTTCGGAGATGGGACTCGAGAAGAGTCTAGGGCGCTGTTGAGAATAAAACGCCCGATTTGAGGACCCGATTTGAGTCTGTTCGGGTATATGGACCCGATTCCAGGGAGCTTCCTTCCTTTTATTTTATAATCGGACCTGCAGACCCGATTTTGATTACTCAAGTCTACAATTCAGGACCCGAACCGGATTTTCTATTATCCATATTTCAATTAGTGGACCCTGACATCATTCAAGGCCCATTGGTCCGATAATCTGGTCCACTTGATATCATTCTGATATAATTTTATCTTATTTTTGGCCTGGACCATATATGGGTTCAATCATGAGCGTATAATCTAACTCATTCAGGAGGATATGGACCATTTATTATGATCTGACCGTTTATTAGTTTGATCAAGAACCTTCATCTGACTTTTAACTCATCTATTCAACTTATGGACGGCCATACATAGATCTACCCATAAAAGTTATTCAATCCATAATATCGGTCCATCATTAAAATGTCAAGAGCTCGATTTAATTATGCTCATTTGAACAAATACAGATCAAATAAGAGTCCTGATTCGGCCCTATTATTTGCCCATCACCCATCTTTAAGTATTGATATGGACCGTTGGAATATAAGGTATGAAACTTATTTACATGTTTCACTTTAAGGATTTTCAAAAGGTCAAAATCAACTAACTTATGGACCGCATCAGACTATTAAGATATAATTCATGGAGAGGTAGGATTATAATCGCAATCTTGAGTCTGTCTTTGTAGTGTTGGATTCGGTTGTGTTAGCCACCATAGTGACCTCAATTGATGAAAATTTTTACAAGAACAGACTTATGACATTGGGATAATGAAGATTGCATACAGTTGCGTTCACATTTTCATGCATACGGTAACGAAAACACAGACGATTACCATTTGGCAGTCAAGTAAACGGGTGAAGTAAATGGTGCTGGTAATGTAAAACTGAAAGACTCATCTCACCCACAGGTGTTGAGTGTCTCAGATTTACATCACTGACATCACTTAGCTTCATGTTCAGGAGGATCACTAACATGTTATTATTACCTCCCACAGGAGGAATGATGATGATGTGACAGATTCTCACTAAGATGTGATGGTTGGGCCCATCTTCATCTTGGATGATTCAGCCAATGCCTCCCTTAGCAACTGAATCAGTTATCTTTGTCTGATATTTGTTAAATTGCTTTGTGTAATAATGAACTAATGTGAGTATATGTGTATCTCTTATTTCAGTCTCAATTCCAACTAATACGCATCAAGTCTCTGCTTTAAATGGATCTAATTATACTCAATGGAAGAACGCCATTGAAGTTGTACTAGGCTGTCTTCAATTAGATCTTGCCCTGATAACACCAGAACCGCCAAAGCCATCTGATAATGCCATTGAAGCTGAATATAATAGATGGGTTGCATGGTTTAGATCAAATGATACATGCCTGAAAGTCATTAAATATTCAATTTCTGAATCGATGAAGGGTGTCATGCCTGAAACAGATAAGGCTAAAGTTTTCCTAACTGAAATGGGAAAACGATTCAAGAAATCTGATAAATCTGAAGTAGGCATTCTTCTGAATAAATTGACTCGCTCGTCCTACGATGGAAAAGGCAACATCCGTGAATACATTGTAGAGCAGATCGAAGTTGTTTTTAAGATCCGTACTCTAGGGCTTGTACTCACTGATGATCAACTGGTTCATTTGATCATGAACAACCTACCTCCCCAATTCGGCACGTTCCTGGTAAACTATAACACTCTGAAAGACATGTGGACATTGGATGAACTCATCACTCAGTGCGTCCAAGAAGAAGACAGGATCAGACAGATGATAAAAGTTCAAAATGTTAACATGGTGACTTCAGGACAAGGGCATGGGCAAGGAAATAAAGGTAGAAAGAAGAGGAAACAAGGTTCTAATAATGGATTCTCTGGTCCTCCATCTGGAAACCATGAGAATCAATCTGGAAATGGATCTAAACGTAAACGGATTAAAGGCAAACCGTGCTACTTTTGTAAAAAGACGGGTCATCTAAAGAAACACTGCGAAGGTTTTAAGGATTGGCTCATAAAGAAAGGTAATCATTCTGTTCTTGTCTGTTTTGAATCTAATCTGACCGATGTGTCAGCGGATTCCTGGTGGATAGATTCAGGAACTACTATTCACATATGCACTTCTATGTAGGAATTACTACAGGCCAGGCCACCAACTGATGCGGAGCACTCAGTATACGTAGGCAATGGTGTCAAAGTTGACGTGGAGGCAATAGGAGTCTATAGGCTTAAGTTGAAGTCTGGTCATTTTTTGAATTTAGTTAATACATTCTGTGTGCTGTCTATAAGGCGCAATTTAGTTTCAATTTCCTGTTTAGATAAGTTGGGATATTCGTTCCACTTTGGAAATAAAAGTTTTAGTATTTACTTTAATTCGATTAAAGTTGGAACCGGCTCTTTAGTAAACAACTTATACCAGTTAGACTTGATTGCCTCTCACGTCTATAATATTAATACCTTGCATGGAAATGTAGTGGGATCCAAGCGAAGACTAGACTATGAGAATTCCTCCATGTTGTGGCATAGGCGGCTATGCCATATATCTCGTGAGAGATTAGACAGGCTTGTGCGAGAAGGAATTTTGCATTCTCTAGACTTCTCTGACTATAAAGTATGCATTGATTGCATAAAAGGGAAACAGACTAGAACGAGAAAGAAAGGTGCAACCAGGAGTGTAGATCTATTAGAGGTTATACATACAGATATCTGTGGACCATTCCCTACAGCCTCATGGAGTGGCCACAAATTTTTCATTACCTTTATAGATGACTATTCTCGCTTTGGGTACCTATACCTTATCAGTGAGAAATCAGATGCCCTGGATGCTTTTAAAATCTATAAAGCCGAGGTTGAAAATCAACTCGATAAGAGAATTAAAGTTGTCAGATCTGACCATGGTGGTGAATACTATGGCAGATATGACGAATCAGGACGCAATCCAGGGCCATTCGCTAAATACCTACAGAATTGTGGCATTGTTGCTCAGTACACTATGCCTGGTACTCCAGAGCAGAGTGGAGTTGCTGAGAGATGTAATCGCACCCTTATGGATATGGTGCGAAGTATGGTCAGCAATTCAACATTACCAGAATCGCTGTGGGGTGATGCGATCAAAACCGCAGTTCATATATTAAACAGGGTTCCCAGCAAAGCAGTAAGCAAAACTCCTTTTGAGTTGTGGAATGGGAGAAAACCAAATCTCCGATATCTACATGTTTGGGGTTGTTCTGCTGAGGCCAAAATTTATAACCCGCATGAAAAGAAGCTTGATCCTAGAACCATAAATTGTTTCTTTATTGGATACCCAGAAAGATCAAAAGGCTATCGATTCTACTATCCTTCCCACTCCATCAGGATTGTTGAGACTGGGAATGCCAGATTCATTGAGAACACTGAAAACAGTGAGAGCACGAACATAAGAAATTTTGTATTTGAGGAACAAAGGACTGTGACTCCTGTCATAGTCAATCCAGATCACGTGGACATTAATGATGCAGTCGATTCTGCAGTCACTGCAGAGCACCACGTAAAACCTCATATACAAACCACTGATGAGGAAAATCAAGATCAGACCCAACAAGCTGAACCATTAAGAAGATCTGAAAGAGAGAGAAGGCCTGTAAATCGAGACGATTATATCGTATACTTACAGGAACACGACTTTGACATAGGAGTGGAAAAGGATCCTGAATCCTTTACACAAGTCAAACAAAGTGCTGATCCTTCTCATTGGTTTAATGCCATGAAAGATGAGTTGAAATCCATGCAAGACAATAAAGTATGGGATCTTGTAGAGTTACCCACTGGAATAAGGCCGATTGGTTGTAAATGGATATTTAAAACCAAACGGGACTCCAAACGGGACTCCAAAGGTAATGTCGAACGATATAAAGCCAAACTTGTTGCCAAGGGTTTTAACCAACGTGAGGGCATTGACTTTAAGGAGACTTTTTTACCAGTATCCAAGAAAGACTCATTCAGGATCATAATGGCTCTTGTAGCTCATATGGATTTAGAGTTACATCAGATGGATGTAAAGACTGCATTTCTCAATGGGGATCTAAATGAGAATGTGTACATGTTGCAGCCCGAAGGTTTTGTAGCTACTGACGCAGAACATTTGGTTTGCAAACTTAAGAAGTCCATCTATGGGTTGAAACAGGCATCGCGGCAATGGTACCTTAAGTTTCATGAAGTAATTTCTTCATATGGCTTTGTAGAAAACACTGCAGATGAATGCATCTACATTAAAACCAGTGGGAGTAAGTTCGTTATGATGATTTTGTATGTTGATGACATTCTGTTAGCTAGCAGTGATACCAGGATGTTGAGCGACACCAAGAAATTTTTATCTCAAAAGTTTGAAATGAAAGACCTTGGTGAAGCTTCTTACGTCATCGGCATTGAGATTCGCCATGACAGAACACTTGGACTGCTCAGCTTGTCACAGAGGACCTATATTGCTAGGGTACTCGAAAGGTATGACATGCAAAATTGTGCTTCAGGAAAGTCGCCCATTGTGAAGGGCGACAAATTTGGTTTATTTCAGTGTCCAAAGAATGATTTAGAAAAGAATCGAATGAAAGAATTTCCGTACGCATCAGTAGTAGGGAGCATCATGTATGCTCAAGTCTGTACGTGACCGGACATTGCCTTTGTCACTGGAATGTTGGGAAGATATCTATCTAATCCAGGAATGCAACATTGGATAGCTGCAAAGAAAGTATTACGGTATCTTCAGAGAACAAAAGACTTCGGACTCACATACAGAAGGTCTGATCAGTTGGAGTTGATCGGATATTCAGATGCAGACTTCGCAGGCTGCGTCGATACTAAGAAGTCTACTTCAGGATACATCTTCATGATGGTGGGAGGAGCTGTGTCGTGGAAAAGCGTGAAATAATCTACCACAGCCTCATCCACTATGGAAGCTGAATTTATTGCTTGCCATGAGGCATCTAATCAGGCACTATGGTTACAGAGTTTCTTCTCGGGTTTGCAGGTACTGGAGCATATCCCGAAACCGTTGAGAATATTTTACGATAATTCGGCTGCTATTTCCTTCTCTAGTAACAACAAGCATTCGTCAAGGTCAAGGCATATCGACATCAAGTATCTTGTTGTAAAGGAAATGGTTCAGAATCATCAAGTGTCCGTGGAATTCATTGGCACTAAGCAGATGATTGCAGATCCGCTCACTAAAGGACTCCCTATCACGCCATTTCAGGAGCATGTAACATCCATGGGAGTCATTGATCCCACAGATGTTTTCAGTTAGTGGGAGTTGAGCGTACTTTGATTTTTACAGACATTTAGAGATCTCGTTTTATACAGTTTGTTTGGATGATTTTGATATAAAGATTTATTTCTACTTATTTATATATATGCGCAAATTTTGAATAAGTGGAACTGCAGTTATGTCTCGTTGGAGACATGAAAAAGCTTCAGGACCTCTTAAGGATAGGCACATATTATCACACTAAAGTGTGTAATCCTTATACCACATTTCCTAGTTCGTGATCTATGTCGTTAAGATTGAAAGTATTTGTGATCGCGCTTAGACTCACTTCGCCTAAATTAAATGTTGTGATGACTACCGCGTTTCGATACTGACTGTTTTGATGGACCAGATTGAATAGCATTACTCATATTGTCCAACTGTTTTCATTGGTTAACCATTTAGATATTTTCTTAAAATATCAAAACTTGTTTACAAAATTATTATATATATGACTATCATTGACGTTGCTCAATGAGGCCCAAGTGGGAGAATGTAAGAACTCTATTTAGTGGGTCTCACTTATCAACGGTCTGGATTGTTATACAGTTTGAGTGGATGATTGAGTAGACCAGTGGGCCCCACTTCAGGTGATGAGCTGCGCAGTCTATCTGCGCAGCTATGCGTACTAGGGCTGGAATGCTATAGCTGTCTTACGCAGACAGCAGTTTGAGTTGAACTAGGATGCTACAACGTGGAGCATGGGAGAGAGAGTTGTGATGGGTTTCAAACTCCCTCTCCACAGACTCTATAAAAGAGAGCTGGGTCCCCAATCCTACACCACAGCAAAATTCGAGTCCCATCTACTGATTTGCAGAAAGGGTGTGAAGGAGAGGAAGATCCTAAGCTCTAAAGGAATTCTGGTATTCTGGTGTTCTTATCCGGCTTCCATGGCGGCGTCTCAGCTATGTAAGCTATCTGAACCCCTGATCGCCATGTCCCATGCACAGACAGATCCGTGGGCCTATTCCGCATATAGATTAAGTCCCACACATCACACCCACAAATGCATCTCACATCCAAGCATCCATCATCTGCTCCAGAATTCATGGCCTGAACATCAGAGTCAGAAGTGGGGGCCATGACTATGAAGGGCTATCTTATGCATCCTCCTACAATGCCCCATTCATCATCATCGACGCCGTCAACCTCCGATCGATCACCGTTGATCTCGAAGACAAGACAATGTGGGTCCAATCTGGCGCAACAGTCGGCGAAGTCTACTACCAGATCGCGCGATCGAGTGGCTCGATTGGGTTCCCAGCAGGGATCTGCCCCACCGTCGGCGTTGGTGGACACTTTGGCGGTGGCGGGATTGGAACCATGATGAGGAAACATGGCCTCTCCGCCGATAACATCCTCGATGCCTACTTGATCGATGCCGATGGACGGCTCCACGATCGGAAATCCATGGGTGAGGATTTGTTTTGGGCCATTAGAGGCGGTGGGCCATCAAGCTT
Organism: Magnolia sinica; assembly: GCF_029962835.1. NCBI lineage: Eukaryota > Viridiplantae > Streptophyta > Magnoliopsida > Magnoliales > Magnoliaceae > Magnolia > Magnolia sinica. Next base: position 7,634,387 of record NC_080584.1, on the reverse strand, counting down.
TGGTGTGATCCTCTCATGGAAAATCAGGTTAGTGCATGTCCCACCTACAGTCACTGTTTTTACCATTTCCATGACTTTGGAACAAGGTGCAACCAAGCTAGTGGAAAGGTGGCAATACATTTCTCATAAATTCAATGAAGATCTCTTCATCAGAATCATCATCCAACCAATGGGTGGAGTGGGCCCAAGATCAAGGACACTGGAAGTCTTATTCAATTCCTAGTATCTTGGGACTGTGGAAGAACTCCTACCCTTGATGGGAAAGAGCTTTCCTGAATTGGGTTTGGAGCAAAAGGACTGTTTGGCAATGTCATGGATTGAATCAGTCCTGTATTTTGCAGGACTCCCATATGGGCCAGGACACTCCATAGATGTCCTATTGGATAGAGGACTCCAGGAGAAGGTCTTCTACAAAGGTAAATCAGATTTTGTGGAGGAACCCATTTCTGAAATTGGTTTGGAAGGGATTTGGGAGAGACTGTTGGAGGAGGAGAATATGTACATGATCATGGACCCATTGGGTGGCAGGATGAGTGAGATATCAACGGCTGAGATTCCTTTCCCATATAGGAGAGGGTATTTGTACAATATGCAATACATGGTTAGATGGGGAGAAAGAGATGCTGGTGAGGGATCTAAGAAGCATATAGATTGGATAAGGAGGCTGCATGATTACTTGGGCCCACATGTTTCAAGATCTCCAAGGGGTGCTTATCTCAACTATAGGGACCTTGATTTGGGAGTGAATGAGGAAGGTATTCCAAGCTATTCAACGGCTAGGATTTGGGGTAGGAAGTATTTCAATGGTAACTTTAGAAGATTGGCACGTGTGAAGAGTGTGGTGGACCCCACTAATTTCTTCAGGAATGAACAAAGCATTCCACCTCTTGTTGGGATGGAAGAGGAGATGGAGAAGTTAGCATTGGTTTGAATTTGTGGCACCTGTGAGAAGCTGCAGATAGGTTTCTGTAGAGGAATTAGATGATCCTGTTCACTAGCAAATGCTTCATTAGTTCCGTGATCTTAACCGTTAATCTGATCAGCTACATTGTGGATGAGGGAAAACCCCCAAGTCCCCCAAACTGGAAGATTTTAAAGGTTTGATATTTGGTCTTGTTTCCATCGTTTGGGATGGTCCAATCTAGGAGAGCCGTCGGATCAGCTGCTTGAATGACTGCGAAATGGGACCCATGTAGGAAAATTATGCGTCAGCAAAAATAAATGCAGGTTTGATGAATTGACCCTTTTCATTTGATAAGAGCAGTCTCCTTTGATACTATTTTTATTTATTTATTATTTTTATTTTTTTGCTATATTCCCAATACAAAATGAGGCCCATAAAATGGATGGTTTGGATCATTGGCAAAGACCCAGATGAGCAAGAACAACTGGGCCCAAGCCCATCCTTCCTCTTTGGTGAAAGATATCGGTTGCTTATTCGGCGTGCTCAATCATTTATGATATTGACAAGAATGCCCTTAAAACCTTAAATGGGCTGTGCCGACTTGGGGTCGGCTTAGATAATGTCTCATATGCAAAGCCCAAGCCCAGCCCAATTAATTAATGGGCTTTAAAATTTCAGCCTGGGTTTAGCTCTCAAGCCTAGTATTTCAGCCCAAAGCCTGCTTAAGCCAAACCCAGCCCACAAGCCCATTGGATCAGCCTGGCCCATTGACTGCTCTAAGTGGCAATAATACCTTCACAGCTGGCCTTGGAGTGCGGATGGTATAGGTTGAACGCATAGGAAAATTCAGTGCCATAGCTTCTCATTGGTCCTGTAACGCCCTGAAATTCGGAGGTCGAGCATAACTCAGCTCCCGAGTTTCAAAACATCACTTATGCAACATATGTAATGATGAATGTATGTTGTCTGTATTAGTGCATAAAACATGAAATAGATTAAGCCAAAACTGCAAACATAATCCAGGAATAGGTGAAATATGCAAGCGGAAGATTGAAGATATATATATATAAGTCCCTGAGATATGTATGCTCTGCGAGGTCATAATTACGAGTGTTTGTTTCAAAATACAAGTATCAAAATGAAATAAACCACTGCAACAATAACCCTGAATCCCCAAAGCTCAGGACACGACTCACATGAACCCGCCTGAGAACTGCATAAAGGAGAATGCCTCCTCGTCATCCTCATACTCATGCTCTGCCTCGTAGGTCGCATCATCATCTGTATCTAAGACAGAGTCTGGTTGGTGTTTAAACACCATCCCAGAACGTGGGAGTGAGTGATTAACTCAGTAAAACTATACAGTAAAAGTTAACATGTTATCAATTCAATCAAGCAGTAATGATAAAGCAATACAATCAAACATGTCCTAATTACTCTTGTTAATGCAAGAATGTATGTAGAAATGATGCATGCTCTCACCTGCACTCCCTCAGCGTCTTCATCTTACGGTACGCATGACAACCTCCCACAGTGCTCCACAACGCCAAGGCACATGCAATGCGGTGCATTAACATGATTACCAAGTTGTTATTAGTCCTTTTCATACAGCAGAATTGAGAAGCTAAGGTACCTTCCTTATATCAATTTCCAAATAGTGATCCATTCTAGGGTCGTCAGTCCTAGACAATCTCATACGATATTATGGTTCTAGGTCACTGCAAAGGGCTCGTCACCAATTAATGCATGCCTAATCATACCTTAGTTACTACAATAAGGCTCGTCGCCTCAATGTAGTATCAAGGTATGCTCGAGGTCACTACAAAGGGCTCGTCACCAATCAATGTAGGCCGGCAGTACAAATATAGTATCACATACCACTATAATCGGCTCACGAGTCTGGATTGATCACTGGTCACTACGGGGAGGTTCGTCACCCCAGCGTAGGCCTACAGCTCGACTACGGTGTCTCATATCACCATGCCCGGCTCATGAGTCTTAGCGGATCAAGGTACCATGGTTAACGGGATTGCACTGGTAAGTTTGGTACCCTAGATTCAAACAGTAGCATCCATTCATGGTGAACATCCACCAAGACAATCGGGTTACTTGACGAGCTTGATTAGCACGAGCGCACGTTGAGTTGAACGACATGAAGTGCGCAAACACTCCGTGTGGCCAAACCACTGCCGACAACCCTAATACGACTCGAGTTCGTCAAACACGTCATATGTGACGAAAGCGACCTTAGTCACGAACTCAAAGCTTGTTACCGATTGCCTGGACCATAACGTGGCCCCATACAGATTCAACCATAATAGCAAACATATTATAAAATGCAAGATAATGAGAATCCATTCATAAGTAAGGCGGTAAAATCAACAACTTGCATGAAGGAAATCATACACATAGTTAACATGGATAGTTAGACTAAGAAATTCATGGAGGAAATAGTACATATAAGGAAGTAGTTGGGATTTTATATCTTAACTCCCTCATAATTCACACCTTACTAAATACGAACTTATTCAGGCATTTTCACAAGCACTTAGACTACACTTGGCAACATACATCACATATGTCTGCCATATTACATAGTAGGGCAAATCCTTTCGACAAGGAGTTGTCGCACAAATAACAATCATATTCCTACGACAATTAATCATGGCAATCACAATGCCAAATTCCAAATGCATACAAACATTTCAACAAACACATGAATCACACTACTTACAACATAGATTATCTATATACGTAAAACGAAACAGATATCGCATTTGGCATGTGAAATGGCACCCACGTCAGTAATAAATCATTAACTGACATTGAAAGCTTTGAAAACCATCACCTATACGAATATAGTCCGCACTTTAAACCAGAAATTGCGCAATGGATTTGATTTAGACGATAAGTCTTCGTCAACGGCGAATAGGTAACTTAAGGCATGAATTAGATTAGCTACATCAACACTTAAACTATTCTAAGTTCCAAAACAAGTTAGGGTTTAATTGACTTATCCAAAAATGAGATTAGAATCGCCGGAATAACGATTCAGATGCGATGGATTAGGTACATAGGGTAACTGGAAAGAATTCTAAGATGATTCACTAACTTCTCTCTCACTTTCTCTCTCTTTTCCTCTCTCTCTCTTAGCTAGGGTTTAGAAAATTCATATGGGAATTCGTATAAAATTTGAGAGTAAGGGTTTAAGGTCTTTATATAGGCCTAAAATTGACAGAATTAGCCCCAGGGCCAAGGTATACTTAGGTTATAACCAAATCGGGTCTATTTCGATTCAATGAAGCGTTTCTGGAGGTCCTTTTTTTGAATGTGGTCGGACTTAAGTTCACTAATATTGGATCTTAAGCAAGTTAAGTTTTCAGTCTGATCGGGTTTCTAGATCGCTCATGGCGGACTAATTTCAATTCAACGGTCACCGAAACGCGATTAGGGCCATAAGCACTTTGACATGTGTGAGCCATCTTTCATGATCCGATGGTGAATTTAGGTCAGAATCCAACGGTCAGAATGCTTATAATCGATGCGCAAGCGACACGACTCAGATTACTTAAATTCCTATTTAATTTCTAAATAAATTCACCTTTCTCACACTCTTCACTCCGGACTCATGCAAATCGTCTCAGGACATCATCTAGACTTGATTTTCGAGGTGATTGTCAAGCCCAACAAGGTGATTATAATTGTTTAAGTTTATCACTATCGAACTTTCGACGTACGGTCCAGGTCCGATACAAAGTTTCCAAGTACTCCCGAGAGCAACTGGGTTTAGCGTTGAATCTTAGATTTCAGGGTAACGTAGCGCTAACTATTCTACAGGTTTTAGGTCTTACAGATCGTATTTAACGTGGTTGGTGCTAATTTTCACAAGTAATAGAGTTTAGCGCTAGTTAATTCACATTTAATTTCTAAAGGATTGAGTCCTAAGAGAATTCTAGTTGAGGTGGTGCTCGGGTCTTTGTAAGGAATTTTTCGGGATGTTACAGGTCCACGTCATCATCCATGACCCATCTCCAGAAACAATCCAGTTTCTCTCTCACCCATAATCTAACTTTTAACATTGAACTTCTTTAAGCCCCACGATGATTTATGTGTTAGATCCACACTGTTCATTAATTTTTTAAAATTATTTTAGAGCTTGAGCCAAAAAAAGAAAGGCACATCCAAAGCTCAAGGACGCAGATTGCGTCCTACCTCGGCCCAGACGGTAATCCGTCCGGGTAGAGCTCTATGGGGGCCACAGTGATGTAAGTGTTTTATCCACGCCATTAATCATTTTTCTCATATCATTTTAAGGTACGATCCAAAAAATTAAGTAGGTTCACAGCTCTAATGACCACACCAAAGGAAGCTGCATTGATAATGACACTCATCGTTGAAACCTTTCTATGGGCCACGGTGACTTTTTTTTAAACCATACAACCTATTCATAAGGTCATGTAAACGTGGATGAAGCCAAAAAAACAAATATCAGCTTCATCTGAAACTTCTCTAGCTCCCAAGAAGTTTTTAATGGTGGACGTTCAATCCCCAATTTGTGGTCCACTTAAGCCTTGTGCCTGCCTCGTTTTTTGGCTCATTCCTTGAAATGATTAGAGAAAAACGATGAACAGCGTGGATAAAACACTTACATCACCGTGGCTCCCACAGAGCCCTGCCCGGACGGATTACCGTCCCGGCGGGGGTAGGACGCGATTCGCGTCCAAAGCTCAAGTGACCACGTCACAGAAAGTAGTCGTTGAAACCTTGACAGGATTTTGTGTGAGGTTTATTTACCATCCAACTTGTAAGGTAATAAAGACCTACATGTAGCGAAAACACAATTATCAGCTTGATAGGGGCCTTTTTTGTGAACCTAAGTTTTTGGATCCACCTAGGTTCTAGTCTCATGACCTAAAAGGTATTGAAAAGTGGATGGACGGTGTGGATCTAATACATACCATTAGGCCAAGTAAGTTACACATGTCAACAATTCAGGTTTTGTTATCTCCACCCATCGAAAGAATTTCATTAGGATTGGTGGGCCCCAAGATGATGTATTTCTTATATCTACACCCTTCATTTATTTTTTTAGATCATTCTTTGATATGATCCTAAAACAAGTGACATCAAAATCGCAAGTGGACCATACTATAGGAAACAGTAGGAATTGATGCTACTTTTGAAAACTTAGAATGATTGTAAAACAAGTCAAATTAAAATCTCAAGTGGACCACATCATAGAAAACAGTAGGAATTGATGCCACTGTTGAAAACTTCTCGACAATTTCTTGGGACCACATAAGGATCTGATCAAGCTGATATTTGTGTTTTACCTTCGTCTTGGTATAGGTAAAGGTGGGCAAAATGGACCCGATCCGCCCCGATCCGAACAGAACCGATGGCCTGGATCGATTAGGTTTGGGTATGAGTGGTTAGATCTGAACGACAATTGGATCGGATTCAGGTAAGTAGTAAATCCAACCGAACCAAACCGAAATCTGATCCGATTCGATTCGAACCGCACCGGGTGTAGTAACTAGTAAATTACAAGTTTACCCCTCCCTATATCTCATATTAGTAGGTAGATCCTACAAAATTTTTAACGGTGAAAATCATTATCTCCACTTCTATTTATGGTGTGATCCAGATGATCCTTAAATATGATTCATTTTTTGGATAATGCTCTAAAATGATCTCTGAAAATAGATGAACGGTGTAGATATAATAAATACATCACTGTAAGGCTCATGTAACTTTGATCTCCTTTGAGCCGTTTGTACAACTCAGAGCTCGAGGAGCGTTAGCTAGCTAGTAGCTACAGTCTACAGAGGTCAGTATCCTAAGTGTACTGAGTAAACTCTGTGGGATCCACCGTGATTTATCTATTTGATCCACATCGTCCATCTATTTTAAAAGTTAATTTCATTTCCATATACCAAAAATAAAGTATATCCAAAGATCAAATAGACCACACCACAGGAAATAGTGTGAAATGAGTGTCTACCATTGAAAATTTCTAGGGGCCACCGAAGTTTTGGATCAAGCTGATATTTTATCTTTCCCTTCATCCAAGTATTTTTTATCTTATGAACATGTTGGATGACAAATAAATATCACTGTGGGCATTAGAAAGATTTCAACGGTCGAAATGATTATTCCCATTGTTTCCAGTGGTTTGGTTCACTTGAGCTTTGTGTATGCTTTAATTTTAGGCTCAACTTATAAAATTAGCAGAAACAACGTATGGAAGGATTGGATAAACTGCATACATTCAAGGTAGGCCCAAATGAGTTTACTCAATACGATGCGCAATCCTATTTTCAGAGAGTGCTTGTCTTCGAGCACATGACTTGAAGCTTCCTCAGGAAGTCATGTAGTAGGTTTAAGCTTCTTCAAGAAGCTATGTAGCTGGCGTGAGCTTTACGGTTTTATCCTACTGAGTAAACTATGTGGGGCTCATCTTGAATTTTTTTAGTTTATCCACACCGTCCATCAGTTTTTCCATATCAATTTAGGGGTTGATACTAAATTTGAAGTATATCCAATAATCAAGTAGATCACACCATAGGAAACAATGAGAATAATAATTTCCATACCGTTGGAAAAAACGAACGATCCGAACCTTGTCCGATCTAACTCGATTTTCCTGATCGAGTCGGACTCGGATCAGTCCACGGTAGCAGAAGATCGGATCGGATCGAGTAAGATAGCCCAAACTCGGTACTAAATTGATTCAAGTTTGGGTTTGACCCTACAAATTTCGAACCGAATCGGGTTGGGCCCAATCCGATCCGACTCGGTCCGATACCGAGCTCTAGGTATAGGTTACCTTATTAACAAGTTAGATGGCAAATAAGCCTCTATCAGCCTAGGTAGGTTTCAATGGCAGTTTGTTCAATCCCCGTTACTTTATGTGATGTGGCCCACTTGAGTTTTTAATGTACCTATTTTTTTTAAAAAAAATTCATTATCTTAAATTATCAGAAAAGTTGATGGACGGTATGGATCTAAAACAAAAATCATGGTGGGTCCAGATAAGTTACGATTAAAAGTTGTGTGTTGCAGTAGGCATTCTACTCGGGGGAGAGAAATTCGGCTCATCTTGTGACCAGTAGAAATGATGTGGACCAATGAGAAGCGCCAGCACTGGAAATTCCTGTGCTTTCAACACAGCACTCGTTTGATTTGACTACGTTACTACTGTAGTAAGCGGGTGTGCCATAATAAGACCAGATGACTTTGACCATCACCATATAGAGAATTTATGACGTTAAAATAAAGATTTTAACGATCCGCATTCAACTTCAGAAATTGAAGGTCATGATCGTCACTAAAGTGTGATCATGGGACCTTGGGTTATTTATGACATTGCCAATAATATGAACGGTTCAAATCATCGCACCATCTCAGGGCGATCACGAGACAGTCATATAGGGAATCTCGATTCGTTTTGTCACTATGAGACTCAGTAGCCCATCATGTGTCACCTCAGTGGGCCCAGATACTGAGATGGTCGTATGATCAGAACCGTCTATTTCTGTAGATGAACATAAACATTGAAATTAATTTTCGGTGGCTCAAATTCAACTCCAAAAACCGAAGGTCAGTATCATCAGTGAGGAGTGATTCTAGGATGATAGATTATCTATGAAAACACTGAGAACATGGACTGTTCAAATCAACTTTTAATCTCAGCATGTGGGGCCCACTGGTGCGACACATGCTGGGATCCTGAGTCGCGACAGAGGAAAAGCGAACTCGAGTTCTATTACAATCGAATTCTGTAGTTTACAAGGGAAATCACACGTGAATTAGGGTGAGTATACATTCTGTTTTTGTACCCGCCCACACATGCCAACCTAAAACACGTGCAAGATCCAATCCACCCATCAAGCATGACCTACCTCTAAACTGGTGAGCCACATCTCTGTATTGAATGTGCTCTACACTTGCCTGTTGAATATGGACCCTTAGTCAATTTCATCTAACCGTCCATTCCTTCATACATGTGTTTCGCCACTCAAACAGCACACCGACCTTATTTTAAAGCTCAGGAATCCACGTAGCGTGGCCCACCTGATGAAGAGCTTGGATCTGGCTGTGGCTCAGAGTCCACCACAGTTCTTCCCAAGGAGACACCAGTCACAGCTAAATCAAACTCCTCTCTTTTCCTTTCCAAACAAGGGTGGTATGCTTTGCTCATTCCTTAAGAAATTACTAGGGTCCACCTCACCTTTCACACGTGCCAATTTCCTGAAATTACCCTTAAAATATTTCCTACCCCAGATCCTAGCCGTTGAGTAGGTAACATTCCCTTTCAGATTATTCATACCCAAATCAAGATCCCTATAGTTTAGATATGCACCCCTAGGAGTCCTACTCACATAAGAACTCATGTACCTATACAATCTCCTCATCCAATGTATATGTTTTTTGGACAATCTAACCCCCCTCCCATTCCATTTCACAATGTACTGTATGTTGTACAAATACCCTTTCCTATATGGAAAAGGAATCTCAGCCGTTGATATCTCACTCATCCTACCACCCAAAGGGTCCATGATCATGAAGACCATGTCCTCTTCTAACAACCTCTCCCAAACACCTTCCAACCCAGTTTGTGATATGGGTTTTTCCACAAAGTCAGATTTAGCCTTGAAAGAGGCCTTGTCTTGGTGTCTTCTATCCAGTAGGACATCTATAGAGTGTCCTGGCCCATGCGGGAGTCCTGCAAAATACAGGACTGATTCAATCCAAGGCATTGCCAAACAGTCCTTTTTCTCCAAACCCAATTCAGGAAAGCTCTTTCCCATCAAGGGTAGGAGTTCTTCCACTGTCCCAAGAAACAAGGAATTGAATAGGACTTGTAGTGTCCTTGATCCTGAGCCCACTCCATCCATTCGTTGGACGATGATTCTGATGAAGAGATCTTCACTGAATTTATGTGCAATGGATTGCCACCTTTCCACAAGCTTAGTTGCACCTTGTTCCAAGGTCTTGGAAATGGTGAAAACAGTCACAGTAGGTGGGACCTGCACCAGCTTGATCTTCCATGAGAGAATTACACCAAAGCTTGATGCCCCACCTCCTCTAATGGCCCAAAACAGATCCTCACCCATGGATTTTCGATCATGGATCAGTCCATTGGCATCGATCAAGTAGGCATCGACGACATTATCGGCTGCGAGACCGTATTTCCTCATCATGGTCCCGACCCCACCTCCACTGAAGTGGCCACCTACACCGACGGTGGGGCAGATCCCTGCCGGAAAGCCATGCGAGCTGCTCTTTTGCGCAATCTCGTAGTAGAGTTCGCCAATTGTTGCACCGGATTGGACCCATGCGGTGCGATCTTCGACGTCGATGGTGATTGAACGGAGATTGATGAGATCGACAACGATGAATGGTCCAGATATTGATAAGTAGGACAGACCTTCGTAGTCATGGCCCCCACTTAGGACTCTTACTTGTAGGCCATGGTCCTTGCAACATGTGATGGATGCTTGGATTTGAGATGCATGGGTGGGTGCAACAATGAGGAGAGCTTTTGGGGTGGTGGAGGACACAAACCTTAGGTTTTGGATGGTAGAATTCAAGAGAGAGGCGTAGGAAGTTGTGTTTGGAGTGTAGATGATGTGGGGCATTTGGATGGAGGATGGGAAGTGGTGGGCCATGCATTGGAAGAAGTTCTCATGGTTCGGGATTGAAACTGAGGAGGAGATTGTGAGTAGGAGGAAAGTGAACGGAATGAGAAATGTAGCTCTTGAAGCTACCATTCTCTCTCTCTCTCTCTCTCTCTCTCTCTCTCTCTCTCTCAATTCAATTCAATTCAATTCAGAGGCTTAGCTATCTAGGTGGTGTTTTGGTGTTATATAGACTAAAAAGACTATTGTGATAGTTTAACACCATTTATAAAATGGTTGTGATTCAACAGTCATGTGTTATACTTGAACAGTATCAGGACCGTATAAGTTGTGTGGGCGGCATTTGATGTAGCATGTCCTTGAAATTACGCAGAACTAGTGATTTAACGATTGAATTTTGGCCATTGAACATGGAGTATTGATTATTTTGTTTTTAATCGTCGGATCAACTGCTGACAATAGGTGGTTTTGATAATTTGATTAGTGTAATTTTTTGTTCCTTCATAAATGGGTCTCCTGATTTGGACTGTCCAGATTGAATGTTGGAAGAGTCACCGCCATTTGAGAGATGGTAGGGAAATATCATTAGGATAAAACATCCTAATCCGGCTGTTTTTATCTCTTTCAGTGGAAACAAGCAACAACGATAATTCCAATGCTTTGCCGTCTCTTTCAGCTGCCTGTGCAAACACGCACGCAGATAGGTACACGTATCAATATCGCCCACGTATGCAAGATCAGAGCTTTTAATCAGGTGGGCCACACTATCTAGATCTTCTAGCTTAATAATTATTCTATTTTACTTAGTAGGTGAGCCGTAGTGTACAAAACAAAAGGAATGCTATAGATAAATGGTTTTTAACCGTTGGTTTTGTTTAGTATATTGTGGAGTATTTTAACGGTTCAACGGTCTGATTTTTGAGAATAAAGATCTAGTCGTTGAGTCTCATTTGATGGAAAGATTAGATCTTTCACACGTGTTTCATATTGGAGAGATATTGCCTGCACGCGTGTGGAATTAGACTTTTGGATGGAAAACGACGGAGACTCTTTCAGTGGCGTTGCCTTGTACTCGGTCGCAATCCGTTGGTTTTGCCACGTGTAAGCTCTCTATAAGTACAGAGGATAATATGGACGCGGATTTCCCGCCAAATGCTTTCGCACAAGTTCCTGCCTGCGATGGTAGGTGGGCCCACCGAGATGTTTGTGAGAAATCCACCACGGCCATCCGTTTTGCGACCTTATTTCAGGACTTGTGACAAAAAATTAGGTAGATCCAAAACTCAGGTGGGCCACACGAGAGGGAAAAGTGGGGAAAGAAATGCCTACAGTTGAAACCTTTATAACCGTCCAAAACGTTTATAACCGTATATAATTTCCTGATACAAAACTTTTGTAGGCACTTGAATATTTCAACAGTAGTCATTGAATTCTCACTCTTTTATCTCGTGTGGCCTACTTGAGTTTTGAATCCACCTCCTTAAATAAGATCTCAAAATGGATGAACGGATGAATTTCAAATAAATATTATGGTGGACCCCACGTAACATCCTCAGCGAAAAACTTTCAAAAGGAAATCCGTGTCCGCTTAGATATGCAGAGATACGAGGACGGATTTCTGTTAATTGCTGCGGTGGGCAGCTGTGGGGGTACTATGATGTTTATGATAAATCCATTCTGTACATTCATATGAGATTATTTAAAGACATGCAACAAAAAAAGAGGTGAGTCTCAAACTCAAGTATGCCATGGGAGAGGAAATAAAGCTAACCAAATGGGTGGATAGAGTGGATTTTGCACAAACATCATGGTGGCCCCACTATGCTTTTCAACACGTAAACCTCCTGAGAATGACTTTTGCATAAATCTGCTAACCTTGATATGCGTATGGTATATTTCACACTGTCTATCCATTTTGCTATATTATTTAAAGGCACGTGCCTATAAATGAAACAGATGTAAATCTCAAGTAAACCACATCACAGGAAATCGTGGTGATTGACTGCCCACAGTTAAAAACTTCATAAGTTTTAGATCAAGCAGGTATTTATGTTTTCTGTTTGTTTATATTTTTGTGACTTTATTAACAGGTTAGATGGAAAATAAGCATTCTAGTGTACATTGGGAGGCTTTTAATATTTGTGGTCCACTTAAGATTTACATATGCTTCATTAATTTTTGGACTATACCTTAAAATGATGGACGGAGTGGATACGAAACATACATTAATGTGGGTCCCACTGTCACACCCTGATTAAATCCTTTCCCCACTGCTAAGGGCCCCACGAAAGCTCAGTTGAGCCGACCATGAGGCAGATCCAAAGCTCCCGTGGACCACATAAAATGAAACAATGAGAATACATATTCCAACCGTTGAAACCTACCGTGATGTTTCTACGACATCTAGTCCGTTGATAAGGTGAGTCCTACATTGATGAAGAGACAAAACAAATATTAATTTGATTCAAAACTTCCGTGGCCCCTCAAAAAGTTTTGAACGGTAGGCATTCAATCCCTACCATTTCCTGTGGTGTGGTCTGCTTGAGCTCATATCATAAATGAACTGGAGAAACGTATGTTCGGAGTGGATATAACACGTACGTCACGATGGACCCCACGGATCTTAGAGCTCAGGAATCTCCTGCAATCACGGATGCGTCGAATGATCACTTGCGCTCGCACGTATGTTTGAGATGTGTGGATGCCATCCAACCCGTCCATTATACGTGCCCCCCAATGTTAGGCTTACAGGGTAAAACGCAGCCTGATTCATAATTCAGTTGGGCCACGCAACGGGGGACATTGGGGAAGGGGGCCCCACCATAGATACGTCTAGATGGAATGCGTGTTTCAGTGTCGTGTATATACCATCCAACCTATTAATCAGGTAATCCCCACCAGGAATAAAGGACACACCCAAAATGATGCCGTAACAAAACTCGTGTGGGCCACACCTCGTGAATTGTAAGATTTAAGGGTGATTGTAGTTACTTCCTGTGGTGTGTCCCACTTGAGTTTTGAATCAAGATGATTCATGATCTGTACAGTAAACATGAGGAGCTAAACGAGTTTCACGGTTTCGATTCCACATAAACATCACAGCGGGGCTCCACACAGTTCAAACGTATGGTAATCACTATATGTCCGGACGTATATGACCATTCCCACATAGACACGTGTAGAGCCAACCTATCCAATCCAATCTCTTAGTCAGGTGGACCAGAGTACTTAGATCTTATGCTAACAAATTAGAGAAAATCAATCTGATCCACCCATCACGTGGGCCCACCCAACATGTTGGTCAGACTCTCAGCTGTTTGATGGTTACAATGGTGATATCTTTGAAGAATCTGAATCGTCCATCAAGTGTGCACACCGTTAAGACGTACTGTACCAACATTGGAGGTCGGAGCAGTGTATAATCCTCCGGCCTGAGAGTGTACAGTACCTTCGGTCATTCGGTGTGTAAAGGTAAGCCGATGTCCACTAATCCAAACCGTTGATAAAATGGGAAATCACTATCGAATGTTCTAAACTGAAAATCTGCTGGATTGGAAGATCCTATCCATGGAGTAATTGACCTTTGTTTTCTGTTGAATGAGAACCGTTGTTGTATCTTTTTTCCTAACCGTTACATGGTTGGCAACCCATTCAAGGGTTATGGCTTTTCCCTCTGGAGGCGTGGTCTACTCTTGGATCCATCATACCAACGTACGGTTCAGATCCCTCCGCAATGTGCCCAACTTGTTCAAATTTAAAACCGAAACTGTACGTGTAATCGCTCTTGGCCCGGTTGATGTGTATGGGCTGTCAATGGGCCGGGCTTGCTTATTGAGATCAATTTCAGACTAGTCCAGCTTCAGGTCGGGCTTGGGCTGGGATAGTAGTCCGGAGGAGTGGGCCCAACTTTAAGAGCTAGGCTCGTTTATGTGCGGTCCGACCTCACCCAATAAGGTGCAGCCTTTAATGTTGGGCCCACCTTGATCTATGTATTCTAGATCCAATCCGTCCATCCGTTTTACCAGATTATTTTAGATCATAAGCCCAAAACTGAATCAGATCCAAATCTCAGGCGGACCATACTATAGGAAACAGTGGTGAATAAATGCCCCACCACTAAGAGCTTCCCAATGGGCACGTTAATGTTTTCATCATGTTTATTTTCCATCCAACCTGTTGATAAGGTTACAAAAGCCTAGATGAAGGGAAAAAACAAATATAAGCTTGATTCAAAACTTTTGTGTGCCACAAGAAGTTTTTAATGGTGAAACACTACTGTTTCTACAATTTAGTTCCTTAGATTTGGATCCGCTGCATTTTTATGCTCATGTCTTAAAATGATTTGAGAAAACGGATGGATGGTCTTAATGTCTATCACACATCATAAAAAGAGCGCGCGCACACACACACACATATTAAGTGATAAAGATCATCAGTACATGCAAAAACATGGGGTCATGGGCCACATGATGGGACCCATTTTATTTCACTAGCGTTTTGAAACCTTACATCTGATTTCAAAAGATGTTATTTTTTGGTTCTTAACATAGCTGAGCCCAGAGAGAGGGTTTCATGGACAAAACACAACCCTATAGTTAGCACCAGATGGGCAAGTAAACGTGCTGGATTTATCATCCTTAGGATAGCTATATGCATCTGGGCAACGGGTCTTAAAGAACCTAGAGTAGTCAGTGGGCCCACATGACCCACTATTGCAACAGTACTGATCTGTCTTAAAAACCGTACATGGGTTGTTACACCCGCCCGGGGCCCGCAGCTGAGCTGGACACTGACCGTTGATATCAGCCGCACATCTTATGCCGCGTGTGCAACCGCCAGATACAGGGCTGAAGTCCATAGGGATGTTGAAGCCATCAACGAGCGATATATCGAAGAAGTCGAGGTTGTTGAATTGCCGGAGAGCGTACTCGGCCAGAGTGTTCGGTGGCTGGCCGAACCCCTGGCAGCGGAGGAGTCCGCCGCAGTCGCCTGTCTGGCAACGGCCTCGACCGTTAGCATCGAAGGTGCACCCGGTCCGGCCCCAGATGCGGGCCCCAGCCGTGCCCGGGCTTACGTTGATGGTCCATGATTGGCCCCGGGCTAGCTGTTGGCCCCCACCTGGGACAGCTGCGGTCCAGACGGTGAACGGACATTGGTTTCGTATCTCGAAAGTGGCTGCATGGGTGGAGGTGGTGAGGAGAGGGAGGATGAGGAGGAGAAAGAGAGGGAGGTTTGGGAGAGACATGTATGGATCTTCCAAAAAGATGGGCCTAAATGTCCTTCTCTTTGTGTGTGGGTGTTGGGCTTGTGAAGGTGGTGGGCTTTTATAGACGGATAGCTGGGTTAGGTTTACTAATCGCTCGCGCATTTATAGCCGTACATACTCACATGTGGGTACACTTGAAAATACAAAATAGTGTGAGATCTGAACTTTTCATAAGGTTGGAAATAATACTCAGATCATTTTATTAAAGTTTCAGACAATTCAAATTTTCAGGTGGGCCACAATGTACTAATTAATAATCAATGGCTACTATTCCTTTTTGTAGCGTTTTGATATGCTGTGGGCTACCTGAGGTGTGAAATGGATGGTTTTCATACCAAGACACGTGTGAAGTTAGCGAAAAATAGCCCCACAGGACCCGTAACGAATGAATTGGATCATGGAAATTGTACTGTGAGGATGCTGGGTTTTGAAGTAGTATACATCTCCACACGGACGCACGTGCAAATATGAAACGCGTGTGTGAGATCTGAACTTTCCATAAGGTTAGAAGCAATGATTAGATATTCGGCGTTTAAAAAAAGAAGAAGATAATTTTGATTTAAAGTCCGCTGCAACATGCAAAGTATATCGACGGCTGGGATTTATTTTTTCTAGCCGTTCATTTGTTTTGACATGTTGTGGTCCACCTGAGGTGTGAAATGGCCTAATTTTTCTGCAAGGAGATCTGAACGCTGTAGCTCACCTGATGGAAACCTCAATCTCACACACGTGACACATCGTGACACGTGCCTTCGCGTGGATGTGGACATGCAATTCGCGAAAAATCAGCCCCACCTAACTAATGGTGGTGGAATTTACTGTAGAAATTTGGAGTGATTGTGTTGAATTTACTTTGGTGGGGCCCACCTGACCCTTAGTGGTGGAAGAATACAAGATAAGATTTATGAGGACCGGAATCCTCTATTTTGTTGTAGGAAGAGCATGCACCACCTCATGCTCACCATAACTTAGCTTGATCTACCACCGGTAAATTCATTCGGTGTGGTCCACATGAGTTCTCGATCATTCTGATTTTTGGGATGTTTCTTTATCCTGATGGGTTTCACCTTATTAGTGGGTTGGATGTCGTCTAAACATCACGGTGGACCCAAGAATGTTTCTATGGTGGGCGAACCATCCCTGCTTTTCAATTTATTGTGGCCAACCTGAGTTTTTTATCAGTCTGATTCTTTAGCATGCCTTAACATGAGTCGACTCAAAGAATGGACGGATTAGATCTCACACGAAAATCTTGGTGGGTCCACACGGAGCTTGGGTGTTTCACAATCTTCCTCTGACAATTGTTGTAAGGGATTCGGGTCCGAAATTCCCAACGAGCCCGTGTAAAAAGAGATTTTTGGAATCCCACCGTGTCGGGCGATGGCCCACTTAAGAGCTGTTTGTTCTAATGGACGGTTCGGATCAGCAGCACATTGGCAGATAATAATCATAATAATCAATTGAGAATCGTAGGATAGTATTCCGTCATTGAAAACAGGCAATTGCTGTTACCCATTTGGTTGCAAACCCTGATCTGACAGTTATGACTTTACGTCATCGACAATCCATGATCAGATCAACTAGTTAAACGGTCCGGATCACTATTGATGTGCCCAAGCACCTACTTTATATGAAGAATCGATGGTCAAGATCGTCCAATAGGTTCGATTCTTTGGACGTTGACAATTGACGCTGGGACATACTAGTTGAAAGGTCCTGATGACCATTGACATGTTCGTCCACCTCAAGCATACCATACATCAGCTTCTAGTGGGCCCACCAACAGAACAGTCATAACCATCTGTTTCAGCCGTCGAATTTGGCTTTGATCAATTTCTTCTCAACGGTGCATTAAACTGCCAAAAAAGTAGATGGTTAGGACCCTTCAACGAGGGTGATTTTATTGGATATTCTCCACCCACTTTGGACGGCCTGGATTTAAGTAGATGTATGCAGTGAGTCAAGTCTAGCCCACTATCTATTTATATTCGTTCCAACTTGACGAAATTTCCAAACGTTGATACGATTTCAAGAGCTTTTATACATCCACACGCGCGTGTATAAGGCAGTCATCAACACGCCACTGAATGTGCCAGGGTGGCATACGGACATGAGATCCAATCCGTCCATCAAGTTAGTCCTACCTTTTCAATTCATCTACATAAAAAAGTAGACTAAATTCACTCATAAGGATGGCCCAAGTTGATCAAATAAATGGACGGACAGAAAAACATGGGCAAGTTTTTATGAACTGACTAATACGTTTCTAAAATAAGAGGAAAGGGGGCTAGCACTAGTCTCATGAGCCCTAACCCTAACCCACAAAGGGGTCCTCCCCGAGGCTTTGGACCCACTTAGCCAGAAAGGTGAAGCCTGTAAGGCAAAGATTTAAATGGACATAAGTTTGAAATAATCTAATCTAGTTGGATGTGTCCCATTATATAAACGGTCTAGAATGTCCAAACATGACCTGAATGTACTAAGCATTTTAAGCTATTATGCAGGGTAAATGAGAAACGCTATCAAGTGTCTTTACACTATTTATTTATTTTTTCTCTGTTTGAATGGCTAGTGTTTGCTCAATTCTATCAAACGACACTACAAGAAAAGGGGGTTTTAGCCTCGGTTCAAAACTGTGGCTAAAAAAGTTAAAAACTGAGGCTAAAGCCTTTAGCCTCAATTTTGCCTCAATTATCCAAACCGGGGTTGAAACCCCAGTGGCTAAAGGCTTTAGCCTCAGTTTTAGTAACCGAGGCTAAAATGACTTTTATAGCCTCGGTTCTTTAAGTGAGGCTAAAAATCCTTTTAGCTTCAATTTTCTCGAAATGAGGCTAAATCAAAATTTTAGCCTCCATTGTTTTCAACTGAGACTAAATCCAAATTTTAGCCTCAATTGCCTCCAACTGAAGCTAAATCTATTTTTAACCTTGGTTCTCAACAACCGAGGCTAAAGCCTTTAGCTACAGGAATTTCAGCCTTGGTTATCAACAACCGAGGCTAAATTCAAGCCTCAGTTACAAATTGAGGCTAAAAATATATATATATATTTTTAAATATTTATTTAAACTACTAATCCATTCATTCAATCCACTCATGAAACAATCAATCATGAAAGCCACAATACCAACAAAATAGTTAACAACAGTCTATTTAAAGTTTAACTCAATCAAACTGTTACACAACATTAGGTTCCACAAATAATACAAAGTTATGGTCGCGCCTGTCATCATCGCTGCCATCATGCTTGGCAGACCTTGAGATAACACTGCCCGTCCATCTTCTGCTGCTTCCAGGCCAACGTCATCATTGCCTCCACCAACATTCTTCATTCGAATTGTGCGTAGCAGGCCTTGCAACCTCAACAGGTAGCTCTAGCCTGCTGGCTGCAAGACATGAAATGAAACTCTCAAACAAAAAATGAAATGTAGATGGATGTGTGTAGGGAAAGGAAAGAGAGTAGAATTGAGAGTTGGAAGTGTTGGAAAGGAAACCCAAAAGAAGGATCTGATAATGAATGAGAAAACAGACAAGATGTGGATTATAGTACATTCTCACTGACCCGGATTTGCTTAATGCAGCGGACCTCATCAGGTCCATGTTGCAGACTCTTAGCCTATAAAAATTGATAAAAACCAAGATGAGGCAGGAGAAATAAACTTATGCATTGTAACATAAGACTTTTATCCTATGAAAGACAATGCATCATAAGATATTCATTCTTCAAAAGCAATTGATATGACCTTCTTTTTCTGATCCAAGCTATGCTTTTCACAATAAGCCTTGTGCTGAAAAAACTTGCCTCCACCAGTCTTCACATCCATGTGCAGGCCAACACATTTAGCACAAGTAGGATGAAATGCAGTTTGACAGTCATCATGATTACACTGCAAGACAGTTGAAGGTAGGGTGAAGCAAAGCAAACAGCATAAAGTCTACCTCTCATTTTTGGAGTCAAACCTACAGAATTTTAAAGAAGAAAACAAATGATTAAGCAAGCCAAACCTTTATGCAGACACCGTGTTTGCGACGGCAAATGCAGCAAACAAGCAGGTCTCTTTCCTTTGAAATGGTCTCCTGAGGTGAATCATTTAATATAGTGGAGATATTACATGAGAATGTGTAATGTTTTCAAAGTAAATTAAAAATAAAATAAAATAAAATTGCATGAGTAGTTAAAACTTCAAATTAGAACAGTTCTACATACAAGAACCATGGCATATGAAATAAACTTCAAGTAAATGAAGGAAGCAGCATCAAAAAGAATCTTTTGGGAAAGCAGCGTTAAGTTTAAAAACACAGTTACCATTCCCCCAACAGGATTTGGTTGTCCCCTTTTAAATGTTGACTCTAGCACCCACTACAATAGACCGAATTGTTCAGTCTCAGGTCAAGTCGCAACTCGCCCTGTGTTGAGGGTGATGCATCATGTAACACCGGATCAGGTCTTACCATGTATCAGGTACCGTATTGTACATCACTGATATAGCAACCTGGATCGGGTTGTTTTG
This sequence comes from Magnolia sinica, assembly GCF_029962835.1. Taxonomy (NCBI): domain Eukaryota; kingdom Viridiplantae; phylum Streptophyta; class Magnoliopsida; order Magnoliales; family Magnoliaceae; genus Magnolia; species Magnolia sinica. The sequence goes on along the minus strand of NC_080584.1, from coordinate 7,614,065 downwards.
GGCCGATACAGCCGTATAATTAATGGGCAATACCAGCACATATCAAGCGATACGTACCCATTTCGGATGATACTTGTAACCTTGGTTGCACGGGACTCAGCTAAGTCCTAAAACCTTGCTACGAACACATGTATGCAATTAGTGGATGGTGCTTATATGCATACATGATACTTGTACAGGTATGCATGGATGGTGCATGATGGGTACAAATCAAGGGCACATGAACGGAGAGAAAATAAAGAGTTTCAGTTGTACCGGGAGGAATGCCAACATATAGCTCGCCTTCGATGTTGAGTGGGTGAATGATTGCTTCTTCCAGGACCTCTTGAAACCTCTTGAAATCATAAAAACACAAACACACACACAAAAGTACTCCCGAAGTACTAGAGTTTACACTGTGGGCCGTCTGACTTTTCTATCTGAATGATTTTTGTATATTCTATATATCTATATATATATATATATATATATATATATATATATATATATATATTCTATTCATATATATGCTGGATCCTGAATTGTGTGTGTAATGCCGGTGCCATGGACGATTCTAATCCCATGATAACTTGTTTAACTGCATGTGATAGTTATTCAATTGCCAGTGTAGGGAGACGGATCAAGCCCACCGCTTTCAGTTCATGCACTAGATCATCTCTTCATGCTAGTACAGTTATGTGGTCACTTTAGAGATGCTTCAGCATTAGGTGCAGCTTGTAGCTAGTTTGATATAGTTTGATATAGACTTCCTCAAAGATGTTCTAGGTATCCTGCAATTGCAATAGGACCTTTCCGAATGCTCTAATTATCACAACTGAAATTGTTTAATTGTAAGATCTATAGGTGGATCATGACTACACTGGATGGAGTTGACTTTTGATTTATAGTACTTGGCCACTTATCTAATTTGTTGAATTTATTTAAAAAATTAAAATTTTCACAAGTCATCATCATCTCTAACAACCCCAAACTTGTCGCAAAAGTTTTTTTGCGACGAGTGTTGCTTATTTGTGATGGTGTTGTTTATCGCCAATTATGTTTCAAATACTAATTATTTACGACGATATATTGTCGCTAAATATAACTTATTTGCCACGGGTTTACACGTCGCTATTGCATATCATAAAACATCACTAAATATGAAACTCATCGCAAATAAGGACGTTTTGTGACAAGTCATCCTTGTCATTAACAACCTAAACCTTGTTGTTAAAATTCGTTTGCGACAAGTGTTACTTGTCGTCAATTTCGTCATAAATACTAATTATTTGCGACAGTTTAATAAGTTGTCCCTAAATATAGCTTATTTGTAATGAGTTTACACGTTGTCATTACATATCATAAAACATCGCTAAATGTGAAACTCATCGCAAATAAAGACGTGTTGCGACGAATCCACTTATTGCTAAAAAAATCATAAATTCGTTGCGAAAGCCAACAAGTGTTGATCATCTCCAATTTCTTCACAAATACGATGTCACAATTTCTAATTAGTGACAAAAATGACAAGTCGTCACCAATGAGTTAATTATTTGCCATGACCTAATAAATTATCGCAAAATATTAGTGACGAGTTGACACGTCGCCATTACATATCACAAAACATGGGTAAACTTGAAACTCGTCGCCAATAAAGACTTTGTGCTATGAGTCTATTCATGACTAAAAATTCTAAATACATCACCAAATACTTTTGTCAAAGAGTGTTGGTCATTGTGACTTATGTTGATTTATTTATTAGCAATATTTTTTCATGTTTGAATGAACTAATCAAACAAAATAACATGGTATTAATCAATATTCACCATCATCCATTGAAATATAAAAATAATTTAATTTAATTAAAACTAAATTTATAATTATCCAGAATACAAAAAAATACATGTGTCCAAATTGTCCAATAAAAATTAATAAAAATAAAAATAAAAGAAATGTACATCCTCGATAATGCGGTGGGGCCCAGGAAGATAACACCAGTCTGTAGGAAAATCTGTAAAATAATTAAAATAAAATATGATTAGTGACTATTCTATACTACTTACATATATAATTTAAATATGACATTCAACTTACTACTACGGTTCTGATTGGGGTTACTGTGATAAGAGGTACACACCATCTCCTCCAACTGAGCCTGTCGTGTCTGTATATCATTTATCGTCCCTCGCAGGACCTACACTTCAGTCCTAAGCCCAATCAACGTTGCCTCTACCTACTTAGCCCTCCTCGTAGCCTTATCCACATCAGCATGACTACGATGGGTCGATGCAGGCACCTCTACACCCCGGTCAATTCGAGGTCTCACCCAACCCGCTCCCCAAATTTGTCCACCTTTTTCCTATTGTACTATAACACCCCGGGTTTTTGGGGGCCGTGTAGGAACTCGGCTCCCGAATTCCCAGGTGCCATGGGTGCCCTAATGGGCTTCAGATTTTAATTACATTTGGATGATCTCATAAACAATGGAGAGTTTAGCAAGGCATGAAGCATAAGTAAGTCATAAAGCAGTATCAAGTGCCACTAAATATAAAAATATCCAAACCACAAATCCAAAATCATCTAAATAGGGAACTAGTCCCACCCATACATGACCCAAAGTGACTAGAGCCCTGACCCATACCCCGCGGTAGCCCGAACTCAGACTAGAAGGATCCGCCGAAAGTCTGGAAGCAGGGAAGCTCCTCTACCTCATCCATGCTCACCCCGCTCAGCTCGTCGAGCTCCACCTCACCTGCATCTAATGACGTGTCTGGTTGGTGTTTTAAAACACCGTCCCAGAGTGGGAGTGAGTAGCTAACTCAGTGGGTGCCATTAGCCATAAGTTACATCAAATAACAATTACATGATCAATTTAATGAAAAGCATAAATTCACACATCTCTAACTAATCTTGTTAAATACGTATGCTTGAATTATGGTATGATGCATAACCTCACCCACAACACTCCTTCAAGAGACTTCGTCTCACGGTCGTGCATGACCAACACTCCCTCATTGCGACCTCAACTGTCAAGTCGCCAAATCCTAGCTAATGCGATGCATGAATAATGTTAACCGAGTATTTAGATAATTACATTCATCCAGCGGGTTGGGAAAACTAGTACACTCCGACGATATCAATGCCCTCATCCATTTGCGAGCCTAGGACCCAGCGATCCTTGATCCCATCGGGGTCCCCACCCTCGATTGCAAGCACGTGGGAAGTGCTGAAAAACAGAATCGCTCGCGGTCACTACGGGGAGGCTCCCGCAGTTCGGTGAGATTTCTCCAATGACAATTAAATTAACTAACTTATTTTTCTAAATGACAAAAATACCCATAAGCCTTTTCTTCTGCACTTCTTAGACATAAAAAAATCTGTGCATACACAATGATTGTGCGAAGTCTCTCACGACTATATGGCAACTTGGGATCACCAAACATATATATATATATATATATATATATATATATATATATATATATATATATATATATATATATAAGTACTCTCGTTACAAAGCAAGCATGAGGTCGAGTTGTGTGGGCCCCACCGTGATGCGTGTCGACCATCAACACCGTGCATTTGATGGGTCCCCTTTAAATTATGAGATATTCCAAAAATCAGCTGTATATGGAACTCAGGTGGGCCATACCATCTAAAATCATGTGAAGACACCGTTAAAACATATAAAAGCACTTAGTGGGGCCCACTTGAAATTTCCATGCGTTTGAAACTTGGTCTAAACCCTCATCCAAGTGGGACACACATAATGGATGGGCTGGATTTGCAAACCACATCTCGGTGGGCCCAAAAAATGATTATGAATGTTTTAATGGTGCACGGCCCCTCCCCACTTCTGTATGTGGTGTGGCCCACACAAGTCATGGATTGACTTGATTTTTGAGACCTAGGCCCACGATGGAATGGTGCATCTGACTGATGGGGTAGACGTTCGAAACGCATCACGATGGGGCCCACACAGCTCGGCCTTATGGGACGAACTCGTGAGGTCGAGCGCATAGTACCTTTTCTCACACACACACACACACACACACACACACACACACACACACATATATATATATATATATATATAAAATTTTAAGAAGAATCCCGTCCTTTGATGGATGGTCTGAATTCAAGGCTCCCTGGTGGCCTACCTGTACACATATTTGGCATTGAATAAAATAGTATATATTTTTTGTGGGGTGGTCGTCCAGGACCTGCTGCCCGTTTTGGACGGCCCACCCATGCGCAGCTCGCCTGGCTTTTTTTTTCTTCCTTCTGCTGAGGCCCACCTGCATTTGTGTAGGGCCCATGACCAGGCCAGCCCATCAGTTTTGGGTGAGGGCCACCTACATTTGTGTAGGGCCCATGACCAGGGCAGCCCATTAGTTTTGGGTGAGGCCCACCTGCATTTGTGCAGGGCCCATGACCCGGGCAGCCTACACGCTGGCAACGTGGAAACAACTTCTGTTGCAGACTATTTTTGGAGGCCATTACCGGTCCTGCTTTCAGCCCAAACGTGGTTCCTTTCCGGCCATTTTTCGACCCCCACCAGTGCTCAACCAGAGGCACGGTGGCTGCCACCTTCACCGTCCAAAAATGGCCCGAAACAGGGTCGTTTTCTCCTCCTTTTTCGGACCATTTTCAGCCCATGTTGCAGCTCGTTTGCATGTTGTTTCTTAAGCCGAGTTTCAGCACACAGCTGGGGCCATTTTCATGCCATCGGCTTGGCCACAAACAAAGCCCGTACTCAGGCCGGATCGGCCTTAAAACAGTGCCTGAACGCAGGCCGCCTTTAACTCCAAAACAGGGCCCGTTCTTGGCTCTATGTATGGTTCCTGCTGATTGGTGTTTTTCAGCTACGAACAGGGCCTGTTTTAGAAGGCTGTATGTGGCGTGAGCAGGGTGTGATGAATCTTTGTTTTGAGTTCATTTAGAGTTCCAACAGAGTGGAGAGAAGGTTCTTACTTGCCTTTTGTCATAGAGTTCGAGATAGAGAAAGAAGCCTGGAAGCCCTGCTTCCCTTCTCTCTCTCTCTCTCTCTCTCTCTCTCTCTCTCTCTCTCTCTCTCTCTCTCTCTCCCTTTTCTTTTGTATGTATGGTGATGATGATGAAGAGGTATATGGTCCCACACTGACTCGGCTCGGTCCGGTTTTCACGGACTGAGCTGGGGAAGTGTGCTTCGAGCTCACCAAAGACGCACTCTGCTCTCTATTTTATCCCTCTTTTCCTTTCTTTTTCTTTCTTCAAGTGTGGAGTCTGAGAGAGCTGAGCCTCCCTTTTATAGGCAAGGAGAGGAGAGGCAGACGGCTGGGTTTAATGCGACCTAAGAAGACAGCGGTTGCGTCGCCGCCCTCCCCACCCTAAAAGAGGAAAGCCTCGTATGCTTCTTTCATGGCCCTGCCTAGCCATTTCTGGCCATGAGAGGACCCGCCCAGCTGTGCTTGTGGAAAGCTTGGGTCCATTGGTCCATGGGGAGTTTGCCTTGCAAGAGAAGCACTCTGGGGTCCCTTTCCTTTGAATCCTAGCCACATGATAAGGGAATGGACGGTTGGGACCCAAATCCCAAGTCCCTATATGTGGGGCCGAATCCCTATACCATTTGGGTTGGGCGGACCCCATGAGGAGAATGGATGGCTCGGATTGTCTGGAAAATGACTATGGTGGCCCACTTTGAAGTTTAAAGATAAATGTTTTTAAACAGGGTGTTGGAGGGAAATGTGTTTGAGAAATTGTATTTGAGTTCGGTCAAACACTGTTTGACCACAGGTGTTTGTCCAATGCACATCATGCATTAGTGGTTGGGGTGTACATGCATCTAGTTTTTGAGGCCTATCACAACTCTGGTGCCTTATCTGCCGTGATCAATTGTCTTGGGAACCCTTTATATGGGTCCTGGCCTGGTTTGGGACGCATGTAAGGCCCAGGTGGGCCATATCATACCATTCATCTTTAAGTTCTCCAAATGAGTCGCACATGACAACATGCTCCATGTGCAATCATCCATCTTCAAGCATTCCATATGTGCCAATGTGTTATGTATGACAATGTGACACGTGGCACGATCCATCTTTAACACACCTATGTATCACATTTTTCTTCTTGTAAAATTATCATGAAACTTTCTTCTTCTTCTTTTTTTCCTCCTAAATAGCATATTTTAAAATAAATTATTTTTTTTCTCACCATTTTTTAGAGAGGGCATTTCTCAAAAAATACCATTTTTTCCACAAATACAAATTAAAATGAACTTAAGGAATTTATAATATTTGTTTTCAGGAGTTTTTTCTATAATATTCTAAAAAAACTCAAAATTTGAAAACCGCCCAAAAAAATTACAAGGCAAAAGAATTGTCCGGAATGAGATTTGTCACTATGGTTGTGTCCTCTTGATGGCATAGAGGCAAATTTCATTGTCCGCAATTTCTCAGCCAACGAATTTGTTAGCATTGACAATATGATCACCTGAAATAAAAATACAACAATAACAATGAGATAACTATTACAAGATATAAATATATATATATATATATATATATATATATATATATATATATATATATATATATATATATATATATATATGGAAAAAGGTACTATGCGCTCGACCTCACGATAAGCTCCCGTGAGGTCGAGCTATGTGGGCCCCACCGTGATGCGTGTCGACCATCAACACCGTGCATTTGATGGGTCCCCTTTAAATTATGGGATATCCCAAAAATCAGTCGTATACGGAACTCAGGTGGGCCATACCATCTAAAATCATGTGAAGACACCGTTAAAACATATAAAAGCACTTGGTGGGGCCCACCTAAGTTTTGAATGCTGCTGAAACTTGGTCTGAACCCTCATCCAAGTGGGACACACATAATGGATGGGTTGGATTTGCAAACCACATCTTGGTGGGCCTAAAAAATGATTATGAATTTTTTAATGGAGCACGGCCCCTCCCCACTTCTGTATGTGGTGTGGCCCACACAAGTCACAGATTGACTTGATTTTTGAGACCTAGGCCCACGATGGAATGGTGCATCTAACTGATGGGGTAGATGTTCGAAACACATCACGGTGGGGCCCACACGCTCGACCTCATGGGATGGACTCGTGAGGTTGAGCGCATAGTACCTTTTCCCATATATATGACAAATTAATAAATGATTTTCTAATTTTGAAAATATTAGTTATCAAATGATTTTCAATTTTAGGGATAAGGACCAAATTCCCTCTTAGCAGTGTTTACAAGGTCAACTGCACCTTTTAATTTATTAAGTTTTATTATAGTCGCCCCATGTCTAATAAATAGCCTCATCTACACCTTTTGTGCATTAGCTTTTTCTTTACATCCCATATGAGAAGGCCTATATGCTCATGATGGGGCAACTTATTAGATGGATTGAATGTCATAGACACATGAAAGGTTGGAGGTTATTTCTGGTTGGCCCTTGTAATTTCCTATAGTCTAGCCAATTGCAACTTACCTATAAGTCTAGCTAAGCAGGCATTGAGACCTTCTCATTGAAAAGAAGAAGAAGAAGAAGAAGAAGAGTAATTCTACTCTAAGTTGCCCTTGATTTTGTTTTGTTTTGTTTTGTTTGAGAGTCCTAAGATGTGTATATGAGATCGGCTCTGTCCGATTAAAAAATCAAGTTGACCATAATTCATGTGGGCCACATTAAGAGAAAGTTAGAAGAGAGACATCTACCCTTGCTTTCTACAAGGCCCACCGTGGTAATTATACGAAATCCACTCAAACCATTAATAGATGCCACAATAAGGGTTAGCCTTGGGGCCCAAATTAAGGCCCATCTTGATTCAAATGAGCCACACCAAGGAAAACAGTTTGGATGGTGAGATTTTTCCTATATATTGTTTCCAATCACGTGGTCCACCTAAATCATGGATGGGGCTGATTTTCAAGCCCTAAGTCTAGCATAAGGTGATACACCTAATGGTTGATGGTTGTGGTGGATTTAACATTAACACTACAGTGGAGCTCAACCAAGCTATCACTCCTTTTAAAAAGTGACATTGAACAACTCCTCTCCGAACATTTATTAATATTAATTAATCTAAATTAGATGGGTGTGTGCATTTCTCATTTAAAATATTCCAATGTCTTGAAACGCTGACAATAATACCATGATAATATCATTTTTAGTGTATCTTTTGTGTTTGTCACACTGAGAGGAATGACAGGGAACTTGCACATGCAAATTATATTGCTACAGAAACCAACAGCCATAGTTATAAAATAAGCTCGCTAGTTATTTGTCTTTGGAGAAACCCAAAAGAGGATTTCAAAACATCTTATTTTAGACATACATGATATAATCGTCCACTCTCATAAGATTGAGATCTTTCATGGGCAAAACACAACCCTATAGTTAGCACCAGATGGGCAAGTAAACGTGCTGGTCTGATCGTCCTTAGGATAGCTATATGCATCTGGGCAACGGGTCTTAAAGAACCTAGAGTAGTCAGTGGGCCCACATGGCCCACTATTGCAACAGTACTGATCTGTCTTAAAAACCGTACATGGGTTGTTACACCCGCCTGGGGCCCGCAGCTGGGCCGGACACTGACCGTTGATATCAGCCGCACATCTTATGCCACGTGTGCAACCGCCAGATACAGGGCTAAAGTCCATAGGGATGTTGAAGCCATCAACGAGTGATATGTCGAAGAAATCCAGGTTGTTGAATTGCCGGAGAGCGTACTCGGCGAGAGTGTTGGGCGGCTGGCCGAAACCCTGGCAGCGGAGGAGTCCGCCGCAGTCGCCTGTCTGGCAACGGCCCCGACCGTTGCCATCGAAGGTGCACCCGGTTCGGCCCCAGATGCGAGCCTGGGTCGTGCCTGGGTTTGCTGTGATGGTCCATGACTGACCCTGGGCTAGCTGTTGGCCGCCACCTGGGACTGCAGCGGCCCAGACGGTGTATGGGCATTGGTTTCGGATCTCGAAGGTGGCTGCATGAGTGGAAGTGATGAAGAGAGGAAGGAGGAGGAAGAGAGAGAGAAAGAGTGGGAGGTTTGGGAGAGACATGTATGGATCTATCAAAAAGATGGGCGTATATTTGTAAAATGTAGGTGGGCGTTTTTTTCCCGGTGGAGGATTGTTGTGGGGGTGGTGAGTTTTTATGGATCGATGGCTTTGTTGACTTGTCTTTGTTGGGGCCCACCTGATGTAAGCGGATTGCTTGCTGCTTCCATCACAGGGAAAGGGATTGGCTACTCCCCCTGCCACTAGCCAATGTCTAGTGGTCGGTTCTCTGTGTGCCCCAACATAATGTATGTGTTTCATCCATGCCATTCATCCATTTTTCCAGATAATTTTATTTTATTAAACCAAAACTGAGGTAGATCAAAATCTCAAGTGGGCCACACAGGGTTGATTGAACTCTCACAATTAAAAAATTCTTGGGGCTACAAAATTTTTAGATCAAGCTGATATTTGCTTTTTACCTTCATCCAGAACTGTATGATCTAATCTACAGTAGGCCCTAGGAGGTTTTTAATGATAGACATTCAATCACTATTGTTTTCCCATGGTGTGGTCCACCTGAGATTTTGATCTACCTCATTTATGGGTAAAAGCATTAAAATGATGTATAAAAATGAATCAACGGTGTGGATAAAACACACAAACCATGGTCGCCCATAGAGCACCGACCGCTAGCCTCCTGGGTAGTGGCAGCTGCAGGTAATCCGCTTCCACTTTGGTGGGACTCACCTGACTTTGTTGACTTGACTTTGGTGGGGCCCACTTGCGTCTCAACGGTGAGAAAGCAAGAGATTTATGTAGTGGTGTGCGAGAAATGATCCAGTGCTCTCAAAACCACTGTACGTTATAGTGTTCCTAGTTGGTTTGATGGCAAATAAAACATCACAGTGGCCCTGGGATCGTTTCAACGATGGGCCTCATTGCCCCACTGTTTCCTGTGGTGTGGTCCATTTGAGCTTTGGATCTGAATCATTTTTGAGCTCATGCCTGGGACAGAAAAAAGGATGGAAGACATGGATTAAACACATACATCACGGTGGCCACACAGAGCTTGCTTCACATTGTGCAACAGGGATATCCCTATGCCGGGTGCTGCTGCAGGTAATCCGCTTCCACTTTGGTGGGACTCACCTGACTTTGTTGACTTGACTTTGGTGGGGCCCACTTGCCGGTGAGAAAACAAGGGATTTATGTAGTGGTGTGCGAGAAATGATCCAGTGCTCTCAAAACCACTGTACGTTACAGTGTTCCTAGTTGGTTTGGGACACTGGGACAGTCCAACCGATGGATCTGGGCTGTCCATTACGTTTACTACAAATTTCTTAAGCTAGCACGTGAAAATGGATCTGATGGGAATATTGGACCGATCTGATTAGAATCCTATGAAATGGATGGTCAAGATCGTTTATCGTCAATAGGGCTAACCAACCATTAGAACCATCTATTACCTGAGGTCCATCTTGGCTAGCTTGTGGTTTAAAAGAATCACATTTTTCAAAGAATCCTAATTATCCCATCCACGCTTGTAAAACGGATGGCTTTCAAAGAGAGGGCCCCCTTTGGGACTGATAGGATCATCCGATTTCCGTGAACCTAATGGACGGTGTAGATCGATCAAATGGATTTTTATTTTTATTTTACTAATTATCCCGATAATCACTCGCTTCTCATTACAATCCTATGTAATCGTTCCAATTTGGGCTTGGTGGACACAGCACCAATGTCCGCAATGTGGAAAAGCTCTGTGGCCCCCACTATGTGTTTTATCCACGCCGTCCATTCATTTTTCCAGATCTTTAGATGGAATGAGCAGAAAAATGGGCTGATCCACAGCTCAAGTGGACCACACTAAAGGAGGCAGTGGGATAATGACACCCATCGTTGAAATTTTCCTACGGCCCACCATGATGTTTATTGGCCATCCAACCTGTTCACAAGTTCACGCAAACTTGATGAAGGAAAAATACAAATATCAGCCGGATCCAAAACTTCTTTGGCTCCAATGAAGTTTTCAAGGGCAGGCGTTTAATCCCAGCTTTTGACCTTCGCATATGCCTCATTTTTTCACACATACTATAAAATTATCAGAAACGGATTGGCTACTCCCCCTACCACCAGCAAACGAGTCATCGTCGGTGCTCTGTGGGCCCCACCATGATATATGTGTTTCATCCATACCGTCCATCTATTTTTATTGATAATTTTACAGTATAAAAGAAAAAATGATATGCATCACAATCTCAAGTTACCCAGACCATTAAAAACGTTTAGGGGGCCATAAAAGTTTTGGATCAAGCTGATGTTTATTATTCCCCTTCACCTGGGTCTTTATGACCTAATCAAAAGATTGGATGTCAAATAAACAGTACACTGGGCCTTACGAGGATTTTAATGGTGGATATCCAATCATTATTGTTTTCCTGTGGTGTGGTCCATATAAGATTTATATCCCTATCATTTTTTTGTATCAAGCTATAAAATGATACGTAAAAATGAATGAAACACATACATCACGGTGGGGCCCACAGAGCACCGACCATCAGCCACTGGGCTGGTGTCACGGGGCGTTGCCAATCCGTCTCTAAAAATGGATGGACGGCGTGGATAAAACAGATATTTCCACACGTATACATAATACGGACGTCGGTGCGGCATTGTACACTAAGCAATCCACGTCAAGTTAGTGTGAATGAATGAAAAGAAAAAAATACTAGGGGGAATTTCTCGGACAAAAATCAAGCACCCGAAGAAACGAAGCAGGTTCCCTGTTCCTATGCAAGTCCTTCAAAACATGATAATTCTAGCTAGCGTGGGGCCCACGCATACTGTTCATCAATTTCAGCCCGTCATGAAAATTGGATCCAACCATCATCATGTGATCCACCCAAGTAAATTTTGAGGTTTTTGATGGTTGCATATTGTTTCCTATGGTGGGCCCACCGTGTTGTGTATGCGCCATCCATCCAATCCATACATTACGTGTCATCCATCCTAAGTACTCCTTCCAAAAAGAACAATGCTACACGCACCCGGTGAGCCCAAGTGGAATAAGCTTATTCTAGAAGGATGGCTTTTGATAGGGCACATTATTTCATCTTAAATCATGATCTGAACCGTTGAATTCTACCATACAAGGTCTACCCTAGGAAAAAATTTGTTGAACGGATGATGTGTGTTTGAAGATGAATTTGGAATATTAAAAGGGCAAAGTTTGAATCGACTATACTCAAATCCAAGAGTCAAAAGGTCATATCACTAGAAGGTAGTAACTTCTCTAAAACAGCAGTGAAAACATGAACGGTTCAGATTATCATCTAATATTCAATCCACGGTGAAATCCCCCTTCATACCGTAATGTGGTCGGGGTCACCGTAACCATACCGGTAGCCGGTCACAACCGGACGCGGATTGCGTGGTGAACCTAACATCGCCTGCTCACGTGGTGTAAAGATTTTGTGGGGCCCACTGTGATGTATATATTTTATCCACTCTGTTCATTCGTTTTTTCAGATGATTTTAGGGCATGAGTCCAAAACTGAAGCATATCCAAATCTCAAGTGGACCACACCACAGAAAATAGTGGGGATAATGAAATACACCGTTGCAAACTCATCTTGGTTTGCGAGACACGACTGTTTTAAGGTTCTGACGGGCTGGATCCTTTTCGCCTCCAATCAGGCCTTCTCCCATCGATCTTTGCCATGAAAGTGTCTGTGACCTGCTCGTATGGCACAAATGTCTTTGAACCTTCCATTATTTTTGTACAATAGTGGTCCACTTGATGATCAGAGGCCATTCATCCTTGGCCTGAGCCTAGATACCAAGCTTAGCCCTCGAGCCAAGTTTAAGGCCCTGAGATCTGGTCCTATGGTTGAGCTACTTGGGTTAGTCCGGACCGCCCTGCCCAATGCCACCCCTCTTTTCTAACATTTAGAGCTGCCTAATAAGTGGGCTAGCCTGGTTGTTGGCTTAGGGCATTTACAAAATAGGAACCATCTTGATGAAGTGCATTATTTGATCATTTCTTTGTAATTTTTTTAGTAATTAAATAAAATTACCAACTTAATGCCTATATGTGGACCGCTTTAAGGAAAAGTCAGGCAGGTCCACTCATAAGGTGGGCCACACCCACAAGAAGAAAAACTGTTAAAAATGTGACCAGTGGTTCATATTTAATTAACATGTGTGTGGGGCCCATCTGATGAATGAAGCCCATCCCAAACATATATGTATTCTAGCAGACCTCTCCAGTACTCCATGTCCTGTAGCGCACAGATGACTGAGAAAGTTATTCCATGGTGTTGAAAAAGTACTAGAATAGGTTACAATACCTGTTTTACCCAAGCTCTGTGGGGTCCACCATGTTATATATCTGAAATCCACTCCGTCCATCAGGTGAGAAACATTATTTATGCGATGATTACAAAAGATAAGCTCAATTAAAAATTCATATAGACCACGTCAACAGGAACAATATAAAATTGCTCCCAAAACTGCTTAGTTTACACTGTGAGCCGTCTGACTTTTCTATCTGAATTATTTTTGTATGTTCTATTCATATATATGCTGGATCATGAATTGTGTGTGTAATGCCGGTGCCATGAACGATTCTATTCCCATGAGAACTTGTTTAACTGCATGTGATAGTTATTCAATAGCCAGTGTAGGGAGACTGATCAAGCCCACATCTTTCAGTTCATGCACTTAGATCATCTCTCCATGCTAGTACAGTTATGCGTTCACTTTAGAGATGCTCCAGCATTAGGTGCAGTCTGTAGCTAGTTTGATGTAGACATCCTCAACCATGTTCTAAGTATCCTGCAATTCAAATAGGACCTTCATCAGAATGCTCTAATTATCACAACTGAACTTGGTTAATTGTAAGATCTACGGGTGGATCATGACTACACTAGATGGAGTTGACTTTTGATTTAGAGTACTTGGCCACTTATTCAATTCATTGAATTTATTTTAAAAACTAAAATTTTCACAAATATTTATCTTAATTATTTTTAAAGTAATAATACAATACTTATTTTCAAAATTATTTTTTTACAAAAAGCTATCAAAAATTAATTCTGCTATTGGATAAGTCTTTACATGTGTATTAATAATTTTAGAAACTTAGTGTAATCGTTATGGAATCTTCCCCATATAGATGTAATTTGGAATCATTGATCAAGTCACTTTTCTGTCATAATCAAGTCTAGTTAATCTATGTATCTTTGTCATTGTACAGTAAAGTAGTGATACACAATCTCATTCTCCTGTATACAAGATGAGGGTAGTTGAGAACACAAAAAAGTCGCGAGATTAACTACTTGTATATTGTAATAATTAAATCAAATCAAAGCAATTTGTATTTAATAGCTCCTTACATGTGGCTATGATTTACTAGGTCCCTACCATGCACGCATAGTGAAATTATGTATAAAATAATTTGACAAATAGACTGATCTTAAGATACCCTAATTGTAGTAATATCATATTTCTAAATAATATAACAAATAAATGGTAATGGATCATATTTGGACACGATGGAGGTGTCCATGATGTAAATCTGTCAATGTCGGTCTCTTAGAACAAGAAGCTCTCTCTAATCTATCGCAAATGAAAGAAACCTAAGGAGAGAACATGCTAATCCTTTGGTAGGGGCCGATGATACAAGTTAACTGCCCACCCAAGTGGACCACAAAGAAGTGAGATAAAGTAGATGAAATGAATTTTCTCTCACTTTTGATAAGGTCTGAAAGTCTAAGTTCCAACTCCTCTTCAAAATTTTCATTTGCAAAGCCTATCGTGGTAATTATACAAAATCTATTCAAACTATTAAATGCCAAAATAATGGTTAGCCTTGGGGCCCAAATTAAGGTCCATCTTAATTTAAATGGGCCACACGAAGGGAAACAATTTGGATGGTGAGCTTTTTCCTATACATTGTTTCCAATCGTGTGGTCCACCTAAATAATGTATAGGGAAAATTTTCGAGCGCTACGTTTAACATGAGGTGATACACCTGATGATTGATGGTCATGGTGGTATGTAGGGGTGTACATCGAGTCGAACCGAGTCGAGCTGGCCTCAACTCGACTCGGATTGGCCACTAGCTAACCTCAGCTCGAACTCAGCTCGGCTCAGTCCTTGAGCTTGACTAGCCAGCTTGGCTCGATTTACTCAGTAGCTCGGGCCAGCTCGAGCCGAGTTCGAGCCAAGATCGAGCCGAGTTCGTCATTGAGGTATTTTCACAAACATCTGGACTACACCTTCAAAATCTTACTATATTGGAGATAGCAGCAATGGTTTTATAGGTATTTTATTAAAAATGTTTATTCATTAATGAAATATAAGAAGTATATCATATAACTATATCACTCAAGCTCTTCTCAATCTCATTTGTTTGATGTGAATTCGAAATAAGTCTCTAGTTATAGGCTTTGTTATGAGATTCAACAATATCTCTTTGTGGGAATGTAGTTGAGCATGATTATTTTATTTTATTTATTTATTTATTTATTATTATTATTATTATTATCTCTCACTTGATTAATGACTTAATGATACTTTATTTTATTGTATTTGGATTTTTTATGGTGCTTAGGGTCTATCGCCAAGTTAATGACAAAAATATAGTTTATCTTCAACAATTTAGACTTATAGATGCCTAGTACAACACCCAGACCTTGTAGGAATTTGTAAACCTATATACACTCTTGAATGACAGTACAATATGCAATGTACTCGATCTCTACAGATAAAAGAACTGTAATATACTCAGCTTCAATAATCAGATGTTGTAAGAATATGAATTTGTGAGTACCTATACACACTTCCTTTCATGGCTGGTTTTTATGTAGTGTTTAGTTTAGATGATGGGGGCTTTTATTCAGAGACAAAATATCAGTGATCATTAAAATTAAAAGAATGATATGTTATCTTGTTTACTAGATACCAAGTGTACGTTTGCTTACACTAAATATCATGATATTTTGTGATTAATCAATCTAATTTGGTGCAAATATTCATGAACTCTGATGCAACCAAACATGCCTTAAAGTAAAAAGGATTAGTATCTTATGGTATTTATGAGACACTAAAGTTGCATATGGTTGCACCAAATGTTATGAAATTTCGTGATATTTCATCATTAATCAGTTTAATTTGATCGTGAATCAGAGATTGTTTCAAAATTCAAGTGAGCTCAACTGATTTTTCAAAATCATGCATCACATCTTGGATTGATCTGATTTTCAGCATATATGGAGAATATTCCAGGGCAAACATGATGGACGGAATATTATTCTCCATCATGTTTGACCTCGAATATTCTCCATATATTATCCATATATCCACCCAGCAGATAACTTCTAAATCTTTGTGTGTGAGACATCCAATCCATCCAATAAGTTGGCCTCATCAAAAGGATCACCTTAAAATCAGATCTATCCACTAATCAAGTGGATTGTGTTTGTATTTTTCTATATTTATCAATGGTTAGAATTTTTTTCTATGTTGTAGCCCAATTAATGAATCGATATAGCTAATTTTTGCACTTGGTGACCCTTCTTTTGGGGCTAATCTATTGAGAAGGTTGGATTTCATACACTACGCCAAAGTGGCCATTTTGCGACGTATTTTTGCGACGGACTTTGTCCGTCGCAAAAATCTCTTGGTTTAACGACGGATTTAATCCGTCGCTAACGAAAAAAGTCCGTCGCAAAGCTTGTCTTTCTTGAATATCCGTAGGCCTAACGTCGCGAAATTTAGCGACGGACCAAAATCCGTCGCTAAAATCCGATTTACGACGTATTTACAACAGATTTTGTCCGTCGTAACTAGGCGACGGATGAAATCCGTCGCAAAGTTTGATTTGGCAACGGAAAACTAAGTTGCAAATTCCCGCCGAAATTAGCAAATGGCGCGCTTTTCAGTTGATTTTACGACGGATCAGGTCCGTCGTAAAAGGACTTTTGCCTAAACATTAATTTTTTTTTTTCATTTTCTTTAGAATATGGTGGAAAATTAAGTTTTTTGTAGTCTAATAATTGTTTTTTAATATAATTTCAGTGGTTTAATTGTACATATTTGTATCTAAGATTATTTTTTAACAATTGATTGAATGCAAAAAGAAAATTTATTTATTTTTATATCAAATGAGTGGAATTTTTATTTTTATTTTTTAATTTAAAACTAATATTTAAATGATTTGTAATATCACATGAAAAAGAATATTGAGAAGTTTAAAAAATTTAACAATGTTTGAGAAAAAGATTAGATTTTGAAAAAATAAAAATCGTGATTTAATAAAAATCTATTGTGGGAATAAAAAAGAATATTTAATAAAGTTGATAAATTTGAAAAAAAAAAAATAGCATTTGATTTTGAGAAAAAATAATATCCTGAAAAAGAAAATTAAAAATATTTTAAAAAATGTGAAAATTTTCACAATGTTGAAAAATGAAAATATTTTTAAAAAGAAAATGAGAGTTTGAAATTTGAAAAAAAAAATAAATAAATTGTGAAGTTCAATTAAAATTGACAATTTCAAATAAATGCTTTTAAAAAAAATGGAGAACTGAAAAAGAATTGAAAATTTTTAAAATAAAACGATATTAAAAAATCGATACTTCATCAAAAAACAAACATTTTGAAATGAAAAATAAATAAGTTGAAAAATTTTGTGATTTTGAAAAATAATTGAAAATGTTCAAAATTCGAAATTAAAAGAAAAAGTTATTTATAAAAACACTAAGATTTTGAAAAAATATATATAATTTTTTTAAAAAAATTGAAAAGTTGAAAACAACATGATGCTTTTAAAGAAAAAAAAATTGGCATTTTGGAATTTTTGGGAAAAAAATTAAAAATTGTGAAAATTTAAGATATTTTGAAAATAAAAATTCAGAATTTGTATTTTAATTTATTTTTTTGAAATATTTTATATTAAAAATGATATTTTGTTACAAGTTTTCAAAGAAAAATTAAGAGTAAAAAAATATACATTTTGAAAAAAAATGTAACTTTTGAATGGAAATTGATATTTATCTGTGAAAAAAAATATTGTTTTAATAAATTATTAGGCACATCCACTAATTGAACATTTAACCATTTTTGGACAATCGAATTAGTCAAGATTGAAGAGTAAATAACTTCATATGTTTAAAACAAATTTCACTCAAATTGTTGATCAATCTTGTATTCCCAATACCTTTCTCACATGTAGCTAGCCTGATTGAGGCGAGTAACTAGTCAAATTGAGGATATTGATCAATAAAATAGAGTGAATGGACTATACATATAAAATGGGCTAAATGTTATTGTCAAAATTGTGACCCAATTTATTGACCTTGTGAGAACCTACGAATTGATGTAGATAAGTTTTGTGGGCCCCATCATGATGTGTGTCGAACATCAACACCGTGCATTTAATGTGTCCCCTTTAGGTTATGAGATATCTCAAAAATCATCCGTAAACGAAACTCAGGTGGACCATACCATCTAAAACCACGTCAAGACATCATAAAAAATATAAAAGCACTTGGTGGGGCCCACATGAGTTTTGGATGCGGCTAAAACTTGGTCTGACCCCTCATCCAAGTGGGACACACATAATGAGTGGGTTGGATATGTGAATCACATTAAGGCAAGCCTAATATATGATTATAAATGTTTTAAGGAAACCCCTCTACATTAAGGTGAATTAGCCATTACCTTTACCAAAGTAAACTTTGTGGGGTCCACCGTTATTTATTTATTTTATCCATTCTGTTTATCCATGTTAACAAATAATTTGAGGTCTAAAGAACAAAAAGGAAGCATATCCAAAGCTCAAGTGAACCACACCACAAGAAATAGTGTGATTGAACCTCTACCATTGAAAAATTCTTGGAGGCCATAGAAGTTTTGGATCAAGCTGATGTTTGTGTTTTCTCTTCATTCATATATATTTGATATTATGAATAGGTTGGATGGCAAATAAATTAACGTTAACGTTACTGTTGGCCCAAGGAAGGTATCAATGGTGGAAATCATTATTCCACATTGTTTCGTGTGGCATGGTCCACTTGAGCTTTGGATTTACCGAAAATTTGGGATCAACCCACATCGTTCATCCATTTTTCGAGATCATTTCAGAGAATTATTCCAAAAATGAATCATTTCCAAAGATTAAATGGACCACACCACAAATACCAGCATGGATGGGAACGGATTGGCTACTCCCCTGCCACCCACCCGTTGGCTAGTATTACGTGCTATGTGGGCCCCACCATGATGTATGTATCTCATCCATTATGTTCATCCATTTTTACCGATCATTTTAGGGCTTGATCAAAAAAATGATAGGGATATAAACCTAAGGTGGACCACATCATAGGAAAACAATATTGATTGGATATCCAACAGTCACATTTTAATAGGAAATGACCATTAATCAAATGGCTACGAATCGATTTATGGGATGTACCTAATTCTTACTGGATCTGATATTTTGGACGGTTAAGATTAAGTGAAGGTACGAAACGTGCGTGTGAGAATGTGTACGTGTATATAATCAACGTCCCCTAACAGAGCACGGTTGGTCAGGCAACCACATCACCTTCCCATTCTTTAAATTTGAAATTCCATGACGACTCGCATGAGAAGAGAGTGAAGAAATGAATCACGGTATAAATGATGATATACCTACATATTATTAGATCTGACCCATTAATCAGATTTTTTTAGATCAATTTAATTCTATATTCCATATATCCTATCCATTAATTTATTATATAATGGAAAATTACAGGAACACAATCACCAATGGTATATATTCGATGTACACGTGAATAGTAAGTGATTTGGGAAACGGATTGGCTACTCCCCCTGCCACCAGCCAATAGCTAGTGTTCGGTGCTATGTGGGCGCCACCATGATGTATGTTTTTCATCCATTCCGTCCATATATTTTTATAGATCATTTTATGGTATTACACAAAAAATGAGATATATAAAAATCTCAATTGGACCACATTACAGGAAACAGTGTCAAATGAACTTCAACCATTAAAAACTTTTGGGGGGCCATAAAAGTATTGGATCAATCTGATATTTGTTTTTTCCCTTCATCTGGGTCTTTATGACCTAATCAACCGATTGGATGTCAGATAAACAATACACTGAGCCTTAGGAGAATTTAAATGATGGATATCCAATCACTATTGTTTTCCTATAGTGTGGTCCATTGAAGATTTATAACCCTCGTATTTTTAAAATAAAGCCCTAAAATGATCTTTAAAAATGGATGAACGGAATGGATGAAACACATACACCATGGCAGGGCCCACAGAGCACCGACCACCAGCCACAGGGCTGGTGTCAGGGGGAGTAGCCAATCCGTTCCCAAATTATTTTTGTGAAACGGAATGTCTATTTTTTTTCACCTGATTCATGGTCTAGATCTTGCACTATGAATGTATGTGGTTAATCCACACCGTCCATCCTTTTTTCCCTCTAATTTTAGGGGTTGATCCAAAATTTTAAGTCAATCCAAAGCTCTAGAGTACCATACCACAGGAAATAGTGTGGAATAATGATTTACACCATTGAAAACTTCCTAGGACCCACAGTGATGTTTATTTGTCATCCAACCTGTTCTTAAGATCACAAATACATAGATGAAGAGAAAAAACAAACATCAGCTTGATCCAAAACTTCTGTGACCTCCATTAATTTTTCAATGGTAGAGGTTCAAAAAAACTGTTTCCCGTGGTGTGGTCCACTTGAGGTTTAGATATTCTTCCATTTTGGTATCAAGACTTAAAATTATCTGTTAAAATGTATTAACGGAGTGGATAAAATAAATAAATAACGGTGGACCCCACATGGTTTACTCAGTACGCAAGGTACTGAGTTAGAACGCAATCTGCCTAAAATGACTGCCCTTTTCTCTCTCCCTCTCATTCACTCCGTCTCTTCCTCTCCCAACGCCGGCCGCAGACATCTCTCCCACCTCTTTCTTCCTGTCGATCTCTTCACCAACACAGGTAATGCTCTCTCTCTCTCTGGTAACAGTGAAGTGTTAACTGATGGTGGGTGTGTACTGACGGTGGGTGTGTGCTGACAGTGGAGTGTGTGATGGTGGGGTCCATGAGACCCATCCACGCCATCCACCCTTTTAGATGGGCCACACCATAGAGTATGTGTTTTATCGAGCTCTCAAAAATTAACTCAAAAATTAATTTTTTCGATTGATTTGTTTTTTATACCAGTATCAAACACCAACCCGATTCTCCATTCCTTTTCTAAAATAATCACCAGACCTCCAACCCTTCGTTAGTTGAAAAGAAGGACAAATAACCTTTGATTAATGGGTTTTTGCTAAATATATAAAATACTGAGTTTGAAAGCCCGTGAAAATATTCAAAACGAGTGTAGAAATTATTAAGGCACTATCCTAACAATTAAGCAGATCAAAATCTCAGATGGACCACACAACTGGAAATAGTGGTGAATGACTATTAAAAGCTATTTGTGGGCCATGAGGGTTTTGGATCAAGCTGATCTTTATAGTTTCCCTTCATCTAGGTCTGGTTGACATTATCAATGGCTGGGATGGAAAAGATCGTCACAGTGGGCATTACTATAAGCCCTAGGAAGTTTTTAATGGTGGATATTCAATCATCACTGCTTACTGTGCTGTGGTCCACTTGAGATTTGGATCTGCTTAATTTTTGGGGCCATGTATTAAACTGGACTGGAGAAACGGATGGACGTCGTGGATATGCAATACATCATTAAGGTGGGCCCCACGGTAAGGGTAACACCCACTGAGGTTGTACCCGGAAGAACCGGGACATGAACGGTTCAAATCATCACTAGTGGAGGACATCCCTACCATGCAATAGTACGCCTCATCACTCATTAGATGGCCCGCACCTGTATATCGTGTCAAATCGTGGGCTGTCCATTAATTCTTGGGGCACCAGATGAGTGGACAGGATTATATTTGTACCGGGTGATCTTCATGGCAAGTGGGTCCTACCGTTTAGGTGATATGATTCAAAAGAGGGCCAGGGGTAGCAACGGGCTGAGTAGGTTGGCTTTAGACCGAGCATGGACCCACTACTTCGCATGTGGGCTGGGCTTAGGTCAAGTCATTTTAGCCCTAACCAGGCTCAAATCAGATCGGCCTGGTGCGTCTCTATATGTAGAGCTATTTACAAACCGAGTCAGCTCCATTAACTCGCTCCACTCGGTTCGATAAAGCTCAACTCAATTTGGCTCAAAATTGAATTTGGGCCCAATCGAGTTAATTTTTGAGAGCTCGAAAAAAACGTGGGCCTACCATGAGGAGCACCTTGTGCAAAAATGCGATCAAGGCACACGTGTGCAATATCAGACCCACTCGTCATTTGATCCCAGCAGTGCTGATGCCTGTTGTACAATATAAATGAAGGCAAAGAGCAAATTGACATGTTTTGGCTGCTTTTGGATGCATGTAATCTACACAATAAGGAAAGCCTGGTCAGCTTTCTGATCTTACACACGTGTGAGGCGAGTTCAACCAGCAGTACTTGCAATGTTTTACTGCTTGAGCCGTGTGCCTGCCTCGGCTGCTACATGACCATGATAGATGCTGAAAATGGACCAGTTGATCCTGCCTTGGCTACTACATGATAGATTATTTGTGGTTCCAAACTAGGGTCCAAGTTTACTCTGACAAGTCATGTGTAACTCAGATGAGTCGTCAATCCATGTCATTTAGAACAAATGGCTAAACTGTTCTTGGACAGTTACCATCCATGAGAAAATTTTAGTCACTCAAATCTTTTCTAATTTTTACTATATATAATGTGATTAGCTTTTCTTGGCCAGTTACCATCCATAGAAAAATTTTAGTCACTTGAATCTTTTCTAATTTATGCTATATAGAAAAATCAAAAGCAGAAGTTTATAGATGTCATGCATTGTTGGAGAAACTACAGGTGGTAACTGGTCGGTAGATGCATGTAGATGCTTCTTGTGTAGTTTTTGCAGTTTAGGCATCCATTTTGGTTTATTTTGAATCTTATTTTGGGTTTTGGATTTTGATGGTTTTTGTTAGATTGATTCGGATTTTCAGATTTTGGTCATGTCTACTTTCATGTATGGGACTAACTAGATTACACCCATCTGTTAGAAAATAATATCCCCATCACCACGCTTAATAAAAAGAAAGGAGGATAAACCTGTTACACTTGTATTGAGCATTTTCTTTTTGCTACTACTGGTGAAATGAGGATTCAATGTTATTCAATGTCATGCTCTGAGTTTTGTTTATCTGTTTATGTATGGAGAACAGGTGGTGCTGGTATCTGGTGAGACTAGTTGCAGGAAAACAACTCAGGTTACCAGTTCTTTTGCTTTGATTCTACATTTAGAAATGAGTTGTATTTTGAATTATGTTCATTTAGATTACAAATTTTGATGTGATTGTATATAGATTAAGACAATCAGTTACCCATTTAAGGGTTTTTATGTGGCCAGGCATAGATACAGTGTGCTCCTTGGTGCATAAAAATCCTTAAATTGTCCCTGTTTGGACAGTTCAATGCCGGATAGAATGTAATGCTTTCATTTTAGCAATTCAAATGCACTTGCCTTTTCTATGCATCATCTCTCTTTCTCTCTGGATATGTTTCTTGCATTTATTTCCATTGTCAAATATCATCACTTTGTGTTGATACCTGACGTGGGAATCAAATACAAGATCAATATATCTGGAGAGATATGGAGAGATGCTGCCGGAATTTCGGTGTAGGCATTTAAATTTGAAAATGAAAGCGTTACAATCTATTTGGTCTTGGATGGGCAACTGATTTAGTCAGTTAAATAGACATACTCATTCGTAATCTAACTTAAACACATCATGTATACGTTACCAGAGATGGCTTCCATGACACCATGCAAGAACTGGATGCGGGCAGGAAGGTTAACTGTTGAATACATGGAAGGTGTTATAACATTTATAAAGTACGTGAAACAAAATTCAAATGGGGAAGACTGGCACAGCTGTCCTTGTGCCAAGTGTTGTAATATACGTGGGAAGATGACATTAGAAACCATTTCCGAACACTTGGTTTTTAATGGCATAGATCAAACGTATACGACATGGTTTCTCCATGGGGAACAACGTCTTGAAACAGGTGCGAGTACATTTGTCGATAATTGTAATGAAGATGTGTTGCCCAGAATGGTCGATTTGGTGAATGATGCTTTCGGTCGTTTTCAACCCATTGAGTTAGATGCATGCATGGATGAGGTTAATAATGGAGATGATATTGAAGCTCATGATGAATTAGGCGATGAGGCTCGGTATAGGAAGTTAATGGAGGATGCAAAACAACCCCTATATCCATCGTGTAAACCAGAGCATACAAAGTTGTCTGTGACAGTGGAGTTGCTGAGTATGAAGGCTAGGTTTTGTTGGTCAGACAATAGCTTTACAGAGTTATTAAACTTGCTCAAGAAAATTTTGCCCAACGAGAACTCTTTGCCAAATAGTACTTATAATGCAAAGAGGCTGATCAGTTCATTGGGTATGAACTATGAGACAATACATGCATGCCCTAACGATTGTATTTTGTACTGGAAGGACCATGTTGATAAGCAGTGTTGTCCAAAATGTGGAGCAAGCAGATGGAAATTTAATAGTGTTGTAAGGTCAACCGCCCCACATGTACCTTGTAAGGTGCTAAGGTACTTCCCATTAACACCGAGGTTAAAAAGACTTTACACTATACCAGAGATTGCAGAGAATATGATATGGCATTCAAAGTCGGCTCAAGATGATAGTTACATGCGTCATCCAGTGGATTCGTCTATGTGGAAGATTGTTGATGAAAAGTATGCTGATTTTGCTGCGGAGCCACGTAACGTTCGTTTAGGACTTGCAACGGATGGATTCAATCCTTTTGGAAATATGAGCAATTCATATAGTTGCTGGCCTGTTATGATTGTTACGTATAATCTCCCGCCTCATTTATGCATGCGGAAGGAGTTTACCATGTTAACACTTTTGATCCCTGGAAAAAAAGGTCCAGGACATGACATTGACGTTTACTTGCAACCGTTGATTGCAGAGTTGCTTGAATTATGGAAAGGATCTGTAACATATGACTCGCACAGTAAGAATATGTTCACAATGAGGGCAATTTTACTATGGGCAATACATGATTTTCCAGCATATGGACATCTTTCTGGTTGTAGGACAGGAGGAAAGTACGCATGCCCTATTTGTAGTGAGGAGACAGAATCGGTTTGGCTTGAACATGGAAAGAAGTTTGCATATATGGGACATAGAAGATTCCTACCATCAGGTCATGACTTTAGGACTGATAGAACCAGATTCAATGGGAAAGAGGAAAAAAGAAAGGCTCCGAAGCGTATGAAAGGTTCAGATGTACTACGTAAAATGAATAATATTGAAACCGTTTTCGGAAAGCAAGTGGGAAAGACTAAGAAAAAGTCTAAGAATGACCCGAACAACATTACTGCCTGGACAAAGAGATCAATCCTTTTTGACTTGCCATACTGGGAGCATTTGCCCATTCGTCACAATCTGGATGTGATGCATGTTGAGAAAAATGTCACCGAGAACCTCATTGCAACAATCATGGATACAAAAGATAAGACTAAGGATGGTTTACAAGCCCGTCAGGATCTTCAGGCTATGAAGATAAGAAAGTCTATGTGGCCTGAAGAAAGAAACGGCAGGTTATTCTTACCCAAAGCTCCTTTCACGTTGTCCACATCTGAAAGAAACATGTTTTGTCTGACACTGAGCAATTTGAAAGTCCCAAGAGGATATTGTGCAAACTGGACACATCGTGTCAATTTAGAGGATTGTCAGCTAAAGGCCCTCAAGTCACATGATTATCACATTGTGATGCAGCAATTGCTACCAGTTTTGTTGATGCACTCATTTTTAGGAAAGAAGAAGACATTGCGCACTGCCATTTGTGAAATGTAAAGATTCTTCAACGTCATATGTTCAAAAGTTATTAATCGTGAAGAGCTTCAAAATATGAAAAATAAAATAGTGGAAACATTATGTGTATTCGAAAAATATTTTCCCCCATCTTTTTTTATTCCTATGACACACCTAGTGGTGCACTTAGCAGAGGAAGCACAACTTTGTGGACCTGTCAGATATCGGTGGATGTATCCTTTTGAGAGGTAACATTAATTATCAGAATTTATCAACTTTCTTTTTTCATTTTTTTAAAAAATTTATATCCATATCTGATTTTAATGTGTATAGGATGATGAGAACATACAAAAAGTATGTGACGAATCAAACTTATCCAGAGGGTTGTATTGCTGAACGCTACATACTGGAAGAGTCCATGATGTACTGCATGGACTACATGCCTGATAAGATGTTAGGAAGCCATAAGAGAGTGAAAAAGATATTCTATGATGAGGGTGATGATAATGCTGATAATTTCCAAATCGATAAAAAAGGAAAAAGTTATCTTCTTACTAATGTGCAATATCAACAAGCACGCAGATGGGTATTACAACATCACGCTGAAAATGCTCAATGGCTGGGGTAAGTTGACAAAAGTCTATGTTTCTATCCTTAATGTTTTTAAATTGTACCATATAAAGTAAAAAGTTTAATTCATACATTATATTATATGTGAATTGTAGGAAGTACAATGAATACATTCATGGCCAAACACGTAAGGGACAAAACAGGAGGGGCAATCCGTCGGTACAAAAAAAAGTAGACTACAATACTTGGTTAAGGGAACAATTAGAGAATGAAGAAATGTCACAATTTAAGAGAATCGCTACTGGTCCTAGCTACGATGCCACATCATACAGTACATACTCAGTAAATGGATATGTTTTTTGCACATCAGACTCTGAAAAAAACTTGACAACACAAAACAGCGGAGTCTCTATGAAAGCCTTAACTATGTTCAGGGCGAGTGCCAGGGATAAGAACTTGGTAGAACAGGAAGCCACCTATTATGATATCATTAGACAAATTCTTGAATTAAACTACTTCACCTTTAAGATAACATTGTTCTACTGTGATTGGGTGCATATCGAAGATACTTCAAATGGATGTTATGTAGATCCTGAAACAAATCTGATATTTGTTAACCCAGGAAGGTTTTGAAGGAATATCAAGGAAGAGGATGAGCCATTTATACATGCATCTCAGGCGGCTCAAGTCTTCTATTGCAAGGATCCGACAAGAGATGACTGGCATGTTGTATTAGATGTTCCGAAGCGACTAACAAAAGATGCATATGCATTTGAGGATCCGCTAGTGTTTGAGGCCAGGTTGACTGCAGGTTCCTCGAGCCATTCCTTAGTAGATGATCTGTATGAACCAACTAATGAAGATATACAAGAAGGGTCATATGTAGAAATTGTGTCAAGTAACCCACGTATTCAGAAGCGAAAAAGAAACTGATCAAGTTTCATATCAGGTTGAAATAAATTTAACTACTTTTACTATATTAAATTATTTTCCTTTTCATTTTTTCTAAATTCAGTAAAAACTTATGCATGTGTATAGTGTCATCTCTTTATTATGTATAGCAACATATTAAATGACTAATAATCTTAATTTTTTTTTAGGAATTATGTCGTATGTAGGGCCTTCTAGTTCTGCCCCAGGAAGCACCACAAAGATAAAAGTTTCAATTAGTCCAGTTGGAGAGATTACTGGAGATAACAAAAATCAATTCACCTCATTTCTAGAAAATGTGGTCAGGACTCATTGTCTAATTGCATACAAAGACTGGCGGCTTGTGCCAGATTCCATCAAGGATAATGTTTGGTCAACTATTTTGGTAAGCATTTAAATACATGAGTTTTACTTTCTAATGTTTATAATATAATTGTTGTTGACTAATTGCCCTATTTAATGAAATATGTAGGCCAAATATGATGTTGACGACAGTGACAGGTGTAAAACTGCCATAATTAAGCGTGCTAATGATATGTGGAAAGACTGGAAGAACCGATTACGAGGAACTGTCCTGGATATGTATGATAATGATGGAGACAGGAAAAAAAAAATTGCCCTAATGGCGTAAAGCTAGAAGATTGGGTCAAATTCGTTGATTACGAATCTACAAAAGAGGCAAAGTCTCGTCGTGGAAAGGGAAAGGAATCCAGAAGCGAAATGAAGTTCCCTCACACGACTGGGCGACAGGGATCTGCTAGGACGGCAGAGTTGATTGTAAGTTTTTAATATAACTTTAATTTCTTTTAATCCAATTTAAGAATACACAATAATTAACATGATTTCTCATTGTAAATTACAGCAACAAAAAAATCCAGATACTCAAATCACAAGAACTGAATTGTTTCTGGCAACTCATACTAGATCCGATGGGTCTCTCCCTTCACAAGAGCTGAGCATCACAACGGAAAAAATAAAAGACATAGTTGCCAATGACCCGGCTTGTATACATAATGATTTAAATCATGACCCAGTTGCACAGGTTTTTCATTCATTCTCTTCACTTTGACATACTTAGCTTTCTGAACATTTTTTTGTTACTAATATACATGCATTACTAATAATGGTTGATTATCATTTAGGTTTGTGGTCTTGATAAAAGAGGACGTGTAAGGGGGTTGGGTCATATTGCAAAAACTACCATTATTGCTTCAACCCCTTACATTAATGAAATTAGAGAAGGAAAGGGCGAAATTGCTGAGGTTAAAGCATCGATAATTGTATTAAAAGAGCAAATGGAAAACAAGATCAACGAGTGCAAGGACATGATATTGACCATTGGAGAACGTTTGCTTGAAGTTCAGAATCAAATAAATACTCCAGTTCAACCAATGCAATGCTCTCCAGGCACTGCTGGTTCTCAGGTATTTTAACAATAAAAGAATAATGTACAGTTACTATTTTATCCATGAAAATAATAAAAATTATTTCTTGTAGGCATTTTTTCGATCTGGCGATACCTCAAGTCATCGTGATGAGTCAGCTCCACCTCCACTTCTACGGGTGGAACAAATCTGTCATTTGACAGATATTTGTAGTCGAGTTGTTGCACGTGGGCGTCTGATTAGAGATAATGCAGGCATCCCTCCAGATTGCATCAAAGTTATATTGGATGTTGTTGAAGTTCCCAGTGCGAATGTGTTTGGTGACATTGAGAAGACGTTAGCCGATTGCGACGTGGGTGACGTTCTCGTTTGGCCTAGAGTGCTGACGAAAACATAAATATTAAAGGAGTTTACTTAAAACTTTTCCTAAGTCAAGAACATATTTTTGTAATTTGGTCAGGACATATGGATTGTGTTTGAGGTTATTTTGGATATTATTTGACTAAATCTTTATCTTGAATTATTTAGTAGTTTTGCTTGACTAATCTAGTGATTTGTTTCAGCTTTTCATCTTCTTATGCATGACAGAAGGTACACATATTTCTATTATGATTTATTTTAATTTTTTCTTTGCTTATGCGTAAAATGTTCTGATTTAAATATTAAGAACTACGTAGTGGCTTGATCCCAATCTTCCAAACATTGGGTACGTAGGCAGCCGTTCATACTAGACCGTATCGGTGCAGCCACAATTTTATTTTTATTTTTTCCCTTCTCGTAGTGTGGATGCATTTTCGTCAGGATTACTTGGAATAAGAGCGAGGTGGATGTAAGTTCTCGAAACCTTTAATTAATCTCAAATCATTTATATCTTTATCGCTTCATTTATATGCTGTCGTTAGGGTCAACTTGTAACTCCTTAGAACCCGCTCTGCCGTAAGACATTACGGTGCATAACGGTTCCCAGCAAGTTAAGTTGCAAATTATTATTAAGAGTTGGTTGGATATATTTTATTTTTTGTAAATGTTGTTAATAGTTTGATGGATGATGAATGTATTTGTGAATGTAAATGAAAATAAAAAAACTTATTATATATATATATATATATATATATATATATATATTATCAATGGAGGATGCCTTGTTTAGGGGGACATGAAATTTTGTAGCTTATGGTATGGTGCCCCAATATTGGTTGTATGTTACTAGTATGTAGTAGATAATACTAGGATCAATAGTAAACATTTTGTTTTGAGTGGAAGACCGAGTAAAAGAACTTGGAAGATGTACTTTTTATGCCTTTCAGCTTCAAACTGGATACCTTTTGGATAAACCAAACATCCATTCACCACTAGTTTTCTAACTTCAGATTCATACTTTGGAATTCAGATTTAACAAATACCAACCTGGCATGTTTTGGTAGGAAATGAATAGATAGTTTAATGTTTATTTTTTCTTCTTTTAATGCGATTTGTGTGATGGACGGTTGCAAGTGTTCGGTTTATGTGATTGAATTTGCTATTTTTTTTCCTTATTTTTTCATTCCAAAGTTATCTGGGATTCTTTTAGTCTAATATCATCCCTTGCACTTGCATTAAGCACTTCTGTGGACATTTTCAAGTTTTGTATCTTTTACAGCATACATGGCTGACTCCAATGGTGATGGTTATTGCAAAACTGAAGATGTTAATGCAATTGACAATCATGGTTTTTTTTTTCCCCAACTTGACAGTCATTGAAATCAACTGATTCAGGTGAGATTTTACAAGGACATTGGTAATGAACTACACATGCATTGGATTCTTTTCTTTAGTTTGATCTCCAAATTCTTGCATTTTACTACTAACAGTATTTGTTTTAGTTGCAATGCATGTTTGGGGATCTATTTATCTTTTCTTCTTTTCCATTACACCTAGAGCTCTTCCTTAGCTCTGGAATTGTTTGCCTCTCTATTTATTCATTGGTTGCTAGGATCTTTGGCATGAATCTCTCATATACATGGAATCTAAACCATGGATATCTATTTAAATGGGTACATTTTCTCCTCTTTTTTTTTCCCTTTCAAATAGACTATGTGCTTGAGCAAACACATAATATTTTCATATACAAATCAAGTTTCTTCATGTGGTCTCAAACAGTCAACATGCATGTGGGACCAGCCTAAATTATGGGTCAGGGCATCTATACATATAGGGTTCATCTGATGCATGGATTGTGCTAATTTTTGCACAAGGTGCTCCTCATGGTAGGCCCACGTTTTGGACAAGTTGGATGTTGCATGCACGACAGGTTAGAAGTTGTGCACTGGCTGGACAATAACCTACGGTCCAACTTAGCTGAACTTGATGCATTATCCCTGCTCATAAAAGAGTTCGAATTGTTGAGAAATAGGAATTTCCCAATTCCTACACTTTCCTTTGGTCATGTCGTTAGACTAGTGCATTAAATGCAGATTGCCTTGCACTGTTGTGTATTGATTCCAACATCTAAAGATCCTTTCAAACTGTATTGTGCTCTCCCAGTGAATGCTATGAAGTTAAGAAATGCTCTTACCTGAACCTCTAATGGCTAGGATGAATTCTAATCTTTTATTTTGTTAATTGGTTTCGGTTGATTAAACTCTTCACATTTCATGGATTTGAGCTGGTTATTTGTAATATATGAAGGGTTGACTAAACTATTCTTTTCTTGGATTGAATCTGGTTGTTTGTAATATATGTAGGAAGGGCTCAAAAGAAGGTTGAACAAGAGCAGATACTAAATAGCCAATTCAAGGCAAGGCATAGCCAACAGTTGAAGTTCCGGATAATTTCTTTTGTACGGGTCCTAGTTTAAGAGGGGAAAATGTTTAGTTTGTAGGGTAAGTCAATTTTTGTTGGAGTGGGCCACTTGGGTCATTTCCTCTTTTATTGAATTGAGTTGTTACCAATTTTGTGAATAAGATTCTTATCAAACAGTAGTGTGAATTATTTTTTGAATGACTATCAGGTGCAAGATTAAAAAAAATAATAATAATAATTTATCAATATTTTGTTTTATTTACAGATATTTTAGCGACGGACCAAATCCGTCGCTAATTTGTGAACATTAACAATCAACGACGGATTTGATTCCGTCGCTTACTCATATTAGCGACGGACCTTATCCGTCGCTAATTTCCGACCGTTGAACGACGGATTTGATGTCCGTCGCTTATTCATATTAGCGACGGATCTTATTCGTCGCTAATTTCTGACCGTTGAAAATCAACGACGGATTTGAGGTCCGTCGTTTACTCATATTAGCGACGGATCTTATCCGTCGCTAATATTTTTAGTAACGACTGATTTTTTGAATTTTACCGACGGATTTTTTATTTTTTACGACGGATCTTATCCGTCTCTATGAAACGACGGACGTTATCCGTCGCAGATTAAACGACGGATTTTATCCGTCAAAAAAAAAGACCCAGTAAACAGCGACGGACCCAGCGACGGTCAAAATCCGTCGTTTATTTGGCTTTACGACGGATTTGGTCCGTCGCAAATTGGCGATTTTGGCATAGTGATATACACTTAAATAAGTTGGAAGTTATTTACTGGGTGGATGTTATTGATGGTCCAATAGGTTAGCTAGACCTTCTCATATGGGAAGTAAAGAAAAAGCTAATGCTCAGAAGGGTGCACATGAGGCTACTTATTAGACATGGGGCAGCTATACTAAAACTTAATAAGAAGGTGCAGTTGACCTTGTAAACACTGCTAAGGGGGAATTTGGTTCTTTATCCCTAAAATTGAAAATCATTTGATACCTATTATTTTCTAAATTTGAAAATCATTTATTAATTTGTAATATATATTTTTTAACGATTTTCAGCAAGATTTTCTTGACAATATTGTGACAAAATTAAATATAGAACTTTGAAAATCTCTCAACAAATTCGTAGGCTGAGAAATTGCCGACAATGAAATTTGTCCCTATGCTATCAAGAGGACACAACCATAGTGACAAATCTCATTCCAAACGATTTCTTTTGCTTTGTAATTTCTTGGGCGGTTTTCAAAATTTAAATTTTTTTAGAATATTATAGAAAAATCTCGTGAAAGAAAATATTATAAATTCCTTACCTTCATATTTGTATTTGTGGAAAAAAAAAAAAAAGGACCGAAGATGGTATTTTTTAAGAAATGAAAAAAAAATTATTCATTTTTAAACATGCTATTCAGGAGTAAAAAAAGAAGAACGTTTTATGAAATATTCACGGGAAGAAAAAGGTAATACATAAGTGCGTTGAAGATGGACTGTGACACATGTCATATTATCATATGTAACACAGTGGCACATGTGGAATATTGCTTGAAGATGGATGATTGCACATGCGGCGTGTTGTCATGCATGACTCATTTGCAGCACTTCAAGATGAATGGTGGTACTTGTGTCCCAATATCACATATGATGTATTTAAGTTGCGGGGGTTATTGAAGATGAGGGTGGCACATGTTGCACTTGTGGCATATTATGGCAAGTAGTGTGTTGACACACTTGACGACAGGTAGTTGTACATTTCACACAAGATACATTGGCACATATGGGGCACTTAAAGGTGGTCAGTGGGACATGCCACCCGTGTGAAGCATTTAAAGATACATCGCGGCCTTGTAGAACATGTGGCACATGTGGAGCTTTAAAGATGAGGGTGGCACATGTTAGCCAAGGCACATTGGGTGTGTGGCCCATTGAAATTTAGGTCACTAGAAGATGGGCAATAGCACATGTTGCAAATGTGATATCATGTCACATGTGTGATGCCTTAAAATGAATTGTGGCACGTGAAGATAAATGATTGCATGTGAACCACTTAAAAGATGGATAATGTTACATATAGCTACCACAAGAGGCCCTTACAAAATGGATGGTCATTTCCTTCTATTTATTAGAAATGATATTTCTTAAGTCTATGCAAAGAGGTTCCTTACTCACGCTGTAGTGGTAAACTGACAAGAGTTTCAACATGATGTCATGGGTTTGAGTACCATTGAGGTGAAAACCCACAGTAGTGCGGGTGCATGGTATGTGTGGAGGTGTGAGTGCCTGTGTTACCAAAACAAAATTATATATATATATATATATATATATATATATATATATATATATATATAAAACGTCTATGCAAAGAAACAAATACCGACACTTTCCTTTAAATGATGGTAATTAATATTCTCCCATTGTGGGGTGTGAGTGCATGTGTTACACACAAAAAAGTCCACAGAAAGAAACAAATACCGACACTTTCCATTAAATGATAGGGAAATGAATATGACATTTCTAGCAAAATAAATAATAATAATAATAATAAACAGCATAAATCTACGAATTCATATAAGTCCCAAGGTTTTTACTATATTTTCGAGTTAATATCTTACATTATTTGAAATGATATGGATGTCCAACTAGTCGCTTAATTCAAGGATTAATTAGTGCTAATAAATGCTCCAAGATAAGAGTTATTCTATGTTATAAAAGGAGTTGGTGGCTTGGGTGGGCCTTGCCATGGTGTTAATGAGAAATCAACCCCCCACCATTAGGTGCATCACCCCATGTTAGACCCACGATCCAAAGATCAGCCCAATTCGTGGTTCAAGTGGACAACATGATTGGAAAAAGTTCACCCTCCAAACTATTTCCCTTGGTGTGGTCCATTTGAATCACGTATAGACCTGAACTTTGAGCCCATGTCGATGTGGCATCTAATGGTTGGAGTGGATTTTACATAATCATCACAATAGTCCTTATAAGAATCAAGGGTGAGAATCTCTCCAAACTTTTTCCCTTAGTGTGGCCCACATAAATCAAAAGTCAGCCTGAATTTTTGACTCTGGGTTAGCATGAGATTACGCATATAATGATCAGACTAGATCTCATATTCAGATAACAGTGGATCCCATAAAAATTCAAGGATTGGCGTCAGTCTCTCACCTGTTATAGAAGTGATATATCTGAGGAGTTCTTAAGTCCAACGGATTGGTCCACAGGCTACAGTCCACCCATATGATAACTTATAAATTATTAAGGGCAGGTGACATCCATTCCTTCCAACAAGTTGGCACCGCCACAAGGACTGCCTGGTGCAATAGTTAGTAGTATCTATACATCAGTGGTCCACACCATATATAAGTTTGGTCCACTCAATGAGTGGCTGTTGCAAAGTTTTTCAAAAGGTGATGCTCATGATGGACAACTTATTAGATGGATCAAATGTCATATACACATGAAAGGTTGGAAGTTATCTCTCGATTGGACCTTAACCTATAGTCTAGCCCATAGCAACTTACCTACGAGTCCAGCAAACCAGACTTTGAGACAAAGTAATTCTACTCAAGCTGCACTTGATTTTTTTTATTTTTTATTTTTTCCTGTGATGTGTGTATGAGATCCACTTAGACCATGATGTGAGCATTTCTCATTTTAATGTATCTTTTGTATTTGTCACCCTCAGAGGAAGGATGCGGAACTTGCACATGCAAAATTGCATAGAAACCATAACCACAGTTATAACATAAGCACGTAATCATACATACGATGCATGAATTTATTTGTCTTTGGAGAGACCCAAAAGAGGATTTCAAAACATCTTATTTTAGACATACATGATATAGTCGTCCACTCTCATGAGATTGAGAACTTTCATGGGCAAAACACAACCCTATAGTTAGCACCAGATGGGCAAGTAAACGTGCTGGTCTGATCATCCTTAGGATAGCTATATGCATCTGGGCAACGGGTCTTAAAGAACCTAGAGTAGTCAGTGGGCTGACATGACCCACTATTGCAACAGTACTGATCTGTCTTAAAAACCGTACATGGGTTGTTACACCCACCCGGGGCCCGCAGCTGGGCCGGACACTGACCGTTGATATCAGCCGCACATCTTATGCCACGTGTGCAACCGCCAGATACAGGGCTAAAGTCCATAGGGATGTTGAAGCCATCAACGAGTGATATGTCGAAGAAATCCAGGTTGTTGAATTGCCGGAGAGCGTACTCGGCGAGAGTGTTGGGCGGCTGGCCGAAACCCTGGCAGCGGAGGAGTCCGCCGCAGTCGCCTGTCTGGCAACGGCCCCGACCGTTGCCATCGAAGGTGCACCCGGTTCGGCCCCAGATGCGAGCCTGGGTCGTGCCTGGGTTTGCTGTGATGGTCCATGACTGGCCCCGGGCTAGCTGTTGGCCCCCACCTGGGACTGCAGCGGCCCAGACGGTGTATGGGCATTGGTTTCGGATCTCGAAGGTGGCTGCATGGGTGGAAGTGAGGAAGAGAGGGAGGAGGAGGAAGAGAGAGAGAAAGAGAGGGAGGTTTGGGAGAGACATGTATGGATCTATCAAAAAGATGGGCGTATATTTGTAAAATGTAGGTGGGGCTTTTCTTTCTCGGTGTGTGGAGTATTGTTGTGGGGATGGTGAGTTTTTATAGATAGATGGATGGAACTGTTTCGTGGAATTATTTTGGTAGCTTGGTTGACTTGTCTTTGGTGGGGCCCACCTGACGTAAGCGGATTGCTTGCTGCTTCCATCACAGGGGAAGCGGATTGGCTGGTGTACCGCACACCAGCTATATAGCTGATGTATTGACGTAAGCAAGTTCTGTGGGTCCCATCATGAGGTATGTGTCATATCCAAACCGTTCATCCATTTTGTGAGATCGTTTTAATTCTTGAGACAAAAAATAAACAGATATAGAGATCAATTGGACCACACTGCAAAAAGCAGTGGGGGATTGAACGTATACCATTGAAACCCTTTTGGGGGCCACAGAAGTTTCGGATCAATATGAAAATTTTTTCCTCTTCATCCATGTATTTGTGACCTTATTAACAGATTGGATTGAAAATAAATGTTATGGTGGGCCCTACGAATTTTTAACGGTAAAAATAATTATCCACCCCACTATTTTTTGTGTGGTCCATTTGAGCTTTCAATATGATTCATTTTTTGTCTAATGCCCTAAAATGATCTCAAAAAAATGGATGAACGGTGTGGATATAATAAATACATCATTGTTGGGCTCATATAACTTTGATCTCCTTTGAACCGTTTGTACAACTCGGAGCATGAGGAGCGTGGCGCTCGTCTTCGCACCACTTGCACGTATCTACAGGAGCTATATAGCTGATGTGTGGTACCCCAGCCAATCCGCTTCCCACCGGAAACGAATTGGCTACTCACCCTGCTAGTGGTCGGTGTATGTGGGCCCCAACATGATGTATGTGTTTCATCTATTCCGTCCATTCATTTTCTCATATAATTTTATTTTACTAAATCAAAACTGAGGTAGGTCAAAATCTCAAGTGGGCCACATAGTGTTGATTGAACTCTCACCATTAAAAACTTCTTGGGGCTACAAAAATTTTAGTTCAAACTTATATTTGTTTTTTACCTTCATCTAGACCTATATGACCCAATCTACAGTGGGCCCTAGGAGGTTTTTAATGATAGACATTCAATCACTACTGTTTTTCCCATGATGTGGTCCACCTGAGATTTTGATCAGTCGCAATTTGGGGTTAAAGCATTAAAATGATGTGTAAAACTGAATCAATGGTGTGGATAAAACACACAAACCATGGTGTTATCCACACTAACCATGGTGGGCACATATAGCACCAACTACTAGCCACTAGGGCTGAAAGTTGGGCGGGTTCAACCCGAATGAGTCACACGACCCGATATTGGGTTGGGCTTGGACAGGATGTATCGGGTTTGGTCTCGAGCTTGGGCCATATATACAAATACCAATTCGATAAAATGGGGTTGGGTTCGGGTTGAGGTCTCGGGTTGCCCGACCCAACCCGAACTCGATCAATATGTTAAGTTCCTTATAAATTAATTACAATATAGTGTGGATCCTCTGTGTTGAAGGCATGTGAAATTCTAATGCTGGTGGGTTTCATTGGTCTATGTCACTTCTGATTACTCAAGCTAACAAGATACGCCAAATTAATTTCTCTCTCCTAAATAGATTGCTTGATACATAATACCAATTTTAAAGGAGTGGTTGTCCTCTATATTAGCTTGTTTGTTTAGAAAAAATGAACTTTTTTTTATGATGAATAACTACAAGTATAATTAATAAAATTATAGGTAAAAAAAATATGTGTATTGAAAATATAATAGGCTAACGTAATAATGGAAATATTATCATATATCTACCCGACCAACCTGCTCAACCCGACCGAGCCCACTTGGGTTGGGCCTGGGTTGAGAATTCCCAACCCAAGGTTGGGTTGGGTTGAGTTAGGGTTGAGGTACAGGAACCTTGGGTTGGGCTAGGGTTGAGCACCAACCCGGCCTAACCCGCCCGACTTTCAGCCCTACTAGCCACCTGCTTGGTGGCATTGTAACTAGCCAAACCGGGTCAGGGCATGAGGGCAGAAATAATACAGATCCAAAGCTCAAGTGGACCACACTATAGAAAACAGTGAGGATTGAATAAGTTCTGGATCATCCAAGTCTGCGTGTACCTTATGAATAAGTTTGATGGCAAATAAAACATCACAGTGGCCCTGGGAACGTTTCAACGGCGGGCCTTGTTGCCCCACTGTTTCCCGTGGTGTGGTCATTTGAGCTTTGGATCTGAATCATTTTTGAGTTTATACCCTAGAATGAGATAGAAAAAAGGATGGACGGCATGGATTAAACACATACATCACAGTGGTCACACAGAGCTTGGTTCACATCGTGCCACAGGGATATCCCTGTGCCGGGTGCTGCTGCAGGTAATCCGCTGCCACTTTGGTGGGACTCACCTGACTTTGTTGACTTGACTTTGGTGGGGCCCACTTGCGTCTCCACGGTGAGAAGACAAGAGATTTATGTAGTGGTGTGCGAGAAATGATCCAGTGCTCTCAAAACCACTGTACGTTATAGTGTTCCTAGTTGGTTTGGGACACTTGGACAGTCCAACCGATGGATCTGGGCTGTCCATTACGTTCACTACAAATTTCTTAGGCTAGCGCGCGAAGATGGATCTGATGTGAATATTGGACCGATCTGATTAGAAGCCTATGAAATGGATGGTCAAGATCATTTATCGTGAATAGGGCTAACCAACCATTAGAACCATCTATTACCTGAGGTCCATCTTGGCTGGCTTGTGGTTCAAAAGAATCACATTTTTCAAAGAATCCTAATTATCCCATCCACGCTTGTAAAACGGATGGCTTTCAAAGAGAGGGTCCCCTTTGGGACTGATAGGATTATCCGATTTCTGTGAACATAATGGACGGTGTAGATCGATCAAATGGATTTTTATTTTTATTTTACTAACCATCCCGATAATCACTCGCTTTTCATTACAATCCTATGTAATCGTTCCAATTTGGGCTTCGTGGACACAGCAACGTCCGCAATGTGGAAAAGCTCTGTGGGCCCCACCATGTGTATGTGTTTTATCCAGGCCGTTCATTCATTTTTCCGGATCTTTAGATGGCATAAGTGGAAAAAGGGGCAGATCCACAGCTCAAGTGGACCACACTAAAAGAAGCAGTGGGGATAATGACGTCTACTGTAGAAATTTTCCTACGGCCCACCATGATGTTTATTAGCCAAAGGAAAATACAAATATCAGCTGGATCCAAAACTCATGTGGCCCTAATGAAGTTTTCAAGGGCAGGCATTTAATCCCTACTATTTCCTACTGTGTGGTTTACTAGAAATTTGTATATGCTCATTTTTTAACACATGCTCTAAAATTATTTGGAAAATGGATGGACGGCGTGGATAAAACAGAGATTTCCACGCATACATAATACTGGTAATGCGTTGAACACTAGGGGCCCGTTTGACCACTTGCATTAGGTGAGAATAAAGTAGATGGAATTGAAAAAGTAGCAATTAATGTATGTGTAAGATATTGTTTATGAATTTAGTATATCACATGCTTTTTAGTGCAATGTTTGGAAGATATAAGATTACCTTTTATCCAGTGAGATTGGAGTAAAGTCATGTTTGAAAAAGATATCATGAATTGCAAAAGTCATTTTACAAATACCCTCGGGATTGCTAAACTCATGTGCGGTCTTTTGTGACATAACTATAAAATATCCACGCCGTTTATCCATTTCCCCCTCCGTTTATTCCATGGCATGATCCTAAAAAATGAGGCAGGTCATAGATCCACTGGACCACACCAGAGAATGCAACGGTTCAGTCCCGGTTGTGGTCCATCCCATTGTAGTCCATTTCATTCCCTACTCAACTTCATTTTTCGATAGATGCCCTGAAATGACCCGAACATCATTTTGGATGGCATGGATTTCACCATTATCATCATGGTAGGACTCACAGAGCTAGCTCTTTTCACTCACCAACGTATGATGCAAACCACCGTGCATTTAGGTGAATAATTGCGGGATTCTCCCAATCCATGGAAGATTGCCCAATACACACCCTTGTCCCGCAGTTTGGGCAGGAGACCCAAAGATGCCAGTTCACGAGTTTGAAAAGTCTCTTCCAAACATACAATGCCGGTCGATCAGATGGGAGTACTAATGCAATCCCATCAAACCCTACCCAACGCAGGCGGCCAAACCTCCCCAGGCAATCTGCGTCATTTATATTCGCTTGGCTTGTGTGGATTGAAGGAAAGGAAAGCAAAAAAGAAAAAGTACTACAACGGACAAAAATCAAACACGCCAAGAAACTAAGCAGGTTACTCTGCAAGTCCTCGAAAACAAGATAATTCTAGTGTGGGGCCCACCCAACCTCTTCATCAAATTCATCCCATCATGAAAATTGGACGGCCCAAAGTAGGGCCGATCCAACCAACATCACGTGATCCACCCATGTAAATTTTTTTGATGGTTGGAAATTGTTTCCTATGGTGGGCCCACCGTGTTGTGTATGCGCCATCCATCTAATCCATACATTACGTGTCATCCATCCTAAGTACTCCCTGCAAAAAGAACGATGCTACACGCACCCCGGTGGGCCCAAGTGGAATAAGCTTATTCTAGAAGGATGGCTTTTGATAGGGCACATTATTTCATCTTAAATCATGATCTGAACCGTTGAATTCTACCATACAAGGTCTACCCTAGGAAAAATTTGTTGAACGGATGATGTGTGTTTGAAGATGAATTTGGAATATTAAAAGGTAAAGTTTGAATTGACTATACTCAAATCCAAGAGTCAAAAGTTCATATCATTGGAAGGTAGTGTCTTCCATAACACAGCAGTGAAAACATGAACGGCTCAGATCATCATCTAATATTCAATCCACAATGAAATCCCCCTTCATACCGTACTGTGGTCGGGGTCACCGCAACCGTACCGGTACCCGGTCATAACCGGACGCGGATTGCGTGGTGAACCTAACATTGCCTGCTTACGTGGTTTAAAGATTCTGTGGGGTCCACTATAATATATATATATATATTATCCACGCCATTCGTTCATCTTTCCAGATGATTTTAGGACATAAGTCCAAAACTGAAGCATACCCAAATCTCAAGTGGACCACACTGCAGAAAATAGTGAGGATAATGACATACACCATTGAAACCTTCTTCAGATCTACAGTAATATTTATCTATCTTCCAACCTGTTCACGGGGTAAAACACAGATATCAGCTCGACCGAAAGCTTATGTGGCCCTGAGAAGTTTTCAATGGTAGGATTTTAACCCCCACCTTTTCCCCTGGTATGATGTCCTTGAGCTTGGGATATCCTTCAAATTTGAGACCCTTCCATAAAATGGGCAGTACAAGTGGATGGACGGTGTGTAGATTAAAAACATACACCATGGTAGGCCCCACAGAGACTTGGACGTGAATTGCCTGCTACACTCTCAAGTGAAGTTACTGTAGCTAGCAGCTAGGTGGGCCACCAAGGTATTCGTGAGAAATCCAACCCGTCCATGCATCCATTTTGCCAACTCATGTTTGAGCACTAGCTGGCAAATAGAAAACTCAAGTGGGTCCCGCACTAAGAAAAAAAGTGGGGAGAGAAATGCCTATAGTTACACCTCCCTATGTCCACAATAATGCTTATATGCCATCAAACCGTTCACACCGTGAACCGAAAACATAGAAATATCAGTCCAATCCAAAACTTCTACGGCCTTACGGTAGATCACCTCGCTGTTGCCTGTTGTTTGTCCCGCTGTAAGCGTCGGATCTTCTCCTTTTTTAGAACATGACCTGATAAAACGGATGAACGGAGTGGATTTATCACATACATCATGGTGGGCCCCATCTATAGCAAGTACTTCCAACCGAAAGGTCTCGCAGGAAATCTGCGTCCCAAAGTCCTTACACCGCGTGACTACGTGGCGCCGGGTTCACCACGCAGCCTGCTTCGGTCAAGTCACGCAAACGAGCCGCCGCCGCCAAGAAAGCTCCATTTTCCAAACGGTGATAAGATTGGAGATTGCGGTTCGGTAGAATACGTTCTAGCTAATGTATTATAATAAGAAAATCCGGACTCACGTGGTTGGATTTTGGTCACTTTTCAATGATCCAAACGGTTCATTTGATAGGAATACTATTAGATGGTTAGTTGCCCGAAATATCTACTGTCTTTGGTACTTCAACTCTATTAAGAGATGAATTTTATGAAGACCGTTCATCATCAAACCAAAAGAGCCAAAAAATTATAGTGTTGAGATAATGCAATTATGATATTTTATTTGCCAAATTCCCCCAATAAAAGGTGAGGTTCGTGATATAAACGGTTTGGATAATTGAAAGATGGACCACATTCAAAGGCTATAAAACCCAACGAACAGTGCTAGAATATATTGGGATGTATGCCAGCAAACTTCGATAAGGTTAGAAGAGTTTGTTACACGCAATTACATGGTAGGGTGGCATGCAGACGTGATATCCAATCCGTATAGGCCAGTTAGATCATCAGGTGGGCCCAAGTTTACCAAATAAAAATAAAATAGATGGACTGAAAAAACTAAGCCATGTTTCTTTTATCAGGGAAAATGAACGGTTCAAAATATGATCAATGGTCTGTATTTATTGTCCATCGAATGAGTGGACCGGATTGATTTTCGGGCGAGGGCATGTTATGGTAGGACACACCTGACAAGGGATCCTGATATGGTGTGTGTGGAAAATAGAAATATAGTACATATGCCATGAGGGATACAAATATCTATTTCTGCATGAGCGGACTTGCATCTGGTCAAGCACTCGTGTCTTTTCTACTCCTGTCCCACTTGTGATCCTTCTACACTTACCCTACACGTACAACAACTTAGACCGTCCAAACTGTGAGGCACACCATATAAAAGTCCTAATCGTTTGGCTCAAATTAAGCTGATTTGTGTGATGTGTAGGCGTGCCAAGGTTGAACACGACTAAAATTAAACTGAACGCTCATGGCCTCATGTGCTAAATGGACATGGGCTATCCATCTAGCCACGGATTACAAATAATCAAGTGATTTGCAAGGAGGGTTTATCTTTACTATGAGTTCTTTTTAGAGGTGTACACGAGTCAAGTGGAGTCAAGCTTGGCACAGCTTGACTCGGCTTAGCCACTAGTTAACCCCAGCTCGAATTCGGCTCAGCTCCGTCCTCGAGCCTGACTGGCCAGCTCAGCTCAGTTCGGTCAGCAGCTCGAGCCGATTCGAGCCAACTTCGAGCCAAGATGGAGTTGAGTTCGCCTCTGTGGCATTTTCACAAACAAATGGACTGCACCTTCAAATTCTCATTGTTTGTAAACCAGTAGAAGGGGCTTTACAGGTATTTCATCAAATACCTTGTAGGCAACATCAAAATCAAGAAAAATGGGTATTTGTTTCACATACATACCTTCCTTGCCACCAGCCGACACTTGGTTGGGTCATTTCATCAAACACTTGGTGAGCAACATCAATATCAAAGTAACTGAGTCACCGAACTGGTTCGATCTAAGTTCGATACGAGTTGGGTTCAATTCGAGTCGAGTCGAGCTCGGCCAAGCTCGAACTTGGATCGAAATTTTTTCGAGCTAAAAAAATCAACTTGACTTAGCTCGAACTCAGTTTCAAACCGAATCGAATTGAGCTTTTTCGAGTCGAGTTGAGCAAGCTAACCGACCTAACT
The DNA here is from genome assembly GCF_029962835.1 of Magnolia sinica. Classification (NCBI taxonomy): domain Eukaryota; kingdom Viridiplantae; phylum Streptophyta; class Magnoliopsida; order Magnoliales; family Magnoliaceae; genus Magnolia; species Magnolia sinica. The sequence goes on along the minus strand of NC_080584.1, from coordinate 7,570,176 downwards.
CGGTTCGTGTACAGCCTTAGTTCTTTTTACCTTTGTAATAAAATGATTTTCAAGTAAATGCGTAATAGCTTATATAGTTCAGCGATATGACAATATTAATTAAAAAAAATGATCTTAAGTTGAAAGTATTCTTTTGGTATTTAAATGAATGTTAGCAATCAACATAAAGACAAAAAATTAATAATAATAATAAAGGAATAGTTAACGACAATTTTTTCATCACTTGGCAAGATGGTTTACTTGATGTTTAGCTGGGCTTCGTAAGTCAGATGATCATTTAGCAAAGATATTCTATTCACTACTCAACTGAATTTTGTAGGTGAGATACTAGTGGTTCGTGAGAATTGATGGTGGTCAAGTCTTCAATGATCTATTCGTCGAATGATTGGGCTTCGAAGGCGAGATAGCCATTAGACAAAGACAAATTGTTCATGCTTGAAACCATATACTTTGTAGGCAAGACAATTGGAGTAATAGTCTTTTGGTCGCTTGAAACCAAACTTCACGTCTGGGGTACTCATTGCCAACAATTCCTTGTTCACCACTTAGAATCGTGCTTCATCGACAATATGTAGTGATTCATTTGTTTATAAGTTGCTCAACTAGGCTTTGTAGGCAAGACAATCATGATGAGACTATTGTTTGTTCATTGTGTGGTCAAACTTCATAGGTGAGACAACCGCCAAAATCTCTAAGCATTATCAATCTTTTGTTCAAAACCAATTAGAGATCTTCCTAACAGTCCAAAAGTGTGATTGTGGACATAAGGTGAAGGGATAAACAATTTAATTAGTTCATACTTCTTGCAGCACTACACTGGAAAGAAATGGAGGAGCTAGATCAGGACTGAGTTACACTAAGCTAAACTAAGATATGTATATATGAGAAACAAAAGAGAAGTAGCATTGGGCTATATAAGAGAATTGTGTTGGATTGGCATGAGCCTGGAGCTATTTGTTCTCTACTTTATTTATATCCCAATAGGGCGGTCGCTGAAAAATTGTATTTAGAATCAATCTCCATGTTATCTTTTTAAAATATTGGCTAATTAATAGACATGAATGATTATGCTTCTATTTAAGAATAACTTTTTATGATCTATGCTTTAAGCTGATCGTTAGCTAAGCGTAGTCAATCACATTTCTCCATGTGTCGTAGATCATATTACCATCATCTAGTTATTCAATTGCACGTACTCTTTTAGGCCATTACATAAATGATGGCTGCTTATGTTTCGTCACATATATTGTGTGATCATTACATGCTTTCGGTCTCCTCGACCATCTAACGTATGTCCATTAGAGATGGCCATTTTGGTCTCTCACAATTTCATTCTATCAATCATATTGGTTTCAAGGATCATGTCTTGATCTTTCATATGGTGGTGTTGCCAAGTGTCAGCTTTCCATCTGTTGGATCTGGTGATGTCATATCAAGTTAATCACTAACCATATAAATTGTGCATGTCAAAACATTGATGTAAAGTATAATATAGAGAGAGGTTGAAATTCAACATAAAATTTAGATGTTTAATTATCATTTACAAAGTATGTTCTTTGCATTATGCTATATACACAACCTATTGATAGATTGGATTGTCCAGATTGCCATAAATGATAAAACTATAACAAGCATGCAGTCGAGGAGTCATCGCCACCTTAAAATGGTAGTGAATAATCACATATGTCTAGTCATGGTTTTTAATAGAAGAATTTAACCAGTGCTATCGGATCAACTTACTATGCTCCTAGTTGCATTGGAACCGTTAGACAACTTGATCGATTTATAAGAACCATTAGATTGGATAATTCAATTTAGTACAAGTAGTCCTTGATTTTTATATCCATCAATCATTCAATCCATAAATGGCATGGTTAGAATTGCCCGATAGATAACCAATCCTTCAAGGTTGCCCCAAATAGATGACTCAAATTGTTAATTGGTCCTAATTTTATATAATGATCCTAGTCACCCTTAGATCAAACACATAGGTTTTTTTTTTTTTCATAATTGAGGATGAAGTGTGTGGGGTACCTAATATACGGTCCATATTGATCATTTGCATTGTCTAATGGGTTTTGATCATAGAAACTTACAACTGTCAATAAGCCAGGCTCGAAATAAAATTAAAATTTTAAATAATTCCAACATAGATAATTCAAAATTTAAGCCGAATCCAATCCAAAAACCAACTAACTAAGAGCCATAAAGGAACATGACCTAGAATCAAAAAGCGTTTTTAAACTACATGATGGGGATTTTCTCCTCATTGTTGGGTTCGATGAAATCGAACCAGTTTCGATATCATCGATAATTGCTGGATTTTGTACCGATGGTCGCTGGACAGTTTTTTGGTCCTGTCGATATTATCGATGGGACTTTAGATGATATCGAGGCTGTCATCGAGAGTGATTCGATGACATCGATAATTGTTGAAAATTTTCACCCCTAGTTGCTGGATAGTTTTGGTCCTATTTCGATATCATCGAAGGACCGTCGATGATATCGAAGGCTATTATCGAGAGACCTTCGATATCATCGAAGAGTTTCGCAGATGTGATTACGGGATTTTGTTTCCTATTTGGATTCTACCTCTTTCTATTCTTATATAAAAGGGTATATGTGGGATTGGGGTGTATTCCAGGGTATTCTAGGGTTTCCTAAAGCTTTACAAGGATTTTGCTAAAGGGCTTAGCATTATCAAAGGTGTGAGAGAGAGAGAGAGAGGAAGCTTGTGGAAGGGAGGCTATGCTCGTAGAGGTGATCTACTATATCTCAACGGTTTCACGTCCTCGTAATCGGTGAGATCTCTCCGTCTTCTTTATTTCTATTATTATTTATCCACTCCTGCGTGAGTGAAGAAGGTTTGATCCAAGTGGTGTGTGCTTGTGATCGGTTGTAACGTTCTGCTTTATAGTGGATTGTTGATCTGGAAGAGGTCCCGTGGTTTTTACCTCTTTGAGGGTTTTCCACGTAAAAATCCCTAGTGTGGTGTGGTTTATATTTTGATTTAGTTCATTGCATTATTATTCCATAATTCTGATTTGTTTCGGGAGGCTAGATCCTAAGGTTTTGTGCAAGGCCCCCAACACTACATGTACATGTAGGTGAATGAGATCACTTATAATTGTCTTCTAGCCATCATTTCTTTTATATAATAGTGACCGACTTGATTATTGGACTGGGCTATTTATTATTGGCATTAGACTGGACTTGGCCCGAATAACATTTTTAAGGGCCCCAGCCCTCACCCTACAGGACCCATTGCTGCCCACTACAATATAATGTGTTGAAAACTATAGATAATATTCAGAAAAAAATTAAATAATAAATAAAGTAAGAAAATATGACTTATTTATTTAAGTCGAGGCGTGAATGAGTTACTTAGCTTAAAACCAAATATGTCCTGCTTGGATTACGTCGCAAGTGCAACATGAATCTTGCACAGTTAGCCTCCATGATAAAACAACTATTACATTGTCATAACAGTGCACTCGTTGTACACGGGCTCGAACTAGTGTGCAAAACTTAACTAAAGTGAGTTAGCTCGACAATGAACTCAGTTGGTAAAACCATACTGAATTAGAGATGAATTTTGAAGAAACAAATAAAGAAATCATTGGTTTGAATGAATTAATTCGAAAAATGAGTATATTATATATAAACCACAATTAGGTACTTAAAACATCATTTCAAATGGGTTAAGTCTGTTGGATTTGAACCTAATTTGTGTAACCACCGGAATAGATGTGTCCCTGGTTTAAAATTCACGCAAAACTGATAGGTGCAAGTATACTCACAAAATACAGAACGAAATTGTTAGTGCAAGCGTACTCTCAATGCTCGCATAGACCCCGACCGGACCCGTCATGGCCTTACACAGCACGGTTCGGCTCGGCGCACATGCATGTGTGATCAATGGCATAAGTTTGAGCTAATGGCATAGTTCTCCCATTGGACCAAATTATCCTTAAGAATGGACTCATGCCCCATGCAAAACTCATCTCTTATATAGTTTTTCTTTGGTTATTTATAACGTGGAACAAGAGATACACTAAAAGCAAAACACTTTTTAAAATAGGAAACAAAAAAAAAAATTTAATTTTTAAAATACTTTATTTTAAAATTCTTTTCTTAAAAAAACACAATCCTTCGTATGTTTCAAATTCGAAACACTTCGATATAAGATATAAAAGTTGTGTAATAGTGTCGATGTCTATCCGAATTTAAGCGACATTTAGAATTAACAAGACAAGTTTATAGGAATCGGGTAACTAACTGTCATTAACCTGACCATTTAAGTATAGACGGCTATACAAACCATTACACAACTTTTCCACTATAACTAGTTTTGCGGTTTAGGCCTTTCGGCCATGCACCTTTACCTGAATATTCATAAGTGCTCCAGATAAACTGTTTATATATTCTAATAGGAAGTAGCCCCACTTTCACACTCATATAGGTGAATTTCATCAAGTGTTTACAACAATTGGATACACCACTATATTTAGTTATGGATTCATTAAAAGTACAAAAAGTCACCCTCTCACATATTGTTACTTGCACCACGTACACCGTAGGAAGGGATACGTTCTCTGCAGTCCCTCTTAGTCTCCTAATGTCTTGTTATTTACCTATTAAACCTATCGCATATGATCTCCACTTATATAAGTTGAGTTGTCGACACTAGTAGCTCATTTTATTAGGCTTAACCCAATTTCCTTCGATGATTCCATGTATAATCCTTTAGATATTCCTTTGGTCAGAGGATTTATCAGATTCTTTTCTGATCATATGAAATGAACAACTATGACTCCATTATTCTAAATGTATCTCATTATATTGTAACACCTGGTCCATTCGGTACTATTTTTCATGCATATGTGCATGATGATCGATGCCCTTAGCTAGACCTGGATTGACCGTTCATAGTACACACCCAACTGACCGGAACCCCAAGACCTCGAAACGTATCTCATATCGACCACCTCATCGCCGCGATCGTGGAGGTACCACCCGTGTGTCGGCATGATACTCCGTTAGTGAGATACGCCGTGAAGAATAATTAGTGTATCATATGCACATGGCACCATGTATTTCATTTCACACATGTGCACAACACATGTCATGCATACATGTACATGCCACACATGGGTGAGAGAATGTCTACTCATGTGTGTGATGTCACACACGCATACCTCTCATCTCTCATGTACACCTCAAGTCAACTCTTTTCCATGCCACACCTTAAGCATGACATCATCACACCATGCCATCCCATGTCTCTTTAACCCACCATTAATTACAAATTATAAATTAATTTTCATAATCCTAGCCTAACCTAACATTAATCATATTTCTTTACAAATACCCCTCCATCCCTTATCATTTTCACCATTTCCTACAATGGAAAGAGAGAGAGAGAGAGAGAGAGAGAGAGAAAGAGAGAGAGAGGAGTGATCTTGGTGGGCCATCAACTTCATCAATTCCGTCCCTTCCATCCATCTAATTCATCAAGGTGAGTATCCTTGTTCTCTTTCTTATAGTGTAGCTATGATATCTACTAATGTGGGCCCCACATTGAGGAGTACATGTTATATGGACCGTTCATACTGTCCAATGGATTGGATGGGGCGAAAACACTAAAATCAGTTTGATTTGGAGATTGTATGGGTCCCACCAACCGTGGGCCCCACCATGATGTTATTGGGCATCCAACATGTTAACCATCTCACAAGGATCTGGATGAATGGGATACATAAATATTAGCTTGCTCACGAACAAAGGTTGCCACCGTCAGCAGCGCTGGACCAGCAACATCCCTGTTGCTTTAAAAAAGAAAAAGAAAAGGGGGGCATGGTTCGTAGCAGGACACTCCAAGATGCGTATGAAAGATCCACACCATTCATTTGCTCCAACAGCTCATTCTATGATATGAATCCAAAAAAAATATAATTTATAAAATCAGATTAATATAAGACTTAAGTGGGCCATACCAGGTGGAATAAGGGTGTCTACCATTGAAACTTTTTTTGGACATAATTTGATGTTTGATTCCCATCATAACATTTTTTTAAAGGATTTATTGAGTACAATGATCCAGCCAAGATTTATTGAGTACAATGATCCAGCCAACACAATGGATGGATTGGATCTCTTAAGTGGCCCATCTTAATGAGAAAAAAAATGAATAAATAGATAAATAAACAAAAAAAAAAGAGAAGAGAGAGAGGGCTGGACGCTGTTGCTGCTAGCGACAGCGTCCCTACTGCTTTTGAAGAGGGCAGGGGCTGTGGGCCCACAACGCCTCCCCCATGTTCTATATATTTAATCCATATCGTCCATCCAATTTTCCAACTCATTTTAGTCATTGAGTCGAAAAATGAAACTAATTCAGTTCTCTGGTAGGCCACACCATTAAAAATCATGTAAAGACATGCTAAAACATATACAAATACTTGTTGGGGCCCGCTTGGAATTTTTATGCATTTAAAAATTAGATTAACCCCTCCACCACATAGGACACATACAACAGATGGACTGGATCGTCTTGTTGTGGGCCCCAAATATGAAAAAAAAAAAAAAAAAACAAAAAACAAAACAACATCTGCCAAGCGCTTGACGCTGCAGCAAGCAGCGTCTCTGCTGTCGCTAGAAAGAGGTGGGCCCCACCACAGGCCCCACCATGATGTGTGTCGAACATCAGTCCCATGTACTTGATGGGTCCCGTTTAAAAATGGGCCACCCCCAAATTTCAGCCATACACGGAACTCAGGTGGCCCACACCATCAAAAAATAAAATAAAAATAAAAATAAATTAATGAAGCTTAATAAATCAGCAATTTTATGGGTCTGATCATGTGGTATATGTTATATCTAAACCATCCATCCATTTGGTGAGCTTATCCTAAGGCTTGAGAAAAAAAAAAAAAAAAAGATAGATATAACTATCAAGTGGGCCACACTACAAAAGCACCAGGGATTGAACGTCTACCATTGGAACCCTTTTTGGGTCATAGAAGTTTTGGACCAATATGAAATTAGTTTTTCCCTTAATTTTGGTCTTTGTGACCTTATAAACAAATTGGATGGAAAAATAAATATTAAGGTGGGCCCTGTAAATTGTTTAACGGTGAAATCATTATCTCCACTACTGTTTGTGGTGAGGTCCAGATAATCTTTAGATATGATTCATTTTTGGATAATACTATAAAATGATCTCTACAATAAATAAACAAATAAATAAATAGATGAACTCTACATATGTAATAAATACATCACTTTGGGACCCATGTAACTTTGATCTCCTTGAACCATTCGTACAACTCGAAGATCGAGCATGTAAAATCATGTGTTAGGTCTACCTGAAATTTAGATGTATCTGAAACTTGGTCTAACCTCTCAAACAAGTGGGACACACATAATGATGGGCTGGATTTATGAACCACACATTTGTGGGCCCAACAAATAATTATGAATATTTAAGGAAGGATAACCCTCTCAACTTGTGTGTAGTATGGCTCACTTTGATATAGGTGTTATGTCACTTAATCCACCATGGTTATGACATGATTTATATTCAAGATCCTCATCGTTTTTCTATTTTATCAATCCCTTTGACGGTATGTTACCAAGACTCAGGCCCATCCAATGATTAGATAGTCGTACATTATGAAATAATGTAAATTGAACTCTCATTACCAAAAAAAATTATTATGGGCCATCCTGATGATGTATTAGATATTTAACCTATCTAGCCCATGTACCGGGTCCCCTTAGGGCATTGTCCCAAAGATCAGTCAATCCAACCTGAATTGGACCATACAATACAAGGCTGTGAGAATAAGGACTTAACTATTGAATCCAACCTAAGGCCACCATGGTGTATCTATTTAATCCATGCGGACCATCCACTTCCTCATATCATTTTAGGATTTGGACTAGAATCAAAGCAGACCTAAGTCTTAAGTGGGTCACACACGACTTAACCTCATGGGAAAGCCCTATGAGCTCCACCACATAGAACTCATTGTAAATTCCATTGATGTGTGGGCCCAAGAATGTTAAGGCCTATTTTGAGTGAACGCCATGTGGGCCCATCAGTGGTAGCCTTGTTTGGGCCAACCATTGGACCTCTTAGACAAGAGTTTGTAATCTCCATGTGTTAAACATATGACGAACTGGTATTGTAATTTTTGAAGTAATGACGATTAATCCCTTAAATGGGCTGATTATGGATAGCCCTTGATCACTTGGCACTTTGGTTAGAGTACGACCCTAAGTAATAGGATCATGTGACTTATGTTTAAACCCTTAAACATGTTTAATTATAATAAATATGTAGACTCTAGTGGTATGGGGGTGTGATATACCTGTTTGGTCCATTAATCATGTAGGTATTTGATGTATATATAGCCACCTAATCATAGGCAATGGTGGAGTATATATAGTATATGTAGTCATGTAATTGTATGAATGTGAAATACATACAAGGCCACCTAACCGTATGAAATCAAGTGACATTGATGACCATTCGACAACATAGGTTTGTGCTTATCGATATAGATACCGCCACTTGAATCACATATAACTAAGTTGTACACTAAACCGAATGTGATGTAGGGTTATGTTACCCAAGCTAATGCTATCAAGGTCCTGTATTCTATACGCTGTGATCTCTAAACCGTAAATGGTACGATGAAATGTGGCTCTTGGCCCTTAACTATGCAGCACCAGATATGAGCCATTAACTATGCGACGTGTGAAGTGGTTGTAGTATAAGAATTATCATAATTGGTGTAGCCATGTATTCGTGGCCTATGGATAAGGCCCATTGAGATATATTTTCGGCCCATATGATGAGGCTCATTGTGATGTATTTGAGGCTCATGTGTAAGGCTCACCTCTTGTGTATTTGAAGCCCATGGGTCGTGAAGCCTGATGTGGTGTATTCATGGCCCATGAGCCGAGGCCCATTGCGATGTGTAGTGCACATATGATACAGCCCAATGTGATGTATATGCGGCCCATGAGTGAGGCCCAATGCAATGAATGTGCGGCCCTTGTATGAGACCCAAAGCGATGTATTTGAGGGCCGATGTGACATGTGATTTTACCATGATGTATGTATTGATGTTTATGTGGGTAATTTCTTGGGGGTAATGTTGGTTGAATGTCCACATTGTCGAAGTCGATTATTGAGGCTGGTTATTAATACTGATTATGAGTATGTGACAGCATAGCATCATCATACATGCCCATAAGCATCATCTACATGTTTGTTATGAGATGTGGTTGACCATTACATATGTCGTTGGGCAGATTGTTATGAGACTCCCTGATAGGCGGAGGTTATCTCATATGAGTGCACGGTATGCACAGCATTGATGCATGGCTGTATTGTATGACTCATGCATTTTGCATTCTGTGCCCTAGCGACATTAGGGCCGTAGCCTCCACAGGCATATCGTGGATGGCCAGATAGGACATCGAAAATATTTGGTTCTAGCATACAGGCGCCATAGATGTTCCTGGGTGAAAATCTCTAAACCTCTGAGGCCAGGAGACGCCCTAATGTCGAGACCGAGTAGATACATAGTACCCTAGTACCGAATACCAGGAGGCCGTGTCTCCCACTATGTCATGGTCGGTTGGGAGGGGGTGTGGCCTTACCCGCCCGAGAGTAGGGGGCATTACTAGGCTGAGTTTGACCAACTCGTGAATGGTTCCGCTGTCGACGTGCCGAATAGGTATTGACAGACTATTGGCCAGGCAGATAATGAGATTTCTTACGCTCACTTGGACTGTGCTGCTGGGAGAGAGACAGTGCCATTTGGAGTGTACTAAATTCCGGTGATGATCCCAGAGAGGAACTGTACTAATATGTGGACTTATTAATTAGGAGTTGCATACTCATTCACTATCCACTTGGGCTGATGGTGCACAACTATTTATTACGTGTACCCTCGCAATGGCCAGGATTTCGGTTGGGGCGTGCGACTAACCTGAGATCAGGAGTTTACCACATTGAGTTTAACTATCCAACTTAGGTATGAGACTAGTTTGGATAGAAGCCCCTTGTGATGGACCCCGTAGCCTGTGATACTACGTACTATCATCCCGACTTCACACTCCAGTATGGTCATTCCATTCGCACTGCATATTACATTAAATCCATGACATACGACATTTTGGGTTACTGTGCTTTTGCATTTAGATATGGCTGACAGCATTCATGAACTCATCAGGAATTGTATATTGCATCCTCGGCATTTGATATTTGACTCTTCATTTGCATAGCTGATCTGTATTGTGTACTCTGATATTGTATGATTATGGCATGACAATATGATGATGATGATGTGATTACGGATGTGTGTAATACGGTTATGGCCGTGATATAGGAGAAATGAAATATGAGAAATGAAAATATGACTTGGTGATGCTAGTAGCATTAACTCAGAGTATTACTATGATGTATATACATTGCATTGACATTGATATCATACCTTACATGCTACATGTCTTTCACATATATGATTTTCTCATGGCATATTATCTTGCTTGCATGTAGGACACACTGCACACACATGTGTACTCACTAGGCTTTTTGCCTAAGCTTCCTATTTTTCTTTTTTTTTTTCAGGGTTGGAATAGCTTGGAAGACTTTGTTTTCTCGATGCATTGCATCTATTTTTCGATTTGGCAATGTTGACGTTGTGTAACTTTTAGAAAGCATTGTACTTGTAACTATCAGGATTTATAATGGAGAGTGTTGCTTGGTATTTTAATCATGGATCTTCATGCTCATGTATTATTATATGCATATACCAAAAAAAAAATTCAGTCAAAAATCTTCCTTATGGTACGCCGAACTTAGGACTTGGTGTATGGAAGTCGAGTGCCGAATTCGGGGCATCACGGAAGCTGTGCGTCCTCGGATTTGAGGCGTGACAAATATTATGTTAGAATCTAGTATGTCTACTTTTATGCCATTATATATTTTACTCTTATCCCTTTCAATAGCTCATTGATAATCATAGTGAATAGATATAACAGACACAGCTTTTAGCTACATAGGTATATCTGTTAACAGATTTCTAATCCATTGATCACCTTTTGATCCTGCCATTTCTAAGGCGACAAACTCGGATTCCATAGTCAACTGAGCAATGCAAGTCTGTTTAGTAGACTTCCAAAATACCACACCTCTACTAAAGGTGAAAACATATCCATGTATATATTCAATTTCATTTCATATCAATTGGTGATCCAATTAGTATCACTATATCCTTATGACACAGGAAGATAACTTGTATAATGAATACCCTATGCAACAGTACTTTTCAAGTATTTTGATATTTTATTCAATGCATTCCAATGATCATATCCATGATTATGTCTATATATACTTAGTCTACCTATTACAAATGCAATATCAGGTGTAGTACCATTCATCAAATACATTAGGCCACCAATTACTTTAGAATATTCAAGCTAAGATACACTACTTCATGTATCTTCCTTGAGATGCACAGTATGATCATAAGGTGTATTAACAGGTAAGTAGTGAAAGTGATCAAACTTTTTTAATATTTTCTCAATGTAATGAGATTGAGATAAAATAATGATATCATCTTTTCTGATTACCTAAATACTTAATATCATACTTGCCTGTCCTAAGTCTTTCATATCAAAGTTAGAAGACATGAGTTTCTTAGTTGAATTGACTAATTTAACATTGATTCTAAAGATAAACATATCATCAACATATAAGCAGATTATCATCATTACTAGAAAATTTTTTATATACATATATCTATATCATTTACTAGATATCATCATTACCAGATTATAACATTGTTAAAATTCTCATTTCATTGCTTATGAGCTTGTTTTAAATAGTACAATGATTTGATTAATATACACACTTTGTTTTACCTTTATGGAATTATATAACACTCTGATTACTCTATGTAGATTTTTTCTTCTAACTCTCTATTTAGAAATATTGTTTTAATATCCATTTAATTTACTACTGTCTTGTTTATGAATGTTATTGCAACTAATATCTTAATTGTTGTAATTCTAGTTATAGACGGTTTGAGTTTCTTTTTAAACACCTACTTACACCCTATAAGCTTATTCCTAAAAGGAAGGTTTACGAGTTCTCGGGTGTTGTTCAAAATGATCGATTCTAATTCATCATTGATAGTTTCTCTGCAGAAAGAAACATTAAGAGAGTTAGTAGTTTCTGAATAGGCCTTAGGACCATCTTCTAATAAGAATGTAAAAAATCTATCCCTTAAGTTGGTTTCTTTTCGAGCTCTCACGTTCCTTCTAGATTCTGGTTTTACCTCACTATTTACATTTATGCTTCTAATACTTGAAACAACATCAGACCCACTAATTTCTTTTATTTCTATGGATCTATTCTTCATAAGAAAGACATTTTTTACAAAATTCTGCATCTCTAACTCATATAATTGTGTTTGGATTTAAAAAATTAACATTAGATTTCAAAACTAGGAACATATATGTTGCACTGTATTCTACATATCGTATAAACAAGCAATCAATTGTCTTAAGACCTAGTTTAATTTTCTTTGTTTCAGGTAATCCTACTTTAGTCAAAAATCCTCACACTTTAAGATATTTATAATTATAAGTGATTTCTCCATAGTTCATATGACGTCTTACCAGTTTTCTTATGAGGTATCCTATTTTGTATATAACATGCAAATAGTATGGCTTCTCCCGACGTATTAAATGGTAAAACAGAACTATTTAACATAACGTTTATCATTTCTTTCAATGTTCTATTTTTATTTTTAAGTATTACATTTTATTCTGGTGTATACAGAGTAGTAGTTTCATAAAATATTTCATTCTTTTCATAGAGTTCTCTAAACTGAGAAGATTCATACTCTCCTCTTTTATTTTATCTAAGTTTTTTAATATTCCTGCTATGTTGGTTTTCGAATATACTTTATACTTAATGAAGAATTCTAAAGCTTAATATTTATTTCTTAGAAAATATACTCCAATATATATAAAATAATTATTTATGAATATTATATAATACCTTTTGCAAAATTTAGATATGTAATTTCTAAAATTACCTAAGTCACTATGTATCAATTCTAATAACTCAAAACTTCTACTAACAGATTTTAAAAATTTTCTAAAAAAGAAAAACCTTAGATTATGTACAAGTTTCACATTTTCTGAAGTTATTGACTGAAATGTTATGTAGTAATCATATTTGTTTTATTCTTTTCAAGGATTCTATATGTTCATGTGTTCTAATCTACTATACCATAATAAAATAGATTTGATGCTATAAACAAAATTGAATTTTTTATTATTATCATAAGAAATGTTTACAATGAACAGACCATCACTACAATAATCATTTTTAATGAAAGTTCTATTCTTGGTCATTACAAGCTATCATAATCAAATACTAGTTTAACTCCAGCCTTATTGAGGAGAGAATCAGATACCAAGTTGCGATGAATGTCAAGTACATGCAGCACATTTTTTAGCATTAAAGTCTTTTCCAATGTAAGCTTTAGAATAACATTTCCTTTTCTAACAACTGAAGAGGATCAAACATTTTTCATGAACATTTGTTCCTTATCTCTTGTCACTGGATAAGAAGTAAACATGCTTCAATCCTTACATATATGTCGAGTTATCTCGGTATCTAATATCTATTCCATATTGTTTACAAGGAATATGTCGAACACTACAAGGACAACCATGTCCAGATTTTCTTCAACTGCATTGAAATTGACTTGAGATTTTTTACTCTTTTTCTTAAGTTTACATTCATTTTCATAATGTATAGGCTTCTTACGGTAGTTACATGGCCAATTTTTCTTAAATTGGCTATTTATTTTCTTTTTTAGCTTACACTCCTTAAAGTGATGTCTATACTTCCCAAAGTTGTAACAATTCCCTATCTTTTTACCCTTTTGTGCCTGACTTGTTTCCACTAGGTTAGTCTTTGATACATACATATTTTTATTTTTGCCTGACTTCTTAAATTGGCTGTTTATTTTCTTTTTTAGCTTACACTTCTTAAAGTGATGTCTATACTTCCCAAAGTTGTAACAATTCTCTTTCTTTTTTTCCTTTTGTGCCTGACTTGTTTCCACTAGGTTAGTTTTTTATACAGATCTATTTGTATTTTTAATTTGGTCTCTATTTATGTTAGCCTCCTCTATTCTTATGTGTACAATTATATTTTCTAAAAAATGTTATTTTTTCTTCTGTTTTATTATATTTTTGTATTTTTTTATGATCAAGGAAGAGCTTTTTAATCAGCGCTCCTGACAAGAATATTTTGTCCATTTTCATTCCCTCAATCATTAGTTCATATACCAGATTCTGATAATCATGAATCTGCTTCATGACAGGTTTATTATCTATTATTTTATGATGAAGAAAGTTTTTAATAGTATATTTCATATATCCTGTATTTTCAAGGACATATTTCTTTTCTAGTGCAGTTTAAATGTCCTTAGTAGATTCATAAGAAATATATATGTCATATATTCATTGGACAAGGTATTCAGGATATAATGTTTACAGTTATTAGCATATGTAAATTCATTTTCGTTGTTTGGATCAACTCTAAATGAATATTAAAGAATATATATTAAAAAAAATTGTTGGTTTGAATGAATTAATTCGGAAAAAAGAGGTCTACATATATACAATGATTAGGATGTTAGATCCAAACTGTTAGTATAAGTGTATTCTCAGTGCTCACATAGACTCATACCCAGACCCAAACTCGGACCGGTACACACGTGTGTAGTCAATGGCATAAGTTCGAGTTGATGAAATAGCTCTCAAATTGGACCAAATTCGCATACCTCTCAGAAGGGGCTCAAGTGTCATACAAAACTCTTCTTTTATATACTTATATTTTTCTTTGGTCTTTTTCAATATGGGATAAGAGATGCACTAAAAACAAAAATTATTTTAAAACAAGAAGTAAAGGAAAATTTTAAACTTTTAAAACACTTTATTTTAAAATTCTTTTTTAAAATACAACATATAAAAATTTAAAAGGAGAAAACAACAGGTGACATGCTCACATAGGCACAAATTTTATTGCACTAGAGTCTTCTAAAACCCAAACCAGGATTTTGAATATTCTTATTTCAGAACCTTAACACAAATATAATATGCATGGTTGTCCAATCTCCCAACACATAAAAGTTTCACGGGCAAAATACAACCCTATAGTTTGCACCAGTGTGGCACGTTAATGTACTGGTCGTCGGATCATCCCTGGGGTAGCTGAAGGCTTCTGGGCACCGGTCCTTAAAGAACCTGAAAAATCTGTTGGGCCCACAGTTACCAGAGTTGCAACAGTACTCATTGGTTTTGAAGACGGTGCACGGGTGGTTGCACCCACCTGGGACCTTGAGCTCGGCAGGACACTGGCCGTTGATATCAGCGACGCACCTGGTCACTCTACTGCAACCGCCGGATACTGCGCTGAATTCGATCGGGACGTTGAATCCATCGATGAGCGAGATGTCGAAGAAATCCAGGTCGTTGAACTGTTTCAGTGCGTACTCGACGAGTGTGTTGGGCGGCTGGCCGTAGGCCTGGCAGTCAAGGAGGCCACCGCAGTCGCCGGTCTGGCAGCTGCCACGACCGTTGCTGTCGAAGCCGCACCCGGTTCGACCCCAGATGCGAGCCTGGGTCGTGCCTGGGTTTGCAATGACAGTCCATGACTGGTTCTGGTCTAGGCGGCGGCCCCCGCCGGGGATTCCGGCGGCCCAGACGGTGTACGGACATTGGTTTCGGATATCGAACGTGGCTGCTTGGGTGAGGGTGAAGAAGAGAGAGAGTAGTAGGATGAAGATGAGAGGGAGGTGTGATTGGACGGCCATGATGAGAGGTGTAGAGATGGTGGGCCTTTGTGATTTTGTGGGGAGAGTGAGAAGATATTTAAAAGAGAGGGTGGCTATGGAGTATGTTCCACGTGGATAATTATAGTGTATTTTTATTGACTTGACTTTGGTGGGCCCCACAAGAATTGCACTTCTGAGAAAAACGGTAGGTTATGATATAGTAGGAGATGGATCGAGAACCTTAATCAGGTTCAGCAACATATCCATAGTACACGTGGCATGGTTTGTTTTTGATCTGGACCGTTCATCTTGTGAATATAATCATGGATGGATCTTTGTCTGAGAATTGCATGCATTGCATGCATTTGATAATTTTAGATCTTAATTTTCTTCATTTATCAGAACTTAATGTTGACCATTAAATACTTCTATTTCATACCGTTACTTTGAAGACCACTGATTAAATTGATAGGATCATCCAATCTGTTTGTATCTTTGAATATTTGACATCCATATTATGGGCCACCAGATGGATGGTTGTAGTTATATAATCTGCCACGTGTGCTGTCGGGAGATGGCTTTACCACGTCATATACCATATGGAATGGGCCGCACCCGAGGGACGCGGATTGCGTCCTACCCCAGCCTTCTCTAGCCACGAACGGGCAGTTCTGTGGGCCGGCCCACCGTGAAGTATCTGATTATCCACGCCGTCCATCCCTTCTCTAAGATCATTTTAAGGTATGTGGACAAAAATGAAACAGATCCAACACTCAAGTTGATCACACCAAATAATAATATTGGGTTGCATTAGATGCACAAAACATTAAATACAAGAGTCATCTTTGGTGTGGTCCACTTGAGCGTTGGATCTACCTCATTTATTTTAAATATACTTAAAATGATCTTTAGAGAAGGAATGGACGGCGTGGATAAACAGATACATTACGGTGGGCCCGCCCACAGAACCGCCTGTTCGTGGCCAGAGTCAGGCGGGGTTAGGACGCAATCCGCGTCCGCACCCGAGTCCATATGACTTTCATCCAGAGGTTTGGATATTTCATATCACGTGGATTGCAGTCTCTTGCAACTAGTGTAAGCAAGCTAATGTATATACAGATGATACAGTGCACAATATATGCCAACCTGGCATGGTATGTTCAAGATCTAACCCGTACATCAGGTGGGTCCCACCATTGAGATGATCTTTCTTGAAAACCAGCACAGATCATCATGCTCGTCCAAATGTCCAAAACAAATCAAGTGCTTGAGCAGAGTTTTCTTTAATTACCCCTTTCTAAACACATTGGCCCACCTGATGTATGGTCCAGTTGATTATGGGATGGAGCGTCCACACCAGCCGGGCACTCGTGATGGACGGATTAGATCTTAAGGGATTAAGTGAGGTTGGCACATGTATCCGCGCTTAGACGGACTGCCTTACGCACGCAGATAAAAGATTTGGTGATCTGATAGAGAATGATGGTTCATACGCATGCACGAAAAAAGACCAACGTGGGACATGTGTAACTCAAATGAAACCGTCTAGATTGTGGCACCACCCTCTTTCGGTCACAAATATAAAAATTTTTAACGGATGAATCTTTTATCTGGTTGATTGCTGGATATTTATTGGACGGTTAAAATTAAAAATAGTCAACTTAACAAACTCAAAAAATTAATGTCCATTAATATGGGTTTTGTACAGTTTGATTAATCTTAAATTTTCACATAATCTGTATAGAACTAGGCGCATGATTTGGACGGTTTTGATTGGACTTTCATGTTACATGCACACCACGGGTACAATTCCCGTGTGTATGCATATGAACCATTGGAAGAGAGTATTCGGAAGAGGAAACGGATTGGCTACTCCCCCTGCCACGAGCCCCGTGGCTGATGGTCGGTGCTCTGTGGGCCCCACCATGATGTATGCGTTTCATCCATTCTGTTCATCCATTTTTAAAGATCATTTTAGGGCTTAAACCCAAAAATTAGAGGGATGTAGACCTCAGGTGAACCACACCACCTGAAAACAATAGTGATTGGATATCCACCATTAAAATCCTCCTAAGGCCCACTGTACTGTTTATTTGAAATACAATCTTTTGATCCAAAACTTCTATGGCCCCCCAAATGTTTTTAATGGTCGAGCTCATTCAACACTTTTTCCTGTAATGTGGTCCATTTTATATTTGGATATACCTCATTTTTTGTCTCATACTGTAAAATGATCTATAAAAATAGATGGACAGAATGGATGAAAAACATACATCATGATGGGGTCCACAGAGCACCGACCACCAGCCATTGGCCGGTGTCAGGGGGAGTAGCCAATCCGTTTCCTTCGGAAGATAACTCTCGGCGTCAGATTGGGGAATTGTAGGGTTGATGCGTGGGTACGTGCATTGTACTGGTGCGCCTAGTCTGTACAAGTGAGTCCCACGGTTGGATGATCCAAACCATCTATCTAAGCCATTGATCTTTATGTATTATTAGGTGGGTCTGATAAGGATGGATTTTAATTTGTGGGCCATCCAAAATGGAACCTATTATGATCTGGATCACCATTAACATGGGCCCACGGCTAGGAAAACTATTAGCAACGATCCAAACTAATTGTCTTAAATCGGATGGATAGAATCATTAAGTCTCGAAATTTTTTGGGTTGTCTACTATCGACGGTGGGACCAATCATACCAACGGATTGGATCACCGAAACATGGGCCCCACTTGTGGAAACGGTTTCACCATAACAGTTTCCCGAGTAATCACCAAAACGGAATGGATCACCAAACGCATATTCGTATATATCCTCGCTTCACATTGGTTAAGTTGAAAACTGGGAAGTTGGTATTGAAGTTCCACGTGTCGTGCATTCGATGTAGCCACGTGTGCAGATGAAGACCCGAGGTGGGCCCTACTAGGAGACGTGTGAGATGAGAGGAAATGGAAAGTCATGCATGGAGACAATATATTAATTTCCTAATTTGGTCATTGAAGGTTAGTCCGGTAATTGAATCCAAAATGCAGATGGTCTGGGCCACGTCATCGGTGCTGATGTTAGCCAAGTAATTAGAAAAAGATAGAATAGTCTAAAAAATTACCTGGTTAATGTGGAATTTACAATCTGGTACCTCATTGGAAAAACTTTTATGGCTATATTTCTATTTGGAAATGAGCGGTAACTTGTGTGGGTCCCACCATGATGCACGATATATGTTTACGTAAAATCAATCTTAACCACCAGTGAGTCACCCTATATTGGATCAAGGGACTAAAAATCAATTGAAGCAAAGTGATTGGAAGCAGTGTATAAGGGGTTGAGACTTACAGAACCTACACATCGTAGAATTAAGCAAAGTAATTGTAATAGCAGAGACAAACCTAAATCGGATTCCGTACTGAGTTACTCAGTCGCTCTTATCATATTCAGTAAACTCAGTTGGGCCCACTGTGAATTTACGTGGTTTATCCACACCTTCCATCCGTTTTTCCATCTCATTTAAGGCGTTGATACCAAAATTGAAGCTTATACAAATCTCAAGTGGACCATACCACAGGAAATAGTGGAAATAATGACTTCCACTGTTGAAACCTTTCTATGCCCCACGGTGATGTTTATTTGTCATCCAAACTGTTCATAAGATCAAACAAACATAAATAAAAGGAAAAAATAAATAAATATAATCTTGATCCAAAACTTTTGTGGCCCCTAAGAATTTTTCAACGGTATAACTTTAATTCATACTGTTTCCTATGGTGTAGTCCATTTTAGCCTTGTATATCCTTCGGTTTTGATATATGGCCCTAAAATTATCTTGTATAATGGATGAACAAACTGGATAAAATACATAAATCACGGTTGACCCCACAGAGTTTACTCAGTATGCTTAGCGTACTGAGTTACTTAGTACGCAATCCACTTCCAGACAAACCCAACAAGATGATCCGAATTTTAGGTTGAAAAAATTTATTGTGGGAAAAAATCTTGGAACAAAGTGACAAGCATTGCGCTATAAAAAAAAATAATTTACAAGAGATAATATCTTACTGACACAAACAACACTCAAATCTCCTTAGAAACCTCATTTATGCTCTTGGACCAACATAAAAAGCCCTAATCTCTTCTCTAATCCCAAGTACACCCGATCTATATACTACACAATTGGAATAGGAAATAAATCGTGCACTTATGCAACTCTACACGAGCGTTTGATGGGACCTTCAATGACATCTAGAGACATCAAAAACCAATCAATGACATTGAAGACCAAAACTGTCGAGCAAATAAATAAGATTTTTTCAAATTTTCTCGATGGGATTGAGCGGTCTATCGATAGCATCGACATCATCTACATTTACTTGATGAGATTGAGTGGTCTGGCGACGGCATCAAAGACCTTGTTATAGATAGATTTAAGACATTAGGCAATATAGGGCACTCGCTTTCAAACTTTTTAAAACTAGTGTGACCCAAGTGAATCATATATGAATATGATTTTTGAGGAATGGACAAATTATTATTATTATTTTTTTACGAAATCTAATGGTTGGAGTGAACTTAATATAAGCATGCATTATGGTGGGCCGTGTAAAAATCAAGAGTGGTCGTCTCTCCATCTGGGTGAGGGTCTAGTAAAGGTGGGCCCTACGTGATGAGGGGTCCCGATCTTGTGTAAGTTTAGAAAATAAGAATTTGGCACGTGTGCCATGCAGGATACTTTTCATCTCTGCATGAGCAAACTTGCATTACTAGCCAGGCACTCATATCTCTTCTACCCTGCTTCACATGTACAACAACTCAGACCGTCCAAATTGTGGGTTACACTACATTTGAAGTATGACCTAAAATCACACTTATCTAGGAATCCTAACCATCCAAATGGTGTCTTTCAAAAGACTGATGAAAAGTAAATCAAAGAGTGGTGACGTCAAAGGAGAAAATCAGATGGTTAATATCATTTGCAAATTGTATTCTTTGAATTATGTTATATCCAAACCCTTATTGGACTAAAAAGGTTTGTAAGCCCTATCTACAACCTAGCCCTAACCTGGCTTAAAAGGCTACAAACTAGCCATAGCTTTCACCATGCTGGGTCAGCCATATAAGAAAAAGAGTAAAATTATTGTAATCTAAAAAACTTTTTGTTGGGGGGACCGCAGAAGCACACAGAATAGAATCAAGATAAGTAATCCAATCGCATAAACCAAGCACAGAGAACACAGTGATTTAACATAGAAAAACTTTTATGGGAAAAAACCATGACACAAAGCGATGGATGATCGCTATGAAAGCAGAAATTATAAAGAGATAGAGCTTACCCAATTCGAACAACCTCGAATATCACTCTTGCTACACCCTTTGAAACCCTTGGACCAATTAGAAACCCTAGAAGTACCTCTCAATCCCACTTACACCCATATATATAGCATATAGAATGATTCTAAGCAAAATCACAAATAAATCCTGCAAAAACATAACTCTGCGTAAAATTGTATGGAAACTGTTTATGGCAATGAACATTCTTTGATGTCATCAAAACTGATCCTTCGATGGCATTGAAGTTACATCGATAGCATTGAAATAACACCTCAACTATCTAGAGACAAGACATGATTTTTCAGAAATCTTCGATTGCATCGAGCTATGTTTGATGGCATCGAACCTTACCTTCGATGACATCGAAAGCTCTCTGATGGCATCAAAAAAACACTCTGACAGTTCAGTGACCAACTGGAGAAAATTCGAAAAATCTCGATGGAATCGAACACTGTTCGATGCCATTGAAGGTGACATCGAACAGTTTGTTGATTGCATCGACAAGCCATATCTGACTAGATTTAAGACATCAAATACAACAATCTCCACCATGTCTTCAATCATCAAACGTGTAGGTGCTTGTCCTATTTTCTTAACTCTGTCTTGCATCATAGCTCCATCAACGCTTCTCGTGCACACTACATCCTCCTTTTATGCCATCGCCAAGCCTAGAGAAGTTGCACATAACTTAAACTTCTCTACAGGAACCACCTTGGTGAGCATGTTCGCCGGATTTACGTTGGTGTGAATCTTCTTCAGAGTTACACCTCCTTCTTCCAGCGCCTTCATGCCCTACTCGCTCATTTGGCTCAGACAAGCATGCCACATACGTGCAGATGTGGAGTCCGGAACAGTCGTTGCCTCTCCACCTATTGAAGTGCTCCTGATCAACCTGTAAAGGTTATAGTGCCTTTATGCTCTTATAACTACGAGTGCTCCCTTTGATACTTTAAGGACACCATTAACACTAGTGAACTTGCACCCTTTGCCTCGAGTACATCGAGAGAAATAGAGTTTTTTTTCATGTCAGGAACATTCCTAACCTCAATTAAGGTATGCTCCATCCCATCAAACATCTTAATGCACACCGTACCAACAACCACAACGTTACAGACATTGTCATTGCTCATAAATACATGTCCAGCATCGTACTCCCTACAACTGGCAAACCAACTCCAATGAGGAGTTATGTGATATGAAGCTCCTGTTTCAAGGATTCGCTCGCCTCTATGATCATCGTAAAAGTGTCTGATCATAGACACTGAGAACACATCACCTCTACTCATTTCTTCATCAGATATAGCAGTGTTAGCTTCCCTGGAAGAAGCTTTTGAGTTTTCTTTCTTTACTTTATGATTTGTACAATTCTTCTTCATGTGCCCAGCCATTCCACAGTTTTGACACTTTAACTTCCCCTTTCCCTTGCCTTTGAATTTGTATCTTGATTGAGAAGATCCTATATCTCGCTTAGTATTCCTGTCTCTTGTAAGAAGTGCATCAGAAGAAGTCCCCACACTACTGTTTTTCTTTCTCATGGCCTTTCGTTGAAGGGCCGAGATAACGGTGTCCACACTTAGGGATACCGTTACACAAAGAGTCCCTGAAAGACTCATATGATGCCAGTAGAGAATTCAACAAAATACATGCATGATATTTATCTTTGACCACTTCTTCTATATCTAACAACTTGCAAATCAACTTGTTAAAATTACTGATGTGGGCCTCCACATCTCTACCATCTGTCATCCTGAAGTTAAACTACTGCAACTTCAAGTGTAAGTGATTTTTCAAGGACTTTTTTGGCATAAACGTCCTCTAATATTGCCCACAACTTTGTTGCGGTTTTCTCTCTCATGACGTTGTAGAGAACCTCATCCGTTAGGTACAATCGAATTGGGGATTTAGTTTTCTTATCTAGAGTCTTCCAATCATCATCTTTCATAAACTCACGTCGCTCCTTAAGAGCCTCAACTAACCCTTGCTGAGTTAATAGACTAATCATCTTAATCTTCCATAACTCAAACTTATTTTTGTCTAAGTACTTCTCAATGTCATACTTCGGATTTCCAGCCATTCATGCTTCTCCTTACAAATTCAAGTTTATGCCCCATTGTTATCTCTAATACCACTTGTTGGGGCATCGCGAAAACACACAGAGTACAATCAAGAGGAGTAATCTAATCGTACAAACCAAGCATAAAGAGAACACATCGATTTAATGTAAAAAAATTCTTATGAAAAAACCACGGCACAAAGCGACAGATGATCATTATGAAAGAAGAATTTACAAAAAAAATAAAGCTTACCTGATTCGAACAATCTCGAATCTTACCCTTACTATACCATTTAAAACCCTTGGATTAATTAGAAACCCTAAAAGTACCTCACAATTCCACTTACACCCACATATAGCCTATAGAAGGATCCCAAGCAAAATCGGAAACAAATCCCGCAAAATCGTTACTCTGTGTAAAATTGCATGGAAATTGTCGATGGCATCGAACATTCTCCGATGTTATTGAAACTAATCCTTTGATGACATCGTTGACTTGTGATTCATGTGGACTAAAAAATTTATTTTGGAATAGACATCCACCCAATGTATGAAAGGCAATGAAATGATAGTAGATTAATTAATGATGTAGCTGTTGTAAAACTTCTTTTAAAAAGGTATGGAATGTAAGTTTTATATTGATTAGGTAGTTTTTTTTTTTTTGAAAAATCTCCCACTAAAGACATCGTGAACGGATCTTGATTGGAAGCGGCGTCCTGCCCCACCTGGATAGACTCGGTCCAGGCAGGGGCTCTGTGGGGCCCATCTTGATGTGTGAGTTTCATCCCCACTGTTCATATATTTTTATAGATAATTTTAAGATAAAATACCCTAAATCATGCAGATTGAAGGCTTAAGCGAACCACACCACAGGAAGTAGTGATGATAATAATGTCCACCATTGCAATCTTCCTAGGGCCCACTATGATATTTATTTTCCATCCAACCTGTTAATAAGGTCACATAGACCTAGATGAAGGGAAAACACAAATATTAGCTCGATCCAAAACTTTTGTAGCACTCAAGAAATTTTTAATGGTGGCCATTCAATCCCCACAATAGAGTCCACGTGAGCTTATATCTGCATAATTTTTTAGATCATTCCCTAAAACAATCTGGAAAATTGGATGGACGGCTTAGATAAAACCCATACATCGTGGTGGGCACCACAGACACAGATCACCTGCTGAACCGAGTCTGTCCAGGCGTTAGCCGGATGCAATCCGCTTCTTCTAGATCATCACCTAACTATAGAGTAACATGGTTCGGGTCACCGTACCCGGATCTGGTCAAAACCCGCTAACAAAGTTACAAATTCCAAACGGTGATAAGATTGAGATTTGGTAGAATGCATATGATGTATTATAATAAAAGATACGTCGCGACTTTAGAGGTTGGATTTTGACTTCTTCTCAATGATCCAAACCGTTCATTCCACAGGGCTAACACTAGATGGTGAGGGCGAGACCAAAAAATCTACTCTATTGATTTCGTCAACTCTTCTATTAAATAATTTTTTTAGAGACCGTTCATCATCAAAGCAAAAGAGCCAAATAGTGAATGGGTTGAAATAATGCAATTTGGTTACTTTATTTGTTGAATTTCCACCGTAGAAATGAGAAACGTCTTATAAACGGCTTGGATAATTGGATGAACCAGATTCAAAGGCTATAAATGCCGGCAGGGTGGCTTGCAGAGATGATATCCAATCAGTACATCAGGTGGCCAGTTATATAATCAGGTGGGCCAGAGTTCACCAGAAAAATATATGGACTGAAAAAACTAGGCCAAGTTTCATTTATCAGGGGAAATGGACGGTTAAAAATATGGTCAATGATATATATTTGACATATCTGTATGTGTGGTCCATCTGATGAGTGGACTATCTTGATTTTCAGAAGAGGGCATATTAATGGTGGGCTCCTCCCGATGAGTGGTCCTGATCTTATCATATATGCGTAGGAAATAGGAATCTATCAAGTGTGCCACACTACATTTCTAGTCACGCACTCATGTCTCTTCTACAAATTGTGGGTCACACTACATATGGAGCATGACCCGAAAATCACACTTATCCAGCAATCCTGACCATTCAAATGGTATCTGCCAGAAGATTGATAAAAAGTAAAATAGAGAGAGCTAGAAATTCAAATAGACAAAATCAGATGGTTACTATCATTTGCAAAGTGTGTTATTTGCATTATGCTATATCCACAGCCGGTTGGTAGATTGGACGGATTGGATTGCCCTACAACAATGCATGACATGCGTGTGCAGTCGAAGAGTCACCACCACCTTAAACTTTAAGTGTGTGGTGGACCTAATGTACGGTTCAGATTGATCAATCGCATTGTCTAAGCATCCAGAAGCAACTAGAAGATCTATAAGTTATAGTGTTCTAGTTCCCATTTAAAAAGTGCGACTCCCCGGATATTCGGTTTGGATGATCCATTGACTGACTTTGATTGCACCCAAAACCAACTTGACTGAGCTGAGTCAACTCCAATTTTGATCCATTAGATCAATCCTCTGTCACGTAACATGTGCATCTTGTATGTGGACCGTTCTTTCTACTTCTCCTTTTTAATTATTTTTTTTATTTTTATTTTTGTAAATGTCCACTTCTATATGCATGTATATCCTACTTAATCAACAGATGAATCAGAACCCTTCGCGTGGGAAAGGGAAGTTTTATAATTTTCTGGCATCTATTTCTTTATTCATTTTTCTTTTGGCCCACTTATGAATAAAAGGGTTAGAAATATTTGTAAATGGAATCCTCTCTGTGAAATAGAATTTTAAAGTAAATGGGGTAAGCTATCTTTTTGAGCTTCGTTAAACAAAGGTGCCATTATGCACAAGTCTACCAAACAGACATGCCGATGATAATCCGAAATCATTAAATAACTGTCTACATAATTAAAATCACACCAATAGAATTATCCAAGTCATTCAAAGGTTGGCCATCTAAAATGCATTTACATGTTATACCGTGGTTGTCCATTCATATTTTTAGATCATTCTAGGGCATAACCCCAAATACGACCCGAAACCAAAGCTGTAGCAGACCACACCATAAAAAGAAACTAACAAGGATTGAATGCCTGCCATTGAAAACTTCTTAGGGCAATGGAAGTTTCAAATCCACCTCATTTTTTAGCCCATGCCCTAAAATGGTTCAGATGGTTTAAAGCCGCTAGCAATTTAGTTGTTTGTGATCCTTATATTTGTAGCCTATCTTAGACTCCAAATTTTCTCATTTGGACTAAAGTATATATTTCAATGAATTTATTATAATTATTTTGTTAAATATTACACATGTAAACTAATTTTAAATGATAAAGTTGACTTGGGATATATCACGTGTTCCTGTGAATATATTAAAAATTTTCAATACATTTTAAATCCTCCCATGTACTCCCAACCAAACACAGTTAAGTCATTTACTCTCAATTTATCTACATCTAATTCCATTTCTCATTTACTTCCTTCTACCTCGGACTCAGCTGAGTGGGCCAGCACTATTATGGATTAGGGTTGGCAAACCCTAGTCATACAGGGAACATTTCACACCCACCCCCTACATATTAAAAAGAGAAAAGCACAGCTGAAATGCACACGCAAGATTTCTAAAAAAACCAACAACAATAGTCATAACAAAACCATCTCATGCAGACGTCTGCACGACTTTTATTTCATACTCTTCCAAAACCCAAACCAGGATTTCGAAATTTCTTATTTTTGAACCTTAACACATATATAATATGGTTGTCCAATCTCATAACATAGAAGGTTTTCATGGGCAAAACACAACCCTATAGTTTGCACCGTTGGGGCACGTAAATGTACTGGTCGGATCATCCTTAGGATAGCTGTAGGCATCTGGGCAACGCTCCTTAAAGAACCTAGACAATGGGGTGGGCCCACAATTACCAGAATTGCAACAGTACTCATCAGTCTTAAAGACAGTGCATGGGTTGTTGCATCCACCAGGGGCCCTCAGTTCATTTGGACACTGACCGTTGATATCAGCAGTGCATCTGATCCCTCTACAACCGCCGGACACTGGGCTGAAGTCCATCGGGACGTTGAAACCGTCGACGAGCGAGATATCGAAGAAATCCAAGTCGTTGAATTGTTTCAGCGCGTACTCGGCGAGTGTGTTGGGTGGCTGGCCGTAGCCCTGGCACTCGAGGCGGCCACCACAGTCGCCAGTCTGGCAGCTGCCTTGGCCATTGCCATCGAAATTGCAGTTGGTTCGGGCCCAGATACGAGCCTGGGTCGTGCCTGGGTTTGCACTGATGGTCCATGACTGGCCTTGGTCAAGGCGGCGGCCCCCACCGGGGACCGCGGCAGCCCAGACGGTGTATGGACATTGGTTTCGGATCTCGAAGGTAGCTGCATGGGTGAGGGTGAATAAGAGAGAGAGTCCTAGTAGGAAGATGAGAGGGATGTGTGATTGGATGGCCATGATGAGCGGTGCAGAGATGGTGGGCTTTTTGGGCTTGTGGGCTTGTGTGGTTTTTGTGTGGAGAGCGAGGAGGTATTTATAGAGAGAGGGATAATTGTAGTGTATTTTTGTTGACTTGACTTTGGTGGGGCCCACTAGACTTTGACGGGAAATGTGAAGATAGGAAGAACGGATGGCGATGATATGGTAGGACCTGGATGACATTGAAACTGGTTCAGCCACCTGTTTGCTGTACGTGTGGTATGGTTTCATGGCAATCGGGACCGTTCATCTTGTGGACCTAGTTATGGATGGATGTTTCTTCTAGAATCACATCCATTGGATAATTTTGGATTTTGGTTTTCTTCATTTATCAGAACTTAATATTGACCATTAACTACTTCTGTTTCCTACCGTTATTTTGAAGATTAGTGATCAGATTGATAGGGTCATCCAATCTGTCTCTGTCTTTAAATGTTTGACATCCATAGTGGTGGACCACCAGATGGATGGTTGTAGTTGATCTGTTGATCTGCCACGTGTGTTGTCGGGAGATGGCTTTTAACATATCATATACCATGGAATGGGGTGCACCAAAGTCTATGATGGGCTTTGATCTAGAGGTTTATAGAAAATCCATCCGCGGATTGCGTGCGGACCCTCCCAGCTTCGTGATGGCAGTACTCTGTGAGCCCGCCGTGATGTATGTGTTTTATCCACACCGTCCATCCGTTTTTCGAGCTCCGTTTAGGCGACGAGCCCAAAATTGAAGCATATCGAAATACTTAATGGACCACACCGTAGGAAAAAGTGTGGATTGAATGCCTACCTTTGAATGTAGGTTTTTGGATGAAGCTGATATTTGGGTTTTCCCTTCATCCAGGTATGTGTGGCCTTATGAACAGGTTGGATGACAAATAAAAATCCCGGTATCCCCGCTATTTCCTGCAGTGGGGTCCACTTGAGCTTTGGATACGGGATAAAGCCATTCGGTCAAATTAGTAAGAAGTTTTTGCTCTAGAAGCTAGGTGGGTCCCACAAAGATGTTTGTGAAATATCCATACCGTTCATCCGTTTTTTCAGATCATGTTAGGATAGAATCCTAAAATGAGGAAGATTCAAAACTCAAGTGGCCCGCACGATAGGAAGCAGTGAGGATTGAACGTCCACATTTGAAACATTCCTAAGGCCACTGAAGTTTTGGATCAGACCGAACTTGTTTGTGATTTTAGATCATCCTATAGGAATGACCTTATGAACGGTTGGGATGGCATATAAACATTACTGTGGACTCAAGGAGATTTCAACGGTAGGCATTTCAATACCCACGTTTTCTTGTCGTGTAGTCCACTTGAATTTTGGATCTTCCTTGTTTTTGGTCTCTTGTCCTGACATGATCTGGAGATACGGATGAACGGGGTAGATTTTTTTAAAAAATCACGGTGGCCCAACTAACTTCTGAGCGTACAGGATCAATCCGCTACGAATAGGGATAGAACTGTGCATTTTCGCATCCTCGTTTCACATGGTTGACGTGCAAATTTGGAAATGAACTTCCACGTGTCGAGCATACGAGGTAACCACGTGTACAGTGGATGAAAGGAGGTGGGCCCTGTCAGGAGACGTGTGAGATGGGAGGAAAATAAAAGTCATGCGCAGAGATGAGGCATTAAATTTCCGGAATTTCCGGTCATTAATTGAATCCAAAAGAAAATTACAGAATAACGAAAATTCCATGCAGCCATCGCTTGAAAACACGTGCCAGTGTGGTACTCGTGTGAGAGATCTGGCCTTTCATGGGATTCAGATCCAATATCACCTCCGTAGTGTTATTTTGCATGATATCCGTTCCGTTTATCGTATTTGCCGCATCAAGTTCACTCAGCCCAACAAATATCATCCGATGAGACACTTGGGTGAGCCACACCGGGAGGGAAAAGTAAAAAATTCATCCATAAAACCTCACTATTTACTTGGATTGCTTATGTTTTTATGTTTTTTCTTCGTCTCAGGGGTTACATCTATGAATGGATTGGATGATATATACACAACATACATGGTGAGCCCTTCAAAAATAGTTTGGGTGGTTGAATTGGTTGAGCAACCCTCAGCCGTTCCCTTTGCCCAAGTTTCTGATAAAGCTGATATTTGGCCTCACATTCTAACATTGAAGGGCCCACACAGCATGGATGGAGTGGATCAATGAAGATCATACCATGATCACCAAGAGGCGCACAAACATCATCTCCACCCTTATTTACAGTAATCTATGATATCATTTTCCTTCATCGTGTGGTGATCACATCAAATTAACATGAGGCACACAAACATCATCTCCACAGCCCTTGTTTCCAAAAATCAAGCTGATTCATTGATATAATTAGTTACATAGGATCTAACTGTCCAAATCAACGAAAGATCGTCATGTGTTCACACTTGTAAGAAAACAAAAGAACAAAATATCAGCAGAAAAAGACAATGAAGGATACATTTCTTGCTAGGAAAGCCATGCACTTAGAGATAACACCGAAGGCAACAACTTAAAGGGTGCGTGTGTATGATTTTTTTGGTGAACTCCCACGTGTAAAGGAATATTTATCAAAGACGTGTTATTATTAGACTCAGTTACATGTATTCGCGCATGTTTGTAATCAGAAGGAGTGACGTGGGGTTTATCAAAACCATCTAAAAGAATGGATAACTTCAAAATTACTGAGCATGAACCGACCCCTGCAGTACCACCAACAAAATAAATAAATTTTTGGACAGACCCCAATAGTGCCACCACTAAAATTGGATAATAGTCAACGGTGTCATTGCTACCCCATGTTCAATAATAAACAATAATATTCAGAAACTGGCCAATTCAAGTGTTGATTTAAAAAATTCATATATTTTGTTTTACAGTTCTCATTGAGGTGATTCAAAAGTTAGATTAAAACTTAATAAGTCTAGTTTCATAGAAGGGAAAAAACAGAAGATAGAAACAAAACTAAAAAATGATGTTAATTTTAAATTGTTTTCGAAACTGTATTGAAAATCTTTGATTTCAGGCAATTGGTACTTCTAGAATTTTTAGAATTTTTATAAAACTTAAAATAAAATGAAATTTTGTAGGGCTAAAATAGACTTAATCATGAATTATAAGAATAAAATATATAAAAATAATATAGTAATTAAAAGTGCTAAAAACATTACACGAAATAGACCTATTGAAACTAAAAAATTTTACAACTACATGTAATTGATGGATCATACATATTGTAACGCCTCAAAAATGAGCACTCGAGTATATAGACTCTGATCCCGAGTCTCGGGTGTTAACCAATGAAAATGCACATGTGTCCTCATTAAGATTCAATTTCATTTCATACAAATATAATCAGATTTGCGCATTTCAACTTAGCAGAACCAAAGCGAAGTAAAGATAACAAAAAATTCAAAATATATGGGTAAGAGTCAAAAATACAATTTCAATAGTGATGATTGCCCAAATGGGGATTATATAAGCCACAACGAACATGCGAAAAGATTTACATATATAACACATAACTAAAATAACAACAAGGTCTTCTAACTTCGCCTGACGCTCCTAAGGCATCACGATGAAAGCACAAGCCGACCAAAATCTACCCGTCAAAGGCCTCATTAGTGATGAGGATTTTCTCCTCATTGCTGGGTTCAATGAAATCGAACCAGTTTCGATATCATCGATAATTGCTGGATTTGTTATCGCTAGTCGCTAGACAGTTTTTTAGTTCTGTCGATATTATCGATGGACTTTAGATGATATCGAAGACTGTCATCGAGAGACCTTTGATGACATCGATAATTGTTAGATTTTTCACCCCTGGTCGCTGGACAGTTTTTGGTCCTGTTTCGATATCATCGAAGGACTGTCGATGATATTGAAGGCTGTCATCGAGAGACCTTCAATATCATCAAAGAGTTACGTAGACGTGATTGCGGAAACACAAATTCTGCAGATTTTGTTTCCTATTTGGATTCTACCTCTTTCTATTCTTATATAAAGGGGTGTATGTGGGATTGGGGTGTATTTCAGGGTATTCTAGGGTTTCCTAAAGCTTTGCAAGGGTTTTGCTAAAGGGCTTAGGGTTATCAAAGGTGTGTGTGAGAGAGAGAGAGAGAAAGAGAGAGAGGAAGCTTGTGGAAGGGAGGCTATGCTCATAAAGGTAATCTACCATATCTCAGCGCTTCTACATCCTCGTAATCGGTGAGATCTCTCCATCTTCTTTGTTTCTCTTATTGTTTATCCACTCATTCGTAAGTGAAGAAGGTTTGATCCAAGTGGTGTGTGCTTGTGATAGGTTGTAACATTCTGCTTTATAGTGGATTGTTGA
Source organism: Magnolia sinica (assembly GCF_029962835.1). Classification (NCBI taxonomy): domain Eukaryota; kingdom Viridiplantae; phylum Streptophyta; class Magnoliopsida; order Magnoliales; family Magnoliaceae; genus Magnolia; species Magnolia sinica. The sequence continues at coordinate 7,538,111 of NC_080584.1, read as the reverse complement.
TATGGATGAGGTCCCGTAGTTTTTTCCTCTTTGAGGGTTTTCCACGTAAAAATCCCTGGTGTGGTGTGGTTTATGTTTTGATTTAGTTCATTGCATTATTATTCCCTAATTCTGGTTTGTTTCGGGAGGCTAGATCCTAAGGTTTTGTGCAAGGCCCCTAACAAAGTGGTATCAGAGCTAAGTTCATTGAACAGGTAGGATCGATTTTGAATTATGGAAGGTGGCTCATTAAGGATGATCAGCCTCAATGGTTCTAACTAGACCATATAGAAGGCTAAGATAGAGGACTTGCTTTATTGCAAGGACTTATACTCTCCAATTTTAGGCACATCAGCAAAATTCAAGGATATGTCTGATGATGATTAGAAGAAGATAGACCGGAAGGCGGTGGGATTTATTAGATAATGGTTGGATGATTCTGTGTTCTACCATGTGTCTACAGAGACCTCAGCCACTAGCCTATGGCTGAAATTAGAAGAGTTGTATGAGAGGAAGACAGCCGATAATAAAAATTTTCTGATTAGGCGACTTAGGAATCTCAAGTTCAAGGATGGTTGTTCTATGGCTGAGCACATGAATGAGGTCAGCAATATAGTGAACAAGTTATCTGCTATGAAGATGGTCCTGGATGATGAATTGCAGGCTTTGTTATTCCTTAGTTCATTGCCTGACAGTTGAGAGATATTGGTAGTGTCTCTAAGTAACTTTGCGCCAGATGGAAAGATTTCCATGGAACAGGTAACCAATTGTCTCTTCAATGAGGAGACAAGGAGGAAGTCTCATGGGTCTACTCAACAAGAGGCCCTTGTGACACAGGAATGGGGGAGAGGAAAGAACATGAAGGGCGGGAAGGCCTGAGATAAATCAAAAGGTAAGTCGAATAATAGAAAGGATGTTGATTGCTGAAATTGTGGCAAGAAGGGCTACTACAAGCATGAATGTCGTGGTAAGAAGAACGACAAGAAAGAAAAATGTAAGGAGAAGGAAGATGAATCAAATTTCATTGTAGTCGCTACAGATGACGACGTTGTAGTTATTCTTTCAGCAGATCACGATATATGTCTCATAGCTACGAGTTAGGACACCGATTGGGTGATAGACTCGGGAGCCTCGCTTCATGCGACTCCACGTAAGGACTTCTTCACAAGCTACAAGTTAGGTGACTATGGGACCATGAAGATGAGAAATTCTAGCGTATCGAAGATCGTAGGGGTCGGTGATATTTGTGTGAAGACCAATGTGGGCTGCACATTGGTTCTCAGGGATGTGAGGCATATCCCAGACTTTCGCCTTAACTTGATGTCGATGGAAAGGTTGGATGATGATGGCTATGAAAGTCGGTTTGCTGGTGGGCGCTAGAAGCTCATTAAGGGCTCATAGATCGTAACCAGATGAAAAAAGTGTTGCACCCTTTACAAGGCGAGTGTCAGTATGTGCAAGAGTGGGTTGAACGCAGCGGAAGATTCAGCTATTGACATGTGGCACAGGCGTCTAGGCCACATGAGTGAAAAAGGGCTTCAGTTATTAACGAGGAAGTGGCTCCTTCCAAACGTGACATGCACACCTCTCAAAACCTGTCTTAATTGTTTATCAGGGAAACAGCATAGAGTTTCATTTATTAAATCTGCTTCGTATGTTAATAAAGTGCATGCATTAGATTTGGTTTATTATGATGTTTGTAGTCCTATGAAGACAAAAACCTTGGATGAGGCATTATATTTTGTCACTTTTATAGATGATGCATCTAGGAGGGTTTGGGTTTATACTTTGAAATCTAAGGACGAGGTCTTTGGTGTGTTTAAATTGTTTCATGCTATGGTCGAGAGAGAAACATGTAGATCATTGAAGTGCATTCGCACTGACAATGGTGGTGAATACATTGGCGACTTTCATGAGTACTGCAAGTCCCTGGGTATACCACATGAATAGACGGTTCCCAAGACCTCCCAGCATAATGATGTGGCTGAGCGAATGAATCGCACCATTGTAGAGAGAATCAGATGCATGTTATCCCATGCGAAGTTGCCCAAGACGTTCTGTGGAGAAGCAATGCACACGGCGGTGTATTTGATAAACAGGTCTCCATCAACCCCATTGAATGGAGAAGTACCTGAGAAGGTGTGGACTGGACATGATCCATCGTATAGTCATCTCGGGGTGTTTGGATGCAGGGCATCCGTTCACGTATCAAAGGACGAGAGGTCCAAGCTTGATATGAAAATTAGACTGTGTGTTCTTGGGGTACGGTGATGAAAAATTCAGTTACAGATTATAGGATCCGACCGAGAAGAAGCTCGTCAAGAGTAGAGATGTGGTATTCTTTGAAGATCAGTGTATCAAAAACATTGGTAAGCCAGAAAAGAACCAGCTAGTTCAGGTGAGCTAGAGGACATGGATCCGATTATTCCACCCGTGGTGCCTGATGACGGGGGAGTACAACAAGGTGCAGAGGACGAGGGAGTTTCTTCAGAAGATGGACCAGGGGAGCAACCCCCACTTGATCCACCTATTGAGCCACAAGTGAGGAGGTCATCTAGGGACAGACAGTCATCCAAGAGGTACTCACCGCATAAGCACATTATGCTGACTAATGGAGGAGAGTCACAAGATTATTCTGAGGCCCTAACCGACGAGCATAAAGGAGAGTGGTTGAAAGCTATGCAAGAGGAGATGAAATCCTTACATAAGAACCACACCAATGATATGGTGAAACTGCCTAAGGGCAAGAAAGTTTTGAGCAATAAGTGGGTGTTCAGAAAAAAGTTTGAGCAGAAGAATTCACGGACGATGTTCAAGGCCAGACTTGTAGTGAAAGGGTTCGATCAGAGGAAAGGCATAGACGTCGAGGAGATATTCTCACCAGTGGTGAAGGTGACATCCATACGGGTGTTGCTTGGGTTGATGGCTAGCATGGATCTGCAGATAGAGCATTTAGATGTTAAAACTGTCTTCCTCCATGGTGACCTGGAGGAAGAGATCTACATGCACCAACCAGAGGGGTTCGAAGTCAAGGGCAAAGAGCATATGGTGTGTAGGCTGAGGAAGAGCCTTTATGGGCTGAAACAAGCTCCACAGTAATGGTACAAGAAGTTCAACTCGTTTATGTTACAGCATGGGTATGACAGAACAGAGTCGGACTACTTTGTGTTCACACGCAAGTTCTTAGATGGTGATTTCTTAATTCTGCTGTTATATGTTGATGACATACTCATCATGGAAAAAGACATCAAGAAGATCGACAGGCTGAAACAGGAGTTGAGTAAGTCGTTTACGATAAAAGACTTGGGCCCGGCTAAACAGATCATAGGAATGGAGATAACCCGTGACAGAAGCGGCAGGAAGCTTTGGCTGTCACAAGAGCGGTATATTGAGAAAGTATTAGGGCGGTTGAATATGAATGCAGCGAAGCCGGTCAGTACTTCACTGGATGGTCACTTCAAATTGAGCGACAGGCAGTGTCCTGAGACAAAGGCAGAGGTGGAAGATATGAAGAAGATACCCTATGCGTCAACAGCAGGAAGTTTAATGTATGCTATGGTGTGCACATGCCCAGACATAGCATATGCGATTAGTGTTGTCAGTCGGTATCTTACCAATCCTGGCAAAAAGCATTAGGCAGCGGTGAAGTGGATACTGCAGTATCTAAGAGGCTCATCCAGGTTGAGCCTATGCTATAGTGACGGAAAACCTGTGTTAGAGGGCTATACAGATGAAGATATGACCGGTGACATAGACTCCAGGAAGTTTACATCGGGGTTCATGTTTACGTTTGCAGGGGGAGCAATTTCTTGGCAGAGCAAGCTACAGAAGGTCGTAGCATTGTTGATGACAGAGGCCGAGTATATTACAGTCACAGAAGCATGTAAAGAGATGTTTTAGATGAAGAGGTTCCTATAGAAACTTTGCCTGAAGCAAGAGCAGCACGTGGTCTATTGCGAGAGGAAAAAGCGTTATACACTTGAGCAAGAATCCAAGTCAGTATTCCAAGTCGAAGCATATAGAGATTCAGTATCACTGGATCAGAGATACTTTGGAACAGAAAGTGTTACAGCTTGAGAAGGTCCACACGGACGATAATGGGTCAGACATGATGACCAAAGCATTGCTTAAGGACAAGTTTAAGGTTTGTAGAAACCGAGCTGGCTTGAAGAAGGTGGATTCCTCCTGAGTCGAAAAGGGAGAGATTTGATGGAGATTTTCTCCTCATTGTTGGGTTCAATGAAATCGAACCAGTTTCGATATCATCGATAATTGCTGGATTTTTTACCGCTGGTCGCTGGACAGTTTTTTGGTCATGTCGATATCATCGATGGACTTTAGATGATATCGAAGGCTGTCATCGAGAGACCTTCAATGACATCGATAATTGTTGGATTTTTCACCCCTGATCGCTGGATAGTTTTTGGTCCTGTTTTGATATCATCGAAAGACTGTCGATGAAATCGAAGGCTGTCATCGAGAGACCTTCGATATCATCGAAGAGTTACACAGATGCGATTGAGGAAACGCAAATTCTGCGAATTTTATTTCCTATTTGGATTCTCTCTCTTTCTATTCTTATATAAAGGGGTGTATGCAGGATTGGAGTGTATTTTCAAGGCATTCTAGGCTTTTCTAAAGCTTTGCAAGAGTTTTGCTAAAGGGTTTAGGGTTATCAAAGGTGTGAGAGAGAGAGAGAAAGAAAGAGAGAGAGGAAGCTTGTGGAAGGGAGGCTATGCTCGTAAGGGTAATCTACCATATCTCAGTGCTTCCACATCCTCATAATCGGTGAGATCTCTCCGTCTTCTTTGTTTTTCTTATTGTTTAGCTACTCATGCGTAAGTGAAGAAGGTTTGATCCAAGCGGTGTGTGCTTGTGATCGGTTGTAACGTTGTACTTTATAATGGATTGTTGATCTGGACGAGGTCCCTTGGTTTTTTCCTCTTCGAGGGTTTTTCACTTAAAAATCTCTGGTGTGGTGTGGTTTATGTTTTAATTTAGTTCATTGCATTATTATTCCATAATTCTAGTTTGTTTCAGAGACTAGATCTTAAGGTTTTGTGCAAGGCCCCCAACAGATAGAACCTACGTAAACAACAATGCCTGGTTAGTGTTTTAAAACACCGTCCCAGGTAGGAGTGAGTAGCTAACTCAGTAGTTCCATTAGTTCTAAGTCACACATGTTATCGATTCAATCAGAACAGTTAAGTATAAATAAGACACTAAGCATTTTCTAAATACTCTTGTTAAATGTATGAATAAGATTATGAAATTATGTGTGCACCTTACAATCCAACACTCTCTTACAAGCGACTTCAACGCCTATTTCGCAAATGTCAACACTCCATCATCATGCGACTCAAATCGTCACATCATATCTAATGTAATGTGATTGATGTGTATGTTAGCCAAGTAATTATTAAATTCCATGCATCCAACGTATTGGTGAAACTAGGATACTGACATTATATCACAAGTCCTTTCGGATCACATGACTTGTTACCGCACCCAAAATCAACTAGACTAAGTCAACTCAAATTTTGATCTATTAGCTAGGCTATCAATCCTCTATTATGCAACATATGCATCTTGCATGTGGACCGTTCTTTCTTTTTCTCCTTTTAATATATATATATATATATATATGTCCATTTCTTTATTCATGTATGCCTTCTTAATCAACAGATGAATCAGAACCCTTTGCGTGGGAAATAGAAGTTTTATTATAATTTTTTGGCATCTATTATTATTATTATTATTATTATTATTCATTTTCCTTTTGGCCCACTTATCAATAAAAGGATTAGAAATTCTTGTAAATGTAATCCTTTTTTAAATGAGAATTTAAAAGTAAATTTGGTAAAATATCTTTTTAAGCTTCGTTGGAGAGTCACACAGGTAAACAAAAGTGCCACTAGGCACATGTCTACCAAACACATGACATGCTTATGATAATCCAAAACCATTAAATAATAGACTATATAATAACTAAACTCGCACCAATAGAATGGTCCAAATCATTTAAAAGTTGGTCATCTAAATGTATGTACATGTTATGTCCATGCTGTCCATTTATATTTTTAGATCATTTTGGGGCATAAGGCCAAATATGAGGCGAATCCAAAGCTCCAGTGGACCACACCAAAAAAAAAAAAAGCAATAAGGATTGAACGTTTGCCATTGAAAACTTCTTAAGTTAGCAAGTTGCTTGTTTGTGATCCTTATATCTATGGTCCACCTTAGGTTCAGAATTTTCTCATTTTGGCTTAAGTATATATATTTCAATGAGTTTGTTATAACAATTTTCTGAAATATCACATATGTGACCTAATTTGACATAATAAAATTAACTTGAGATATTGCATATGTTCTTGTGAATATATTGAAAATTTTCAATACATTTTAATTCCTCCTATATATACTCTCAACCACTCATAACTGAATAAGACATGTACTCTTAATTCATTTACATCTAATTTCATTTTCCATTTACCTCCATCTACGTCTAACTCAACTTTGAGTGGCTTATTGCCAACCCTGTAATATATTAGGGTTGGCAATGGACAGAGGCTCAAGGTTAGTGTTGATTGCGCTAAACAGCCCAATTAACACTAACCATAGCCTGGCTTAGCCCTGTAAGACTAGTCCAGGGCAATGAATGTGAACTTGATCGCTTATAAGTGTCTTCAAATTATCTTCTTTTTTTTTTTCTTTTTTTTTTTTTCTTTTTTTTCTATATAGTAGTGATCTACTTAATTACTGAATTAGGACATTCATCACTCACATTAGTGGGCCCACAGGCCAAACCTTAACCCTACAGGATAGGTGACATGCACATGCAAGATTGCTACTAAAACCAACACGTATGCATATAGCCATAACAAAACCATTTTCTCATGCACACGTGTGCACGACTTTTATTTCACTACTCTTCCGAAACCCAAACCAGGATTTCGAAAATTCTTATTTTTGAACCTTAACACATATAATATGGTTGTCCAATCTCATCACATAGAAGGTTTTCATGGGCAAAACACAACCCTATAGTTTGCACCGTTGGGGCACGTAAATGTACTGGTCGGATCATCCTTAGGATAGCTGTAGGCATCTGGGCAACGCTCCTTAAAGAACCTAGACAATGGGGTGGGCCCACAATTGCCAGAATTGCAACAGTACTCATCAGTCTTAAAGACAGTGCATGGGTTGTTACATCCACCAGGGGCCCTCAGCTCATTTGGACACTGACCGTTGATATCAGCAGTGCATCTGATCCCTCTACAACCGCCGGACACTGGGCTGAAGTCCATCGGGACGTTGAAACCGTCAATGAGTGAGATGTCGAAGAAATCCAGGTCGTTGAATTGTTTCAGAGCGTACTCGGCGAGTGTGTTGGGTGGCTGGCCATAGCCCTGGCACTCGAGGCGGCCGCCACAGTCGCCAGTCTGGCAGCTGCCTTGGCCATTGCCATCGAAGTTGCAGCCTGTTCGGGCCCAGATACGAGCCTGGGTCGTGCCTGGGTTTGCACTGATGGTCCATGACTGGCCTTGGTCTAGACGGCGGCCCCCGCCGGGGACTGCAGCGGCCCAGACCGTGTATGGACATTGGTTTCGGATCTCGAAGGTGGCTGCATGGGTGAGGGTGAAGAAGAGAGAGAGTCCTAGTAGGAAGATGAGAGGGATATGTGATTGGATGGCCATGATGAGAGGTGTAGAGATGGTGGGCCCTTTTTTGGGCTTGTGGGCTTTTGGAGTTGTGTGGTTTTTGTGTGGAGAGTGAGGAGGTATTTATAGAGAGAGGGTGGGTGCGGAGTCTGATCCACGTGGATAATTGTAGTGTATTTTTGTTGACTTGACTTTGGTGGGGCCCACTAGACTTGGACTGGAAATGTGAAGGTAGGAAGAACGGAAGGTGATGATATGGTATGACCCGGATGACCCAGAATCAAGTTCAGCCACCTATTCTTTGTAGATGTAGCATGGTTTCATGGCAATCGGGACGGTTCATCTTGTGGACCTAGTTATGGATGGACGTTTCTTCTAGAATCACATCCATTGGATTATTTTGGATTTCTATTTTCTTCATTTATCAGCACTTAATCTTGACCATTAACTACTTCTGTTTTCCACCGTTACTTTGAAGATCAGAGATCAGATTGATAGGGTCATCCAATCTTTCTATATCTTTAAATATTTGACATCCATAGTGTGGACCACCAGATGGATGGTTCGAGTTGATCTGTTGATCTGCCACGTGTACTGTCCGGAGATGGCTCTTAACATATCATATACCATGGGATGGGATGCACCCAAGTCCATGATGAGCTTTGACCGAGAGGTCTATGGAAAATTCATCCGCGGATTGCGTGCGGACCCTGCCACCTCCATGATGGCATTACTCTGTGGGGTCCACCATGATGTTTTTTTATCCACACCGTCCATCCGTTTTTCCAGCTCTATTTAGGTAATGAGCCCAAAATTGAAGCATATCCAAAGCTCTAGTCGATCACACTGCAGAAAAAAGTAGGGATTTAATGCCTAACTTTGAATGTAGGTTTTTGGATCGAGATGATATTTGTGTTTTCCCTTCATCCAGGTCTGCCTGGCCTTATGAACGGTTTCGATGACAAATAAACATCACGGTGGGCCCCCAAGTAATGTTTTAACGGTGGACATCATTATCCCCACTATTTCCTATAGTGGGGTCCTCTTGAGCTTTGGATATCCTCCAATTTTGAGCTGATAGAGTCCTTCGGTCACGATAGTAAGAAGTTTTTGCTCCAGAAAACTAGGTGGGGCCCACCAAGATGTTTGTGAAAAATTCATACGATTCATCCATTTTTTCAAATCGTGTTAGGACACGAGTCCTAAAATGAGGAAAATTCAAAACTCAAGTGGGCCGCGCGATATGCCATAGTGAGGATTGAAAGTCCACAGTTGAAACATTCGTATGGCCACGGAAGTTTTGGATCCGAGTGAAATTTTTTTGTGTTTTTAGATCATCCTATAGGAATGAACTTATGAACGGTTTGGATGGCATATAAACATTACAGTGGACCCAAGGAGGTTTCAACGGTAGTCATTTCAATACCGACGTTTTCCTGTCGTGTAGTCCACTTGAATTTTGGATCTTCTTCATTTTTGGGCTCTTGTCCTGACGTGATCTGGAGATACGGATGAACAGGGTAGATTTTTTAAAAACATCACGGTGGGCCCCAACTAGCTTCTGAGCTTACAGGATCAATCCGCGACGAATAGGGATAGAATTTTGCATTTTCGCATCTTCGCTTCACATGGTTGACGTGCAAATTTGGAATTGAACTTCCACGTGTCAAGCATACGAGGTAACAACGTGTACAGATTGAAAGGAGGTGGACCCTGCCAGGAGACGTGTAAGATGGGAGGAAAGTAAAAGTCATGCCCAGAGACAATGCATTAAATTTCCCGAATTTCCGGTCATTGCAGGTTAGGCCGGTTGTTGAATCCAAAAGAAAAATACAAAATAACGAAATTCCAAGCAGCCATCGCTTCGAAAACACGTGCCAGTGTGGTACTCGTGTGAGAGATCTGGCCTTTCATGGGATTCAGATCCAATATCACCTTCGTAGTGTTATTTTCCATGATATCCGTTCCATTTATCCTATTTGCCGCATCAAGTTCACTCAGCCCAACAAATATCATCCGATCAGACACTTGGGTGGGCCACACCGGGAGGGAAAAATAAAAAATCATCCATAAAACCTCACTATTTATCTATGAATGGATTGGATGATATATATAAAACATACGTAGTGGGCCCTTCGAAAATAGTTTGGGTGGTTGAATTGGTTGAGCAACCCTCAGCCGTTCCCTTTGCTGTAGCCAACCCAAGTTTCTGATAAAGCTGATATTTGGCCTCACATTCTAACATTGAAGGGCCCACAGTATGGATGGAGTGGATCAATGAAGATCATATCACGATCACCATGAGGCGCACAAACATCATCTCCACCCTTATCTACGGTAATCTATGATATCATTTTTCCTTCATCTCCACCCTCCCTTCATCGTGTGGTGATCACATCAAATTAACATGAGGCATATAAACATCATCTCCACAGCCCTTGTTTCCAAAAATCAAGCTGATTCATTGATACAATTGGTTACATCTGATCTAACTGTCCAAATCAACGAAAGATCGTCTTGTGTTCACACTCATAAGAAAACAAAATAACTAAATATTTGCAGCACAAAAAGACAATGAAGGATACATTTCTTGCTAGGAAAGTCATGCACCATCGAAGGTAAGCTTTTTGTGTATGTATTTGAGTGCATGTTCGTGTATGTATTTGCACTCGGAATCAAAAAGAGTGATGTGGGGTTTATCAAAACTATCTAAAAGAATGAATAAGTTCAAAATTTACTAGGCATGAACTGACCCCTGCGGTACCACAAACAAAATAAATAAATTTTTGGACAGACTCCAATAATGCCACCACCAAAATTGGACAACAGTCGGCGATGTCATTGCTACCCTATGTTCAATAATAAACAATAATGTTCAGAAACTGGCAAATTCGAGTGTTGACTTAAAAGAATCATATGTTTTGTTTTACAACTCTCATTGAGGTGATTTAAAAGTTAGATTAAAGCTTAATAAATATAATTTCATAGACATAAAATAAAATAAAATAAAATTTTAAAAAAAAGGAGAAAGAAAGAAAGAAAGAGATAGAAACAAAACTAAACGGATGTTAATTTTAAGACGTTTTCGAAACTGTATTGAAAATCATTAGTTTCAGGCAATTGGTACTTTTAGAATTTTTAAAAATTTTATAAAACTTAAAATAAAATGAAATTTTATAAGGCTAAAATAGACTTAATCATGAATTACAATAATAAAATATATAAAAATAATATAGTAATTAAAAGTGCTAAAAACATTACACGAAATAGACCTATTGAAACTAAAAATTTCTACAACTACATGTAATCGATGGATCATACATATTGTAACGTCTCGAAAATCGGCACTCGAGTACATAGACTCTGATCCTAAGTTCCCGGGTGTTAACTGTAACACTTTGAAAATTTGGGGGTCGTGCATACACTCGACTCCCAAGTTCCCCCATGTATCACTTATAACCGATTTTACTAAATTGTGTTTAATCAGGTTTAAAGGCGCAGCATAGAATTACTTGAAACATGAAGTACAACCACAACTTGTCTACTAAAATGAAAGAGGTCAAATATATATAAGTCCAAAATAATATCAATAGGTCGCATAAGGTGTTGCCTAACAAAATCACAAAAGAATAGCATGTCCAAAAGAATAGTGCGCTGAGTCTGCCACCCAGCGATCCAAAACCCATCCACTAGGCCGATGGAGGACCGTCCATCAGCTGGAAGTAGGACAGCTTGTCCTCCTCCTCGAGACTCGTGCCGCCAGGCTCCTCATACTCAGCATCAGTTGCATCTAAGGGAGAGTCTGGTTGGTGTTTTAAAACACCGTCCCAGAGTGGGAGTGAATGATCAACTCAGTGGATGCTATTAGTCTTAAGTTGTAACAAACATCAATTATATTACGAATTTAATGAAAGGCAAGCATTCATAAACTCCTAACGAATCTTGTTAATGTAGGTACATGATAAATGATATGATGCATGACCTCACTACAACACTCTCTCGAGCGATTCTGTCTAACGATCCAGCACTCCCTCATTGCGACCTTAACTGCCGAGTCGTCAACCTAACTAATGCAATGCATGGGTAATGTTAACCGAGTATTTAGTTAATTCCATTCATTCAGCAGTTTGGGAAAACTGGTACACCCCACGTATCAATGCCCTCAACTAGTTGCGATGCCCAGGCCCCTCAACCTGCTAGGTCAGGGCTCCGCGATCCTGGATCCTGTCGGGTTTCCCATCCCCGACTTCAAGCACATGGGGAGTGCTAAGAAAATGGATAACTCGTGGTCACTACGGGAAGCTCGTCACCCCAGCGTAGGCCGACAGCTCGGGCACAGTATCTCATTCCACTATGTCCGGCTCACGAGTCGGTGGATCGACCTCAATTGGTTATCAATGGGTTACAACGGTTGAAGGGTGTTCCAAGTTCCATACATGTGTGAGAAGACATGGTTAACAAACAAGGTTGGTCAGTAAGTAGGCTAGATCGCACGGGTTCAGGCGAGCATGTGACGGATGACATTGGGTACGAGCGACCCATGTAGTCTAACTACTGTCGCTCACACGCACCCGCCCAAATCCATTGGTTTAGTCTCAGGATAGTCCTACCGACGGGACTATCTTCACCCTCCTCGTATTCCTGACCAACCCAAGGGTCCTGGTGGTAATCTATAACATGCCAACAATCAGGGTTATCAACTAACATATGCAATATCATGCATTCATTGTCACACCCCAAACTCAAAAATCGGATTCACAGGAATCCCGATCACCAAATCCGGTGCCGATAGCCTCCGTAGTACCCATTCTCGGCTCCCAGCGCCTCTATGCTAGGTTCCGATTCTGGGATTCTAAAAGGAGGATTTCTCAACATACATTTATCTCATAAAAAGTATAACTGCAAGTTTACCCAAATCATAAAAGCAACATCATCATCATATATCCACTAAAATAAACTTTGAATACAATGCTAAAAGGAAAATACATATGTAAAAAAAAATCAAGGCTCCAGAAGACCGTTGCATGCTCCAAGCTCAATACTGCTGAAACCTAACATTACCTACACGCATCTATCGTGCATAAGCTTATAGAAAGCTTAGAGGGTGATGTAAGTGTGTGCACAAGGTAAGTGTCAAGTATTCAATGCAATGCCATAATCATACAATGTCGAAATAGGCGCAAGATCTTGAATCATATGTTATCAGAGTAAGCGAAAATACTGACAAGATCATGAATCATACAATATCAGAATACACAATACAGATCAACTATACAAATGAGGAACAATATCAGAATATGTGATACAGATCAACTATACAAATGAGGAACAATATCAGATGCCGAGGATGCAATGTAATATACAATTCCTGATGAGTTCACGGATACCATTAGTCATATCTAAACCATATAAATGCAGAAACACAGGTAACCCAAAATGCCATATGCCACGGATGTAATGCAATATGTGGTGCGAATGGAATGACCATGTTGAAGTGTGAAGTCGGGATGATAGTACGTAGTATCGTAGGTTATGGGGTCCATCACAAGGGACTTCTATCAAAACCAGTCTCATACCTAAATTTGGATAGTCAGACTTAATGTGGTAAACTCCTGGTCTCAGGTTAGTCACGTGCCCCAACCGAAATCCTGGCCATTGCGAAGGTACACGTAACGAATAGTTGCGCACCACCAGCCCGAGTGGATAGTGAATGAATGAATGAATGAATGAGTATGCAACTCCTGTTCAATAAGTCCACATATCAGTATTGTTTATCTCTGGGATCATCACCAGGGTTTAGTACACTCCAAATGGCATTGCCCCTCTCCCAGCAGCACAGTCCAAGTGAGCGTAAGAAACCTTACTATCCACCTGGCCAATAGTCTGTCAATATCTATTCGGCACGTCGATAACGGACCCATTTACGAGCTGGTCAAACTCAGCCTAGCTATGCCCCATACCCTCGGGCGGGGAAGGCCACACCCTCTCCCAACCGACTACGACACAGAGGGAGACGTGACCTCCTAGTATTTGGCACTCGGGCGATTATGTATTCACTCAGTCTCGACGTTGGGGCATCTCTTAGCCCGAAGGTTTAAAGATTTTCACCCAGGGCCATTTATGGCAGCCTGATGCTAGTAACAAATTTTCGGTGTCCCTTCTGGCCATCCACGATATGCCTGTGGAGGATACGGCCCTGATATCGTTAAGGCGTATAGTAATCACAATGCAAGATGCATGAGTCATACAATCCAGTCATACATCAATCCGACGTATACCGTGTACTCATGTGAGACAATCTCCGCCAATCAGGGAGTCTCATAACAATATGCCCAATGACATATGCAATGGTCAACCACATCTCATAACAAATATGCAGATGATGCGTATGGCATGTATCATGATGTTATGTTATCACATAATCGGTATCAATAACCGGTATAGACAATCAACCTCGACAATGTGGATATTTAACCAACATTGCCCTTAAAGAATGGCCCACATAGAGCCTAACATATAGTAGAACCATGGCCTCATAAGAGGGCCAAAAAAAATACAACACTATGGGCCTCAAATATATCACAATGGGCCTCTACCTATGAGCTCCAAATACATCACAATGGGCCTCAACTTATGGGCCCAAAATATATCATAATGGGCCTCAACCCATGGGCCCAAAATACATTACATCGAGCCTCATCAAATGGGCCTCATATATATCAAGGTAGGCCTCAACAACAGACCTTATACACATCAAGGTGGGCCTCAACAACGGGTCGCATATACATCATATAGGTCTCGACAATCGGCCTTAATAATTGAAATCGGCCTCGACAATTGAAATCGGCCTCAGCCTCAACAATCGGAATTGACACTTGGAATCGGCCTCGACAATCGGAGTCGACCTATTCAATCGGTCACGTCAATCAAAATCAGCAATCGGTCACAACAATTGGAATCGATCGATAATCATAATCAGTAAATCGGTCACGTCAATCGGAATCAGCAATCGGTCATGACAAATCAGAATCGACAAATCAGTCACGTCAATCGGAATCGGCAATCGGTCATGACAATCGGAATCGATCAATAATTAGAATCGACAAATTGGTCACGTTAATCGGAATTAGCAATCGGTCACGACAATCAGAATCGATTGATAATCAAAATCGGCAAATCAGTCACGTCAATCGGAATCGGCAATCGGTCATGACAATCGAAATCGATCGATAATCAGAATCGGCAAATCAGTTACGTCAATCGGAATCGACAATCGGTCACGACAATCGAATCGATTGATAATCAGAATCGACAAATCGGTCATGTCAATCGAAATCGGCAATCGATCACGACAATCGAAATCGATCGATAATCAGAATCGGCAAATCGGTCATGTCAATCGGATTGCCATCAGTTATGTCAATTGAAATCGGCAATCGGTCACGTCAATCAGAATCGATCAATAATTAGAATCTACAAATCGGTCACGTCAATCGAAATCGGTAATTGGTCACGACAATCGGAAACGATTGATAATCAGAATTGGCAAATCGGTCACGTCAATCGAAATCGGCAATCGGGCACGACAATCAGAATCGATCGATAATCAGAATTGGCAAATCAATCACATCAATCGAAATCGGCAATCGGTCATGACAATCGAAATCAATCGATAATCATAATCGACAAATCAATCACGTCAATCGGAATCGGCAATCGGTCATGACAATCAGAATCGATCGATAACAAGAATCGACAAATCGGTCATGTTAATCGGTCACGATAATCGGAATCGATGTATAATCAAAATCGGCAAATCGGTCACGTCAATCGGAATTGATCGATAATTAAAATCATCAAATCAGTCACGTCATTCGGAATCGGCAATCAGTCACGACAATCAGAAACGATCGATAATCAGAATCGACAATCGGTCACAACAATCAGAAACGATCGATAATCAGAATCGACAAATCGGTCACGTCAATCGGAATCAATCGGTAATCAGAATCGGCCTCGATAATCGGCCGAACAAGGCCTAAGGAAAGGTCACAATGTGGACATTCAACCACCATTGCCCATCAATGTGGCCATTTAACTAATCATTGCTCCCACGGAGTGGCCCACATAAGGCCAAACGTATAGTGGGCCCATGGCCTCACATAAGGGCCTAATACATATCACTATGGGCCTCACTCATGCACCGCATATACATCATAATGGGCCACATCATATAGGCCTTATAAGCATCACAATGGGCCGCATGACATGGGCCTAATACACATCACAATGGGCCGCATGTCTGTAACATCTCAAATTTTTTCCAATTTAGCAATGGACGTCCTTGGACGTAGAACTGCCCTAGGACCTTATTTTGTTGTAATTATGGCGTAATTTAGTTAAGTATTAATAGCTTGGATCACTTTCTATACAAACTACAAATGCCCAAGTACCACCTCAGGCAGAAATCACCCAAAACCAAAACCTTTAGGAATTAGGTCAATATTAACAAGTGCTAAACTAGAGTACTTATGAAATTAGCACTAATCATTTTAAATAAGATCCGCAAGACCCAAACCGTATAGTATCATTGATGCTACATTACCCTAAAATCTAGAATGTATCCCTAAACCCGGTTGCTCTCGGGAGCACACCGAAACTTCGTATCGGACCTGAACCGCACGTCGAAAGTCTGATAACCGCAAAATTATACAGCTATGACCGTATTACTGGACTTGACAACCCCTTCGGAAATCAAGTCTTAATTATGTCTAAAAATGCAAAACTTGAGCCTGGAGCAAAGTGTGTGAGGAACATGAATATATTTAAAAGTAAATTTCGAATTTAAGTAATCTGAGTCGTATCGTTTGCAGGCCAAATATAAGGATTTAGACCACCCAAATACACTCTTGGATCAGGAGAAATGTCCCACACATGTCGGTGTACTTGTGGCCCTGATCGAGTGCCGGTGACCGTTAAACTGAAACTGGTCTGCCACGGCTGATCTATAAATCCGATCGGAACAAAAACTCAGCCTGACCTAGATCCATGGTCAGGGAGCTTAAGTCCGACCGCACGTGAAAAATGGGCCACCAGAAGTGCTCCGTTGGACCAGAACTATCCGTATTTAGATATAACCTAAGTATACCTTGGCCCTGGGGTCGTTTCCATCAATCCTGAGCTATATAAGGACCTTAAACCCTCTCTCTCTCACCTCATACGAATTTGAGGAACCCTAGGGGAGAGAAGAGAGAAAAGAGAGAAAGTGAGAGTGAGGGTCGGAGATTCTTCCTGGGATTCGATCCCGCTATTCCACTCACTCAACCGTCATTCTTGTATCGCTATACAAGCGATTCCTATTCCGTTCTTAGGTAAGAAAACCTAACCCTAATCTGTTTTAGGGTTTCAGATAGTGTAAATTATGAAATAGCTAACCTAATTCATGTTATAGGTTGTCAATACGTCGTTGATAAAGGCTAAGTGTCTAAAACGAATCCGTTACGCGTTTACCGGCGTAAGGTGCGGACTATAAACATATAGGTTATGGTTTTCAAGGCTTTCAATGTCGGTTAATGGTTTATTACTGATGTGGGTGCTATTTCACATGCCAAATGCAATGTCTGTTTCACTTTACGTGTGGTGATCGCATCATATCACCGTGAGGCACGCAAACATCGTCTCCACCTTGTTTGCAAAATTCAAGTTGATTTATTGATATACCTATTTATACCTAGTCTAGCGGAATTTAAATCAACCAGCGAGAAGCTGCCACATGTTGGTGCACTCATATGAAAAGAGATAAAAGAAACAAATATACTTATATTAAAAAGAAAATTACAAATACTTATCCATTGACGATAGTACTTAGAGATGTACGAAAGACAAGAATCTAAAGACGATTGTCTATCTCATGACACGTGACACTTACGGATACAAGGCAAAATCGATTAGCAGTGTGTAAAAGAAGCTATTCACCAAAGACTTGTCATTGCTAGACTCTCGTTTAACTGGTTATCATGTAGCATGTCTCTTATTAAAGAAATTGTTATTCGAAGATTCTAATTTGGAGAGAAAAATACTTCCAGAGAACATATGAGATCCTTCTAAAAGAGAGTAAGAAGTCTTCCGAGGACACAGATTATCGCTCAGGGTAACGTAATGCCTAAAAGACTTCAAAACCAAGTAGATCATGTTACTAGAAAGGTTACTAAATCAAAAAACACTTACAAAAGTTATAGAATCTTATATGCGGACACCGTCTATCCAAATTTATAGAAATAACACATAAAGAAGAGCTCAAGGCCCCATGCTAATACAATCATACAAACTTTATAATTGCATGTTGTCTATTTTATCTTTCGTTCTTAGCAGACACTTGTTTTAATTAATTTAATTTTAATTTTCTCCACTTCTGTTTAATACCATGCTGCTACAAGTTCAGAATATCTAGTATTTAGTACACTTTTTTAATTTAATTTTTCACTACTAAGGCATCATTGTAGTGTGTTGACTAATTTGGTATAAATATACACGACCTCATCATCGAATCTACAAATTGCCAAGTTCTTACTTGGTAAATCTTTGATCACAACATGTTGACCATGCAATATGACTGTCTTATTTTATTTTTTTTCATAGCTATCTTACAATTAATTGTTCAAGTCTAGAGTAGTATTGTCAAGACCATAGCCGTTTCATTAGTATAGATCGTTGTCACTAATCTCTTCTTGTTATTTTTCTTTTGCCATTGTTTTGCATTCATATTCATATTTAAAAAATCAGTATTAAACAATTTTTCTTAGTTTCTTTTTATTTTTATTGATTGTATTGAGAAACACAACCAAAGCTATCATTGTTATAAGAAAATTTCTTGCCTTCAAGGAAAAAGGCCTCTCAAAAATCACCAATCGCTTTGACAATCAGTGGTGGCTAAATATTTAGGCAATCTTCTCAAATTTGGTCCTAATCTGGCTAATTCAGCAGCCAATCTTCTTACATCTAGTCCTAATTCGGTTAATTTAGGACATGTCTAGTTCTAATTTAATTAATTTAGTGCATGAGGTCACAAGGTATTTAGTTTGATTCGAGTTGATTACAACTCTGGTATGTGGTACTTAACCTCCGCGCATATGGATTATTGATCATTACACTGCACATGTGGCCATATGTCTAGATTGAACAATGATAACATGTGATTAATTCTTTCATCCTTTTTATATAAACATGTGTGGCCCACCTACAAAGTATCCACACATTAAAGCTAGGCAAGGACACATTCCGGAGTGGTCTAGTTTAAATCGATAAAAATAAAAATAAATAAATAAATAAGTTGGGGGCTGTCCAATGGATGGTTATGAGTTATATACATGGCCGGCAAAGTAAACTTACTTGATGAGCAAAAGGATCGTTGGGTCAGCGGTACATTGGGCTACGGTCCCTTGGCTGGGGCCACTATTTGGAGGGCTAGGATGTTTTACGTATTCAGAAATTTGTTCTCCCTGAATGTTTGTAGAAATTAGGGCTGGGCTGAGCTTTGTCCAAACCCGGCCTGCAATTTTGACCCTAAGCCAAAATCCAGTCTGGATATGATGGGTTGAAATAGTCCAGCTCGAGTCCGGCCCGGAACATTTACACAAAGTTTGACCTGAGTCCGCTCACCCCGAGCAATGAATTTCTCTGTGAATAAATGATATTTTGGTGTCTCATGTGTGAGAGAGGAAGAGAATGAAAGAAACGAGCGAAAATTGGGTTTAGAAAAGACCAATCAGGCCGGGCTGGATTTATGGACTTTTGAGTGCTTAGCCTGAGCCCGGCCCAATTTACAATCAGGCTCCCATCGGTCAGGCCTATTACAGCACCCGAAACCGAGGCCAATACGGACCAAGCCCGAAGGCCCGTCGGGACTACCCGACCCATTGACAGCCATAGTAGGAATATTCGAGTAGTTTGGGTAAGAAATCATGAACTCCGTTGATTGTGGACCATATTTCTGATTGGACAGTCTAAACGCTCTATGAGGTGGTCCAAAATAAAATCCAATCCGCTCATCAGGTCCACAACACTTTCTTTGGCCTTAAATGAAGCCTGTTAGATCATCAGGTGGGCCAAAAAAAAATAAAAACTCTAATCTTTAACCCTAATTCACGCTTGGTTTTTATCTAAAAAGGCTTTCACCTGGCCCTGGCCTCGCAAGACTCATGTGGGGCTCCAGCCATCCTGACAGTTGGCTCTTGAAAGTCTTATATAAAAGAATCCGGATTCTTTGCTTGCCACAAGCTAAAATATTATGTTGTCTTACATTGTTATTGGTCCACATTTTTTTTATTTTTTATTTTACACACGCACACACACACCCCCCACACACTCACGCTAGTGGAATTTCACCACCGGTCACTACAAGAAAAGGGGGTTTTAGCCTCGGTTCAAAACTGTGGCTAAAAAGGTTAAAAACTGTGGCTAAAGCCTTTAGCCTCAGTTTTGCCTCAGTTATCCAAACTGAGGTTGAAACCCTTGTGGCTAAAGGCTTTAGCCTCAGTTTTAGCAACCGAAGCTAAAATGACTTTTATAGCCTTGGTTCTTCAAGTGAGGCCAAAAACCTTTTTAGCTTCAATTTTTTCGAAATGAGGCTAAATCAAAATTTTAGCCTCCATTGTTTTCAACTGAGACTAAATCCAAATTTTAGCCTCAATTGCCTCCAACCGAAGCTAAATCTATTTTTAACCTCGGTTCTCAACAACCGAGGCTAAAGTCTTTAGCCACGGGAATTTCAGCCTTGGTTATCAACAACCGAGGCTAAATTCAAGCCTCGGTTACAAATTGAGGTTACAAATCTCATAAAGGAGGAGGCAAAATGTATAAAGCACACAAGAACTTAATTCAAAATCTTTTTTTGTATAGAATAGTTGTAAGCAATCCTTATTTTTCATCATGTGAACTGCTAGAGCCTAGTGTGTTAAAGCAAAAGAAAAAGTGTAGAAAGATCCCTCTACACCACTTTATTTATAATGTTACAGGTGAAAGAACCACCTAATAATACAACCCAGGCCCATTTAATCCAGTCAAAAAAAGAACCACAAATATATAATAAATAAATAAATAAATTTGCAGCAAATAACAACAATGATGTTCTTTATGTTCAGAACTTAAAGAGTGGAAATAATATTGATAATAGAACTTGCAACAGAGTCTATCTTCTGTACTAGTTGGCTGGGTGATGTTGGTAGTAGGAGCTGGTTCTTCTGAGGCTTCTATACTTCAGTTGCTGGATCATTTGACAATAAAAGGAGATGGAAACCTGAACATCAGGTGACATATTTAATTAAATTAGAGTATGGTTGACATTCTCAATTCACTTACCCTAATATTGTTATCGTCATAACTTCTTGTAAGAGAAATTCAGCATTTCTATCCGCCAATTTTAAAATAGCCATATCATAGCATTGTCTAGTGTGTATGTGAATCTTTTTGGTATCACATAATTTTTTTAAAAAAATAAAAATAAAAAATAAAAAATTGGCATTTGCAGATATTTATTTGGTTTGCTATGACAAAGGAAACCATGGCCTCACCTGACGAATCCACCAATATACATAAGTTGATATTTTGTACCCTTTTGAAGAATCAAATTTCTCTATCCCACGCAGTAATCCAATCAAACCTCCTAACATTCAGAAAGGAAGTTAGCTGTGAGATGGACCCAGGAACAAAAATCTGTGTGGCATGTTAACAGTCTAGAAAGAGGAGCAAGTTCAAAATGCATTGGAGATGGAGTTAGTGGTAAGAGGTATCACCTGAACAAGGACAGCCATTTCAGCCCCCATGTTATCATATTTTTGAGCAAAATCAGGGCAGAGACATAGAGAGAGAGTCGGGGTAGGGAGAGAAAGATGGAGATACTATTGTTACAATGTTGGAGAACACAATCACACCCTAAAGAATGGGAACATGTAAAACACATCTCACCTTGATGCCTTTTTCTTAATTCAAATGAACCATTGAAATCAATTACCTTAATTGGATTGACTCTATCATGTGATGCATTTTCCTGCATCCTATCATGTCTACTCAGCTGGTGAACATCAATGCCACAGGGTGCCAACTCTGAAGCAGGTGTTGTCCCCTGATACTCAAAATTGTGGCATGTAAAGCAAATCCTAGCCGTATTCAAACCTCTAGGAGCATACAAATCCCAATAGAGTGGTGCCTGAGAAGCCAAGTTTACTTATTAGAGGGGGGAAAAAACATCAGAAATTATTTATGAAAAGGAACTAGTGAAATTCTAACTGTTGCCAGTGCATACAACAAATGCTGTCTGCCGATCATGGCGATGGATTATATCTGGTTTCTTGCTAGCTCGAAGAAGCAATTCAAGTGCTGCACGACTAAAGAATGAAAAACACTTGAAATCATCATTCTCTCCATTAAACTGTCCTCTCCAGAAGAATTTAGCCAGATGATGAGGCTCAATGAAATAGACAGGAAGACCTGTTAACAATTTTAATCAACATGAATCATAACATCATTTGCAAATGGAAGCTAAGAATTAATGAGGAACTATCGCTGACCTTCGACTGTTCCAACCCAAATTTTATTTCGGAATAGCTTATCAGCTGTTGGAAATGAATCTGTTTCTAGAAGACGAAGATAGTGAAGAACATGGAATCAAAAAGCTAATGATGCGCCAATTTGGTCCCTTGCAAAGGCATGAGTAAAAGCATACTAATGAAATTCTAAAGACAAGATGGCAATATATTCTATATGAAAAGTAAAGCAGGCCTACATAAGCAAACACTAATACTAAACAATGTTGTATATTGGAGGCATTTCATTGTACCATTATTGTGAAAACCCAGCATCATTACAAGAGGACCGTTTTTTACAAGTATGTTCAAAGATGATACATCAATTGACACCTGATGTAAACTTGACTGATGATCACTTTACAAAAACATTATCATGAAAATTGCACAAAGCGGATGGGAAGAACACTTAGTATCTGGACTTCTTGAATGTAATGAAGCACATCAAAATGCAATGAAGTTCAAATTCAAAATGCAATGGAGCACATAATGATCATTTAAATGAATGCTTGATACACAGAAAATTTTTAGAGGGAATGCTGCAAACCTGAAATAAATTTGAGTCCTTTACATCTAGCCACAGCTCCTTCAAGAAAACAATCATCATGCATACTGGGTCTTGATACCTGTCCAAAGATAAAGTAAGTAGGATAAGAAGAAGAAGTGAATGATTTGAGTCCTAGCTCATCTATTTTAGACTGAAGCATTCCTTTATAAATGAATAGGAAAGCTGAACAAGGAAAATCATGGAGCATGCAAGAGGTAAAGACAGGCTGCAAAAGGCTCATGTATATTTCCTAAGCCGACATTCAAGTTAAAGTATTAAGAGAAGAAATTCAAAGGTTTTATAACAATGTTTTGATAGAATAACAAAACTATCAGGCTAAAAGTTGAGCCCATAGACAATTACATGAGCAGAGAAATCATTTTACCCCATATTTGCATAGTTTCATGTTATTTCATCCTTGCGATAGACAGTTCTTCAAAAAACTTATTTCTTTGATATTCAAATTGGGTTCAAAGGTGACTATTACATGATTTGATTGATGCACCATGGTTCACGCTGTTTCCAGTTCCAGCACACTACTGGAGAACATTTTTTTTTAGTGCACATAGGTAGGAGGATCTTCAAGTGCTTGGGTTTCATCTCTTTCATTGTTTCACTGTTTACCATAGTAATGCATGCCAAGAATATTTTACTAACATCTATAAGCTAAGAAGATATCAATTTAAAAAGTTCTAAAACATGAGATGGAGGATACAAGACTTGAAGGCACACAAGAGGGTTTGTCTGTAACAATCATAACTGTGACAAAAAAAAAAAAAAAAAAAACACAACACGAGCTGTCAGTATATTAAAGTGAAGACTCAAAATGCATGAGTTACCTGATAAAAGAAGACGCTCTGCCTTCTAACAGCACTACCTTCTGAGAAAGTAATGTTGAAAGCAAACTCATATGGCTCTTGTGGATATAGACTGCTCCAGGTATGTTTAACAATATGCAACAACAAAACTACGGTGCATACGTGAATATTTCGAGATATTGAGGTAAAAAGATTGCTCCTGCTTTTGGTGAATTTGGTGTGATGAGAACAAATAACCGAGAGAATTCAGATCAGATGCCATAGCCAGTTACTATTTGTGATATGGGTGTTGAGAATTTTGATGGTGAGGATTTAACTTACAAAGAGATCTGGATAGACTTCATTGCTGATGCTCCTGTCCTCAGAGCATCTACAGTTTCTGTTGTTGCCTTTGCACCTTCAAGCATAATCATCTACATACAGGATGGGTACAAACATTGTTTCTGGCACAGAAGAAGCCCTTCGTTGAGATTATGACATGCACCAATATGATTGCATTATCAGTAGTAGATATAAGAAGACGAGGAAGAAGAAATTAACAAAATAAATAAATGAATGAAATTTCAAGGAAAAAAGAAACAACACAATTGCTATCTTCAGAGAGTGCATAAAAAATTGGCAGAAGCATCATGATATAACTTACAAGTGGGTCACAATAAGTTTTTCTTTTCTTTCTTTCTATAATATGACTGTATAAAAGCTAAAATGATGGAGTTCCTTTTTTTCTCTTTACTCATAGCTAACAAGAGTTAAATGATTAGGCAACAAAATCACAAATGCTGAACATGGAATCCAGAAACAATGTATCATGAATATAAAAGACATCCTATGCAAATGAATTGACTAAATGTCAGCTTGCCAAGTTTGAACTGCATGACCCATACATGTATGTAAAAATGCAGTATATCTGATTAATGTGTCGGGATTTTTCCTTAAGAACAGCTATGTCAAATGATCACATTAAGGTCTGGATTGTTGAGAGCCTTTGGGTTCAAACCTGGGAATGATTTTCCTACCCCAAGTTTGTTCTGTTCTTCTGTTACTTTATGCTCCAAAGAATTATCAGCTCAATCGAAAGAGAAACAAAGACTGTGATGAGGATTGCATATGAAGAAAAAGAAGAAGATGAAGAAGAAAACACCATGAAAAACTCGCTCTGCATGTTTGTTTTAGGCTTAAAATGTAGTTCTGAAGTCGTAGAAAGAAACCCATGAAGGTTGCTTCTTTTGTATGTTTAAATGCAATTATAAAATCATTGAAAGAAACCAACAAAGAATTTTCTTTGCATTCCATTTTCAGTTTTGAAATCCTAGGAAATAGGAAAGTTCCATCATCCATCTGTTTTGGACTTAAAATGCAGTTTTGAAATTGGTAAAGAACCCACAGGATTTTTTTTCATGCATGTTGCTTGTGAGTTTAAAATGCAGTTTTGACATCACAGAAAGAGACTAGTTCTTTTTTTTTTTTCTTTTTTTTTTGGTCTATTTATTGGGATGTTGAAATGCAGTATTGAGTCATAGACAAAAACCATAAAGATTTTTCTCTGTTGGTTTTGAGCTTGAAATACATTTTTGAAACCATAAATGTTTGTTTGAGCTTACTTAAGAAATCAAAACAGTCAGCTGCTCTAGGACTTCCCATCTCAGGAATTTCATTGCCAACTTCATTGCAAAAATTCTAGCCTTCAAATGCCACTCTCAATCCATCTCTTCTCATGCCTGGATCACCCACTGCTGAAATATACCTTTGTTCTGTAAAACAAAAGAAACTGAAAGAAAGCATTTTCATCATAATAAACAATACAAAAAAAAATGGTTTTCCATGGATCTTTTCATGCAAGTCTGCTGAGAAAGAGGGTCTGAATACTTCAGAAAAGGGATGCAGCTTGCAGGTGTTGGCTTCTTTTTGATTTTTTTAGTCCTTTTTATTATATGTAGATCTTTGTTGTGTTCTTTCTTCTTGCATTGGTTTCTTTCCTAACACTCTTATTAGTATCTACAAGCAAACAATTGAGAAAATTCATGAAAGATAGCCCCTGATTTTTATTCAAATAAATAAGATGTCAAGTAAAGGCAAGAACTCATCTGTTTTCATCAGACTAATGCAAAACCAGCAGATTCAACACCCTCACACTCATAAGCATCCTAAGCTAGTAATATGAGGACCCCCCCTATAAAACCCTAACAAATAGCACCAAATATAAAATTTTCAAAAAGATGTAAGTGCATTACCTGTAATCTGAAGTAATATCAACACTGATTTCAAGTCCTTATGATCTAAAACTCTGCAAACTCTCAATACCAATTAAATGGAAGACCTAAAAATGGCACTTCCCTTTTCTCACTAGCTGTGCATTTAATTGCACCTAATCATGAAATTTCATGATATTTGATGCAACCAAATGCACTCTAAACCATAAACCGATAAAAAAGAAATTTCAGATGAAAGAAAATGAAATTTGTGGCCCTCCCCTATAGTAGCCCCTTTAAAATAAGAATTCAGAATTACAGACAAAATCACATATAAAAACAGGAAATTCGGAACATAGAACCCATACCTTTGGACATAGAACCCATTCCTGTTGCTCCAATTTCTCCTTCCTCTTTTCCTTTGCCACCTTTTCATATTCCTCAATTGAGTCCTCATCAATTAGATAGCCAATGCCCATTTGGACATAGAATTCTGTGCAAGCATTACACTTGCAAAGAAGATTTCTCCATTTCTTAGAAAGAAACATAGGTTTTTTCTTCTCTAAAACAAATGAGGCTTGACGTGGATCCACTCCAAATATACAGTTGGGATTTGAAATGCTACCGTGGGCTGCATCCTGCTTTAAAGCCACATTTTTCTCCAAATTCACTCCAAGCAGAGGATCTCTAAGGAAACAGTTATTAAAAAAACCTAACTATCTGATTTGGACTGAACAGAGCTCACTCTATATTGGCCTATTTATTTTATAATAAGAAATAGGCCTTGGACCGTTCTAGAGGCCAGTCGACTTTGCCCTCCATGTTTTCAGTGAGAACAGCGTATCCCAAATCGGTGCTATCAAATTGACGTGAACAAACTAACAATATTAACAATCTAGATTTAAAACGAATTCCTATTTCTGTAATCCACACTCAAATTCGAATTCAACAGCATGTATGAAGCCCCATAAACAATCACAAACCTTCAGAAACGCTAAATCTACAATCATCTCAAAGCAGAAACCCTATATCGACGAAAGAAATGAAAATTCATACCGATCATGCGAGCTTTCAAGTTCGTCTCCCTTGGATAGTTTCTGCATTATGCTCGAGAGGGTCCAAGCTCCAGCATCGCCATCTGCTGAACATCTGGATGGGAGAACCCGACCCCGGGGCTTTTCCGGCGGAGTCTCCGTCCCAAAGACCTTCGGCGGGAGGTCTCTTGCAGTCGGAGCAACGGATTCCGCTGCCATGGAAGGGTTCTGCTTTAGCTGCTTCGGTAGAAACTACGCCAGGCGGCGGCGTTGGAGAATCTCAGTATAGGAAGAGGAGCCGGAGCTAGGGTTTTCTATGAAAAAAAAAGGATGGACGATCGAGATGTGAAAATCCCAAGGGAAAACCCTACAAAGAGAACGAAGATCTCTCTCACTCGAGTCGGGGAAAAAGCAGAGCGCCTGTGAATTTATATTTCGAAATTGGACTTTTGACCTCGGTTCCTGAACTACCGAGGCTGAAAAGCAGATGTTTGGCCTCGGTTCCTATGCAATCGAGGCTAAGAAGTCCCGTTTCATTTTAACTTTTTTAATTTTTTTTCAAAATTTTCAATTATTTGAAAATTCTCAATCTTAAAAAAAAATCTAATTTTTTTCAAGATTCTCAAGTTCAAAATTCTATTTTTTTTTTTTCAAAAATTTCAAAGATTTTCAAAATTTTTAATTTTTTTAAAATTCTCAATTTTTTTTAAAAAAAAATTCATACTTTTTCATAATTATCATTTTTTTATTCTTAATTTTTCAAAAAAAATTCTTAATTTTTTAAAAGTTCTCAAAATTTTAAAAAATTCTTAGTTCTTAAAAAAATTCAAAATTCAAATCTTTTTCAAAACTCTCAATTTTTTCACAATTGTCAAAAATTTTAAAAATTATTAATTCTTTCAATATTCTCAATTTTGTTTTTTAAATATTCTTAAATGTACACTTTTGGCCTCGGTTCTTATGCAACAGAGGCTAAAAAGTAGACTTTTGGCCTCGGCTACTATGCAACTGAGGTTAAAATGTAGACTTTTCGTCTTGGTTCTTATACAACTGAGGCTAAAAGGTAGACTTTTAGCCTCGGTTCCTGTGTAATCGAGGTTAAAAAAATAGACTTTTCACCTCGGTTCCTATGCAACTGAGGTTAAAAAGTAGACCTTTCACCTCGGTTCTTATGCAACTGAGGCTAAAAAGTAGACCTTTCGCCTTGGTTCCTATACAACTAAGGCTAAAAATTAGACCTTTCGCCTCGGTTCCTATGGAACTGAGGTTAAAAAGTAGACCTTTCGCCTTGGTTCATATGCAACTGAGGTTAAAAAGTAGACCTTTCGCCTCGGTTCCTATGCAACTGAGGCTAAAAAGTAGACCTTTCGCCTCGGTTCCTATGCAACTGAGGCTAAAAAGTAGACTTTTCACCTCGGTTCCTATACAACTGAGGCTAAAGAGTAGATTTTTTACCTCAGTTCCTATGCAACTGAGGCTACAAATTAGACCTTTTGCCTCGGTTCTTATGCAACTGAGGCTAAAAAGTAGATTTTTTACCTCGGTTCCTATGCAACTGAGGCTACAAATTAGATCTTTCGCCTCAGTTCCCATGCAACTGAGGCTAAAAAGTAGATTTTTCACCTCGGTTCCTATGCAAATGAGGCTAAAAATTAGACCTTTCGCCTCGGTTCCTATGCAAATGAGGCTACAAATTAGACCTTTCGCCTCGGTTCCTATGCAACTGAGGCTAAAAAGTAGATTTTTCACCTCAGTTCCTATGCAACTGAGGCTACAAATTAGACCTTTCGCCTTGGTTCCTATGCAACTGAGGCTAAAAAGTAAACTTTTTGCTTCGGTTCCTATGCAACTGAAGCTAACAATTAGACCTTTCACCTCGGTTCCTATGTAACTGAGGCTAAAATGTAGACCTTTTGCCTCGGTTCCTATGCAACCAAGGCTAAAAGGTAAACCTTTCGCCCCGGTTCCGATGCAATTGAGGCTAAAAAGTAGACTTTTCACCTCGGTTACTATGCAACTGAGGCTAAAAAGTAGACTTTTAGCCTCAGTTCTGTAGCAACTGAAGCGAAAAATGAACTTTTAGCCTCAATTCCATAACAACTGAGGCTAAAAAACACATTTAGCCTCCATTTTTTCAACTGAGGCTAAAAAATTGAGGCTAAAGGCCTACTTTCTTGTAGTGGGTCCACATTATCACTGATATTATCAGCACTACTGCATTATATGTTATCTATGATGATGTAGTCCAATTAAACTGCAACAAGTATGATTTATTTTTTCGTTTGTTGCAAGGGGGATCCATTTCTATATAGAAACATGATCTTAAATCTAAAATAATTTTAAATTACACATGTACATGTACATGAATGAGATCACTACAAGTGCCTTCAAATCATTTTTTTTTTTTTTTTGTATAGCAGTGGTCCACTTGATTATTGGACTGGGCCATTTATTATTGACATTGGCCTGGGCCCAACTCGAAGCCTAAATCACAACTGGACTGTATCAAAGGAAACAATAGTTACTGACTATAAAATTTCTTGTGGGCCACAAGTTTTGCTATATATATATATATATGTTATTTGAGCTTATGTACAGCTTGGATGGAAAATATACGTCACCAAAACATTATTGTGAGCCCAAGGAAGTTTTTAACAATGGGATGTTTAATCACCACTATTTCCTAACGTCCAGCTGAGATTTGAACACGAGGTCGAATTTTGGGCTCATGCCTTAAAACGATATGAAAAACCAGAGGTCCGATGTTAATATAGCATACATCAAGGTGGGCCCTAGGGGCCGTACCATCCTGGGTGTGGGAGCGGATTATGTGTTACATGGGTGGCAGCTCAGTGAGTGTTAACTTTGCCGTGGGGCCCACTTTAATGATGTTTTGTATATCCACGCTGTCCATCCGTTTGTCCGGCCCATTTTAGGATGGGATCCCAAAAATTATGAAGATCCAAATCTCAGGTGGACCACACCACTGGAAGTAGTGGTTAGGATGGGATCTCAAAAATCAAGAAAATCCAAATCTTGGGTAGACCAGACCACAGGAAACAGTGGTTAGGATGGGATCCTAAAAAGTATGAAGATCCAAATCTCAGGTAGACCACGCCACCAGAAACAATGGTGATTGAGAGCCTTACCGTGAAAAATTCCAAAGAGCTTATCATAAGGTTTTCTTAATATTTATTTGCAATCCAACCTGTTGAAGATCTCGATGAAGGGAAAATACAAATATCAGCTTCCTACAAAACCTTTGTAGCCCACAAATATCATAGTACTGTTTCTAATGATATGATCCTCCTGATTTTTGTATCTTCTTAACATCTGAGATCTCTTCCTAAAATGAAATTATAAAACATGGGGAGGATTTGGATATACAAAAAAATAATAATAATAATAATAAATACATCGACATGGGTCCACACGGTTAGCGTAACACGTGGCAAGAATGTTTGGGCCGATATAAAATGAAATTCGTATATAAAACATGAACGTCGATATGGGTCCCACCTCCCCTCAGGCTCCTCTAACATATCCACGTGATGGTTTGGCCACATGCGGGTGACGGGTAAAGTCCCACCCTTGATTTTCAGCTGGGCCATGTGGGGCCACCGAAATGCCCCTAAGAAATCTACTCCGTCCATCAGTTTCGAAAGCTCATATTAGGAGAGTAGTCTAAACATGAGGAAGATCCGATGGGAAACAACTACCGTTGAAACCTTCTCAGAGCCTATGATGATGTTTATATGTCATCCGAACCGTTCATAAGATTATTACCACTGGGATGAACCGTAGACAAAAATATCATCTTGATCAAAATCTTCCATGGCCCCACATAGTTTCGAATGGTGGGATTTCAATCCCCGCTGTTCTGGTGGCGTCGTCAACATGAGTTTTCATCTACCTATCTTTTTAGACTCGTGTGCTATTGTGAGCTTGGGAAACGATGGACGGAGTGGATTACTAACGGGCATCTTGATGGACCACTTGCCGGTGGGGCCCACCGTAATATGTGTCTTATATCTATACCATCCATCAGTTTCATCGGATCATTTTAATATGTGAGCCAAAAAAACGCAGCAAGTCCAAATCTCAGGTGGACCACACCATAGGAAACAGTGCTGATTGAACGCCCAACGTTAAAAACTTCTCCATATGTTTATTTGTCATCCAACCCGTTGATAACGTCACAGAGATCTGGATGAAAGGGCCGTACAAATATCATCTTCATCCAAAACCAAAACTAAGGTTCCAAAGATCTGGATGAAAGATCCGATGAATTGGATGGACGGCGTGGATATAAGGCGCATAGATTCGGTGGGGTCGATCGTAAAAAGTTAAAATGTATAAATAAACGATCGCGATGGGACTCGAACCCACAATCTCCCGCTCCGGAGGCGAGCGCCTTATCCATTAGGCCACGCGATCAAGTTGTTCTTTTTGAACTAATATATTATATAAGACGTGAATTTCATAGTGTGTCACAACCATGATATATGTGTTATATCTATACCAACCATACATTTTTGTAGATGATTTGAGATAAATTTTCCACAAATGAGGCAGATATAAAGCTAAACTGACCACACCATTGAAGGCAATGGGACAATGATAGGCACAGTTGAAACTTTCCTAGAGTCCACCATGATGTTCATTTTCTATCCAACCTGTTTATAAGGTCACACACATATGGGGCAAGGGAAATAACAACTATCAGCTTGACCCAAAATTTTTGTGGCCCCCAAGAAGTTCTCAATGGTAAGCAATCAATCCTCACTGCCTTTTGTGGTGTGGTCCACTTGAGCTTTAGATTTACTTATTTTTCAGCCCATACCCTAAAATAATCTCGCAAAATGAATGGATTATGTGGATATAACACATACATCATGGTGGGACCCACAAAAGTGACATCAACACGTCACCGAGGTGGATGTTGTGAGGCACACCGCGCAATCCTCTTCAGTTATATAATATTTGAACCTAGCGAATCTCCACCGTCAACATGAAGAACTCTTACAGCCGCTGAAATTGGTTACCTTGTGGGTCACTACTTGAACGGTCCTTGTATAAATAATCATGGCGATTAGTTGGTTAGGGGATGATTATCTGATCACCTGATTTTTCATGTTATGAGATGTCACTGTGGTGGTCCACCATATCTGCGATTATGATTTCTTTAGGCATGCACGATGCAAGAAACTCGATCAATCAAATGATTAAACTGAGATACTATTTAGGCCCACCAATATTGGTGGATTAACCATTTCTTTTAACTTTCTAGCAACAATACAAAGTTGTACTATTGAAATAATTTAAGGGTGACAATGGGCAAGGGTAGCCGACCAAGAGCCCAACCATCTTTGGGCTAGGCTTCGGCCTGGCCTAGCTCGACTTTATATGTACAGGTATTATATTCTATAAATATGCCATCTCTAAAAAAGTTATTTCTTTATGCACGTGTGGCCCACTTGATCAATGAATAGATTAGGAAAATTCAAGTGGGAAAATGATTTTTTCAACTTCATGCAACCCTTACTATAGGCCCACCTTAATGTATGTATTCAACATCCACGTTGTCCATCTGTTTTGATAGATCAGTCTAGGCCATGACCCTGTGGACGTTGGATTCTGAGTAGATTGCACTTTTTGATGGGTTTCCTTTCTTAAGGGCTTTGTGTTGTATTTAGAGAGATTATATCTGACTGGAGTTGCCATTAATCAATTATTTCGTCTCCACAGTCGGCAAAGCCCTATAGAAATGCTAGGAGAGAGGATCCGAAGATTCTCAATCCTAAAGTGATTCCTTGATCTGCGACTGAAGATTTGAGGTAAGAGACCACGGTTACAAAGAAGGAATGTGTTAGGTATCCACTCTATCCGTATAGATGCATGGTATCTACTTCATCGGATATGTCTAATTTTGAGGATTAGTTCTCACGCAATGTAGATGTAATAATATGTGTAATGTTGTGTCAAATGCAACGCCTATGACAAGCTTTGGTTCGGGTCAGATAAATCCAATCCAACTTCTCCACTTGTCGAAGTAGTAAATCAATTAACCCAAATTTCTGATGAGTAGGATACAACTATGTCGACAAACCAAAAGCATACATTTATACCGATTGGGTGCTTAGCTATGTATGTTGCGTCAAATGCAATGCCTATGACAAGCCTTGGTTCGAGTCAAATAAATCAACTCCAACTTCTCCACTTGTCAAAGTAGTAAATCAATTAGCCCAAATTTCTGATGAGTAGGATACAACTATGTTGGCAAGCCAGAAGCATACTTATACCGATTGCATGCTCAGTGCTATGTATGTGATGCGAAAACTTGGTGTTATTGTGTCAGTTAGATGTTGATCACCCTTAAACCCTTGCATGGCTTCAATTAGACCTCGGGAATGAATTTTTGGGACCTTGACCTACCTAAAGGATGGTCGAGATCAGCAAGTGGGACCCACGTACAAGTGGTGGGTTTTTCAAACGGACGGAGATGATGATGGCCATAATCATGACGAGTTTTGATCGAGTGGCCCATCCCTCGATCTAAGGCACTTAGATGGTGTGGATAGGTCCCATGATCACTATGGGACCCTCCAAACGGACGGGTGTTAGTGTTTTCACTTAATGTGTTTGGGTTCAGGCAGTGGCGGTGGAAGGATTCAAATGGTAGCTACAGATGCCCTAGAGCTAGCTCGAACTGAATGGCTAAGATTCGCTAAGGTGAGGGCCAAGATTTCCTAAGGTAGACGCATGCAAATTGCCAGCTACACAAGGAAGAGGTTTTCCATTTTTGGAAACACGCAGCATGCGCAACTCCTTTTACACAAGAGTTTGTGTACATGCATAGGTACAACTTCATGCGAAATCGATGGAGTTTTTCTCGGCTCCATCAAGTGGACCCAATGGACGGTTCATATCATTTTCAACGTCGAAGATGGTGGCCCACTGACCAAAGAAACAACTCTTGGTTTCAGAAGCCATCCGAGCGCATGACTCCTCTTACGCTGCTAGTCATGTGCATATAGATGCGCACCAACATCTACAACCACTTGGGGTTTGTTTGGAACCATTGTATGGATACGATGAACGGTTTAGATCCTTCATTGATGGTGGGCCCAATCACATCCAAATGGACGTACATTTAAAATGCTTGAAGGCGGGAAAAAGAAAGGAAGAAGAATCCTTTCTTCTTTCAGCTTCTGGCGGGTTAAACCCGCTTGACCGGGTTTCTTGGTTTGGTGTGGCATAAGCGCACACAACCTTCGTGTACATGCACCATCATGTGGGTTCCACAATGAGGTGCTCAACAGATCCATACCATCCATTTGATTTGGGAGTCCCCATCAGGGTCTCTGACCAAAATCCAGGCAAATCCAAGGCTCAGGAGGGCCATACTTTAAAATTTCAGACTTTAATCACGGATTTACACTGATCTGATGATCAGATTTTCTCCTAGATCTGATAATCACTAATCTAGCATTTTAGGGGTCTAAGGACCATCCGCCTAGTGGTTTATGGCTAAATTTGAGGCCCAATTCCTATAGTCTAATTGTGTATCGTTCATGACCCATTTCTAAGGGTAAAGATTAATGGATTTGATAATCCAATACTATAGGTTTGTAGTGGATGATTAGGTTTACTAAAGATATAGGTCCTTCAAATAACGTGACATTATATTTTAAAAATCAATGGATGGATTGTTCTAAGGTCAATGCCTTCTTCCCACTAGCTAGGTACAATTTTAAAATATAGCTCTGACAGTAGAGTTAAGCTTATTTTGATAATCCTATCCGTTGATCTGCGAGACTTCGTTCACATGGTAACACCCAAGTACTGAAAAGTACGAGGTGTTATAATAATACAATCACTTAAGCATTAAATCAAACACATGAGTATTGACAAAGCAACACATTCCACCATTCAGACATTTCATCAAACATGTGAGCATCAATATCCAACAAATAAAATATATTATAGTCAAAATCAAAATGTTAACATATTAACATATGCAAATTTACCTACAAGCAACTAATCATTAACTAAGATCATCAAGGGTCGATAAATGGAAACCTAGGCATAATGATCTACACCTTTAAGAAGAAATCTTCGATTTTTTAGCTCCTAAGGTTGGAAATTTGAGAAAAAAATTATTTCTACACCAATCTCAAAGCAACTAGGTGAGATTCATGCAATTCAACATAAAAAGTCTACGTTGGGAAGTAGGGTTCGTATCTTATCTCTCAATCGTGAGTGAGATAGATTCGATGGAGAAAAACGGTCGAAGCTAGGACTTGATCGAAGGGAATTCATTAGGAACACCCCAAGATCTCCCTTCTCCTCTCCTTCTCTCTTTTTTTTTCTTTCCTTCTTGGGAAAAATTCGTATGGAGATATGGGGTGCCCAAATGGAGGCCTCATAGTTCAAGAAGTTGTGCAAATGGCCCTAAGGGCTGGATTTTCATTATACTAGCCCTATGGGAGGATATTTCTAACCTCTAGGGCCTACTACGGGGTGTACATATCGATACACATCATAAGATAGTTAGCCCTAATGATGATTTATATATGGATATGATCGGCTCACCATTTGGATGCGACAATCGACAGATATGATTAGAAGTCTGTTCAACGGTCACCGATAGTCGATTGGGGCCGCGACTATACTGATATGTTTGGAAAAATATCTTTAGTTGGTACCCCAACTTTGGTCGTGAATTGACGGTCCGAAAGTTATAACTTTTTGAAAGAACAAATGGACTTATTTCACTTAAGGGTGCACATCGAACCGGTAAAACTGTAGAACCGGACCGGAACCGTTGGATCGGTTTGGTTTGGTCCGGTTCTAGACAGCACCGGTTCCAGTTTCAAAATTTTGAGAACCGTTGGATACAAATCGGTTCCGATTTAGGGCCTTGTAGAACTAAACCAAACCGAACTGTGAACCGAACCGTTGATCCGAACTGTAGATCCGAACCGTTGGTCCGAACCATGACCAGAACCGTGGATCCGAACTGTCGATCTAAACCCTGACTTTAAAACAAAAAAAAACCCTAAATATCTAAACTCTCCAGTCCGATTGTTGCCACCCCTGCCCTGCTCCTGCCCTCTCTCTCACCGATTGCCGCCCTTGTATCATAGGTACAACACGGTTAACTATGCTATATCAAGACCCTTGATTTATCTGCTCTTTTAAATAAAGCCTGTTATAGAATTCAATTCATTTACAGTTGAAGATAAGCTGGGAGAGAAATGGATCCAATTGAGGAGTAAACACGGTGAGAAGGAAGAGATTAAAGTTGAAGTTACGATGTTTGATGGCTCCGTTCCTGCTGCGAGACCGGGTAATGATGGCAACAGTGATGATGTTAAGCTGCACATCAGCTTGATTGTTGATGTCTTGAAGGGGGAGAATTGCGATGTCTTGGAATTCATTTGCTCGGTGTGGTCTGATAGCTTGGAGATTCAGAAGGTTTTCATGCTTAAACGTGATCAGATGGTGGCAAAGCCTTACATCCGACCCAATTTTAAGTAAGGTTTCTTTCTGGTATTATTGGTTGATTTGTGAAAGAAAGACACAGAATGAGGCTTGCTACAATAGCCGCTGAACAAATGGTTGATGCCTGTCGATTGTTGCCATCTATCTGGCGGGCCACAAAGTCTAATAAATGGATTTCGTCTTCTAATATTAACTGTTGGCCTTTTCTTCTTCTTCTTCTTCTTCTTCTTCTTATCATACTACTACTTTTTAAAACTGTCTGTGTGGAGGCCATTGATCAGACTGGATTCTTCGATGGTCGTGATTTTTGGGCCTTGGCCCATCCTTGTTGGAGCCCACTTGTTCAAAGGTTCTGATCATTTTACTTGGCCATATATACGACGGGAATTGGGGACAACCATTTAAGGTAGCCTCACAACTAGGCTGGATTTTTAAAAGTCCAGAAACATGGAACCGATCCGAAACCGAACCGTTTTTCACTGTCTAGTTCCAGTTCGGTTCCAGGGTGCTAACGGTCCGGTTCCGGTTCTAAAAATTATAGAACCGTTAGGAACGGTTCGGTTTCGATTCCACCCCAGAACCGAACCAAACCGACCCGTGTGCACCCCTAATTTCACATAAGTTTCATATTTTTATATAAGCTAGGTATTTACACAACCTAAGTACTCGACTTGCGAGTCCAAGTTGAACGATTCGAGACACGATCTTAGCTTGATGTCTCGCGGTAGACGTCAAGCCCACTAAGACGAAGATATTTCTATAGCCTTAGGTTTAGTTGCCCACTAACGAGTGGTCTAGAGCTTATTTAGATAATCAAGGCATTTCTAAAATGAATTGGGTATTGAGATTTCTTATGCACAATGATTAGAGTTTGGATTAGTTATATACATAGGGTGACCTATTTGTAATTGGTGGAAACAATGATTCAATCTTAGTAACCTTAAACTGTTTGTTCTTAAGCTAAAGAAGTAACTGGATCGATTTGGTTTGTTAATTAAGATCTGACCCCTAGTTGACTCAACTTTTGGCAGGTCTTTATTTAATTACAGTCATCTCAATTAGTCAGTGATAGGTCAACTAGATTTGGACCATACGTGAACAAATTTCAAGGCTAAGCTCGATGTTTAAGTGATCGGGCAGATTCGTTGGTTTCTTACGATTGATTAAAAAGATTTATGCAGTTCTTTACCAGTACCACCCGTGTATAGGTTCACTTCAAGCGACAATGCAGGCTAGTCATATCGAAGATTTTCAAAGGTTTTTGAAAATTCAAAATATCAAAAATCTAAAACGTTACAAAAATTAAATTGAGCAATGCTTAATTGAATTCTGTAGATAATATAATCAAATTTCTTGCACAACCAACAAACAAGCAGGAAGGCTTTGACTACCTTCAAAAAGCAAACAATGTATGTACTTTTAAGCTACTCTCAACATTATGAAAATGCAATATATATATATATTAAAAATATTTAATTCCTGAAAAAACAAATACGCATTGATCAATTAAGATTATCCAAAAGCCAATTAGTCGTTTGAATGGTTTATTTAAGTTCGCATGCATTCCTTACTCTTGCTGCGGTGGTGGACACCCGAGTTTCAACACCCAGTCAAGGGTTCGACCATCCATGGGTGGTGAAATCCCACTACAGCGTGTGTACATGGGGGGTGTGTTTGCGTGTGTAAAAAAAAAAATGTTCACATACATTCCACTTTTGTAATTTCAGTGTGCATGACCATGAAAAATCAAACTCTGACAGATTATGGAACAAAACTCCAGTTGCATTTTGGTGATTAATATCAATCACAAGCCGTTCTTTTTCTCTAATGAACGTTAGTGAAATATTTATACGCTGGCAGAATGTGATGGATGATGCGCAAGCAGTTAGAAATAAGTGAGAAATTGCGTACTTAAAAAATAATTATTCAAAATAAGTCATCCAAATTAATATATCAGCATCGATGTATCAATAACCAAAATTTATGATTGTCTGGTGACCTAACTATTTGATTGCTGGACACGTATTAGACGGCTCGAAATGAAAAAAGCCCAGCGATCTTGTTTCGAAAAAAACAAATTCCATGAATCAAAGGTTATGATCTTTCAACCAACCTGATCTCTAAAATTCCGCTTAGAGACAGTGAGATTCACAATTTAAAAGGTTTAATTTGATTAAATATTTTCCACATGTACCATTTCTAAGTGCCTGCGTATCAAGCGTCAAACGCAGCCAGAGCATCAAATACCACCCCGAACGTTAGGGCTTCAACGGCTGTTTGCTATCCCCACATGCACTTCCATACGCAGTGGCAAGGACCAACCTAAGATATATATGCGCGAGATCCGATCCGTTAATCATGCTTGTCCACAGATCATAGGTGATTCTTCTCAAAATATTCGGCTAAAATGAATGAACAAATAAAAATAAATAGTAAGTTTTTTGTTCGTCCATTATTTTCGTAAATTCTGTAGACTATCTTATAACCTAACAATGTAAACGTTTGTCCAAGTAATATCTATGGTGTGCTCCACCTGATAAACGGCTCCGATTATCTACTCACCCGCTATGATTGTATGAGTATGTGCGTGTGGAGTAGTGCGTGTATGGATAGCACAATATCCGTCTACGTAACCGTTTTGCGCGGGTAAATCCTGCAGTAAATTAGAGGCGGCCACGTGCTGACTCGGTGTTAACCGGGTAACATGACCTTAGTGGGTGTTTCCTTGACTGTGGGGCTTATATTGATGTACATATTATATATCCATTCCGTAAATCCGTTTTTGTATGCCATTTTAGATCATGTTCCCAAAAAATAAGCAGAGATAAATCTCAAGTGGACCACAAAGTAGGGATTAAATTTCCACCATTAAAAACTTCATGTGCCCCAAAAAGGTTTTGGATCAAGATGATATATGCATTTCACCTTCATCCAGGTCCGTGTGACGTTATCAACAGTTTGGATGGAAAATAACATTAATGTGGGCCCTAGGAAGTTTTTAAGGTGGGCTTTCAAGGACCACTCTTTCATTTGGTGTGGACCACTTGCGATTTTGGTCTCCTTAATTTTTTGTACCACCCTATAAAATGTTCTTTAAAAATCGATGTACGGCATGGATATACAACAAGTACATCAAGGTGGACCCCACAGTCACGGAAATACCCATTAAAGTATTACCCGTGTAACACCTAATCCACCCTCCACTCCTCTCGGAGGGCCGTTAGCTGCACGTTCTCTCTCTCAAGTCGGTTATTTCCTTCTACACAAGACATCTTACACTCCAAAAATCTACCTTGCCTTGACCAGTATCTTTCAAGTCTTCCCTATACAGGTAACTACAGACATGGGTCTTTTTCCTTTTGTTAGTTTTATAGTTTTTATTTTATTTCATTTTTCTGTTGATGTTGGAATGATTGGGAACTAGTATATTGATAGTTTAAACCATAAGATTTCACTAAAAGAAGAATCAGAGCAAAATCCTCTGTTTTCTACTTACTTGAAGATTTCTAACTTTTTTGTTTCTTTGGGATTCTCAGATTCTAATCTTCTCATGGTGTTGAGCTACCGTTCGAACTTGGCTGCATTTCAGAATATAAATCCAGAAATGGCTACTCTTCTGCACTCAGACACATCAAGAGATCTCTGTTTCTGCGACAGCTGCGTTGTTCTGAATGCATTAATCGACCCGTTCTTCAATCCAGACGACTTCATCCAGTTCGAAAACAGCACCCATCTCCTTCCACAATTCTCTACCACAGACCCTTTACTCAATTTCCCACCTGAAATCTTCCCGGCTGATGAATTTGAATTCAATTACTGCCCAAAACGAATTAAGAGCAATAGCGACTTCCAATCACCGGATTTCACGTTCGGTTCGTCGATGGGGAGTTGGTATTCCTCACCTGAGTTCTCGTCGGAGTTCATACTCTCTCCAGCCGAGTTTCAAATTCCAGTGATGGGTTTTCCCAATGGCTTCGATGGCTCGAAGAAATCGATCGGAACATCAGTGTCGGCGCAGAGTGTAGCCGCACGGCAGAGGAGGAAGAAGATCAGTGAAAAGACTCAAGAGCTTGGGAAGCTTATTCCCGGTGGGAATAAGTTAAATACAGCTGAGATGTTTCATGCAGCTTTCAAGTATGTGAAGTTCTTGCAAGCACAGGTTGGGATTCTTGAACTGATGGGCCCCACTCAGGTGAATCTTCTCATCCTCACCATCCATAGGAAACACTTGAATTGAGTAGAGTAAATATACAATTTTGTGATCCAAACCGTTCATTTGATGGGTCCCGATTGAGGCAGAATTCCCCATCATTGGATTATCCCAAACATTGTTGGGGCTACCACTTAATTTGTACCGTTGGCTTCAATT
This sequence comes from Magnolia sinica, assembly GCF_029962835.1. Classification (NCBI taxonomy): domain Eukaryota; kingdom Viridiplantae; phylum Streptophyta; class Magnoliopsida; order Magnoliales; family Magnoliaceae; genus Magnolia; species Magnolia sinica. The sequence continues at coordinate 7,497,428 of NC_080584.1, read as the reverse complement.
GGCTAATTCCATCATTTGTATTTTGGGGTATTTCCATTTTTGAAAATGCACATGTTTTATTTTAGCAGTTTCGTGATCTCAACCATTCATTTGGTGGGCCCAAAATTCTCCATCATCAATCTATTTGGGCCACCATTAAATATGGACCATTGGATTCAATTGGCCATTTCCATGATTTTGTATTTTTGGGTTTTCTCATTTTCTCATTTTTGTTATTTATTCTATAATTGTATATTCTCATCTTTTATTTTAGCTGTTGCTAACATGCGCCTGGTGTGTAGATGCAGGAATCTAAGGTAGCAACAGATGTGGAAGGGCTCAATATCCTCCTATCATCTCCAAGAATACAGGAGAAGCTTTATGAAGAAGAGAAATGCATGGTCCCAAAAGGACTAGTTCAAGCACTTGCAAAAGATCAAGAGATTCAATCAAGACCGTCCATTTCCAGGGACCTTGATCTCTTGGTCCAATCAATGGGATGTTGAGTCAGCTAATTCAAGGCAATCCAAGAGTTGGATTTTATTTTTTTAATATAATTTTTTTAAAGAGTTTTTTCTCCTTTGTATATATTAACCTTCCACTTTTTTTACTTTGTTGTTGTAATCCTTTTCTTGTAAATATGTATTTTTTCAAGAAATGGATTTTCTATTTTTCATTTTCTTTAATTTAGCATTTATTCAAGAAGATGTCATATGGGGCCCAAATGGACAACCTATAATCACCATGAGCCGTTGGATGCGACAGATTCACCATTGATTGCAGATCAGCCCTTTATCACCCTAATCAAATGATCACAGCCATTCAAATAATGGGGTGAAAATGGACACTAATTTTTATTTTTATTTTACTTCTACTGTCTTTACAAATGAAGCTAGTTGTATGGCTGCGTATCCAATCCAGATTCCTCTATCCAAGTATCCGCTAATCATTTGTGGGCCCACCTGAGTTCCACCTCGTGAACAGTGAAAATTGGTGCTCCTGAATTTATAACCGTACACTCGGATCCATGTACAGCATCTAGGCCATTCATCCGGTAATCTGCAAGATTTAAACCTACTGTACTATAGGGACCATCCTCAAAAGATTTTAACCGTTCATTTCATGGGGCCTGATTGCTAATAGAATTCATCACAAAGATATTACCTATTGGGTGATCTCTGGCCCTAGTGGGCCGAAACTGGACATCTAACCTATTAAAACCAACGGTTGACATTAATTGAGTTGTGGGCCCCACTGCATTAACGATTTGTACGTTGGGCTCCATAATTTCGTTGTACTCTTTCGAACTAAAACACTCGCCCGTTTTACCTTGTAGAAATGATATGTACACCCTTCGTTTTTAATCCACACCCCTTTTTCTACTTTAAGTCGTAAAATAATACACAAAGAAGCCTCTTCTAATACGAAAAGTGAAAAAAGAAAGTATATGTGTAAATGATTTCTAAAGCCACAGCTCTGGGTAGGACGCTTACGTTATCTTTTGTTAGTCATCTGATACTCTGGCATCATATGATGCTTGATACTCAGGCACTATACGTGCCATATATTAACTCAGATCAAGCCGTCTAAATTGTACCTAAAATCAGATTGGTTAAACAATCCTAATCTCTTATCTTGGATAGTTTTAATTTCATCCGTCCAATAAATGTCCACCAATCTGATATTATGTGGTCAACTAAGTATAATTTTGGGTTTATGCAAAATGTATACGTATACACGTAATCTGTACAGTTAAATTTAGATTTACATATATGCAAGGTGTCAGTGCCTGAATATCATCCATGGCTGTTTTCCCGAGTATCAGAGCTTAGTTATTTGATACTCTGTCGGAGTACGACACTTGATACTCAGGCACTGAGTAGTTATACACGTGGCGCATATTAACTCAAATTGAACCGATTAGATTGTGAAAGGAACTGTTGCAAAGTCACAATCGAAAAATCGGATAGGTTAAACACTTGTAATTTCTGATTCATGGACAGCTTTTTATTTATTTATTTATTTTTATTTTATTTAAGTGGACCGTCCGATTTTTTTCATCTTAACCATTCAATTAAATTTCCAACAATCTGATAATCGGATGGTCAGATGAAAGCAGTTGTCGGATTGTGATACATGTAGGTTGGAGCATAATCTGGACATTTTAATTTGAATGCCTTACATGCCACGTATGCAATTTCTACTAAAATTCCAAGGGCCTGCGTATCATGCATCTCACAGAGTATCATTTTCTCTCGTAAACAGACGTGCCAACATGGTATGCGTGCGTCAACCAAGATTTTCATGCGGCGGGTCCCACGGTGTCGATGCCCTGATAGTGGGCCATCTTGAATCTTGATCTTATGTCAGAGAAATTACACAATGGACCAACTGGTAGACGGCTTGGATGTATCGATGATTCACCTCCAACATGCATTTGGGCACACATTACATGGGAAGAATCCTGACCGTAGATCAATAGGGAAACCAAAACGTACAAAAAAAAAAAAAAAGGTCCACATTCAATGGTCCACATCCAAAGCATTGATTAGATGCCTTGGATCCCATCCATGGTATGTCCCAGATCAACAACCTAGTGTCCACTTAGAGCAGACTCCATCGTCATAATAAGATAATTCCCAACTTCCACCGTCCACGTGGCAGCGTAACATTGAAGGACCATGATCAGAAATTCACTCCAAATGGATGATCCGTCACATCCAATCCGTGTCCTCCAAATGGATGGAACGGATAGGATTGGTCTATTGGTATTATATTCGAATCGTAGTTAATCCAACGCAGACCCAACCAGATAGACGGTTCCGATCCACCATCTTCCACTCCACGTGTACGGCGGATGGGTGGCTATGTCGTATTTCATAGAGACGATTCTACCATATCATTTCCAACGTTTTGTATTATCACCATTTCCGGAGCGAGAGAATCGGCTAACCGTAACTAATCCTCTCTTAATTAACTAACCGTTAGAAAATATGGGAATAAGTGGAGTAAAATAATACTCAGGCGCGTGGGGCATTTGATACGCAGGTTCTCAGAAACTGTGCACGTGGCACTAATCAACTCAACCTAAATCGTCTAAATTGTGTAACCAACTGTTGTTAAATCATACTCAAAAAATCAGATTGGTTGAACTGTCGTAAGCTCTGATTCGTGGACACTTGTTTCTTGAAATAGGAACCATTAGTTTCATGTTTAACCGTCCAATAAATGTCCATCAATCCGATATTTACATAAGCAAATAATTTTAATTTTTGGTTCAAGATACATCTAAACTGGTAGCCACATTTTGGACGGTTTAATTTGAGTTATCTCTATGCCACGTATGCAATTTCTAGATGCCCGCATATCATCCATCACACTCCGCCAGAGTATTTAAGTTTTTTAACAAATATGACTAAGTCCTAAGTTGCCACGTTTGCCACGTGTCTCCTCTTCGACTGCACGCGTGCCGATGATGTGCGGTTTTTAGGTGGGCCAAACCATGACCCTGAAACTGAAGCAAGGATATGGTGCATGCATTAAGAATTAAAATATGGTAGAGCCATCTCTCCTATGTACACGTGTCATGGGAATTTACCAATCTGAACCGTCTATCATGTCGCCCTCATCCCTGATGTAGATGGAGAATGTTTCAGAATTGCACCAAATGATCTTGGCCATCCAATCAATGTCCTTCAACTCGACTGAAGAAAGCAATCTAGTCAGCGATTAAACTGAGGAAAGTAAGGATGGCCTGATAGGTTTGGATTGTGAAGAGTGGTCCATCCATGATAGGCCCCACTAGATGGACGGCCTCGATTCATAAGTTTCAAGATGTTTCTATCGTAGAGGGAGGGCAAATGCACCTTGATCTCCACCGTACATTTAGAGTAATTAATCAGACTAAGGTATCTATCCAATCAGCAGACTGCAGATGGATGGCTACAAAAAAGTTGACCTAGTAAAGGAACAGTCCAGATTCTGCAAGTAAAGATTGCAACAATCTAACGGTTGTTGTCCTTCGATCCCCTGCAAATTTGAGCTGTAGCCCATCCACTTGGTATCCCACCATATAAACTGCCCAGCTGGCTCAATGGCCGCCAGATTAACAGCCCTGATGCATCTACGGTGACCCACCATGATGTTTATACAATATCCAATCCGTCCATCATGGGCATCCCGTCATGTTATTATCCGAATCCAAATATAAAGTTAATCCAAGACTCAGATGGACCACACCACTTATTATCATGCATAAACCCAATAAATCAAGTTGTGTGACCTACCTGAGCTTTTTAATATCCCAATTTTTAGCGTGTCCGTTCATCTTGGCTGGTTACATATTCTGAATGGACTGGATTGCATATGAAAAACAACGTGGGTCCCATCCACGTACCAGGTTGCTGGCATGATATGGTGCGTACACGTTCCTTGCACTTGATATCTATGCCGCAGGCGGAGTAATACTTGCCAGATCTTGACGGTTCATCTTGGGTCCCTCCATGGATTGGCCATGGTCTACAATCACACCGATAGGATAATATCCATCCAAGGTGGACCGCACATTTGTATTTACGGCCAATATGTATGTGAGTCTGATGAAGTACTATGCATTAATGCTCAAGCCAAGAGTCTGTCCGATACACTATCATTTTCAGTTTGTACGAGTAAGGCCATGGTCTAGTGATCCGTATTATTCATTTGATGGGCCCCACTCTGGATGGCTCGAACCAAAGCCAGGTCAGAGTCGTTGGGTCATGGGCTGCCCGGCCCATTGCCACCCTTAACCGTCCACACTGGAAACCATTATATCAATGGTTTAGATCACATGTCCTGTTGACGAGAGATCACAGCTAAAATATTATAAGTCCATAGGGAGATATGTGTAGCCCTCTGTGGGGCCTACAGTTTGAACATCCTGACTGTTGATCTAATGGAATACACTCCCAGTTGTTATCCAACGTTTGGAGAGTTTCGGTAGTCCAACACCGATATTTTCTGGCTGTGAGTCATTCAACGCAAGGACCTTCAGATCAATGGTCTTGATTACAAAACCAAGAAGCCTACGTTTAGAAATTCAGGCCCCCAGTATTTTCTCTTTCTTTTTTCTTTTTCCTTTTTACAAATGCACCCCACACCCTTCACCACCTAACTGAACATTAGTAAAAGGCGAGTTATTTGATACTCTGACAGCATATAAAGCCTGATACGCAGGCACTGGGAAACCGATGTACGGCATGGATATACAACAAGTATATCAAGGTGGGCCCCACAGTCACGGCAACACCCATTACAGTATTACCCGTGTAACACCTAATCCACTCTCCACTCATCTCGGAGGGCCGTTAGCTGCACCTTCTCTCTCTTAAGTCGGTTATTTCCTTCTACACAAGACATCTTACACTCCAAAATCTACCTTGCCTTGACCAGTATCTTTCAAGTCTTTCCCTTCGCAGGTAACTATAGACATGGGTCTTTTTCTTTTTGTTAGTTTTATAGTTTTTATTTTATTTCATTTTTTTGTTGCTGTTGGAATGATTTTCATGTTGGGAACTAGTGTTTTGATAGTTAAAACCGTTAGATTTCACTAACAGAAGAAACAGAGCAAAATACTTTGTTTTCTACTTGGAAGATTTCTAACTTTCTTGTTTCTTTGGGTTTCTCAGATTCTAATCTTCTCATGGCGTTGAGCTACTGTTCGAACTTGGCTGCATTTCAGAATCTAAATCCAGAAATGGCTACTCTTCTGCACTCAAATGCATCGAGAGATCTCTGTTTCTGCGATGGCTGCGTTGTTCTGAATGCATTAATCGACCCGTTCTTCAATCCAGACGACTTCATCCAGTCCGAAAACAACACCCATCTCCTCCCACAGTTCTCTACCACAGACCCTTTACTCAATTTCCCGCCTGAAATCTTCCCGCCTGATGAATTTGAATTCAACTACTGCCCAAAACGAATTAAGAGCGATAGCGACTTCCAATCAACAGATTTCACGTTCGGTTCGTCTCTGGGGAGTTGGTATTCCTCACCTGAGTTCTCGTCGGAATTCATACTCTCTCCGCCCGAGTTACAAATTCCAGTGATGGGTTTTCCCAATGGGTTCGATGGCTCGAAGAAACCGATTGGAGTGTCGCCGCACGGCAGAGGAGGAAGAAGATCAGTGAGAAGACTCAAGAGCTTGGGAAGATTATTCCTGGAGGGAATAAGTTAAATACAGCTGAGATGTTTCATGCAGCTTTCAAGTATATGAAGTTCTTACAAGCACAGATTGGGATTCTTGAACTGATGGGCCCCACTCAGGTGAATCTTCTCATCCTCACCATCCATAGGAAACACTTGAATTGAGTAGGTATAAATATATAAATTTGTGTTCCAAACAGTTCATTTGGTGGGCCCTGATTGAGGTAGAATTCCCCATCATTGGATTATCCCAAACATTTGTTGGGGGCTACCACTTAATATGGACCGTTGGCTTCAATTGGCCAATTCCATCATTTGTATTTTTGGGTATTCCTATTTTTGAAAATGCAGATGTTTTATTTTAGCAGTTTTGTGATCCCAACCATTCATTTGGTGGGCCCAAAAATCTCCATCGTCCATCTGTTTGGCCCACCACTAAATACGAATTGGCTTCAATTGGCCATTTCCATGACTTTATATTTTTTTGGACTTCCCATTTTTGTTATTTAGATTCTATCTTTTATTTTAGCTGTTGCTAACATGCACCTGGTGTGTAGATGCAGGAATCTAAGGCAGCACCACGTACGGAAGGGCTGCCTATCCTCCTATCATCTCCAAAATCCAGGAGAAGCTTTATGAAGAAGAGAAATGCATGGTCCCAAAAGGACCAGTTGAAGCACTTGCAAAAGATCAAGAGACTCAATCAAGACCGTCCATTTCCAGGGATCTTGATCTCTTGGTCCAATCAATGGGATGATGAGTCAGCTAATTCAAGTCAATCCAAGAGTTGGAATTTTTTTTAAAAGTGTTTTTCCTCCTTTGTATATATTAATGTTCCACCTTTTTTTACCTTGTTGTTGTAATCCTTTTCTTGTAAATTTGTATTTTTTTCAAGAAATGGATTTACTATTTTTCATTTTCTTTAATTTAGCATTTATTTAAGAAGATATCATGTGGGGTCCAAATGGACAACCTATGATTACCATGAGCCGTTGGATGTGACAGATCCACCATTGATTGCGGCCCAGCCCCTTATCACCCTTATCAAATGACCACAGCCATTCAAATAATGGGGTGAAAATGGACAGTAAAACAAATTTTACTTCTACTGTCTTTACAAATGAAGCTAGTTGTATGGCTGCGTATCCAATCCCGATTCCTCTATCCAAGTATATATCTGCTAATCATTTGTGGGCCCACCTGAGTTCCACCTCGTGAACACTGAAAATTGGTGCTCCTGAATCTATAATCGTACACTTGGATCCATGTACAGCATCTAAGCCATTCATCCGTCAATCTGCAAGATTAAAACCTGCTGTAGTATAGGGACCATCCTCAAGATATTTTAGCCGTTCATTTCATGGGTCCTGATTGCTAATAGAATTAATCACAAAGATATTACCTATTGGGTGATCTCTAGCCCTAGTGGGCCGAAACTGGACATCTAACATATAAAAACCAACGATTGACATTCATTGAGTTTTGGGCCCCACTGCATTAACGATTTGAATCACTGACGTTGATCTCCAGGCAAACTCGCGCGTTTTACATTGTAGAAATGATATTTACACCCTTCTTTTTTGATACACACTCCCCTTTTTCTACTTCTAGGTGTAAAATAATACACAAAGAAGCCTTTTTTAATACGAAAATTAAAATACGAAAGTACATATGCAAATGATTTCTCAAGCCACAGCTCCGGGCAGGACGCTTACGTTATCTTTCGGAGGAATTGACCATTGTAGACGCCACCTTTTACCCGGCGTCTTTGTAACGCGCTCCCAAACTTTACTTTCCTAAAGTAAACCATTCTGTACGGACACACTATTTGCAGACAAAAGTATCTATGCATTCACGGTTACCTATAGCTACGGTTATAATCCGTAGCTATAGGTAGTTAATGCAAAGGCAATTTCGCCTGCAAATAGTGTGTCCGTACAGAATGTTTTAGTCTGAGAAAGTAATGTCGGGGAGCGCTTTGAAAAGACGTTGGGTAAAAGGTGGTTTACATTGGTCAATTTCTCTTATCTTTCGTGATTCATCTGATACCCTGGCGTTAGATGATGCTTGATACGCAGGCACTATAGTTGCCATATATTAACTCAGATCAAACCGTTTAAATTGTAGACCCCACTGTAACTAAGTCATAATCTTAAAATCAGATTGGTTAAAATCTCTTTTCTTGGATAGTTTTTAATTCATGCGTCCAATAAATGTCCACCAATCCGATAATATATGCTCGAATGAGTATAATTTTGGGTTTATGAAAAATGTATACTTATACACGTAATCTGTACAGTTAAATTTTGATTTACATATATACTAAGGTGTACAATTTCTCAGTGCCTCATCCATCGCTGTTTTCCCGAGTATCAGATTTTAGTTATTTGATACTCTGTCAGAGTGCGACACTTGATACTCAGGCGCTGAGTAGTTATACACGTGGCGCATAGTAACTCAAATTGAACGGATTAGATTGTGAAAGGAACTGTTGCAAAGTCACAATTAAAAAATCGGATAGGTTAAACAATTGTAATTTCTGATTCGTAGACAACTCTTTTTTTAAGTGGACCGTCCGATTTTTTTCATTTTAACCATTCAATTAAATTTCCAACAATCTGATAATCTGATGGTCAGATGAAAGCAGTTGTCAGCTTGTGATACATATAAGCTGGGGCCCATAATCTAGACATTTTAATTTGAATGCCTTACATGCCACCTATGCAATTTCTACGTAAATTCTAAGGACCTGCGCTGCATCTGACAGAGTATCATTTTCTCTCGTAAACGGACGGAAGCGGATTGGCTGGTGTAGCACACACCAGCAATATAGCTGCTGTAGGTACGTGTCGTGCGAAGACGAGCACTGACGCTCCTCGACCTCCGAGTTGTACGAATGATTCAAAGGAGATCAAAGTTATGTTGGCCCGCAGCAATGTATTTATTATATATACACCGTTCATCTATTTTTAGAGATCATTTTATAGCATTACTCAAGAAATAAATCATATCCAAAGATCTTCTGGACCACACCATAAATGGCAGCTGAGATAATGATTTTCACCGTTAAAAAATTCATAGCACCCACCATAACGTTTATTTTCCATCCAATCTGTTCATGAGGTCACATAAGCATGAATTAAGAGGAAAAACAAATTTCGTATTGATCCAAAACTTTTGTGACCCTAAAAAGGGTTTCAATGGTAGACGTTCAATCCCCCACTACTTTTTTCTGTGTGGTCCAATTGATAGTTATATCTCTCTTATTTTGCTTATTAAGCCTTAAAACAAGCTCGTCGGATGAACAGTTTGGATATATCATATACCTCATGATCAAACCCACGTAACTTGTTGACGTAAATACAATAGCTATATAGCTGATGTGAGGTACCCCAACCAGTTTGCTTCCTAAACAGATGTGCCAACATGGTATGTGTGCGTCAATGAAGATTTTCATGTGGCAGGTCCCACGGTGTCGATGCCCTGATAGTGGGTGTAATGTCTCATCCAACCAGAACAATGTCCTGGGGCGTCCATGTAGGATTTGCCGCAGGACTGTTCGATTAAACTACTCGTGGTGCGGTACCGCAATTAAATTAATCAAGGATTATCCCAACTAAGTAGACCAAACGGGTCATGATAGGACCAAGTGCGGGTCGCCAAGCCAGATGGCTATTTACACTTAGCAACAACCCGTGCGGGCTATACCGAGACGCGGGAAGGTCAGAAAATTATAAAAATTTAGGGAATCATAGACTCCACTGGGCTTAAGGACCATCGCGGACCACGGACCCAATAGATATCCAGAATTGGAATCCAGCACTTGCCAAATGCACCCCACCAATACCAAAATTGGAATCTGACACTTGTGAATAAAACCGAGATACTAGGCTTTCCAACCGTCGGATCTCTTCTACATTTACGGTGAAAGTCTAATGTATTTTTCTACGCCCATCCACAAAGTCTGGGACTCGATCGTGGAACGGTGACTGTTGATCATAAACCGGACCCGTACGATCAAACCCTATATCCGGTCATCGGGTCATGGAGCACCATATCCTACGAGTTTCATGGCCAGAGGGCCACCAGAACCGCTCCAGTCACCGGAATGAACCTCATAGGGCTATTTAAAGATCGGAACCGTATGATCAAACCCTATATTCGTTCATCCATTTACTCCCAAACTTTGCATGACCCCTCATCGGGCCATGAGGCACCTGCTCACCAAATTTGGTATATAATGGGTGCTAGGGTGGCCCCAACACCAATAGGGAGTCCTAGGGGGCTATTTTGGAAAATTGTTAGAACTTAAGGCCAAAGGGCCCAAGTCTAGGAGATAAACTCTAGCTCTCTCATAACTCTCTCATTTACCACAACTACCAAGGAGTAAAGGGAGAGCAAGAGAGTGAAGAGAAGAGAAAGTGAGTGTGAGGGAGAGTTTGGTGGACCTTAGATTGAGGTGGGGCCCAAGGAAAATTAAACCTTACAACTCCCTATCCCTTTTTCAAAGGGAAACCCTACACCACAACCATAAGAATCGTTTCGTTGATCATTTAGGTAAGATCCCTCATCATTTTTTCTTAAAACCCTTGTGTTGAGAAGGGATTGATATGGATTTCTAACATGTAAATATGTGTTTTAGGGATTCCGGCCGATCGACCCCAAATCCACCCTCCTAGGTCGTTTCCAAGATCTCAACGATCCATAGGTGCGGACTATTATCCTTAGGTGGCCTAGCACCAATTATACCATGAGTTTAATGATTTTGTTTATTTAGGATATTGTAATGAAGAATTCAGAGAAAACCTAAGAATTGCTTGGTTTGTTTGGGAATTGCATGAAGTTATATGCCTTGTTTGATTTCCTTCATATGATGTTGATTCTTGCCTCTCACATGATTTAGTGTGGATGATTACATGCTCATGTTGTTTGATTTTTCTCATATGTGTTGCTTCATAGCGTGTAGAATTCATTACTCTTATGTAATTAATCTCTTGAGGTGTAGGAAATGCTTAACTTCCTCCCCAATCCACACCACTCACATGCACCTTGTTCATAATGTTGTAGCTTGCTTGTTAGGAGTATTTGAATTATATGTTGAGATGTACGTAAACATGATACTGTTACGCTAATTGATCACCTTGATGGTTGGCATGTTATGAATCGTTCTCAAACTTTTGGATTGGTCAGGAAACACAAGGAAAGACGATAGTTCCGTTGGTAGGGCTACCCTGAGGCTAAATCCATGGAGTTGGGCGGATGCGCATGGGCGGCAGTAGTTCGACTACATGGGCCTCTTGCGCTCGATGTCGTTCGTCACTTGCTCGCCTGACTCGTGCGGTCCAGCCTACTTACTGACCAACCTTATTCGTTAACCCTGTATACTCACATATGTATGGACCCTAGAACACCCTACAACCGTTATAGCCCATCGATAATCAAATTAAAAACTGATCCACTGTCTCGTGGGCCGGGCATGGTGGAATGGGACGTTGTGTCCGAGTTGTCGGCCTACGCTGGGGTATTGCGCCTCCCCGTAATGATCGCGATAAATCCCTTTTTCTCGGCACTCCTCATGTGCTTGAAGTCGGGGATGGGGAACTCGATGGGATCTAGGACCGCGGGGCGTCGGCCTCACACATTGGGGGGTCTCGACCTCGCAACTAGTTCAAGACATTTGATATGCGGGGTTTAATAGAATCCCCAACCTGCTGGATGAATAGGCTTAACTAAGAACTCGACTAACACTATCGCATTGCATCGCATTAGATAGGGTAGTGACTCGGCAGTTGAGGTCGCTCTGAGAGAGTGTCGTTCATATGTGATCGTTAGATGGAGTGGCTTGAGGGAGTGTTGTGGCGAGGGCACGCATTATATCATCCATCATGCACATACATTAATAAGAGTAGTTAGTTGTTTATGAATGAATGCTTTTCATTAAATTCATGTTATAACTGATGCTTGTTACAACTTAAGACTAATAGCACCCACTGATTTAATCACTCACTCCCACTCTGGGACGGTGTTTTAAAATACCAACCAGACTCTACTGTAGCTATAGGTGACGAGGAGTCTGTCGACGCGAGCTTAGATGAGGAGTACGAGGAGCCTGTCGACGCGAGCTTAGACGAGGATGACGAGCTATCCTACTTTCAATTGATGGGTGGCTCTTCATCGGCTTGAGGGTGAAATTTAGATCGCTGAGTTGTGGACTCAGTCTTATTTTTTTGGGACATAACATTCTTTTGTGATTTTGTTGGACAACGCTTGGTGCGACCCATGTATATTTTGGACATGTATATATATACTTGATCTCTCTCATTTCAGTAGACTTGTGTGGTTGTGTTTCATATTCAGGAAATTCTAGGATACGCAATTAAACCCGATTGAACGCAACTAATAAAAATTGGTTATAAGTGACCCTAAGAACTCGGGAGCCGAGTGTACGCACGGCCCCCGAATTCCAGGGCGTTATAGTGGGCCATCTTGAATCTTGATCTTATGTCCGAGAATTTACACAATGGACCACTTGGTAGACGGCTTGGATGTATGGATGAGTCGCTTACCACATGCATTTGGGCACACATTACATGGGAAGAATCCTAACCGTAGATCAATAGGGAAACGAAAACGTACAAAAAAAAAAGGTCCACATCCAAAGCATTGATTGGATGCTTTGGATCCCATCCATGGTATGTCCCAGATCAACAACCAAGTGTCCACGTGGCAGCATAACAGTGAAGGACCATGTTTAGAAATTCACTCCAAATGGATGATCTGTCCCATCCAATCAGTGTCCTCCAAATGGATGGGACGGATATGATTGGTCTATTGGTATTATATTCAAATCGTAGTCAATCCAATGCAGACCCAACCAGATAGACGGTTCCGATCCACCATCTTCCATGCCACGTGTATGGTGTATGGGTGGCTATATCGTATTTTCATAGAGACGATTCTACCGTATCATTTCCAACGTTTTGGATAATCACTATATCCAGTGCGAGAGAATCGGCTAACCGTAATTAATCCTCTCTTAATTAACTAACCGTTAGAAAATATGGGAATAAGTGGAGTAAAATAATACTCAGGCACTTGGGGCATTTGATACGCAGGTACTCAGAAACTGTACACGTATCACTAATCAACTAAACTTAAATCGTCTAAATTGTGTAACATACTGTTGTTAAATCATACTCCAAAAATCAGATTGGTTGAACTGTCGTAAGATCTGATTCGTGGACACTTGGTTCTTGAAATAGGAACCATTAGTTTCATGTTTAACCGTCCAATAAATGTCCATCAATCCGATATTCACATGATCAAATAATTTTCATTTTTGGTTCAAGATACATCTAACCTGGTAGCCACATTTTGGACGGTTTAATTTGAGTTATCTCGATGCCACGTATGCAATTTCTAGGTGCCCGCGTATCATCCGTCACACTCCGCCAGAGTATTTGAGTTTTTTAACAAATATGACTTAGTCCTGTGTTGCCACGTGTCTCCTCTTCGACTGCACGCATGCCGATGATGGGCGGTTTTTAGGTGGGCCACACCATGACCCTGAAACTGAAGCAAGGATATGATGCATGCATTAAGAACTAAAATATGGTAGAGCTATCTCTCCTATGTACACGTGTCATGGGAATTTACCAATCTGAACCGTCTATCATGTCGCCCTCATCCCTAATGTAGATGGAGAATGTTTCAGAATTGCACCAAACGATCTTGGCCATCCAATCAATGTCCTTTAACCCGACTGAAGAAAGCAATCTAGTCAGCGATTAAACTGAGGACAGTAAGGATGGCCTGATAGGTTTGGATTGTGAAGAGTGGTCCATCCATGATAGGCCCCACTAGATGGACGGCCTCGATTCATAAGTTTCAAGATGTTTCTATCGTAGAGGGAGGGCAAATGCACCTTGATCTCTACCGTACATTTAGAGTAATTAATCAGACTAAGGTATCTATCCAATCAGCAGACTGCCGATGGATGACTACCAAAAAGTTGACCCAGTAAAAGAACAGTCCAGATTCTGCAAGTAAAGATTGCAACAATCTAACGGTTGTTGTCCTTCGATCCCTTGCAAATTTGAGCCGTAGCCCATCCACTTGGTATCCCACCGTATCAACCCAGTTGGCTAGATGGCGGCCAGATCAACAGACCAGATTTATCTTCGGTGGCCCACCAGATCAATGTCTCTGTTTGTCTCTATGGTGGCCCACCAAAATTCCATAGTCCTGAACTACACGAATGAGACTATGTTTGTAACCGTTGAATCAATGTTCATGATTGTTCACGAGTTGACCTAGCTCGAAAAACTCACTCGACTCGGATCAAGCCAGCTTGGATTGACACGGCTTGAATGGCCGATTCGGGTTGAGTCAACTTACTTATTTGATGCTCGAGTTGAGTTCGAGCCGAGTTCGACTAGGGGGCATTTCAACTCGACTCGATTCAAAGCTCGAACTCTAACTCGACTCGGCTCGATTAATAAATATATATATATATATATTTTAACTTTATAAAAAAAAAAAAGAAAAAAAAAAAAAAAAAAGAACAAAGTAAACTACCTTTCCCTCTCCCTTTCCTTTTCTTCTCTTTCTCTATCCGCTTCCAACCGTATGCTCACCCGGACCACCACCACTAGTTTTCATTTCAGCTCCACAATAGTATGATTTCAATCTCTTGAGATATACTTCTTGAGCGAGAAACCTAAGAAATCCGAGATGGGCTCTTCTCAGATTTGTTGAAGCTTCTTCAAGGAAATCCAATGCTCTGATTGGCTAGAGCTCTTTACTTGGATTTCTGATATGTGTTCTGCTCTATTTCTTTTTTAGTATTTGGATTTCTGCTGGTGGAAGAAGATTAATAACAGATCGATTCTTACAGGTTTTCTCATCCGATTCGAAGCTTTGTTTGATTTTTCCGTCGAATTTTACTTTGATTCTCGTAAGATTTGTAATTTTTTCATCAATGGAGGAGGATCAAGAACAGAATCCATTACTCTCTCACCTAGCAAGCTCAAGGTAAACTCAACTCGACTCAAACCACTAGCTCGACTCGAACTTAACTCGACAGTTTTGATAAACAAGTCAAGCTTCAATGTTGAGCTTGAGGCCAAGCTCGAACTCGAGTAGAGCATGGACAAGCCGAGCTGAGCTTGGCCCACCTTGACTCAACTCGGCCCGATGCCCACCTCTAGATCCATTTCTTGTTTACTGGAGGCTGGTTTCTCTACATCGTTTATAGAATAACGTTGTGTGTAGATCCCACCATGATGTTTGTACAACATCCAATCCGTCCATCATACGCACACCCTCATGTTATTCTTCGAGTTTAAATATCAAGCTGATCCAAAACTTAGATGGACCATACCACTTATCATGATGCATAAAACATGCAAATTCAAGTAGTGTGACCGACCTGAGCTTTTTAATATCCTGATTTTTAGGGTGTCCGTTAATCTCACGGGGTGCATCTTCTGAATGGACGGGATGGCATATAAAAAAAGTGGGTCCCATCCATGTGCTGGTTGCTGGCATGATATTGTGCCTACACTTTCCTTGTACTTGATATCTAAGCCGCTTATATTTGCTAGATCTTGAAGGTTCATCTTGGGTCCCTCTGTAGATTGGCCATGGTCTACAATCACACTGCTAGGATAATATCCATCTAAGGTGGACCGCACATTTGTATCTATGGCCAACATATATGTGACTATGATGAAGTATCATGTGTTGTGGTTAGATATAAAGTTTCTGTCTAGTGACAAGTATGACAAGTGCTGATGTGCCATAATTGAATTTATATCTTAATTCAAATCAAATAACTATGACCATAAGCCCTTAGACAGCCGGATGTCATAGCATGTGACTGTCATCGCCCGTTCAACTACTTGCTCAATATGCAAAAAGGACTAGATGATATTTGGAGGGTAATGTCCGTTGTATGATTAAATGTTACATATTTGGCTTCGGTATCAAAAAAGTACAAGAAAAACAAGAAAGGAAACTTTACTGTCAATCACAAACAGCAACCACAAAATACCTTCTAGATAGATAATTGAATCTAGCGTATGAGCTTTTATCCAAATTATATTTAATCTCTATGAATTACGTTATAAAATGTAAATGGTAAGCAAAAAGTAATAGATTACACTAAAAAATGTAAATCGGCAAAAAAGTAGAGTGATTAGGTAATTTAAAGGATAATTAAAAGATATATTAGGTTTAATAGGTTCGTACGAGACCAAATCTTTCAGTTGAATTCCTTTATTATTTATAGCCACAATCAGACTATCCAGATGCTTCCCACATTATTATGATTATTGTAACCATTTAATAGGTTTTCTATCACGCCCCGAAATTCGAGTACAGAGTGTGCACCCTCAGACCTAAGTTTCGGCCCATGACACGTACACTGAGTGTACTAATTTTATTCAATTATACAATTATTCATTTACCTATTAGCTCTACCGTAGATTTACATTCCATTCATATTCAACAACATCTCAAAAATAAGAAACGATCATTTATTCCAATAATTAATCATAGACATAACTAAGGACGCTCTCAATTGGGATCTTATGAAATAAAATAAACATATCTAACAACTTGAAAGAATTAATTTACAATTTAAGAAAATTAAATATAATTAAAGTAAAAATATCATGACTAGTCTAAGGCTGCAACTTCTTCTTTTGTCAAGTAGGGTCACGTGTCCCTTAAGTCCTTTCTGGCTTGACCACATATTCCTATTTTTGAGCCTCCGGCCCACCCTCATTCACATCTGTACGGTTTTTCCATCAATAAAAAATATAAGCTGACCAGGCTCAGTGATATAACCCAGCAAGGTTCATAATCATATCAATTAAAATAATACAAAAATACATATACAATGATATAAAATGAGGTATGAATGTATCAGATGGGGTGATCGTCCATCTACTTGGGTTGGAAGTCGTCAACCTGCATCCACCCGTTGAGTAGGCTTCCACCTTTCGGTAGGCTTGGGCATAGCCCGCATCTGGTAACGCTCTACCAGGATCGACATTTCTTCTAGGGAAGGCCCCTAGGATCGACCATGCATTATGCAATGCAATGAATGAGGGATGATATGTAAATGCATATTTTTCATATTTGGCATAGTTGTCTCGATTAAAATATTCACATATAAATTTATCGTACAATTATCATATCAAAATATTCAAACCAGTAAATCAATCAAACAATCACAAGATTTATTTTAATTTTAATGAATTATGACACAAGTTGGGTTACTCACCTGAGTCTGGTGGTGTAGAATCCACATGGTAATTATGTTGGTTTGAATTCAGAAATCCTATCAGCTATATCAACAACATTATTAATCATATGTTTTTATTACATGGTGGGGCCCACCTCTGATTAACATCCTAGGTGGCCAGATCCAAAATAATCAAATAATTAAAATTTCTATTATATTTTTTTCTCTTTTTTAAGATTATAAAATTGAATGATAATTATTTGATCGGGGTGGTCCATCGGATGGTCAGATCATTCAGATTCTTGAGGTATTATCATGTTTTGCCTCTACACATTAGATGGATGGTGTGGATCTAACCACACATACACCGATGACCCATCTCGACCTTCTACGCCAAGTGATACCAACACTTGCGCAAAAATCTAAGATTCCTTTATTAAACACTTTTAGATCTGACTAATGTGGCCTATCTGATTGTTAGATTGATTTAAAAATTATGGCCCTTGTATATTTTGGCCTTAAGGATCATATGATCCGTACAGATCTATCTTAGCACAATCAGATTCCATCTATTTAATTTATTCCTAAAATATTACTAATTAGATTAAAATCATAAAAACATCACTTTATTAAAATTGACTCTACACACCTATACAATGATGGTGTGGATGATCCATGCCATCCATTGTATAGATCAAGAAGAAATTAACAACATAATAAAAAGTTAAAAAGATCTAACGATTAGAACTTACCTGATCTAGCCTTCTTAGAATTTTCTCTTCCTTTTATTTTAGGTTTCCTATCTCTAAAATTCTCATAAGATAGGATGAGCACATCCTCCCTTATCCTGAATTTAAATTTTTTTATGATATTTAATAAAAAATTTATTATTACCACTTCAAGAATCGATCCCTAAACCTCTCTCTCAATTAAGAATTTCGCTACCAACTCAACTATTGACTTAATTTTATTTTTTATTTAAAAATAAAATCTTTAAATATTTAATTTAGTTTTTTTTTTTATTTTTATAATGTACCAAAATTTAGGGTTGTTACATTAACCATCTTTATAACTTCTACTCCTGCCTTTAGTCTCCTAATTACTTCTACACGAACATTCTTTAATAGGCTATTTAATGGATGATGTGACGCTGCTCGATGCACTCCAGCTGTATCATCATACAATCATCTTCATATATTCTCAAACATCTCCAAATACACCGTGCAACTCTAACTAAATTACAAATGAGATAAACACCATGCATTAATGCTCAAGCCAAGAGTATGCAAAATACACTTTCGTTTTCGGTTTGTAAGAGTGTGGCCATGGTCAGTGATCCGTACTATTCTTATGATGGGCCCACTCTGAATAGCATATAAAACAAAATCCCCAAGATTGGAAGATCCTCTCAATAGAGTATTAGCCTTTTGTCAATTGAATGTGAAACATTTTTGTACTCTCTTTCTTAACCATCTGTTTGTTCAGCCACTTATTGAAGGGTCAGGATGCTTCCATCTAGGAGATTTTGGCACATTAGCCGTCCATGGGTTAACAATGGGCAGGGTCAGGCTAGGCCTGGGCTTGACCAGAAACTCTAGACCCAAGTGTGGCATGGGCTTAGGGCCTACCATAGAAGGCAAAAGCCCAATTCAGCCCAACTGACCATGCTAAAAAATTGATAAAATCCTTAATTTTTCTTAATTATTCGTCTATCAAGTGGACTATGCATGCCAAAAAAATAAAAATAAAATAAAACCAATGGCCCACATTCAAGATAGATGTTTACCTATTGATTAGAATAACATATTTGTAAAATATGATTCAAGTATATTCAAGTATATATATATATATATAAGGAATCAAGTTAGGCTGGGCTAAAATGACCAGAGACCAAGCCGGACTGGAATATTGATCAGGCCATACCAGGCCCAAGCTCAAACCAAAGCCAAGTCATAGTCATTGGGTCATGGTCGACCCAGCCCATTGCCACCCTTAACCATATCCACACTGGGGCCCAGTATATCAATGGTTTGGATCACATGTCCTGTTGACTAGAGATCACAACTAAAATATTGATGCCAAAAGTAAGGAATTATATGTCCTTAGGGACAAATGTGCATCCCTCTGTCCCTGATTTCACTCAAGTGGGGCCTACAAGAACATCCTGACTGTTGATCTAATGGAATACACTCCCAGTTGTTATCCAACGGTTGGAGAGTTTCGGTAGTCCAACGCCGGATATTGTCTGGCTGTGAGTCATTCAACGCAGGGACCTTCAGATCAATGGTCTGGCTCGAAGCGTGTCGAGACAAATATGTGGGCCCCACCATGATGTACGTGTTTCATCCATTACATCCGTCAATTTTTTCATACAATTTTATGATGTGAGCACAAAAATGAGGTATATCCAAATCTCAGGTGGACCACACAGTATTGATTGAACTTCCACCATTAAAAACTTCTTGCGGGCCGCAAAAGTCTTGGATCAAGCTGATGTTTCTTTTTTCCCCTTCATCCAGGTCTTTAAAACCTAATCAACAGTTTGGATTTCAAATAAACATTACAGTGGGCCTTAGGAGGTTTTTAATGGTGGACATTCAATCACTATTGTTTTCCCGTGGTGTGGTCCACATTAGTTTTATATATGCCTCTTTTTGGGGATTAGCCCTAACATGATCTTTAAAAATGGATGGACGGCGTGGATAAAACACATACATCATGGCGGGGCCCACAGAGCACCAACCAGTAGCCACCTGGCTAGTGGCAGCGTCACTAGCCAAACTGCGTCCAAACTCGTGTTAACCCGGACACGTAATACCTGAAATTTGAATACCAACCGTCAAGTGACTTCAATGTCTCTCTCTCTCTCTCTCTCTCTCTCTCTCTCTCTCTCTCTCTCTTCCATGGCTTCCACCTCTGCAACTCTCTTCCTCTCCTTCTCCCTAATCTCCATCTCCATCCCTCCAATCCTCTCCTCATCCATCATAGAAGATCTCAACCAACCACTGCCACCTCACTTCCAAGCCACCATCGTCAAGAACTGCATCGAAAACCCATCACTCCGTTACTGCGGTGCATCCTCCTCCGACCTCTCCAACATCTTCAAATCCACTGTCGTCGCCCATCATCTCTGCACCGAATCCAACAACCCCAACTGCCTCGATTCCTTCACCAAAATCGACCTCCGGGCCCACCCAATCATCACACCCCTCTATCTATCCTTCAACTTCTTTTGGAAATACTGCCCACTAACAATCTCAACCATCGATCTCTCAAACAACTCCCTCAAAGGAGCCTTCCCAACAGACGTCCTCCATTGCACTCAAATCCAGTCCCTTGATCTAAGCCACAACAACCTGATCGGAGACGTTCCGATCTCGACCCTTTCCAATCTAACCAACCTCACATTTCTGAATCTCTCTTACAACAGCTTCTCTGAAAGCAATATCTCAAAGACCCAACTCTTCAAACGCTTCAATTCCTCAAGTTTTCTTCACTCAGGTCTCCTTGCAGATGACCATAAACTCAACGTGGGGCCCATCATTTTAGTCATTTGTTTCATGATCTTCATCGTTATGATGATCGGTTGTTTTGGGTGGGTGTGTTTTACGCGGCCAGATCTTCTACCGTTGTTTTTTCAAAGACGGCACCATTTCACAACGGCTATGATAAAGGCGGCTACAGATGGGTTTTCAGAGGAGAATTTGGTGGCTAGGAGTTGGACGGTTGAGATCTATGGTGGGGTAATGAGAGATGGGACAGCAATTGCCATTGAGATCTATAGAGGGAAGATCTCGAGCGTTCTTCATAGAGAATTCATTGAAGGGTGTAGGATTCTTGTTCAAATGGACCACAAGAACTTGGTTCCGGTTTTGGGATGGTGTGATTGTCGGGAATTAAGGGCTGTAGTGATGAGATGGACGGATGGGGATAGCGTTGAGAAATGGCTATTGGGTGGCCCACCATGGAAAGTTAGGTTGAAGGTGTTGATGGGAGTGATCGAGGCCATGCGTTATCTGGAGGATCAATGGCCACGAGTTGGATATGATCTTAGGACAAGTAGTGTTCTGCTGTCCAGAGATTGTGAGCCGTTGATTTCAAGGTTTAAGGTTCGAGATCAGATCAGTACTTCAAAGAGTAAGCAAACCCTAAATCTGTCTCAAATTCTTTCCTTGGCTATTATATATTCTCTTCTACATTTTATACGCAGAGGAATGATCACATGAGTATCTTCGAGCTGTGTGGGCCCACCGCAGTACATGAA
Source organism: Magnolia sinica (assembly GCF_029962835.1). Lineage (NCBI taxonomy): Eukaryota > Viridiplantae > Streptophyta > Magnoliopsida > Magnoliales > Magnoliaceae > Magnolia > Magnolia sinica. The sequence continues at coordinate 7,475,751 of NC_080584.1, read as the reverse complement.
GCTTCTCTTGTATCATAGACTCTTCGAATCCACGAGGGAAAATAAAAAAATAGAAATAAAATTTAATAAATTCAAAAATAATTTAATGGACAATAAAAATAAATTTACAACCCTTTAAATGTTGATTACAAACCTATCAAGAAGTTTCATTGTCAAACTCTAACCTTAACTCCCTAACATTCATGACTTATAAATGTAAACTTACCATTTATGAACTATCATGATTTATGCTAGACTTCATGGGTTTTGGCCAAAATTAGTTAAGTATTCAATTTGCCCTTTTCATGTTGTAAACGAAAGTATGAAAAGTTATTATCTAACTAAACTTAATATAAATAGTAAAAAAATAATTAAAATGGAGTTTAGACAATTGATCCGATGGAATCTTGTAAATAGAGCGTGGTCAACCGGCATAGAAGGCATAGTTGGCTAAAGTAGCTTCTGTTATCCAAAATCATATGTGGGACGGATAACTCATGTCGGTACGACAAGATATGCCTGTTTTAGGGTTCTTATAATCATGATCACTTCTGCTTGCAATCAACCCTTCTCTTATCCATCTTGGACATGAAAGTGTCTGCCACCGGCCCTACATCACCATCCAACCCCGCCCATGTGACATCCACCGTAGAAACTTCCAGATTGAATGTAGGGCCTGCCATGTTGTTTATATGCCATCCAACCCAATCATCAGTGTCCCCCTAGGATGGAGGGACCCACCAGAATTCAGGACATTCAAAATTTCAGGAGGGCCAAATCCCGCGAATATATAGGTTTTAGACATGATTGTACATTGCTCTCCGTGGTGTGTCCCATGTGAGTTTTGGGTCAGGATGATTCTTATTATGTACCAATAACATGAGGAGACTCAACAGATGGACGGTTTGGATTTCACATACACATCGCGAGAAGGACCCACACAGCTCGAATGTATGGTAGGTGCAATGCATTTCTAAAGCATGTAATCAATAAAACTTATGCACGTACGTACGCAAGTCTCCTCATATGTGACTACTCAAAAGAGTAAAATCTCAAATCCTACCCTGACCCACCTGTCAATATGACCCGTATGTGAAATCAAGGCCGTTCATCAAGTGGCAAACACCACTACCTATCATGATGAGAAATCAGGCCTGTCCAGTCATTAGGTTGGTCACATATACGGACGGCTAATAATTAGTTTCTTTTTAAAAAAAAAAGAATCTCACTGTCCATATTCTCCACGGATGGATCATCCTGAACTCTGGTCCACACTAAAGAGGTGGGCCCACCTAACTGAAAATGGCTTCTAATTTTTTTCATCTGCGTCTACAGAGGTTTATAGATTGGGCATGTTTTTGCTGGAGCTGGTTGCCAACAGGCGTCCACGAGAAGATTTCGAGAGAGGAGACATGGGTTTCATCGAATGGATGAGGTTGCATTATCCAGGCGAAGTACGGAAGGTGATGGACGGTTGGATGAAGAAGACGAGCACCACATCCGATCAAGCAAAGCGGGCAATTGGTATTGGTTTGATGTGTGTGGACCCTTCAAGCAATCGCCAGCTGAGTGTGGCCCAGATATCCAACATGATCAATCGGGTGTGTGGGCCTTCTCTGGTTTCAGCATCACCCGCACATCATCGGTCTCACAGTGAAAGAAGTGGAGGGCATCAACGCATGCATTCACGGTGAAATAATCAGTACTAAAAGGATCTGATTCATTGCTCAAAAGAATCAACCCTTTCATTTGGCTCATTTAACCATCTTTCAAGTCTTTATGCCTAAAATATGAATTAGTTTTAAAGAAAACTTCCATGCAACGATCTAATTTACGGGGCTTACTGTCAGTCCAACTTGTCCAGGAGGGTCTTCCGAGCATGAAAATGGATTGCTGAAATAAATTAGGCTAATCCAGTTATCAAGTGGGCCACAATGTAAATTTGAAAGTTTTTGAGTGAATGTCCATTTCTTCCCTGCTGCAGCCCTCTTGATGATTTGCATTGGCCTGATTGGCCTAATTTTTGGATATCCCATTTTCATGGTATGATAACCCTGCTGGAGAGGTTAGATGCCATATACACAATGGCAGGTGCCACACACAACTAGTTGCACGCGATTCTCATGTTGAAAATCGGATGCCTCAAATCGGCGCTGAAAGAGGAGCCTTCGACCGGTCAACAGTCTGTTCAACTGGTCGACAATTTAGCCGACAATTGAAGTTCGACCGGTCGATAGTCTAGTTGAACAATCGAAGGATATCGAATTAAATTGGTTTTTGGGTGAAACTCTTTGGATAGTTTTTGGTATTTTTGATAAGTGGAAAACTTTGGTCAATAGGTAGAAAGATCCCGACCAATCGATCCGCGTGTTGCACAGTTTCGCTTAAATTGTTTCTATTTCTGTTTTTACTTAAATAGGAGGGTGTAAATGGGATTAGGGTAAAAGGAGAAAAATGTGCTAAAGGGTTGAGAGGGTTTTGTAGAGAAGAAAAGTAGGGTTTTCTTCTCGGGGCTTTGATCGGTAAGGTTCCATATCTTGTATCTTTGTTATGCATAGTACATTCTTGCTCTGTACCATGGGTTTTTTTTTTTTTTTTTTTCGCAAGAGTTTTTCCACATATATTCGGATTGTTCTCTGTTGAATTTAGTTGTGTAATTGCGATTACTTTGCTTGATTTGACTCTGTGTGTTTCCATGAGTTCCTAACAAGTGATATTGGAGATAATGTTTGAAAGCAAATTCAACTCCGTGTGTTTTTACGAGTCCCCAACATCTCATGTACAAATTCATCAATGTGAATGCCTCATTGTACGGTGATATAGATCATTCTTCTGCTATTGAAATTTATGGTTTTTGAAAAATCAAAATATTCGAAATTTTTGGGATTTTCGTTTTGATGCCAAAATGTTTTTTGAAAATTTCAAATTGAGAAGTGCGGTGTGTGCTTTTGTCCCACATCGAAAATGAAAAGAGAAAAATCATGGTTTATATGTAGAGGTGTGTATAATATTCTTATTTGGAGCTTTAGAGATTGAGATGCACCGGCGCGCTGATGTAGTAATAAACTCGGTGAGACCGAGGTCGAATCCCAAGGGACTGAAACCTTTACGTAATCTGAAACTAACTAGAACTAGAACTAGATTAAAATGAAATCTAAATCGAATGATTTTAAGGAATAATAATGAAATATTAATCTAAAACTTAAAGAATTCAGAGGTAAGAAACTAGGGTGCCAAGGATCCACTTGTAGCAATTAGGAGATTACCTTGCACTGATTCAAGGACACAACTGGAATCAGAGTCCTATCTTATCCAGTTGGTAAGAAGAGATTTGTCAAATCTCTGAACTTCTCACGAATCTAATCATCAACAGATAAGATTGGTGAAGATTTGTAAGTGATTCCGTTACCTAACCATGCCCAGGAGACTATGGCAAACAACAGCAATTTACCAATCTCACAGCCAATCATGAGAGAATTGTGAAAGTTAGGAAGGGTTCCGTCACCCAACTATGCCTATGAGACGATGGCGAACAACAGGGCCTCCTAAGTTCACAATCTCATAATGAAAAGAACATAATCAAAGCTATTGCAGATTTACTGTAATTTGAGTCACAATAAATCATTAAAAAGTAAAAGTATTCCTTAATAATCAAACTAGAATCCATAAGAGTTTAATAACCATGAATCAAAGCAAAATTAACGCCCCAATCATGCTACAAGCTTCACCTCTTAGCCTTAGCTAGGAGGTTTAGCCTAATAACATGATTAAGCTAAATCCCTTAAACAAAAATAAAATAAAATAAAAAGAAAAAGAAAAAGAAAAAGAAAAAAAACAACTCTACTCTCTCTCCCTCTTCTGTGCTTCACGTCCAGCCCCAGATGCCCTACTCTCTCTCTATTCTCTTTCTTTTATAGGCAGGGAGGTCGGTTTGCAAGCCTTCTTTATGTACCTGGAGTCGGTTAGAGGGGTCGGTCATGTGCGTAACTCCTTACGCAACAACGTCTTGCGTATCGCAGTAACAGAGCCTCTTTTGGATGAAGATCTCGTCCACCTCGGAGTTCATCTCTACCTTCAATAGGTCAGGTCTAGGACAGTTTTGTCCGAGCTTCCTGATGGACGGTGTGGATCGGAGATATAGCTCGTGATGGTGGCCCACAGATGCCCGCAAAACGCAAATAGCTTCCGGTTTCCACGAACAAAGCCGTAAGAAACGAAATTTTCATTTTCGTGGTTGAGGGCAGTAGGGTCCACACACTCCGTCAAATGAGAAATCCACCCCGTACACCGGATTCTTCTTGAAAAACCATTCGGGTATGATCTATTTTGGTTCAGATTCGATGTGGCCCACATGGTTTTCTGCCCTACTGTCCGTCTTACGTTTGGATGGTTGAGATCTGACATCCGCTGTCTTTTGAAATTACGCCACCTAGGCCTGAGTGAGAGGGGATGTGTGAGTCTCATAGACGGTCCGGATCTGACCGTTGATGTATGGTGGTGGCCCACAAAGATCCGTTTGCAAGTCCCTGTGTGGACGCTGGAAGGAAAATGGAATTTCTGTTTTTAGGAAGGAGTCTCGGTCAAGAGACGGTTTGACCATCTCTTCGTTACCGTGCATAGCTAGTGCACTTGTGCACTATGCATAGCTAACTCAGGTGGGGTCCAGTGTACTACTTGTAAGAGATCTGATCCGTCCATCCATTTTCTCATCTCATTTAAGCTGTCAAGGTCCAGTTTGAAGAATATCCAGATCTCAAGTGGGCCCAAAATCAATGGTTTATGGGATGATCTATCCGTTGAGCCACTTCGACAAGGATCAAACAGTTGAAATTCAATGTGTACGGTTAATTTATGGTCCTCAGGCCATATATGAAGTTTCAAGCCGATCAGATGGTGGGAACCTTATGATCTTGCATTCTGGACATTTTCAGGCCTGTTTGAAGTGAGCGGCTGGAATTTCTCTAATCTCTGGCATGTAAATCCTCGATCTTGGTCCCATGAAGTCCCATCTAATGCCTTGGTGATACCTAAGCATTAAATCCATGCTTTTAACATCCTTTCTAGTCCACGCTCCTAGATTCACCTTGCATCACAAACACGATTAAAATAAACCGTTAAGCAGTATCATGTTCATAAATCCATGTAGTAACTGGGGTCTAATATGCAATATTTGACCCTCAACATGCGCGTGCTCTGGCACCGGCATGGGCGAAGGCAATATGGTTGTAGTAGCGCTAGTTCGCGCACTTTCCACGTGCACATCGTGTCGTAAAGTATCCTCTTCCTCGTAACCTTACATGAAACGTCGCGAGACGGTGCAATGGCAGTGCGAGTGATCTGGTATGAGCATAGGTGTGATGAATCTGAAATGAGCAGGCGTTTTATAGGTGACTGAGAATGGTTGGATTATTAATCCGAAACGATTAAGTGTTTTTTAAAACGGTTAGCAGCCTTGAAAGCCACAACGATCAGAAAACGGATGGGCCATCATGATCTAATGCTTAGATCTTTCAATCCCACTACCAGAAATGACTCAAATTAATGATATGGTCAGAAATATTTTTCAAATGTTCTGAACCATTGATGACCACCTAGCAACGGTCCACTCCCTGGTGCCTATATAAACTGGACCATTCCGGTCCAAATTCCAATCAACTCACCAATACTCTCCTCACCTATTAGATCCTCCAGATAGCATCTCCATCTTACAATACTGTAAACACATCCATTGTTTGATTTTGCTAAAAGATCTGCTGCATTGAATTGTTCCTAAGTGGACCCTTCGTGATTGCTACACACAGAATCTAGACATGCTTGACTTATCTTGGAAGCAATTCGCCTGTAATCCATCATCAATTGATAAGGGGGCGAATCACTCTTTAAGGACAACATATATTTTCCGTGATTAAGCCTAGTGAAATGAAAATAATTAACCTTATTTTATTTTATTTTTCGGTATTTCCAACACATTTTTCCAACATTTGCTACTTAGTAAAAATCCCAACTTCTCATATGACCATTCTTCTACTTAATAAAAGATCCCAACTTCTTAAATTTACGAGATAAACATAAACAATCAAGAAGAGATCCATAATGAGGCTAAAGTGCATCCATGGAATAAGGTTGCATTGTAAAGTACTTGCTTTATTACAGGGCATATATAGTTCAAAGAGTTGGTAACTCAGGCCAAACCTTAATGAGTCAACTAGATTCATTTGGAATCCAATCCAAGTTTGTGAGAAACTTGATGCAGAGTTTCAATTTTGTTACATGCGTTGATGACCAGGGATACAGAAACATGCACATAATGCTATTAAAATTAAGAATGCATATAGCAGCGGGCACCCGAATCCAGCCTTCAGCGCAAGTGCGCCGCGCAAGAGCTCCGCACAGAGGGGTTTCCACACTAAAGGACATCAGCGCTAGGAGTCACGGTTCCAAGGTGAAGAAGGAAGAGCAGTTTGAAGGAGGGCGAATGCAGAGTAGGGCTCCATCTGAGGGCAGAGGAACAATAGCGTCCCCAGATTTGTGAAAGAAGGGATTGAGGCACCCTCGAGCGACTAGCAGAGGGAGATCAACTCAGAGGAGGGGAGCTACCCTGCAGAAACAAGGGATTAAATCCGACGGCTTCAGCATGTTTGCTGGGAACCTACCATTCGACTGCTCCCACCAAGATTTGTTAACTATATTTCAAAGATATGGGAAGGTCATTGATGTTTACATCCCAACATTCCCGGATTCCAGGCGCCCGAGGGGTTTTGCCTTCATTTGTTTCCTATATGAAGCAGAAGCGAGAGCTGCCATGGGGATGTTGGATGGGCAGCGCATAGATGAAAGAATAGCAACAGTCAAGATGGCCAGATCTAAGGTGTTAAAGCCAGATCCCCTTCCTCCTGACAAGTTTCAGCAATCGGTGACCCTTTCGCTAGACCCTAGGTCTTTCGCCAGAGTGTTGCGTAATGGCAAACAACTCCAAAAATTTCCTCAATTCAAAGGAAGGGATGATACCATCCGAGTAGAGGAAAATATCTTAACAGCTGCAAATGAGAATGCAGTGGCCGTCAAGCTTGAGCAGCTGAAACTAGGCCTTGTTGGAGTCATAGCAAACCACTCTATCTCCATTCTGTGGCTAACAGCAGCCATCAGAGCATCCAGATTCAAAGCATCCACGATTGATATGGTCCGATTTTCCCCAGTGAAATTCCTGATTATCCTTAAATTTGTGGAGGAATTTAATGACTTCCAACAAGATGGGCAGCTTCACCTCCAAATGGGGCAAGATAGCATATACCCTTGGTCCCCAAATGATACGGAATCGGAAGGAGGCACTTGGATCCGATTATTCGGTATTCCCCCTCACGCCTGGCTCGAATAAGTTATTATCGACTTGGGGAACTACTTCAGAAAGGTTCTCTAGATTGACTCGTGTAGTAGGTTTGGGCTATTCCAAATGTATGCTACAATCTAGATTAAATTTAGGCCAAGAGTTAATCTTAAATAGGTCCTGCAATTGTAGGTGGGAAACTCATACTTCCCTGTCCACATCCAAGTCGAGAGCAGAGGTCACTTAAAGGATTGCGATCCAGATTTTTCGGCTGCTCCAAGACCACCAATTGAGTTAACTAAAGAATGGGCTGTAGAAGATTTGGGAATGCTCTGACCATCCGAGGAACACCAAAACCTAATGATTCGAAACCTGCTTGTCGAAATGACTCTTTTAATACGTCCGATGCAAGGCCAATTCCAGAGCCTTCCACTGGGCAAGAGATTAGCGAAGAAGGAGGTAGGCATCAGATTGTAGCACTATCCGACGGAATTAATAGCATGGGAACAACAACCCAATCTTCAGAAGATGGGCTTATTGGTGAGGATTGCATACATGGAGAGTCTTATGTAACCCCCATAGGAAATGCTGACTGCTCCAACCAAATCTCAGGCTGGGAGCTGTGTAAGTGGTATCCCCTGAGGGACCTTCCCCAGCAGGCAGAGGTCAACATCTTACCAGGTCCGAGGGATGCACCCCTAGAGGCAAATCTCTATCGACCCCTTGTACCAGGCCCATCATAAGGTACTAGCGACAGAGGATTGTGAGTGTGCATAGGTGCCTTGTTGGATCTAATTGTGCTCTTCATTGCTAAGGTAACAGTAAAGGTCAACTGGAGGTGGATCTTTCACCTTACTTTGAGGACGCTATAGGGTCAGTGGGTCCTAATCCATCCTCAATTTCGCTCTTAGCTATGGGCCGAAAAAATTTACTTGATCTGGAGCAGCAGAACAATTTGAAGATACGCCTAGGGATTAATGTAGGCCAGTCCCCCAGGGAGGTTCGGAGCCCGAACTCCCTGACTAAAGCCTTCGTTGGCTTTTTCACTGGTAATCAAGGACTAGCAGGACAGGTGGAGAATTCCCAGCAGATCCAGCAGATAGGCATTCTTCCCCTCCCTCCAAAGAAGAAGCCTAGGAGAGTTCTAGCAAAGTTGGGAACGATGAATGACATAGCAGATTGAGACAGTTAAAGAGGAGGGCCATAAATTCCGGTTGTGTTACTGATAGATAGAGTCCTCATCTGGAATGCCAGAGGGTTTGGAAACTCCTCGACTATAAAGGCGGCTAAGAGAATTATAAGGAGCTATAACCCTTGGCTTGTGGCCATTTTGAAGCGGATGTTAAGGGAGGATAAACAGGTAGAGATTGGGCTAAAGCTCGGATTCCACTCTTTCTTATCCAATGTGACTGAAGGGGGCAAAATATGGATTTTGTACAAGAACTAGATCCTTGTAAATGTCCTAAATTCTTCTAACTAGATGATCTCCTTGAGGATTACTTTGCAGGTCAATCAAGCTTCCATCATTCTACCATTGTCTATGCCAGCTGTGGGAGAGTGGCAAGAAAGTAATTATGGGGTGATCTAGCAGCGTTCAGCAGCACAGTCCAAGCCCCTTGGGTAGTTTGTGGGGATTTCAATACGGTGATGACAGCTTCAGAAAGACTAGGGAGTAGGAGAGATACGGACCCGAGTTCAGTTGATTTTGCTAAGGCGGTGGATAATGCAAGCCTCCAGGATGAGGGCTTTTTTGGGAATAGATTCACATAGCGTAACAACTGTTCAGGGAATGTAAGATCATGGGCCAGGCTAGATTGAGCGTTGATTAATGTTAATTGTGCTAACGTCTTTCAGAGGTTTAGGGCGGAGCATCTACTGAGGGTCAGCTTAGACCACTCTCCCCTTCTGTTAATCTTCCCGAGGGTTTCCCCCTTGACTCCCAGACCGTTTCGCTTCCAAAGAATGTGGACCCTGCATGATTCCTTTCAGCTTGTTGTAGAAAAGGTTTGGGAGGGGCAGCTCTCCACGCAACCCATACTAAACCTCCAGCTGAAGCTTAGGAATGCGAAAAAGGCCCTCAAGAGTTAGAATCGTGACGTGTTTGGGAATGTATTTTTTCAACTCAAGTTAGCAGAGAGAGAAGTAGAGGACATGGAAGCCAGGATGCAATGTCAACCCGATGTGGACCTCTCTAATGAGCTGGCCCTGACAAGGCAACATTTAGCTAAGGTGGAGCTCTTGGAAGAGGTCTTTTGGAAGTAAGAAGTAAGAAACTCCTAGCTTAATGAAGGGGAGTGGAACACGAAATTCTTTCATGCGGCAGCCCAAGTTAGAATTAGGAGAGCAGAAATTACCTCCATCAGGACTGAAGAGGGCGAAGTAATCACGGACCAACAAAATCTTAAGGAGGCTGCAGTCAGACTTTTTTAGAAAACTTTTTTAGGTGAGAACCTAGTTGATCCTTCTATCCTTTTGCCCATCCCCCACCTGGTTTCTATAGAGGAAAACGATATGCTAACAACCTTCCTATCTCTCTAAGAAGTGCTTCAAACAGTATCGTCCCTCCCTAAAGACGGGGCCCCTGGCCCGGATGGCTTTTCGGGCGGATTCTTCTCAGCCTGTTGGTATACTATTGGACAGGATGTGCTCAAAGCTGCTGAATTTTTTCTTCAAGGTGGTGATATCCCTAAAGCGTTTACATTTTTCCTTATCTGCCTCATCCCAAAGAACCCCGCGGCTTCTTCCTTCGCTGATTTCCAACCGATAATCCTTTGTAATTGCATCTATAAGGTTCTCTCCAAAATCCCGGCTTCTAGGCTCAGTCAAGTGTTGCCTTCCATCATCTTAGCCGAACATGGCGCTTTCATTCGAGGCCGTTCCATTGTCGAAAATGTTGTCCTTGCTCAGGAGCTTCTTAGGGATATTAGCAAGAAGGTGAGGGGTGGTAACCTCGTCTTGAAGTTTGATATGAAGAGGGCATACGACAGAGTTGATTGGGGATTCTTGAAGGCAGTACTCTCCCAGTTCTGGTTCAGTAACAGGTGGATCTCATTGGTAGAAAAGTGTTGGAATAATTGTTTGTTTTTTATCCTCCTAAATGGCGAAGCGTCCATATATTTCAAATCTTCAAGAGGCCTTTGTCAGGGCGACCCTCTATCTCCTGGCTTGTTCATCATCGCGACTGAAATGTTAAGTAGAGGTTTCAAATCCATCATAGATAGAGGTTTTTGCCATCCCTTCAAGCTCAAGTAGGATTGCCAAGCCTCAACCCACTTATTCTTTGCTGACGATACCCTGTTGTTTCTTAACGGGAGTAGAGCGTCCATTCAGGGTGCTCTAAATTTTCTCTCCGCCTTCCAATCTACTTCGGGGCAAAAGATTAACTATGCCAAGAGTTCTTTCTTATGCTCCAGCAAATGGACTGATAGAAAAACCAAGCACATGGAGAGGCAGTTGAGCTTTCCTAAAGCTTCTGCTAATATGAAATATCTAGGGGTGCCATTCAAAGTGTGCAGATTGAGAAAGTCTAATTTCTATTTCCTCCTAGACAAGGTTAACAACAGAATCAACGGGTGGAAAGCTAGGTTTTTGTGCCAAGCTGGTAGGATGGTGTTAATCAGGCACATTTTAAACAGCGTCCCGATGCATGTTCTCACTGCTTCCCCTGTCCCGGTGAGCTTCTTACAAGATTTGGAAAGGTGATTTTCCAACTTCCTATGGGGATGGGCTGACCGTAAACTAAAATTCCACTAGATTAGTTGGAAGAAAGTGTGCAAGCCTGTCGGTGAGGGAGGGTTGGGGATCAGCCCTCTAAGAGTTTTCCTGAATGCTCTTAGGTTGAAACTCACCTGGGACGTCAAAATTGGGAAGGTGGACAGCCAGTGGGCTGCGCTGATGAGGGCTAAACACCCCCAAGACTTCTATCTAGATGCTGTAGCCAAAGTGCGTCGACTAGCCTCCCTACTCTGGGTCAGCATTAGCAGGTTATTTCCCCTCCTTGAGGAGAACCTCTAGTGGCAAGTTGGCTATGGAGATGTAAATTTGTGGACATCAAATTGGATGGGCCAGGGGCCTCTTGCTGCTCTTGCTGAGACAGCCATCCCATCTCCCTTTCTGCAGTTGAAAGTCAGATTTTTGGTGGGGCGAAATAGGCCGCTGCCACCTTCTTCGGTGTTCTCACTCTTGCCGTAGCAGGTCATTGACAGTGTTTTTACGGGTGGTTTTGCGTCTTCGGATGAGCCTGACTATTGCTTCTAGACCCATGACTCTTCTGGGCTATTCTCAGTTAAGTCGGCGAGGGACCTTTGTAGATCTAGATCTTAGCAGAGGAGTTGGGCCAAGGAGGTTTGGAATGGTAAACTCCCGTAAAAAATTGCCACGTTTGTGTGGAGGTTGTTGCATGGTGCGCTACCTGTGGATGAGAGAATCCAATCCAAGGGAGTTATTTTGGCATCGAGGTGTGTTTGTTGTGGGGATGATTTGCCTACCCTCCCTGCGATTGAGTCCCTTCATCACCTCTTTATCCAAGGGGAGCTTGCGACCTCGGTTTGGGCCCATTTCGGGGTCAAGTTTGGCCTCCCGGCGTTGCAGGCCCACACAATCATGGCAAGGCCGAATCAGTGGTGGATGGAGGCCTTAGGTGGCCCCAATGTGACCCAGAGGAAGATCACTCCGAGCATCATCCTTTGGAAGGTTTGGAGGGCTAGAAGTGCCGTCAAGATGGGGGGCAAGAGGATCTCCAAGGCTTCCACTATAGCCAGGGTGCAATGGTGGCTGGACGCTCTTTGCCTCGGGTAGACCCATTGCTCATAGCGGCGTGGTGTTGAGGTGGTCAGGTGGGCGAAGCCAATGGAGGGTTGGGTCAAATTAAACTTGGACGGCTCGGTCGAGGTAATCTCGGTCCTTCGGGGGGTGGAGGGATTTGAAGGAATGCAGAGGGTAATCTGCTCTTTGCTTTTTCCATGGGGTTCGGTGTTGGGTCCAGCAATAGAGTGGAGCTCTGCTCGTTGTGGAATGGGTTGTTTATGTGTCTCAGCAAGGGCTTCTCCAAGATCGAAGTAGAATCAGATTCGAAGCTAATCATTGATCTCATTTGTGGGAATTCCCACCCAAACTGGGCTTGGAAACACTGGCTCCAGAGAATTGAGTTTCTCAAAACTCAGGCGACCCTCTCCTTTCGTCACATCCCGAGGGAGGAAAATGGTCCGGCCGATGCTTTGGCATGTATTGGGAGTTGCTCGTAGCAATATTCCTCCTACGAGGTTCTCTCCGACCTCCCAATTGAGGTTAGGGGATTAATCCTGCTGGATAAAACAGGATTAGGGGCCATCAAAAGGCTCTCTAGGGCACTGTGGGGTGTTTTCTAGCTTCTTGGGGTGGCAGCTTTTGTTTCCTTCTTGCTTTTCTGTCTAGTAGATGCTGTTTAGGTGATATGACAGGTGAGACCTGTTGATTTTTTTTATCAAGCTCACCGGAAAGTTTGGTTGTATATCCTATATTCATATTATCAATGAAATTGGGATACGACCCCTTCCCCCTTTTTGAAAAAAAAAAAGAAAAAAGAAAAAAGAAAAAAAGAATGTATATAGGAATTTGCATATACCAGTAAATAAAACGTCTTGATTCAACAAGGGAAAATCAAGTTGGGATCCCTCACCTGACAATTCCATGAGGACAACTATAGAGTGATCTGATGGAGGAAATTAATGAACTCCTATTATCTACAAATAGTGCAATAGTGAAGGTCATTTTGGATGAATATGGTTTATTTAACAAAATTCAACCATCAATCAATCAATGGTTCGATCACTTCTATATATGATTAAGATGTATTTGATTTCGGCCTTTAATTCGGATGACCCATACGTGGGTGTAAGGATGGTCAAGATCAGATTAATACTCTTAGTCATTTATTCATTTTTTTGAAGATGATTAAAGTTGTAAACAATCCATTAATATTTAACCAATTGTTTGTTAGTTTTTATTGTATATCTATATTTACTATATGATATATATTTATTATAATTATTATTTTTATATAAACGAGATGAATGATTTAGAATTAAAATAGCGAGAGTGCAAAGGACCTGTGGTTTATGGCACTCTGATTAAGTGGCAACAGTAAATTTACATTATCTTTTGGACTTAGGCCCTTAATTGGCTGACTTATCGATCCAAGGTGGACCACACATTTATATTTACAGAGATGGGCCCCATTGATCTGGATGGCCCATGGAACAAAATACTCAAAATTGGAAGATCCTATCAAGATGGTGTGTGTGCGTGCGCGCATTTTCTTTTTTAACACATACCCACCCACGCACACATACCACATCGGCATGGTAGAAACGCAGAGCATCTGCCACTGAGCCCAGCATCAAGACCCATCCATATTTGAAACGTCTATGTATTTTGTTTCTCTACCGCATGTTAGTTCAGCTACCTCTTGAAGGGTTAGGATGTTTCCATCTAGGAGATTTTGGGATATTCATCATCCATAAGGGTAGCAATGGGCGCTTAAGACCCAAGACCCAAGCCCAGCTGAAACCTGGCATGGGCCTAGCATAGGATGCCCAAGCACACCCGTGAAAATTGGTTGGGCCTGAGCCCGACCTGACCTGATCGGAAAATTAAAAAAATGCCTATTTTCTCCTTGAATTTTCTTAATCTATGGGTTCATCAAAAGGATGACATATGCAATACACACACACACACACACAGTGAGAGAGAGGAATGTGGCACTCCTTGAAACCTCACCAGCCCAACTTTCAGCATGATACAAAACTCTAATGGGCCATGGCAAAAGGAAAGATTTTCCTCCCTTGATTTGCATTTATCTTGTGATGGCCCATTAAAGTGTTGGATCAGGCTTAAAATTGGGCCTAACAGTTTCAAAGGGTACTGCATCACGACCGTTCAAATTCTGTGCACATGACATGTGTGCAAAGGTGCACACTGGTGCTCACATCGGCCACCTATTGAAGGGTCAGGATGTTTCCATGTAAGAGATTTTGTCGCATTGACCTCCATAATGGTAGCAATGTGCCGTGTCAGGCAAGACCTAGGCCCAACCAGACACTTAAGACCCAAGGTCCAAGCCGGGTTGGAACCTGTCATGGGTCTAGTATATCAGGACCAAGCCCGATGGGAAAATTGTAGTTGGGCCTGGGCTTGAACTGACTTGAAAATTGATAAAATCCTTATTTCCTCTTTTAATTTTCCTAATCTATCCGTTTATTAAGTGGCCCACGCATGCACATAAAATTTGTACATTTTAGATGAATGAATCAATAGTCTACTTTCAAGATAGACATTTGCCTAACTTATGAGTAGAATGGCATGTTTGTAGGATATAACACACGTGTAAAGGGTCGAGGTTTGGTCGGGTGGGGCTAAAATGGCTTGAGACGAAGCCTAGCCTGAAAATTGATCGGGCCATTCATGAGAGGCCCAAACCCGGGTCAGGCTCGTTGGGTCGGGCAGGCTACCTGTACCTGGTCCGTTGCAAAACTTAGCCAACTACACTGGGCCCCATTATATCAATGGTTTGGATCACTTGTCCTGTTGATCAGAGACCACGGCTCACCCAAGACGGTGCGGCCTTTACTGTGGAGCCCACCTTGCTGTATCTATTCTGTATCCATGCCCTCCATTTTTTTCCATATCATTTTACGGCATAATCTGAAAAATGAAGAAAATCCAAAACTTAGGTGGACCATACTGTAGGAAACAGTGGTGATTAAATGTCCTACCGTTAAAAACTTCTTAGGGCGTACATTAATGTTTCTGCAGTGTTTATTTTCCATCCAATCCATTGATGAGGTCACATAATCTTGGATGGTGGGAACAAAACAAATAGCAGCTTGATCCAAAAGTTCTGTGGCCCCAAAATGTTTTCAACGGTAAGTGTTCAATACCTCTTGTTTCCTATGGTGTGGTCCACCTAAGATTGCCTCATGCCTTATAGTCTCACGGATGTTTATATGCCCTCCAAACCAATTCATAAGATCATTTCCACTGAGATGAACCAAAAAAATGAAAATATTAGTTTGATCCAAAACTTCCATAGCTTTCGAAATTGTTTAAATGGTGGGCTTTCAATCTCCACTATTTTTATCATCTGGTCTACTCCAGTTTTAGATTTAGCTTATTTTTGGATTCATATTCTTAACATAAGTTGGCAAAACCGATATATTTAATAGATTTCTCACAAACATCTAGTCATTATGAGCTGCTTACATGGCCAAATGACACATGAAAAATAAGGGCCACCTTCTTAGAAGGGAGCCGCTCACATGACCAAAATGACCCATGTGAAAACAAAGGAGAAAAGGAGACCACATGACAGAAAGATCATGAAAACACAAGCCAAATTAAAGTAGCTAGCTTTCCCAGCCTTTATTTCTAGAATTTTACCTTTAAGCTATCTCATTAATATAACTAGTTATCATCAAAAGAAGGAAGGTGGTCAGAAGATCATGTGGGCCCCACAAATCTTAACTTCACTAATCATGTGCTAGTAGCCTAGAATCCGTGACCTAAACCTAGTTTTCATCCAAACCTTTCTAAACCCATGCAATGGACTTAAAGAAGACTGAAAGTTGTGGGACTATTTCGATCTTTATATAGGTCTAAAACTCTGGTCATTTAACGTCATGGGTGAAAACTAATGGTTTTTGGCCGTCTGTTTACTTTGTTCATTGTGACCCACTAGAACAGTGAGGCTGCCTTATTCTCTAACATATCATTTGTTGGACCAACCAAAAGGTAGTGGACACCATAATAAGATCAAAGTGTTATATAATTGTGTTTGTCAATGGAAGGCAGATTCGATTGCTTGGAGTTGGTTGTTTAGATCCACGGAATACAGGTCATTGTGTTTTGAGTCAGCCTACTTTTCTTTTGCTTGTTGCAATTGCTTTATTAATTAGATGATTGGTGTGGACGACATTGACCAGACATGACCTACGGTTTTGGTGGTTACCTAGGTCATGCATTTGGACTTTAGGCATGCTAACAAAAATCAGGCCATTCCAATTGCCAACACACAAATTTGAAAATCTTTGAGTGAATGTCAAGAAATATCTCATCCGCTGAATTTATGATCACAAAAGAGTCACTCCGTACTTTCCCTTCCACCGGAAATAATCAAGATTTAGTGGTTGCATGTGCGCGCCATTAAATTTTTTTTTTTTTTTTAAGTGAGTATTTTATTTTTATAGTAACATATTGAATTTTAAAAACTCTAACTTTAATACCATGTTAAATTAAAAATACAATTTTTAAAAAAATATAAAATTTAACAAACAATGGTTCTGAGCGGATGAGGTGGATCCTTGGCCTCACCCAACATCATACACGCCTAACCATGGCCCTAGCTTGGACTATATATCCACGCGGTACATCTGTTTTGCCTGATCAAATGAAGTAGATCCAAATCTCAGGTGGACCATCCCATAATTTTTTTATTTTTTATTTTTTGAAAAAGATGATTGATCATTAATATTAACTTTTCATGGGCAACCAAAGTATCCAACTGATATTTGTTTTTTTTTTTTTCCATATATGTGGGATGTCCGATAAACATTACTGTGGGCGTAGACAGTGTTGAATTGTGGACGGATTCAATCACTACTGTTTCCTATGGTGTAGTCAACCCGAGAATTGGATCTGCTTTATTTATTGTTCTTTTCCTAAAATGGGTGAGAAAAAACGGGTGGACAGATTGGTTATACGATACATACAAGGTGGGGGCCACGGACAGGGGACGGCACCTAATCCGCTGGCTCCCGTTTCTCACTTGCCAACGTGTCGCTTGTTGGGCATCCAAGCCCTGCAGAAAACGCAGGTGGACCCTACAATAAGATCACCTGGTGTAAAAACCAGGAAGGCTACATGCGTAGATTGAATCAGACAGCATGTGCGCCTGATTTAAACCGTTCATTCTTCCTCACAATGATCGGCCCACCTGATGAGTGCAGGCTTGAATATCCGACACGTGGATTCTCTTTTAAGCTGTGAGTAAAAGTGACCGAGGTTGGCCTGACTTATCATCTTGGCCCTGCCGCAACTCACGATCCACCGTATGTCACCCCCTACGGTGGCCCACATGGTGAGATGGTCCCATGATTTAAGCTGTCCATATTCTCCTTACTACCATAAATAAGTTATCAGCCCATAATCAAGTTTCAGGAATGATCCTAACCTTTGATTTTTGGAGTTGAATGCAAGCCATTGAAATGTTCTTTTCCTTGTTTGATCTAAGTCATGTCTAGATTCATCCATTCATCATGATTTTCTTATAGTGACCCACAAAATATAGATTTCACAACTTGGATGGTTCCGATCATGGGACCACTCGGTATGTGGGCCCTAGTTCGTCGCAACAGAAGCTAAATTAACTTCTATAAAACTGAAAACACGATATTACGCGACATACTAAGGTGTAGCCAGCAGGGCACCTAACTTTCGGCAGCCAAGGGTCATTTGCCAAGACTCCAGTGTCTGTTTCCCACCATTAAAAAAATAATAATAAAATAATAATAAATGATATTGACCCTTCAAAAGGGTTCAAATTGCATGCTTTTACATCAACCCATATCATCCATATCTCTGACCCAGCTGCTGAGTAATTGCACTGAGGAAACGATATTAACAATCATATTTTTCCTTGAAATTTGGACCACTAATTATTTTACTTTCTACCATTCATTTCATAACCACGAATAACTGGTTAGGATGTATTAATCAAAGGGCTTATTTGAAACGTTGGATTAGGTAAGATAAGATGGTATGAAATTACATTTTGTACTATACAAATTTCATCTACCATTTGAAAGTGATGAAAAGAATTAAATTAATTCAGAAATCATGATCATATCATTCCAACAGAATATATTACATGATTTTAGGTGAATTTTGAATTCCACTGTATTTGTGGGCCTTACATTGTTGTATGTGTTTTATCCAGGCCTCCATTCATATGCACCCTTTATACTTGATATTCTTAGTTGACATCATTGTAACTTTAGCCTGTTGATTATAATTCTATGGTCCATAAGTGCTGAGGAAGAATTTGATTCCAAACCTGATATTGGACCGTTAAAATACCCTGATATTTCTATACATATAATCACTTTAAGTAACGGTGTTGATTCCATCTAATACAATTTCATACCATTTAATCATACAAACCAAGCACGCCAGAGTGACTTAGGATATATGCACCTTCTATATCCATTGGGGTGGCCCTGATTTGATTCAACTGGTTTGTGATCAGTGATAAGAAAGTATACCAAAATAAGCTATAAAAATAAGTGGACGGCGCGGATATACGATGAACGCATTGAGGTGGGCCCTACGGTCGGGGTCTCACCCACTTCGCTGATTGCAGGGTCGCAGCAAAAACCAGGCTGGCCCACTCATCGGACAGCCTGTCACGCCTTATCTCACCTGACTTTTGTGCGGAAACGGATTGGCTACTCTCCCTGCCACCAGCCAATGGTTGATGGTCGGTGCTCCGCGGACCCACCGTGATGTATGTATTTCATCCATGCGGTCAAAATATTTTTCCAGCTCATTTTACGGTATCAGACAAAAAAATTAGGTATATACCAATCTCAAGTGGATCATATTATTGGAACAGTGTTGAATGAGCATGGACAATTTAAAACCCTTTGGAGGCTATAAAAGTTTTGGATCAGGATGATATGTGTTTTTTCTTTTCACTTGGACCTGTCTGACCTGATTAACAGATTGGATTTCAAATAAACAGTACATTGGGCTATAGGAGCATTTTAATGGTGGATATCCAATCAACATTGTTTCCTGTGGTGTGGTCCATCTGAGATTTATTTCCCTCTCATTTTTGGAATATATTGCTAAAATAATCTGTAAGAATGGATGGACGGAATGGATGAAAAACATATATCATAATGGGGCCCACAGAACACCGATCATCAGCCACCGTGCTGGTGGCCGGGGGAGTAGCCAATCAGTTGTTGTGGTCCGCCCGAAATAACATGATTTCTAGAAAGTTGAAATAACATCCTCACGCGTTTAATGCAGTAGTACTCACGTCAGCAGTAACCACGCAGTACTCACGTCAGCAATACTTACGTCAGCAGTAACCACGTGGCCCAATTACAATGCAAAGAGCAGAAAATTTAACCGCGCAGTACTCACATCAGTAGTAACGAGGTGCCCGAATTACAATGCAAAGCGCAGAAAATTTAACCGCGCAGTACTCACATCAGTGGTAAGCACATAGTCCGGTCACAACGCAAAGAACACGATCGTGGTCGGTGCTCTGTGGGCCCCATCATGGTGTATGTGTTTCATCCATTCCGTTCATCCATTATTACATATTATTTTAGGGCTTGATCCTGAAATGACCAGGATGTAAATATCATGTGACCACATCACAGGAAAACAACAGTGATTGAATATCCACCATTAAAATCTTCCTACGGCCCGTTGTATTGCTTATTTGACATCCAATCTGTTGATTAGGTCATATAGACCCAGATGAAGGTAAAAATAAATAAATATCAGTTTGATTCAAAATCTTTATGGCCGCAAAAAGTTTTTAATGGTTGATGTTCATTCAACACTGTTTCCTCTAATGTGTTCCACTTGAGATTTGGATATACCTCATTTTTAGTCTCATATCATAAAATGATTTAGAAACATAAATGGACGGCATGGATGAAGCACATACATTATGGTGGGGCCCACGGAGCACCGACCATCGGCCATTAGCTTGTGGCAGGGGAGTAGCCAATCCGTTTCCGAATAATACACGACACGTGGGTTCTCTACGACCGTGTATCCAAACACAAGCGTAAAAGCAACCGACATTGACTTGGACGTATTATTCCATGTCATCGAACAGTTGGTGGAGCAGATTAGGCGAGACCCCGGACTCACAAAACAAGGTGCGGCCCTTACAGCGGGCCCACTTTGTTGTATGTATTCTGTATTTCTGCCGTCCATCCGTTTTTTCACGTCATTTTACTATACCATCCCAATAACGAAGGAAATCCAATAATCAGGTGGGAATACCATAGGAAATAATAGTGATTGACTACTAATGGGCCACAGAAGTTTTGGATCAAGCTTATATTTCTTTGTTCCCTTCAACTAGGATTATTTGACCTTAACAATAGATTAGATGGAAAATAAAAACTAAATAAACATTCAGGTGCACCTAAGAAGCTTTTAATGGTAGATAGTTCAATCACCACTGTTTCCTATTGTATTGTCCACCTGATAATTATATATTCTTCGTTTTGTGTATAATACCCTAAAATTATACGGAGAAACAGATGGACGCCGTGGATACAGAATACATACATCAAGGTGGGCCCCACGATAAGGGCCGCACCGTCTTGTGTCGGCCCTGATTCTCACCAAATCCGCTCACACGGTTCGCTCGGGAAGCGGATTGGCTGGTGTACCACACACCAGCTGTATAGCTGCTGTAGGACGAGCACTGACGCTCCTCGAGCTCCGAGTTGTACGAACGGTTTAAAGGAGATCAAAGTTACATGGGCCCTACCGTTATGTATTTATTATATCTACACCGTTTATACATTTTTAGAGATCATTTTAGAGCATTAGCCAAAAAATGAATCATATCCTAAGGTTATTTAGACCACACTACAAACAGCAGCAGAGATAAACAATTCATATGGCCCACCATGCCGTTTATTTTCCATCCAATCTGTTCATAAGGTCACAAAGAGCTGAATGAAGAGGAAAAATAAATTTCATATTGATCCAAAACTTCTATGATCCCAAAAAGGGTTTCAACGGTAGACGTTCAATCTCCCACTGCTTTTTTCACTGTGGTCCACTTGATAGTTAGATCTGTCTTATTTTTTCGTCTCAAGCTTTAATACAAGCTTGCCAAATGAATGACAGCTTGAATATAACACATACCTCGTGATCAAACCCACTGAACTTGCTGAAGTAAATACAGCAGCCATATAGCTGGTGTGACGTACACCAGCCAATCCGCTTCCGTTCATTTGGTCATCACCTGCACCAGGTACAACGAGGCCAGCCTTTTCGCAAGAGTTCATTTTGCCTCTACGGCAACTCCGGATCCACCGTATGTCGCAAACCATGGTGCCCTGAGATGCGCCGATGATTTGAACGGTCCATATTCTCCTCAGTGACATGAATAAGCTATGATCCCGTAATGAAGTTTCATCCATGATCTTTCCTAACCTTTGATTTTTAGATTTGAAAGCAAGCCATTGAAAATAGTTTTTCTTTGATCTAAATTCATCTACTAATAATAATCGTTAGAATCATCCATTATGCATGATTTTCTTATAGTGGCCCACATACCATAAATACCACAAATTGGATGGTTCCGATCATCAGACCACTAGTCATGTGGGCCCCAGTGGTTGGCGACACATAATGGATTTTGCATCGCAACAGAAGGAAAACGAACTCCTTCCACAATGCCAGGCGAACGACATCGTGGATGCATCCGGATCGTTTTCTGTGGTATGGTCCACCTGAGATTTGGATCTGCTTATTTTTTGGAAAAAAAACCCTAAAATGGGCTGATGAAACCGATGGACGGCTTGGATATATAACATATCATCAATTTGGGACCACGGTAAGGGTAACACCGACTAAGGTGTGACCCGGTTAACACCTAATCCCTTCCCGCGTCGCACGGAGTCCTGATCGCGACATCTGAAGGGGCACGGAAATTTCGCTAACCTCGCAGACCTCCAATGTTAGTTTTCCACCGTTTAAAACATTATAGTTAGTGACTCTTCAAACGTTCACACGGCGTACTTGTAGTTGTATATCAATCCACACCATCCATGTCTTTGGCCCAGCTGTGAATGGAGCAGAACTGGAAAAATTGCACTTAGAAACAGTATTAACCATCTATTTTTGTCCCTTAAATTTGGACAATTAACTAACTATTTTACTTTCTACCATTCTTTTGATAGCCACGAATAGTCGGTTAGGATTAATTTATCAAAGTGAATTAGATACGTGCACCTTACATAATGGGCCCCTGATTTGATTTGGATGCTCTAGATGGCTGTCCGTCAGTGCCACATGTGAGAAGATGAGCTGTCATCATT
Organism: Magnolia sinica; assembly: GCF_029962835.1. NCBI lineage: Eukaryota > Viridiplantae > Streptophyta > Magnoliopsida > Magnoliales > Magnoliaceae > Magnolia > Magnolia sinica. The sequence continues at coordinate 7,453,329 of NC_080584.1, read as the reverse complement.
TTTTGACGGTGCAAAACTAACGTCTGCTTTTTTGCACACACTCAGGCCGCGGTGGGCTTTCACCACCTAAGGATAATCGAACCTTTGACCGGGGGTTGAAATTCCTGAGGTGGTATCTCGGGAGTTTCACCTCAGGAATTTCAACGCCCGGTCAAGGGTTTGATTATCCATAGGTGGTGAAAGCCCACTACGGCGTGAGTGTGTGGAGGTGTGTGTGCGCGTAAATTTTTTTTTTTAAATAAAAGAATAAAAAAATATTTTCCATATAGATTAGGAAAATGGTGACACTAGCGGGTTGACGATGTTAGGTGGGCCACACCATAATGTACGTGCTTGATCCATGTTGTTAATCCAATTTTCAGGATTATTGTAGAGTATGATCCAAAAATTAAAGAAGATCCAAATCTCTTGTAAACTATATCACAAGAAATAGTAGAGGTTGAATGCCCACCGTTAAAAACTTGTTGGGAGCTGCAAAAGTTTTAAATGAAGCTAGCATTTGTGTTTTCCTTTCATCTAAGCCTGTGTGACCTAATCTACAGATTGGATGGCAAATAAATATTACATTAGGCCTAGAAAAATTTTAATAGTGTGCGTTTTATCATCATTGTTTTCCTATGGTGTGGTCCACATGAGATTTGGATGTGTTTCAAATTTTGATTCATGCCTAAAATGATATGAAAAAAATAGATAGCTAGCTTAGATGAAACACGTATATCAAGGCCCATGGAGCACTATCCTAGTTACTAGCGAAGGTAGTGATCGTTGCTGTATGTGCTCCACCATGATATATGTATTTCATCCATGCCATCCATCAATTTTTCTAGATGATTTTTTGAATTCATGATGTATGTGTTTCATCCATGCCATCCATCAATTTTTCTAGATACTTCTATGAATTGAGCCTAAAAACGAGGTAGATTTAAATTTCAAGTGGACCACATGATAGATTGATGTAGAGCGGGTCGCAGACAGTTTCATGGCCAAGATGGATCAGAAAAGGCCCGGTTGATGACAGAAGTGATCCGGACCATCGGACTTTAGATCGAGCGTATCTCACAATCCGGAATGAGTTATCTGACGTAAAATATATGATTTTGGGGTAGAACGAGCTACTTTAGCCAACCAACCCTGCTACGCCGGGTTACGCAGCCCAAAATTGTGAAAAACTCCTGGATCAACGGTCGTTTCCCTGTTTTAATTTCATTTTTACTATAAATAGTAAGTTTTAGTTTGATTATAACTCTTCATCCGTCGGGCTTTAGGAGTTGCGCCCAACGTGAAAAGAGCTTAGAATAATTAGGAGAACGGCTTGGTGAAGCCAAATAGGACACTTACTATTTTTGGCCGAAAACCTTGGGCACTAGTAGACATCACGACCGTCTATAAATAGTAAGTCGCGAATTTTAGGAGTTTTAGTTGTAGTTTGATTCTGATATCTTTCACATTGCTTGGTACCCCTATTTAAAAGGTTGTGAACACGTTTTTATTCATTGATTACTTAAATTCAAATTATTAGAATTTATTTTTATTTTCGGCTTTCTTTCCTCGTGGATTCGAGAAGTCTCTGTGAGGAGTCGAGGGAAGTTTCATGGATTCGGAATAGTTATCCTCTTGAGGAAGACGGTGCTCGACCTCACGTCCTCCCCTGTGTCAGTTTGGTATCAGAGCGAGGTTTCTCCTCGGATCGATGGCTTCTAACGACAGGTCGGGCAACAGTTCCATGGGCGGTGCTCCAGGAAATTTACGTTTAACGGCGATAGCTTTCGAAGTAGCGCAACGAGAGAAACAGCAAGCTATGCAAGGGCTGCAAGCTTCCATCAACCGCATAGCGGATCTCTTGGCGAAAAACCTAAGGCAACTCTGTGTTCCTGGTGGTAATCCTCCACCACTAATTGCTGAAACTCGTAATCGCCCTAATCGCAGGATAGTACCGGCAGTGCATCTAAGGGTCATTCTTGAGGAAGGGGGCTCTAGTGAGGAGAAAATCGACGACATAATCTTCCAATACTCCAGATATGGCGGCAATCGAGTAGATCAAACGGATCGAGAATTCAAGATGCGGGTTGATATTCCTAGCTTCAATGGCCAACTACACATTGATGATTTTCTCCATTGACTTTCTGAAGTTGAGCGATTTTTCGACTATATGGACATCCCTGAAGTAAAGAAGGTTAAGCTTGTAGCCTATAAGTTGAAAGGATGAGCTTCAGCTTGGTGGGAACAACTGCAACTCGCACGAACCAGGCAGACGAAAACACCAATACGCACCTGACAGCGGATGAAGCAGCTACTACGTGCCTAATTCCTCCCTAGCGATTACGATTAGATATTATTCTAATAATACCAAAATTGTCAACAAGATAGTCGGTCGATGAGAGAATACACAGAAGAATTTTACCGCCTGGCGGCGCGTAACGATTTGGTCGAGACTGAATCGCAGCAAGTCGCCCGATTCAACAGTGGATTGCGTATGGCTATCCAGGATTGGGTCCAGATGTAGTTCGTCTGGATGATAAATGATGCAATCAAATTGACTACTCGAACAGAAGCGCAACTTGAACGTCCTAACACACGGACCTATCCTACTGCAAGGATCCCTGTGGCTGGTCCGCCCCAGGGAACTGCATAACCCAAGGGGAAGGAACCCGTATGAGCACGCACTCAACCTCCTACGTTTGAGAATTGAGATTAGGGAAGTGGGCAAGTTAGACCCCAAAGGGGAGTATCGACTGTTGCTGGTCTAAGTAGAATCTTGAACCACTATGCTCGGCCAAGGCCCGATAACTGCTATCGTTGTGGCCAACTGGGCCACCTATCAAATACTTGTCCCCAGCGAAAAGTGGTAGGCCTCGCCATCAATGATGGTAGTGCTAATAACACTTATGAATATCCAGATATTGAAGAACAGGAGCATACCATTGAGGACGAGGTAGATGATTCAGGTTGGGTTCAGCAAAATCACGGCGAGTCGCTCGTCGTAAGGCGACTATTATATGTGCCAAGAAAAGAAGTGCATCCACAGCCGCATAACATCTTCCACACTAGGTGTACGGTGAATCGAAAGGTTTGTGACGTGATCATTGATAGCGGGAGCAGTGAGAACATCGTCTCCAAGGTCATGGTAGAAAAATTGTAATTGAAAACGGAGCGTCATCCCTCTCCATATACAATCGGTTGGATCAAGAAGGTCAGCGAAACAAAGGTAATTGAATGGTGCACCATATCCTTTTCAATTGACAAACATTATAAGGATGAAGTAGTATGCGATGTGGTTGACATGGAAGCATGTCACATACTACTTGGTCGGCCCTAGCAATCTGACCGTGACGCCACTCATAAAGGGCGAGATAACATATATATCTTTGTTAAGGACGGCCGGAAGACCATATTGGCCCCTATGGATCCAGAGGTACTACCTGAAACTTCTAAAGTGGAGGGTCATTTTCTCTTAACCATACGAGATTTCGTGAAAGAATCCAAAGAAACAGGACAGACTTATGCATTAATTGTAAAAGGAAAAGAACCTGATCCTACCATTATCCCTAAAAGACTAAGGCCCCTGCTACATGAATTCAAAGAAATCTGACCTGATGACCTTCCCGATGGGTTACCCCCCATGCGGGATATCTAACACCATATCGACTTTGTTCCTGGGTCCAGTTTACCTAATCGTCCTCATTATCAAATGAGTCCGAATGAGTGTGAGATTCTGCAGGGACAAGTAGAGGAGTTGATCCGTGAGGGTCTTATTCGAGAAAGCATGAGTCCATGTGCTGTATCAGCTCTATTAACTCCAAAGAAAGATGTGAGTTGGCGCATGTGTGTCGACAACTAAGTCATCTACAAAATCACCTTCAAATACAGGTTTCCTATACCACGGTTGGACGATATGTTGGACATGCTAGAGGGTGCAAAAATATTCTCTAAATTGGACCTAAGGAGCGGCTACCATCAGATTCGAATATGGCCGGGTGATGAGTGGAAAATGACCTTTGAGACCAAGGAAGGATTATACGAATAGATGGTCATGCCCTTTGGTCTTTCGAATGCGCCTAGCACATTTATGAGATTGATGAACGAAGTTCTGAAACCTTTCATTGGGCGGTTCGTTGTGGTTTATTTCGATGATATTTTGATATATAGTCATGACGAAACCACCCGTATGGAACACCTCAAGAAGGTATTTCAAGTGCTCACTAAAAATAAACTGTAGCTTAATTTTAAAAAGTACAGCTTTATGACTGATAGCCTATTGTTTCTGGGTTTTGTCGTAACATCCACGGGCATTCGGGTGGATGAGGAAAATGTGAAGGCAATCAGAGAATAACCGGTTCCCACAAATATTCACGAAGTGCGAAGTTTTCATGTACTGGCAACATTCTATCGTCGATTCGTAAAAAATTTCGGTACCATTGTGTCACCAATCAGAGATTGCATGAAGAAAGGGCAGTTTCAGTAGACTGACGAAGCCGGCAGGAGCTTTGCTGAAATCAAGCACAGATTATCCACGACCCCAGTTCTTGTACTTTCCAACTTTGACAAACTATTTGAAGTTAAATGTCATGCCTCATATGTCAGAATTTAAAGAGTTTTGTCTCAAGAAGGTAGGTCGGTAGCCTTCTACAGTGAGAAACTTAGCGATGCACGCAAGAAGTGGTCTACATATGAGATCGAGTTATACGCGGTGGTCTAGGGCACTACGACACTGGTGACATTATTTGATTAAAAGGGAATTCATACTTTACACAGACGATCAAGCTCTTAAATTCATTAATAGTCAAGCTAACATTAACCGTGTGCATGCTAGATGGATCTCATTTTTGCAACAATTCAAGTTTGTACTAAAACACAAATCAAGGCAACAGAACAAAGTAGCTGATGCACTGAGTCGCCGTGCAACTTTGTTAGTCACTATGAGCAATGAGGTTGTCGGGTTCTAGCGCCTCAAAGACATATATGTCGATGACAACGACTTCAAGGATGCATGGGTTAGATGTCAAGAAGGTCACCCCGGCGACTTACATATGCAAGACGGGTTCCTTTTCAAGGGAAATCGACTGTGCATCCCGAACAGTTCGTTAAGGGAACAGATAATCCAAGAGCTACATGGAGGTGGCCTCAGTGGACACCTTAGGTGAGACAAGACGCGAGCTCTTGTGGAAGAACGGTATTACTGGCCGCAATTGGTACGTGATGTGGGAAAGACAGTCTAACGTTGTTATATTTGTCAGACCTCCAAGGGGCAATCTCATAATATGGGCCTTTATACCCCGTTACCCGTGCCTGATGGCCCTTGGGAGGATTTATCTATAGACTTCGTGCTTGGTCTCCCATGAACACAACGCAGCATGGATTCGGTGTTCGTGGTAGTAGATCGTTTCTCCAAGATGGTGCACTTTATTTCATGCAAGAAGACTCTCGATGCAACACACGTGACGAATCTATTCTTCAGAGAAATTGTGCGGTTACACGGGGTTCCCAAGACTATTACTTCTAACCATGACACGAAGTTCGTAAGCCACTTTTGGTGGACTTTATGGACTCGATTCGATACACGACTTCAGTTCAGCAACGCCTACCATCCATAGACTGACGGTCAAACTGAGGTTATGAATCGCACGTTGGAAAACTTCCTTCGATGTATTTCTGGAGATATACTGAAGCAGTGGAATTTGGCCTTATCTCAAGCAAAGTTTGCATTCAACAACATGGTGAACTGCTCGACAGGAAAATCCTCGTTCCAGGTTATTTATGGACGAGTACCTTACCACACACTAGACTTAGTCCCTCTTTCCAAGCTCCCAGGCATGAGCATTACAGCAGAACATATGGCTGACAAGATCATGGGCATTCATGCGAAGGTACAAACCAAGCTACATGCCTTGAATGAAAAGTAAAAGGAGCAAGCGGACAAGCATCGGCAACAAAAAGTGTTCGAGGTGGGCGATCAAGTAACGGTCCATCTGCGCAAAGAACAATTTCCGACCGGAACGTATAACAAGTTGAGGAATAAAAAGATTGGACCGGTACCAATCATCTAAAAGATCAATGACAACGCTTATGTTGTTGATCTTCCAAATGACATGGCGATCTCAAGGACTTTCAACGTCGCAGACCTGACCGAGTATCATGAACTAGCATAGGATGAGAACTCGAGGACGAGTTCTTTTGAAGTGGAGGGGACTGATGTAGAGCGGGTCGCGGATAGTTTCATGGCCAAGATGGATCAGAAAAGGCCCAGTCGACGACAGAAGCGATCTGGACCATCGGACTTTAGATCGGGCGTATCTCACAATCCGGAATGAGTTATCTGACGTAATGATTTTGGGGTAGAACGAGCTACTTTAGCCAACCAACCCCATTACACCAGGTTACGCAGCCTGAAATTGCAAAAAAACCCCTGGATCGACGGTTATATCCCTGTTTTAATTTCATTTTTACTATAAATAGTAAGTTTTAGTTTGATTATAACTCTTCATCCGTCAGGCTTTAGGAGTTGCGCCCAATGTGAAAAGAGCTTAGAATAATTAGAAGAACGGTTTGGTGAAGCCAAATAGGACACTTACTATTTTTGGCCGAAAACCTTGCGCACTAGTAGACATCACGACCATCTATAAATAGTAAGTTTACTATTTATAGTAAGTCGCAAATTCTAGGAGTTTTAGTTGTAATTTGATTCTGATTTCTTTCCCATTACTTGGTACCCCTTTTTAAAGGGTTGTGAACTCGTTTTTATTCATTGATTAATCAAATTCGAATTATTAGAATTTATTTCTATTTTCGGTTTTCTTTCCTCATGGATTCGAGAAGTCTCTGTGAGGAGTCCAGAGAAGTTCCGTGAATTCGGAATAGTTATCCTCTTGAGAAAGACGGTGCTCGACCTCATGTCCTCCCCTGCGTCAGTTTGGTATCAGAGCGAGGTTTCTCCTCGGATCGATGACTTCTAACGACGGGTCGGGCAACAATCCCATGGGTGGTGCTCCAGGGAATTTATCTTTAACGGCGGAGGCTTTTGAAGTAGCGCAATGAGAGAATCAGCAAGCTATGCAAGGGCTGCAGGCTTCCATCGACTACATAGCGGATCTTTTGGCGGAAAACCTAAGGCAACTCGTGTTCCTAGTGGTAATCCTCCACCGCTAATTGCTAAAACTCGGAATCGCCCTGATCGCAGGATAGTATCGGTAGTGCATCTAAGGGTCATTCCTGAGGAAGGGGGCTCCAGTGAGGAGAAAATCGATGACATAATCTTCCAACACCCCAGACATGGTGGCGATCGAGTAGATGGAACAGATCGAGAATTCAATATGCGGGTTGATATTCCTAGCTTCAATAACCAACTACACATTGAGAATTTTCTCGATTAACTTTCTGAAGTTGAGTGATTTTTTGACTATATGGACATCCCTGAAGAAAAGAAAGTCAAGCTTGTAGCATACAAGTTGAAAGGAGGAGCTTCAGCTTGGTGAGAACAACTGCAACTCACACGAACCAAGCAGACGAAAGCACCAATCCGCACCTGGCAGCGGATGAAGCAGCTACTACATGTCTGATTTTTTCCTAGCGATTACGATCAGGTATTATTCCAACAATACCAAAATTGTCGACAAGGTAGTCGGTCAGTGAGAGAATACGCAGAAGAATTTTATCACCTGGCGGCGTGTAATGATTTGGTCAAGACTGAATCGCAGCAAGTCGCCCGATTCAATGGTGGATTGCGTATGCCTAACCAAGATCGGGTCCAGATGCAGTCTGTCTGAACGATGAATGATGCGATCAAGTACTTAGCTACTCGGGCAGAAGCGCAACTTGAACGTCCTAACACAGGGACTTATCCTACTATAAGGATCCCTTTGGCAGGTCCGTCTTAGGAAACTGCACAACCCAAGGGGAAGGAGCCCGTAGGAGCACGCACTCAACCTCCTACGTTTGAGAATCGAGATCAGGGAAGTGGGCAAGTTAGACCTCAAATGGGCGTATCGACTACTGCTGGTCCAAGTAGAATCCTGAACCCCTATGCTCGGCCAAGGCCCGATAACTACTATCGTTGTGGCCAACCGGACCACCTATCAAATACTTGTCCCCAGTGAAAAGTGGCAAACCTCGCCATCAGTGATGATAGTGCTAATAACGCTTATAAGTATCCAGATATTGAAGAACAAGAGCATACCACTGAAGACGAGGCAAATGATTCAGGTTGGGTTCAGTAAGATCACGACGAGTCGCTCGTCGTGAGGCGACTATTATATGTGCCAAGAAAAGAAGTGCATTCACAGCGGCATAACATCTTCCGTACTAGGTGTACGGTGAATTGAAAGGTTTGTAACGTGATCATTGACAGCGGGAGTAGTGAGAATATCGTCTCCAAGGTCATGGTAGAAAAATTGTAATTGAAAACGGAGCGTCATCCCTCTCCATATACAATCGGTTGGATCAAGAAGGTCAGCGAAACAAAAGTAACTGAACGATGCACCATATTCTTTTCAATTGGCAAATATTATAAGGATGAAGTAGCATGCGATGTGGATGACATTGAAGTATGTCACATATTACTTGGTCGGCCCTGACAATCTGACCGTGATGCCACTCATAAAGGGAGAGATAACATTTATATCTTCGTGAAGAACGGACGGAAGACCATATTGGCCCCTATGGATCCAGAGGGACCACCTAAAACTTTTAAAGTGGATAGCCGTTTTCTCTTAACCATACGGGACTTCGTGGAAGAATCCAAAAAAACAAGATAGACTTATGCATTAATTGTAAAAGGGGAAGAACTCGAGCCTACCATCATTCCTGAAAGACTAAGGCCCCTACTACATGAATTCAAAGAAATCTGGCCTGATGACCTTCCCGATGGGTTAACCCCCATACGGGATATCTAACACCATATCGACTTTTTACCTGGGTCTAGTTTACCTAATTGTCCTCATTATCGAATGAGTGCGAGATTCTGTAGGGACAAGTAGAGGAGTTGATCCGTAAGGGTCTTATTCGAGAAAGCATGAGTTCATGTATTGTACCAGCTCTATTAACTCCAAAGAAAGATAGGAGTTGACGCATGTGTGTCGACAGCCGAGCCATCAACAAAATCACCATAAAATACAAGTTTCCTATACCACGGTTAGATGATATGCTGGACATGCTAGAGGGTGTAAAAATATTCTCTAAATTGGACCTAAGGAGCGGCTACCATCAGGTTCGAATACGGCCGGGTGATGAGTGGAAAATGACCTTTAAGACCAAGGAAGAATTATACGAATGGATGGTCATGCCCTTTGGTCTTTCGAATGCGCCTATCACATTTATGAGATTGATGAACCAAGTTTTGAAACCTTTCATTGGGCGGTTCGTTGTGGTTTATTTCGATGATATTTTGATATATAGTCAAGACGAAACCACCCATATAGAACACCTCAAGAAGGTCCTTCAAGTACTCACTAAAAATAAACTATATCTTAATTTTAAAAAGTGCAGCTTCATGATGATAGCCTATTGTTTCTGGATTTTGTCGTAACATCCACGGGCATTCGGGTGGATGAGGAAAAGGTGAAGGTAATCAGAAAATGGCCGGTTCCCACAAACATTCACGAAGTGCGAAGTTTTCATGGACTGGCAACATTCTATCGTCGATTCATGAAAAATTTCAGTACCATTGTGTCACCAATCACAGATTGCATGAAAAAAAGGCAGTTTCGGTGGACTGACGAAGCCGACAGGAGCTTTGCTGAAATCAAGAGCAGATTATCCACGACCCTAGTTCTTGTACTTCTCAACTTCAACAAACTATTTGAAGTCGAATGTGATGCCTCATATGTCGGAATTGGGGGAGTTTTGTCTCAAGAAGGTAGGCCCGTAACCTTCTACAGTGAGAAACTTAGCGATGCATGGAAGAAGTGGTTTACATATTAGATCGAGTTGTATGCGGTGGTCCAGGCACTGTGACACTAGCGACATTATTTGATTCAAAGGGAATTCATATTTTATACGGACCATCAAGCTCTCAAATTCATTAATAGTCAAGCTAACATTAACCGTGTGCATGCTAGATGGATTCATTTTTGCAAGAATTCACGTTCGTACTAAAACACAAGTCAGGGCAACAGAACAAAGTAGCTGATGCACTGAGTCGTCGTGTAACTTTGTTAGTCACTATGATGAATGAGGTTGTCAGGTTCCAGCGCCTCAAAGACATATACGCCGATGACGACGACTTCAAGGACGCATGGGTTAGATGCCAAGAAGGTCACCCCGGCAACTTACATATGTAAGACGAGTTCCTTTTCAAGGGAAATCGACTATGTATCCCGAACAGTTCATTAAGGGAACAGATAATCCAAGAGCTACGTGGAGGTAACTTCAGTGGACACCTTGGGCGAGACAAGACGCGAGCTCTTATGAAAGAACGATATTACTAGCCGCAATTGGTACGTGATGTGGGAAAGACACTCCAACGTTATTATATTTGTCAGACCTCTAAGCGGTAATCTTATAATACGGGCCTTTACACCCCGTTACCTGTGCCTGACGGCCCTTTAGAGGATTTATCTATAGACTTCGTGCTTGGTCTCCCATAAATACAACACGGTATGAATTCGGTGTTTATGGTAGTAGATCGTTTCTCCAAGATGGTGCACTTTATTCTATGCAAGAAGACTCTCGATGCAACGCACGTGGCGAATCTATTCTTCAAAGAAATTGTGCGGTTACACGGGGTTCCCAAGACTATTACTTCTGACCATGACACGAAGTTCATAAGCCACTTTTGGTGAACTTTGTGAACTCGATTCAATACACGACTTCAGTTCAGCAGCGCCTACCACCCACAGATTGACGGTCAAAGTGAGGTTGTGAATCGCACGTTTGGAAACCTCCTTCAATATATTTCTAGAGAAAAACAGAAGCAGTAAGATTTGGCCTTGTCTCAAGCGGAGTTTGCACTCAACAACATGGTGAACCACTCGATAGGGAAATTTCCGTTCCAGGTTATTTATGGACGAGTACCTCGCCACACACTAGACTTGGTCCCTCTGCCTAAGCTCCCAAGCATGAGCATTGTAGCAGAACATATGGCTGACAAGATCATGGGCATTCATACGGAGGTACAAACCAAGCTACATGCCTCGAATGAAAAGTACAAGGAGCAAGCAAACAAGCATCGGCGATAAAAAATGTTCGAGGTGGGCGACCAAGTAACGGTCCATCTGCGCAAAGAACGATTTCCAACCGAAACGTACAACAAGCTGAGGAATAAAAAGATTGGACTGGTACTAATCATCCAAAAGATTAATGACAACGCTTATGTTGTTGATCTTCCAGATGACATGGCGATCTCAAGGACTATCAACGTCGCGGACCTGACCGAGTATCATGAACTAGCGCAGGATGAGAACTCGAGGACGAGTTCTTTTGAAGTGGAGGGGACTGATGTAAAGTGGGTCGCGGACAGTTTCATGACCAAGATGGATCAAAAAAGGCCCGGTCGATGACAGAAGTGATCCGGACTGTCGGACTTTAGATCGGGCGTATCTCACAATTCAGAATGAGTTATCTGATGTAAAATATATGATTTTGGGGTAAAACAAGCTACTTTAGTCAACCAACCCCGCTACACCAAGTTACACAGCTCGGAATTGCGAAAAACCCCTGGATCGACGGTTGTTTCCCTGTTTTAATTTCATTTTTACTATAAATAGTAAGTTTTAGTTTGATTATAACTCTTCATCCGTCAGGCTTTAGGAGTTGCGCCCAATGTGAAAAGAGCTTAGAATAATTAGAAGAACGGTTTGGTGAAGCCAAATAGGACACTTACTATTTTTGGCTGAAAACCTTGCGCACTAGTAGACATCACGACCGTCTATAAATAGTAAGTTTACTATTTATAGGAAGTCGCGAATTCTAGGAGTTTTAGTTGTAGTTTGATTCTAATTTCTTTCCCATTGCTTGGTACCCCTATTTAAAGGGTTGTGAACTCGTTTTTATTCATTGATTAATCAAATTCGAATTATTAGAATTTATTTCTATTTCCGGCTTTCTTTCCTCGTGGATTCGAGAAGTCTTTGTGAGGAGTCCAGAGAAGTTTCGTGGATTTGGAATAGTTATCCTCTTGAGGAAGACAGTGCTTGACCTCACGTCCTCCCCTGCGTCATAGATAAAAGTGTTGGTTGAAGTCTACCATTAAAATTTTCTTGGGAGTCACAAAAGTTCTGGATCAAGTTAATATTTGTTTTTTCTCTCCATCCAAGTCTGTATGACTAATCAACTGGTTGGATGTCAAATAAACATTACATTGGGGACTAAGAGGTTTTTAACCATGGAGTTGATAATCTAATTGTTTTGAGGTATCATTAGTGGGCTATGTGCTCAATAAGTTTGTAGCCTAGTGACACATGTTACACATGCAACTCTTGTAAGGATTTTAGATATGATCTAAGCTTTTACCTTTGGTTTCAAATCACCTCAAATTTATGGTGCCAAACATATAAGGGGATTTGAAAGCTCATCAAATTCACGGTGCCAAACACCCTTAAGGATTCGAGATAGGAAAGTAGACCTAGATTGCATAGGCTATTTACTATGTCGTGATGTACACGTTAAAAAGCATGTGAATTTCAATTTTTAACATCTATTAATAAGCTTTTAACCGTGGGCATTCAATTCATAACGTGGCCATTGGGAAGTTTTCAATAGTAAGAGTTCAATTCCCAATGTTTCGTATGGTATAGTCTACTTAGCTTTGGATTCGCTTCGTGGATTACAGACAAGGATAGTAGATTTTCGATATCTTGGATTTCGAAAATTCTAAAAAAATTTCACCGTAATTAACTTATTTAAGGCTAGGATCAAAAGGCATTAACTGGGAGAGTTGAAACTAAGGGTCTAAAGCGCACTTTAGCTTCTAATGGCGATAACTTTGCCACCAATTATCTGCTGATTGCTTTCTACGAGTTCTACATTCAGGCTAATAAGTAGCCTTCAATCAAAATTTGCCATTTTTAGCAAGTTCCAATTGTGGATATCAATGATGGCCACAGCTGCAGTGGATCCTGTTATGCATGAAAATGATCTCAAACATCGATCAGATGGACCACTTCCAACGAGCAATTATACAAGATTTGGGCCGTTCATCAAACAAACCCTGGCACCATTGACCGTCGTGATGTATGTGTTTAATCCACACCGTCCATCCATTTTACCAGCTCATTTTACCACAAGAACAAAAAATTGAAGCATATCCACCACAAGAAACAAGAAATATTAGAAATTGAATTCATACCATTGAAAAATTCATGGGGTCACGAAAGTTTTGGATCAAGCTGATATTTCTGTTTTCCCTTCATCAATGTCTATGTAAACCATATTAACAGGTTGGATGGCAAATAAACATTACGTGGCCCTAAGAAGTTTCCAACGGATGACATTCAAGATCGCCACTGTTTCCAGTGGCTTGGTTCACTTGAACTTTGAGTGTGCTGGAAAAAATGGATGGATGGCCTGGATAAAACACATACATCTTAGAGAGGTCCACACAACTTTGACGCCAGCTAGGTGGCCAGTGTTGGAGTCACTAGTCAGGAATAGAACTGGGCATCGGACCGAGTCGAATCGGATTAGGCCCAACTCGACCAGGTTCAAGTTCTGCATGACCTGACCCGAACTCGGACAGATCCGGGACCAAGTTCGGGTCCTCTGACCCAATTCGATCATAAACCCTGCTGACCTGGACTGATCCAAGTCCGATTCGGTCAGGAACCAAGTCGGATCGGATTGGCCCAGGTTCGGATGGGTTTTTTTTTCTTCACTTTCACACGGATGACTTGATTTCTAGGCTCTATTGGCCAGTGTTCTATAAGGTGAAAAAGGTAGATGTTGCCTGGAACTTTTGTCTGATTAATCTCTCCCTCTCAGGTGTTGATATGCTCATGAAGGCGGCGGGAAAAGATTGCATGTCATTACTCGGTATCCTTTCTGCTCTGAGTCTGAGTCTCATTGGCCCCAGCATCACAGATTTTTGTCTCCAAGCCAAATTTCTTCATATTTTCTAGGGGCCTAATTTCGGAGCTTGGTAAATATTTGGGTGGAAAATACTGTATAAGAAAATGACGTTTTCCCTAATTGGTAGTTCACTTTCTACCAGAACATTTTCAAAGGATGTATTTTCAAAATCCCTCCTTTTTTGTCTCCAAATGCTTACTTGGAAAATAACTTCCAAAGAAAATGTAACCATTCCCGATTATTTTCCACTCTCCCAAACTTGTTTTTATCTCCAATGCTTTCTTGGAAAACAACTTCTAAAGAAGACGTCATTCTCTCCTTTTATTTTCCAAGCCCCCAAACAAGCCCTAAAGAAAATTGAAAGTACCACTTGGAGCTTTTTCCTTACCATCAGTCCCAGGGATCATTTTGGTGTTTTGATATTACTACATGCACACCTACACACTGGGGCATGTGTGCCAATTCATAGTTGTTCATCACCCAGTTATAAAAATAGACCAGTCATTCATCAGCTGGGTCACATCTGTTGTTGAGTGTGGATGACTGGCCATTTTTTTAACTGCCCATTTTCGGGTGGTGTTAGCCAAACCTTGTACACAGGAAATGGAATCTTTAATTTTCTGTTCTAGATAAATACCATGCCTGGGTGAATGCCGATTTCTTGATGGAGAAGTTCCTGGTGGGCATTCTAGATGATAGCCGATGAAGGACAGCCACAGATCATGAACATCACTAGTCTAGATCTTGGAATCTTCGGGTGGGATAGTGATGGACGGCGGGGACAGTGACGGACGGCGGGCGCTGGAGAAGAAGAGGAGGAAGAAGATCTGGAGACTGTTCGATAGGGTAACTTGGTAAGAATGAAAAGAGGCGCGCTCGTTTCTTCTGCCGGTAGGGTAACTTGGTAAGAAAGAAAATAGGGGTGGGGTTAGGGTAAAAAATCAAAAAGACTATTTATAGTACCCGCCGGGTTGGGTCTGTTCGGTTCGGGTTGGATCCATTCGGTTTGGGTATTCGGGTCGGGTCAGTCCGGATAGACCTCTATCCGCACTCGACCCGAAAGATGAATGGATCTGGGTGGCCAGACTCGATCAGGCTGATCCAAGCCGTCGATTCTGTTCAGAACGGTACTGAGTCGGATCGGGTCCCAGATGCCTACCTCTAGGCAGGAAGAACCGGTCATGCAGATCAAAAATCGTGTGAGAGTAGAAAACACAGGTAGTCAAACCATATGGAAGGCCTGCCATAATGTTTAAATGTGAGGAGAGTGAAAATGAAAACACTGACCGTCCAATCATCTCAGAGCCCACCATGATGTTAATATGAAATCCAAACCCTTGATAAGGTCATTCTGACTTGGAAGGACCGGAAATAAAAATACCATCCTGATCCAAAACTTCTATGGTCACCCAATGTTTCCTATTGTGTGGTTCGCTTGAGTTTGTAATTCCTAATATTTATTGATTTTCTGTTATATTTTGAGATTATTTTTTCTTCTTCTTTGGGTTAGCTTTTTAGTACACACCCATGTCAGTACACACACTCCATGTTAGCCACCCCCCCTAGGGATAGATACCAAGACCTCAAAGTGTTGAAACGAGGTATCTCCACTCAGTCTGCCAGTTGAGCTATAGATCTGGGTGTTTTGAGATTCTGAAATTGATGGACTGGATTCTTAAGAACAGCACTAGTGGGCAAAGTTAATTCGCGTTTCATTTTCTTTAGGTTGTATATACATTACACAGCGGGTTATGAGAAATTTGGTGCAGCTGAGAGTGTGAACAGGGGCTTGAAAATCTAAATTTTGAATAGACCGGCCGACGTTCAGACTGAAATAGGTCAAAATCCGGGCCGAAACTTACCCACGGCTGGGCCCGCTAACAGCCTTGGGTTCTTCGCGAAAATCCGAACCATTTTCTCTTATCTCACGTTGGTACACCATGTCCTGCCGTCACCAATACTCTTCTGTGCGAAGGAAAGGAAAAGAAAAGAAAAGAAAAGAAAAAACACTCCCACAGCTGGGCCCGTTAATGGCCTTGGGTTCTTCGCGAAAATCTGGAGCATTTTCTCTTATGCTATATTCTCGCGTTGGTACAACATCTCTTACCGTCACCGATACTCTTCTCTGCGCGAAGGAAAGGAAAAAAAAAAAAAAGAAAAAACTTTCCCACAGCTGGGGCCGTTAACAGCCTTGGGTTGTTCGCGAATATCCGGAGCATTTTCTCTTATGCCATATTCTCGCGTTGGTCCTACCGTCAAAATCCGGAGCATTTTCTCTTATGCTATATTCTCGCGTTGGTACACCATCTCCTTCCGTCACCGATACTCTTCTCGCGTTGGTACACCGTAATGTTTATATGTAAGAAGAGTGAAAATGAAAACACTGACCGTCCAATCATCTCAGAGCCCACCATGATGTTAATATGAAATCCAAACCGTTGATAAGGTTATTCTGAATTGGATGGAGCGGAAATAAAAATACCACCCTGATCCAAAACTTCTATGGCCACCCAATGTTTCCTATTTTATGGTTGGCTTGAGCTTGTAATTCCTAATATTTATTGATTTTCTGTTATATTTTGAGATTCTAAAATTGATGGACGGAGTGGATTATTAAGAAAAGGACGAGTGGGCACAGTTAATTCGCGTTTCATTTTCTTTACGTTGTATACACATTACACAGCGGGTTATGAGAAATTTGGTGCAGGCAAAGGCGTGTTTGGGCGGTGGAATTAGAAGGTATTAGGTGGGATGGGATTCAAAAAATATAATTATTACCCATGGTAGAGATTGTCCTCTGTTGCCACGGGATGAGATTAATTTCATGCTTTGTTGGTACATTGAATGGATATACCCACCATCATTTGAAATTACTCAGAATAACACACATGTGTTATATCTAAACCGTTCATTTGTTTGGTAACCTCAATTTATGGTATGGGCCGAAAAATGAGGTAGATCCAAAACTTATGTGGCCCCAAAGAAGTTTTGAATGGTAAGTATTCAATCCCCATTGCCTTCTATGGTGGGGTCTACTTGAGCTTTAGATTTACCTTATTTTTTGGCCCATGCTCTAAAATAATTTCAAAAAATGGGTGGATGGTGTGGATATAGCCCACACATCATGGTGGGACCTACACAACTTGCTAACGTTGAGTGAAATTGGCCTGGGACCTAATGCAATTACATCTACAGCTTTTCCATTTTTTCCATACATGGAGTGGAACTGGCACTGATGCAATTCCATCCCACCTAATCCCTTCTAATCCCACCACTGCCCAAACACGCCCTAAGGGTGTGAATAGGGTGGGCGCGGGTTTGAAAATCTTAAATTTGAATAGCCCGGCCCGAAACAGATCAAAACCCGGGCCGAAACTTACCCAAGGTTGGGCCCGTTAACAGCGTTGGGTTCTTCGCGAAACTCGGGAGCATTTTCTCATATGTTATATTATCGCGTGGGCCCGTTACCATCTCCCACCGTCACCGATATTCTTATGAGAGAAGGAAAGGAAAATAAAAGAAAAACTATCCCAAACCTTCAGCAGTGGAGCAAACCTCTATAGTAACTTCCGTCGCCCTTGAGCCATCTCTCTCTCGCCCTCGACCCATCATACAGCTTCTGATTTTCACTGTAAGTGTCTCTCTCACAAAACCCATCTTTCTCTCTCATAAAACCCATCTCTCTCGCCCTCGAACTGTCGTCTGATTTTAACTTCAAGAGTCTCTCTCTCTCTCTCTCATTTTCTTCCTACCCAGCATCGCCTTCTCTCATTTTGTTATACTGCTTGCTTGTATAGAAAATCCCTCCTCCCATCGTCCTCTCTATCCAAGTTACGCCCTCTCCAACAAAAACAATGAGTGAGATCCTGGAGGACAATTCCATCAACGAGGCCACAGATAATGATGGCTTAGATGTGTCCTTGGAGATCAACCTTCAGCACGCTCCATCAGCAGGAGAAAACGAAGGATCAGCAAGTACAACGGAAGAAAAAATTAGGAAAGCCCGTAAGGACTCACGCAAAGCAGGGATAGCTACACTGGGACTTTCCAGCACTGCAATTGCCGAGTATTCAATTGGCAAGCATCCTGATGATCCACACCGCAAATTTCCATCGTTCATCTATCGCATGGCCATCTTTGGGACTTTCTTGTTTGGAATGGGGCTGTTTTTCTTCTCGTTTGTACTTCCAAAACATCCCAAGTCAGTCGGTCAGGCCGAGATGCTAACGTGGATTGCTTACGTTCTGCTATTTATTGCAAGCTGCCTCAAAGTCCTTGTCATGTCGTGTCTTGAATTCATCTCTGGGCTTCGCACAGGTAACCCACACCACAAATTTCCATCGTTCATCTATCCCATTTCCATTTATGGGGCTTTATCGTTTGGATTTGGGCTGTTTTTCTTCTCATTTCTACTTCCAAAACATCTCAAGGTAGTCGGTCAGGCCAAGAAGCTAATATGGGTAAATATTGCAATCTGCCTTAAAGTCATTGTTCAAGTCATGTCATGAATTCCATGTCTGGGATTCGCACATGGCGGATTTCTCGCTTTTATTTTTGCGTTGCTGACTTAATTACTCGGATTGTTTTGGGTGCATTTGTTATTGTTATTTTTGTGTTGGTATGTCAGTTACTCGGATGGTTTTGGGTGGATTTGTTATTGTTATTTTTGTGTTATTGTGTTAATTACTAGGATTATTTTGGGTGCATTTGTTATTGTTATTTTTGTGTTGGTGTGTTAATTACTCGGATGGTTTTGGGTGTGAAGAGTTGAACATGACAGGTAAATGTAATTATATTTATTACAAATATTTGTACATAACAAAGGTATGTTTTACAACACTCACAAACTATCACTCTTGAATGACAACTTTCACACACAAGGAAAAACTCTTTTAAAGTCTTAATACTTGGACACCTTGCTTTCACTATTGAACTTACTCTTTTTTTTTTTGTTTATATGTTTATAATGAGACTCTTTATATATTTATAGATGGCTATGGAAGATTCTATAATCATCACAACTCTAAAGAGTTCTAGAAACTTCCAAATATCGTATAAAGTTCTATTATATTTCAGAACATTTTAAGAGAATCCGGAAGGTTCTAGCATTGTCCGAAATATTCTGGAAGAATCAAGAAAACTCTATTAATCTCTAAAAGTTTTCGAAAGATTCTAGAAAATTTTAAAATTTTTCAGAAATGTCTAGAAGTTTCCGGAAGACTCCGGAATATTCAAGAGAGGTGGTGATGACATTTAACACTCCCCCTCAGCATCAACTCTCACAATTCTGCCTTAGTCATTATGCCAAGTTGTTTTCTGAATTCGGTGAACTTAGTATTGCTAAGTCCTTTCGTGAATATGTCTGCAGCTTGGTTGTCGGTCTTCACATGACTGATCTCGATTTCTCCTTGAAGTACTTTCTCTCTCACAAAGTGATAGTGTACCTCTACATGCTTGGTCCTGGCATGAAACACTGGATTCTCAGCCAAGCAGATTGTTGATTGATTGTCGCAGCGCAATATCATTGGATAATCATCTGGTTAATGAAGATCCCTCATTAACTGTATAAGTCATGTGCTTCTTGTGCTGCCATTGCCATTGCTCTGTATTCAGCCTCCATGGTTGATAAAGATACTGTAGGTTGTCTCTTGCTACACCAAGAGATTGCTCCTGAGCCAAGGTTGAATAAGTATCCAGTAGTTGATTGTCATGTGTCATGATCACCACCATAGTCAGCATTGCAGTACCCAACTATCTTGCATGCTCCACCTTTCTTATACAATAAACCAAGGTCTATTATACCCTTCACATACCTCAGTATTCGACGTACTACTTCAAGATGCGGCTTATTTGGTGTTTGCATGAACCAGCTAACCACACCAATTGCGTAAGCTATATCTGGTCGCGATAATGTAAGGTAGATTAAACTAACAAAACTACCAACTATTTGTTAGTACATAGTTGCATCTTCCAAGTTTTTTCCTTCTTCCGAACATAGCCTGGCATTAGCCTCCATTGGTGTGGCAATTGGCTTGCATTCGAGCATCTCATATTTCTTTAATAGGTCTTTGGCGTACTTTTGCTTACAGAGGAATATGACTTTGTTGCTTCGGTTAATCTCCAACCCAAGAAAATGCTTCAGTTCTCCAAGTTCCTTCATTTAGAATCGCATGGACAAGTTCTTGCTTGTCCTTTCAATCTCACCGTCATCATCTCCAATGATGATCAAGTCATCCACGTATACTAGCACTATTGATAGTTTACCTTCCTGGAATTTTACAAAGAGACTAGAGTCCGCAGTTGCCACCGAGAACCCGCTTTACACTAGGAATTTCCCTATCTTGCCGTACCATACCCTCGGTGCTTGTTTAAGCCCATACAAGGCCTTCTTTAGTTTGCAAACATAATCCTGATGCCTTTTACTCTGGAAATCACTTGGCTGTTCCATGTAGATCTCTCGATCAATTTCTCTATGTAAAAAGGCATTCTTCATATCCATCTGCCACAGCTTCCAAGATTTGCTCGCTACAAGTGCTAGTAGTACTCGCACCGTTGTAATTTTTGCCACTGGGTTAAAAGTTTCATCATAGTCCAACCCATATTCTGGTGAGAATCCTCTAGTTACTAGTCGAGCTTTGTACCTTTCTATTGATCCATTGGGGCGAGTCTTGACTTTGTACACCCATTTGCATGATATCGGCTTCACATCTTTGGGTTTTGGAATTAGTTCCTAAGTCTGATTTTGGTTTAATGCTTTAATCTCTTCTTCCATTGCCTTTTGTCATTTTATGTCTCGGGATGCTTCTTCAAATGTTGTTGGCTCTTTCACGGTCTCTTTTTCTGCTAAGGCAGCATCCACGTATCTTGGGTTAGGCTTTTTCTGTCTAGTCGACCTCCTAAGTGGTGGGTTGTCTACCGCAACCTCCTGTTGACTTGGGCGAAGCTCTTTTGGACTACTTTGATGTACTCCAGTTTGCCATGTACTCATCAATTTATCTGGTGTTCCAGACAGATTAGGCACTTGCTCACCATCTCCTGCTGTAGGTGTCAACTCCTTAGTTGAATTGGGAGATTCTTCTCCTTCCCTTGTCTCCCCCATTTTCTCATGCAGTTCATCTTTTAAGTCTTGAGAGTTTGGTAGCTCCTCCTTCAGTGGTGACCACCATGATGAGGCTTCATCAATGACAACATTCCTCGATGTATAACACAATGAATCAATGATCTAATCATTACTGTAGTTGATAGCTCCTTGATTGGAAACTGCGGCAAGGGTTATTTCATCCATCTCAGTCACTATTGAGGAAGCAGCTACTTCGTCAGTGACTGTGTTAGACTGCTTGAGTGGTTCATCAAAATCTATCTCCTTCTTTGAACAATCTCCTTGGGTGGTGGACATTAACTCATTTTCCAAATATTGAAGTCGAGCATCATTTGTTTTTGAAAATAATGACGCAAAGGTGTCTCATGCCATCTTGGGTGTGTCGTCATCCTTGATTCGCCCGAGCAACTCATTCTCAATAATTGACTTGAGCACATACATTGCCTTCCCGGCCTTAATCTTCTACTTTCAAAGTGCTTCAACATTTTCCTTAAGAGGTGGGGTAATCTCATTCCCATTAACAACCTCCCACAAGTCCTACCCTTTAAGGTAGGACTTAATACAAGTCCTCCAACTTTGATAGTTGTGGTTGTTAAGCCTCGTAACTCCGCTCGTTGTGTTCACAAAATCCATTATCGTGACTTGGTGTGATCATCACTCCCTTTACCAAGCAAGCCAACAAACTTTACAGTCTCCAAACTGTGCACGATCACCTTAGAAAACAGATCCCGACCAATCCTCGCTCTGATACCAAATTGAAGAGTTGAACACGACAAGTAAATGTAATTATATTTATTACAAATACTTGTACACAACAAGGGTATGTTTTACAACACTCACAAACTATCACTCTTGAATGACAACTCTCACACACAAGGAAAAACTTTTTTGAAGTCTTAATACTTGGACACCTTGCTTTCACTCTTACTCTTGAACTCACTCTTTGTTGTTTTTGTTTATATGTTTATAATGAGACTCTTCATATATTTATAGAGGGCTATGGAAGATTTTAGAATCAATACAACTTTAAAGAGTTCTAGAAGCTTCCAAATATCTTATAAGGTTCTATTATATTCCGAAACATTCTAAGAGAATCCGGAATGTTCTAACATTGTCTGAAACATTCCGGCAGAGTTAAGAAAACTCTATCAAACTCTAAGGGCCTATTTGTTTTTCAAAGAAATGGGAAATACCTGGAAAATAGTAATTATTACAATTTCATTGCGTTTGAAAATTCATGGGAATTTGTGCCTTTGAAATTGGTTCAAAAGATGTAATTTTAATATTTGAACTGCAAGGTAATGCAAATGATATATCCATTCCGTCAGTCTGTTTTATTACAATATTTTGGAGCATGAGACAAAAAATGAATCGGATCCAACACTCAAGTGGCCCATGCCAAAAGAAACAGTGGCCCTACAAAGTTTTTAACGGTAAGTATTCGATTCCCTTTTTTGTATGACGTGATCCAATTGAGTATTGGAAATGCCTCAATTTTTTACTCATGCTATGAATTCAACTGGAATAATGGATGAACGGTGTAGATAAGCGAAATGCATCACAGTGGGACCCACAGATATTTTGTAATATTCTTGGTTTTCATGTCAAAAAGTAAGTAGTCAAATCAGGTAAGTTGTAAATGTAGGGGGAAGTAATTATTACTTTTTTACACTGCATTTACCATTTCACTGGAAAATCAAACACGCTCTAAAAGTTTTCGGAAGATTCTAGAAAATTTTAGAATTTTCCAGAAATGTCTGGAAGTTTCCGGAAGACTCCGGAATATTCAAGAGAGGTGGTGATGACATTTAACAGGGTGCATTTGTTATTGTTATTTTTTTGTTGGTGTGTTAGTTACTCGGATGGTATTGGGTGCATTTGTTATTATTATTTTTGTGTTGGTGTGTTAATTACTCAGATGGTTTTGGGTGCATTTGTTATTGTTATTTTTGTGTTGCTGTGTTAGTTACTCGGATGGTTTTGGGTGCATTTGTTATTGTTATCTTTGTGTTGCTGTGTTAGTTACTCGGATGGATGGTTTTCGGTGCATATGTTGTTGTATGTTAGATTTGAATGGTTTTCAATAATAAGGTTTGTTTAGTGTTATTAATAAAAGTACTTTCTCAAAATCATGTTTTGACCATTATGGTTCTATCCTTGAGTTGCTCTGGCTCATTTTAAAATGTCAATACAAGGCTCAAGTGGGCCACACAACAAGGAAGAGTGGGAATGATAAGTCTCACCATTGAAATTTTTTGGGGCCACCATGATTTTAATTTGTATATATCCACCCACCCCAATAGGGTGCATTTAATAAAAGTTCTACGCACATGGCACTTGGTTAGTGATTGCACACCCCGGTGCACTTGTTATTTTATGTTTGTCTACTTGAATGGTTTTCGGTAATATGACTTGCTTAGCATTGTTAATAAATTACCTCCTCAAAATCATTTTTGACCATTATGGTTCTGTCCTTGAGTTGTTCCAGCTCATTTTAGAACCTGAGACCAAAACTCAGGTCAACACAAGGCTCAAGTGGGCCACACAGCAAGGAAGGGTGGGAATGATAAGTCTCACCATTGAAATTTTTTGGGGCCACCATGATTTTTGTATCCATCCACTTACCACGATTGCATCTAATAAAAGTTCTACACACATGGCACTTGGTTAGTGATAGCATACCCCAGTGCACTTGTTATTTTATGGTGGTCTACTTGACTGGTTTTCAGTAATATGGCTTGCTTAGCATTGCCAATAAAATTGCTTTCTCAAAGTAAGTTTGAGACCATTATGGTTCTATCCATGAGTTGCACTAGCTCATTTTAGGATGTGAGACCAAAACTCGGGTCAATACAAGGCTCAAGTGAGCCACATATCAAGGAAGAGTTGGAATGATAAGTTCCACCATTGAAATTTTGTGGGCCACCGACGATTTTTGTATTCATCCACCCACCTTGATAGGGTGCATCTAATTAAAGTTCCATGCACATGGCATTTGGTTAGTGATAGTACACCCAAATGAACTTGTTACTACATGTTGGTCTACTTGAATGGTTTTTAGTAATATAGCTTGCTTAGTGTTGTTAATAAAACTGTGTTCTCAAAATCATTTTTTGACCATGATGATTTTGTCCTTGAGTTGCTCCTGCTCATTTTAGAACCTAAGATCAAAACTCAGGTCAATACAAGGCTCAAGTGGGCCACACAGCAAGGAAGGGTGGGAATGATAAGACCCACCATTGAATTTATTATTATTTTTTTTTTAGGGCCACAGTGATTTTTGTATCCATCTGCCCACCTAGATAGGGTGCATCTAATAAAATTTCTAACCACATGGCACTGTTAGTGACATCACACCCCAATTCTCCTACACAAGTTAGGTCAGAGGGCTTTATTTAAAAAATGATTGTTAGCTTTGTCGAATGGGATGAATAGTTATTATTCTAAATTTCATGATCATGGAAGCACATGCATACATAATATCTGTTGATTGATGTCTTAAATCTATAAATCAATCGGTCTATCGATGACATGTTTGATGCCATCGAAGTCCTGCTCGATGTCATCATAAAAATTTAAAATTTCACATGTTCGTTGTTGGACTCTTTGGGTGTCCTACTCGATGCCATCGAAGTGGGGTTCGATGCCTTAGACGTGGGGTTCGATGCCATCGACGTGCCATCAAGAAAAATTGAAAATTTCATGATTTATCGCCGGAACATTTTGATGTTATGTTCAATGACATCGAAGTGGTTCAATGAAATCGAAGGATGTTCGGTGCCATCGAAGTCCCATCGAAGGTGCCATTGAACTATCGCGCAGAAGTTACACAAATTTGCGTATCTACGAGATTTGTCTCTTATTCCGATTGTGATTCTCCTAGAGGCTATAAATATGGGTGTAATTGGGATTAGGGTGTATAAAAAGTTTTCTAATTCGTTCCTAGGGTTTTCAAGGGCTTGTAAGGGGAGATTCGAGGCTTGTTCGAATCGGATATTCTCTTCGTCTCTTATAATTTCTACTTTGATAGTGATATCTATCGCTTTGTGCCGTGGTTTTTTTCCGTAAAGATTTTTTCACGTTAAATTCAAAGTCTTTATGATTGGGCTTGATTGTGCGATTGAAATACTCTACTTGATTCATCTATGTGTGCTTCCGCGGTCTCCCAACAATATCATCAACTAAAAAACCTGAATTGAAACAGGGGGATCATCTACATGCTTGAGCCTTGCAAACCAAATGATGTGTAGGAATCCACTAGCCGATCAAGCTTGATAATGAACTGTTTGGGTCTCCTAAACCGACATGCCTCTAGTTCATCTTCTCATCACACAATTTTGAACTTGCTTGCAGAGAGCCAACTGTCTTGAATTTATAAGTTTGGATCTTCCACTTACAAACACTTAACATTCCCTATTTAGTCCTAACCCAAAATGTTAGGTTTTATGCATTAATTGTGCCGTTTCTAGAACCTATTTTATTTATTTTATATAAAAAACGATGAAAAGAGAGAGAGAGAGAGAGAGAGAGATAAAAACATTTGGGCCACGTGAAATTAATGCAGGTAAAAACAGAATTTTATAGCTCTGACACAAATTTAGACGTAGTCGAAAGATGTTGTCTCCACCATCTCGTTACCTGGCTTCGATGCGCTTGGGGAACCGATTAGGTGCAGCCCGGCCTCACCCAACACGGTGCGGCCCTGTCCATGGGGCCCATATTGATATAAGTATTGTATATCCACGCCATTCATCCGTTTTTCCAGCTCATGTTAGGGATATACGCAGGAAATTAAACAGATTAAAATCTCAGGTAGACCATACCACAGGAAACAGATGCGATTGACCATTAAAAACTTTTTGTGACCACAAAAGTTTTGGATCAAGCTGATATTTGATTTTTCCCTTCATCCATGTTTGTGTGACCTTATCAACTGGTTGGATGGAAAATAATCATCAATATGGGCATTATAGTGGGCTTCAGAAAGTTTTAATGGTGTGCGTTCAATCACCCACTTTTTCCTGTGGTATGATCAACCTAACATTTGAATCTTCTCCATTTTCGGATTCATAGACTAAAATGAAAAACAGATGGACGGCATGGATATATATTACACACATCAAAGTGAGCCCCATGGTGAGGGCCGCACCGTGTTTTGTGATTGCGGGGCCGCACGTAATCCGCTTCCTTCACTCCGTTTATTTTGCTGTTTTATTTATTCCTTAAAATAATTCTTTTTAATCCGTTTCTAAAATAAAAATAAAAAACAACTCTTTTTAAAATGGCTGAAGGACAATTGCTTTTAAAATAGCAGTGGGATTCACTGTGATTGAAGTATTGTACCGAGCAAAGCATACTGAGCAAACTCTGTGGGGTCCACTGTGATTGAAGTATTCTATCCACTCTGTTCATCTATTTTACCAGATGATTTTAGAGTTTGATACGAAAATAAGCATATCCAAAGCTCAAGTGGACCACACCACAGGAAACATTATGAATTGAGTGTCCACCATTAAATTTTTTTGGGAGCCACAGAAGTTTTGGATCAAGATTATATTTATGTTTTCTCTTCATCCATATCTGTTTGATCTTATGAACAGGTTGGATGACAAATAAACATGACTGTGGACCCTCGAAAAGCTTCAACGGTGGAAATCATTATTCCCATTGTTTCGTGTAGTTTGGTCCACTTGAGCTTTGCACATATTTCAATTTTGGGGTCGACTGCTAAAATGAGATGAAAAATGGATGGACAGCGTGGATAAGCTACACATATTCATGGTGGGCAGGGACTACACCACGATCAACATTGTAAACTAACGCCTATGATCGTCCGGTTCATATGTTGTGGCCACCAATCAGACGGACAGATGAGAAGATTAGCAAAAATTTTTGGCTCATGATACAGCTAAACCGATATCTAATTTAGATGGTTTGGTTCGTATTACTTGAATGCCACGTACGCAGCTTTTAAATAGTTTTCTAATTAAGTGCCTGTTTATCATGCATCAAACTCCACCGGAGTATCAAGTTATCGCGGCGGGAAATCGACGTCACGCAAGTGAGAGAAGGAAAGATAAAAAAAAAACATACCATCGTCTCTTGACCAGAAAGAAACGTTGTACCCAATCATCATGATAAGGTCACAAATACGGAAGCTGATTGGCTGGTGTACCATACACCAGCGATCTAGCTGGTGTTTTGACGTCGGCAAGTTCTGTGGGTCCCATCATTAGGTATGTGTTATATCCAAAACCGTCCATCCATTTGGCGAGCTCATCTTAAGTCTTGAATCTAAAAATAAGACAGATCTAAAGATGAAGTGGGCAACATTGTAAAAAGAAGTGAGGAATTGAATATCTACCTCTGAAAACCTTTTGGAGGTCACATAAGTTTTGGATCAATATGATATATTTTTTTTTCCTCTTCATCAGGTCTTTGTGACCTTATGAACATAGTGGATGAAAAATAAGGCCTTATGAATGTTTTAATGGTGAAAATAATTATTCTCACTACTCTTTTTTGATGTGGTCGAGTTAAGCTTTGGATATGAATCATTTTTAGGATCATGCTCTAAAATTATCTAGTCAAATAAATGAACGGTGTGGATATAGTAAATAAATCATTGTCTAGCCCATATAACTTTTATCTCCTTTGAATGGTTCATACCGCATGGAGGTCGAGGAGCGTCTGCGCTGTCTTAGCGCGACACGTACACACGGTAGCTAGGCTGGTGGTGTGTGAGACAGCGGCAAATCCACTTCCCACAAATACCCAGGGGGCGGTTTGGAGCATGGGAATAGATGGGTTTAAGTGGGATGGGATTAGCGAACGTACTACTTACGTCGTGTCAGGGATTGTCTGTAATCCCATGGCTTTGGAGCCACCTCACCGTGTTTGGAAGAGAAGGCCTCCGAAAATGGAAACGGATTAGCTACTCACCTTGCCACCACCTGTTGGTGCTTTATGGGCCCCACCATGATGTATATGTTTCATCCATGCCGTCCACCCATTCTTTCAGATCATTTTATGGTATGAGCCCAAAAATGAGTTTGATCCAAATTTCAAGTGGACCGCACAGTTTTGATTGAACGCCCACCATTAAAAAAATTTTGGGAGCCACGAAAGTTTTGGATCAAGCTGATAACTGTTTTTTCCCTTCATCCAAGTCTTTAAAACCTAATCAACAGGTTAGATGTCAAATAACCATTACAGTTGGCCCTAGAAGATTTTTAATGGTGTAATTCAATCACTACTGTTTTCCGATGGTGTAGTCCACCTGAGATTTATATCTACATCAATTTTATTATCAAGCCCTAAAATTATATTTCAAAATGGATAGATAGCATGGATAAAACACATATACCATGGTGAACCCTACATGACACCAACCACTAGGCACACCAAATCCAACACTGAGTGCAGAAATCCCCTACTCCAGCACAGATTCCAAGGAGGGGTTTGGCAGCCCATGCCGATGTGAGTCCAAACTCACCTTCCAATGATCCGTTGGATCTTTAAACCCACTTCCATGAAATCTCACTTAAACCCATGCCCCAAACGCCCTCAGGAGACTTTTGGCTGGTGCACCACACACCAACGACCTGGCTAGTGTGGGTACGTGTGTCGTGGTGCTCCTTGAGCTCTGAGTTGTGGTAACAGTTCAAAGGGGATCAAAGTTACATGGCTAATTTAAATATGTTTTTTGAGCCTAATTTACAAAGTTGCTGTTTTATAGGTCTAATGTTATCCCTGAAGAGACCCTGGATTTACAATTTTGGGCCAAAAGTTATACTTTTTTGCATTTTTTAATTTTTTTGACAAAACTAGCCATTATAAGGATAACTTGGTAAAATTGTCATTTTAATGTCATTGTTGTGATTACGGTATGTTAGGGTGGGCCCCATTATGTGGGAGATATGAAATTAAGTAAAAAGTGATACATCAGCAAATGAAAATAATGTTAAAGCCTAGTGGGCCTACGTCAAGACCGCTACACTGTAAAGGCACATTTTGGGCCTGTTTTAATAATAGGCCTATGTTCACACCCCAAGTGCAGGGTTGTGATGTAGTAATAAACTCGGTAAGACCGAGGTCGAATCCACAGGGACTGAAACCTGTACGTTATCTGAAAATAACCAGATCTAGAACTAGGCTAAGATGAAATCTAAACCAATTGTGATTTGAGGAATAATGGTGAAATATTAATCTAAACTTAAAGAATTCAGAGAAAGGGAACCAGGGATTCAGAGGATCCACTTGTAGAGATCAGGGAGATCTTATGCTTGCTTCATGGATATTATACTGAACTTACTTGATATAGTTTTCAAGAGATGAAAGGTATAAGAATTAGTTATGATTCCATCACAAATCCATGCCTAAGAGACAAGGTAAACAACAGAACTTAGACCAATCCATAACCAACTAAAAGATGTATGAGTGTTAGGAAGGATTCCATCATCCAACCATATCTATGAGACGATGGCAAACAATAGGGTTTCCGAACATCAAAATAAAAGGAAAGGAATTATTCAAGCGATCACAGATCTACTGTAATTTAAATCACAACAAACCATTAATGACTAAAAGAATTTCTTAAATCAAAATAAAGTCAATCAGTTTAGTTCAATCAAACCTGTAGAAGCTCCCATCACGCCACAAGCTTCACCTCTTAGCCCTAGTTAAGGGATTTAGCCTAACATAATCATAGGAAAAAGAAAAAAAATAAAGAAAAAATACATAAAAATTCCAAACACTTCTCTCTCCGCCTCTCTCTCTCTCTATCTGACGTCCCATATTCAAGCACACCCTCTTCTCCACGTTTGGAACTCTTTTTATAGCTTTTGGAGTGGTGGAAATCGGATTTGAGAAGCTATCGCACGAGCAGCAAAAGCCTTTTCGCAGCCGAGTTCAGGGCTTCATAACTCTCGCGTTTCTTGCATTATTTCTGTAAAATCAGCGTCTCTTGGAAGTATTTTGGCTGGCCTATATGATGGACGGTTCAGATCTGCCATATGATCAAAGATGGTGGGCCACAACTGCCTGAAAAATTCGATTTCGCGGACGTGCGTAGCCTTTCGCACGTCCGGCGCTGTCGTGATCGGTGGGCCCCACAGAGGTGTTTTCGAGAAAATCCACCCCGTCCATTAGATTGCCCTCGAAATTTCGGTCAGAAACAGATGGTTTTTCATGTCCATTGGCTCAGAATCAGAGAAGAAATCATTCAAACATCAATTTGAACGTTGCAGGGCAGTCCACTTATGGCCTCTGTATCGCACACGTGTGCTTGCATGGGTCCAAAAGTTCAGCATGGGTTTGAAGAATTCATGGCCCTCTACAAGATGGACGGCTTGGATCATCAGTATGTATGCTCTGTGGGGCCCACTAGAGTCCGTAAAAACGGACAGCGTCCGTCCGTTTCAACAGCTTAAAACGGCAGTTGCCGTTTTAGGAAGAAGGTGCTGGTCAGCGCTGCTGACCCGCCTAAGTTGGTTCGATGCACCGCGGCACGTGTGTACCTCATGTACACACGTTGTATATACGGGGCCCACTGTAATGTATATGCAAGATCCGATCCATCCATTTGTTTCCTCATCTTATTTAAACCGCCGAGACCAAAGTTGAGACAGTTCCAGATATCAGGCGGGCCCAGAATCAACGGTTTATGGGCTGATCTGTCAGTTGGGGTACTTCCATAGTGATCCGAGGGCTGAAATTTGATATGTACGGTTAATTTATGGCCCTCAGGCCATGTATAAAGTTTTGAGCCAATCAGATGGCGAGAACTATGTGATCTTACATTTTTCACCAATTTCGGGCCTCTTTAACGTGAATGGCTTGATTTCTTCGGATCCCTGGTGTGTAATTCCATCGATCTTGGTCCCCTGGAGTCCGTCCCTTGCCTTGGGTGTCATCAGAGCGTTAAATTCATGGTTTAAGCACCCTTTTTCAGTTCATGCTTGTAAATACACTCTGCATCACAAACACGATTAAATCAGGCTGTTAAACGGTATCAATGATTGTAAATCCATGCAATAACTGAGTCTGATATGCAATATTTGACCCTCAACACAACCCCCAATCAGCATTTTGCTAGTCCCGAGTAAAATATGCGAAAAATAAGTTGAGAATTACAGAACAATTTCTATAAACTCGAGTGATTTTTGTAGAATAATCCAGATATGAGAATTCTCAGATTCATGAATGTTGGATATTACTTTCTCCTAGACTCAAGCGCATGGTAAACTTCATAATCAAGCTCAAAGTATTATTCCATTAATTAAAAAAATTCTAATCATTGAGATCTATGAGCATACAGTGTAATCTCAGCTTATCATCATTAAAATTCACTTCTCTATTTCAGGATATCATTGGTAACCAATAAGAAGATTCATGATAACCAAAACTTGCCTCACAGATCATCTTTTTCATTCCTTTAGCTTTTGATTTTTTCATTAAAAGTGACGCTAAGAAGGGGAATCAAATCCTCACCTACAGGGAGCAAACCTATGATGAAGACTGTACACCCAAATTTTTCACATATCATTCATAGGGAATTAAATCTACACCTATAGGGAGCAAACCTATGGTGTAGACCATTCGTCCAATCCTTTCAATTTCTCAGGTTGGTTCCTTTCAAGCTTAGTGAGTACCAAGTAAATCGTTTAATATCAAACTGAAACCTTAATGTGAAAGCGAGATGTGACATGTGAGATCATAACTCAATCAATGTTTATAACTTCTAATTTTGGATTAACAATTCAAACTTAACTATGAAATCCAACAGATACTGAATCCAAGCATCTTAAATTACCAACATCACGTATCTTGAAATTCCAAGTGCCCTAAATGGCCGTCAAAATCCCTTCGAATTCACAAGAAAGTCCAGAAAAATTAAAAATTTCACAATTTTTGCTCAAGACCAAAAAATGCTGATTAGGAAACCTAATCTCCCACCCCCAACCTAAAATTTACATTGTCCTCAATATAAAAGAAATAAGCATGCAATGCACATGGGACAACAAAAATATAAGAGGAGTGATGGAAAGATAGTATCTGGACGAAAGAATCAAAAGGCTTTCCAAAGATATCTACGTAAGATCGGGTCAACACAAGAGAGAAACCAACAGAAGTAAAATAAAAATAACAAAAAATGAAATCCTACCTACACCACTTTCGCAGGTACTCTCGATTGCATTTAGCATATGTAACAAGCCTTTAAACCCCAAGGTTACCCCCTAGTGGACGAGTTTTAGTCTCGTGAGGATTTGCAGCAATGTTACCCACAAACATTGAACTAACTAACTAGGAAAATGAAACAGAAAGAAAAGCTGAGTTGGCTCTCAGGAGCGCGAGGTTCACCGTCTATCCTAAAACAGAATAAAGGAAACTATCCCATTCCTATGAAAATAGGAAACCTACCTATACCTCCATCAGACTAGGATATCAATCCTGGTAAACAGGATCAGTCAGAGGTATGGACATGTCCTCTGAATCAAATTTCTTGACAAATGGCTTTAAGCGATGTCCATTTACTTTAAACTCCTTGCCATTGTCGGGGTCTCTTATCTCGACGGCCCCATGAGATTAAGCAGTGATAACAGTAAAAGGGCGGGTCCAACGAGATCGAAGCTTACCCGGAAAGAGATGTAATCGAGAGTTATACAAGAGGACTTTCTGGCCTGACGTAAATGATTTTCGTAAAATATGTTGGTCATGAAACGCCTTCATCTTGTCCTTATAAATTCTCGAGTTCTCATAAGCGTCGTTCTGGATTTCTTCGAGTTCATTTAACTGAAGTTTGCGTAGCGAGCCAGCGTTGTCCAAATTGAAATTCAAACTTTTGATCGCCCAGTAGGCTCTATGTTCCAACTCCACAGGCAAGTGGCAAGCTTTCCCATAGACAAGTCTAAAGGGAGACATTCCAATAGGGGTTTTAAAAGCAGTACGGTACGCCCATAAGGCATCGGTCAATCGAATTGACCAATCCTTACGGTCAGGGTTAGCCCTTTTTTCAAAATGTGTTTGATCTCCCTATTGAAAATCTCAACTTGCCCGCTTGCCTGTGGGTGGTATGGGGTGCTCACCTTATGAGAGATACCGTATTTCTTCATTAAACTCTCAAATGGTCTATTACAAAAGTGTGAGCCCCCATCACTAATGATAGCTCTAGGCGTTCCAAATCGGGAAAGGATGTTTTCTTTCAGGAATTTAATGACCGTGCGATGGTCATTAGTTCGACATGGAATCGCTTCGACCCATTTAGTGACATAATCTACGGCAAGCAAAATATATGAATTCCCAAAAGATTAGGGGAATGGCCTCATGAAATCAATGCCCCAGCAATTAAATGCCTCAATGATAAGAATGGGATTCAAAGGCATCATATTTCGACGGGATAACGCTCTCAATTTTTGACAACGCTCACAAGCTTTGCAAAACTTGTGAGTGTCCCTGAACATAGTGGGCCAGTAAAAGCCACACTGCAAAATCTTGGTCGTGGTCTTTTTAGTAGAAAAGTGACCATCATAGGCCTGTGAGTGACAAAAGGAGATGATACTTTGATGCTCATCGTCTGGCACACATCTCCTCAAAATTTGGTCTGGGCAATATTTAAACAAATACGGATCATCCCAGAAAAAGTTACGTACCTTGTTGAAAAATTTCTTCTTATCTTGCGCAGTCCAATGTGTCAGTGTGGAACCTGTGGCAAGATAATTAGCAATATCAGCGAACCAAGGTGAATGGGAGACTCTGAACAATTGTTCATCGGGGAACATGTCATTGATATGTGTTGTTTCAATGGAATCAGAGGAATTAAGTCGAGAAAGATGGTCAGCCACTACATTCTCTACTCCCTTTTTATCTTTTATCTCTAAGTCAAATTCCTAGAGTAGGAGGATCCATCGTATCAGGCGGGGCTTAGCATCATTCTTAGACAGAAGATACTTAAGCGCTGCGTGATCAGTGTAAATAATGATCTTGAATCCAATCAAGTAGGACCTAAATTTGTCCAAGGCGAACACTACGGCTAAGAGTTCCTTTTCCGTAGTCGAGTAGTTCACTTGGGCAGGATTTAGAGTCTTACTTGTGTAATGAATAACGTAGGGTTTCTTATCTTTTCTCTGGCCTAGAACTGCCCCAAGAGCATAATCAGACGCGTCGCACATAAGTTCAAAAGAAATGCTCCAGTCAGGTGGCTGTATGATGGGTGCACTAGTCAATATGCCCTTAAGCTTAGTGAAAGCTTCCTGACATGGTTCAGTCCACTCGTATGATGCATCCTTTTGAAGTAGATTACATAGAGGACGAGAGATGAGACTAAAGTCCTTTATGAATCTTCTGTAAAACCCGGCGTGTCCTAGGAAGGATCGTACGTCTCTTATGTTCTTGGGTAGGTAGGTTAGAGATAAGATCGATCTTTGCCTTATCCACCTCGATTCCTTTGGATGAAATAATGTGCCCAAGGACAATTCCCTTCTGAACCATGAAATGACACTTCTCCTAATTAAGTACCAAGTTCTTTTCTTCACATCTTTTCAGCACGCATTTAAGATTTTCCAAGCACTCGCCGAAAGATGGACCGAAGACAGAGAAATCGTCCATGAAGACCTCTAAATATTGCCCCACCATGTCAGAAAATATGCTCATCATACATCGCTGGAAGGTGGCAGGAGCATTACATAGTCCAAAAGGCATCCTTCTATAAGCAAAGGTGCCGTAGGGACATGTAAACGTAGTCTTTTCTTGATCTTCAGGGGCGATCTATATCTGGTTGTAGCCCGAATACCCATCAAGGAAACTGTAATAGGAATGACCAGCTAACCTTTCCAAGATCTGATCAATAAAGGGCAAAGGAAAGTGGTCTTTTCTGGTGACGGTATTTAATTTTCTATAGTCAATGCACATCCTCCAACCAGTAGTGACTCTAATCGGCACGAGTTCATTATTGGCATTGGCTACGATGGTGATCCCGGACTTCTTAGGAACCACCTGAGTTTGACTCACCCATTGACTATCAGATATAGGGTTATGATACCCACATCCAATAGTTTAAGAACCTCGGCCTTAACCACTTCCTTCATATTTGGATTTAGTCTACGTTGTGGTTGCCGAGCGGTCTTCGCATTATCCTCAAGATATATGCGGTGAATACAAATCGAGAAGTCGATTACCTTGAGGTCCACGATTGTCCATCCAAGGGCTCCCTTATGCTTCAGGAGAGTAGATATGAGCATACTCTCTTGTTCTTTCTTAAGGTGGGCAGAAATCACCACCGGATATGTCTCATCTTTACCTAAGTATGCATATTTTAAATCAGAGGGCAAAGGTTTTAGGTCAAGCTTCGGTGGATTGAGGTTAGACGGTAGAGGCACTTCATCAGTTTGGGGTAACTCTTCAAATTGTGGCCTCCACCGGTTAACTTCAAGTACCGGTACCGCATCAAGCATGGCACACATCTCCCTAATTATGTCATCATCAAACTCATGGGAGTGGGCCAGGCACGTCTCTAGAGGATCAGAGGATAAGGTAAGGGGTGTCCTGTCATCCACGAAAGTATCGATCATGTTAATATCGTGGATATCGTCATCTTCCTCTATCCGTCTGGCCGTGTTGAAAAAGATATTCATTTCTAATGTCATATTCCCGAAAGACATACTCATGACACCATTCTTGCAATTGATAATTGCGTTTGAAGTGGCAAGGAATGGGCGACTAAGAATGACGGGAATCTGAGTGCTTGTGTTACCGATGGGTTTGGTATCCAGGATGATGAAATCAACTGGGTAGTAAAATCGATCAACCTGGACCAACACATCCTCAATTATCCCTCTTGGTATACGAACAGAGCGATCAGCAAGTTGTAGTGTGGTTAAGGTGGGTTTTAATTCACCTAACCCCAACTGTTTATATACCTAGTAGGGGATAAGATTAACGCTCGCTCCTAAGTTAAGAAGTGCGTGATCAATTCGATGGTCCCCAATTACACATGATATGGTTGGGCTACCGGGGTCTTTGAATTTTTGCGGCACATCTTGCTTTAGGATGGCACTCACTTTCTCAGTCAGGAAGATTTTCTTTTGAATATTTTGCCGTCTTTTGGTCGTACATAAGTCTTTCAAGAATTTGGCATATGAAGGTATTTGTTTCACGGCATCAAGTAGTGGAATGTTGACCTTCACGTGTTTCAACACATCTAGAATATCCTGAGAGTTAGAGAGCGATTTTGGTGTAACCAACCGTTGGAGAAATGGAGCAACCGGCTTTCCTTGAGGTTCCGGTTCTAACTCTGGTGGGGCATGACTAGATCCATCTTCTTTATCCACTTTCGGGTCCTTAGGCTTTTCGGCCCTAACCGGAATGGTTTTGTCAATGATCTTTCCACTCCTAAGAGTGGTGATGGATTTAGCTTGCTCCATCTGATTTGAAGAGCTTAGGTCGCTAACTTCATATTGCGGTTTAGGATTGGGAAGAGGTTGAGCTGGGAAGCTCCCCTTGTTCCCAATCGTATTTTCAGCCTTAAGTCCTTGTATTGCTTTTGTTAAGTCTTGGAAGGCCTGTAGCATACCCTGATTGAAAAGCTCTTGCTTTTGAAAATGTTTCAGAACCGAATCCTCTTGAGGTTTCTCTTGAGTTGGATTTTGATTTAGGTAACCTTGAGGTGTAGCGGTTTGTCCATTCCTCCAACTGAAGTTGGAATGATTTCTCCAGCTAGGATTGTATATGTTAGAGGTGGGCCCACTGAAAGGTCTTTGGTAATTGCTTCCAGCATTGGATTGCTCATTTAATACCTCTTGAAAGGCAGAGATAGTTGGACAGTTTTTAGTAGTATGAATGTTGCAACCACAGATGCTACAAACAATTTCCTTAGCCTTATCCTTCTTAAATTCCATGGCCTCGAGTTTCCTAATGAGATTAGCTACCTTAGCATTAATATTATCGTCTTCTCTCAGGAGATACATTCCACCCCTTTCCTTGGAATGAGTCGGCCTAGACGTAGTACTAGGTCTAGGGGAGATGTCCCATGTTTGTGTGTTCTTAGCAAGTTTATCAAAGTAATCCCACACTTCATCGACTCCTTTATTCATAAACTCCCCATTACACATCGTCTCGACTAATTCGCGCATGGGAGATGTCAGTCCATCATAGAAAAAGTTCGTGATGCGCCACGTTTCAAAACCATGTTGTGGGCATGAACTGACAAGATCCTTGAACCGCTCCCAACATTGGAGAATGTTTCATCTTCCCTTTGGGCGAAGTTCATGATCGACTTTCTTAGGGTGTTCGTCTAATGGTATGGAAAAAACTTCTTAATGAACTCCCTTGTCATGTCATTCCATCTGCCAATTGATCGAGGACGTAGTGAATGTAACCACGTCTTGCCTTTCTCTTTCAAAGAAAAGGGAAAGAGTTTCAACCTGACCGTGTCATCAGACACGTTAAGAAAGTATAAGGTAGCTATGATCTCGTCAAATTCTTTTAAATGTAAGTAAGGATTCTCTGACTCAAGCCCATAAAATTTAGGGAGGAGCTGGATCACCCCTGGCTTGATATCCATATGTCCTGCATTCTCAGAAAAAACCATGCATGAGGGCGTACTCACCCCCGCCGGTTGTAAGTAATCTCGTAAGGTATGAGGCAGGGGTGCTTAATGCACCTCATTCTCATCCTGGAGATCTTCTACCCTAGGTTGGGGTAGAAGAGGTTGATTTTCAGCCATATCCTCAATTAACTCAGGGGATTTCGAGTGGTGTCTAGTCCTACGATGGACAGTTAACTCCTCAACTAATCCTCCTTCAGTCAAGAGACGTCGAGTGTTGTCACGAGCCCACTTGGGCATGAAACACTCGCAGCCCTCAAACAAATTTTAAACCTAATCCTAAGAAGGGAAATAAAAATCTAAAAAGAGAAAGAGGGTTGGAAGGAAGTTACCAAATTAGAGTTCCTAAATTGAAACCTGCAACATAGAACAAAACAAGTTAGTTTCTAAGAATAGCAAGCCTATAAAATTCCTAAGAAGAGAAATATAGAAATAAAAAGAAACAAGGAAGAATTCCTAAATCAGAAAGTAGAAATCTAGAAAGAGCGTACCGAATTAGAAATTTCTAACAAGCCTACAAAACAGAAAAGTTAGTTTCTAAACAGAAAGTCTTAAAATAGAAAATTTCTAAAAATAAAATAGGAAATAAAATTAGATTCTAAAAGAGTTAGAATTAGAAAGTTACTAAAAAGGAATCCTAATCTACAAATAGTAAGGAAGAGAGAAATTACCAATTTAGAAACCTATCTCAGAATCCTACAAAATAAGAAAGTTGGGTTAGTTTCTAAAAAAAGGAAAACTATCTAAAAATAGAAAGTTATTTAAATAGAAAATTTCTAAAAATTAAAGAAAAACCTGGAATTAGAAAATTCTAAAATAAATCCTAAAAATCAGAAAAGTTCCAATTTTAAACTAATCCTAAAACCAGTTAACTTCAGGAAACGTAGCCGTCAATCCCTGGCAACGGCGCCAAAAACTTGTTCACACCCCAAGTGCAGGGTTGTGATGTAGTAATAAACTTGGTAAGACCGAGGTCGAATCCACAAGGACTGAAACCTGTACGTTATCTGAAAATAACTAGATCTAGAACAAGGCTAAGATGAAATCTAAACCAATTGTGATTTGAGGAATAATGGTGAAATATTAATCTAAACTTAAAGAATTCAGAGAAAGGGAACTAGGGATTCAGAGGATCCACTTGTAGAGATCAGGGAGATCTTATGCCTGCTTCATGGATATTATACTGAACTTACTTGATATAGTTTTCAAGAGATGAAAGGTATAAGAATTAGGTATGATTCCATCACAAATCCATGCCTAAGAGACAAGGTAAACAACAGAACTTAAACCAATCCATAACCAACTAAAAGATGTATGAGTGTTAGGAAGGATTCCATCATCCAACCATGTCTATGAGACGATGGCAAACAACAGGGTTTCCGAACATCAAAATAAAAGGAAAGGAATTATTTAAGCCATCACAGATCTACTGTAATTTAAATCACAACAAACCATTAATGACTAAAAGAATTTCTTAAATCAAAATAAAGTCAATCAGTTCAGTTCAATCAAACCTGTAGAAGCTCCCATCACGCCACAAGCTTCACCTCTTAGCCCTAGCTAAGGGATTTAGCCTAACATAATCATAGGAAAAAGAAGAAAAATAAAGAAGAAAAATACATAAAAATTCCAAACACTTCTCTCTCTGCCTCTCTCTCTCTCTATCTGACGTCCCCTATTCAAGCATACCCTCTTCTCCACGTTTGGAACTCTTTTTATAGCTTTTGGAGTGGTGGAAATCGGATTTGGGAAGCTATCGCACGCGCAGCGAAAGCCTTTTCGCAGCCGAGTTCGGGGCTTCATAACTCTCGCGTTCCTTGCATTATTTCTGTAAAATCAGCGTCTCTTGGAAGTATTTTGGCTGGCCTACACGATGGACGGTTCAGATTTGCCATATGATCAAAGATGGTGGGCCATAACTACCTAGAAAGTCTAATTTCGCGGACGTGCGTAGCCTTTCGCACGTCCGGCGCTGACATGATCGGTGGGCCCCACAGAGGTGTTTTCGAGGAAATCCACCCCGTCCATTAGATTGCCCTCGAAATTTCGGTCAGAAACGGATGGTTTTTCATGTCCATTGGCTCAGAATCAGAGAAGAAATCATTCAAACATCAATTTGAATGTTGCAGGGCAGTCCACTTATGGCCTCTGTATCGCACACGTGTGCTTGCATGGGTCCAAAAGTTCAGCATGGGTTTGAAGAATTCATGGCCCTCTACAAGATGGACGGCTTGGATCATCAGTATGTATGCTCTGTGGGGCCCACTAGCGTCCGTAAAAACAGACAGCGTCCATCCGTTTCAACAGCTTAAAACGACAGTTGCCGTTTTAGGAAGAAGGTGCGGGTCAGCACCTAAGTTGGTTCGATGCACCGCGGCACGTGTGTACCTCATGTACACACGTTATATATACGGGGCCCACTGTAATGTATATGCAAGATCCGATCCATCCATTTGTTTTCTCATCTTATTTAAACCGCCGAGACCAAAGTTGAGACAGTTTCAGATATCAGGAGGGCCCAGAATCAACAATTTATAGGCTGATCTGTCAGTTGGGGTACTTCCATAGTGATTCGAGGGCTAAATTTTGATATGTACGGTTAATTTATGGCCCTCAGGCCATGTATAAAGTTTTGAGCCAATCAGATGGCGAGAACTATGTGATCTTGCATTTTTCATCAATTTCGGGCCTCTTTAACGTGAATGGCTTGATTTCTTCGGATCCCTGGTTTATAATTCCATCGATCTTGGTCCCCTGGAGTCTGTCCCTTGCCTTGGGTGTCATCAGAGTGTTAAATTCATGGTTTAAGCACCCTTTTTCAGTTCATGCTTGTAAATACACTCTGCATCACAAACATGATTAAATCAGGCTGTTAAACGGTATCAATGATTGTAAATCCATGCAATAACTGGGTCTGATATGCAATATTTGACCCTCAACAGCCTAAGGTACTTATGAACTAATCAGGACCCACCAATATTCTCACAATTTACAATGTATCTTTAGTATGTTTAC
Organism: Magnolia sinica; assembly: GCF_029962835.1. Taxonomy (NCBI): domain Eukaryota; kingdom Viridiplantae; phylum Streptophyta; class Magnoliopsida; order Magnoliales; family Magnoliaceae; genus Magnolia; species Magnolia sinica. The sequence goes on along the minus strand of NC_080584.1, from coordinate 7,412,620 downwards.
ATTAACAATTTGGAAATTTTTCCATAATTTACGATAATTGGATGATTTGGGGTATACTTTGTCACTTTTGGGTCTAGGATTCCAATATTGGGCTTTGGTAGACTTAGAAAGAATATTCAAGAATTATTAATGATTTTTATGTAAATGACATAATTAAACCAAGCCATAATAGTTTAGAATTTAATTTAAGGTCATGAGCTAAACAATGATCACATCCGTAAATAAAGTGCTCCACACTACAAGAAAACAGTTGGGAGTGAAGGGTCATTGTTATTAGTTGTCATCGGTTAAATAGAACTCTTATCCGACCGAAATTTGTGTCTTCCCACTAAAATGGTGGACCATGAAGAAAATGAACGGATTGGATCTGTCTTCAAATGACCCAATCATCACATGATATCACATCATGCATTGGAATAAGGACTAAAAAAAGCCCGCGAAGCTCATAAAGGTGTTGGAACTGTGGGATGTCTGGACATATGAAGAAAGATTGTATCAATCCTAAAGCAAAGAAAGAAAATTTAACAGCTTATTCTAAGGAAGTCAATGTTGTTACATCTGATGAAGAGATAAGTAATGGTAAAGTTATGTCTGTGTCCATGGTTGGACATGTGTACGACAATCATGCAGATGGGTGGATCTTAGACACAGGAGCGTCATATCACATGACTCTTCATTAGAATTGGTTCGCCAACTATAGAAAATGCAATGGTGGAAAGGTCTTTATGGACAATGACAATGCATGTAATGTTGTGGCTATTGGTACGGTAAATATTAAGATATTTGATGGGATGGATCATACCCTGACTGACATTAGGCACGTTCCTGATATGAAGAAATGTTTGATTTCTCTTGGTGCATTCAAGGCTGTAGGGTGCAAGTTCATTGGCGACAAAGATGTCCTTAAAGTTACAAAGGGGGCACTCGTGGTTATGAGAGCGCAGAGACACGGAAGCCTTTATAGGTTGATTAGGAACACTTCAGCAAGTGGAGCAGTAGCGGCTGTTGCAGATTCCACGTCTGGGTTACATGAGCGAGCGGGGCATGAAGGTACTTTTTGATCGATGTTTAATTCCATTTTTTTAAAATTTTGATTTAGATATATGCGAGCATTGTATATATGGTAAACAATTTAGATTGTCTTTTAAATTTAAAAAATATGTATGTAAGGGAGTGCTATTATGTGCACTTTGATGTATGGAAATCATCATCAGAGGTTTTCATTAGGGGGTCATCATGGTTTGTTTCATTCATTGCCGAATACTCTAGGGAAGTTTGGGTTTACTTCATGAAACGTAAATCTGAAGTTTTCACCATATTCAAATAATGAAAAATAATGGTAAAAAATCAGTCAAGGCGAAAAATAAAAGTTTTAAGGACTGACGATTGTGGAAAATTTACTTCCACTGGGTTTAATGAATATTGCAAAGATGAAGGGATCATTAGGCATAACACAGTACGCCACACGCCCGAGCAAAATGGTGTGGTTGAACGAATGAATCAGACTCTCTTGGAGATGGCCCGAAGCATGTTATATAATGCTGCGTTGCGAAAGGACTTATGGACTGAGGCCGTTAACACGACTTGCTATTTGGTGAACCAATCTCTTTCAACGACAATTGAATGTAAAATTTCAAAGGAAGTATGGAGTGATCATAAGGTCGAGTACTTAGATTTGCGCATATTTGGTTGTAAGATTTACTCTCATATAGCATCAGTTGAGAGAGATAAGCTAAAGTATAGAGCCAAAAAGTATATTTTTGTTGGCTATGGTATTGGTGTGAAATGTTAAAGGTTATTTGACAAGGTCACACACAAGGTCATCACTAGTCATGATGTCAGATTCGATGAAAGCTCCCTATTTCGTAAGAATGATCAAGAGGAGCAAGAGGAACCAGAAAAGTTGATCGTACACGTTCAGATGAATACAGATGATACTTAGGTAGAGACAGATGCGCAGATAAAGATACAAGATCAGGTGGAGCAAGCACTTATGAGAAGAAACCCATCGTGTGATCACATGTTACCGGCAAGATACAAGGACGACTCTAATATTGCATATGCCCTCGTTACAGATGAGGGAGACCCATTTACTATTCAGAAGGCTCTCAATGAGCCTGATGTAGAAAAGTGGAAGGCGGCTATAAACGATGAGATGGACTCGTTGCACAAAAATCACACATAGGAGCTGGTGGAGCTTCCATTAGGCTGAAAAGTGATCAGATGCAAGTGGTTATTTAAAAAGAAACATGATAGATACAAAGTGAGGTTGGTAGCGAAGGATTATGCTCAGAGAGAAGGGATCGACTTCATAGAGATATTCGTGCCAGTGGTTAAGCAGGTGTTTATCAGATTCGTGTTGGTACTGATTGCCGAATATAATGTTGAGCTGGAATAAATGGATGTCAAGACTACATTCCTACACGAGGAGTTGGAAGAGCAGATCTACATGAAGCAACCAAAGGGCTACGAAATTAAATGGACAAAAAGTTTACAAGTTAATGAGGTCATTGTATGGATTGAAACGGTCGCTTAGGCAGTAGTATAAAAAATTTGATTATTTCATGTTGAGTCAGAAATTTACTCGGAGTGAATATGATTACTGTATTTATTACAAGATACTGGGTAATGAAAAATTCATCATCTTAGTATTATATGTTGATGATATGTTGATCGCCAATCATGATATGTCTGAAATCAACATACTTAAGACTTAGTTATCAGGGACATTTAAGATGCAATATCTTGAGGCTGCAAAAAGCGTTCTCGGCATAGATATTCATAGAGACAGGAAGAGGAGCAGGATTTGGTTATCACAGGCAGAATACCTTGAAAGGTTCTGACCAAATATAGAATGGATCAGGCAAAACCAGTAAGTGTTTCCTACATGAATCACTTCAAGTTTTTCTTAGAATAATGTCCTAAATCAAATGAAGAAAAACAGATTATGTCTCATGTGCCTTATTCGAATGTGGTTGGCACTTTAATGTATGTCATGGTCTGTACGAGACCAGATATTTCACAGGCAGTCGGTGTTGTGAGCAGATACATGTCAAACCCCAGCAAGCAACATTGGGAAGCGGTGAAATGGCTACTTCGATACATTCGAGGTACAAAAGACGACATCTTAACTTTTGAGAAGACATGAACAAAGTTAACAGGGTATGTGGATTAAGACTACGCAAGCAGTATAGATTTCAAAAAGTTTACTTTATGATACTCATTTGTATTAGCAGGTAGAGCAATTAGTTAGATGTTGAAGCTTTAGTCCATGGTGGCTCTTTCCACGACCGAAGCAAAGTATATGGCAGTGACAAAAGCATTTAAGGAAGATGTTTGGTTAAGAGGCATGATAAATTAGTTAGGACTTCAGCAAGAGACCGTGTTAGTTAACCGTGATAACAAGAGCGCTATCAATTTGGCTAAAAATTCTGTTTATCACTCTCGTACTAAACACATTGATATTTGTCATCATTTTATCCGACAGGTGCTTAAGGAATGAGGCGTAACACTGGAGAAGATTCACACCAGCATGAATCCAGCTGACATGCTCACTAAGGTTATAACTTCTCTGGGCTTGGCGATGGCATAAAAGAAGGACGGAGTGTGCACAACAAGCGTTAATTGAAGTTATAATGCGACACGGAGATAAAAGAAGAGGTAAAGGAGCTACACGGTTAAAGATTAAAGACATGGTGGAGATTGTTGTTAAATAGGTGTCTTAAATCTTGGAGATCTGAGATGCTCAACCAGTCAAGAGACTGGCTCAACTAGTTGAAGGTTACACAGACTGCACGTGAATTACGTAAATTTGAGGCGGTTTCCAAACTATTCCAAAGTCGTTGCATAAGTCGGGTTTTCTAAACTATAAATAGGATTCCTTAGGATTATTTTAAAGTATTTTAGGGCATTCTAAAAGGATTCCAGGGGTTTTTAAAAGGGTTCTAAGGTTATCAAAGGGTGTAGCAAGGGTGAGATTCGAAGCTGTTCGAATCGGGTAAATCTTTTTCTCTTTGTAACTTCTGCTTTCATAGTGAAGATCTGTCGCTTTGTGCCGTGATTTTTTCTCGAAAGAATTTTCCACGTTAAATCTTTGTGTTCTCTTATGATTGCTTGGTGCTCTTAGATTGCTATCCTAAATCCAAATATGCATGATTCCGCAACACAAATCCCAACAGTAATATCATAAATAATGTTGGGAAGTAGATTCGACTCTCTGTGTGTTTTCGCGACTCCCCAACATCCCATGTGCCACGGTAGTAGAGGAACTAGAGTCACGCTGCCATCTGCACATTTTCATCAATGTGAATGGCTCATTGTACAGTGATCTAGATCATTCTTCTGCTGCACGTGTGCAAATGTGCTCACAGGCGCTCATGTAGGAAGGTGCGCAGATGAGCATTCCTCTCAATACACACACACACACACACAATTTAGAGGAATGAAAACTAGGTCTACATTCAAGATAGATGTTTGCCTAAGGATTAAAATAGCATATTTGTAGGTTACAACAAATGCATAAAGAATCCAGGTCGAGCTAGGTTGCATCATGGATGCCGGACTCGGTACCGAGTAAGGTTGAGTTTGGGTTACTTGTGTTTCAAAACTGGTCAGGTAGGGTCAGGTCTAACCTAGTCTGACTCAACTGGATGCCAAGCTCTAGTTTCAAAGAAGATTTATTGCTCAAAAAACTCGCTGAGTCAGTGCGACTCAAACAAGACTCAACCTGAGAGAAACTCTGCCAGCTAGTTGATAAGTGGATCACATCGGCCACCTATTGAAAGGTCAGGATGTTTCCATGTAAGATATTTTGTTTCATTGAACTCCATAATGGTAGCAATGTGCCTTAGTCAGGCAAGGCCTAGGCCCAACCAGACACTTAAGACCCAAGGTCCGAGCCTGGTTGGAACCTGTCATATGTCTAGTATATCAGGACCAAGCCAATGGGAAAATTTTGGTTGGACCAGGGCCTGACCTGACTTGAAATTGAAAAAACCCCTATTTCCTCTTGAATTTTCTTAATCTATCCGTTTATCAAGTGACCCACGCATGCACAAAATATTTATACATTTTAGAGGAATAAACCAATGGTCTGCATTCAAGATAGACGTTTGCCTAACTTATGATTAGAATGGCATGTTTGTAGGATATAACACACGTGTAAAGGGTTGAGGTTTGGTTGGGTGGGGCTAAAATGGCTTGAGCCCAAGCCTGACCTGAAAATTGATTGGGCCATTCATGAGAGGCCCAAACGCAGTCCATGTCCAAGCGTGGCCCAGAGCCGGGTCGGTCTCGTTGGATCGGGCAGGCTACCTGTTTCATCTACACTGGGCCCATTATATCAATGGTTTGGATCACGTGTCCTGTTGATTAGAGACCACGGCTCAAAGACGATGGTGAACTATTGCAGTAGACGGGAGCGGATTAGATGAGACCCTGCCTCACCCCAGATGGTGCGGCCTTTACTGTGGGGGCCACCTTGATGTGTCTATTCTGTATCCACTCCGTCCATCATTTTTCCCAGATCATTTTCTAGAATGATCCAAAAATTGAAGGGGATCCAATTATCAGATGGACCACAGTGTAGAAAAAATGGTGATTGACCATTAATGGGCCACAAAAGATTTGGATCAAGCTGATATTTGTTAAGTTCTATCCATCCAATCTTATGTGACCTTATCAAAGGATTGGATGGAAAATAAACACTGCATAAACAATAAGGTACACCTTAAGAAAAATTTAATGGTAGGGTGTTTAGTTCTTATAGTATGGTCCACCTGAGTTTTATATTTTCTTCATTTTTCGGATCATGCACTAAAATGATCTGGAAAAATGGATGGACGGTATGGATACAGAATAGATACATCAAGGTGGGCCCTACCAGCTTAGGGACATATGTGGTCTTGGCCATTATTTCATTCAAGTGGGGCCTACAATTTGAACATCCGGACTGTTTATCTAACATGGACAATGGCCCAGAAAGACCTCGGATTGGAAGTTTCGAGCAATCGAAGCATTGGCCCTTCTTCCATTCAAATTCAATGTATGCTCTTTCTAAATCCTCTAGCTGTCCAACGGTTGAAGGGCGATGCTCCCACACCGGTTATTCTCTGGGTGTGAGTCATTCAGGACCCTTCAGTTCAATGGTATGGATTACAAAACCAAGGAACCTAAGTATAAAACCCAGGGCCAGATTATTTTTGGACGGAAGATTAGTAAAAAAATGAGTTATTTGGTACTCTCAGCGTGCAATGCGCAATAAGCATGCACTAAGAATTTATAAATGTAGCATACATTAATTCTTGAACCAGCTAATAATACAGGGTTATTTTTACACCAGGCTTGAGCAGGTTGACCCATGCAAGATAGGGGTATCCTCGTTAGGTGGCCCATGTGAGTTAGGTGGCTCGTGTGAGGCGGGCTCCACCTGTGTGAGATGGGTAACTCACGTGAGGCAAAACCCATGTGATGTAGAGCCCATAAAGGGAGTTCGACTGAGGTCCTAACATATGAGATATGAGGCATGAACTATAAGATAAAGGGATTGATTCGTAGTGGTTTATCAGTTCAAGCTTTAAAAGTAAGCATTTAATTGTCTTAGGATGTGGTGCGTGTTAAGTTGTAGTCTGAACTCAAATAGACAGCTGGTGTGTATAATTGATCACACTCTATCGAGTTTCAAGGTTTGTTTCTTAGGAGCTCTTTGGATACAAAAAAGAATTTTATGGTTAAAATAAGTTGGTAACTAAAATAATAGTTGGATTTTAGCACTGAGTAATTTTTTAAAACCTACTTTGGTAAACACATACATTGATATGAAATAACCTATACCTTTATTTTTAAAATAATATGCTATTTTGAGATTGATATTAAATATAAAAAACCATCCATCAAGCAATCCACTAATCTAACAATTAAATATTCTTGTGTTAAATCCATTAATCTAACAATTAAATATTCTTGTGGATTACCTACCCAAATAATCCGTGTGAAAACAAAGGAGATAAGGAGATTACATGGAAGAGAGATCATGAAAATACTAGCCAAAAGTAGATTACCTGGCCTTTATTTCTAGAATTTTACCTTTAAGCTATCTCATTAATATAACTAGTTATCATTAGATGAAAGAAATGGGGTCAGAAGATCATGTGGGCCCCACAAATCTAGACTTCACTAATCATGTGCTGATAACCTAGTATCCGTGACCTAAATCTAGTTTTCATCCAAACCTTTCCAGAGTACCCAAGCAATGGGCACAAAGAAGACTGAAAATTGTGGGAGTATTTCAATCTTCATATAGGTCTAAAACTCCGGTCATTTCACGTCATGGGTGAAAACTACTTTGTACAATGTGGCCCACCAGAACAGTGAGGCTGCCTAATTATACTCTAACGTGTCATTTGTTGGACAACCAAAAGGTGTTGGACCCCGTAATAAGATCTAAGTGTTAGATAATCGTTTTCGTCAATGAAAGGCTGGTTTGATTGCTCGAAGTTGGTTGTTTAGCTCCATGGTAGTGTAGGTCATTGGGTCTGAGTTAGGATGATTTATATTGTTTGGTTTGGTTTTTCTTTTCTTCTTCTTCTTCTTCTTCTTTTTTAATTTTTTTTTTATTTAATTTTTTTGGCGTGTTGTAATTACTTTGTTTAAATGATTTGAGTGGCTGACATTGACTAGACCTGACGTACGGTTTTGGTGGTTAAGGAATGCTGAAAATAAATAATAATCAAGCCACTGAAATTGTCAGCGCAAACGAATTTGAAAGTCTTTTGGGTGAATGTCAAGACATATCTTGTCTATTGAATTCATGATCATAAAAGAGTCGTTCCATATGTTTGGCTTCGTCGAGGATAATCACCTGCCTGTGTGATGAGGTGTTTTTATTTATTTTTATTTTATTTTTTTTATTTTTTATTTTTTAAAATTTATTTTTTATACATGAGATACTCTACACAGAAACATATAAAGTTTTTCGAAACTCTTACTTTAATACTATGTCAAACAACTGCTTACTTTAAAACTTAAGGGAGCATTTAACGCATGATATTAAATGAGATTAGGTGGGAAATTCCACCAGCATGAGGGTGTGGGGTGTGTGTGCATGTGTAAAAAAAAGTGCAACGGAATTGCATTTGGCCCCGTTCCAATTCCACGCAATGTTTGAGAAGAATGGAAAAACTTGGAATTAGATTAGATGAAATTGCATTTGGTACTGTGTCAATTCCACTCAATGTTAGCAAGTTGTATAGGTCCCACCAAGATGTGTGGGCTATATCCACACTGTCCACTCGTTTTTTGAGATCATTTTAGAGCATGGGCTAAAAAATCAGATAGATCTAAAGCTCAAGTGAACCACACCATAGAAAGCGGCAGAGATAGAACACCTACCGTTGAAAACTTCTTTGGGGCCACATAAGTTTTGGATCTGCCATAATATGAGGTTACAAAATAAATGAACGGTTAGTATATAACACATATGTGTTATTCTCAATAGTTTGAAATGATGGTGGATATATCTATTCATTGTACAACAGACTAAAAAGTGAATCCCACTTCTTACACATATCATAGAATTAGGCTTATCCCATAGTAACAGCAGACAATCTCTACTATTTGTAACCGTTACATTTTTTTGAATCCCTTCTCACCTAATCCTTCGCCCAATGCCGTGAGCCAAACACCCCCTAAGCCATTAAAAATGTGAAACTTAACAAGTAATGGTCCAGAGCGGAGGTGAGTCCCTGGCGTCCCCAAACGAAGCATGTCAAGAGCGGAGGTGAGTCCCTGGCGTCCCCAAACGAAGCATGTCAAAATAGCAGGCAGACGTAGGAGAAAGTGATGATTGACCATTATAAACTTATTATGGCGAACAAAATTTATATATATATTAACTCATGCACACACACCCCTACACACTGAAATTAGTGGAATTCACCACCTATGGATACTTGAACCCTTGACCGGCTGTTGAAACTCCTTAGAGTCTACCAACCGAGAAAGAGTAAGTATCCAGTTTTGAATACAGCTTATATTTGTTTTTTTGCCCGTAAGTTGGATGTCAAATAAATAATATGGAGGGCTCTAGACAGTTTTTAATGGCGGCCATTCAATCACTACTGCTTCCTATCGTGAGAATTGGATCTAATTCATTTAATTTTAGGATCTTTTCTTGAATGAGCTAGAAAAAGGGGTGTACAGTGTGGATATACCGTACATACATCAACGTGGGCCCAACTTCTGCGAAGCTTGACTATCCGACACGTGGATTCTCTTGTAAAGCCGTGAGGGAACGGATTCTGGATCACGGAAAAGTGACCGAGGTTGGCCCGACCTATCATCTTGGCACTGCCGCAACAAAGGATCCACCGTATGTCGTCCCCTACGGTGGCCCACATGGTGAGATGGTCCCATGATTTAAACTGTCCATATTCTCCTTACTACCATAAATACGTTATTAGTCCATAACCAAGTTTCAGGAATGATCCTAACCTTTGATTTTTGGAGTTGAATGCAAGCCATTGAAAATGTTCTTTTCCTTGTTCTAAGTCATCTCTATATTCATCCATTCAGCGTATTTTTTTTAATAGTGACCCACAAAGTATAAATTTCACAACTTGGATGGTGCCGATCATCGGACCACTTGGAATGTGGGCCCTAGTGCGTCGCAACAGAAGCTAAATGAATTTCCAGAAAAACGAAAACAGTATATTACGCGACATTACAAGGAGTAGCCAACAGGGGCACGGAATTTTCTGCCATGTGCGAAGACTCCAGTGTTGGTTTACCACCGTTTAAATCATGGGAATGACTCTTGTATCATCCGTACCTCTGACCCAGCTCTTGGTTCATTTGGGAAGCTTCAGTGTTGGTTTCCCATCGTTTAAAATATGATAGTGACTCCTCCATCCATGGTTGTACATCAACCCATATCAAACATATCTCCAACCCAGCTGTGATTGGAGCATATTACCGGAATAATTGCACTGAAAATCATAATTTTCCCCCTTAAATTTGGACCACTAATTAATTTACCTTCTACCGTTCATTTAGTAGTTACAAATAAATGGTTAGGATGTATTTATCAATGAGATTATTTGGAAAGTTGGATTAGATAGGATTAGATGGTATGAAATTGCATTTTGCACTGTATGAATTTCATGTAGTATTTGAAAATGATAAAAAGAATTAAATTAATTCAGGAATTATATTTACGGGACGCTTTATCTGCTCTACCTATATATATGCATCCTTTACACTTGATATTCGAGTTGCGTACGTGTGCAATCAGCCTACAGTTTGTTGTCTATTTAATTATAATTCTATGGTCCCCAAATGCAAAGGAAGAATTTGATCTCAAACCTGATATTGGACAGTCAAAATTCAGTGGCATTTCTATACATGTAATCACCTAGAATAATAGTGTTAATTCCATTTAAAACAATTCCATACTATTTAATCCCACAAACCAAATAGCCAAAGTGAATTTGGATATATGCACCTTCAACCCAGGGCTATCTGATGTGATGTGGTGAGATTTGATTAGTGGTGCAATGAAAGTTGTTGAGTTGGCAAGTAAATTATGTGGTGTGCCACGGTCGTGCTCGGAATTCCTGCGTTCCATCTACAAGTGGAGCACGGCTCACCGTTCCAGACTGTTGGTCTGTTGGGTCCTACAACAGATGGACCAAGCCTCATCAGCAGAACAATCTTAACCCTTCAATTTGTGGCCCAAGAAAAGGAATCACGGCAATGTACGTAAGCATGACGTTGTTGTTGGAAAAAGAATCACGGCAATGTATATAAGCATGACGCTGTTGATTACCTTTTGCACCCACAAGAAATGCGGAGTCAATGCAAAAGCAAAGGCAGGCGCCTGCTGTCGGCCGACTGAAAACAAAAGAACAGTGATTGAAGAGTCAAGGATTCGAGATAAGGAAGTAGACTTGATTGTGTAGCAACCTTCCATCGTCTTCTGGCCCTGATTTCATTCAACTGGTTTGCAATTCCTGATAAGAAAGTATACCAAAATAAGCTGTAAAAATAAATGGACGGCATGGATATACATGAACACATTCAGGTGGGCCCTACGGTCCGAGTCTTACCCACATCGCTGATTGCGGGCTGGACCACTCATCGGACAGCCTGTCATGCCTAATCTCACCTGCCCATCGTTTTTAACACAGGCCAGTCCACCTCGAGGACCTGACTTTTGTGCTGGGTTATCCAGTTATCCTTATGATGGGGCCCATCTTTTTTACAGCTTGAATATCTATTAAGAAATAATATGATTTCTAGAAACTACATATTTGTTAGAATCGGAATCTTTTATTGCTGATGACGTGGCCAATCACATTACAAGGAACATAAAATTTATATTGGATATCCACCATTAAAATCCTCAAGCCACTGTACTGTTTATTTGACATCCAATCCATTGATTAGGTAGTAAAGACCCAGATGAAGGGAAACAATAAGTATCGACTTGATCCAAAACTTTTATGGCCTCAAAACGTTTTCAATGGTCAACGTTCATTCAACACTGCTTCTGTAACGTGGTACACTTGAGATTGAGATATTCCTCATTTTTTCTTTCATACCATAAAATGATCTATAAAAATAGATGGACGGAATGGATGAAACACATAAACCATAGTGGGCCCATAGAGCACCGACCACCATCCCATGGCCGGTGGCTGGGGGAGTAGCCAATCCGTTTCCATTACCTGTCAGTAGCTAATCCGCGTGGACAGAGTTTCCCTGCGAAAGCCTTTCACTGGAAGTACCTGCACTGGGAACTTAGGTAGGGTCGAGGTGATGTTTTTGAGAAATTCATTTCATTTATCAATTTTGTGAGCTCATTTTAAGATATAAAGCCAAAAATAAACCGTATCAAATACTAAGATGGGCGAAAAATGTGAGTATTGAACATCAACAGCTGAAATATTCATGTGGCCACATAAACTTTGAGTCATGATAATATTTGTGTTTGCATTTCATCCCAATATGAATGACGATTATACACCGTATAGATGTCATATAAACATTACTGTCGACTCCAGGAACGTTACAACGGCAGGAATTTTGTTGCCACTTGTTTCTTTAGCGCAGCCCACTTGAGTCTTGGATCTTGCTCGGTTTGGGTTTCAAGTCCTAAAATAATCTTACAAAATGGATGGACAGGATAGATTTCACACAAGCATCATGGTATGCCCCACCTTAGATTCCATAGCAGGAACTTCCTGCGAAAGCCGCGTCCAATCCGCGTACGACTCCATGTCATTGAACGTTGGTGGGAGCGGATTAGGTGAGACCCCGGACTCACCCAAGAAGGTGTGGCCCTTACCATGGGGCTCACTATGATGTATGTGTTCTATATTTCCACCGTCCATCCATTTTTTCAGATCATTTTACTGTACTATCCCAATAATGAAGTACATCCAATTATCAGGTTGGCCATATCATAAGAAACAGTGATGATTGACCACTATTGGGCCATAGAAGTTTTGGGTCAAGCTTATATATGTTTGTTCCCTTCATCCAGGCTTAGGTGACCTTATCAACGGATTGGATGGAAAATAAACACTACGGAAACATTCAGTTGTGCCTTAAGAAGTTTTTAATGGTAGAGAGTTCAATCACCACCTTTTCCTATAATATGGCCCACCTGATAATTGGATCCACTTCATATTTTTTACAATATCTTAAAATGATCTGAAAAGACAGATGGACGGCATGGATATAGAATACATACATCAACGTGGGCCCCACGGTAAGTGCCGCACCGTCTTGGGCGAGCCCGGGTTCTCACCTAATCCACTCACACGGTTCGCTTTTGGTCATCACCTGCAACAAGTACAACGACGCCGGCCTTTCACAAGTGTTCATTTTGCCTCTACGGCAACTCTGGATACACCATACGTCGCCAACCATGGTGCCCTACATGCTGAAATGGGCTGATGATTTGAACGGTCCATATTCTCCTCACTGGCATAAATAAGCTATGATCCGGTAATGAAGTTTCATCCATGATCATTCCTAACCTGTGATTTTTAGATTTGAAAGCAAGCCATTGAAAATATTTTTCCTTTTATCTGAATTCATCTACCACTAATGATAATTAGAATCATCTATTAGCATGATTTTCTTACAGTAGCCCATATAGCATAGATTCCATAACTTGGATGGTTCCGATCATCAGATCACTAGTCATGTGGGCCCCAGTGGTTGGCGACACATGATGGATTCTGCCTCCCAACAGAAGGCAAACGAACTCCTTCCACAATGCCAGGCGAACGACATCGTGGATGCATCCGGATCGTTTTCTGTGGTATGGTCCACCTGAGATTTGGATCTGCTAATTTTGGACAACTGACCATTTTACTTTCTACCATTCTTTTGATAGATACGAATAGACGGTTAGGATTAATTTATTAAAGTGAATTTAGATACATGCATCTACACGATGGAACACTGATTTGATTTGAATGCTCTAGATCGCTGTCTGTCAGTGTCACATGTTAGAAGATGAGCTGTCATTATTTTTTGACGGTGCAAAACTAGCGTCTGTTAGTGCCACTTGAGAGCCATTTTCCCATGGATTAGGAAATGGTGACACTAACTAATATAAAGCTTGGCGAGTCGACGGTGCTAGGTGGGCCACACCATGATGTATGTGTTTCATACATGCCGTTAATTCATTTTTTGAGATCATTGTAGAGTATGATCCAAGAATTGAGGCAGATTTAGGAGTGATCGAAGGCCACCATTAAAAACTTCCTTGGAGCTGCAAAAGTTTTAGATGAAGCTGGAATTTGTGTTTTCCCTTCATCTAGGACTGTGTGACCTAATCAAGAGATTATATGGAAAATATACATTACAGTGGGCTTAGAAAAAATTTAATGGTGTGCGTTCTATCACCACTGTTTTCTTACGGTACTGTTGTCCACTTGAGATTTGGATGTATCTCAAATTTTGGTTCATGCCTAAAATGATCTGAAAAGATAGCTGGACGGCTTGGATAGAACCCGTATATCACATATCACGGTGGAGCCCATCGAGCACTGTCCTTGCTACTGGCGGACACAGTCACTAGCCAATGGCTAGTGAACATCCATTCATTTTTCACACTATTTTATGGTTTAAGCCTAAAAATAAGGTAGATTTAAATTTCAAGTGGACCACATAATAGGAAAAAGTGTTGAAAGAACTCCAACACTAAAAACTTTTTGGGGGCTAAAATCTTTCTTGATCAAGTTGATATTTGTTTTTTTCCCTATTTCCAAGTCTGTATGATTAATCAACAAGTTAGATGTCAAATAAACATTACAGTGGGGATTAAAAGGTTTTTAGATGTCAAATAAACTGATATCTGATGAAGTTTTTCCAGGTCTGTAAAGAAAGGTGACTGCTCTCACCAACCTAAAGCAAACCGATGAAGATGGAAGAATCCAAGGGCATATTTGGGAGCGTGGATTTGAAAACCTACTGGATTCTTGATTTGGAACTCTTGATTAACTTTAATTAATATTTTTAATTAGTATACATATGTAATATTTAACACAATAGCTGTAATAAGCCCATTGAAATATATACTTTATCTAAAAATGATGAAATTCTAAGTCTCAGATGGGCCACAAGGACAGGATCATATCTAAGTGACTAGCCAACAATTTTTAACTGTTGATTTACATAGACAATGTTTGGATGGTACAAATTATCCTATTAAATTAATTATAGTGATATAGTTGATAATCTAATTATTTTGGGATATCTTTGGTAGACCATGTGCTCAATAAGTTAGTAGCTTAGTGACACATGTTACACATGCAACTCTTGTAAGAATTTTACATGTAATCTAAGCTCCTATCTTGAATTTCAAATCTCCTCAAATTTATGATGCCAAACATATACGGGGATTTGAAATCCCCCCAAATTCATGGTGCCGAACACTTCTACGGATTCGAGATAGGAAGGTAGATCTGGATTGTATATGCTACTTACTATGACGTGATGTAGGTGTCAAAAAGCATTGAATTTTGAATTTAGGCTGTTCATAATAAGCTTTTAACAGTGGGCATTCAATTCATAATGTGGCCCTTGATAAGTTTTCAATAGTAAGAGTTCGATTCCCAATGTTTCGTATGGTATGATCCACTTCAGCTTTGGATCTGCTTCATGGATTGGAGACGAGGGCACTGGATTATGTGAGACTCCGGATCCACTAAAGCCAGTGGGTGTAAGGTTTCGGATATTTGATATTTTGGTTTTCAAATATATTTTTTTTTAAATCGCTATAATTAACTTATTTAAAGCTTGGATCAGAGGACATTAAATGGGACAGTTGAAACTAAGGGTGTAAAGCACACTTTAGCTTCTAATGGCGATAACTTTGCCACCAAATTATCAGCTGTTTGCTATCTACGAGTTCTACATGCAGGCTAATAAATAGCCTTCAATCAAAATTTGCCATTTTTAGCAAGTTCCATGTGACGTGGCCCACCTCAATTGTGGATCTCAATGATGGCCACTGCTGTGGTGGGTCCTGTTATGCATGAAAATGATCTCAAACATCGATCAGTTGGACCACTTCCAACGAGCAATTATACGAGATTTGGGCCGTTCATCAAACAAACCTTAGCACCATTGACTGCCATGATGTATGTATTTTATCCCCACCGTCCATCCATTTTACCACCTCATTTTACTGCCATGACAAAAAATTGAAGCATATCACCACAAGAAACAAGAAACAGTAGAAATTGAATTCATACCATTGAAAAATTCGTTAGGGCCACGGATGTTTTAGATCAAGCTGATAATTCTGTTTTCCTTCCTCCATGTTTGTATAATCATTGGATGGCAAATAAACATTGTGTGGGCCCCAAGAAGTTAATTTCCAACGGATGGCATTCAAGACCTCCACTGTTTCCTTTGGATTGGTTCATTTGAGCTTTGAATGTGCTAGGAAAATATGGATGGACGGCCTGGATAAAACACGTACATATTAGAGAGGCCCAAACAACTTTGACACCAGCTAGGTGGCTGATGTTGGAGACACTAGCTAGTCAGAAAGAACCGGTCACGCAGATCAAAAATCGGGGCGCAGATTGGATACCGACAAGGTCAGTAGGCAATTCGCTACGTAAGTGACGCCACCAAGTTCTGTGGACCCCACCATGATGTAAGTGTTGTATCGTACCGTTCAACCATTTGTAAAAATCATTTTATGGCATTACAAAGATAATGAGATAGATTTTAATTTCAAGTGGACCCACCACAGAAAACTGTGGGAGCCATCACACCCACCGTTAAAACATTTATAGGGCTCACATTGATGTATTTTTGAGATCCATCATATTCATAAGTTAACATAGAGATAGATGAAGTGAAAACAAAAATATCAGCTTCATGGGAAACTACCGTGGCCCCTAAGAAGTTTTGAACGGTGGATGTCACTATCCCCACTATTTTCTATGGTGGGGTCCACTTGAACCTTAGATCTATCTCATTCTCTTTATAATGCCATAAAGAGATCTCTAATAATGGTTGGACGGTATGGATACAACACATGCATCATGGTGGGGTCCACAGAGCTTGGTGACGTCACTTCAGTAGCGATTTAGGTACTGACCTTGTCAGTATCCAATCCGCGCCCAAAAATCGAGTGCGCTACACAGACAGTCAAACCACGTGGGAGGCCCACCATAATGTTTATATGTCATGAGAGTGAAAATGAAAATACTGACCGTCAAATCATCTCAGAGCCCACCATGATGTTAACATGAAATCCAAACCGTTGATAAGGTTATTCTGACTTGGAAGGATCGGAAATAAAAATACCATCCTGATCCAAAACTTCTATAGCCACCCAAATCTTTCAATGGTGTGGATTCCATTCCCAATGTTTCAAAAGCCTGGCCGAAACTTACCCAAGCCTGGGCCCGTTAACAGCATTGGGTTCTTCGCGGAAATCGGGGGCATTTTCTCTTATGTTATATTCGCGCGCTGGTACACCATCATATACCCTTAAGCGCGAAGTAAAAGAAAAGAAAAACTCTTCCAAAACTACAGGCGTGGACCAATGCCTCTATAATAACTTCCGTCGTGACGGAACGACTCTGCTGCTGCGACCTAACAGCAGCACCGCCCGATTCTACCAGCGGCTGCACCAAGGCCAAAGGCTGGCCGTAGCCCTCTAGCCATCATTCACCGTCACTGCAACTCTCTCTCTCTCGCAGCAGCAGCACCGCCCGATTCTACCAGCGGCTGCACCAAGGCCAAAGGCTGGCCGTAGCTCTCCAGCCATCATTCACCGTCACTGCAACTCTCTCTCTCTCTCTCTCTCTCTCTCTCTCTCTCTCTCTCACAGCAGCAGCAGCAGCAGCACCCCCCGATTCTACCAGCGGCTGCACCAAGGCCAAAGGCTGGCCGTAGCCCTCCAGCCATCATTCACCGTCACTGCAACTCTCTCTCTCTCTCTCTCTCTCTCTCTCTCTCTCTCTCTCTCTCTCTCTCTCTCTCTCTTGCCATCTTCCAGCATCTGATTTCCACGGTAAGAGTCTCTCTCGCTCACAAAATCCATCTCTCTCAAACCTATCTTTCCCTCTCACAAAACCCATCTCTCTCTCGTGCCCTCGAGCTTTCGTCTGATTTCCACTTTAAGAGTCTCTCTTTCGATCACAAAACTCCTCTATATCTCTCTCATACAAACATACGCACATACCCATCTCTCTCACAAACTCACCTCTCTCGCCCTCAAGGCGTCATCTAGTGTCTGATTTCCACTGTAAGTCTCTCTCTCTCTCTCTCTCTCTCTCTCTCTCTCTCTCTCTCTCTCCCTCGACCCATCATCCAGCTTCTGATTTTCACTGCGTCTCTTTCTCACAAAACCCTTCTTTCTCTATGATAAAACCCATCCCTCTAAACCCCATCTTTCTCTCTCATAAAACCCATCCCTCTAAACCCCATCTCTCTCTCATAAAACCCATCTCTCTCGCCCTCGAGCTGTCGTCTGATTTCAAATTCAAGAGTCTCTCTCTTTCTATCTCGCCCTCGACCCATCATCCAGCTTCTGATTTTCACTGTAAGTCTCTCTCTCACAAAACCCATCTTTCTCTCTCATAAAATCCATCCCTCTAAACCCCATCTTTCTCTCTCATAAAACCCATCTCTCTCGCCCTCGAGCTGTCGTCTGATTTCAAATTCAAGAGTCTCTCTCTCTCTCTCTCTCTCTCTCTCTCTCTCTCTCATTTTCTTCGTACCTTGCATTACCTTTTCTCATTTTGTTGTACTGATTGCTTGTATCGAAAATCTCGCCTTCCATCGTCCTCTCTATCCCTCTTACACCCTCTCCAACAAAAACAATGAGTGATTCCTTGGAGGATAATTCCATCAACGACACCACAGATAATGATCGCTTAGATGGGACCTGGGAGATCAACCATGAGCGCCCTCCATCAGCAAATAATATCGAAGAAAAAATGAAGAAAGCCCGTAAGATCTCACGCAAAGCAGGGCTAGGTACACTGGGAGTTTCCGGGATTGCAATAGTCGAGTATTTCGCTGGCAAGCATCCTCATGACCCACACCACAAATTTCCATCGTTCATCTATCCGATGGCCATCTTTGGGACTTTCTCGTTTGGATTGGCGCTGTTTTTCTTCTCTTTTGTACTGCCAAAACATCCCAAGTCAGTCTGTCGGGCCAAGATGCTAACGTGGATTGCTGTCGTACTGGTAATTATTGCAAGCTGCCTCAAAATCCTTGTTCATGTCATGTCTTGAATTCCATCTCTGGGCTTCGTACATGACGGATTTATCGCTTTTATTTGTTTGTTGCTATGTTAATTACTCGGATTGTTTTGGGTGCATTTGTTATTGTTATTTTTGTATTGCTGTGTTAGTTACTCGGATGATTTTCGGTGCATTTTTAGTGTATGTTATTTCATTTGAATGGTTTTCAATAATAAGGCTTGCTTAGTGTTATTAATAAATTACTTTCTCAAAATCATGTTTTCACCATTATGGTTCTGTCCTTGAGTTGTTCCAGCTCATTTTAGAACCTGAGACCAAAACTCAGGTCAATACAAGGCTCAAATACTGGGCAACACAGCGAGGAAGGGTGGGAATGATAAGTCTGATCACCATTGAAATTTTTTGGGGCCACCATGATTTTTGTATCCATCCACCCATCCCAATAGGGTGCATCTAATAAAAGTTCTATGCATATGGCACTTGGTTAATTAGTGATAGCACAACCTGGTGCACTTGTTATTTTATGTTGGTCTACTTGAATGCCTGATCCAATAATATGTCTTGCTTTGCATTGATAATAAAATTGCTTTCTCAAAATAAAATTTAGACCAATATTATGGTTCTACCCTTGAGTTGCACTAGCTCATTTCAGGACGTAAGACCAAAACTCGGGGTCCATACAAGGCTCAAGTGGGCCACACAAGGAAGAGTTGGAATGATATACCTTAATTTGAACTTTTTTGGGGCCGCCGTGATTTTTGTATTCATCCAACCACCTCGATATATAGGGTGCATCTAATTAAAGTTCCATGCACATGGCATTTGGTTAGTGATAGGACACCCCAATGAACTTGTTACCGTATGTTGGTCTACTTGAATGGTTTTTAGTAATATAGCTTGCTTAGTGTTGTTAATAAAAATGTGTTCTCAAAATCATTTTTTGACGATTATTTGCTCCTGCTCGTCTTAGAACGTGAGACTAAAACTTAAGTCTTATATAAATAAGTATATCATGTTAAGATTTTCAAAGGAAACAGAAGTGTGAACTTTTTCAAAACATGAATTTTAGCTAGATTAATGGATTTTCATCTATATGCAAATATAAATCATGAATGTTCATACCTTTGGTCGATGCCAACAAAAATGAAAACTGATGCGAAAGGCCAATTTCCCTGATTTATTATAGATGAGAAGTAGATAACTCCTCTCGCACACTCCTACAATAGAGCTAAGGGAGTTCCATGTGAGCTGCCCACTAAGTGGGCATTACAGGTGTTGATGCGTGGATGGAAGGGAAGAGGAGAAGAATCCCCCCTCTCCTCTTCTCTTATTTCTCTCACTCTAAGGTGATGACTTCCAAGGGATGGGGATGTCTCTCTCTCCCATCCTCTGAGATAAGATCAATATTTAGGGAGGATTTAGGGTTTCAAGCTAATAAACCACACACACACACACACACACACACACACACTATCTGATAAACTTTAATATGCCCTTTTCAGGTAAAGGTGGTAATCATGTTTATCCATGTATTCATATTGACCAAATCCTTTCAGTACTCTTACGGCAATCATCCCTGATTCAAATTCAAATTACATATATATGTTTCTAATTCCGCACAATGGTCCTTAAATAGGAAGGGCATGTTTTGAGTCACATAAAGATACAAACTTGTTCATAGTTTATAATCCAATTATGTATGAAAATTGAATCAAATAAGGACAACTAATCCAACTCATGATTATTAAGTGAGGATTTGTTTTGTTTGCTAAAACACAGGAACTACTTAACCCTATCTTACATGAGGAATATTTGCTTCTATGAACATGTGTAACATGCTCGAAACAAACCCACCTGTGTAATTGTTGAAATTCAAGTGCCATACATATGCAAATGTGCCACAATCAATCTTCCAGCACATATGGCACATCTGTTGAGGTGCACGTGTTAATGGGTCGCCATCCATTAGTGATAGCAATGGGTCAGGTTGACCTACGGGTCAAATGGGCTCTGGCTAGAAAGTTAGCCTGTTTAAATTAATGGGTTGAGCTGGGGTTTAGGTGAACCTGACCCGACTTGAAACAATGAGTTGGACCAAATGGCCTAACCCAACTCATAACCCGAAACAAAAATATCTTGGGTATAATTCCCTAGACTTCTTAGACTTTTAGCCAAGTTGCTGACCACTTATATATACCTCAAACAATGTTAACTTTGCATTTATTTTTGTTTTCTTTAATCAAGAATTAAGAGGACTAATGAATGCTTAAGAATTCAAGTAGTCCCATGGTTTTGGAATCCACACCATTGGTTTGTTGGATCCACCATGAATTGCCAATGAGTGTGTAATAGGGAGCTTTGTACACATGAAAACTCCAAAAAGAGAGCCTCAAATAAGAAATTACAATTAGTATATGAGCCGGGTTGAGTGAGTCGATTGAGGCTGACCAAGCTGCACAATTAGGTGAGTTGGGTGAGGTCCGCTTTGGGTTCTTGAAATTTTAAATGGGTTGGGTCACTAGATAATGGGTGCTAACTCAAGGTCAGATTTCTCGACCTCATAATTTAAGGGATTGGGCTTGGGTTGACCCCACACGGATCAAATCTGATCCATTATCAAGCCTATCAGCCATCAAACACTCCATATGTGCCACAATGTATTCTTTTTATTTTTGGGCATATCATAAATAAGAAACAAAACACTTATTTATGATAGCTTGTGCTAACACGACTTTGCTTGAATCTAAATAGCTTTTGGGATGTAACACGCACACTAAGGGCATGTTTAGATACCTCCAAATAAGTAACTTTTTTAACTTACAGCACTATATACATTCCATCTTCCGAAACCAACACTTTGGATGATTAGTTATACGTTACTTTTTTACTTAAAATTACTTAATCACTTCGGTTAATCTTTTTTGTTTTTCCACCTTTCATGAGTTGCTAAAGAGAGACACAAGAGAGACCAAAGAGACGAGAAGATGATAAGTAAATTGTTTATCAAACATACTTATCATCTTAATAAGTATAAACTAAGATAAGTTACTTGTAACAAAAGTAACTTATGATGGAAATGGGCTCTAAATCCGGTATATCTAATAAAATTTCTACCCACATGGCATTTGGTTAGTGTTATAACACCCTAGTTCTCCTACACAAGTCATGTCAGCGGGATTTATTTAAGAAATGAATGTTAGCTTTATCGAATGAGCTGAATAGGTTATTCCAAATTTTATAATCTTGGAAGCACAGTTGTACACAATATCATCAACTAGAAAACCTGAATTGAAATAGGGATCATCTAGATAGCTTGAGCCGTGCAAACCAAATGATGCATGCATGGGAATCTTCTTGTAGATCAAGCTTGATGATTGGACTGTTTGGATCATTGACCCACATCCTGAAGTGCAGATGCCTCTACTTCAACTTCTCACCATTTCTCTCTTACCGTATGTGTGCAAAAGGTGAAAAGGTTCATTCAATTTTTTAACTTGGTTGTAGTGAGCCAATAGTCTTGAATTTATAAGTTTAGATCTTCCACTTACAAACTCTTAAAGTGGCCATTTCTAGAACAGGTACTATGCGCTCGACCTCACGAGTCCCATGAGGTCGAGCGTGGGCCCCACCGTGATCTTATCTCATCAGTCAAATGCACCATTCCTTGGTGGGCCTCAGGCTTCTTAAAAATACATCATGGTTGGGCCCACAGAAGTTTTATACCAAGTTGATATTTGTCTGCATTTAGCAAGTGTGGCCCACGTGAGTTCCGTATACGGCTGATGTAGTAGAGGGTACCATCAAATGCACGGTGTTGATGGTTTAAATATATATAAACGATATATATATATATATATATATATATATATATATATATATATATATATATATATATATATAAAGAAAGAAAGAGATGAAAACATTTGGACCACGTGAAATTAATGCAGGTAAAAACAGAATTTATAGCTCTGACACAAATCTAGACGTAGTCGAAAGCTGTTGTCTCTACCAACTCGTTACCTGGCTTAGATTCGCCTGGGGGAACGGATTAGGTGCGAAGCGGCCTCACCCAACACGGTGTGGCCCTGTCCGTGGGGCCCAACTTGATATATGTATTATATATCTGGGCCATTCATCGGTTTTTTCAGATCAGAGATTTATCCAAAACATATAGCAGATTAAAATCTTAGGTAGACCTTATTACAAGAAAAAGATACAATTGACCATTAAAAACTTCTTGTGGGCAACAAAAGTTTTGGATCAAGCTGATTTTTGCTTTTTTGCATTCATCCATGTTTTTGTGACCTTATCAACAGGTTAGATGGAAATAAAACATCAATACGGTCATTATAGTGGGCCTTAGAAAGTTTTAATGGTAGGCGTTCAATCAACCCTCTTTCCTGTGGTGTGGTCCACATAACATTTGAATCTCCTCTATTCTCGGATTCATAGGCTAAAATTAAAAACAGATGGACCGCATGGATATATAGTACACACATCTAAGTGAGCCCCATGGTGAGGGCCGCACCGTGTTCTGTGATTCCGGGCCGCACATAATCCGCTTCCTTCACTCCGTTTATTTTGCTGTTTTATTTATTCCTTAAAACAATTCTTTTTAATCCGTTTCTAAAATAAAAATAAAAATAAAAAATAAAAAATAAAAAATAATCATTTTCAAAATGGAAGAATGACAATTGCTTTTAAAATGGCAGAACGGTGCAGCCGCGGATGTATGCTGCATGCCTATGCCTTTATATCGGTTTCATTGGAAGTGGATTGTACCGAGTAAAGCGTACTGAGTAAACTCTGTGGGGTCCACTGTGATTGAAGTATTCTATCCACTCCATCCATCTATTTTATCAGATAATTTTAGAGCTTGATCCCAAAAGAAGCATATCCAAAGCTCAAGTGGACCACACCACAGGCAACAGTGTGAATTGAGCATCTACCATTGAAACTTTTTGGGGGCCACAGAAGTTTTGGATCATGATCATATTTATGTTTTCTCTTCATCCACATCGGTGTGATCTTATGAACAGGTTGGATGACAAATAAACATTACTGTAGACCCTAGAAAGGTTTCAATGGTGGAAATCATTATTCAAATTATTGCCTGTAGTGTGGTCCACTTAACCTTTGCATATAGTTCAATTTTGGGTTCAACCACTAAAATGATCTGGAAAAATGGATGGACAGCTTGGATAAACCACATAGATTCATGGTGGGCAGGGACCTTAGCAGAGACGTAAGTTACCAGCACCACTAACTCCCTGGCTATGCGGGACCCACTTCAATATGCGTCTGAAACTGACTGTATCCATCACATGACCCCACCATGTTCACCCTACAAAGGAAACATAACTGTCATTCTAAACTCATGTGGGCCACACCACGAACAACATTGTAAACTAACGCGTAAGATCCTCTGGTTCATATTTTGTGGCCACCAATCAGACGGACAGATGAGAAGATTAGCACAATTTTTGCCTCATGATACAGCTAAACCGATATTTAATTTAGATGGTTTGATTTGTATTACTTGAATGCCACGTATGCAACTTTTAAATAGTTTTCTAAGTGCCTGTTTATCATGCATCAAACTCCACCGGAGTATCAAGTTATTGTGGCGGGAAATCGACGTCGCGTGAGAAAAGGAAAGATATAAAAAAATACCTTCGTCTTTTGACTAGAAAGGAACGTTGTACCTAACCATCATGACAAGGTCCCCAATACGGAAGCTGATTGGCTGTTGTACCATACAGATCTAGCTGGTGTTTTGAAGTCGGCAAGTTCTGTGGGTCCCATCATGAGGTATATGTTATATCCAAACCGTCCATCCATTTGGCGAGCTCGTCTTAAAATCTTGAGTCAAAAATAAGACAGATCTAAAGATGAAGTGGACCACACTGTAAAAAGAAGTGGGAAATTGAACATCTACCATTGCAACCCTTTTGGAGGTCACATAAGTTTTGGACCAATATGATATATATATATATATATCAAGTCCTTATAACCTTATGAACCTATTGGATGGAAAAATAAGGCCTTACAAATGTTTTAACGGTGAAAATAATTATTCTCATTACTATTTTTGATGTCGTCTAGTTGAGCTTTGGATATTGATCATTTTTAGGATTATGCCCTAAAATTATCTAGTCAAATGAATGAACGGTGTGGATATAATAAATAAATTACTGTTTAGCCCATATAACTTTTATCTCCTTTGAAGTGTTCACATCGCATGGAGGTCGAGGAGCATCTGCGCAGTCTTAGCACGACACGTACACAAGGTAGCAAGGCTGGTGGTGTGTGATACACCGGCAAATCCACTTCCCACAAATGCTTAGAAGACTTTGGCTAGTGTACCACACACCAGCGACCTGGCTGATGTGGGTACGTGCCGTGATGCTCCTTGAGCTCCGAGTTGTGGTAACAGTTCAAAGGAGATCAAAGTTACATGGCTGATTTAAATATGATTTTTGAGCCTGATTTACAAAGTTGCTGGAAAACCTTTTATGGGCCTAACGTTATCCATGAAGAGACCACGGATTTACAATTTTAAGCCAAGTTATACATTTTTGTATTTTAAAATTTTCTGACAAAACTAGCCATTATAAGGATAACTTAGTTAAATTGTCATTTTAATGTAATTGTTGTGATCACGGGACGTTAGGGTGGACCTAATTATGTGGGAGATATGAAATTAAGTAAAAAGTGATACATCAGCAAATGAAAATAATGTTAAAGCCTAGTGGGCCTACGTCAAGACCGCTACACTGTAAAGGCACATTTTGGGCCTGTTTTAGTAATAGACCTAAGGTACTTATGAACTAATCAGGACCCACCAATATTCCCACAATCACAACAATGTATATATCTTTAGTATGTTTACATTAACAATTCGGAAAATTTTCCATAATTTACAATTATTGGATGATTGGGTATACTATGTCACTTTTGGGTCTAGGATTCCAATATTGGGCTTTGGTAGACTTAGAATATTTGAGAATTATTATTAATGATTTTTTATGTAAATGACATAATTAAACCAAGCCATAATAGTTTAAGGTTGTTTGATTCAGAATTTAATTTAAGGCCATAGGCTAAACAATGAGTCACATCCGTAGATAAAGTGCACCACATTACAAGAAAACAGTTGGGAGTGAATGGTCACTGTTATTAGTTGTTGTGGGTTACATAGAACTCTTATCCGACCGAAATTTCTATCTTCCCACTAAAATGGTGGACCATGAAGAAAATGAACGGATTGGATTTGTCTTTAAATGACCCAATCATCACATGATTTCACATCATGCATTAGAATTAGGACTAAAAAAGCTTGCGAAGCTCATAAATGCAAGGACATTTTTATTCTAAAAAACCTAAAAAGATGTCAAGAGGCCAAAAAGAAAATGAAATGGGAAGGGAGGGTATTCTTTTATAATGACCATACCTTAGGTTCATTTTAGTAAAATTTCCTACCTCATTTTGCCAATGCTGCAACTCAGAATGACTGCCAGAATGACCACATGCTGATGATTTAAACTTTCCATATTGTCCTTACTGCCATAAATAAGCTATCATCCCGTAATCAAGTTTCAGGCATGATCCTAACCTTTGAATTTTATAGTTGAATTTAAGCCTTTGAAAATGTTCTTTCCTTGTTCTAATTTATCTACAGGTAATGATCATCACAATCATTCATTTAGCATAAGTTTCTTAGAGTGGCCCATATAACATAAAATTCCACAACTTGGTTTTATAGCAAGTCATGTGTTTAAGCTGTTTGAGTTACGGTCTAAGTCTAAAACTCCGTCTTAGGGATGTGCTAATTATTTAAAGAGTTGTAATTTCATTTTTTTTAATTAATAAAATTATTTTGAATTTATTAGGAATTATTCTTGCTTTTATACCTTGTGGATTTGAGGAAGCTCTTTGAGGAGTCCAGAGAGCTCTGTGGATTCGGACTAGTTATTGTTGGGGGCCTTGCACAAAACTTTAGGATCTAGCCTCCCAAATCAAATCATAATTATGGGATAATAAAGCAATGAAATAAATCAAAGCATAAACCACACTACACAAGAGATTTTTACGTAGAAAGCCCTCAAAGAGGTAAAAACTACAATACCTCGTTCAAATCAACAATCTATTATGAAGTGGAACGTTATAACCTTCTTCACTCACACAGGAGTGGATAAACAGTAAGAGAATAAAAGAAAAACGGAGAGATCTCACCGATCACGAGGACGTATAAGCGCTGAGATGTCGAGTGCACAGTAGATCACTTCTACAAGCATAACCTCCCTTTTACAAGCTTTCTCTCTCTTTCTCACACCTTTGATAGCCCTAAACTCTTTAGCAAACCCTTGCAAAGCTTTAGGAAACCCTTTTGCATTGCCTAGAAAAGCCCTAGGGAGCGGTGTTTCGTTGATTTCTTTTGGGCCCGGACTGAGGGGAAAAAGAAGCTACACTGAGCTGGATGGAAGTTGTTAGCGAGACCAAAGATCGAAGGAGGGTTGGGTATTTAAACCGTGAAGGATGTGATGAAGGCTCACTGGTTGAAGATGACTTGGAGAATAAGGTTCAATCATAGCACAAGCCTTTTGATCTCCTTCATGTGGGGGAGAATGTGTGTAATAAAAAAATAAAAATATATATTTTTTTTTTAAATGGTAGTTCACCTTCTTCAAGCCAACCTGGTTTCTATAAACGTCAAACTTGCCCTTAAGCAAAGCCTTGGTCATCATATCTGTCACATTATCGTCCATGTGGACCTTCTCAAGCTGTAACACCTTCTGTTCCAAAGTATCCTTAATCTAGTGATAGCGAATCTCTATGTGTTTTGACTTAGAGTACTAACTTGGATTCTTACTCAAGTGTATAACACTTTAACTATCGCAATAGACCAAGTGTTGCTCCTGCTTCAGGCTAAGTTCCTATAGGAATCTCTTCATCCAAAGCATCTCTTTATATGCCTCTGTGACTGCAATGTACTCGGCCTCTGTCATCAACAATGCTACGACCTTCTGTAGCTTGCTCTAGTAAGAAACCGCTCCCCCTGCAAATGTGAACATGAATCCCGATGTAGACTTCCTAGAGTCTATGTCGCCTGCCATATCTGTATCTGTGTAGCCCTCTAATATAGGTTTTTCGTTACCATAACATAGGCTCAATCTGGATGAGTCTCTTAGATACCGCAGTATCCATTTCACCGCTGCCCAATGCTCTTTGCCAGGATTGACAAGATACCGGCTGACAACACCAACCGCATATGGTATGTCTGGGCGTGTACACACCATAGCATACATCAAACAACTTATAGCTGACGCGTAGGGTATTTTTTACATCTCTTCCACATCTGCCTTCGTCTTGGGACACTGCATGTCGCTCAATCTGAAGTGAGCATCTAGTGGAGTACTGACCGGCTTCGTTGCATTCATATTGAACCGCTTTAGGACTTTCTCAATATACCGCTCTTGTGACAGCCAAAGCTTCCTGCTGCTCCTGTCACGGGTTATCTCCATTCCTAGGATCTGTTTAGTCGGGCCCAAGTCTTTCATCGCAAGCGACTTGCCCAACTCCTATTTCAGCCTGTCGATCTTCTTGATGTCTTTTCCCATGATGAGCATGTCATTAACGTATAACAGCAGAATTAAGAAATCACCATCTGAGAACTTGCGCGTGAACATACAGTAGTACGACTCCGTTCTGTTATACTCATGCTTCAACATAAATGAGTCGAACTTCTTGTACCATTGTCGTGGAGCTTATTTCAGCCCATACAAGCTCTTCCTTAGCCTACACACCATATGTTCTTTGCCCTTAACTTCGAACCCCTCTGATTGGTGCATGTGGATCTCTTCTTCTAGGTCGCCATGGAGGAATGCAGTTTTAACATCTAACTGCTCTATCTCTAGATCCATGTTAGACGCCCACCCAAGCAACACCCGTATGGATGTCATCTTCACCACTGGTGAGAATATCTCTTCGAAGTCTACACCTTTCCATTGACTAAACCCTTTCACCACAAGTCTAACCTTAAACCTCGTTTGTGAATTTTTCTATTCAACCTTCTTTCTTAATATTCACTTGTTGCTTAAAGCTTTCTTACCCTTAGGCAGTTTCACTATGTCATAGGTGTGGTTCTTATGTAAGGATTCCATTTCCTTTTGTATAGCTTTCAACCACTCCCCATTATGTTTGTCGACTAAGGTCTCAGAATAATCTTCTAGCTCTCCCCCATCAGTCAACATAATGTACTCATGTAGCGACTACCTCTTGGATGGCTGTCTGTCCCTATATGACCTCCCACCTATGGCTCAATTGGTGGATCAAGTGGGGGCTGCTCCCTCGGTCCATCTTTTGAAGGAACTCCCTCATCCTTTGCACCTTGCTTACTCCCCCGTCATCAGGCACCACTGGAGGAATAATCGGATCCATGTCCTCTAGCTCACCTGAACTAGGCTGATTCTTCTCTAGCTTACTAATGTATTTTATACACTGATCTTTAAATAAAACCACATCTCTGCTCCTGACGAGCTTCTTCTCGGTTGGATCCCACAATCTGTAACCGAACTTTTCATTACTGTACCCCAAGAACAAACTAGCCACCTCTTGAAGGGTTAGGATGTTTCCAATGAGGAGATTTTGGCATATTCGTCATCCATAAGGGTAGAAATGGGCGGGGTTAGGAGAAGCCCAGGGCCGACTAAATGCTTAAGACACAAGTCCCAAGCTGGTCAGCACGACCCAGAAATTTCGGTTGGGCCTGGGCAAACCTGACTTGATTCAAAAATTGATCAAATCCCTATTTTCCCCTTAAATTTTCCTTAAAATTTCCTAATCAATTCATTTATCAAGTGGACGACACACACACACAGTGTGTGTGTGCGCGCGCGCGTGTGTACCTTCCTATGTGAGCACCCTTGCACACCTTTGCATTCATGTCAAAGGCTGAATGATCCATGTGATGCGGCACCCTTAAAACCTTACAAGCCCAACTTTTAGCCTGATCCAAAACTCTAGTGGGCATAGCAAAGAGAAATGCAAATCAAGTGGGGAAGTTGTTTCCTTTTGCCATGGCCCACCAGAGTTTTGTATCGGGCTTAAAGTTGGGCTTATGAGGTTTCGAGGGGTGCGGTGCTCACATAAGGTATGCAGGTGAGCATTTATCTCTCTTTCTATGTATATATATAGAGAGGGAGAAGAATGCTCACCTACGCACCTTCTTACGTGAGCACCCGTGCGCACCTTTGCACATGTATTACGGGCATAGAATCTGAATGGTCCACGTGATGTGGGTCAATTTTTAGCCTGATCCAAAACTTTGGTAGGTCATAGCAAAGAGAAATCAAATCAAGGGAGGAAATTGTTTCCTTTTGCCATGTCCCACCATAATTTTGTATCTGGCTGAAAGTTGGGCTGGTGAGGTTTCTAGGGGTGCCACATCACGTTGACGGTTTAGATTTTGTATCTAAGATACATGTGCAAAAGTGCACACAGGTGCTCACATGAGAAGGTGTGCAGGTGAGCATTCCTCTCTACACGGAGGAATGAAAGCCGGGTCTACATTGAAGATAGATGTTTGCCTGAGGATTAGTATGGCATATATAGAGATAAATGCTGGAAAAAGAAAAAAAAAAGAATGGCATGTTTACAGGTTACAACACACCTATATAAATAATCCCGGTCGGGCTGGGTTGAGTTGGGTCGAATTGGTCAGGCATGCCGGTACCAAGTCGGGTTGAGTTCAAGTTAAGTCTATTTCAAAACCGGGTCAGGTGGTCAGCCCTAACTTGGTCCAACTCAACTCATACCCAGCTCTAGTCTCAAACAAGATTTGTTGCTCAAAAAACTCACCGAGTCAGTGCCACTTAAACAAGACCCAATGCAACATTGGATAGATGACTGTCTTTTTGTCTTTTTCCTTAAAACCTGAGAGAAACTCAGCCAGCTACGTGATAAGCGGATCACATCGGCCACCTATTGAAAGGTCAGGATGTTTCCATGTAAGAGTTTTTGTTTCATTAGCCTCCATAATGGTAGCAATGTGCCGTGTCAGGCAGTGCCTGGAGGCCCAACCAGATACTTAAGACCCGAGACCCGAGCCTGGTTAGAACCTATCATGGGTCTACTATATCAGGCCCAAGCCCGCTGGAAAATTCTGGTTGGGCCGGGGCATGACCAGACTTGAAAATTCATAAAATCTTGAATTTTCCTAATCTATCTGTTTATCTAGTGGCTGACGCATGCACAAAAAAAAATATATACATTTTAAAGGAATAAACCAATGGTCTGCATTTATCATAGAGGTTTGCCTAACTTATGATTAAAATGGCGTGTTTGTAGGATATTACACACGTGTGAAGGGTCAAGGTTTGGTCGAGTAGGGCTACAATGTCTTGAGCCCAACCCTGACTTGGGCCATGAGAGGCCCCAACCCAGTCCATGTCCAAGTGTAGCCCAGAGCCAGATCAGGCTCGTTGGATCGGGCAGGCTACCTGGTCCATTGCCACACTGGCCCCATTATATCAATGGTTTGGATCACGTGTCCTGTTGATTAGAGACCACGGCTAAAAGACGATGATGAACTATTACGGTAGACGGGAGCAGATTAGGTGAGACACCAGCTCACCTCAGACAGTGCGGCATTTACTGTGGGGGCCACCTTGATGTATCTATTCTGTATCCACGCCGTCCATCCTTTTTTCCAGATCATTTTCTGGAATAATTCCAGAAATGAAGCAGATCCAATTATCAGGTGGACCACGGTGTAGAAAACAGTGATGATTGACCATTAATGGGCCACAAAAGTTTTGGATCAAGCTGATATTTGGTTTTTTTATCTCCATCCAAGCTTATGTGACCTTATCAACGTATTGGATGGAAAATATACGCAGCAGAATCATTAAGGTAGGCCCTAAGAAGTTTTTAATGGTAGGGTGTTTAATCACCACTGTTTCCTATAGTATGGTCCACCTGAGTTTTCTATTTTCTTCGTTTTTGGGACAATGCCCTAAAATGATCTAGAAAAACGGATGGACGGTGTGGATACAGAATAGATACATCAAGGTGGGCCCCGCTGTAAGGGCCACACCGTCTTAGGGACATGTGGTCTTGGCCACTATTTCATTCAAGTGGGGCCTACAATTTGAACATCCCGACTGTTTATCTAATGGCACTCTCCTCTATAATGGACAATGTCCCAGAAAGACCTCGGATTGGAAGTTTCGATCAATCGAACCATTGGCCTTTCTTCGATTCAAATTCAATGTATGCTCTTAATTTCTAAATCATCCAGATGTTGTGCAACGGTTGAAGGGTTTCGATGCTCCCACGCATGTTATTTTTTGTCCCTGAGTCATTCAGGGCCCTTTACATCATCAATGGTCTGGGTTACAAAACCAATGAACCTAAGTTTAAAACCAAGGCGAGATTATTTGGACCGAAGATTAGTAAAAAGTAGTTATTTGGTACTCTGGCAGTGTACAATACCTAATATGTATTAAGAAATTGTACATGTGGCATGCATTAATTCATGAACACTTGGGTAGGTGGCCGGTGTGAGCTAGTAATATAAGGACATTTTTCCACTAGGCTCGAGTAGGGTATCTGTGTTAGAATAGGCACACTTGGGTAGGTGGCCGGTGTGAGATGAGCCCCACTTGTGTGAGACGGGTGGTCCATGTGAGGTGGAACCCATTTTATGTGGGGCTCCCAAGGAGAATTCATTTAAGACCCTAACTCATAGGATGTGGAGCCTGGGCTACGAGATAAAATGATTGATTCGTCATGCTTCATAGTTCGAGCTTTTAAAACAACTGGTTAATTGCTCTGCATTAAATTAATATAGAGCAGGAAGTTATATATAAAAGTGTAAACGAGTCGAATCGAGTTAAGCTGGGCACAGTTCGACTCAACTTGGTCATTGAGCCTAATTGGCTAGCTCGACTCGATCCGGTCAGTAACTCAGGATAATTCGAGCTGAGTTCGCCTATGCGGCACTTTTACAAACACATGAACTGCACCTTCAAAATTCCATTGTATGTAAAACAACGGCAGTGGTTTTATATGTATTTCAAAACACCTTCTAAGCAACATAAAAATTACGGAAAAAAAAAAAAAGAATATATTTTCACACCGAGCTCGAGTTGAGTGATCCATGTGAGAATGGACACACTTGGGTAAGCAGCCCATGTGAGGCGAGCCCCACCTATGTGAGACGGGTGGCTCATGTGAGGCGGAACCCATATGTTGTGGGGCCCACAAGAAGAGTTCGGCCAAAGTCCTAACCCATAAAATGTGGGACCTGGGCTACGAGATAAAGGAATTGATTCGCCAACCTTTATCAAATCGAGCTTTTAAAGCAAGTAATTAATTATACTGCAATAAATTGATATCAGAGCACGAGGTAATACATCATGTTATGGGCCAGGTAAGCCAAAGCTTCAAGTAGAGCCCAAATCCATAGCAGTCATTGACCAGCTTACTATAAAAGCCGGTTGTTTGGGGTGAGACCAGGGGTAACAACATGACAACGTGGTGGGCTGGTGCTGGTGTGGGGTCCAGCTAAAGCAGTGGAACTGGTACCGGGGCATGGCTGCTGCCCTTTTTGTTTTTGTCTTGCCTAATTATTGTATGGTTTTTTCTAATGATTTTGCACCTGAGCTCCACCCCATGGGAATAGAATTTCAATCTTTTTTTAAAAAACAAAAAACAAATTACTTGTATGCCAGATGAGTAATTTCTGGAAAAGTTCTAACTTCTAAGTGGGTGTGTATCATTGATCACACTCTACCGAGTGTCTAGGTTCTTTTCTTAGGAGCTGTTCGTATACAACATGAATTGTATGGTTTAAAAAATACAGGAACTAAAATAATAGTTGAATTTTATCACTGAGTAATTTTTTTACATACGGTGATATGAAATAACTAGTACCTTTATTTTAAAAATAATATGTTATTCTGAGATTGATATTAAATATACAAAATACCATCCATCAAGCAATCCACTAATCTAACAATTAAATATACTTGTATCATTATATGTTGGTTTAAAGAGAGTAATCAATAGAATTTATGTACAATACGTACGCATGCATCCCTCACGTGACTACTTTTACCCACCTGCCATTGTCTATATGACTCGGCTGTGAAATCAAAGCAGATCATGGGGACCATCTGTATCTGTCAATATGGGAAATCTAGGCCTGTCCAATTAGAGCTCTACACGGGATGAGCCGAGTTAAGCTTGGCCCAGCTCGGCTTGACTTGACCAACAGGCTACAACTTGGCTCGGCTCGGGCTTCTAGCTAGACTAGCCAACTCGGCTTGCTCTTCGAGCTAGACTGGCTAGCTCGGGCCAGCTTGAGTCGTATTCAAGCTGAGTTCGAACTCGATCTTTCAAGCTGAATTCGAGTTTGAGCCAGTGAGCTGAGTTTGAGTTTAGGTTTTAGAATTTTTAATATATATAATATATAATATATAATTGATTTAAATATATAAATATTTATAAAATATTTATATTAAGTGAAACTGATCCGAGTCGAATTGATTCGAACCGAGTCAAGTTCGAGTCAAGTTCCCAACCGAGTCGAGACGAGCTTGGTCTAACTCGGACTCGGCTTAGATTTTTTTCGAGCTAAAAAATCAGCTCAATTCGAGCCGAGTCAAATCAAGCTTTTTCAAGTCAAGTGGAGCTAGTTATCCAAGCTAACTCGGTTCGGGTACAGCCAGTTATCAGGTTGGTCGCAGGGAGTGGACCATCCTGACTTCCTGGCCACACACTAAACTGGTGGGGGCCACCTAGCTAACTGAAAATGACTCCTTTTTTTTTGGTTTTTTCTTTTTAGCTTGACCTTAAGACATTCCATATTTTTTTTATAATAAAGCAACCTTGTGGGAGTGGTTGGATTCCATACACACCATGGCGGGTCCCACACAAAACTAGTTGACAAGATTCTCATCTCCAACAGTCTCAAGCCACCTCTACACGTTTTCATTTATGTGAATGGGCCCATTGTACAGTGATCTAGACCATTCATCTCTGCTTAGTCAAAAATCCCAACTTATCTCGTATTTGTTGCATAAAAATAAACGGTTAAGAAAAGACCCACACTATGATGTGTTGATACCATCCACTCCTACCATCATGCATGCCCTCCCATGTTCGGCCATGGCTCCACAAACTCTTTCAACACCCTTTGCCCCTTTTAAACCATGCTGACCACTCCACTATGGCCATAGATCAAGTAAATGAATTTCACTTTGGTAGGCACCCTACCTTGTGTAATAAATCCTGGCCATTTATTCTAAATATCCTCAGTGGAAAGTCTTGTATGTTTCCTGTAGTGTGGTTCGCCGCCTCATTTTTGGGATCATGCTCAATGAGTTGAAAGAAAACAAATAAAAAAATGGATGGACTGTGTAGATAAAACACATACATCATGGTAAGGCCCACATATCACCATCAAGTATGCAATCCATGGAAGGGGTCTACCGCGCTGTTTAAACCGAGTGGGTAACCTCCCACACAAAGGGAGGAGGAATCTATGTGGGGCCACCATGATTTTCCGTTTTGCTAGCTCTAGCCCAAAAATGCGACTAATCAAAAACTCAAGTGGGCACACGACAAGAAACAGTGGAAAGGAAATGCCTGATTTGGAAAGCTATGTACAGCCTCACGTGATGTTTATATGCTAACCAACTCATAAGATCATTTCCACTAAGATGAACTGAAAACCTAAAAATATTATTTTAATCCAAAACTTCCATGGCCTCGAAATTGTTTAAATGGTGGGCTTTCAATCCCCACTATTTTTATCAGGTGATCTACTCGAGTTTTAGATTTACTTCATTTTTGGGTTCATGTCCTTAATATAAGTTGGCAAAACCGATTTACTGAATGAATTTCTCACAAAAATCTAGTCATTATAAACTGCTCATGTGGCCCAAATGATGAATGAAAATTAAATAAGGACCACCTTCCTAGAAGGAAGCCCAACACATGACCCAAATAACCCGTGTGAAAACCAAGGAGAAAAGGAGATCACATGGAAGAGAGATCATGAAAACACAAGCCAAAAGTAGATTTCCCAGCCTTTATTTCTACAATTTTCCCTTTAAGCGATCTCATTAATATAAGTAGTTATCATCAGAAGAAGGAAGGTGGTCAGAAGATCATGTGGGCCCCACAAACCTCAACTTGACTAAGGGAGCTAAACTTAGTTTTCATCCAAACCTTTCTAGAGTACCCAAGCAATGGGCCCAAAGAAGACTGAAAGTTGTGGGATTATTTCAATCTTTATAAAGGTCCAACTCCAATCATTTCACACCATGGGTGAAAACTAATGGTTTTTACCCTTCCCTTTACTCTGTACAATGTGGCCCACTAGAACAATGACGTAGAACATGTAACGGATACATTCTTAGCATGGTTGGGCCGGCCAAAAGAATGTGGACCGTAAATTGACCGTAACTTTTGATCCGGGTATTGTTACAGGCCGCACAACATATCAATATTTATTGAAATAGGCCATCCGCGGTGAACCAACCCACAAAATGGATTGCATCTGTTGATTTTGTCAGAAAACGCGCGGTTTCAACTCGAAAACGAATTTGAAGAAGGTAAAAAAAAATACCATCTTTAATAATTCCGAAATTTTTAATATTTTCTTATTTTTAGAATTTTAAATCTTCTTTTTAAAAAATAACCTATAGTTGTGTTAGGAATCTTCTAGTAAAAGTTTATTTGAAATTTTTATTTTTAGAAATTAAGCTTTAGAATAGTTTTATTAAAATTAGAATTTTTTTTAAAGCTAGAATTTTACTATTTTTGGTAATTATGAATTTTAGTTTTTTTCCTATATTAATAGTGCAATAAACACAGATTAGACATTTATCAATAAATTTATTTTGAATTTTTAGAATTAGTTTTATTTTCTTTTCCTTATAGATTTGAGATTTCTTTGTGAGGCATCCAGAGTAGTTCCATGGATTTAGAACAGTCATCCCTTTGAGGAAGAAGGTGCTCGACTTCAACACATCCTCTCCAAACAACGAGGCTTTCTTATTCTCCAACGTGTCATTTGTTGGACAACCACAAGGTGGTGAACCCCATAATAAGATCTAAGTGTTAGATAATCGTTTTTGTCAATGTAAAGCTGTTCGATTGCTTGGATTTGGATGTTTAGCTCCACGGAAATGCAGGTCATTGGGTCTGAGTCAGCGTGATTTATACGGTTGGGTTGGTTTTTCTCTATTTCTTTTGTACTTTTCTCTTGCGTGTTGTAATTGCTAGGTTTAAATGATTTGTGTGGCCGACATTGGCTAGACAAGCTTTTGGTGGTTACCTGACATCATGCATTTGCACTTTACACATGATTAAAAAAAATTCGGGCGACTACGTTTGTCAACACATGAATTTGAAAGTCTCGGACTGAATGTCAATGAATATCTTATCTGCTGAATTCATGATCATAAAAGATTGCACCATAAGTTTTGTTTCTATGTGCATTGGTTTTTTTTATTTAATAATTATAATTACTATTATTAAATAAATGCATTTTGGCAGCTTGTCTGCATGGAAATATATTAAAATTTGAAAATCTTAGCCTTGATACTATGTTAAACAATTACAACTTGCCATAAAAGCTCAAGCTGTTGAAGGATATAAAGTTTAACAAACAATGGTTTAAAGCCGATGAGATGAGTGCCTGCAACTCACCAAACATCCTAGGCCATCCATCTGTTTTGCTAGCTCAAATGAAGCAGATTCAAATTTCACGTGAACCATGCCACAGGAAAATGTGGTGATTGACCATTATATTGGTGGGCCCATAGTATATATTACATGATTTTAGGTGGACTTTGAAATCCACTATATTGTGGGCCCCACATTGATTCCGTCCATGTGCACCCTTTATACTTAATACTCGAGTTGTATATTTGTGTAGGTAGCTGACATTAGTTATGAATTTGGCCGGTTGATTACAATTCTATGATCCACTTAATGCAAATGAAGAATTTAATCCCAAACCTGATGTTGGACAGTCCAAATACAATAGTATTTCCGGACATGTAATCAATTGGAATGAAGATGTTAATTCCACCTAATGCAATTCTATAATATTTAACCCCACAAACCAAAGAGGCCCAAGTGAATTTGGATATATGCACCTTCCACCCTGGGCCATTTGATTTAATGGGGTGGGATTTGACCATGGGTGTAAGTTGGGAAGTGGATTGTGTGGTGTGCCACTGGAAGTGGATTGCGTAGTAACTCACTACCATTACCGTAATGAGTAAAGTCTGTGAGGTCCAGCATGAATTATGTATTTTATATGCTCGGTCCATTCATTTTATGAGATAATTTTAGCACCTGAGTCTAAAAAATGAAACATATCCAATGGTCAAATGGACCACATCACAGGAAACAGTTGAATTGAGTATCTACTGTTGAAAAGTTCTTGGGAGCCACGCAAGTTTTGTATTAAGCTTATATATATATATATATATATCCCCTTTATCCATGTCTACATGATCTTATGAAGAGGTTGGATGATAAATAAACATCACTGTGGGGACTAGAAAGGTTTCAACGGTGGAAATCATTATCCCACTGATTTCAGTGGTATGGTCCACTTTATCTTTGGATATGCTTTAATTTTGAGCCCTTAAATTAGATGGAAAAACGGATGGAGGGCGTGGATAAACCACATACATTCAAGTTGGGCCCAACTGAGTTTGCTCAGTAAGAAAAGATACCCAATCCGATTTCGTTTGCCACCTACCTGGTCAAGTTTTCTGCTCCACGAACAGTGATGGAAGAGTCAAGTATTCCAGATAAGTAGACGTGATTGTGTAGTAAATCTCGGTGGTCTTGTGGCCCTGATTTCATTCACGCGTTTGTAATTTGAGATAAGGAAGTATATTAAAATAATCTGTGAAAGTATATGGACGATGTGGTGACGTCGTGTGGATCGTGAACAACAAAAGTGATCAGGACCGTCAAAACTTAAAACGGACGTATCTCGCAAATTAGAAGGAGCTATCGAATGTACCATATATGATTTTAGGGTAGGACAAGCTACTTTAACCACCTAACCTTGCTATGCCGGGTTACCCACCTTGAATTTTTAAAATACCATCGGATCGATGGTTGAAATCATGTTTTAATTTCGTTTCTACTGTTCCTAGTAAGTTTTAGTTGGTTATAACTCTTCATCCGTTGGCTTTAGGAGTTGCGTCAACATGACAAGTGCTTAGAATAATTAAGTGCATAGCATGGTTAAGCCAAACAGGACAACTACCATTTTTGGCCGGAAAGCATGATACCTAGTGTAATCACGATTGTATATAAATAAGTAAGTTTACCATATTTATAATAACTCACTATTTCTAAGAGTTTTAGTTGTAGTTCATCATCAATAAAATTATTTCAAATATTTTAGATTAATTTATATCTTTTTTCCTCATGAATTTAAGAGGTTGCTCGGTAAGTAGCGGGTAAAATTAGCTCCGTGTATACGGAACCGTTACCCCTGAGGAAGACGGTGCTCAACCTCACGTCGATGAACCCATTAAGGTGGGTCTTACCGTCAAGGTCTTACCTACATCACTGGTTGGTTGCAGGGTCGCAGCCAAGTGGCTCACGATAAATCGACTGGCGCAAAAATCAGGGTGGCCCACTCATCGGACAGCCTGTCATGCCTGATCTCACCTGCCCATCGTTTTTCACACAGGCCAGTCTACCTGATATGTGCAATGACCTGACTTTTGTGTTGGGTTATCATTATGGTGGGGCCCACCTTTTGGAGAGCTTGAATATCTATTAAGAAATAACATGATTTATGATTTATAGAAATTTGATTTTTCCGAATAATATACGACACGTGGGTTCTCTACGGCCGTGAATCCAAACGCAAACGGAAAAGCGACGGACATTGGCTAGACGTATTATTCCATGTCATCGGACGGTTCGTGGGAGCGGATTAGGTGAGAGACCTCGGACTCACACGAGAAGGTGCGGCCCTTACCGTGGGGCCCACTTTGATGTATGTATTATGTATCCACCTCGTCCATCCGGTTTTTAAGATCATTTTACAGCATTAGCCCAATAATGAAGAAGATCCGAATAAAAACTCATTCAGATGCGCCATAAGAAGTTTTTAATGGTAGAGAGTTCAATCCCCACTGTTTCCTATGGTATAGTCCACTTGAAACTTAGATCTACTTCATGTTTTGCATAATTCCGTAAAATGATCTGGAGAAACAGATGGACGGTGTGGATATAGAATACATACATCAAGGTGGGCCCCACGGTAAGGGCCGCACCGTCTTTGGTGAGCCCGGGTTCTCACCTAATCCGCTCATACGGTTCGTTTGGTCACCTACGGCGGCTGCACCAAGTATAACGACGACAGCCTTTCAGAAGAGTTCACTTTGCCCATACGGCAACTTCGGATCCACCATATGTCGCCAACCATGGTCCCCTACATGCTGAGATGGGCCCATGATTTGAACGGTCTATATTCTCCTCACTGCCGTAAATAAGCTATGATCACGTGATGAAGTTTCAGGCGTGATCCTTCCTAACCTGTGATTTTTAGATTTGAAAGCAAGCCATTGAAAATATTTTTCCTTGATTTAAATTCATCTACCAATAATGATTGTTAGAATCATCCATTAAGCATGATTTTCTTAGAGTGGGCCATATAGCATAGATTCCGCAAATTGGATGGTTCCGATCGTCAGACCACAAGTCATGTGGGCCCCAGTGATTGACGACACATGATAGAATCTGAGTCGCAACAGAAGTAAAACGAACTCCTTCCTTTATAAGGAAGCGGATTGGCTACTCCCCCTGCCACCAGCCTGGTGGCTGATGGTCGGTGCTCTGTGGGCCCCGTCATGATGTATGTGTTTCATCCATTCCGTTCATTCATTTTTAAGGATCATTTTAGCTCTTGGTAGCAAAAATTAAAGTGATATAAATCTCAGGTGGACCACACCACAGGAAAACAATAGTGATTGGATATCCACCATTAAAATCATCCTAAGGCCCACTGTACTGTTTATTTGACATCCAATATGTTGATTAGGTCAAAAACAAAGATCATCTTGATCCAAAACTTTTATGGCCCCAAAAAGATTTTAATGGTCGACGTTCATTCAACATTGTTTCCTGCAACGTGGTCCACTTGAGATTGTTATATATCTAATTTTTGGTATCATATCATAAAATTATCTATAAAAGTATATGGATGGCATGGATAAAACACATACATCATGTTGGGGCTCACAGAGCACCTACCACTAGCCATTTGCTAGTGGAAGAACGGATCGGCACCATTAAAAATCTTCCTAAGGTTGAATGTAATGTTTATTTGCCATCCAACTTGTTTATAAGGTTACACGGACTTGATGATGATAAAACGCAAATATTAGTTTGACTCAAAAAATTTGCAGCTGAAGAGAAGTTAATAGCGATCAGCATTTACTCACCACCATTTCTTATGGTCTGGTCCACCTGATATTTAGATATTCTTCATTTTTGTGCCATATTCCAAAATGGTAAAGATTACAATCGGCATGAATATGCACCACTTAGATAAACGTGAGTCCTGTTCCACAGAATTTGGTATTACCCAGAAAGGGATTAGATGGTGAACCATACACCACCGACCTCTATGGTGTGTTGACGTCACCAAGTTTTGTAGGCCGCGCCATGAGATACGTTTTATATCCGAACTATTTGTCTATTTTGGAAGATCGTTGTAAAGCTTGAGCCTAAAAATAAGACAGATCCAAAGATCAATTGGACCACACTGCAGAAAGCAGTAGAAGATTAAACATC
This sequence comes from Magnolia sinica, assembly GCF_029962835.1. NCBI lineage: Eukaryota > Viridiplantae > Streptophyta > Magnoliopsida > Magnoliales > Magnoliaceae > Magnolia > Magnolia sinica. The sequence goes on along the minus strand of NC_080584.1, from coordinate 7,371,014 downwards.
TACCATTGAAAGACGTCCTCCCTTGCGTCAAACAATGAGGCTTTCTTATTCTCCAACGTGTCATTTGTTGGACAACCAAAAGGTGGAGGACCCCATAATAAGATCTAAGTGTTAGATAATTGTTTTTGTCAATCTAAGGCTGGTTCGATTGCTTGGATTTAGTTGGTTTAGCTCCACGGAATGCGGGTCATTGGGTCGGAGTCAGCATGATTTACATGGTTTTTCTCTTTTTCTTTTTGACATTTCTTATGCGTGTTGTAATTGCTTGGTCTAGATGGTTGGTGTGGCCGACATTGGCTAGACCTGACCTAAGCTTTTGGTGGTTACCTGACATCATGCATTTGCACTATACAGATGCTGAAAAAAAATTCAGGCGACTCCATTTGAAAGTCTGACTGAATGTCAAGAAATATCCCATCTGCTGAATTCATGATCATAAAAGATTCGTTCCATACGTTTTGTTTCAGGTGCATTGGTTTTTTTTTTTCTTCTTTTTCTTTTTTAAAATTATTATTATTATTATTATTGTTATATTATTATTATTATTACATGAAAGCATTTTGGCAGCTACCCTGCATGGAAACATATTAAATTTTGAGAATACTAGCTTTGATACTATATATGTTAAACAATTACTTGCTTTAAAAGCCCGTGCTATTGGAGGATGTAAAGCTTAACAAACAATGGTTTAAAGCCGATGAGATGAGTGCCTGCGCCTCACCCAACATCGTTCGCCCCTGATATACATAGGCCATCCATCTATTTTGCTAGCTCAAATGAAGCAAGATTCCAATTTCAGGTGAACGATGGCACAGGAAAATGTGGTGATTGACCATTATATTGGTGGGCCCCATAGTATATATTACATGATTTTAGGTGGACTTTGAAATCCACTATATTTGTGGGCCCCACATTGATGCATGTGTTTTATCCACTCCATCCATCCATATGCACCTTGTATACTTGATATTCAAGTTGTATATGTGTAGGTAGCCAACATTAGTTGTGAATTGGGCCTGTTGATTACAATTCTATGGTTCACTAAATACAAACAAAGAATTTAATTCCAAACCTAATATTGGACAGTCCAAATACAATGGTATTTCCAGACATGTAATCAATTGGAATAAAGTTATTAATTCAACCTAATGCGATTCTATACTAATTAATCCCACAAACCAAACAGGCGCAAGTGAATTTGGATACATGCACCTTCAACCCTGAGCCATTTGATGTAATGTGGTGGGATTTAGTCATGGGTGTAAGTTGGGAAGCGAATTGTGTGGTGTGCCGCCTACCTGATCAGGTTTTCTGCTTTATGGACAGTGATGGAAGAGTCAAGGATTCGAGACAAGGAAGTAGACCTGATGGTGTAGTAACTCCCCTTTGTCTTCTGTCCCTGATTTCATTAAGTGTTTGAAATTCGAGATAAGAAAGTATACTAAAATAAGCTGTGAAAGTAGATGGACGGCATGGTGATGTAGAGCCGGTCATGGACCACTTCATGGTCAAGATGGATCAGAAAAGGCCCGATCAATGACAGAAGTGATCCGGAGCATCAGAACTTAAAACGGACGTATCTCGCAAACCAAAATAAGCTAATCAAACGTATCATATATGATTTTGGGGTAGGACAAGCTACTTTAGCCACCCAACCCTGCTATGTCGGGCTGCCTTGCTACTAGCGTTTCTACTAGTTATAGTAAGTTTTAGTTTGGTTATAACTCTTCATCTGTTGGCTCTAGGAGTTGCGTCCAATATGAAAAGTGCTTAGAATAATTAGGAGTGTAGATGAAACACATACATCATGGTGGGGCCCACAAAGCACCAACCACTAGCCACCGGGCTGGTGGCAGGGGGAGTAGCCAATCCGTTCCGGTTCGGTCAGACCGAAACCATAGTATCCACATTGATGTATATGTTTTATTTATATCCACACTGGTCATCTGTTTTTCCAGCTGATTTCACGGTGTGAACTAAAAAGTGAAGCTGATGGAATGACACCACTAAAAATCTTCCTAAGGTTGATTGTAATGTTTATTTGCCATCCAACCTGTTTATAAGGTCACACAGACTTGATGATGATAAAACACAAATATTAGTTTGACTCAAAAATTTTGTGGCGGAAGAGAAGTTTACAACGATTGGCATTTACTCACCAGGTCTGGTCCACATGATATTTCGAAATACTTCATTTTTGTGCCATATTCCAAAATGGCAAAGATGACAATCGGCATGAATATCCACCACTTAGATAAAGGTGGGTCCTGTTCCACAGAATTTGGTATTACCCAGAAAGGGATTAGCTAGTGGACCACGCACCACTGACCTCTGGTGTGTTGACGTCACCAAGTTTTGTAGGCCTCACCGTGAGGTACATTTTATAGCCAAACTATTTGTCTATTTTGGGAGATCGTGGTAAAGCTTGAGCCCAAAAATAAGACAGATCCAAAGATCAATTGGACCACACGGCAAAAAGCAGTAGGAGATTAAACATCTACCATTGAAATCTTCTTAGGGTGATGGAAGTTTTAAATTGATATGATGTTTGTTTTTATTTTCATGCAGGTTTGTGTGACCTTATTAACAGATTGGATGGAAGATAAACATTAGGGCAGGTCCTACAAATGTTTTAATGGTGGAAATTATTATCCCATTGTTATTTATGGTGTGGTCTAATTGAGCTTTGGATATGACTCAATTTTGGTCTCATGCACTAAAATTACCTCACCAAATGGATGGCCGGTATGGATATAATGCATACATTAATATAACTTTGATCTCATTTCAACCATTAGTACATTTTGGAGCTTGAGGATCTGATGGGCTCGTCTTCTCACTCCACGTACACACACCACTGAGGTCAATGGTATGTGGTACACCATCCAATCTACTACTGTATGCATCCTACCCACCGTGATGTATCTATTTATCAGTGCTGTTCATCCCTTTTCTCAAATCATTTTAAAATGTGAGGCTCAAAAATGAGGTAAATCCAAAGTTCTCCATCCATTTTTTCAAATGATTTTGAAGTATGAACTCTAAAATGAGACAGATCCAAAGCTCAAGTGAATCTACCTATTTTTAAAAATGATTTGAGAAAAGGGATAGACGGCATGCATGTATAGACAGATATGACCGTTCGTGGCTACCTACATGGTGTTGGGTTTTTTATTTGTACAAGAGCACGACACAGTTCATGATCAAACTCAGTGGAAATACATTCATCAATTGAGCTAGTAAATGAATTTCATTTTGGTAGGCACCCCACCTTGTGTAAGAAATCCTGGCCATTTATTCCAAATATCCCCAGTGGAAGGACTTGTGCATGGCCTTTGAATTTTGCACTAATCATATACTAGTAGCCTAGCATCCGTGACCTAAAGCTAGTTAATTTTCACCCAAACCTAAGAAATATCGGCCCAAAGAAGACGGGAAGTTGTGGGACCATTTCAATCTTTAGGTCTAAAACTCGGGTCATTTCACGCCATGGGTGAAAAGTAATGGTTTTTGGCCATTTGTTTACTTTGTAAAACGTGGCCCACTAAAACAGTGAGGGCTAATTCTCCAACATGTCATTTGTTGGGCAACTGAGATGTGCACAAAAGGTAGTGGACCCAAAATAAGATGTTAGTGTTGGAAAATCGTTTTTGTCAGCTGAGGGTTGGCTCTATGGCTTGGAGTTGGTTGTTTAGCTCTACTGACCTTGGAATCAGTGATATGGGTGGGACCCTAACTGTAGGGTCCAACTGGATGTATGCATTATATATTCACATTGTCTGTCTGCTTTGCCAATTTATTTTAGGGCATCCTAAAAAAATGAAGTAACACAAATTTCAGGTGGACTACCCCATAGGAAATAGTGGTTATTGTTATATCTTACTTCTAGTTATTTTGAAAGCCAATACGAGGGTAACATATGACATCGCATGAGGATTAGGAAGTGGATAAAAATATCAGCAGGATTTGGAGCAATTTTTGCAGAATTACAACTAGCGTAAATCTAATTCTACATGTCAATAGATGGTCAACGGAATGTTGTGATCAATCTATAAGAAACGCGATCGAGCCATTTAAGATATAAAAGGCGACCAAGGGTAACAAAGCCTTGACCAACAAAAGTGAAACTGTTATTATGAAAAATATACTGAAAGAAGGATCTAGAAAAGAGAATAATCTGGGTTGGGCTAAGGATTCGAATGGCATGTTTATAGGTTACAACACACATATATAAAGACTCTGGGTTGGGCTAGGTTGAGCCGGGTCGGATCAGATCAGGCATGTTAGACTTGGCACTGAGTTGGATTGAGTTTGAGTCAAGTTTACTTCAAAACCAGTTGAGATAGGGCCAGCCATAACTTGGTTGGACTCAACTCGATGCCCAGCTCAAGTCTCAATCAAGATTTGTTCCTTGAAAAACTCACTGAGTAAGTGGGACTCAAACAAAACTCAATGTTCAATGGATGACTCTGTCTTTTTTGTTTTTTTCCTTTTCCTTTTTCCCTAAAACCTGAGAGAAACACTGCCAGCTACTTGATAAGCGGATCACATCGGCCACCTATTGAAAGGCCAGGATGTTTCCATGTAAGAGATTTTGTTTTATTGGCCTCCATGATGGGAAACGGATTGGCTACTCCCCCGGACACCAGCTCCGCGGCTGGTGGTCGGTGCTCTGTGGGCCCCACCATGATGTAAGTATTTCATCCATTCCGTTCATCCATTTTTACAGATCATTTTATTGCTTGATCCCAAAAATGAGAGGGATATAGTCTCATGTGGATCACACTACATGAAAACAATAGTGATTGGATATCAACCATTAAAATCCTGCTAAGGCCCGCTATACTGTTTATTTGACATCCAATCTGTTGATTAGGTCATACAGGCCCAGATGAAGAGAAAAAACAAATATCAGCTTGATCCAAAACTTTTATGGCCTCCAAAATGTTTTTAATGGTCGACCCTCGTTCAACTGCTGTTTCCTGTAATGTGGTCCACTTGAGATTTGGATATATCTCATTTTTGGATTCATTCTGTAAAATGATCTGTAAAAACAGATGGATGGCATGGATGAAACACATACATCATGGTGGGGCCCACATAGTGCTGCCCACCGGCCATTGGCTGGTGTCAGGGGGAGTAGCCAATCCGTTCCCTCCATGATGGTAGCAATGTGCCGCGTCAGGCAACGCGTAGAGGCCCAACCAGACGCTTAAGACCCGAGACCCGCGCCTGGTTGGAACCTGTCATGGGTCTAGTATATCAGACCCAAGCCCGTTGAAAAATTATAGTTGGGCTGACTTGAAAATTGATAAAATCCTTATTTCCCCTTGAATTTTCCAAATCTATCCGTTTATCAAGTGGCCCATGCATGCACAAAAAAATTATATATTTTAGATGAATGAATCATTGGTCTACAATCAAGATAGACGATTGCCTAACTTATGATTAGAATGGCATGTTTGTAGGATATAACACACGTGTAAAGGGTCGAGGTTTGGTCAGGTGATCAGGCTAAAATGGCTTGAGCCCAAGGTTAACCTGAAAATTGATTGGGCCATTCATGAGAGGCCCAAACCTAACCCATGTCAAAGCGTGGCCAGAGCCAGGTTAGGCTCGTTGGGTCGGGCAGGCTACATGGTCCGTTGCCAAACTTAGCCATCTACACTGGGCCCCATTATATCAATGGTTTGGATCACGTGTCTGTTCATTAGAGACCACGGCTCATCCAAGACGGTGCGGCCTTTGCTATGGGGCCCACCTTGAGGTATCTATTCTGTATCCATGCCGTCCATCTGTTTTTCCATATCATTTTAGGCATGATCCCAAAAATGAAGAAAATCCAAAACTCAAGTGGGCCATACTATAAGAAACAGTGGTGATTAAACGGCCTGTCATTCAAAGCTTCTTAGGGCGGACCTTAATGTTTCTGCAGTGTTTATTTTCCACCCAATCTGTTGATAAGGTCACATAAGCTTGGATGAAGCGAACAAAATAAATATCAATTTGATCTAAAACTTTTGTGGCCCCTAAAATGTTTTCAACAGTGATTGTTCAATACCTACTGTTTACTATGTTGTGGTCCACCTAAGATTGAGAACTGCCTCGTGCCTCGGAATTGTTTAAATGGTGGGCTTTAAATTCTCATTGTTTTTTATCACATGGTCCACTCAAGTATTAGATTTGCCTTGTTTATGGATTCATGTCCTAACATAAGTTGGCAAAACATATGTGTTATAGCAAAATTACAAAATTTACAATTTCTACGTAAATAATTAAATTGAAAAATAAGGACAAGCTGTAGCATGTGTGTGATCACCCTATCCTTAAAGCATTATCCGCCCCTTTTCAAAAAAATTGAGAATGCTGATAGATTTCAGGTATACAGCTTTTAGGATACGACGAGCTTGGGTGTGGATCTGTGTTCAGCAAATACGAAGAACCACAAATAGAACTCTGTATACAATTTTTCTGGCAGATAAATAAAAGAAAATTCTTAAATTCAGAAAGAGAATTAGAAAATTCTAGACCACGGGAATAGTCTGTTTCTTGAGGTTTTCTAGCTAAGGTTCGTATGAACTTTGCTAATTGATCAGAGTACACTATTGCTTCTTTGCTTTGGTTCATAAGTATAATTCAAGTATTGGTGATGGTCTGTTGAATCATATAGGCACTGTTTATATAGGCTAGGGTGGCTGACCGTTTTGGTTCAGGGCCATAAACCAATGTGACCATTTTCTAGCTGTTGGTGAGAAACTAGCCATTATTGACAGTTTCTGACCGTTGTGCATGCAGGATAATTGTTGCTGCATACTATCCATTTAGACTCACTGGCTAGTTGTTTTATAGCGAAGGAGTGACTCATTTGTAATACGATGTGTGAAGTGCAAAGTACACCACTAGCGTTTCTACAACCACATTGCCTCACATGCTCACACCCTCGCACTGAGACTCAGACCGTGCCCATGCCCAAGCACGTGCACTCAAGTACCGATTCTCCACGGATCAACCAAAGAAATATAAAGCTACTCCACACCTCCTGTATAAACTCTATTTTTTCTTATCTCATTTCTAATACGGGACTACTCTCAAAAACACTTAAACACAATTTGTTTAAAAAAAACACTTAAGCATATTTATATTTTATTTTTTTAAAATATTTTTCACAACAGGATGTATTGAATAGATTTCTCACAAACATCTAGTCATTATGAACTGCTCACGTGACCCAAATGACACATGAAAATAAAGGGCCACCTTCTTAGAAGGGAATCGTTCACTTGACCGAAATGACCAGTGTTAAAACAAAGGAACTTGACCGAAATGACCAGTGTTAAAACAAAGGAGAAAGGGGGATCACTTGGAAGAGAGATCATGAAAACACAAGCCAAAAGTAGATTTCCCAGCCTTTATTTCTAGAATTTTACCTTTAAGATATCTCATTAATATAACTAGTTATCGTAAGAAGAAGGAAAGATCATGTGGGCCCCACAAATCTCGACTTCACTAATCATGTCCTAGTAGTGTAGTATCCGTGACCTAAATCTAATTTTCATCCAAACCTTTCTACAGTACCCAAGCAATGGACCCAAAGAAGATCGAAAGTTGTGGGACTATTTCAATCTTCATATAGGTCTAAAACTTCAGTCATTTGGCACCATGGGTGAAAAGTACTAATGGTTTTTGGCCGTCTGTTTACTTTGTACAATGTGGCCAACTAGAACAGTAAGGCTGCCTTATTATCCAACGTGTCATTTATTGGACAACCAAAAGATGGTGGCCTCCATGGTAAGATCTAAGTGTTAGATAATCGTTTTTGTCAATAGAAGGCTGGTTAGATTGCTCGGAATTGGTTGTTTAGATCCACTGGAATTCAGGTCATTGAGTCTGAGTCAGCGTGATTTATGTGATTGGGTTGGTTTTTCTCTTCTTCCTTCTACTTTTCTTTTGCTTGTTGTAATTGCTTTATTGACTAGACCTGACCTACGGTTTTGGTGGTTACCTATGTTATACATCTGCGCTTTACGAATGCTGAAAATAAATAAATAAATAAATAAAAATAGGCCACTCCAATTTTCAAAACACGAATTTGAAAGTCTTTGAGCGAATGTCAAGAAACATCTCATCTGATGAATTTAATATCAGAAAAGAGTCATTTCATACTTTTGGCTTCCACTTTAGATAATCAGGATTTGAAGATTGACGGTGCTTAGGAATGTGTTTTTTTTTTTTTACACGTGTTCTTTTTGACATGAAAAGCATATGAGTTTTGATAACTCTAACTTTGATACCATGTCGATCAATCACGTCATTGGATGTAAAAGTGTAATAGATTCGTGCGCATGAGGTGAATTCCTAACCTCGCCCAACACCATACGCCCATGAACATGGACCCGGCTTGGACTATATGTCCACGCTGTCCATTTGTTTTGTCAACTCAAATGGAGTAGATCCAAATCTTAGGGCCATGCCATATAAAAAAGGTGGTGATTTGACCATTATTAATTTCTCATAGGCAACAAAGGTTTTGAATCCAGTTGATATTAGTTTTGTTTTTGTCAAATAAACATTATGGTGGTGCGCCTAGACCATTTTTAATGGTGGACGTTCAATCACCACTATTTCCTATGATCTGGTTCACTTGAGAATTAGACATGCTTCATTTTTTGGGATCTTTTCCTAAAATGAGCTAGAAAAACGGGTGGACAATGGATATACAATATATATATATATATATGTGAAGGTGGGCGCCATGATCAGGGTCTCACCTTGTTGGGTGAGGCCGAGGCAGGCCGCACCTAATCCGCTCCATTTCTCATTGCCAATATGTCGCTTGTTGGACATCCAAGCCGTGCAGGAAACGTAGGTGGACCCCATAATAAGATCACCCGGTGTAAAAACCAGGGCGGCCCACTCATCGGGAAGGCTACAAGTGTAGATTAAACCACCCGTTCTTCCTTACAATGGTCAGCCCACTTGATGAGTGCAGGCAAGCTGAACTTGATGGTGGGGCCCATCTTATGAATCAGACAGCCTGTCGTGTCTGTGATTTCAACTGCTTGTTTTTTCCACACGTGTCGGCCACCTGATGAGCCCCACGATCACAATCGATCTGCTTTTTGGGCCGCATCAGTTTATGGCGGTGCAACTTCTTCGCAGTTTAACTAATTAACAAGTGGACTCTCACTTTAAATTACGTGGAATCCAAATCATATGCTTGCGAAATTCTGCCTTTCCAGGAAATTCCTGTGCTGTAATGCTAAGTGAGTCCCACTATGATGTTTGTGATAAAACCACATCGTGTATTTGTTTTGGGAACTCATTTTAAGACACGCGGCTAAAAATTAAGTATATCCAAAACTCAAGTGGGCGTTACGAGAGGAAACAGTGTAGTTTCTTGGACTACGGTTTGAAACATTCATATGGCCATAAAGTTTCATATCAAGCAAAGTTTTTCGTGTTTTCACTTCATCCGAGTGAGAATGACCTTATAAACGGTTTGGATGGCATATAAATACCAAAGTAGATCCCAGGAAGTTTTCAACAGTAGAAAACTCTTTACCCAATTTTCCCTCTTGTCCGGTCCATTGGAGTCTTGGATCCACCTCACCTTTTTTTTTTTTTTGTAGGATTTCCTGCTCCCAGTGAATGGACGGTGTGGATTTTTCAAAAACATTACTGTAACCCACTTAGCATCCCAGCGCGCAAGAACTTCCTGCTTTCCTTGGAAATCGAATTCAGCATCCGTGGTGAGAACATGTACCAACTACCAATCAATGCATAAAACAGGATTAGCATGCTCGGAGCGAGTACAAGAACCCGAATCCTCTGCTTGCCACAAGCGTCAAAGTCCTGGATTCTGGATCACGGAAAAGTGACCGAGGTTGGCTAGACCTATGATTATGGGTCCCAAGAGTTCATCTTGGCCCTGCCGCAACTCAGGATTCACCGTATGTCGCACCTTACGGTGGCCCACATGGTGAGATGGTCCCATGATTTAAACTGTCCATATTCTCATTACTACTATAAAAAGTTATTATCCCATAATCAAGTTTCAGGAATGATCCTAACCTTTGATTTTTGGAGTTGAATGCAAGCCATTGAAAATGTTCTTTTCCTTGTTCGATCTAAGTCATCTCTAGATTCATCCATTCATCATGATTTTCTTATAGTGGCCCACAAAGTATAGATTTCACAACTTGGATGGTGCCGATCATCGGACCACTCGGAATGTGGGCCCTAGTGCGTCGCAACAGAAGCTAAATGAACTTCAATTTGTGGCCAGCAGAAAGACAGCCAAGAAAAGAATCACAGCAATATACGTATGCATGACGTTATCACAAGAAATTCCGGGTCATGCAAAAGCAAAGGCAGGAGATCGCTGTCCACCGACTGAAAACAAACGGACAGTAATTGAAGAGTCAAGGATTCGAGATAAGGAAGTAGGCCTGATTGTGTAGTAAGTCTCCGTGGTCTTCTAGCCCTGATTTCAATCAAGCGTTTGCAATTAGAGAAGTGAAAAATGATGGACGGCGTGGATATACGATTAACACACTGAGGTGGGCCCTACGGAAATCCAATTGCCTACTGAGTAACTCAGCTCTTATCGTACTAGGATCCTGGCTCTTGCTCGGGTGGTAGACTCTCGGGAGTATCCACACCCGGTTAAGGGTTCGAGTATCCATTGGTGGTGAAAGCCAACTACGGCGTGAGTGTTGGGGTATGGGTGCGCGTTTTTTTTTTTTTTGTTTTTTAAAAAGCACTTATGGTACTAACTAAACTTTGTTGGGCTCATCGTGAATGCATGTGGTTTATCCACACCGTACTAGGATCCTGGCTCTTGCTCGGGTGGTAGACTCTCGGGAGTATCCACACCCGGTTAAGGGTTCAAGTATCCATTGGTGGTGAAAGCCAACTTCGGCGTGAGTGCGGAGGCATGTGTGCACGTTTTTTTTTTTTTTTTTTTTGTTTTTTAAAAAGCACTTATGGTACTAACTAAACTTTGTTGGGCTCATCGTGAATGCATGTGGTTTATCCACACCGTCCATCCTTTTTTAAAGATCATTTTAGGTGTTGAGCCCAAAATTGATTTATATCCACAGCTCAAGTGGACCATACCATGTGCAACAGAGGAAGCATTAATTTCCACCGTTGAAACCTTTCAAAGGCCTACAGTGATGTTTATTTATCATCCAACCTGTTTATAAGATCAAACAGACATGGATGAAGGGAAAACACAAATATCAGCTTAATCTAAAACTTCTATGACTCCCAAGAATTTTTCAACGGTAGATTTGAATTCGAACTATTTCCGTTGGTGTGGTCTACTTGAGATTTGGATAGGCTTCATCTTTAGATTAAAGATATAAAATTATTTGGTAAAATGGATGGACGGAGTGGATAAAATGCATGAATGACGGTGGGCCTCACAGAGTTTACACAGTACGCTCAGGGTACTGAGTTACTCAGTACGCAGTCGGCTTCCTACGGTCAAGGTCTTACCTACATCGCTGGTTGCAGGGTCGCAGCCAAGTGACGAAAAAATCAGGGTGGCCCACTCATGGGACAGCCTGTCATGCCTAATCTCACCTGCCCATCGTTTTTCACAAGGGCCAGTCGACCCGATGTGCGCAATGACCTGACTTTTGTGCTGGGTTATCCTTGTGGTGGGCCATCTCTTCGGGACGATGAAAGCATCTTGCAGGAAGTTCCTGCACTGCAAACTTAGGTGGGGCCCACCGTAATGTTTGAGAGAAATCGACCCCATCCGCCCGTTTTTTGAGATCATTTTAGGAGATGGGCTAAAAATGAGCCAGATCTAATACTTAAGTTGGCCGGAAATGTGAGGATTGAACATCCATAGTTGAAATATTGGTGGGGCCACGGATGTTTTGAATCAGGCTTAATGTTTATGTTTTCAGTTCATCTCAGTAGTAATGACGATATGAATGGTATGGATGGCATGTAAGCATCACTGTCAACCCCAAAAAGTTTTCAACGGTAGGAATTTTCCTATGCACATTTTCCTTTGGCGTGGCCTACTTGAGTCTTTGATCCTGCTCATTTTTGGCCTCAAGTCCTACAATGAGATTTTTAAAAAATGGATGGAAGGAGTAGATTTTTCAAAAAAAACACGGTGGGTCCCACCTAGATTTCGACAGCAGAAACTTCATGCCGAAGGCTTTGGAAGGAAATCCGCGTCCCGTAGGTTCTCTACGGCCGAGAATCCAAACGCAAAAGGAAAAGCAACCTACATTGGCTAGACCAATGGTTCCACTTCCACGTCATCGAACGGTCAGTGGGAGCGGATTAGGTGAGACCCCGGACACACCCAAGAAGGTACGGTCCTTACCGTGGGGCCCACTTTGATGCATGTATTATATATCCACGTCGTACATCTGTTTTTTCATATCATTTTATGACGTTATACTAAGAATGGAGAAGATCCAATTATCATGTGGCCCATACCATAGGAAATAGCGATGATTGAACATTAATGGCCACAGAAGTTCTGGATCAAGCTTATATTTGTTTTTTTCCCTTCATCCATGTTTTTCTGATCTTATGAACAGGTTGGATTGAAAATAAACACTATGGAAACATTCAGATGCACCCTAAGAAGTTTTTAATGGTAGGAAGTTCAGTCACCACACTTTCCTATGTTATGGCCCACCTGATAATTAGATGTGCTTCATGTTTTCCATAATACTTAAAATGATCTGGAGAAACAGATTAACAGTGTGGATATAGAATACATGCAACAAGATGGGCCCCACGGTAAGGGCCGCACCGTATTGGGTGAGCTCGGGTTCTCACCTAATCCGCTCACACCGTTCGTTTGGGAAACGGATTGGATACTCCCCTGCAAATGCAAGGCTGCAACCAGCTAATGGCTGATGGTCGGTGCTCCGTGGGACCCACAATGATGTATGTGTTTTATCCATTCTGTCCATCTATTTTAGTAGATCATTTTATGGTATGAGAGCAAAAATGATGTATATCCCAATCTAAATTAGACCACATTATAGGAAACAATGTTGAATGAATTTGACCGTTAAAAACTTTTTGGGGGTCATAAAAGTTTTGGATCAAGATGATATTTGTCTTTTCACTTCATCTGGGTATGTATGACCTAATCAACAGATTGGATGTCAAATAAACAGTACAGAGGGCCTTATTAGGATTTTAATGGTGGATATCCAATCACTATTGTTTTCCTGTGGTGTGATCCACCTGAGATTTATATACCTCTTATTTGAGGTTTTGCCTAAAATGATCTGAAAAAATTGATGAACGGAATGGATGAAACACATACATCATGGTAGGGCCCACATATCACCGACCACCAGCCAAGGGATGGTGGCAGGGGGAGTAGCCAATCCGTTTCCGTTCGTTTGGTCATTACCTGCAGCAAGTACAACGGTCCGGATCCACCATATGTCGCCAACCATGGTGCCCTACATGCTGAGATGGGCCCATGATTTGAACGGTCCATATTCTCCTAACTGCCATAAATACGCTACGATCCCGTAATTAAGTTTCAGGCATGATCCTTCCTAACCTCTGATTTTTAGACTTGAAAGCAAGCCATTTTAAATAGTTTTTCCTTGATCTGAATTCATATACCAATAATGATCGTTAGAACCATCCATTAAGCATGATTTTCTTACAGTGGCCCATATAGCATATATTCCACAACTTGGATGGTTCCGATCATCAGACCACTAGTCATGTGGGCTCCAGTGGTTGGCGACACATTATGGATTCTGAGTCGCAACAGAAGGAAAACGAACTCCTTCCACAATGCCATGTTCATTTTTGGGCTATGTTCTGGAATATGAGCTGGTAAAGAGGATGGACGGTATGGATTTAAAAGATGGGTCCCACGGTCACTGTCTGACCGAATTTGGTATTACCCGGAAGCAGATTAGGTGATGGACCACACACCACCGACTTCGGTTGTGTGTTGACGTCATCAAGTTTTGTGGACCTGATCATGATGTATGTGTTATATCCAAACCATCTATTGGCCAGATTGTTGTAAAGCTTAAGCCCAAGAATAAGATAGATCCAAACATCAAGTGGACCACACTGTAGAAAGTTGTAGAGAATTGAATTTCTACCATTGAAACCTTCTTGGGGTCACAAAAGTTTTGAATCAATATAATATTTGTTTTTTCTCTTAAGGCAGGATTGCGTGACCTTATCAACAGATTAGATGGAAAATAACGTTGTCGTGGGCCCTACTGTTCATCCCTGTGGTTGTCATCTGTACGTATCTGCGTGGTGTTTTTGAATATCCGTAAAAATGTATGTAAAAAATTTCTTAATAACGTAGCTAGAATGCATCGAGCAACGCTATGTCATTGTTTGAATAGTCAATGGGATGAGGATCGTGTAGGAGCGGTTACAACAATATATATGGTAGAGGGCATAATGCAGTGGTGTTAGACAGTTATATCAAGACATGGAAAGCATCATAGTTATAAATATCAAGGTAATTTAATAAGAACAGTTCGTCCCATACTAAATCAATCAAATCAAACATTATTTTTCAATTATACTTTTAATTACTAGTCAATTATATTTCATAGTGTAATAATCATTTATATTTCCTATTAATTAAATTACATTTCTCTGTGTATCTTTTACTTTTTGCCTGTCGTTTATATTCTGTAGTGCAATTTGTAGTAGTAAACAAGTATCTGATAATTTTAACTGTAATTTGAGTCCATACTCTCACGCTGGATTCAATTATGTATCATAAAATGTGTTTTGCAGTTGTTCTTTACAATCGACTATAAGAATCCCTTCCTCATTTCTATTTATCTGTATTGAAAAGTCTTTTCGTACGGATAGTAAAGGTGTAACCCATCATCAGAAGATGAAACCTACTATCTAAATATCGCATGATCTTATTTATACATTGAGCAAGTAGCTGAATGAGTGACCGATCTCATCAAATCTCCGTCATACACTAAATGCCTACCTATCTCGGCGCTTAGGGTATTAGTTGTTCGATTTGAATTGAGATGCAAATTCAATTCTGACCGCCGGCATACCTGTAACTAAATACAGAGTAGCAACACTTATAAATGTTTTAACGGTGAGTGTTGTATCGTATTCCTAACCATTCTTGGAAAATCCAATTAAAAGGGACAGGTGTTATAGCATTGCAGGCTAAAGATCTTCGAAAATGCTTAGAGTGTTTTTTTACGAAATTGCAACTAACAGTATGACAAAACAATAGATAGTTAGAAGGAATTTAAAAGCAAACCAAACAATCGACCAAGCGGCTAAGAGCCATCTAAGAGCTCGAGCAAGCAATCGATGGTCATCCGAGGTCAGTTAAGCGGCCGATGACCATCCATAAGATTTATCAAGCGCCCGATAGTCATCCAAAGGCAAACCAAGCGGCCGATGGCCATTTAGGAGCTCGATGGAGCAGCCGGGCGGAATGCGATCGAGTCAACAAAGAGGCCCAGAGTAGTTACTAGAATAGTTGGAAAGGAAGTCTCCATAAGATTGTGTAGTACTAAATGGTTACAACAATTGTTACAACATGGGAAGCATCCAAAAAGTAAAGTAATACTGAAATGGTTGCCAACAACTGTTAGAACGTAGGAAGTATTCAGAAGGCAAAAGTGTCGAACAGTTATAGCAACTATCAGAACATGGGAAGGATCTAGATAGGTAGATTAAGATTGTAAATAGTAAAGGAACCAAGAAGGAAAATTTCGTCTCATATTAACCCAAACAAACCAAATATACATTTCAATTACCATAACAATTTACCAGTTTATTTACATTCCATAGTGTAATCATTTACTTTCCCTGTTGAGCAAATTACATTCCATAGTGTAATTTTTTACTTTTCAATATGTTGTTTATATTATATAGTGTAATATGTAGCGTTAACCAATTAACCGATAATCTTTAGCTGTAATTTGAGTCTACGCTCGTAGGCTGAATTTAGTTCCTCAATTAGAAAGGTGTTCCATAGCTATTCTCCGCAACCAACTATAAAAATCTCTTTCTCATTTTATTTTATTTGTATCGAAAAGTCCTTTCATACAGAAGTCAAAGGTGCAACCCATCATCAGAGGACGAACTTCACCCTCTAAATATCGTTTGATCTAATTTTACACATTGAGCAGGTGGCTAAATAGGTAAACGATCTTATCAGATCTCAATCACACACTATATGTCTGCCTATCTTATCGCTTAGGGTCATTGTTGTTCGATTTGAATTGAAGCCGCAATTTCAATTCTAGCACACCTGTACACTTAGTGACGAAAACAGCACCAACAAGTTTTTGGCACGCCCAGTGGGATACCATAACATGAATTGGTATAAAAGTAATAAGAAAGCGAGATAACCGACATATCTTTCTAAGATAACGATGACTTGGCTATGTGATATGTAAATGGAGAATCGGCATATAAAAGAGCAGTTACAAGCTTAAGCCAAGTAGTTACGTATTCAAGCCAAGACTATCAACAGATGATGGCCAACCAGGCCAACAGCCTGAATATAATGTTTTCTGGAAGAACACCTACCGTGCCACAACAAAATGTGCATCAACCAATTATTGATATTAATGTAACGCCCTGTCCAAAAAGAGAACAGTGTCCTATAGCGCTCACGTGCAAACTAACTTAGAACCAAATGAATCGATCGCACGTATGGGTCTAATATGGTTTAGTCAATTCCAAATTAAGCCATTAAAATGAATAAATCAAATTGTGTCCAGGCCGAGCATGGGTCGTAGAGTCAGATGGCCCAACTATACTGGGTGATTGTCCATACATGCCGTGTATCGCTCAAGGAAGGACCAAAAATCCCGAAACTTTACCAGGCCTTGGGCCTCGTTGGGCTTGTGGTCCCACGTGGATGCCGAGCCCAGACGATGCCCAGAAATGGATGAATCATGCTGTCCTACCGACACTTGTCAAGTGAGACTCGCCCCAGCCTTAGCCTTAAGTTTAAAATTTGAAATCAATGGCCCTTTGTTGAAATAGAGAAATGAGACATTTCAGCCATCGGATTTCTTCTAAATTTGCATCGAAGGCCGAAAATATTTCTCTGCACCCATCCACAAAATTTGAACCCCGATCGAGGAACAGTGACCATTGATCACAAATCGGCCCCTTGTGATAAAACCCCGCATCCGGTTGCCTTTAAACTTTGCACAGCCCTTCATCGGGTCATGGGACACCTACCCTACAAATTTGAGGGCCAGGGGGGTATTAAGGCAATCCTAATGGCCAGAAAGTGGGGCGGTGACCATTGATCGCAAATCGGAACTGTACGATAAAACTCCGCATCCGTTTGCCTTCAAATTTTGCATGACCCTTCATCGGACCATGCGGCACCTACCCTACAAATTTGAGGGCCAGGAGGGTATCAGGGCGGCACCAGGTATCCAAAAAGGGGTCCCATAGGGCCATTTGAGAAGAAATAATATAACTCAAGACCATTTGGCCCAAATCCAGGAAATAAAACCCTTTAACTCTCTCTCTTACTTACTCCCACAGAAATTTCAGCAACAAGAAGAGAAGAGAGACTGAAAAGAGAAGGGAGAGAAAGGAGATAAAGAAGAAGGGAGAGGAAGGTGGGCACAAAAGAGGTAAATCTTATAACCCCTCTTCCCTCTTCCTCAAGAAACCCCATATCCACAACTATAAGCACGATTTTCAATCAATTAGGTAAGTAACCACTCTTCTCCTTTAGAAACCTATTATGTTGAGCTAAACCTTGCATGTATTCTAACATACAGGTACGTTTAACCTAGGATCTCTACAAATCAACCCGCGAGTTCAACAACCCTAGGTCAATTACGCAAGCTCTCAACAATCCGTAGGTGCGGACCATTATCCTTAGGTGGCCAAGTACCAATTTTAGGCTAAATTTAATAATTTTGGATGCTAAATTGATGAACATACGAAATCTAAGGAAAGACCGTAATTGAAAATCTATATGATGAGTACACTCAACATGCATGAAATGATAAATGGATTGTTTGATTGTTATTCTCAAATTGCTTGGGCATGAGATTCGTGTTGTGTGTACATTCTTGCATCTAACATATTTGCACATTCTTCTATGTTGTATGCTTGATTGTAATTTCTCGTACTATGGATAATGTGTGATCTCTGCTTCTTAGATAGTTCAACAGCACCCGCACACACATCTAATTTATGCTATTAAGAGTAGTCACATTCATGTTAATATCCTGAAATCTTATGCTTGGATGTGTTGTACGTTTATTTTCTTTTGCACTGGAAGATAAACTCTTGACTGCTTAGAATATTATTAAATATGGCTCACCCTCTGAGTTGGTCATAAATGTGAGATTTGTAAGGGCAGTCCCGTTAGTTGGGCCGTCCCGTGACTAGACTGACTGGTGCGGGCGGACACGAATGGGCGACAGTGGTAGGACTACATGGGTTGCTTGCACCCGATGTCGTACGTTTCATTCTCTCTTGAACTAGGGTGATCTAGCCCACTGACTGACAAATCGTGTTTGTTAACCATGCTTGCTCATGCCTATTTGGAACTTGAAACACCTATCGCCCACTAGCGCCCACTGATAACGGCTAGTAAATTAATCCACAGCCTCATGAGCCGGGCATGGTGGAATGGGACACTATATCCGTACTGTGGGCCTACACTGGGGTGACGAGCCTCCCTGTAGTGGTCGGCGAGCGATTTCACTTTTCAGCACTCCTCACGTGCTTACATTCAGGGGTGAGGAACTCGACGGGATCAATGATCGTGCGACCCTGGCCTTGCACGTTGAGGGGTCACGGTCTTGCAAAAATGGATAAGGGCATTGATATCATCGGGGTGCACCAGTTTTCCCAATTTGCTGGATGAACGGACCTAACTAAAAACCCGACTAACATGTTCACGATCGCATTGCATTAGTTAGTTGGCGACTCGGCAATTGAGGTCGGGAGTGTTGGTCATGCGCGATCGTAAGACGAAGTCGCTTGAAGGAGTATTGTCAGTGAGGTCATGCATCATATCATAAACCATACATGTGCATTAAGGAAGATTAATTACAGATTTGTGAATGTATGCATTTCATTAAATTCATCTTAGAATTGTTATTTGATGTAACTTATGGCTAATAGCACTCACTGAGTTAGCTACTCGCTCCCACTCTGGGACGATATTTTAAAACACCAACCAGACATTTCATTAAATGCAGGTGATACAGAGCCTGGCGAGCTGAGCGGGGCGTGCGCAGACGAGGAGGAGGAGGAGCTCTCCTACTTCCAGCTTATGAGTGGGTCACCGTAGATCGAGCGGGCTGACTGTGGGCTGATGTAAAGGGAGACTAGAGCACTATTCTTTTTGGACATATTCTTTGGGACCTTTCATGGGATTAGCTCACTATTCTTTTGGACACATTCCTTTGGACAAGTCATATATGTATTTTGTTGAGTGACGCCTCGTGCGACCCGTTGATATCTTTTATAACCCGTATACCCTAGCCGCTCTCATTTCAATAGATTAGTTGTGGATGTGGCTTATGGTCCATTCGATTCCATTTATACTCTTTTAAATTGAATTATATGCAAATATCACTATAATGAGGATATAAGTGACACTCGGAAAATTGGAAATCGAGTACTCCTTCACCCCCAAATTTCAGGGCGTTACAATTAATTATGTCGAAAATCTAGCATCCGTACCGCTAACACTGCAAATATCGCTTCTGTCACAACAAAATATTCATTCAACTCCAATCCAAGAGATACAGAATGCTCCATTATCTGCTGAGTTCAGGCGACCAAAGCGGGAGGTCAAGGATTTTATCCCTGAATAAGGAAATCAAGATATACCTAGGGAGAAGTCATTCCTTGGGAATGCATTGTATCATGGAAGACAAAATTATGTAGGCCTTGAACCACTTCCAATTGCTGAATCACACCATTTGAATCGTGACCAAATGATTTAGGAAGTAATATGCTAAGTTCACGGCCGTATTACTATCTCGATCAATCATAAGCCTTATTCGGAATGGATTGACCGACAATCTTCAGTGCCATGGCCGATTTTGCAGTTTTACAATCAGGACAGCCTAGTTCGACCAGGACAGTTAAATTTACTTTTTTCGATATGATGGTTGAACTCGGCCAAGACAGTCGAATTTACTGTTTTTCGATCACGATGGATAAGTTCAACTAAGATGGCCAAATTTATCGTTTTTCTATCATGATGGCTGAGTTCGGCCAAGGTAACTATTTTTTTCATTTTTTGATCCAAATTACCGAGTTCGGCCAAGTCAACTGAATTTGATAATTTTAGGCAAGCTCGCATACAACCGCATACTTCTTGCCATTTCCAATGGAGTTATATTCATTCTCTTTGTCACCCCATTCTATTGTGGGGTCCTTGGAATTGATAAGTGCCTTATGATGCCTTCATCCTTGCAAATTTCATGAATTTCTTTTCTCTATCG
Organism: Magnolia sinica; assembly: GCF_029962835.1. Lineage (NCBI taxonomy): Eukaryota > Viridiplantae > Streptophyta > Magnoliopsida > Magnoliales > Magnoliaceae > Magnolia > Magnolia sinica. The sequence continues at coordinate 7,350,540 of NC_080584.1, read as the reverse complement.
TCCATACCATTATCTGACCTGAGACACTTCACGATCTTTTAGTTTGCTTTTCTACTTCTCCCTTCCATTGCTTGAACCTTGTAAACATTTCAGTCTTGTATTTCATGAAGTAGATACAAATCTTACTCAAGTAATCATTTATAAAGATCACAAAGTGTCGTGTCCCTCCCTTATATTAGTTCCGGACAATGATATTAATATATTAAAATATCGCACTGAAATTAAAATATTCAATTATCGCGCTCATAGTGTCTATAGCATTATTGAACCACAACATGAAATTTATTTACATGTGACTTGGTGGAGATTGATTGACTTAAAACTAAAACGCCTCCAAAGGATCTATTTCAACAAGTAAACATGGGCCATGTCGTGGTGGGTGAGGCAGAGGCCCGTGTTAATCCGCGTCCCCACTAAGGTGTTACCTTAAACGCGGCAGCATTTCATCGGGCGTTGGTGGATCCCTATCCGTGAGGCTCACCTAGATGTACGTGCAATAAATCCACTCCCTCCGTCCGTTTTTTCAGATCATTCTAGGGGCGTGATTACAAAAATAAAACAGATCAAATCTCAGGTGGACCACATCACAGTAAACAGTAGTTATTGAATATCCACCATTAAAAGCATCTTGGGGGGCATTAAAAATTTTATTTACCATCCAACCTGTTGATAAGGTCACAAAGACTTATACGAAGGGACCACACAAATATCAAATATCAGTTTGATCCAAAACTTTTGTGGTCTAAAAAAAATTAATGGCTAATCACCACTGTTCCTGTGGTGTGATCCACCTGAGATTTGGATATGCTTCCTTTTTGGCATAGTTCCCTATAATGATCTTAAAAAACGGATGGACGGTGTGAATTAATTCACACACATCAAAGTGGGCCCCACAGTCCGGTGGATCCAAAGCCTGGGCATGCTCCGCGTGGATGATAATGGTCGGGCAACACCTAAGAGAAATTTGGGACTGTGGACCCCACCTTTTATCCAGCTGTTTTTATGAAACAATACAAACTTAGTTTGGGAACTTAGACCTGTTCGTACAGACAGCGAATTTGAAGACGAAAATACCCCTCCTTTCACGGAAACAGATTGGGCACTCCCCCTGCCACCAGCCAATGGTGGATGATATGAGACCAAAAATTAAATGAGGTATATCCAAATCTCAAGTGTACCACATTACAGGAAACAGTGTTGAATGAGCGGCAACCATTAGAAACCTTTAAGGGGCCCACTGTGATGTTTGTGAGAAATCCTCCCCCTCTAAGTTCATTCATGGGGTCACAAAGACCTGGATAAAGAGGAAAAACAAATTTCATAATAAACTTCTGTAATCCCTAAAAGGGTTTCAATGGTAGACGTTCAATTCCCCACTGCCTTTTACAGTGTTGTCCACTTGATAGTTAGATCTATCTTATTTTTCGTCTTAAGCTTAATATGAGCTTGCAAAATAGATGGACGGTTAGGACATAACACAGACCTCATGATGGGACCCACAAAAGCAACACAAAAAAAAAACACAGACTGTCGCCGCGCAATCTGGGTACGGTTATCGCTAAGGTTATAATCCGTAGCCATAGTGCATCGAAAATTGCAGGATTTTTTAGGAAAACTCGCTGGACAGTTCTGGACTTTTTCGATAATATTAAAAGACTTTCGATATATCGAAGCTACGATTATAGTTACGGTTATAATCCGTAGCTATAGGGTCCCACTGACCCTAACTCACTATCTTTTTTTCGTTGTAATCCCTATGGCATTTTGTGGGTCCCATTATGAGGTATGCGTCATATCCAAACCGTCCATCTATTTGACGAGCTCGTATTAAGGCTTGAGACAAAAAATAAGACAGATCTAGCTATCAAGTGGACCACACTGTAAAAGGCAGTGGAGGATTGAACGTCTACTATTGAAACCCTTTTACGAGTCATACAAGTTTTGGATCATTATGAAATTTGTTTTCCTCTTCATCCAAGTCTTTGTGACCATATGAATAGATTGGATGGAAAATATATGTTATGGTGGGCGGTACAAAATTTTTAACGGTGAAAATCAATTTTCCCACTGCTCTTTATGGTGTGGTCCAAGTGATCTTTGGATATGATTCTTTTTATATATATATAATGCTCCCAAATGATCTCGAAATATGGATGAATGTTGTGGATATAATAAATACATAACTGTGGGGCCCATGTAACTTTGATCTCTTTTGAGCAGGGCGAACATGAAATTGAGCAGTGCAAACTAGAAATTCAACGGGGCAAATGGAAAATTGAGCGGGGTAAACATGAAATTAAGTGGGGCAAACTAGAAATTAAGCGGGGCCAACGAGAAATTCAATGGGGCAAACATGAAATTGAGCTGGGCAAACATGAAATTGAGCAAGGCAAACTAGAAATTCAGCAGGGCAAACATGAAATTCAGCGGGGCAAACATGAAATTCAGCAGGGCAAACATGAAATTCAGTGGGGCGAACATGAAATTGAGCGGGGCCAACGAGAAATTCAGTGGGGCAAACTAGAAATTTCATGTTTACCCCACTGAAATTCATGTTTACCCCATTGAATTTCTAGTTTGCCTCGGTTAATTTCATGATTGCCCCGCTAAATTTCTCGTCGGTCCCGCTCAATTTCATGTTTGCCCCGCTCAATTTCTAGTTTGCCCTGCTCAATTTCATGTTTGCCCCACTCAATTTCTCGTTGGCCCCGCTCAATTTCATGTTTGCCCCGCTCAATTTCTTATTGACCCCGCTTAATTTCATGTTTGTCCTGCTCAATTACATGTTTGCCCCGCTCAATTTCATGTTTGTCTCGCTCAATTACATGTTTGCCCTGCTGAAATTCATGTTTTCCACACTGAATTTCTAGTTTGCCCCGCTCAATTTCATGTTTGCCCCGCTCAATTTCTAGTTCGTCGCGCTAAATTTCTAGTTTGCCCCGCTCAATTTTTGTTTGACCATGAAAATACCCCTCTTTTCACTGAAACGGATTGGGTACTCCCCTGCCACCAGCCAATGGCGGATGGTAAGTGGTCTGTGGGCCCCACCGTGTTATATGCTTTTCATCCATGTCATCCATATATTTTTCCACATCATTTTATGATATGAGACTAAAAATGAGGTATATACAAATCTTAAGTGTACCACATTATAGGAAACAGTGTTGAATGAGCGTCAACCATTAGAAACCTCTAAGGGGCCCATTGTGATGTTTGTGAGAAATCCTCCCTGTCTAAGTTTATTCATAGGGTCACAAAGACTTGGATGAAGAGGAAAAATAAATTTCATAATGATCCAAAACTTCTGTAACCTCTAAAAGGGTTTCAATGGTAGAAGTCCAATTCCCCACTTCCTTTTACAGTGTGGTCCACTTAATAGTTAGATCTATCTTATTTTTCGTCTCAAGCCTTAATATGAGCTCTCCCAATAGATGAACAGTTTGGATATAACACAGACCTCATGATGGGACCCACAAAAGCAACACAGCATAAAAACAAAAAAAAAACACAGACTGCCGTCACGCAGTTTGCTACAACTATGGCTACAATTATAATTCGTAGCTATAGTGTATCGAAAATTGCAGGATTTTTTAGGAAAACTCGTCGGACAGTTCTGAACTTTTTCGATAATATCGAAAGCCCTTTGATATATCATAGCTACGGCTATGGCTACAGTCATAATCCGTAGCTATAGGGTCCCACCGACCCTAACTCACTAGCTTCTTTTTTTTTCGTTGTAATCCCCACGGCATTTTGTGGGTCCCATTATGAGATATGTGTTATATCCAAACCGTCCATCTATTTGACGAGCTCGTATTAAGGCTTGAGATAAAAAATAAGACAAATCTAGCTATCAAGTGGACCACGCTATAAATGGCAGTGGAGGATTGAACGTCTACTATTTAAACCCTTTTAGGGGTCATATAAGTTTTGGATCATTATGAAATTTGATTTTCCTCTTCATCCAGGTCTTTATGACCTTATGAATAGATTGGATGGAAAATATATGTTATGGTGGGCCCTACAAAAATTTTAACGGTGAAAATCAATTTTCCCGCTGCTCTTTGTGGTGTAGTCCAGTTGATCTTTGGATATGATTTTTTTTTTTATATAATGTTTCCAAATGATCTCGAAATATGAATGAACGTTGTGGATATAATAAATACATAACTGTGCGGCCCATCTAACTTTGATCTCTTTTGAGCGAGGCAAACATGAAATTGAGCAGGGCAAACTAGAAATTCAGCGGGGCAAACATGAAATTGAGCGGGCCAAACTGGAAATTGAGCGGGACAAACTGGAAATTAAGCGGGGCAAATATGAAATTGAGTGGGCCAAACTAGAAATTGAGCGGGACAAACTGGAAATTGAGTGGGCCAAACTGGAAATTGAGCGGGACAAACTGGAAATTGAGCGGGCCAAACTGGAAAACTGGAAATTGAGCGGGATAAACTGGAAATTGAGTAGGCCAAACTAGAAATTGAGCAGGACAAACTGAAAATCGAGCGGGCAAATCAAGATCGCACATTTCCATCGAAATTGAGCGGGCCAAACTGGAAATTGAGCGGGCCAAATTGGAAATTGAGTGGGACAAACCGAAAATTGAGTCCACCGAAATTGAGCGGGCCAAATTGGAAAATTAGAAATTGACATTTCCATCGAAATTGAGCGGGCCAAATCGGAAAACTGAAAATTAAGCAGGCCAAACTGAAAATTGAGCGGGACAAACTGAAAATTGAGCGGGCCAAAGGAACTCGGACTGAAATGCACAGACATGGAAATTTTCTGCACTCCAACATTACTGTAAACCTCAACAATGTATATCCAACGCTTGCTTGTCCCGCTCAATTTCCAATTTGTCCCGCTCAATTTCCAGTTTGACTTGCTTAATTTCCAGTTTGTCCCGCTCAATTTCCTGTTTGACGACGAAGTGATTGAAATTGACCACGAAGTGAATGAAATGGATTTTCCACCATCGACCCGATGGAATCTTGGAAAATAAATAGGTTGGGGGGCTAAATTAGCTTCTCCTACCCAAAAGCATATGTGGTACGTTAAGTAAATCATTCTAGTTTGGATCCTTACTCTTGCTCGGGTGGTAGACTCTTAGGAGTTTCAACACCCGGTCAAGCGTTCAAGTATCCATAGGTGTTAAAATTCCCCTAGTGTGAGTGTGTGGGGGTGTGAGAAAAATGTAGAGGAGAAAAAGTTCTCCCTGTAAAATAATAATAATAATAATAATGGATCTGCCAGACAGCCGGAAGTCTGTGTTTTTTTTTTCTATTTTACTGTTTTGCTTTTGTAAGTCTCATCATGAGGTCTATGTTATATCCAAACCGTCCATCTATTTGGAGAGCTCATATTAACGCTTGACACGAAAAATAAAATAGATCTAACTATCAAGTGGACCACACTGTAAAAGGCAGTGGCGAATTGAACATCTACCATTGAAACCCTTTTAGGGGTTACAGAAGTTTTGGATCATTATGAAATTTATTTTTCCTCTTCATCCAGGCCTTTGTGACCTTATGAATAGATTGGATGGAAAATAAATGTTATGGTGGGCCCTATAAAATTTTTAACAGGAAAATTTTCCGCTGCTCTTTGTGGTGTGGTCCAGTTGATCTTTGGATATGATTTTTTTTTTGGGATAATGCTCCAAAATGATCTCGAAATATGGATGAACGTTGTGGATATAATAAATACATAGCTGTGGGGCCATGTAACTTTGATCTATTTTGAGCCGTTCGTACAACTATCGGTTGGAGGAGCGTCAGCGCTCGTCTTCGAAAGGAAGGGAGGGGTATTTTCCGTCCTCAAGTTCGCTGTCCGTACGAGCAGGTCTAAGTTCCACAATTAAGTTTGTATTGTTTCGTAAAAACAGCTGTGGATAAAAGGTGGGACCACAGTCCTAAATTTCTCAATCTTCCAGAGGCGTGAAACCTTAAAATAAAGGAAGCTTCGCGGGACTTTCCTGCAACTTGCAAGAGAAGAATATAAATTCTTGCCTTCCCATCTATTTTCCAAAAGAGCTGTGGCCGTCGTTCTAACCACTGTTCCGATCATTGCCATCGACCCAAATCTCCCCATCATTCACTTCAAGATCCTCTCGATTCCCTTTGCCATGATGATTTATGCCATATTTGCACTGGGGATAGTGCTTCTTTCACTCGTGGTATTTCCTCCGTGGCTACCCATATTATATAGATTTCTCGGTAATGGTGGTGCCTGGCACCACGCCATCAGCGATAGAAATCAAAGATATGAAGCTAGCATGAAGGAAATATTCGAAGCGTCCATCCTTCTAATCACTGTGGCAATTATTGCGATTGACATGAATCTCCCCATCAGTCTCTCTCACTTCAAATTCCTCCCTATTTCCTATGTTATGGTAGTTTATGCCATGTTTGCACTGGGGATAGTGCTTCTTTTGTTCTCCTTGGTACTTCCTTGGCTGCCTATATCATATAGATGTCTTTGTCTTAATGGTGCCCGGCGCCTTGCCATTGGTGGGAGAAATCAAAGACATGAAGCTCGCCAGAAGGACATGTTCAAAGTGTCCGTCCTTTTAATTACGGTTGCGGTCATTACAATCAATGCAAATCTCCCCGTCAGCCTCTCTCACTTCAAATTCCTCTTGACTCCTTATCTTGTGGTGGTTTACGCCATGTTTGCAGCAGAGACAGTGCTTCTTTTGCTCTCCATGGTACTTCCTCGGCTGCCTATATCATATAGATATCTCCATCTTGATGGTGCTCGGCACCCTACCAATGGCGAGAGAAATCAAAGACATGAAGCTAGCCAGAAGGACATGTTCAATGTGTCTGTCCTTCTAATTACAGTTGCAGTCATTACGATTGATGCAAATGTCCCCATCAGCCTCTCCCACTTCAAATTCCTCTCGACTCCCTATCTTGTGGTGGTTTATGCCATGTTTGCATTAGGGATAGTGCTTCTTTTGCTCTCCATGGTACTTCATCAGCTGCCTATACCATATAGATATCTCTGTCTTGATGGTGCCCGGCACCCTGCCATTAGCGGGAGAAATCAAAGACATGAAGCTAGCCAGAAGGACATGTTCAATGTGTCTGTCCTTCTAATTACAGTTGCAGTCATGACGATTGATGCAAATGTCCCCATCGGCCTCTCTCACTTCAAATTCCTCTCGACTCCCTATCTTGTGGTGGTTTATGCCATGTTTGCATTAGGAATAGTGCTTCTTTTGCTCTCCATGGTACTTCATCAGCTGCCTATATCATATAGATATCTCTGTCGTGATGGTGCCCGGCACCCTGCCATTAGCGGGAGAAATCAAAGACATGAAGCTAGCCAGAAGGACATGTTCAATGTGTCCGTCCTTCTAATTACGGTCGCGGTCATTGTGATCGATGCAAATCTCCCCATCGACCTCTCTCACTCCAAATTCCTCTCGATTCCCTATGTTGTGGTGGTTTATGCTATGTTTGCATTGGGGATAATGCTTCTTTTGCTCTCCTTGGTACCTCCGCGGCTGCCTATATCATATAGATGTATCCATCTTGATGGCGGAAGAAATCAAAGACATGAAGTTAGCCAAAAAGACATACTATTCAAGGTTTCCATCCTTCTGATTACGGTCGCAGCCATTGCAATCGACACAAATCTCCCTATTGGCCTCCCTCACTTCAAATTCCTCTCGATTCCCTATGCCGTGGTAATTTATGCCATGTTTGCATTTGGGACAGTGCTCCTTCTACTCTCCCTCCTACTTCCACAGGTGCCTGCATCTTGCAGATGTCTCCGTATGTCTTGAAGGTGCCTGGCACTACACCATCAACGAGAGAAATCAATGACATGAAGCTATCATGGCCATCAGCGAGAGAAATCAATGACATGAAGCTGTGGGTGTTGGTAGCTATCATGTTCATCCACATTGCACTCAGCCTTAACTATCCATGCCAAAGAAGATATCAATGTAGTCGTGGTTGTTGTTGTTATACCTGTAATTACTGTTGCTGTTGCTGTTACTATTATTGTTATTGTTGTTGCTATTGTTGTTAGCGTCTCTTTACTCTCTTCCCTTTTCATTTGATGTTCGATGTTGTTGTTGATGTAGTTGTAGTTGTAGTTGTAGTTGCTGTTGTTGTTGTTGTTGTTAGTCTTTCTACTCTCTTCCCTTTTCCCTGGATATTGTTGTTGATGTAGTTGTTGTTGTTGCAAAACGAATGGACAGCTTTTTCCTGTGGTGGGGTCCACAAGTTTTATATATATATATATATATATATATATATATATATATATATATATATATATATATATATATATATATATATATATATATATATAATGAATACATCAAGGTGGGCCCCACTGTCAGGATCACGTCCAAATCTGGTATACATGTATCAGATGGCAAGTCAAGCATCTGCATGTGTTGAATATTCAGATCTATGTCTTTCTTAAAATGCTATCTACTTTGCCCCTACTCATTTGTGGATTGGCTTTATTTATTATCAGTTGGGCCCACCTAACGAATGTTCTAGACATTTTATACGCTTGCGATATTGTCACGTGCGCTGTTATTCACCTCGTCAAACTCTCCTCACATGGACTCGGATTAATTGAGTACTGTACTGCCCCTGCATTCACCCATCGAAGACGGGAGGCCACGTAGCGGGATCTGAATCAATTGCAATTGATATGGGGTCCACCAGTATGCTCAAATAAATTAATATCCAACGGTTAGATCTTCCAAACCATTGATCATGTGGAGCTGATCTAATAGAGTCTTACAGCAACGCCTGCCGCTAGTTTTATTTAGGGCCGACTGTGCTGTTTAGATGCCATCAAATCTATTCATCTGACGTGCCTTGTTATTACAAACTCAGGTGAGCCATACTACTTGAATTTAGAGGGTTTTAGCTATAATATTATGACGTGGCCCACCTATTTGTTAAATCAGCTTGAATTTTTTTGTTTAAGGCTAAACAACGGGTGATAGACCTGATGGACGGCGTGGATCTTATGCACGTTGAGTTGTTTCACCGAAGATAGAGAAAGTGACCTCGCTAGCCACGGACGAGGATTGGTTAGTGAAGCCGCCACGCTGCCACCGGCCAGGTGGCTAGTGGATGGTGCTATAAGGACCCCACCATGATGTATGTGTTTTATCCACGCCGCCCATCCATTTGGAAAGATAATTTTAGGACTTGGTCCCAAAAAGAAAACAGTTTTGATTGAATGTCTACCATTACAAACCTCCTAGAGCCCACTGTAATGGTTATTTGACATCCAACATGTTGGTTAGGTGATACATAATTGGATGAAGGGAAAATATATATATATCAGCTTGATCCAAAACTTTTGTGGCCCAAAAAGTTTTTAAGGGTGGTTGTTCAATCAACACTGCGCAGTCCACTTGAGATTTGGATCAATCTCATTTTTCGGCTCATAACATAAAATCATCCGGAAGAATTGGTGGACGGCATGGATGAAATACACACACATCATGGTGGGGTCGACAGAGCACCGACCACTGGCCATTGGCTATGGCTGGGTCTGTACGCGGATTTCCTGAACGCCTTTCGGAGGAAGTTACGGTGCAAGGATGATGCGTGGGGCCCACCGTGAATTTTTTTGAGAAATCCACCCCGTCCATCCGTTTTTCGATCTCATTTTAGTACATGCGACAAAAAATGACGTAGATCCAAAACTCAAGTGGGTCACACGAGAGGGAAATTTAGGGAAAGAAATTCTTACCGTTGAAACCGTCCCGGGCTCCACCTTGATGTTTATATGCCATCAAAACCGTTTAAAAGGTCATTACCACTGGGATGAAGTGAAAATATAAAAAATTTACCATAACTCAAAACTTTTATGGCCAAAAGAATGTTTCAACGATTCTCACTGAATCTCCAATTTTCCTCTCGTGTATCTCACTTTAGTTTTGGATACATTTAATTTTTGGTCGAATGTCCTAAAATAAGCTATTAAAACTGATGGACGGGTTAGATTTCTCACAAACATGGCGGTGGACCCCACCCAGCATCCTTGCGCAGGAAGGCTTTCCAGGTCCCTCGTTCCCCTTGTCGCAACTCGCCCCCATCCAAAGTAAATGGCCAGTCAATGCGGAAATGGTATTGGCGCCGACCAGTCTAATGTGGGGCCCACGAGAAGACTCGCGTTGGCGCCAAACCGAAGCGCGCGACTAGACAAGCTGGGAACACGTGGGGCAGCTGTGCACACCTGTGCAAGATCCAAGCCCCTCATTACATGGGCCCCACTACTGGCCTTCTCTAAAGAAGTAAAGCCAAAACGGTCATCACCAAATAAAAATAGGATTAAGAGGAACTGAGCACACACGAGTGCCCCATCTGATGATCGGATCAGCTTGATTTCTAAGCACAGGCATTTCAACGATGTGGTAAACCTGATGAACAGTTCGGATCATTAACAGGTGTGACAGGCCCATGTGTATGACACGTGTATCGCAGGCTCATGCCCTTTCTTGATTTATTATTATTATTTTTAATTTATTTTGGGAGCTGTCGATGTTGGTACGGTTGTAGTTGCTGCCGACGATAGCACTGCCGGCGGGACTCGGATTCGGTATTGAACGGACGTGGATTGCCCGTAGCGAGGTGGCGGGCTCCGTGGGTCCCACCGTGATGTGTTTTATCAACACCATCCATCTATTTTCTCAGATAATTTTAGGGCGGGAGCCCAAAGATGAGAGAGATCCAAATCTCAAGTGGACCACACCACAAGAAAACAGTAGTGATTGAACGCCCACCATTAAAAACTTTACGGCGACAAAAGTTACAGAAGAAGCTGATATTTGTGTTTTCCTTTAATCCACATCTGTGTGACTTAATCAGCAGGTTGACGGCATGGATAAAAGACAGATATCATGGTGGCGCCCACAGAGCACTGTGCAGTAGCCACCTCGCTACTGGCAGCGTCAGTAGCCAGAGATTTGTGGACCCCACCATGATATGGTGGCCCCACACCTTTTCAAGCAAGTCCCATCACAATCAAAATCATTTTAGAACTACCCCTAACTGCTGGCCACGAGGGTGGAACTTTCATGACATCCTACCCGTCCATCAGGTTCTCACCCTCATGTTCACCCTAGAAACTGCTTTCCTGAGATCCACCCCATCCATCAGGTACCCTACCACATTTCCACACCAGGAACTGAAAATTTACGATAATTCAAAACTTCTGTGGGCAACACCATAGGGAACAATTGGGATAGAATGTCCCCCATTAATTTTTGTAGGCCCACCGTTGTGTTTTTATGTCATCCAAGCCATTCATCTGATGTGTCTCATCAGGATGAAATAATTACCCAAAAATCACAATATTCCAAATCTCAAGTGGGCCACAACTATAAAATTTAGATGTTTTTGTACTTGATTTTTGCTCTAGGGTGGGTGAGACCTAACAGACCAAAGGTCTGAGTATGAATGAACTATATAGGCCCCACATGAGATGAACCATTGATTACAGATTATGTTTACACCAGAATCGCAAGAGCAGTGAGCATTTAGAATACCCTGACATTCAAATTCACTCGAATCAAAACAACCCAGACAGAGGACATGGATTATGTAAAGACAAATCCCAAACTCATCTAATTAGTCTTGGATTTCCTTTGCTAACATTCTACAACCTCTGGAATTCCACAAGGATATAAATATGCAGAAGCAATTGAATTTTACAAAGCTTGAGCACTCACCTTGGTATTTTACAGCTTCAAATGCCAAGCAATCTCCAATCTGCCAAGTTCACACCGAGCAGACAAGATGTCAATCGATATCTGCCGAATTCGTGATCAGAAAAGAATCATTCCGTCCATTTGGCTTCCGCTGAGGAGAATCATGATTTGATGACTGCGGGAATATTGGGCCGCATCTTTTTTCTGGTCCCATGAACTCTCCTTGGCGGGTCAGTTACCAACGCATACATTTTCACAGCAAAAAGCTCCTTGGGGAATCCCTTCTGGTCCTGAAACAAACCCAAAGATATGATTTAAGAAAAAGACAGAAGAAACCCAAATTTCTTTCGATCAAATGAGGTTGTGCCATAAAGTGTCTACTTGATCATAGGGCATAGTTATAAAACTCGGTGACTCCACTCAAACCTCAAGAAGAGTTGAATGCATCATTACCAACTTCCCATGCGCAATGTTTTGACTGAGCTTGCCCTCTTTTCCCTACTTCACAAGAAATTGGCAATATTTATTAATTACTTTGCAGTATTTGTTAAATCTGGAGTGTCTCGAGTTGAGTCGACCTGACCCAGCTGGATATCAAGTCAACTTTTCAGGTTTTTGAACTATGTTACAGGGAGCTATTGTATTGAATCCAATCATTGTGGGCAGAGTAATCAGACCTCAGAACAGAAACTAGAATTGTCACCACTCACAAGAGCTTAATGAAAGAAAACAAATGATCACTTGGGTGCACTTGGGTCTCTTGAGAATCCACACAGGCGGAATTTATTTCCATCCCAAAACTGGCAGTCTGCTAAGACAAGAGCCGGAACAAACAGACTAGTGACTTCCACAGGGAAAGGCAGAAAGCTGACAGCCAACCTAATACATTTTGTTAGCTGCGGAGGACACCACCCTACATCGGCCCCAATATTGGTCTGAGTATGCTTTGAAGGAAATGCTCATGATTTTCTCTTGAGTTTTTTTTTTTCTTTAAATAGGAATAAAATCACAGACAACCCATTGCATGTGAAGCTTGCAAACAATGGTTTCTCCCATGCCAACATGTCATGTGTTCGGCACCCGAGCCATGGACAAAAGGTGGGACCCCAGAATAAGATCACCTGGTGCAAAAACCAGGCCAGTCCACTCAACGGGTAGGCTACACCACGTGTAGGTTGAATCAGGCAGCATGTGCACCTGATTTAAACGGCCCATTTTTCCTCATAAAGGTCGGCCCACCTGATGAGTGGGGGTAAGCTGACCTTCATGGTTGGGCCTATCTTTTGAATCAGATAACCTGCATGCCTGATCTCAACTGCCTGTCATTTTTCACACAGGTCAGCCCACCTGATGAGAGTATCGGCCTGATTTTTGTGTTGGGTCATCTTCATGGTGAGGCCCATCTTTTGCACAGCTTGAATATCCAACACGTGCGAACTCTTGTTAAGTTGTGAATCCAAATACAAACAGAACGGCTACTGAGATTGGCTAAACCTATGGCTCTGGCTCAAGGAACGGCTCCTGTAGCCCGCTAAGGTTTCATCAATACGATGTTAGCAATCTTAACATACCTTTATCCTGTAAATATGCAATCCACACTGGTTGAAGAGCTCCTTGAAATATAAATCAGATCTAGTGATGCTCCGATCCTCCTTATCCAACACAAATCCTGTCAACATGTGGTCTCTTAGCTGACAATAACAAAAGAATGGCATGCACATGATATGAATGATCTTAAAATCTTCTAAGTTTCCCTTCATGCAATGAATTATAAAAAATAATAAATAAATAAATGCAACAGAATTTTCCAGGTGGCCATTTTGGCCACTACCTGCTAAAGTACAATAGTCTTCCACAAGAGTTAGATTTTGCCACTACCGCACCCAAGATCCAAGTATGTCACCACCCATGGTGCCCCACATGAGATGGTCCGATTATTTGAACGGTCCATATTCTCCTTACTACCATAAACAAGATATTATCCCATAATCAAGTTTCAGGCATGATCCTAACCTTTGATTTTTAGAGCTGAATGCAAACCATTGAAAATGTTCTTTTACTTGTTCTGAATTCATCTACAGATAATGATCATCACAATCATCCATTCAGCATGAGTTTCTTCCAGTGGGCCATATAGCATAGATTCCAAAACTTGGAGGGTGCCGATTATTGGACCACTCGGCATGTGGGCCCCATTGGGCAGTGACATATGCTGCATCCTGAGTCGCAACAGAAGCAAAACGAACTCCTTCCACAATGCTTGAATTGTCGAAAACACGGCATACACATTGAAAAAACCAGCATATACTTTAGAGAAATGCAAACACAAATTTAGCTCACATGCCAAATTTCAAGATGTTATGAGCATTTTCAAATGGGGGATATTCTGCAATCATGCGATCGGAGTCACGATTCTTGGACTTCAAGGAGTAGGCGATAGATGCATCCCAATCATTTTCTAGGAGTTTAAATCATGCAACGACAAATCACCATGTAAGAAATCATGTGAGTGCATGTCCGGAAACACTGGCCTAACTCACATAGGTAGGGGGGTAATGTAACTTTCACTAACCAAGTGCCATGTTGAGGGTGACTTGTGCTACACTCCAACATTAGTTTGGCACCATTTAAAACATGGTGGTGACTTTTCAAACGTACGCATGGCATATTTGTGCATCAACCTAAGGTATTAAAAAACGGTTACATGACAGTAACAGTGGGAACTGTTATGCGTTACACAACGGCCGTTACGGAAAAAATGGCCTGTATGGGCCTAATACAGCGGAGGGCAAAGGCCGTAGCGGCCTTTATCGTAATGGTAATTACTGTAGCTGTTACGCCACCATTACCATTATTGAATACCTTTGCATCAACCCATGCCATCCATATCTCTGACCCATCTGTGAATGGAGCATAACCAGAAAAATTGCACTGAGAAAACAATATTAACCATCTGATTTTATTTTTTTTCTTTCAATTTGGACCACTAACTATTTTACTTTCTACCATTCATTTGCTAGCCAAAAATAGATGGTTAGGATTTATTTCTCAAAGTGAATTTAGACACATGCACCATCCACAATGGGACCCCAAATTTGGATGGTCTAGATAGCTCTGGCAGTGCCACATCTGTGTGGATGAGTTGCCGCCATTTTTTAAATAGCATTCCATTACAGAAACTCAAGCCCTCCATAGACATGTACGAGGTACGGTAGATTGGTCCAGCGCAGGTCAGATTCATGCATGCATGCACGCACATCATCAGGATACTTTCAATTGCATACAAAAACTATTGAATCACTCAAAAGGTTTTCTTACAAAGAGAGAGAGCATTCCCATCTCCCCCAACCAAAAAGTTCAGCCACCTCCATCATCCATCATGTTGATTTGGGCTGGAGGCCAAAAAGGTGGCCGACCTTTATGGCCTACACAAGAAAGATGAAAATACCCATTTCGCATGGTATCTACCTCTTTCAAGACATTATCGCACCTATCTCTTTTAACAAGGCGAAGGTATTCCGTAGCAGTAAAAGTGGCCATAACAACCACCACTTTACCGTTAGGATACAGCCCCCATAACAGCTGTTGTGGATTTTTAAATAAATAAATACCCGTATCAGCCCTGTTACGGACTGTTAGGGGGACGTTAAAGCCATTACAGGGTTTATATGGGGCCATGACAGGTCTTCTTCTTTTCTTTTCCATTGCGGCCATTAGGACCCCATAATGCGTAAAGGTTGCCACCATTACCACTACATAACGGCCGTTACACCCCCACAAGTTATGGCGCACCTTGCCCAAGGCTATGCACAGTATGCTCAGGTTTTCTGCTTTATACAAGCGGAGCACGGTTCAGTGATCTAGACTGTTTTCTGTTGGGTCCTACCACAGATGGACCAAGCGCGAACAATCCTAACCTTTCAATCTGTGGCCGGCAGAAAGACAGCCAAGAAAAGAAATACAGCAACAGACTACACATGAAACAGAGAGAAGTCCTACGATTGGTAGCAAAGAGCATCCAATCTGAAAATTTTCTGAGTAGGGTAAATGCAGAGATGTCTTGGATTTCTTCATGTGCTCTTTTCTTTTAAGACACTCACACACGCCACATGGGCACTCGATTCCATGATCTCAGTGTTGAAACAAAGTCCATCTACCACTGAGCCATGGAGCCGGACCCATCATGTGCTCACTTGTACAAAGTTCTTTTTTTTTAAATGAATAAAATGTGCATATCCTGAGGGTGAGAATCCTATAATTCCTCCATTTCTAATGGTGAAAGAGGGCCTCCATCTTTCAGCCAGGTGTATATAAAGAACTCTCGTTTTCAAATAGATTTAGTTCACACACATTGTAAAAGAAAAGATGGATGAATGCATGCTAGTGTGTCTGTGTGCAAGTGCAAATGAGTGTGCGTCCAGAATCTTTATATATATATATATATATATATATATATATATATAGAGAGAGAGAGAGAGAGAGAGAGAGAGAGAGAGAGAGATACCATCTTTGGCAATGTTCTCCTTAAGGACAAAAAACCCATCAGGTTTGAGGCCAGCCTGAGAATAAAATATTAATTAGCACCGAAAGAGACATTAGAGGAAACATGTTAATTACGATAATGGCACATTGCTTAATGTAACTTAATTTTCTAATTATTGGAAATCAGATGTCTAATTTATTTCAACTTAATTAGTAGCCTTTAACTTTTTCCTTTCGTTTGTCGATTGGCAAGAATGTGTTAATCAAGCAAGAACAAAAGCAAAGGAGATTGGGGTCCACACACAGAAAGAAAAGAGACAAAAGGAAATTTCTACTGTAACAGGTATTTTATACAATGCTTGGGGCGAAAGCTTGCACAATACCATACGCTTTTCAGTTTA
Source organism: Magnolia sinica (assembly GCF_029962835.1). Classification (NCBI taxonomy): domain Eukaryota; kingdom Viridiplantae; phylum Streptophyta; class Magnoliopsida; order Magnoliales; family Magnoliaceae; genus Magnolia; species Magnolia sinica. Next base: position 7,333,959 of record NC_080584.1, on the reverse strand, counting down.
TACAAGTGGCTCAAGTCAGGCCATGGTGTATGGCTCATTCACGAATTATCCCCAAGATTGGAAGAACTCTAACCCTTCAATAGGTGGCCAAGGAATGGGTGGTTAAGACTAGGACAGTCAAAGGACTGGGCCTGGGTTTGTTTCTGGTCACAATTTTTTATCTGGTCAGGCAGGGCCTGCTGGGCAGGCCCTATTAAATTTAAATTTTGCTCAGCACCAGGCCTGGCCCGTCGACAGCCCTAGTTAAGAAATACAGCAACGGTTCACATTCAACCAAAAAGGCCAAGAAAATGCCCTAGCCATGCAGGCGAGGCCCATCATATCAATGGTTTGGACTTTGGATCATTGAACCATGGCACCATTGAGTAAACTGAAAACCAAAATGATATGGTACCACCTCGTCTCAAGCATTGCATGATACCTCATTTAATGTCAATAGTATTTTACTTGCTGAAAAGAGAACCTCAAGCCTCTCTTTTTTCTTTCTTTTTTTCTTCTTCTTCTTTTTTTTTTTTTTTTGAAATAAAAAAATAAAAAAAATTTACAATGTATGTTAATGAAGCTAGATGCAAAATGTAAGTAAGATTCATTTCCATTCGACCTTTTTTTCCTGTTCTTCTACTGAATAACAATTATTATAGATTTCATATGTTGTGTCAGACAAAGATGACCAAGATGCTTTTGTTAAAGACTTTGTTTGCATTCCCATGAAGGAAGTTGCATGAAAGCACAAGTTGGAAGAAGGTCTAGGGGTAGGGCAGTCTGCAAACTGTATATCATCTACATCTGAGGGATACTTTCTTATGGTGCATGCTCTTCATGGAGTTCCATGAAGTGAACACCACAACACCTCCCATGGAGTTCATGTATGAAGATCAGGACCGTTGATTTGATGGCCCCCACTTGGATGTGTCATATCCCAAAACATAGGCAATTGGGCTGTGGTACCCATCCAATGAATGACCTGCAGATGGGGCAGTTACCTTAAGAAATCAAGAGCAGTCAGCGCTTGATGGGGATAACTAACCAAAAAATTGAACAGTAGTTCATCATGTGCTGGGCACCAAATCAGTGGTGGATCACCATACATGTTTAGCCATGCATGGTGAGGATGGCACTTCATTGAACTTCTACGAAGTGCATATTAGTAGCATTTTTCTATGAATAATTATGGTAGCATGTTCTCCCACTAAAAATCTTGCTCAATATCTGACTATTAACTGTTTGATAGCAGCAGGGGATGAGAGAGAGAGAGAGAGAGAGAGAGAGAGAGAGAGAGAGATCAAATACTCTAAAACATCCCTAGATTATGGAACATGGACGAATGGTATTAGCTTTCATACAAGTGGGTCCCATCGCTGTGGTCAAACTCAGCATCAGCATGGTCCGTGGAACAAGGGACCATCCCTAGATATATGGATGCGGAGAGGGAGTGGAGAGGAAGAGGAGATCACCTAGACTTGGGCCTAGAGGCCAAAAGAAAATCAATCTGTTGCTTGGTCAATGGCATCATGTTTCCAGCTCATTACTCAGCTATTCCACTATAATTAAACTTTTTAAGAAGCCCAAACATTTTGTGGAAAGAATGTGCTCAAAATTCTCCTCTCTTTTTTTTTGGGGGAATTTCACCAAACCCAAACTGCTTCTTGAAAGAAATTTCTTAGAATTTCCATATTAATTCGCTTATAGGTTCAAAGAAAAAGCAAAAGCATGTATAAGTAGAAGCATGGAAGAAAAATGTGTGGAATACTGTGGCTTTATGAATGTAAGGACATTGCTTCCAAGGAATTTAAGTAGATTTTTAATTTATTTACCTTTGCTCGGTTGAAGAATGCTACAAAATCATCATCCGCAAGCTGCCCTATACACCACTGGATCCATATAACATCGTATCTTCCTACTTCTGGAGTGAATTCCTGTCATGACAAGCCAACCAAAGTTTGCACACAATGTTTGCATAGAGAACCCTATAAAGGATTAAAATCTTTTGAGAAGCTTCTGACACTATCAAGTATATCTGAGTTAGTAATCAATCATACGATCTCTGTACGGATGGCACACAAGTGCAGGATCCGGTCCAGACCATTCATTCCCTGGGCACTACCCAAAATAGTCGCACCAGTCTAGGACTCTGATTATTACAAAGATGGTTAGGAAAACAAACTTTTGCTAAGGGTCAAAATTCAATGGACAGAAATTTACCAACCGACAGCTAGGATCTCTGACAGTTGGGATTTTTGGGTAGGATCCATCCAAGGCAGGGTTTAACAGATGAACAGTCGAGATCTTGTACATTCGTGACAAATGTATGTATAGAGAGTCCTTGATAACTTAAGGGTGTGTGTTTAGCACCTGATCGCTTCCCCCAAATAATAGAAACTAATTCATTGCAGCTGTTTGAGTGATCCTCCAATGCAATAAAATTACCTGAAGCGGGACACAATAAAAATTGACGGCCTTGTGCGAATTTGAAACCATAGAATTCTCAGGGGACAAATTCTTATGGGCAGCCTCCAGAAAATGTGATACTGGCTCAACAAGATCCACCTGAATCCAAGGATAGTTCATTAGACATGTATGGATGTACCGGTCCGTGAAAAAAAAAAGGTAGTGAAATCCTAAATCACGAGTTGTTTTTTTTTTTGTTTTATTTATTTATTTATTTATTATTATTATTGTTATTATTATTTTAATAGTAGCAAGCCTAAACCGCAAGCTCCAAAGAAGCAAACAAGAAAGAAAGTTCAACGTAGATATTCATTGAGAAGAAGGATATGATATATTGAAGTTGTAAGACAATTTGGCAGTATGTAATTTACTTGAAGGAAGATTATGTCTACAGTGCACGTATACTATACAAGATGTTTGAAAATAATCATGCTTTACCAGAGGTACACAAGGGTAGACATCAGTATATATAATCCTTTCACTTTCATCATCATTGTTAGAGTAGATTAGGGTATCTTATTAGATTAAGATTATCTTTATATTTGTTAATAAGTGTATCTGTTAAGATCTCCTACAGATGTCCCCAGGATCTTGCAGTTCTTCTATATATTCAAGTTATTATCAATGAATTAAACAAGATTCCAGTTTCCACAATGTAGTCCATGTGGTTTTTCACGAAATCAGAGTTAACGTAAAAACCTAGTCTCCCTTTCTTTCTCTCTTCCTTTCTTCCTTCCTACAGCGTTGCAAGTCCCACATCTCAGCAGCAATCCACCACATTCCGACAATCCCCCAACCGCATCCCAGAGCTCCGGCAACCCATCCGTTTCACCAAAACCTGTTCTTCGGCAACCTCTAACCCACTGCCTTAAGTAACAGCCAGATCTGAAACATCCAGCCATGTCCACCGCCACCTCAAATCCCTTACACCTCCAGCACCCATCTCTGTCCACTGCCACCGAAGCATCATGATGAACTATCTTTGTCAGATCCAACGTCTTCAATCCATTGCCATTAAGGTCTAAGCTTGTCATCTTCTCTGACAATCCAATCATCCGGACAAGAATGCTCCATCAAATCCGGCATCTCTAGCATCTTTGCTGCCCATCTCTGACTCCATCATATGGTACACAGCTACCACAACAGCTGATTGCAGTGTTCCCTGCCGACCAGCAACCCATCATTGTCTGTTTCAATCTGTCACCATTGTCACCGCCTGCCACACACAGTTGCTCTACACCACAGCCCCAACCCTCTGCTGCCTGATTTGCCACTGCTGCCATCATTTCTGACAACCTCTGCAATTGTCGGCTGGCCCGACCCAATCCAACACCTTCTCCTCCATCTTGCCCCGTGAAATCTCCATTACCTTCGTAAGTCGGCCCAAATTGTCTGAGCAGGGCCACCACTCACAACCCAATTCACCACCATCAACGCCCATGTTCTTCCCCATCGTCGCTTTCGTTCATTCTTGATGCAGGACATGGAAAATTAAATATGATATGCAAGATTTCAGGCTTAGATCCTACCAATTCAGAAACAATCACACAAATTCCACGTCCCACATGAAAATCCAAACATTCAATTAAAATGGGGAATCTATGCGGGTCCAAGCCGACACAGGCTAGGACTGGACCAATAAAAATTATAAACCAAACGATGTCAAAGGAAAATAAAATCAACTACTAATGCATAAAAATCAGTCCCTAATCCAAGGGATTCCCTAATTTCAATTCAAGGAACCCTAAGGTGATAAAAAGGGGCAAATCAATTAGGGATCATATAATCTAGGGTTAGGATTCATGAAAAACGGCTATGAGAGGATAAAAGAGGATAAAAACCTGAGCCAAAGAATGATCGCGCGTGTGGATAGCAACAATGGCCCAGACAGACGTGCGTGTGATCCCGGTCGCACGTGTGTGAGACCCACTATTCAGAAAAAGGCCACCTTGGCCCTGATCGGCCAGGGATGGACTCCAAAACCCCCAAATCTCAGCTCGATCCGATGCACGGTTTGTGCGTGGTGCTCCGCCAAAGTTTCAACTCGCCTGCGGGCCGAAATCTGGAAACTTGCTGTGATGAAGAAATCTGATGCAACAAAAGGACAAATTCGAAGTACGGATGGTAGGGGAAGATGGAAAAAAAGATGATGAAAGATGGGGGTGAATTGGGATCGATGTGGCTTCGCACCACGGTAGTTAGCCCTTCAAAAAGGGAGGGTTTCGCACCCACTTTTGAATTCTTCCACAACTCACGAAGAGAGCAGAAAAATAAAGCAGGAATTTTTTATTAACTTCAATGAATGAAAAGAACTACAAGGGGTGCCCATTTATAGGGAGAACCCTATACCCAAAAACTTGCACCATGTGCGACACCTATTACTTGGCGATGAAGTAAACTAAAATAAAAACCAAACAAGAAAATCTAAAGCGTTCACGATGTTCTAAATAATAACAATAAGCAAAACCTAAAATATAAAACCAATCCGACGAGTGGGCCACGATCATGAGATCCCATGGTGGGCTTTTCTTAACTATCGGGCCACTTTTCTGAACCAAAACTTGACTTCTAGCTAGGAGGCCCTCCCTGGACGTCGTCATCGAGCTAGATCGATGGTGGGGTCCTCCTTCTACGTACGTACATGCGTAAGGGGGGCGGCGTGAGTGCGCGTGTGCACGTGATGTCCCCATCAATTCTCCCCGGCTGTAAAGATTTCGCCACTGGCTAAATAAAACTCCTAAACCGCTCCAGGATGTCAAGATCAAGTCTCTGAAGCTCCTCCTCAGTGAGTCACGTGCTGTCTGAAGCTGGGCGTGACTTCCATTTAACCACATACTTCTAAAACCCACCGTCCGACGTTGAAACTATCTGATGGTCCAGGATATCCCCTATTTCCTTTTTGAGTGTGTGAAGGTTAGGTATGGGAGATAGAGGCTGGAAAAATGAGTCAGGAAGGATAGGTATGGGAGGTAAAGGCTGGGAAGATGGGTCGGGAAGGGTAGGTATGAGAGGTAGAAGCTGGGAACATTGGTTGGGACGGGTAGGTATGGGACGTAAAGGCTGAAAAAATGGGTTGGGAAGGGAAGATATGGGAGGTAGAGGCTGGGAAAATGGGTTGGGACGGGTAGGTATGGGACGTAGAGGTTGGGAAAATGAGTCGGGAAGAGTAGGTATAGGAGGTAGAGGCTGGGAAGAAAAGTTAGGAAAATTAGATATGGGAGGTAGAGGCTGAGAAAATGGGTTGGGAAGGGGCCATGGTTCAAGGGATAAATATGAGAAATCAGGATGGGTGGGCGAAGGGCCGGACAAAGTATCAGTGGTCCCCTGAAAAGTAACTAAATCCTCCACATCGGATGTGAAACTAATTCCCATGGAAGGTGGAAGATCTACCTCATACACATTGAGACCGTTTCGTTTTATAATTTTGACGGGTCCAGCGCTACACGCGTGTAACTTACGAACGGCCCTCGAAGGATACCGCTCGGGCCTGATGCAGACCATCACAGAGTCTCCAATATTGAATCCTTTGAAACATTTATACTGGTCTGTAGAAAATGTGTAATGTTCATTATTAGTCATGATCTTTTGCCTGATTTCTTGATGCCATAAATGAATGTGATGCGCAAAAGACTCTACAAACTCTGATGGCCTATGGGACAGTGACATAGGGACAAGATCAATAAGTTTCCTAGGTTTATAATCAGTAAAGACTTCACGAGGACTTAGACCTGTGGACCTATCGACAAATTATTCAACGTAAACTCGGTTGTAGGTATTACGGTGTCCCATGTTCTGGTGTGCTCTATATCCCTCCTAGGGGACTCATCCGGTAGATCATCAGGACAAACATCACGAAACTCATTGACTACCGAAATGACCTCAGTGGGTAACTCTACACTAACATCTGGTGCACTCTCTCACAAAGCTGCACATGTTGTACCCCTCAAAATAGTGGTCTTGATGTCCCTTATGGGGTGGGTACACGAGTGCACACTCATAACTGATTCCTTGTCCAACTCCATTCATTGGTCTATCCTTCAGGCTACCTGCCTGAGATTGGACATCTACCCCAATGGTGGGGTTTGTCCTGGCGATGGCCTTTAGTCAGGCAATGCGTTCATCAAGCTGCTCAAAGCATTGGTCCATTTCCAAGCGCTTAATCATAAACTCCAACTTCTGGGACAACTTGTTTAGTGACTCTTGCAATTGTTCCATGTTTAGTGTAGGGTGCCAACCAAAATTCAGCAATTTAGTTGTCAAAATATAAGAGATTTTTAAAAAATAATAAAAAAAAAAAAAAAATTAAAGAATCGACCTAGTTTCTAAAAAACGAAAAAGGAAAGTTTCTAAAGAAACAAATTAGGAAAGCTTCTAAAACAAAAAACAAATTAGAAAAGTTTCTTAAAAAAAAACAACCTAGTTTCTAAAGAAAAAGAAAAAAGGAAAGTTGCTAAAAATAGAAAGTAAGTTAGTTTCAAATAAAGAAAAAGGAAAGTAAATTAGTTTCTAAAAAGAAAAAGGAAAGGAAATTAGTTTCTAAAAACAGATTAAGAAAGTTTCTAAAAAATTAGTTTATAAAAAAACAGAAAAGGAAAGTTTATAAACCTAGAAATAGAAAACTAAGTTAATTTCTAAAATAATTCAAATAAGGGGATAACAGAAAATTTCAGCAGCTTATTTCAGGGTTTATGGACCTCTAAACAGCCATATATGATGAGAATTGATGTGTAATGGACATAAACAACCAAACCCTAAACATGTAATGAATTCCCTACAAGAACCCTAGGCTTTGATACCAAATTTGATGCAGGACATGGAAAATTAAATATGATATGCAAGATTTCAGGCTTAGATCTGACCAATTCAGAAACAATCACACAAATTCCACGTCCCACATGAAAATCCAAACATTCAATTAAAAAGGGGAATCTATGCGGGTCCAAGCCGACACAGGTTAGGACTGGACCAATAAAAATTATAAACCAAACGATGTCAAAAGGAAATAAAATCAACTATTCATGCATAAAAATCAGTCCCTAATCCAAGGGATTCCCTAATTTCAATTCAAGGAGCCTTAAGGTGATAAAAAGGGGCAAATCAATTAGGGATCATATAATCTAGGGTTAGGATTCATGAAAAACGGCTATGAGAGGATAAAAGAGGATAAAAACCTGAGCCAAAAGATGATCCCGCGTGTGGACAGCAACAACGGCCCAGACAGACATGCGTGTGATCCCGGCCGCACGTATGTGGAGCCCACTATTCAGAAAAAGGCCACCTTGGCCCTGGTCGGCCAGGGATGGACTCCAAAACCCCCAAATCTCAGCTCGATCCGATGTACGGTTTGTGCGTGGTGCTCCGCCGAAGTTTCAGCCCGCCTGCGAGCCAAAATCTGGAAACCTGCTGTAATGAAGAAATCTGATGCAACAAAAGGACAAATTCGAAGTACGTATGGTGGGAGAAGATGGAAAAAAAGATGATGGAAGATGGGGGCGAATTGGAATCGATGTGGCTTCGCACCACGGTAGTTAGCCCTTCGAAAAGGGAGTGCTTCGCACCCACTTTTGAATTCTTCCACAACTCACGAAGAGAGCAGAAAAATAAAGCAGGAATTTTTTATTAACTTCAATGAATGAAAAGAACTACAAAGGGTGCCTATTTATAAGGAGAACCCCATACGCAAAAACTCACACCATGTGCGACACCTATTACTTGGCGATGAAGTAAACTAAAATAAAAACCAAACAAGAAAATCTAAAGCGTTCACGATGTTCTAAATAATAACAATAAGCAAAACCTAAAATATAAAACCAATCCGACGAGTGGGCCACGATCATGAGATCCCATAGTGGGCTTTTCTTGACTATCGGGCCACTTTTCTGAACCAAAACTTGACTTCTAACTAGGAGGCCCTCCCTAGACGTCGTCATCGAGTCAGATCGATGGTGGGGTCCTCCTTTTACGTACGTACGTGCGTAGGAGGGGTGGCGTGAGTGCGCGTGTGCGCGTGATGTCCCCATCAATTCTCCAGCCACTGCAGCACTGCAGCTGCTCGATTTGCAGCATCACCAGATTTAGTTAGCCCTTGTCGCTAGAAACCATTGCCATCCCTAACCTATTCTCATCATCAGCGCTTGGCCCTCCTTCAATCCAATATCCAACACGAAATCAACGATTCTACTGCACAGCCACACATTTGGAATCCTCCAACGTCTACCAGCCTAGTTCAAGCCATTGTCGAGCAACAGATCAGATTACATGAGAAAAAGGTTTTTTTTCTAGTTCTTTTCTTTGAAGGAGGAGATTTCTAGGGCTTTGTTATTGGGTTTTTACTGAGAGAGAGAGAGAGAGAGGGTTCTTTGTTTTTTATTCTTGGTTTGCTTATCTGGTTTTCTCATCTATGGTTTTGATGCTCATCGTTCATCTTCAGCATCATCAGCACCATTGCATCCCATTCGTCACACCATCAATCATCTTTTCCATACACTTTTGATGATGTCTCTTTCTCGACCAATGTGCCTTTCTCGACTAGGCCTTTTGCCAAGATGCATTTCGTTTTGTGTGAGGCATTTGGACTTGTTATTGTGTCAGGCATATAAACTGGACCCCTTTTTGGCTATCAAAACATCTAAAGCCATCAGAAGAGCAACAATTATCCTAACCACCGGAAAAACAATGGGTGAAATCACGACCACCGGAAGTGCCAATAAGTCATTCATCAGTAATTGGAAGTGTTATTGGCTCACATCCCAGAAGTCGTCAAAAGCGCCTGCTCGTTTTTTGTCACTTGTTGTTTCATTGCCTCATGTTATGATTGAATTTTTTTTCTTTTGTTTTTTTAATAAGCGTTCACTGTACCTTTCAAAGTCAAGTTACTCCTTTCAGAGCACATTTGGTTTGAGGGGGGACGTTAGAGTAGATTAGAGTATCTTATTAGATTAGGATTATCTTCTATATTTATTAATAAGCATATCTATTAAGATCTCTTATAGATCTCCTCGGGATCTCCGACTTTTCTATATATTTAAGTTATTCTCAATGAAATAAACAAGATTCAAATTTCCACAATGTAGTCCTTGTGGTTTTACAATCATCATAGACTTGTCCCAGCTATTTGGGGTTGGCTTATGAATCCTGTTTGGCCAATAATTCCTAAAGCCCCATTCTTGACAAGTGAACCATCCTTCATATCCCTTCTAACCACCTCGATACAAGTCCTTTTAGATCTTCCCCTCATTCTCTTTTCAGGCCCTTCAACCCTAAAGGAAGTTCCCTCCTTAACTATGGTTAAATCATCCCAATCAGCTCTCCATTGTCTTATCTCCTATTGGAGCTATATCAAATGACCACATTCTTGGTTCTATCTTCCTAGTCTTCCCCCATATCCATCTTAATAATTACATCTCTGAAATGCTCATCATTTCCATGCCTTGCATCCTAGCCATCATCATCATCTAAGCCTTATACTAATAAACTGGGGCCAGCTACATGAATCATGTTTTGCCATTCCACTCTATTACAGACTGCATCTCCAGTTAAACCTTAGTTGCAGGATCCTTCTAACAAGATGCCACTCCCACTTCGAATCCCTACTTCGGAATCTAGCTCCCGCTCCCACTCCCTACATGTTTATACTTGTTTACATTTTGAAAGAGATGCTTCCCTGCTCCCACACCCAAATTTCTTACCACTTCACTTCATGCTTTGTGCAACTATAGGTTAAACAATGGGTCCTCAAGTCTTTTTCTTACTACCTCCACCCAGGTCCTTTTGGACCTTCCCATTGCCCTTTTAAAGCCTTCAACTTGAACCCATTCACTCCTAACAGGCACAGTTCTTGGTCTTCATTGCCCATGGCTAGACCATCTAAGTCTCCTTCTCCTCATCTTATTACCTATTGATGCTACTCCTAAATTCCTTCGAATGCATTCATTTCTAACGTTATCCTTCCTTGTCTTGGCTCTCATTCATCTCAGCATCCTCATCTTGCCACTCATCCTTCCTCATCTTGTTCTTACTACCTCCACCCAAGTCCTTTTGGACCTTCCCATTGCCCTTTTAAAGCCTTCAACTTGAACCAATTCACTCCTAACCGGCACAGTTCTTGGTCTCCATTGCACATGGCTAGACCATCTAAGTCTACTTCTCCTCATCTTATTACCTATTGACACTACTCCTCAATTCCTTTGAATGCATTCATTTCTAACTTTATCCTTCCTTGTCTTACCACTCATCCATCTCAGCATCCTCATTTCAACTACATCATCCTATAAGCATGGTTTGGAAAAACATATCCTAACCATGGCTTGAAAAACTGTCCGGTGCAACTTGGTATCGTCCAAGTCACATCGGTTTTAATCTGAAACAAAACAAGTCACCACTACCAGAATGGGAACGAGTCAAACTCAGTCAGACTGAGTCAAGACAAGTCTTACGAGTTTTGTTTCCCAGGCAATGCAAAAAAGTAAGAAAGATATGAGGGGAAAAAATACACAAGAAACCAAAGAGAGTAGAAAACAAGCTGCAATCCCTGCCTTCATGAAAAGAAATGATTGAATGTGCATGATCCAAATGCCTTTCCACAAGGGAGCTTGGTCATGCAATACTTAGTGATCAAGGGACTAAAGCCATGAAAAGACCAAAGAAAAAATAAATGGCGAGATGATTTATGGGTACTCTCTAGATATTTATCTTTTGCAATTAAAATGCATCAACCTGTGAAATTTAGACACATCTATCATCTTCAATTTTTTCTGATAAATGACAGCCAAAAGGAGGAAAATCCCAACAAATTGGCATCTTGACGATATTGAAGGGCATAAGTTATAACAAAGAAATGCACAATGAAATAACGATATCAGTAATCCTCACCTCATTAAAGAATCTTAGAAGAAGATTTTTAGTAACCCTTCCAATGCCAGAACCACAATCTGTACCAATTTCAAATATTTGTTAAGGATCCATAAGCCAGTAAACATCCACTCATCAAGTAGTTTATTTTATACTCATCACTTCCAACTAAAATTCAAACGTCAAAACACAAGAAACTGCAAATACCCAAACTAATCCCCATGGGAGATGCAAACAAAAGATGTCATTAAAGATTGAAATTAAATGAATTATTATAAGTAAGCTCAAATATATGATTAAAGGAAATGATCAAGTGCCAAAACTTTAACCACAATTGTGGTGCCAACGACCACTGTGGGCCCCACCATAATGTGTTGATGGCATCCACTCCTAACAAGGGATGACGTGCATGATGATCATAGTGGATGTCATGAACGCATAACAATGGGCCCACACAACTTGTTTGCACCACAATTGTGGTGAAAAGATTCGCACTAGATCATGACCCATGATTAAAACAGTGAAACATGCATAAATAAACTAAAACCCAGATCATGGTCAGGACTCTGAAACCTCTAGAAAACGTAACTCTAGATTCTACAAGGACACGCACAAAATCATCAACCTCAAATAGGAAATTGAAGAGCCCTCCAATCAAAACTTGAACCACAGAGACCAGATTGGAGCACGAAAACCAAGCAACAAGAAAGTGTTCAAAATGTGAATGGCACTTGCAGTTAGTCAATTTTCCCCATTAAGAAAAAAAACCATGGTTAACAGCATTATTTTTTATTTTTTTACAAGTAATTTGTTAAACGAGGGGCAAAAAAGCTGAAGAATACAACCCACAGGGGGACCACAAATCCACACATCAAGATGTCTTCCCAGTTCTTATAAAAATCCTCTCCTATAGTTTGCAAATTCTTTGGTGACTCTTGCTCATTCACTCACATAGCCTCTCACTTTTTCAATTACCTGAGAAACAGATTCTGTTATAAGCTCTATTGTTTTTCTCTTTCCAACTAACGAGAATGGATTTAGAAAAAAAAAAAACAAACAGATTCCGCAACACAGCACCCTTTGCCCCTTCTAAACCCTGTTGACCATTCCATCATTGTGGCCATAGATCCAGATGTTAACCAAGCACCACCAAATCTTTTACAGTAACACCACTAAATTTTTGAAACAAAACAACAACAAGCAAGTAAATGATTTCACTTCGTAGAAACCCCACCTTGCATAAGAAATCGTGGCAAATATCCCCAGTGGAAGGTCTCGTGCATGACCTTGAATTTTGCAGTAATCATACTAGTAGCCTGGTACCCATAACCTAAACCTAGCTTTCACCCAAACCTTCCTAAACCTCAGCAATAGATCCAAAGAAGACTGAAAGTTGTGGGACATAGCCCAACCCATGTCTGAGGCCCACAACCTTTTTTTTCAAGACCTCTCTAGGATGCAAAAGTACTTTTTTTTGTTCCAGAGAGATGTTTTCGAGAATACCCGTGGAATGTATAAAATCCACTATGCATCCGAGAGAGTACCCTGATTTTTGAATTCCACCTTTGAGTCTCAATTGCTCTGGGGCCCATTTGATAAAAGAAAAGGTAGAATTATTAACATTTTCCTTTGTTTGATCTGCAAAGAAAACCACAGATTTCAAGGCACAATTATTACACTTTTCCAGTTCTACATTTTCCAAGCACAGATTCAAGATGACTTTTGTGAGATGAACTGGAGACTTCCACTTGCAAATCAAACACATCGTTGACAATGGAATTGATTGAACTCCATTTCTCAATTGTACCTTCGAAAATAATGATTATGAATTCATTTCTTTTCCTATGGATTCCCCCACTTATCAAACAGACCCCTACTGTTGCAAACCCAAGTATCAAAATCTCCTAGTCCATTGTGTAGCCCTTTGAGTAAGCTTTCCAATGAGCAAAAAGCCATATCAACCCAATCTCTAGGCAACAAGAAAAGAGCAAAAACCCAGAGGGTGTGCGGAAACTGGGCTGAACTTCAGTGTCAGAAAGTTCTCCCGACTTCCAAAGCCCATATCTCCTTAACCCCATAGGATCCTAGTCTCAAACTGGTGCCATTAAATAGCCCATCAAACCAGATTTCCAAGAAGCCTAAAATCACCTAAATTCAATGCTCAACCACCGACATTTAATAAAAAATACCAGGCTAATTTTCATGGGGGGAACTCTTCAAAATTACAATTACACCCTTGCACAGAAATTCAAAACCCCAAAGCCATTTTTCTCCCCTCTGATCTTATTTTTACAAAATTAACCCCAGGATACTTAGTTGGACCCTAGCATGCCTTTATTCACAAAACAATTCCCTAACAACTCTTGGTTTGTGAAATTCCAATTTTACCATATAGGAAACATGAGATGAAAAGCAGTTAAATCCTACCCTTTCCAAACCCAAACCTATAAAAACCTCCTATAGCCATCAGTCTATCTCAATGAACCCCCCCCCCCGGGGGACGCTGTTTGATCTCTCTTCCCTCTTTCAGATTGATGGACTTAGAATTTCAATCATTTCATTTTTCTTTAATACGATTTTTTGAAAAATGGTGGCGCTCACGGAAGTGAGGAAGAATGGCGAGGAACTTCCACCACCACTTTCCAAGTAAAGCATCGTTCACCCTCAAGTGACCTAGTTTAGGCTCAAACCACCCTATCAACCCTTTAGATCACACCACTTGTCATCCATCCCAAAAACCTCTCACCCTTTAGAAAACCCATTAAATTCTCTCAAATTGCAAAGCTACCCCTCCAAACCTCTCTAAATAGAGACCCTTCTCCCCCAAGAGAGACTTGGCCTTCAGATTCCACCTTCTAAGAGCATAACCCATCCCTTAGGGCTCATTTGGTCACCATCAAAGTTGTGTTCGGATAAGTTATTAAGGATACATCAGTTCATCTAAAGCCTGTTTGGATAGGCTTGCATGGATATGCTATCCTGCTTTCATAAATTCCCTTTTTTTCTTTTTTCCTTTTTTTGTCAAACGCCTTGGAACAGAATGGACAAGTACATGTGGTATTTGTACGCATTTGGCACATCACCACATGTGGACAAGCAAGATATAGATTAATGGCGGCATATGTGGCACATGTGCATCGTTTGAAGTTGCATGGTGGCACATTTGGCACATATGGGGGGGTAGGGTGCTTGAAAATGTATGGTGACAAATATACACATGGGAACATGAGCACATGTGGGGTTCTTGAAATTATGTGGTACATGAGATACATGCAGCACGTGTGGACGGTCTCACATATGATACATGCAGCACGTGTGGTGCATGTGCCATGCCATGCATGTATACAAAAAATAGATATTCATTTGTGCTCCCAATGAATGATAGATAAAAAATATGTTTATCAAGATTAACTTATACAAGGTGAAAGTCAATTATTTGGATAGTTTTATCACCAATTTTATTGGAATTGGTGCCTAGTAATGCTTAACAAACCACGAATAGACTCCTTGATATTTGCCTCTCCAGTTAAATTTGCACATACATGACTTTTTCAGATACCAAACATGCCCTTCGCACAATTCATGCAGAAATTCCAGAAATTTTCAAAAAAAAAAAAAAAAACCATGTAAAGGCAAGGTAGAATGGTTCCTCAGCTTGAGAACATGAGAATTCCTCCATCCCAATAGGCTAGGGAGGACAGCCTGGCTCTTTGACTGAGCAAACCAGCTTCGTAAACCTCTACAAAGGAAGGGATACCCAAATCCTATGGAGATCAAGAGCATTTGAAGGAGATTTAAAGGACTTAAAGAAGGAGATCAAGAACATACAAAGAAGCTCCACTGGCCAATTTGCCACAATTTTGTTTGAATTACACTACCTTCCCTTTCTCTCATCCTACATTCTACTTCCAATCCTCCAAATTCTCTCTATCTTTTTTACTTTTAAGCCAACATCAAACCACACCTTGTTGAAATTCCTTTTTCGGACTTTCGGTTATCATTGATGTAGAGACTTTGTATTTACACAAGTGGGCAAGGGTGCCTAATCCCTTCCTTCACCATAACCAAGGGTACCTAGAATCTCAACATTGTGAACACCATTGGAGTCATCTTTGAAAGATTTGAGGAAATCAACTTTTTGTTTCAAAGATTTCATAACACAAGGCTCCAAGCCACCCTTTGATCTATAATTGGGCAGTGATGAGACGCCATTTTTAGTCTACCATCTCTTATTGATCCACTGTTTTGTTCACACGGTTTCAACATCCCTCCTACCCATGCAACAACCGTTCACAATTATCATTTGCCTATTATAAAGACCATCAGCTGTGAGCACCTTATCCCAACCCACAAGCCAATCGAAAGAAGTATTTCTTTCAGGGCAATTAACACCCCACAACCATGTTGTCAAAACCCCCCAACCTCTTCCTCTGTCACCTTTCCATAAAGCAATTTCACAAAAAAGTTCCCAGACCTCTGTCATCTCCATACACTCCAATCTTGCCCTAATCAGTTAAACACCACTCTCTCCAGCAACCCTTTTTTTAAAAATATATTTTACTTGAAGCGCAAGGCAAACTGTATATGGCATACATTTAGGCAGACCCCAGCAACAAAAAAGGGGGTTGGTCCTGCCTATCCTATACCACAAACGCAACAGAAGGGGAAAAAAAAAAAATCAACACTCCCTAATAGCTCCCAGACCCAACCGGTCCAAGAGTGCCCCACGAACATTCTGGGGAAGAGTCGAAGGCGAATGGAATACCCTAAATGACTGAGACATGCTGCCTAGTCGAGCCAGGTCATCCACCACATTGTTGGCTTCCCTTAGGGTATAATGGATTGAAATCTGGGCTAAACCCCGAAGAGAATGAATGCGGGCCATCCAATACACCATGCTCCACGGGGGAGAGCCCCTACTAGCGAGCAAGTCCACGACCGCCTTAGAATCGCTCTCCATAACAATCCTACAGAACCCGCGTTGCACGCACATAGCAAGGCCATCAGCCACTGCCCTTGCTTCGGCACGAAAATTGGAACCCACGCCAAAACCACTTGAGAAGGCAAACAAGAACTGGCCTAAATCGCCCCTACAAACGCCCCCACCCCCGGATGGACTGGGATTCCCACACGAAGACCCATCGACGTTCAATTTTAACCAACCCTTTTCGGGTCTTTTCCAACATCCCTAGCATCCTCACAAGCTCTTCAACTTCCATCTCCATCAGGACCCTACAAAACACAAGGCCCATATGACTATTCCGACCTAAACTCTCCCAACTATGAACTCTTCACATGAAGAAAACTTCTATAATTTTTGAAGACTTGACATAAAGGACCAATGCCTCACAACCTGACTGCCAAATCAAGCCATTTTGAACCCATGACCTAAAGCAAAGATGGCAAAGTCTCTAACAACAAGCCAAGAACCATATATGATTGAGCCATTGCCTATATAAAAAGGCGTTCCAAACTCAACCATGCTTTCCAGACCCCTAAAGTCCCATACCTAATTCATAATGGAATGCCCCTTTCACCATTGAACTTCTGATTTCCCCAGCACAAACCCTAAAAGAACTCCTGAGAAGACCTAGGACAAAACTATCCTCCGCTATATGCTACTACCAAAGTACCCTAGAACAACACAACAATCATGCAAGCCTCCTACCTCTTGGATGATGACAACATGGGCAACCATCTTGAACAATTGTACTACACATTGTCCTCCAAACTTCCAGCCACGTAAACACATATCAAACACTTCCAACCCATCTATAACAGAAGTACCCTAAACCACCTCTTAAAACCTACAAATACAGGAGCCCTCTCCTGAAAGTTGAAACAGTCTTCCCCTTTGGCTAGCCTTAATCCTTGATCTTTGTACTTTACCCTTGGCTCCACTCTTAGCACCGCCCCCCCGCGCCCCCCCCCCCCCAAAAAAAAAAATAATAATAATAATAATAATCCTACAGAATAATTTGAAAATCAAAGAAAATTAGATGAAAGGGCAGTAGGGAACAAAGACGTGATAAGCTTTCAAACAAACAAATACAACATACAACCTACTTTATCATCAAGTGATTCCAAAAGGCATTGACAGTAGCTTTTTGTAATCTTCCCTCTTTTTTCTTAGTGAACAACTCATTCCTCTATGCTTGACCTAAGGGCCTATTGGAACTGAAAAAGTATTGTCCGCATAGGCTCATCTGAATAGGTGCCTGTTAAAGCGTCTATCTTTGGTTTGCCAAGCACCCCAAGCACCAATTCCAATAACATTTATGATACGACTATCCAAAAAAATGACCATTAACTTCTATAAGCTAATTGAATAAGAAATTGTTTCTAGCCAATTCTAGAAAGGGTAAACAAATGAGTATCTATTTTTTTTAAACAAGCAAGGCATATGTGCTACATGTACCAATTTAATACAAGTGAGACCTTCCATCTTCAAGCATCCCACATATTCCAAATCCGACCTTCAAACCAACATGCGTCAATGTGCCCACACGTAACTATGCCACATGTGCCACACTACTTCAAGCACGCCACATGTGCTAAATATGTCATCATGCATCTTCAAGTGACCCACATGTGCCACTTGTTGGACGTAGACCAGACTGTCAATCTACATGAACCCAGCATTGTTCTCAAGTGTCAATGTGCCGAATGCGACAAGTTCCGCATGTCTTGTCCATCCATGACTATTCCAGGATCTTTGGCAAACAAGAATCATGACAAAAGAATAGGTATATATCCATGTGAGACTATTTAGACAGGCCTTATCTAGATAGATGTGCCTAAGAAAACCTTGATCTTTTGGGTACAGCACAATCCATCATGAAAACGAAAACCCAACTCCCAAAACCTCAAAAAATAATAATCTCAGCCGTCAATTTATCGATATAGAATTACCGAGCGCTACGAGATGCCGAGCCCCTCCACCGAACTGATCGATCAAGAGGTTCCTGAGAAAAGCCTCACTGTCCTTCACATCGACTGCATTCACGTGCCCGTATCCGCCCAAAACTCCATCGACGGAAGCTTCTACTCCCTGCAGATAGTGAAAAAACCGAAACGTTACGAGGTGTCGGCCGACATATCGGTTATAGAGTATCGACCGAAAAAAAAAAAGGCTTACTTCCCAATATCCGACGCCTTTTCTATACCACTCCTGTCTTTTTTCGTTTTCTGCTTCTCCTCCGATCTCTTCTCTCCACATCTCTCCGGCGTTCGTGAATTCCCGGCCGTCGGAATCTAACCCAACGGCGTCCATGACTGACGGCTTTCCTTGGGAGAGCGAGAGAAAGAGCTTTGGTGTTCTCTAGGACAGTAAGGATGAATAGGTGTAATATGATACTCGGCTGCGTATATACGCTTGATACGCAGGCACTTCCAACTGGACACGGATTTCCTGCCAAAGCCTTCTGCAGGAAGTTCCTGCACTGGGATGCTAGTTGGGGCCTACCGTGATGTTTGTGAGAAATCAACACCGTCCATCCGTTTTGAAAAATCATTTTAAGTCATGCGACTGAAAATCAGGTGGATACAAAACTCAAGTGGACCGCACGAAAGGAAACAGTGTAGATTCAGTGACCACCGATTGAAACATTCGTATGGCCACAAAGTTTCATATGAGGCTAAGATTTTGATGTTTTCACTTCATCCAAGTGGGAATTACCTTATAAACGGTTAAGATGGCTATAAACATCAAAGTTAGATCTCAGTAAGATTTCAACGGTAAGAAACTCTTTCCCGATTTTCCCTCTCGCATGGACGCCTTGAGTTTTGGATGCACCTGATATTTGGCCTCATGTCCTCAAATGATTTGAAAAAACGGATGAACGGTGTGGATTTCTCAAAAATATCAAAGTGGCACACCTAGCATCCCAGCGCAGCAGCTTTGGCAGGAAACCCGCCTCCCTTCCGACGTATACACGTGGCATATGTTATCTGAAATCGGATTAAATCAGGACGCTCCTATCGTACTAAACTATGTTGGCCCACTGTGAATCTATGTAGTTTATCCACACCGTCCATCCGTTTTTCCAGCTAATTTTAGGATTAATCTCAAAATTGAAGCTTATCCAAAGTTCAAGTGGACCATACCACAGGAAAACAGTGGAAATAATGATTTACACCGATGAAACCTTACTAGGCCCACAGTGATGTTTCTTTGTCATCCAACCTGTTGATAAGATCACACAAACATGGATTTTGGTATTAAGAAAAAAGAAAACAAACAAATATAAGCTTGATCCAAAACTGCAGTGGCCCTTAAGAATTTTTCATTGGTAGGCATTCAATTCACACCATTTACTTTGGTGTAGTCATTTTAGCTTTAAAAATTTTTTTATTTTTTTGAATAAAACACTAATATTATTTGGTAAAATAGATGGACGGATGGGATAAAATACATAAATCACAATGGACCGCAAGAAGTTTACTCCGTACGCTTAGGCTGGTAAGTTTATACTTATCAGCGGTAGACTCTTGCTCCGGTGGTAGACTCTCGGGAGTTTCAACACCGGGTCAAGGGTTCAAGTACCCATTGGTGGTGAAATTTCACGGTAGTGTGAGCGTGTAGAGGTGTGTGTGTGCGTGAAAAAAAAAAAAAAAAGTTATTACTTATTAGTATGCAATTCCTTCCATGTTAACTAAGGGCGGATAAAGTAGGAAGCGGATTGGCTGGTATACCTCACACTAGTTGTTGTATTGCCTTTAGCAAGTTTTGTGAGTTTGATCATAAGGTATGTATTATATCCAAACTGCCCATCCATTTGGTGAGCTCGTCCTGAGGCATGAGATGAAAACTAAGACAAATCTAACTATCAAGTGGACCACACTGCAAAAAGCAGTGGGGGATTGAATGTCTACCATTGAAACTTTTTTGGGGGTCGCAAAAGTTTTGGATCAATATGAAATTTGTTTTTTCTCTTCATTCAGGTCTTTGTGACCTTATGAACAGATTGGTTGGACAATAAACGTTATGGTGGGCGCTACGAATTGTTTAACGGTAAAAATCATTATCTTCGCTACTATTTGTAGTATGGTCCAGACGATCTTTAGATATGATTCATTTTTTGGATAATGCTCTAAAATGATCTCTAAAAATAGATGAACGGTATAGATATAATAAATACATCACTGTGGGGCCCATGTAACTTTGATCTACTATGAACCATTCATACAACTTGAAGTGCACACGAGCCAATCCGCTCCGCATAAAGAGAGACCTAGGGGTGTATACGAACCGCTATCTCGACTCAACTCGATGCGAAGCTCAGTTCGAGCTGATTTTTTGAGCTCGAAAATGAGTTTGAGTCGAGTTTGAGCTGGCCCAGCTCGACTCGACTCAGATCGAACTCAACTCGAATCAAACTCAGATCGAACCAGTTCGGTGACTCAATTACTTTGATATTGATGTTGCTAACTAAGTGTTTGATGAAATGACTTAACGAAGTGTGGCTGGTGGCAAAGAAAGTATGTATATGAAATAAATAACCTTTTTTTCTTGATTTATATATTGCTTAGAAGGTGTTTGATAAAATACCTGTAAAAGTACTGCTACTGTTTTCATACAATGAGATTTTGAAGGTGCAGTCCAGGTATTCGTGAAAATGTTGTACAAGCGAACTCAGCTTGAACTGGCCCGAGCTGCTGACTAAACCGAGCCGAGCCGAGCCGAGTTCGAGTTGAGGTCAACTAGTGGCCAAGCTGAGTCGAGCTAAGGCTAGCTCGACTCGGTTCGACTTGATGTACACCCCTGGTGAGACACTGGATCCAACAAGGCGGGTGGACCCCTGACTGTAGGGCACACTACGATGTATGTGACTACATCTACCCCGTCCATCCTTATTGAAATCTCATTTTAGAGCATGATTCAAAAAATGAAGCAGATCTAAATCTCAAGTAGACCATAATACAGAAACAACGGTAATTGACTATTAAAAACTTATCCATGGCCACAAAAGTTTTGGATCAAGCTGATATTTGTGTGGTCTGTCCATCCAGATGATTGCGACGTTGAATGGCAAATAAACATTCTGGTGGTGGCCATGAAGTTTTTAATGGTGAGGATTAAATCACTATTGTTTCCTGTGGCATGATCCACATAAGATTTATTTCTACTTTATTTTTGGGATAATGCTCTAAAATGAGCTTTCAAAATGGTTGGACGGTGTGGATTTGAGCCACATACATACTTGTGAGCCCCGGGTCTCACCCACCTCCATGGATCCGAGGTCCCACCGAATCGGCTCCCACTTGAAGGGAAACGGATTGGCTATTGGCTGGTGGTCAGTGCTATGTGGGCCCACCATGATTTATGGGTTTCAACCACGCAGTCCACCTATTTTTATAGATCATTTTAGGGTATGAGACCAAAAAATGAGATATATCCCAATATCAAGTGGATCACATTATAGGAAACAGTGTTGAATGACACGTCACCATTAAAAACTTTTTGGGGCCATAAAAGTTTTGGATCAAGCTGATATTTGGTTTTTTCCCTTCATTTGGGTTTGTATGACCTAATCAACAGATTGGATGTCAAATAAACAATACATTGGGCCTTAGGATGATTTTAATGGTGGATATCCAATCACTATTGTTTTCCTGTGGTGTGGTTCACCTGAGATTTATATCCATCTCTTTTATGGGATCAAGCCCTAAAATGATCTTTAAAAATGGATGAACCAAGTGGATGAAACACATACATCATGGAGGGAAGTAGCCAATACGTTTCCCACTTGAAGGACTCCTTTGGCTAGTGACCCAACACCAACCAGCTTGCTGGTGTCAAAGCTCTGGGAGCCTCACCATGATGTATGTGTTATATCCATGCCGAGCATCCATTTTTCCTGGACATTTTAGTGCATGAGCCTAAAATTGAGGCAGATCCGAATCTCAGGGAAACCACACCACAGGAAAACAATGTGGATTGAACGGCCACCTTTAAAAACTTTCTAAGGCTCACTTAAATTTTTATTTGCCATCTAACCTATTGATAAGATCACACAGACCCGATGGTCCGTGTGATCTAAAACTTTGGCTGCTCCAAAAAAATTTCGACTAAAACTTTGGTGGCCCCAAAAATTTTTCGACTATAAGCGTTTAATTCCCACTGTTTCAAGCTGTATGGTGCCAGTGAGATTTGGATCTGATTGATCTGGGAGTCCATGCCCTGAAATGAGCTGGAAAAATGGACAGAAAAGCATGGATGAAACACATACACCATGGTAGGGCCCACAAAGCCTTGACAGCAGTTATCAGGCTGGTGTCGGGTCACTAGTTAAATTATGTAATTCAATGTTGGTAACTCACAGTCGCAAAAACAATCCTAACCACTAATTCATGGATATACTTATTAATTTGTTTAAATGAGACCATTGGATTTTGATTTCATTTTTAACCATCCAACCTGTCCACCAGTTTTGTCCATGGTACATCTCAACTACAAGACATAATTTGGGTAGTTTAATTTTACTTAATTTTATGGCAGCTTTGCAATTTCTAATTAGTAATTTTAAAGTGCTTACATATCATTTATGACACTCTGCTTAAGTATACCGCGTATATTTACTTTAAGGGCGTGTTTGGATGACATCAAATCACAATAATATATATAATGTAATGGGCAGTAAAAAAAAAAAGTAACAAAATATTATTACTAAGTAATACTCCTTTTCCATTTTCATTACCCACATGTAAAGTACTTTCAGCGGTTAAATATATTTAGATATAATTTTGTTCATGTGTTATATCCACATTGTCTATCTATTTTATAATATTGCCTTAAGAGTGTCTCAAAAAATGTGGAAGATACAACACTTCTGAGGACCTTAAGACATTTTCAATGGGAAACATCCAGTCCTACTGCTACCTGTCGTGTGGTCCATTTCGAATTTGTATCTGCCTCATTTTTCATTGAATTGCGTAAAATGATTGCACAAGATAAGTGGATCGTGTGGATATAATACAAACATCATGGTGGGGCCATGTCAACCCACATCTACCCATTCATGTCATTAGAGCTTGGCATCGAGTCGAGTCGGATCGGATTGAGTCCAACTTGACTTGGTCCGAAATTTACATGGCCTGACTCAAACTCGATCCGATCCGGGACCTAGTCCAGGTCGTTTGACTCGATCCAATTCGGACCACTACTGGCCTGATCTGATCCAAGTCCGACTCGGTCAGGGAAACCGAGTCGGATCGGATTGGTTACGGTTCGGATCGGTCCTAATTTTATTTTTTATTTTTTGAAAAATTTTAAATAAAAATGGTGGACCACCACTCCAAAATAGTCCAAAATACAAGTTAAAATTAAAAAATATATAAATAAAAATGAAACCTATGTACCTACCTGATGAACGGAGATGATGAACGATGATGATAAGTGAGCCTGGCTGCTGAGTGGGCGGATCAAGATGGCCAGGTGCGGCGCTCGTTTGGGTAGAGACAGATAAAAGTGGTCGGATTGAGACGGTTGCTCGTTCAGGTATAAAAAGAGAGAGGGAGAGATTTGAGGGAGGGATTTTAGGGATTTTGGGGATTTAAGGTTCGGCTGTTCGGGTGTGGGTGCGGGTGCTGCTGGGTAGGGTAAAAAGTAAAAAAGATAAAATAAAACTATATATATACTTAGGGTAGAGAGAGAGAGAGAGAGTGTGTGTGTGTGTGTGTACATATACACTTAATAATAGATCCGGATTGGATTGGATCCATTCGGTTCGAATTTCGATCCGGATTGACCACGATCCGAACTCGATCCAATGAACGGTCGGATTTGACTGATCTTACTCGAACCGCACCGATCCAGGCCTTCGGTTCGGTTCGGATCGGGTCAGTTTGTGCCCAACTCTACATGTCATATCGAGATTCCAAAAGGTTTCAATGATTTGACATTTGGCAATATCTAATAAAAAAAAGAAGCAATAATGATGTGAGTTTTACTCTACGTTACTATGGTTTCCATTAATCCAAACACACCCTAAAAGAGGAGAGGGTGGATCCATTACATTGTTTACGGAATAAGTTTATTTTAAAACATGTGGGAAGAGAAGAGGCTGGATCTTTTGCATAGGTATCATAAGCGAGAGTAGTCATTGGCCATGCAATGACAATAATTCAAGGATAAATTGGAGCTCTAGTAAACTACACGGTGGAAACTTATAATATATTTGTAGGCACTCCACCCTAAATGAGATTAAAACTATTCTTTGACTTTAACATCCATGCAGCTTGACACTCATCATATGGCCATGCAAGTTGGATAGGATACAACTTAGGGCAAACATCAAAAACAACCATGAGGTTCGATCAACCATCATCAAAGTAGGTAGGAGCAGGGCGAGGGACGGAGTACCCTATCCCCGTGCACCATTAGAGCACTAATTACCAATGTTGTA
Source organism: Magnolia sinica (assembly GCF_029962835.1). Lineage (NCBI taxonomy): Eukaryota > Viridiplantae > Streptophyta > Magnoliopsida > Magnoliales > Magnoliaceae > Magnolia > Magnolia sinica. Next base: position 7,309,255 of record NC_080584.1, on the reverse strand, counting down.
TTTCAAAATGGGACAAAAAGCACCTTTACCCAAAAATGGTCCAACACGGATTGTTTATAGGTTATAACGGCCCAAGGAGAAGCATTTCTAGGTGAAAACGGCCCATGTTAAGCCATTTTTGGGTATGACCTAATCAGACTTACCTGACTCCTCTACACGCCCTACCCTTGATTCTCGTTGTAATGCGGTTGGCAAGTTGCAGAGAAATTTCACCTGAAAATGGCCCTCAAGGGTAGTTAGTAGGATTTCCACGGTTATTTAAAGTGCTTTTTAAAAAAAAAAACTTACGCACACACACACCCACACACTCACACCGTAGTGGAATTTCACCACCTATGGGTACTCGAACCCTTGATTGGGTGTTGAAACTCTTAAGAGTCTACCACCGAAGCAAGAGGAAGGACCCAATTTCACCACCTATTTAAAGGGGTCGCCAAAAATGAAACAAAAAATGGAGAAAAATCGAGAGTGTGGAATAGAGGAAGATATCTGGGGCCAGGAGAAAATTTCAGAGAAGGTAGAGGCTGTGGGAAGTCCGATCGTCATGGAAAAACTACTCAGTCAACTTTCAGAGTCAGTTTCAGTCAAGGCATACTCTCCCCTATTATAAAATTATACTTGTCAAACTTATTGATCCTCTGCCACCTCCAAAAATCACTTTTGCTAGGCTGCTCTACCCAATCAAAATATGAATTACCTGAAGTTGGAAAATATGTTGAAGTCAATGAGTAGATGTGGAATTTGGGACATCCAACCATCATTTTCAATCAGAAAAGATATTTTGATTTTTTCATTTACTTCTCACATCTCAAATCAAGTCATATTCCATTATGCACATATCAGAACATTCACAACTTCCACACCAACATGTATATACATCTTTTTTGCTATTACATTCTCTACCTCGCTTGCCCAGGGTTCTGAAGCCCTATGCAACGTGGCTTAGCATAGTATACTCTCTTTACTCTTCTACTACTCATCTATTTTTCTTTTTGCCTACTTTGGCTCCGCGCAATATGACTTACATTGGTAGTTTCTCCCGAATCTCCCAAAAACCTACATGATCTCAAAAAGTAAAAACCGTGCATCACGCGGAGTGGAAAATGATGTTTAACCCCTTCTCCTGCTCGCAAGGTCCTTACCTAGAATCTACAGTACAGACTAACACACAGTCACTCAGGCAAGAAATTTTGTAATTTTTTGTCCTCTAGGCGATTCTACAGGTTTTAGTTAATCGTCGATTTTGAAGCCGCATTTTGACTAGTTGTGACTCCAAATCATATATTCTTACTTTTGAATCATCCCGACATTAAAATCAAATCAGCAAATCAGAATAAAATGGAGAAAATCAGAAAAGCCGAGTAAGTAAAGGCATTTTCCTCACATGTGCAAGACGAAATTCACAGTATTTTATTAAGGCCATGTTTTGATAGTGTGAATCCCCTATGATTCAATGAGATCGTAAACTAGGTTCACCTGATAAGATAGTTAAAATATGTATCAATTTTTTAAATCACGAGAATTTCATCAAAAAATTACGTTCGAAATATCCCCCTCTTCCAGTTAAGAAACCCACTCCCTCACCCTTTCCTATATTATTATAAATCTACATTTCTCTACTACTTCACTCTCTTAAAAAATCTCATTCCAAAAGAGTTATAATCTAAATATTCTCATCTTCATCCTGCATATCTAAAATGGACTAATCTATTCTTCTATCTATACATGAAATTACAACTAAGTACTGTCCATCTTCATCTGTCTCACAGGTTCATCATTGTCTTCTTCAACATCACAAGAATCAAAGCTTCCTCTTTGTACTCATTTGAAGCATCTGTTACCAATCTTACACAACTCTCTCTCTCTCTCTCTCTCTCTCTCTCTCTCTCTCTCTCTCTCTCTCTCTCTCTCTCTCTGCATATCTTTCTTATTGCAAAGGTGAGGCCATATTTCTAAAATCCAATTTGAAGATCCAAATTACTTCATGGTGTTTTAATCTATTTCATCAATCTCTGATAACTTTCCAACCTTATGTTCTTGGTATTTCTCCTGTGTGATTGATATAGGTGGTCTAACCACATTTTTATCATAGATTTCCTACCTTCACTTTTTTATTCCGTTGTATATGGCTATGGTTTGTCTTGGGTTTCCCTTCATATAACCATTAACAAAAAATAGAGATAGATGAATATTCACAACCGCCCTACTTGATGTCCACATAAACATAAGCATATCTGGTTTTGTCATATATTCTTATGTTGCTTATAAAAACGATTTGTCCTATTCATTGTACTTTTTCAACATTATTATTTCAAATAGATATGAATTTTCAAAATATTGACTAATATTGATTTCTGCCTGATTTTAATCAAACATACACATTTTTTATTTGGTTATCATTTCAAAGATTCTCTTGGATGTATCACATTCTGCGTTTTATTTTTTCTGATTTTGTATTAGTTTAACAAATTATATGAACTATCCAAGATAGATTGATATCCATATCTACCTTACTTGTAAGGCTAGTAATCCAAGCCTAGGCTCAACTAAATCAATTTTCGAATAGGTCTTGCTTGAAGGCCCAGCCCATGCAGTTCCAAATTTAGGCCTATACAAAGATATTTTCATTTTTTATGTCTTCAATCAATTTCTTTACTTTATTGCATGTATCCATAGTTAGAGTTGTCAGTTTTTCTCTTTTCATATCACTTTTTGTGGGTGCATCTATCAAAGTCTGTTAATATTGGATTGGGCCAATAAAGAATATATTTATTTCTTAAAAACTCACTTATGGCTTAGATACTGGGGATTACATATTTCTTGGATCTAATAGTTAAAAGGTTTTAAAATATTTTACAAATATTTTCAACCATTAAACTTTTATTTTAATCGTTAAAATAATTTTAGTTGTACTTGACAATAATCTGATTGTTTAAGGGTCTATTACTTAATTTATGGACATTAGGTATATATTGGATGACAATGATAGTGAAATGATTGGATTAAAAATAGGCATAAGATGACATACTTTCAATGTAGTACTGAATATGGAAGACCATATGCTTGTGGAATACTATAATTGGTATCTCCCTAAAATTAGAGGTGCCAATGGGTCGGCTTAGGGCCAAGCCAAGCTTTGTCCAAGCCCGAACCACACCGTTTAGGCTAAGCGCAAACTTGGGCCGAGCCCATGATAGGCCAAAAAAGTCCAGCCTGAACCCGGCCCAAAACTTTTACAGAAGGCCCGACCCAAGCCCAAGTGTGAATGAAATTTCTAAATAAAGTGATGCACACCCTTGATTTTCCAAATACCGAACTTCCCTGTTATTCTGGTGGGGCCACACAAAAGGAAATAGTTGCTAAAGAGACGTCCACCCTTGATTATTACAAGACCTAATGTGATGATTATATAAAATCGATTCCAACATGCCGTCAGTCTTGGAGACCACGTTAGGGTCTGAGTATCCATAGGTGGTGAAATCCCACTGTGGTTAAGGGTTCAAGTATCCATAGGTGGTGAAAATGCAGGAGTTTCAACACCCGGTCAAGGGTTCGAGTATCCATAGGTGGTGAAATCCCACTGCGGTGTGAGTGTGTATAAAAAAAGAAAAAAATGTTTAGGCATGGAGCCTAAAAATTAGGGCCATCCATGATATAGGTGAGGCACACCAAGGTAAATAGTTTTGAGGGTTAACCTTGCCCTGTACGTTGTTTCCAATCATGTGGCCGACTTGAAATACAAATGGAGCTATTTCTTTTGTCATGGATTTAACATGTTGACTACTATAATTACAAGCAAATATTCTATGACTTTGTTCATATAATTACTAATTGGTATTGCATATTTATTCTTGCATCTATAGCTAATGATTTAGTTGATGTTGCCATACTATTTTAGTCTATGTTGTGATTTTGATGCTAGCTAGTAATTTAAAGATGTCTATTTTAAGGAGGAATTTGTGTCTCTCATTTGACATGTTGATGTAGATAAATATAGAAAACAATTATATATATATATATTCTATTTTTTAAAGATTGAACTCATTTTAGCCATTATCTTCTTTCCATATTTTGGATTAAATGTGTAAGTGAGTTGTGTCTATAAAAATCTTATAAATTTGTCATATCATGAAAAATCTTTTAGATTTTGTTATTTTTTGTTGTTTATTGGACAATAATAATTAATATTTTAGTTATATTACATATTGTGAGTATGCACAATCAATTTTAATAAAATTTATTATTATTAGTTTCAATTTTATTATGAAAATGCATGCATTGCATTGATGTTCCAGTAAATCATACATGTGATGACTTAAAGTTATCAGGTGGGCCTACATTGGGGAGCAGGAGGTCCACCATGGAGACATCAAGATGGAATGTGGGCTCCACCCTGATATGTATATGTCATCGAACCCAGTCATTCCCACCAGGATGAAGGGACACAGAGAAACTCAAGACATTCGAAAATTTAGGTGGGACACACCAAAGTGAATACATAGGTTTTAAGAGAGATCGTATGTTGCACCCTGTGGTGTGTCCCATCTGAGTTTTTGACAGAAATAATTCTTGAGACATACTAGGTTCCCATGAGGAAATGCACCAGATGCACGGTTTGGATTCGACATACACATCACGGATGGGCCCCACATATCTCAAAGGTGTGTTAATTACTGTACGATTTTCAAATGCGTGTAATCATTCCCCATTCTAACTGATTGATTAGGACAGGAGCTTGCCATTGGATGGATGAAGGGGAAAAAAATGAAGATCCACGTGGATTGCCAAGATATCCGTTGATCGACAGCATCATTAGATGGATGGTCCATATCAATGATTGGACGGTCGTGATTACTGTAGGGATGCGTATATATGGAATCCACGTCCCCAGCGTTGTCTTTTTAGGGAGATTTGAAACGTTCATTGGGAATAGGCGTCTTGGTCCGTGTATCAGATTAACGGCGCAGATTTGACGCTTTGTGGTTTCAGATTTTCTGCTCTCTTCCCCATTTTTTTTGGACACATATGAAATGTCCAAGATACGGTGGGGCCCATTTTGTTAGGTTCTCCATCTAGTTTAAAATTTGGAAAAAGTTTTGATACTCTGGCGAGTATGATGGATGCTACGCAGGCCGATAGAAGTTGCTTCGAAGATTCACAAGCGGCAAACAAGTAATTCAAATCAAACTGTCCAAATTATGGGGACCAGGATAGATGTATCATCAACCGTAGGTTAACGTAATTAAAAATGCATAAGCTTATTTGGTGATCTAACCATTGGATTGATGGACATTTATTGAACGGTTAAAAATGAAAAATATCCAAATGGTCCTATTTTAACTAACAACTGTCCAGGAATCAGTGGTTAGGATTTCTCAAACAATTTGATTTTTGGACCGTGACTTTGATAACAGTGGTTTCCACAATTTAGTCGGTGTAATTTGAGTTAATACATGCTACATGCACACTTTCTGAGCGCGCGTGCATCAAGCGTCATGCCGTGCCAGAGTATCAAATGACTCCTTTAAATTTTCGGATTGCCTGTGGCATGGGGAGTTGCATGTAGTTGGAAGCTGTGTGGGGCCCAAAGAGATGACCGTGATAAATCCACTCCGTTCATCAGTTTTGAAAGACCACAAATAGAGATGATTCTAAAAATCAGGCAGATCCAAAGCTCATGTGGGCCATAATACATGAAACAACAGGGATTGAATGACCACCATTGGAAACCTTGTGGGGGCCACAGAAGTTTTTTTATCAGGATGATATTTGTGCCAACAGTTTATCTGAATGGTAATAGCCGTATGAATGGTTTAGATGGAATATAAACATCATGATCGGCTCCAGGAAGGTTTCACTGGTGGACGTTTCTGTTTCCACTGCTTCATTTGGTGTGGCCCACATGAGTGTTCGATCTGTATAATTTTGATAATATTATCCTATTGTGGTCTTTCAAAACTGATGGACGGAGTGGATTTGTACTATCATCTATGTAGCCCCACAACTTCCGATCACAAGAGCTTCCTGTGCCTGGGCCACCATGATGTATGTATCTTATCCATGCCATCCATATATCTTTCCAGCTCATTTTAGGGAATATTCCCAAGTTTGAATCATATTCAAAGTTCAAGTGGACTACACCACGGGAAACAGTGAATTGAATGCCTAAGTCCAAAACTTCTCGCGGGCTACGGAAGTTTTAGATGAAAAAATAAACATCACTGTAGTCCTTAGGAAGGTTTCAACAGTGGATGTCATTATGCCCACTGTTTCCTGTGGTGTGGTGTTAAGACTCAAATATTGCATAATTTTCGCCATTTATATCTTGGTTTTATGAACATAAATCATCTTAATATTCTATTTTACTCATGTATGTGTTGCAAGGTGAATTTAAAAGCTTGGATTGAAAAAGGTGTTAAAAAGTAAGAATTTGATGCTCAAATTCACCAAGGCAATGAATGGATCTTAGGAGATCAAGATTGAAGAATTCACATGCCAAGGATCCAAGAAAACCAAGCGAGGAATGAAGAGAATCGAAGATTTGAAGTGAAGAATCCTGAAATCGTCCTAAAAAAGTGTATTTTGAAGCTGTGAAGTTTATTTTGGAAAACTGCGCAGCAGGAAGTCTGTTTTAAACGAACTATGCAGCGAGAAGTCTATTTTGGGAAAATACGTATATTTGAGGCGTTTTCTAGGGTTTTCAACTTTGTACGAAGTTTGGAGTTCCCTACTTATAAATAGGGCCTCCTAGGGCATTCTAAAGCATCATTAGAAGCATTCAAGAGCAATATTTAGGGTTTTTTTAAAGAGTTTTTAGTTTTATTAAAGCTTTATAAGTTGTTTCTTTCCTTTTAGATCTTTTTTATTTGCAATTTTTCTTCTTTCTTTCTTGTTGCTTTTTATTTCTGCAATTTAATTATGTTTTTCTAAGTTCCCTCTAGCCCAAGCTAGAAGGGAAGCACATGGGTTTAATATTTCTTTAAATTATGATGATTGATTGTTTTAATGATGAGAATAATGGTGTATGCATATTATCTATTATTTAGGTTTTGTTTTTATCCTCTTGTAAGATCCATATGTTTCCATCATATGAGATTTACATTGATGGATAGGCTTACCCTAGATTAATCAGATTTCCTAGATAGGAGATGTTCTCAACCTGTTATATTTCTTTGATATTCATTATCCTATAGATATTGAATACTTAAAATCACTGACGCTTGAGAATATATGTCAATGGTGCAAATCTATTATTTTCTAATCTTTTATATCATTTATTAAAATATTTAAAGTGTTTTATTTTCCGATTAGGCTGACCATAGTGCTCAGATCCTAGTTGTGTTATCCAAGTCATCATGATTTTGGAACATTAATCTATGTGTGGAACTTTGAAGCTTGGGTGTTTTTTTTATTCAATTGAATTACATCCATTCAAAAATTCAAAAATCAAATCATCAGTTTAGTTTTTATTACTTAGTTTGTTTTGCATTTGATTTTTTCCTTCTCGCAATTCATCTCCCTGTGGGATCGACCCTGTATTCACAGGATATTACTTATGAACCTCTGCACTTGGAGGCAAGCAGTCAAGTTTTTGGCGCCATTGCCGGGGAGAGACTAAGATAGATCAGATCTGTGCAAGATAGCCAAGGTAAGTTTTCTTCTAAACCCTCCAGATTTTCCATAGATTTTTTTTATTTTTATTTTTTTCTTATTTTCTTTTTCTTTGAAAATAAATTCAGTTGGGACTTTCAAGCACTAACTATGACATAAGGTTGCCCTGCTTGGGATTTTATCACCCAAGTGCTATGGTTGTCCTATAGTTGCTGTTTGATCACAAAGATCATCCGCTGAATCTATTTTCCATATTAGCATAGTTTAATTTCTGCATTAGTTTTACTTTTATTTATTTTTTTATTTTTTTATTTTGCTTTGTGGACTGAACCCTCATGGTCGGCTCTGCCACCTGGGTTGTTGATTTATTTTGCTTTGTGGACTGAACCCTCATGGTCGGCTCTGCCGCCTGGGTTGTTGATTTATTTTGCTTTGTGGACTGAACCCTCATGGTCGGCTCTGCCACCTGGGTTGTTGATTTAAGTTTTTATTTTTATTTTAAGTATCATACTTGCGATTTGAATTAGTGGTATTTGTTGTGTGGTGTGGATGGTTTATGTCCCGTTGGAGTAGGGATCAAAACAATCGACTCTCCTCTGAAGGGGGACTAGTTCCAGGCCTTGATCATTCACTTAGAAGAGGCACTCAATATCACTTGGATTCCATGGCGGACGCAATTGATAATCCAAATCCAAATCTGCCAAATCCAACTATAAATCAAAATAATCCTCCTCTTGAGGATGAAAATGAAGTTCATAGGAATGTGTTAAACCAACCACGGACTTTACGTGAACATTTACACCCTGAGAGATCAACTTTACCATCTTGTATAGTGTTCCCTGCTCACATAGGGAACATTGATTTTAAACCAGGTGTGATTCAATTAATTCCTAAATTTCATGGCTTAGATTCTGAAAGCCCCTACTTGCACCTCAAGGACTTTGAGGAAGTAATTGCAACGTTACAAGTAAACAATGGCAATAGGGATGTACTTAAGCTTAGGTTATTCTCATTTTCTCTAAAGGATCGGGCCAAAGCATGACTCAACTCTCTAAGACCTAATACCATCACTTCATAGCAAGCCTTAAGTAAAAAGTTTTTGAAAAAGTTCTTTCCGAGCATAAAACAAATGCACTAAAACAAGAAATCATGTCATTCTCCCAAAAGGGGAATGAACTATTTTTCAAGCTTGGGAGCGCTTCAAAGACATTCTAATTACTTGTCCACATCATGGTTATGAACCATGGCACGTGATTGATGCTTTCCGAAAGGGGCTCACCATGGATACCCGTCAGTTCATAGAGATGATGTGTGGTGGAACCTTCCTTGATAAATATCATAATGAGGCTTGGGATTTTCTAGATATGTTAGCAGAGAATACTCAGACATGGGATGTTTCTGCTAAATCAGACCAAACTAGACCCATTCCTAGAGAGAAAGCGGGAATGTATGTCCTAAGAGAGGAAGACGACCTTAATGCAAAATTCGCTGCATTGGCTAGAAAGGTCGAAGCTTTGGAAATTAGGAAGATTGATATGGTTAAAGCAAACACTTCCTTAGGTAATTTTTATAGCATTTGTGGTGGTACAGACCATGACATAAAGGATTGTCCAATAATCTCAGTTGTACAAAATATTACGCATGAGTATGATCAAGCAAATGCTATAAATAATTACCAAAGGCCAGTTATGCAACCATTGGGAAACACGTACAATCCAAATTGGCGTAACCATCCTAATCTTAGTTGGAGGAATGGACCACAAATTAATGTGCCCAATGCACCTCAAATGCCTCCACAAAATAACTTCTTTGGGGCACCTAATAATGCACCATATGTGCCCCGCCAAAGCGATCATCTGTGGAAGATGCATTGACCACATTTATGAACTCTCAAGCTCAAATGAATCAGTCTCTAATCCAATCAAATCAGGAATTAAAGACAGCTGTGGCTAGGATTGAGACTCAACTAAATGCTAGGGAAAAAGGCACCCTTCCTTCTCAACCTGTGCCAAACCCTCGAAATACACATTTCATTGGAGACTCAAATCCAAGTGAGCTACATCATGAACAAGCTAAGGCCATCATTACCTTGAGAAGTGGAAAAGAGGTCGATAACAAGATAATGCAACCAGTAGAAATACCGGAGGATGAGCCACTGTCTCAAGAAAATGATGAACCGGCTATGGTTCAAGAGCCACAACAGCAAAAGGATAAAGAGACTAAGTCATATGAGCCTCCAGTTCCGTTCCCATCTAGACTTCGGAATCCAACTGTCCCCATGAAATATCAAGAGGTGTTGGATGTGCTCCAAAAGGTTACTGTCAATATTCCTCTACTTGATGCCATTAGACAAATTCCATCATATGCTAAATATCTCAAGGATTTGTGCACTGTAAAAAGGAAATTAAATGTGCACAAAAAGGCCTTCCTTACTGAGAAAGTGAGTACTATAATTCAACAAAGGGTTGTACCCAAATACAAAGACCCGGGAAGTCCCACTATTCCTTGTATTATTGGGAATTTTCAAATTGAACATGCTTTGTTAGATTTGGGTGCAAGTGTCAACTTAGTACCTTATTCGGTTTACAAACAAATGGGGTTAGGCGAGCTTAAACCAACCACGATTACACTCCAACTCGCTGACCGCTCTATTAAGGTACCAAGGGGAATTTTAGAGGACGTGCTAGTCCAAGTGGAGAAATTCTACTTCCCCATGGATTTTATTGTACTAGACACTGAACCATGTGTAAATGCTAGCGCTCAAGTTCCCATCATTTTAGGTCGCCCATTCCTAGCAACTTAAAATGCAATCATAAATTGCAGGAATGGAATGATGAACTTGTCTTTTGGTAACATGACTCTAGAGCTAAATATTTTCAATCTATGTAAGCAGCCCATTGATAATAATGAGATCCGAGCTAAATTTCATGGTGCTTGATAGAAGAAGAGGAATTAGAACCTAGTCTGACTGATGAATTGATTCAAGTCATTGGAGACTTGAAAAATTCTGATTTAGAAAAAGTGCTTGCTGAAATTTCTGATGATAATGAGAGCACTACCACTCAGGACATTGGTATATGCCAATGGAGACCGCGCACTCAAATCCTATTTATCGAGGACTTGCAACCTCTACCATCACCAACCAATGTTCCAAAGCTTAATTTAAAACCACTGCCAAATGAGCTTAAGTATGTATACTTAGGTGAAAATAAAACTTATCCTGTGGTGATCTCTTCATTTTTAGAGAAGGATCAAGAGATTAAATTGTTGAAAGTTCTAAGGGACCACAAAGGAGCCTTGGGCTGGACCATTTCTGACATCAAGGGTATAAGCCCTTCCATTTGCACCCATCGGATCCACCTCGATGATGACGCCAAACCAATTAGACAACCTCAAAGGCGTCTCAATCCAAACATGATGGAAGTTGTAAAAAATGAGGTGATCAAATTATTGGATGTGGGAATCATCTACCCAATATCCGATAGTGTTTGGGTGAGTCCAACTCAAGTAGTCCCAAAGAAATCTGGAATAACTATTGTGCAAAATTCTAATAATGAACTCATACCAACACGTGTCACCACTGGTTGGCGTGTTTGCATTGACTATAGAAAATTGAACCAAGTCACAAAGAATGACCATTTCCCTCTACCATTCATTGATCAAGTTTTAGAGAGGGTAGCAGGTCACTCCTTTTATAGTTTTCTTGATGGATATTCTGGATATAACCAAATAGAGATAGCCCTTGAAGACCAAGAGAAAACCACGTTCACTTGTCCATTTGGCACGTTTGCTTTCAAACGGATGCCATTTGGATTGTGTAACGCCCCAGCAACTTTCCAACGGTGTATGTTAAGTATTTTTTCAAATATGGTTGGGAAATTTCTTGAGGTTTTCATGGACGACTTCTCTGTATTTGGGAGTAGTTTTGAGGAATGCCTCAATAATTTATCTCTTGTCTTGTCTAGGTGTGAAGAGAAACACCTTGTCTTAAATTGGGAGAAATGTCATTTCATGGTTCAAAAGGGAATTGTTTTGGGCCATGTTATCTCCAAAAATGGAATCGAGGTAGATCGTTCAAAACTTGACATTATAGCTAATCTACCTATCCCCCGAACTGTTAGAGATATTAGATCACTTATAGGGCATGCTGGTTTTTATAGAAGATTCATCAAGGACTTTAGTGTTATTACTAGACCCTTGACTAATCTTCTTCAAAAGGATGTTCCATTTAAGTGGACAGATGAGTGTGCAAGTGCTTTTAATAAAATTAAATCATCCCTTACCACTGCACCTATCATGCGTCCACCAGATTGGACACTTCCTTTTGAACTAATGTGCGATGCAAGTGATTATGCCATAGGGGCTGTTTTGGGCCAAAGGAAAGATAAACGGCCTTACGTTATTCACTATGCGAGTAGAACTCTAAACTCGGCCCAAGTGAACTACTCAACAACTGAAAAAGAGTTACTTGCAGTAGTTTTTGCTTTGGATAAGTTTAGGTCCTACTTACTGGGATTCAAAGTGGTCATTTTCACGGACCACTCGGCTTTGAAATATTTGTTATCTAAGAAAGATGCAAAGCCGAGACTTTTGAGATGGATCCTCCTACTCCAAGAATTTGAATTAGAGATAAAAGATAAGAAAGGAGTAGAAAACGTAGTGGCCGATCACCTTTCTAGATTGGTGTTAGATGATTCCACTGAGGAAATGCATATCCAGGACACTTTCCCTGATGAACAATTATTTGCGATCTCTAAATTACCTTGGTATGCGGATATAGTGAACTATCTTGTAACGGAAAAAATGCCATATCATTGGAAGTTACAAGATAGGAAGCGTTTTGAAACTGAGATTATGAAGGATGACCCGTATTTATATAAATATGAGATTGATCAGATTTTTAGACGTTGTGTCCCAGAGGATGAAGTTCAGAGTGTTGTTTCTTTTTGCCACATGGAAGCATGTGGTGGCCATTTTTCTGCTAAGAAAATCACTGCAAAAATCCTGCAGTATGGTTTTTACTGGCCCACCATGGTTAAAGACACGCATGCTTTCTGTGTTGCTTGTGATAGATGTCAAAGGTTAGAAAGAGTGTCCCCGCGCAACATGATGTCTTTATCCCCAATTTTACCATTGGAGATCTTTGATTGTTAGGATATTGATTTTATGGGCTCATTTCCATCTTCTTTTGGATTTCTTTATATATTAGTTAGTGTGGACTATGTTTCAAAGTGGATTAAGGCAGTTCCAAGTAGGATCAATGACAACAAAGTGGTCATACGATTCTTTAAGGAAAATATTTTTGCTAGATTTGGAACTCCAAAGGCCATCATTAGTGATAGTGGGTCTCACTTTTGCAATAAGACATTTGGGGCTTTGATGAAGAAATATGACATCAGGCATAAAGTAAGCACCCCATACCACCCACAAACGAGTGGGCAAGCTGAGATTTCTAATCGATAAATCAAACACATTTTAGAGAAAACTATAAGGCCGGATAGGAAGGATTGGTCCCTCAGACTATCCGACGCTTTATGGGCTTATAGGACTGCTTATAAGACCTCGATTGGAATGTCTCCATACAGATTGGTGTATAAGAAGGCTTGCCACTTGCCTGTGTAATTGGAACATAGATCTTACTGGGTAATAAAGAAATTAAACTTTGATATGGACCAAGCAAGTGGACAAAGGAAATTAGAGTTGAATGAATTAGAGGAGCTGAGGAGAGACTCCTATGAAAATTCTAAAATCTACAAAGAGAGGACCAAAGCTTTTCATGACAAAAATATCATGAGGAAGAATTTTGAACCTCAGCAAAAGGTCCTATTGTACAATTCCCGTCTCCAGTTCTTTCCAGGAAAGTTAAGATCAAGATGGACAGGCCCCTTCATTGTGAAGAATATTTATACTCATGGGGCTGTTGAAATTGAGAATCCACGTAATGGCAATGTGTACAAGGTTAATGGTCAGAGATTGAAGCCTTATGTGGAAAACTTTCATTTGGGAGAGGAGTCCGTCCCTCTTCATGAGCCAGAATATTCAGATTGATGCTCCTAGTCTGATGGAGCATTTTTGTAGGATTTGTATCATATTCAATTTTTTTAGTGTCACATAGCAGGTGAGTTTTTCATGGCAGGTACTATCCACCATTTCTTTTATTTTTATTGTTCTCTACATTACATTATCATTACATTGGGGACAATGTAGATTTTAGGTTGGGGTGTGTGGATAGTCATCCATGTGTAAGTTTTTTTTTTTTGGGAGTTTCAGTTTATTTTATTATTATTTTTATTATTTTTAGGTTTTAGTTAGGTTTAAGTTTATTTTTTTTTTAGGTTTATGAAAAAATATATATAAAAAATTTCAACATTTTCAAAATAATATTTTTTATATACAAGAATGTGAACATGATATTTTGCGAATTCCAAAGGCAAATTTAATACCTAATCTAGGTTGATAGTAGTCAGAAATCTGACAACTGAAAATTATAAACTTGAGTTCAATTATCTAATCACTAGTTTAAAGTGAGTTGTAATTTGATGTACTGAATTCACAATACACCCTAGCTAACTAAGTGAGGAATATGATATGTGAACTAAAATAACAACTTTTGATTCAAACAAGGTTGAATGAACTAGTACCATTGATATATGTTTAAAAGAGAGAATATTAAAGGAAAAAAAAAAGTAATGAGTGATGAAAAAAAAGAAATTTTTATTATAGAGCATGAATGCAATGACCATAACAATCGTGTCAGTAATCCGGAGTAAGAATACCTAAGTATCCATTACTGTTACCATTACAAGTACGATACCTTAGGTTATGAAGCAAACCCGATGGGAATCTTCATCTAAGGGTGGTCTATAATAATGAGGATATGATGATAAAAGAAGAAATGTCAAAAAAAAAATGAGATAACTAGAGATTTCATATTCTTGGGATGATTGAATGGAGTTAGGATAGGGAACATGCATATTTCTCAAAGTTAGACTAGTGTCACGAAGCACCTAAGGATATTGGGTTATAACTATTCTAAATTTTGATTAGGTCTCTAAACTCAAGGATGTAATGGATTAAAAAATTAAGATTCTAGCTAACTTCATATCTAGGGTAAGTATTGTTTTGGAATTCATATGATTAATGGAGGCATAATTGTATAAATTTTATAGTGTTGAAATATTTTTCTTATTTTCAATGTTTGTGGGTAACATTTCTGGAAACCCTCACGAGACTATAACTCGTCCACTAGGGGAAACCTAGGAGTTTAAAGGCTTGTTGCATATGCTAAATGCAATCGAGATTACTTGCGAAAGTGGTGTAGTTAGAATTTTGTTTTCATTTTAATTTTGTTTCTAGAATTATTATTTTTCTTATTTTTATTTTTCTTCGCTTATTTTGCTCGGGACTAGCAAAATGCTGGTTGGGGGGTGTGTTAAGACTCAAATATTGCATAATTTTCGCCATTTATATCTTGGTTTTATGAACATAAATCATCTTAATATTCTATTTTACTCATGTATGTGTTGCAAGGTGAATTTAAAAGCTTGGATTGAAAAAGGTGTTAAAAAGTAAGAATTTGATGCTCAAATTCACCAAGGCAATGGATGGATCTTAGGAGATCAAGATTGAAGAATTCACATGCCAAAGATCCAAGAAAACCAAGCGAGGAATGAAGAGAATCGAAGATTTGAAGTGAAGAATCCTGAAATCGTCCTAAAAAAGTGTATTTTAAAGCTGTGAAGTTTATTTTGGAAAACTGCGCAGCAGGAAGTCTGTTTTAAACGAACTATGCAGCGAGAAGTCTATTTTGAAAAAATACGTATATTTGAGGCGTTTTCTAGGGTTTTCAACTTTGTACGAAGTTTGGAGTTCCCTACTTATAAATAGGGCCTCCTAGGGCATTCTAAAGCATCATTAGAAGCATTCAAGAGCAATATTTAGGGTTTTTTTAAAGAGTTTTTTTTTTTATTAAAGCTTTATAAGTTGTTTCTTTCCTTTTAGATCTTTTTTATTTGCAATTTTTCTTCTTTCTTTCTTGTTGCTTTTTATTTCTGCAATTTAATTATGTTTTTCTAAGTTCCCTCTAGCCCAAGCTAGAAGGGAAGCACATGGGTTTAATATTTCTTTAAATTATGATGATTGATTGTTTTAATGATGAGAATAATGGTGTATGCATATTATCTATTATTTAGGTTTTGTTTTTATCCTCTTGTAAGATCCATATGTTTCCATCATATGAGATTTACATTGATGGATAGGCTTACCCTAGATTAATCAGATTTCCTAGATAGGAGATGTTCTCAACCTGTTATATTTCTTTGATATTCATTATCCTATAGATATTGAATACTTAAAATCACTGACGCTTGAGAATATATGTCAATGGTGCAAATCTATTATTTTCTAATCTTTTATATCATTTATTAAAATATTTAAAGTGTTTTATTTTCCGATTAGGCTGACCATAGTGCTCAGATCCTAGTTGTGTTATCCAAGTCATCATGATTTTGGAACATTAATCTATGTGTGGAACTTTGAAGCTTGGGTGTTTTTTTTATTCAATTGAATTACATCCATTCAAAAATCCAAAAATCAAATCATCAGTTTAGTTTTTATTACTTAGTTTGTTTTGCATTTGATTTTTTCCTTCTCGCAATTCATCTCCCTGTGGGATCGACCCTGTATTCACAGGATATTACTTATGAACCTCTGCACTTGGAGGCAAGCAGTCGGTGTGGTCCACTTGATCTTTGGATATGCTTCAATTTTAGACTTACATACTAAAATGAGCTGTAAAAACAGAGGGACGGAGTGGATGAGAAATTTTGATTGATTGAACGATCCTAACCTCTGATTAATGGACAATCGCTTCATGAATCCAGACCATTGGATTTTTTATGTTTTCATTTCCACCGTCCATGATATGCTCACCAATTGACCGTTTAAGATCACTCCTTCCGTGTAACCATTGGGATATCCCCATCTAAAGAGGGGCCCACCATTTGGAACAGTGGATTGAGCTACTTAAATGCCACGTGTACAGATATGCATGCATACATTCAAATTTACCATTCCCAATGAAAAAACCTGCCCAGACTCCCAGTAGATAGCCCTGCCAACGTCTTTAACAGCTTTGCATTGGAAAACACAAACATCCCAAAATCCAAGGCGAAAATATCACTATATAAGCCCATCCAAACGCACCCAAAACACCATCAGCCCAACAACACTCAAAAACCTTCCCCAGCAAAGAGAAGTTGGAGAAGATCTTCTCCCATCAAATCCCAACCACACAATGAAGAATCTCACGGCCTCTCTCTTCCTGATCCTCTTCATCATGGCCCATGTGGCCCATGCAGCAATCACATGCGGCGAAGTCGACGTGAAGGCTGCATCGTGCGTAAATTTCGTCACCGGCAAGGTCACAGCGGTGCCGGCGGCATGCTGCGGTGGGTTGCAGGCACTGGTCAAGAAGGCGGTGACGGTCACCGACCGTCGGGCTATCTGCAGCTGCCTGAAGGATGGGATAAAGAAGTTCCCTGGGGCGAAGGATCAGTTCTTGGGCAAGGTCCCTGGGGCCTGCAACATCAAAGTTGGGTTCCCAGTGTCATTGAACACTAACTGCAACTCGTAAGTGATCGACGGTCAGGATTGCATCAATGCTTGCATGATTGTCCATATCGATAGAAAGTGGCCCGCTCTAGTCGATAAATGGGCTTGATTATCAATTTTCCTCTGGGCCCAAGCCCATTTCATTTTATCTCCCCTATTAGATTATCCTACCCAGCCTAAGGAAATGGATACTTACAACCAGTGGTCCATATCTAAAGATGGGCCTAAATTGGATGGTTAAGATCATTGGTTGGAGGAGTATTTTGGGTTTCTCAGAATGTGAACAGTTTGGATCACCCAACAAACTTGGGTAGTCCAGATTTTTAAAAAAAAAAAATTTGAGTTTTTTTATTATTAAAAAAATTAAATTATTTTAACAACACTTTTATTTATTTATTTTGCAGGATCAATTGAAGTATGGAATTGAAGGCATGTAGGACGTATAGTGGAGTAGAATAAATGGATTAGGGACCCTTGTTCAAGGGCTGAGATTGGATCCGATCCTACTTTTTGTTTTAGTGATGTAATCTTTAGTGGCTTTTAATGGATGAGTATGAGTTTGAATTTTCCATCTAAATTCTTCCTTATATACAAAATTTCATGGACATTAGAAGGTGAATGGTGGGGCCCACCTTAGAAGTGATGGGCCAGGTCTTGGCCTTCAACCTGAGCACAAGCATGGCCCATTTATCAGCCATTAAATCAGGCTCGAATGCTGATTTGTTTACTGGCCATGGAATTAAGATCTTGACCATGATCGCCAAAAAGTGGGATTGGATAAGGATTATTTTGTGGGCCTCAAAATAGATAAAGATCTAGCCATGGATTTAACATAGACCCAAATAGAGGTGAGGACGGGACGACCCAACGCGGCAAACTTGACTTGTCCAACTCGCTCAGACCCGACTCAATTCGAACCAAGTGGGTAAGTCGATCCGAACTGAGTAGACTTTGTCCAATCCGAACTCAAACCGAGTCGAGTTTGGGTCACCCAATAACTTGACTTGACTGGAAACTCGTACATATATATTAAAAAAAACTGAGATGCCGTGTAGCTGATGGAGAGGCTACAATTATGGCAGGTTCACCTAGGTTTTGAGTTGAAATTTCAGCCAGTGGATACCCGTTGCACCCGATCCAACTCGGTGCCAACTCGACCTGACTCGGTAATTGTGACCAGATCGGACTCGGTTCGGATTAGTCCAGGCTAGACCTAGACTCGGATCGGGACATGCATGCTGGACTTGGTACCGAGTTGGGTTGAATTCGGGTCAGGTCTATTTCAAAACCGGATTGAGTCGGGTCAGCCCTAACTCATGCCCAGCTATAGACCCAAAGAATCTCCATGAGGGTGGGCCTTGAAGCCCGTCTGAGTAGCCCAAATAGAAGTTCCGTACAAAGTGACATATTCAGGCTCCCATCAAGCCAAGACAGGGCCCGCTTGGCTAGAACTTTTAGAGCCATTGGATTGCTTGGGCCCAATTTTTGGCCCAAAAAAGGCTCTCCACCCTTGAATTTAACTACATTTATATTCAAGACCCAGATGAGCCCAAATCTAGGCCCGTTATTATCTATCGTAGAATGGGCTTGGGCCTGTATCTCTATAATCCAGACCATTGGTTTACTGTGGGTGGACCACAGTACCAATATTGGAAATCCTAGTGCATAATCTTGGGGATTTTTAATCGAATCCGTGTCGGCACATATTGAATGGTTAAGGTTGTCCTGTTGATGAAAATTTTGGGGGCATGGTCCACCCACGGTTGGACCCAACAGACCAATGGCCTGGATTATTGAACCATGGGCTCCAGGTGTCAAAACTGAGAAAGCCTGAGTATGCAACTGAGGCCCAATGATCAGCTGCGCATCAGTTCTCACGAGTTATCGTGAGAGCTTTTTGAGAACTCATCACACGTGATGTGATCCCAAAATCTGAACGGTCCACATGATGCAGCACCCCATCAAAACCCCTACGGCCCAAAATTTACTCTGATCCAAAACTTTAGTGGGCCATGGGAAAAGAAAATAGTTTCCTCCCTTGATTTGCATCTCTTTTCGATGGCCCACAAGAGTCTTGGATCAGAGTGAAAATTGGTCCCTGGAGGTTTCATGGGGCGCTGCATCACATGGACCGTTCGGATTTTAGGCCCATGACACGTGTGCAAAGGTGCGCAGGTGAGCCTGCCTCTACAACTGAGAATATTTAAAACTAGAGCGGAACATGAGCTAGTCATATGATCAACACATGGATATACCTTCTATCCTCGCCTCTAAAAGTGGGGCCCGTGGTTTACTTATCCTGACCAGCGATCTGATGGGCCCCAAAGCAGAGGTGATCAGACCACCGATTGAATGGATAAGATCGCCCCCTTTTAAAGTAAAATGTGGACAGTTCAGATTTGTATGTTAAAAAGAATTCTAGATTTCTTTCTTAACCGTTGGTGATCAGGCCACTGATTGAATGGATAAGATCGCCCCCTTTAGGATCTTCATCCACCATAGTCCATCAACGACAGCCCCAATGAGAACAATGTTCCGGATCATTGAACCTGGAGACACGCTCCTACAAACTAAGGACCTGAAAATACTATACACATCCGCAAAGCTTATGAACAAAAAATCATGATTGACAGAGTTATAGGAAAGAATAACAAACCGCTGATATCTAAGTCAGTTGAGTACTCACTATCTGTACATGGGACACACACAAATGAGATCCAGACCGTTCACCTATTGTATCATACAGTGGATGGGCCATATGTTAGAAAGCAGAACAGCCAGATGATCCTAGCCATTGGTTGGAGAACTATTGCCACATTGAACACCACCTGTTGATTGGATCTTTTACTAATAGTCCATTTTTAATCCTCAAAAGGCCCGCCAAGATCACCTGAGTTTTTGCATGTTCGGATAGAGAGAATCCAAAATATGGACATGGAAAAACTGTATCAAATCTGCAGGAAATGACAAGCTGCAGAATCCAACAATACTTTAGCTATTTGATTATGGTACTATTTTTCACAGAAATGTTAAAAGGTCAATGGTAAAACAATGAGACATGTCTCCCTCAAGACCTTAGAAATCTAAGGTCAATAGCATTTCTGGAAAATAGTTTTACTTGTTTTTTCGAGGAAAAGCTAGGACAAAGAAATGGATTTTCCCCTCATTTTGGTTTCTCAAAGAGAGGAAATTGTAGAATTTGTATTCTTTTCCACGATTTCCGCCTTTCCCAAACAAGGCCACAATAGAACCCACCAGATGAAAGGTCCAGATCTTGTGCATTTGCCATGTATGTAGAGATATGGAATGAACCAACTTGGATAAATCCGTTACATGTTCTTTTGTTTTTTTTTTTTTTTTTTTTTTAATTTAAGTTTTTATGGGTTTGTGATGATCAAGGATAATTCAAAAATGACTATCTACCAAGGAATTTCTTGACCGTCCCAAGCAAAGAACTTCCCGTTGTCCCTGATTTTCACATTGTCGATGATGCCTAAGAGCTTTTGCACTGAAAATTCTTTTGTAAATAGCTTACCATCTGGAACGTTTCTTTGAAATGGCTTTGAGAGGTCTGTATCCACTGTCCCCGGATGCAATAAGATGCAAGCGATTGGGTCCTTTCGTGCGAATTCCACCGATATAGTCTTCGTCACTGCACACATTATAAGGAGAAGTCATATTCAATGAACTAAGTCCACATTTGCCAACATGGAAATTCTGCAGCAGATGAGCTAGCCTGAAAATGAAGCTGGTCCACTCATCAAGAAGGCAACACATGCAAATTGAGTGCAGATAGTTAACAATTTGTTCAGACCCAACTGATGTATGGCTTGGATGTACCGCACTCATCTGCTGCAGTATTTCCATGTCAATGGGCACCTGGACCTGTGGGTACCTATGGACCCGACCCAATTTTTATGGGTCTGTGTCTAATTTTCTTGGACCTGTTTAGAAATTGGGTCAGGTTCAGGTCCACCATTTCGCACCCAACTAAAAATCAGGTCAAGTTTAGGTTGAAAGGTTAAAATCAGGTTGGGTTGAATGTAAGAGAGACCATCTACACACCATGCATGTGCCAAAGGGGCACAAGTGCGTGTGATCTACTCCGTTGGAGACCAAACTAGCATAAGCCATCCAAGGGCCAAAGACCCAATGGTTGGCTGACTGGTGCTCGGGCCCCACCATTTATATGACATCCCTCACAGTGGATGGAAACAGAAAAAGGCTCTTCGATTGAAACATTTCGACCCCTTTGATCATTTACTATTTTACTTTGAATATGGACCATCTACTTAATTGCTTTTTCTTGGGCCATGTTTAGGATTTTGGAATCATGAAGATTTTCCTAGCGGCCACCATGATGCAAGACAATTAACCACTTGCTCTAAAAGCTCGAATTGTCCTACATCAAATTGGTATCAGGGCAGGAGGTCTCGTGTTCGAGACTCCTCACCGAGGGTGATTAATGCGGAGGCATTTTCACACCAGGCTCAAGTGGAGTGGCCTGTGGGATGCAGGGGCACACTCGGGGTGGGCGACCCACGGAACCCATGGATTTGGGACCCACGAGGAGGGATTAATTCACCATACTTTATCAGTTTGAGCTCCCCAAATCCATGGGTTCCACGGGCCACCCACCCCAAGTGTGCCCCTGCATCCCTCAAGCCTGTCGTGAAAATGCCCCTGCATTACACCACCATCAGCTGCATATCTCCTCAGCTCAATGGTTTGGATCATCGAGGCATAACCCCATATCCGATGTTTATAGTCCCAAGTGTCATATAACAATGCGTTGGTCGAATTGCAGCAAACCTCTCTCTCTCTCTCTCTCTCTCTCTCTCTCTCTCTTCTAAATTTTATTTTATGGTATTTCATCATTGAGATTTTGGTGTAAATCAAATGAATACAAAAACTAAAAAAAATAGATACTCTAGAAGTGTGTGATGGATGATGCGCAGGTACTTAGAAATTGCATGTGGCATAAAAGTAATTAAAATTAAAATGTCCAAATTATAGATCCCAATTTAGATGTATCCATGAACCAAAAAAATCAAAGTATTGTTCAAAGTATCCAATGGTCGTATTTCACCACAAAAGTGTCCATGAGTTGGAGGTTAGTATTGTTCAACCAATACGGTTTTGGGACTGAGAATTAGAGAGTGGGTTCCATAATTTGGTTTAATTTGAGTCATTATCTGCCACATGTAAAAATACTTCCTGCATATCAAGTGATGTACTCTGCCAGAGTATCAAGTAACTCCCCGTAAGTATAAATAGGCATACGTGAAGAAGGACATACATTGATTGAGTGCTGACTTTGATGACCGATATGAATGCCATCCCCCGAAGCGGTTGTCTCCGATGGAGCCCACCCTAGCACTTAAATTCGCTACGATCGCAACGTCCCTTTCTGTCCCAGAGCCTCCTCCAGCCTTTAGAAGTGGCCACATGTGCTGCTAACCAAATTCATGAAGTGGACTCATCTGTGAGAGAATTGAAAAGCTTTTGGGCACATAAGTTCCAAGCACATAGCGTTTTTTTTAGGGCGGCAATGGCTAGGTCTGGGCCGCACCATGTTTGGTACATTTCGTAATTTGACCCAAAAATCAGACTTGAAATACAGGCTTGGATCTTGTCTAATGGCATGGAAGCAAGGTGGGCCAGTCCATCTAATTGACAGTCCTCATGTTTTGTGTAAAAAGATATTTGTACAAAATCAGGATAGACATGTCGAGAAGAAAATGGAAAATTATATGAAATGAATCATTAAAAAAAAAATAAAAAAAATAGGAGATGTACAATGCTCCCACATTTCTATGATTCAGGTCGTACTTCCCACAAAAGCCATTCCTATAGAAAATCTCACACACCAAAACCACATTTGCAGGCCAGTGGCCCGCTAGTTAAGATCATCCAATGGATGAGATGTTTAATGGCACAGGCATCCATTATGTTGGTGGCCCACTAGGTGAATGGTTCTGGATCACTGAAATGTGAGACCCAACTATTAAATTTCTGGGTCAAACAAACAATCAACTCCTTTTATTTCAATGGAGCATCATATACTTGGGGCCTGTTTTGGGTGCTATAGGTTCATCTCATTTTATTTAATTGCAATTATGCATTAGATATCTTCTTCTTTTTTTCCCGCATCGATTAAAAATATAACCAACCATTTATATTAAAGAAGTTCTCAAGTCTAACCGGTTGGACCTTAAGTTACCATCCAATTAGCAGATAACTTTCAAGCTTTAACGTTCCCGTGGCATCTAACCCGTCCAATAGGTTGTCCCCATCATGAGGATCACATCAACCAAAAATAGCCACACGTACTCATCGAGAGGACCATGCTTATACCTTTTTACTTATCGATGGCTAGAAATTGTTTTCTATGGTGTAGCCCACCTGATGAGTGGAAGGGGCTGATGTAGCACAAGGGGATCCTCATAGGGGGAACAACCTTTTGGAAGGGTTGGATCTCGCACACATATAATAGGTTGGAAGTTATTTGCTCGGTGGATGGTCTAACCGGTTGGACTCTAGTAAGTAAATGATGTTGACAAAAATAAGATGAACTCATTTTAGGTGGCAACCAAACACGCCCTTAGAAGAATAAATACATGCAAATAAACAAAGAATTTATACCTTGATCACTAAAATGGGGCCCACTGCATTAACTTCATATGCAAACATCAAAGATGACTTTTGTACTTTAGTCAAAGTCGTTTCTGCACTGGAGAGCCAAGATAATTAGTTTCTGTACTAAGAAACCGAAGCTGGCCTAACCTACAAGAGGCTGGTTCCTCTACAAGTCCTTGTAAAATAAGCATATTCTACAAGGGCTGCACATGGGGCCCACAAGTCCTGTGTACGGTATCCAACCTGTCCAGCAGGGTCACCCTACCATGGAAGTAGGGAAGCCCCAAAATTATGCCGATCCAACCATCATGTGAGCCACATTAATTTGGAGGTTTTTTTTAATGGTCATCCACTGATTTCCATGCATAGCCCACCTAATGATTATATGCATCTCATAATCACAGCGGGCCCTGTGTAATGCACTACTTGGATGGCATATACACCACATGGTACACCCCACCACATAATACAATGGACAAACATCCAAAAACCTCGAAATTCATGTGGTGGCCAACATGATAGTTGGATCGACCTGAATTTTGGGGCATCCGACTTTCATGGTGGGTCAACCCTGATGGAGACGTTGGAGCCCACATGCAGAACTTGTAGGATAAGCTTACAATACAAGGCCTTGTAGTAAACTGGCCCTCTGATTTCATATTAATAAACCAAAAGAAGCCTAACCTACAATTAAAACTACAAGCAGACTAACTACTCGGGCAGGCAAATGACCGTGCTCGGGCACGACAATTGGCACCACTACCAATACTGATTTATTTTGTTGATATCTAGGTTATCAAGCTCCCTATCTCATTAAATTACCACCCCTACTATGGATGGGCCATACACAATAATGATAATAATAATAAAAGGTAATAAATAAATAATAAAATCTTCTTCTTCTTTTTTTTGAAAGGTAACAAAATTTTATTAAAAGACAAACAAGGCAAAAATGAGAATTCCGCAGCTTAGGCTTATAAAGAAGAAAACCAACAAGAATCAAAAGAGACAAAAGAACACAAATGAGCCGGATCCAATACATACGTTTCTAGGTTAAGCTTCTTTTATTGCGCTTCTACCCAAGTTGAAAGAGCGGAGCAGCTCAAAGATTTTCAGCCTATCGGCTTAATAGGCAGCCCATACAAGATTCTAGCTAAGTTCTTGACATTGCGTTTCAGAGGTGTGTGGTCCAAGGTTATTGCATACAATCTAGGGGCATTTGTGATGGAGAGACACATTCTTGATATTGTGCTTATCGCTCATGAATGCATTGATTCTAGACATAGAGAGAAGCTAATGCAGGGGCATTTTCACGATGGGCTTGAGTGGGGTGGCCTGTGGGATGCGGGGGCACACTTGAGGTGTGCGGCCCGTGTGAGGTGGGTGTCTCGTGTGAGGCGGAACCCATGTAATTTGGGGCCCACGAGGAGGGTTCGGCTGAGGATCTAACCTATGGATGTAGGGCCTGGGCTATGAGATAAATGGATTAATTCACCATGCTTTATTAGTTTGAGCTTTTAGAGCAAGTGGTTAATTGTCCCTCATCAAATTGGTATTAGAGCAAGAGGTCTCGTGCTCGAGACTCGGGGGTGATTAATGCAGGGGCCGAAGGCTTACTTTAATCAAAGCGGCTTTTTTTAACATGCCTTTATATTTCATATCTTTATTCAAGTGTCCTAGCTTGGTGCATACGAAAGGAAAATCCACCTTCTACATTGGGGAGAGGTTTGTAAGCCAATATTTGAGGGGTTGGCATAAAAAATTTGTGCCTAATGAACCTAGCTCTTTTGGGGAAATGAATATGGAAGTTCGGAACCGAAGAAGGCCAACTGTGGAGGGAGATAATAGCCAGTAAGTATGGCACCCACAAAGGTGGTTGGTGTGTTAAAAGATCATCCCTTTATCGTGCATCTAGTATGTGGAAAGCTATAGTGTCTGGTTCACAGAAACATTGCCTTTGCCATTGGGAATGGTAGTCAAATCTGATTCTGGGTAGATATTTAGTGTGCGGATGACCGCTGCAGGAAGTTTTCCCTAGGATTGCCACTCTCGCTCCTAATCGCGGTACCATAGTCTCTCTCTCTCTCTCTCTCTCTCTCTCTCTCTCTCTCTCTCTCTCAAAGTCTTATCGATCTTCTATTACCATCATTTTTTGTTTTCTAATTATAATATTATTGTTATTGAGCATCAACCATTATGGTGTTGAAGTCGGCCATTGTTGTCGGTCAGTGGTTGTATCACAAGGGCGATTGCAGCAACGCATCTGGGCCATTCATCTGGTTCAAGAAATAGGCATGAATCATCTTCGGGAAAGCGACCTGGTTACGCGCCTCCCCTAATTATTCCATTTCTATTATCTTTTTTTCTCTTCTCGGATCCAAGTGCACACATTCTAATTTAACCTCTGCTTGATTATTCATTGTTAATGTTACAGAATTAATATCTAATTAGACAAATGTCGTTATTTCTGAAAATTTTTGTGCACTGAAACAACATGTGCATCCCCTACCATTCTCCATGGCTCCCAACACTCATGTCGATCCAAAACTCAGGTGCATGGTGTGTCATAAACATAAAGGTAATGGTGACAACTATTACACATTACGGGGTCGTAACAGCCGTAACAACCGTTATGCAAAAAAATAACCTATAACCGCCATTAACGTCCCATTACGCCCCTTGTAAAGGTTGCAATAGCCCCATAATGGTCTATTATGGGACATACGTTTTTCAATTTATTTATTTTTCAATGTTATTGGGCAAATACAAGTTTTTTGGATTTTTTCTTTTAATGATAAAAGAGACCGTAATGGCCGTCACGGGGGCCATAACAGCCGTTACTGTTAGACAGGCTCACATGCCTTGTATACCTTATATAGTTCGTTTCCATAGGTAGAGGATTGCTCACATGCCTTGTATACCTTGTATAGTTCGTTTCCATAGGTAGAGGATTCTGATTTTATTATTTTCCTTGTATAAATGACGGTAATCTCTATATATTCAACCCCTTTGGGTTGTCTCAAATACAGAAAATCTTTCAGCTCCTCTCTGTTTACATGGTATCAGAGCTTCATTGATCCAAAACTGGCACCACCTGTCAGATTCGACCATCCCTGCGTCCGGTCACCATCTCTGCTACGTCCGGCCCCCATCCCTGCTGCGTCCATCCACCATCCCTGCGTCGTCCGGCCACCTCTACAGCATCGTCCAATCGCACCTGCTCGTCCGACCACCCCTATAGCGTCGCCCCTGCTCGTCTGACCATCCCTATTGCACGGCCCTCTGCTCTCCGATCTGTTGTTTTTGCCAAACTTCGTTCCAGATCCAGCAACCCCTGTTGCTGTTCCAGATCTAGATTTTCCAGATCCAGCGCCCCTGTTGCTATTACTATTACGCCAGATCCTGAAACTGCAATCCCTTGGGTATCTCCTGTTGCAAGGTACATCTAAAACCTTCTTCTGCTGCAACTCTTTGCGTACTTTACATTACTTCAGATCAATGGACAAGGACTCATCACATACAGAGGCCCCACATTGTAGTTTTAATAGTACTAACTATTCTCTATGGGTCATCCATTTTCAGAACTTCCTCAAGGGTAGTGGTTTGTGGGGACTAATTGATGGATCTGTTACTATCCCCACTTCCACAAATGCCGACAAATTAGCTGATTGGGAAATGAACAATGGACAGATTATTACCTAGATTCTCGATTCGGTCGATCGGTCCATTACTGTTGGCCTCACACCTCATCGCACTGCTAAGGCAATGTTGGAGCATCTCCAGACAATTTATCAACAGAGTAATGCGGCCCGGTTATACCGCCTGGAACAGGATCTCGTTAACCTTACTCAGGGTGACGACAGTATTCAATCATTTTACTCCAAAATTGTCACAATTTGGACAGAGATGGCTATGATGGATCCAACGTTTCCTCATGACTTTAAGATATTCCAAACTATGCGCGAGAGTGCGCAAGTTCGACAATTTCTTATGAAGCTGTGTCTGGAATTTGAGCATTGTCGGACTGCTCTCTTAAACCGTAGCCCTACTCCTTCATTGAATTCGGTTATTAATGATTTATTGGCTGAGGAACAACGACTGAAAGTTCTCTCTCTTCCTTCCTCAACTCCAAGATCATCTGATATGGTGTTTGCTGTGTCCACCACTATACCAACCCGTGGTTCTACTCCTTTGACTTGTCGCGGTTGCAACAAGGTGGGTCATGTCGTCGCTCAATGCAAAGAATGGTGCGCTTATTGTCAACGGACTGGTCATGGTATTCAGGATTGCCGTACATGTGCCTATGCATCTTCTTTCAGCCGTAGCCGTGGTCGTGCTCTTTCTGCTACTGCTACCACTATTTCTTTCGAGCCATCTGTTAGTGATACTGCATTTACTATTTCTGTTGAAGGTCTTTCATCACCTTTGACTCCTGTGATACTCCGGCAAATCGTTCAGGCCCTTTCTGCGGCCGGTATGTCAGGTATATCCCCATCTTCTACATGGTTCTTCGATTCGGGTGCTTCCAATCATATGACTGGTACTGTATCATATCTTCGTGACATTCGTCCCTACACCGGAAATCAGGTTATTTCTACTGCGAATGACACTAGACCACCCATTTAGTCCGTTGGATCATTGACTTTCTCTCCTTCTGCCCATCGCCAATTCACCCTTCGAGATGTGTTTCATGTCCCCAACCTCTCCTCCAATTTAATTTCAGTTGGTCAACTCATATCCAATAACTGTTTAGTCATATTTCTTCCCAACTGTTGTTTTGTACAGGATCTGACAACAAGAAAGGTACTTGGGATGGGTAGGCGGCATGATCGTTTGTACGTGCTGGACTTTGATCCATCTGTCACTCCGACTCGTTGCTTCTTTTCTCCATTTTCATCAGATATTTGTTCGGCAAATAAATTGTGGAAACTGTGGCACTTTTGCCTGGGTCATCCACATTCCGATCAGTTAATTCAGTTATTTTCTTCTGGCATGTTATGGAATGTTT
This sequence comes from Magnolia sinica, assembly GCF_029962835.1. NCBI lineage: Eukaryota > Viridiplantae > Streptophyta > Magnoliopsida > Magnoliales > Magnoliaceae > Magnolia > Magnolia sinica. The sequence continues at coordinate 7,280,385 of NC_080584.1, read as the reverse complement.
CTCTTAATAAAAAATATTTGAATTATTCTTGTTCATCTTGTTGTCTTTCAAAAAGTAAGTGTATTCATTTTCCTCTAAGTACTACAAAATCATCTTCTATGTTTGAACTAGTGCATACGGATGTTTGGGGTCCTTCACCAATTGTCTCTCTTTGGGTTACGATACTATGTTATATTCATTGATGATTTCACACGTTACACCTGGATTTACTTTCTGCACTCGAAGTCACAGGTTTTTGAAAAATTCAAGATATTTCACTCTATGGTGGAGACTCAATTTCGGGTTCCAGTTCAAACTCTTCGCTCTGACTCGGGGGGGGAATATCTCTTAACAGATTTTCATACATTTTTTCAGGGTCATGGGATTATTCATCAGACCACCTGTTTTGATACTCTACAACAGAACGGGGTGGCTGAACGAAAAAATCGTCATATTGTTGAAACTGCCAACACCCTGATGATATCTATGAGTATTCCTCGTTCTTTCTGGGCAGAAGCAATGTTACATTCAGTCTACTTGATTAACCGGATGCCAACCAACGTTCTGAACAGTCAATCTCCATACTTTGTTCTCACAGACTTACCTCCTACATATTCCACATTTCGTGTTTTTGGTTGTGTTTGTTATGTTCACCTTACTTCACGTGAGCGTAACAAACTATCTCCAAAATCGATCAAAGGTATGTACTTGGGATTTGGAGAAACTCAAAAGGGTTTTCGATGTTATGATCCGATTTCTTCTCGTGTTCGGGTTTCACGACATGTTATTTTTCTTGAACATATTCCCTTTCATTCATCTCTTCCTCCTTCACACGCCGCCAAATCTCCTGGTCTAACTACTTTTCCTGATATTCCTTTTGCCTCGAGCACTATCCCTCGTCCGTTACAGGTTTACTCGCATCAACCACGTACAGATCCACCACTTATTACTCAACCCGAACCTACTGTACCTGTTGCAGATCCTGAACCTACCTCGATACGTCATTCCGCTCGTGTACATCGAGAGCCTGATCGCTTGATATGCTCTATGTCTGCCATGAATGCTACTCTGGATACTGTCTCTATTCCTACTTCATACACTCAGGCAGCCACTTATGATTGTTGGAAGAAGGCTATGGCAGAAGAACTCGCGGCATTGGATGATAATCATACGTGGGACATTGTCACTCGATCCACTGACCAACAACTAATTGGTAGTAAATGGATTTATTCTGTCAAACTCAAGTTTGATGAATCATTAGATCGATACAAGGCTCGGCTTGTCACTCAGGGATACAAACAGGAATATGGAATTGATTATGATGAGACATTCGCTCTCATGGCCAAGATGAAAACTGTTTGTACTCTTCTAGCAACATCTTCCGTTCGCTCTTGACAACTTGCTTAGATGGATATGAAAAATGCTTTTCTTCATAAAGACTTCCAAGAAACAGTATATTTGAAACCTCCTCCTAGCTCTTTAATCCCTGACAATAAGGTATGTCGCCTAAAGAAAGCCCTGTATGGCCTCAAACAGGCACCTCGGGCATAGTTCCAACGCTTTCATGAAGTTGCTACAGGTGCTAGCTTTACTCAAAGTAGTCATAACCCATCCTTATTTTTGCGCACCACTGCTCGCAGAATTTTCATTGTTCTCGTATATGTTGATGACCAACTTTTGACTGGTAGCGATGCTACTAGCATCTCGGCTTTAAAGGAAGTTCTGCAATCATCCTTCAAGATGAAAGACCTCGGCCATCTAACATACTTTCTTGGGCTTGAAATTTCATGTTCTAAACGTGGGATCCTGATCAGCTAGCGTAAACATACCAAGGATCTTCTCGCTTTGGCATCATTGACGGATCAGAAGACAGTTCAGACCCCCTTAGAACTTGAAGTTTAATATGGTCGTGACAATGGTGATCTCCTTGCACAGACCGACTTATACCGCCGTTTGGTTGGGAGTATGGTTTACTTAACTATGACTCGCCCTGATACTGCCTACGTTGTCCAAGTTGTCAGTCAGTTTGTTTCTGCTCCTCGAACTCTTTATCTGACTGTGGTGTTGCGCATCCTACAGTACCTACGTGGAACTCTAGATCGATCACTTTTCTTCTCCTCCACGGCGACTCTGGACCTTCGTGCTTATTCGGATACTGATTAGGCCGGTTGCGCTCTCACACAAAGATCTACCACTGGCTACTGTATTTTTCTTGGCACCTCTCTCATCTCTTGGAAGTGTAAGAAGCAAGCCACTGGTTTCAAATCGAGCACAAAAGCCGAGTATCGGGCGATGTCCGCTGCATGTAGTGAGCTTGTCTGGTTACGTGGACTTCTTTCTGACTTGGGCACTCCTCTGCAGAATCCTACTCCACTCCATGTCAAAAATCTAAGTACCATTCATATTGCCTTTAACCCGGTTTTTCATGAACGGACGAAGCATATTGAAGTTGACTATCACTTTATCCGCGAGAAATTTCAGTCTGGGCTCATTTCTCTTCCACATGTTGCATCTCATGATCAGATTGCCGACATTCTCACCAAGTCCCTCACTTCTGCACGTCACTCATTTCTAGTTGGCAAACTATTACTTGCCGATGACCAGCATTAGTTTGAGGGGGGATGTTAGACAGGCTCGCATGCCTTGTATAGCTAGTATACCTTGTATAGTTCATTTCCATAGGTAGAGGATTGCTCACATGCCTTGTATACCTTGTATACCTTATATAGCTAGTATACCTTGTATAGTTCGTTTCCATAGGTAGAGGATTGCTCACATGCCTTGTATACCTTGTATAGCTAGTATACCTTGTATAGTTCGTTTCCATAGGTAGAGGATTCTGATTTTATTATTTTTCTTGTATAGATGACTGTAATCTCTATATATTCAACCCCTTTGGGTTGTCTCAAATACAGAAAATCTTTCAGCTCCTCCCTGTTTACAGTTACGACCTGTATCTTAAACGTAATGGTGGTGGCTGTTATGACCACCATTACCGTTATGGAATACCTGGCTCGGGCAGGCCACACCATGTAAAATCATGCGTAACCTCTAAAACCACATTTTGTGGCCCACTTGAGTTTTGTAATAGCCTGATTTTTTTGCGTCCATCCATTCTAGTCGAATGCATCCATTGAATGGATTACATGGAATATACAAAACACAGTGGGCCCCACATACAATTTGGAAGGTTTTTAATGGCGGGCATCCCCATCCCGGCTATTCCCTATGCTGTGGTCCACTTGAGTTTTGGATCTTTAGGCTCCAAGAAGAAAATAGGAGGCACAAATGATAGATGGATTGGATGTCATTTAAAACAGCACACTAGGCCCCACATGTCGATTTGTACACGTGGAAACCTTTGTAGAGGATCCGGCTTCCCCAAAGATTGCTTAACAGATGATTGCCCATGCAATCACACTGAATTTGGCCTTCTTGAAAACCTCATTTGGATGACATTGCAAAAGCATCTATCATTGCATTAGACCCAAATCAACCACAAACCCCCAAGTAAAAAGAGGCGCCAAAACACTTCTCCTTTTCTCCGCACTCCACCCCCATGTAGTTTGTGCGAGATACATGGTTTGATGTATCATCTGAAACTGGCATGTATTGCCCGATACATACCAATATCACCTACAAACGATACAGCTATATTGGCCCGTATCGGACCAAGACAGCCCCATAAAGGGCAATGCAGCCTCATATTAGTGGTGACCGATTTGGTCCATGATGAAACCAATTTACAAACCATGGTGAGATATGGGCATTCCTCCTTCAAGAAACCAACCACAACGTTAAATATTCTACAAGGGGACAAACCTGGTTGTAATACATCAGGTATTGAAAGAACTCCGGATGCATTAATCAGAAGGTTTAAACGCCCATATCTTTCTCGTATAGAGTTCGCTGATGCCTGCAAAAAGATGTAGCAAATGAAATTATATATTCGACTCAAACACATACCTAAAGAACTAAGTCACTGATGGGAGATCATATGGTATAGCTGAAAGAATCAGAACATGGTAGAGCCATCTCCCCATAGTATGTGTGGCAGGGTGATCTATAAACCAGGGCTGTCCATCTCGTGGGTTCTATCATGGATGGCTTATGCTTCAAAATTCACATCTATGAGACAATTCAATCTATCCACCATACTTCACTTTCCGGTAGTGAAATGTTTGACTGTTAATGACTTTATTTCCTACTGTTTCTTCGAATTCCACTGATCAGATGGCTATGATCATCTGATCTGTGTTGATACGGCCAACAAGGTGGACAGTCGGTGAAATGATAGGTTACCCTGTCATGTGCACTAGAGGCATGGATCTGCCATATTACAGTTCCGCCACTGCTATTATATAATCTCCAATCGCTGATAAGTACATACCATCAAACACCCAAGGCTTCAACATATAAAAACATTCAGGAAAGAAAATCTATGAAGTGCAGAAAACAACCACACTTGATTGCATCAGGGTGTATTTGGGTGTCCATAGAAAAGCGAGTGGACCAGATGCTTTTCTTCCCAAATTAATATCCATAAATTTCAGGAAGGACATCACTGTAATGGATATTGATTTTGGGTGGAAAAGCATAACACCCATATCCCACAAAAATGTGGATCTGGTTACCCACAACATCCCGAGTGCACAACCCAGTCCGGCCAAAATGTCTTCCAAATGATTTGGGGTACATCCAAACACACTCTTAGTTACCATAGCAAGTATCAAAGTGAATATTTCAGTAAAGAGATGTAGATACAATGTGATCCATTTGTAATATAAGGTCATGTGAATGCAGCCCGAGCAGCAGAAGCATTGCATCCATAGGCTAAGGCATGAGCTACCATTGAATTGAATTGCAATTACTAGTTTCAGAATTATATCCATTACTTGTTGTAATGAGGAGGTAATCCTCATGTAGTAGTTACATTCTCTCAAGTGAGACACGAAAGTAACGCAGTTGCGATTTGGAGCCTCAATATGAATCCTAGGAAGGTAATTCCAATTTGGTCATTTCCAGTTAATCAAACTAATTATTGCAATTTGATTCAACAGTGCATCCAAACACAACCTTAAGTCTAGGACTACATGGAAGCAGGTCCTGTTCTTTATGGCATAATCAGATGAATGGAAACTAAGAGCAAGGTTTAAAGCACTGTCAAAAACCAGTATGTATTTCCCGATACATACCGGTTTTGTCCATAGATGATATGACTGTATCAGCCGGTATCAGCCCGATGTGCAGTGATACAACCCAGTTTCAGTGGTGACTGATAGGGTACACCAAAATATAGTTTAAAAACCCAAAAACATGGCTCAATATTCATTTGGGCCGAGTCAGCCCAATTCGACTTGATAGTTAATAAATATAAATTAGAACGTCTAAGAATTGTAAAGAACATTTAAAATAATTGCATATGATATAAGTATTAAAATTTTGAAATAAGAAACAAGTCTTCTTCTTCTTTGCGGAGGAGAGAAACAAAAGCCATACTTATCTTTCTGGTAGAGAGCAGATATGTGACTAACATATGTCATGGGTTCGTTGATGTAGACCGGGTCGTGGACAGTTTCATGGCCAAGATGGATCAGAAAAGGCCCGGTCGACGACAGAAGTGATCCGGACCATCGGACCTTAGATCGGGCGTATCTCACAATCTAGAATGAGTTATCAGGCGTAAAATATATGATTTTGAGGTAGGACGAGCTACTTTAGCCAAACAACTCGGCGCAAGCCGGGTTGCCCACACGCAGTATTTGCAAAATTCCATCATATCGACAGTCGAATTCCATATTTAATTCCGTTTCTACTATAAATAGTAAGTTTTAGATTGATTATAACTCTTCATCCGTTGGGCTTTAGGAGTTGTGTCCAACATGAAAAGTGTTTAGAATAATTAGGAGAATAACGTGGTTAAGTCACATAGGAAATTTACTATAAAAGGAAAATTTACTATTTATAGTAAGTTATGAATTTCTAGGAGTTTTAGTTATAGTTTGCTTCTGATTTCTCTCTTATTGCTTGGTATCCCTATTTAAAGGGTTGTGAACTCGTTTATTTGATTCATTAATCAATTTTCCAATTTATTAGAATTTATTTATATTTTCTTGCTTTCTTTCCTCGTGGATTCGAGAAGTCTCTGTGAGGAGTCCAGAGAAGCTCCGTGGATTCGGAGTAGTTATCCTTGAGGAAGAAGGTGATCGACCTCATCACGTTCATCCCTGCGTCATTCGTGTTCCCCATTGTAGGGCTTATTATTATTATTATTAATAAATAAATAAATAAATAAATTTAAATTACAAAAAAAAAAATCCTTTCATATGGTGAGTGACTCAGCCAAATCTCCACTGGTCGAGTTGAGTAAACTGAATTTTTGAGTTAACTTGACAAGTCTTCCCGAGTGAAGGCTGAGTTGTTGGAAGAACTGAACTTCTTAAAGACTCGGCTTGAAATCTTTCCAAGTCGAGATAACTCATCTGAGTTTTGAGTCGAACCATTGAGTTGTAGAGCTATGCACAAAAACTGATTTTCAATCATTGCCTAGGATGCATGATGTCTTATGCAAGAGCAGTAGATGGCTTAGATCTTCAGGTTCTAGAAAACTTAGTGCGAAATGCAAGAGAGGATGTTCATGCTAGTGATGGTTCTTTTGACTGTGAATACAAGAATGGACGTAAGAATATTTACAATGACCATAACCATTATGGTAAAATACAATTTGAATTTATTTTTCTTCTAACTTGCATGTTATTGTCCGCAATGATATGAAATCAAAATGATTCTCAAAATGAAGTGCACCTCTATAGTGCTTTCGTTTGTCACATCCAATGGTAGTAAGTACAGGCGTTCCATGAACCTCCTTTTCAACTCAAGAAGGCCTGTTGCTCCATCAGGATTCCGACAAGTAGCAATAACATGTTCTTTCTCATTCCTCTCTAGCAGTTGCCGAGCCTATAAAAAGCAGCACGTAGGTTTTGTAAGTATATAACGGGTGAATTTAAGACATACCCATCAAGAGTTTGAGTTGTGCTAAAATTCCTTTGAAATGAATGCTTGAAAACATATACTACCATTTACCTCAAACAAATGCGATAAAACTGTTAGTAATTGCTTTGTGTTACCAAACACTTGGTTTGTAGAGAACAAAGTAGCTGGACTACTTATCCGGCATTTTTAAGCACTATGTTGCAAGCGATTCATGGCTTTTCTTTTTCTTTTTTCTTTTTCAATTCTTAGGCCATTAACAAAAATAAAAATAAAAATAAACATCAAAATCCATTTTTTTTCTCTTTCAATATGGAAGAGGAGAGAAGCTTTTAGGTGTTGTGTGTTTTGAAATACCATACAATCAATTGAAGAGAACAACTGGATCTGACAAAAACAAGGAGGGATTTCTTTTTGTTTTGGAAAAGTATAAACAAAACAGCCTCGAAGATCCAAATCAAACCAAAAAAAGGGTTCATGATGTAGAGAGGGTCGCAGGCACTTTCATGGCAAAGATGGACCAGAGAAGGCCTGATCGGAGGTGGAAATGATCCGGACCGTCAGAACCTTAAATTAGTCGTATCTTGCAAACCAGGATGAGTTTTTCAAAACATTATATATGATTTTGGGCTAGGAGAACCTACTTAAGCCAACCAACCCTGCTACACCAGATTTGCAAGATTCCATCAGAACGACGGTCAAAAGTCCCATTTATTTTCGTTTTTACTATAAATAGTAAGTTTCAGTTGGAGTTGAGTTGTAGAAGTCGTGCCCAACATGAAAAGGGCTTAGAAAAGTTAGGAGAATAATGTGGCTGGGCCAAATTGGACACTTACTATTTTTAGCTGAAAACCATGAAGTCTAGTAGGAATAGAGGTTGTCTAGAAATAGTAAGTTTACTATTTATAGTAAGTAATGTTTTTTAGGGTTTTTGAGTTGGAGTTCAAGTCTAAAACTCTGTCCTAGGTTTGAGTTCCTTATTTAAATAGTTGTAATTTCATTTTTAATTATCAATCAAGTTATTTCGAATTTATTAGGAATTATTTATGCTTTTATCCCTCATGGATTCGAGAAAGCTCTGCGAGGAGTCTAGAGTGATCCGTGGATTCAGAGTAGTTATCCCCTGAGGAAGACGGTGGTCAACCTCATCACATCCCTCCCTGTGCCAGTTCAACAACCACCCCCCAAAAAAAAAATTTAATAATAAAATAAAATAATTTGTCCCAAATATCATCCAAAACTAAATCGACTTGGCTGAATCATCATAGCTTTGGTAGGGAATGAATCGAGCCACCAGACCGAAAATGGACCGAAACACAACAAGCTGGGTAAGTCCCACGGGTTTCACTCTACAGGCAACACACATTGCGAAACTACTATTTAAAACCATCTTTACAAGGTCTCTTATGTTGGCCTGAAGGCAAGTCAGCAAGTATTTTTGATCTTGCAAAGGATACATTGTAGTATTGAATTGGAATTGGGATAATTCATAAGGGTTATTACAATTATTAATTTCAATTAGGACAGCTACTACAGATTTTTATCCTAGCATGGGGTGATACCTAGCCATGATTTGTTCACCTGATAAATGGTTTGGATCCATGGTTTGCAAAATCATCCCATACGACTCTGTATTGTCCGAGTTATATCGGTTTCAGTCCGAAATGAAACAAGTGACCACAATGATACGGGACCGAGTCAGACTGAGTTGGGGCGAGTCATACCGTTTTGGTCCCCAATCGAGTTGCACTCTGAAACCGCTACTTAAATCCATGTTTGGATCGCAAGGAGGTTGGTCCCACATGTATGGGTTCTTCCTGAGCAGAATATGAGATTTTGTAAATTTCTATAGGAAATAAGAGCACGACTTCAATGTGCATGGGCAGCACCTGGAATTTGGGCCACACATATATATGACGGTTCGTGGGAATCTAGTAGGCATTCCAAATTCTAACTTTTAAGAGCCTGATGTGTCAAGAATCCTACCAATGTTATTGGATGGCATAATCCATGAATTTTAAGACTTATAATATGGTGTTTGATTTAAAAATGGTGTTTTCTGTTTGATGAAGACAATGGGAGAGGTGTGTCCTGGCTTCCGTTAACCTAAGCTGGGTTACAGTGGACCCCATCATTGGATACCCCTATCAGATAATCCCAACCATCCTGCACACGTCCACATTCGATGGGGAATTTATTATATGGTTAGGATCATCTGATGGTGGAGATGCTTGGACTACCTCCCATCCATGAAGCGTCCCACCATATGAACGGAACATATCAACCAAATGCCGACCGCAGGTGCGATAATTCATTGGGCTGAGGAAATTGTTCAATCGAACATTATACATTTCCTCAAAATTCAATAAATAATTAATCCCAAATCCAGTAAAAACAAACAAACAAACCCAATTCTTAGAATTCCAAAATCCACAATCAAATCAAGCAAACCCAATTCTCACAATTCCAAAATCCACAATAAAAAAAACCCAATTCTTACAATTCCAAAAGACCCAATCAATCAAACAAACCCAATTCTTAAAATTCCAAAATCCAAAATCAAAGGAAACAAACCCAATTCAAATCAAACAAACCCAATTCTTAGAATTCCAAAATCCATAATCAAATCAAACTAATAAAAAAACAAACAAAAAAACAAACAAACAAAGATATCCAAACATGATAGAATTTAATCGAAATTATATTCAAGAGATTGCTTACAAATTCAAGGCCAATTCCTCTGGAAGCACCCTGAACCAAGGAGACACCACTTTCCCACTGCAGTGCAGAGCTGCATATAGAAGCCTTGTGAACCGTTGATCTCAAACGTGTGGGGCCCACCAGGGTGCGTAGGATAAGAAGCTTCATATCCTACATATATCAGAAGATATCAGGATTAATTTTTTTTAATTTTTTATAAAAAAATCTCTGTTTTCGGATGTTGGGTATCTGACAAAATCCAAGAATTTTCCATAGAATATCCATGAGAAATGATCACATCCAACTGGTTGGACAACAAGCTGGTGTCCACTCAGCAGATAACTCCTAAAATAATCATGTGCTAGCCAAATCTACCCGTCCAATAGATTTTTCACACCCTGAGATTAAAGTTAGATGAAATTTATCCTTATCCACTGAATCAGGTATGCCATTCCATATAGAATAAAGTATAGTCTCTAATAAATAACCAGATATAAGTGTGGCCCAAATAATTAATGGATAGAAATTAATCATATATAACAATTAAAACAGTGTTTAAATCCTTTTGGACGGTTTGGATTCTCTTCATACATGACACATTGGAACTTATCCGTTGGATGGACAGCAGCTTATCCAACCATTTGGATGTGAGCATTTGTTACTACACCATATCCATTCCCAAGCAGGACTAACTACGAACTCTACTATGATAGTTTACCACCATTTTGAAAATGGTTGTGGCTCTTCAACCGTACACACGACATAGTTGAACCGAAATCCAGACCGTCGAAATTTCTGAACAACTTGTGCATGGAATTTTCTCATATTTTATAATGAGAAGATGATACCAGACTTAAAATTTCTCCCCTGGAATTTGGACCACTCAATTTTTGCTGTTAACCATTTGTAACCATTAGATGGATAACAGGATTGCTTGATGAGTGTGAGCTTAGATACATGGCCCATCCAATTTTCCCGAAAACTTGTGGATATCCGTGCATCAGTGCCACGTGTGTGGTAATGAGTGGCTAGAAGCACAAAATTGTGGTGAAAGCACAGAGGAGTATTCCGTATCCAAAAGGAGACACTTTGCTACTCTGGTGGAGAGTGTTTGATGATACGCAGGCATTTAGAAATTACCAATAAATTGCATTTTTGGAATACAGAGAAGTCAAATTTAACGGTAACAATTATGATTCCTACCTTAGTTATATCATGAACCAAAATATCTATCAGAATGGTGGACATTTATTGAACGGTTGCAGATGAAAAAAATCCAACGATCCTATTTCAACAAAAAAGTGTCCACGAATCAGAGTTTAAAATTATTTTTAAAAGCTTGATTTTAGGATTATAACTTAATGACAGTCGGTTTCATAACTTAGTCCGTTTAATTTGAGTTAATTCTTGCCACGTATACAATTTCTGCGTCCCTGCGTATCAAGCGTCATACGCTGCCTGAGTATCATATAAATTCCCCTATCCAATCAGCTAGATTTCAGATAGAGAAAAGCATCTGATGCTTTGGCAGACAGTGTTGGTTCGTACTCATGCACTTAAAAATGAGAAATTTGATACTCTTGCAGCATATAGCGCTTGATATACGGGCACTTAGATTGCCACGTGGAACGAATTAACTCAAAATTAACCTTCTAAAATGCGAAACCTTTTGTAAGTAATCACAATCGGAAAATCAGATTGTTTGTAAAATCCCAAGCTTTGAGTGGTGGACACTTGTTTAATGAAATAGGACCGTTAGATATTTTTCCGTTTAACCGTCCAATAATGTCCATCGATATCATAATTTGGACGTTTAAATTTTGAATTGCTTGCACGCCCTGTTTGGAATTTCTCATTGCCTGCATATCATACATGATCAAGGGCCGGACGCGGGCCTAAAATTTGAGCCGGTTTTAATTGGGTTGGGCCCGGGCTGTGTCTATGAGCCCGTTGGCTTGGACTGAACTAGACCCAGCATGGCCTGTTTAAGGTGTTTAGGGCATTTTTGTAAATATAAGCATGTTCCAGAACTTCTATGATGGGCCCACTTGAGTTTCAGACTCTATGGGTTCAATGAAAGTTTCAATGGTGGTTATTCAATTGGCCCACTTGAGTTTCGGATCTAATTCATTTTTTGGCTGACATCCTAACATGAGTTGTAGAAATTGATGGACGGATTGGATGTTACAGGAACATCATGGTGGGTCCCATAGAACTTTGGGTTACAGAGAGTTCACACCATTAGTTCACCCCTGGCTTGAAATAGCTTGGTGGGCTTTCATGGTTGGGCTGGGACATACCATCAGGCCCAACAACAAGGCCTGGTTCTGCATTTCAAGCCACATGTAAAAACCTAGCCCTCGAAATCCTTGAGCCCTCTTAACAAACCCACCATGAAGATCCAGTGGCCTTGATACGTTGATCAAGCCCACCACATCCCTCTGCACATCCAGTGGCCTTGAGCCGTCCACCACATGGGCCCCATTGCATATATGATTCAGGCCACCCAATGCATGAAGTGGACAGTATTGTATTGATAACTGTTGCTGGCCTGATACATGGACCACGGTACATATGCAGTGCTGCTGCCTACCTGATGGACCCTTTGAGTCATACGCACGTGTGCCTTGCTGGCACATGTGGGGCGGTGTGTAGATGTGCTGGAATCTTACATGGATGTGGAGTTAGCAATATACCCATCTTGCAAATATTATCCTAGTGAATTTTTAATTTGACTCCTAGGGGATGAATCCTGACCGTATAGATTTTTTTAGTGATTTTAGCGATGGGGTCCTCCATAGCTAGTGTAGAATAAGCTTATTATACAATGTTGTGTGTGAGGCTCAACATGATGTAGATCCCACATCCACTCCGTCGTCCACAGGGTGTGTTCCTTCAAGATCTCACACCACATTCCCAAAATCAGGCCGATTCAAAACACAGATGCGGGCCACACCACAGGGTCCAGTTGTGACACATGGATGAACGTAATGAGGTCAATTACCGTCTTCCTCAAGGATAACTACTTTGAATCCACGAAGCTTCTTTAGACTCCTCACATGGAAAATAGAAATAATATTTTAAAATATTCATAAATTGATTGGTAAATGAATAAATAAGTTTACACTCCTTTAAATAGGGATACTAAGTTTCACAATTAAACTACAACTAAAATTCCTAAAAATCACAACTTACTATAATATAAATAGTAAACTTATTATTATTTATAACTTTCTATCAAAATAATAAAAACGAAAATAAAACAAGAATTCGACCATCAACCGAATAGTATTTTGCAAATTTGGTGTGTACAACCTGGTGTAGCAGGGTTAAGTGGCTAAAGTAGCTCATAATTCCTCAAAATCATATATATCATGTTGGATGACTCTTTCCGGTTTGCGAGATACGCCCGTTTTGAGGACTTGATGGTCTAGATTACTTCCACTTCCAATCAGGCCTTTTCTGATCCATCTTGGCCATGAAACTGTCCATGACCCACTCTACATCAAGTTGGGACGAGAGTCATGACATTAAAACCTTTCAAATTCTGTATGGGGTGTACTGTATTTCGTATATGCCATCCAATCCATTATAAGATGAGCTCCACCAAGATGCATCGACACCCAAAAAAATTGAGGCTGTTCCAAAAAGTGGCTGGGCCACAACATGTGATTTTAGAAATCTTAGGCACGATTTTACAGTGTAGTCTACCTAAGTCTTTGATGGGCCTTGTTCTTTTGGGGCTCACATGATGAACGGAGTGGACGTCATGCACGCATCGATCATGGCAAGGCCTACACAACATATTGTGGAATAAGCTTATTCTACATAAGTTGTAGAGGAACTATCCTGTTTTAGTACATTTTTAAAATGGTTAAGATTGTCCGATCACCGAAATGCCCATTTTTTGAACCAATCGTGGTTATCCCGATGAATGAACGGTTCAGATCATCGGACACATATCCCAAGTGCACGGTACTGATAGTGGGAGGTGGAGTAGGTTTCCCAACTTTAAAAAAGGACAAAATACTGTGTAACTTGCGACAAGGAGATAAAAGTGTTATGATCGTTGCATGCATTGAGCACAGGCACCCGTTGTTTTCTCACGTACACAGGACACATGCACGCGTGTGTACAAACATGCAGATGTCGGGCCCACTTGTGTGTGATTGCACATCCATGCACAAGCGTACACACAATCGCCACCGGAGGTCTGGAATCCTCTACAACGGGTGTTGTACAAAGCGGCCACAGCACTTGAGCTCTGTGGGGCCCACTGTATTGTCCGTGTTTCATCCAGTCCATCCATCAAGTGAGCCCCTCCATGTTAGTTTATGGAGCCAAGAATCATCCTGATCCAAAACTCAGGTCGGTCACACCACAGGGAACAATTAGGGATGGGAACACGTGCCATGGAAACTTTGCAGATGATGGGGTAGGGAGACGCGCACTAAATGAGGCAGATAAAAATCTCAGGTGGACTACACCACAGGAAACAGTGGGGTTGAATGCTTACCGTTGAAAATTTATAAGAGGTCAGAAGTTTTGGACCAAGCAGCTGATATTTGTGTTTTACTTTCATTCGAGTCCATGTGACCATATAGACAAGTTGAATGGCAAATAAACATTACACTATACCATAGTAAGTTTTTAATGATGAACGTTCAATCAATACATTTTATGTAAAAAAATCTATATTGAAAAAAACCACGGCATAAAGCAATGATCAATTTAATATAATAAGAAGAATTACAAGAGATGGAACAACTTAAAGATAAAAACCCTAATTTCCTCTGTTTAAAACTTTTAAATTTATGATAGCTCTATTCATCTTAGCTCTAATTTTAAATTAGGAGTCGTATTTATACATTTCATATATAATTAGAAACAAAATCGGGTCCTTACTCTTACTCGGGTGGTAGACTCCCTGGAGTTTCAACACCAGGTCAAGGGTTCGAGTACCCACCAGTGGTGAAATCCCATGGCGTGCGTGTGTGGGGTGTGTATGCGTGTGTCAGTGTGTGTGTCTGTGTGTAAGAAAAAAAGAAAGAAAAAGAGACCCTTACTTATGCATACCACTCAATGGGACAACCGACATTCCTCGATCGAATTGAAAACGTGTGAAAAACATCACAACGAGCAAATGTCAAAATAAGAATTTTTTGTTAAACCAAAAATTACCTTCTCTGCACAAGATTAAAGTTACTCAATCAACAAAATTGACCTTTTAAGTGTCATGCATGCACACCAATTACGATCACCCTAATGTGGTCCTCGCGGTGCACAATCAAAAGCTGAACTGACCAATCAATCTTAATCACCTATTTGGAAAGAAAGTGTAGTGATCCAAATCCAGTGTGCTAAATAAATCAATTAAGAACATTTGGTTGATTATTGGATTATGGACGTCCCACTCAATGGGACCCACTGTTTAAACTATCTATGTTCACATGTGTACCAAGTGTGTGGGGATGAACTGCCAAGGATCGAACCCCAGAATTTGCGATTGTTACTAGCAAATCTGCCTCCAGAACAAATCAAGCCTAATTAAAAAGAATTATTTGAAGTAGCAATCGACAAACCTTTCATATTCATGCATGAGCGGATCCAGTGCCATGAAATGACATGTAAACCAGCTCATATCCACCCTTGATATCTTGGCGTTTTAAGAGAAGATAGGATAAGATACAATGACAATATCATTAAGTTATAATACACCATATTTTTTAATTATGTGGAATATCCTATCCATGAAAATATATAAGCCGCCGCCATAAGGATCACCAGACAAGGAAATCAGGTTGGTCCACTCATTGGTTAGGTCAAAGCATTACACTAAGTCATACCAATGGATGCCACTTATGTTGATGTTTTGTCACACTAGATTTTCATATTAGGTAATCATCATGGTATGGCCCACCGTTTGCAACGATTGGATATTACATTTGAATAGATACTTTAGGTGCAAGTATTCCATGGCACTATGTCTAATAAGATTCGAAAATTTGTGGTTCTTAATTTATGTGATGATGGGGACTTATTCTCGAAGAAAACTTATTATTTGATTAGAGAGATAAGGAAAAAATCATGGAGAAATAGACGCGTGTCGCACTCGAAGCATCTTGGATGTGGATGGACGCTTCCACATGTGTTAGCCCCCATCTCAGGTTTGTGAAGGCTCCATCTAATCCAACCATGAAAAAGAAATGAGAGATGGAGCCATGGATTGAGACTCGGATAAGTCGGTTGTGACTTGTCCAAGTTGATTCTGACTTGTCCAAGTCGACTAGGATGGGTCCGATGAGACTTGTGACGTAGGAAGGGATGTGATGAGGTTGATCATCGTCTTCCTTAGAGAATAACTACTCCGAATTTGTGGAGCTCTCTCGCATTCTTTATTGAGCTTCCTCAACTTCTTATAGAGCTTCCTTAAATCCATGAAGGATAACAATAAAAATAATTTTTAATAAATTTGAAATAAATTGATTGGTGATATAAAAAAAACAAATGAATTTACTATCCTTTAAATAATGAGCTTAAGCATAGGATAGAGTTTTAGACTCAAACACTTTGAAAACGTAACTTACTATAAATAGTAAACTTACTATTTATATACGGTTTCTATTCCTACTAGATTTCATGGTTTTTAGCCAAAAGAAGTAAGTGTCCAATTTAGCATAACCACATTTTCTCCCAACTTTTCTAAGCCCCTTTCATGTTGGACACAACTCCTGCAACTCAAAGGATCAAAAGATACACTTCAACTATAGCTAGCTAAAGTAGCTTTTCTTATCCAGAACCATATATGATATGTTGAAAATCTCATCCTAGTTTGCAACGTATGATTGTTTTAAGGTTCTGACACTCTTGAACATTTCCACCTTCAATCTGGCCTTCTCTTGTCTATCTTTGTCGCAGAACTGGCTGCAACCCACTCTACATCAGGACTTGGTTAGACCCGGTTTAGTTGAATACCATGAGTCACCTAGATGAATTACTTTTCTTGGTTTAGTAAGACCCACTCACCTCCAACTCGGGAAAGTTGGGACTTGAAACTTAACTGAACGGGTCAGATCCGAGTCCCCCCAATGTTTTAACCATGGATGAAATGGCTCATGAAAGCAGAAGCTAAGGAAGTTTGACCACAGTGTCCAAGGTATTATTTTAGAGAGAATAGATCCACAACAAAGCTTTAATGGTTTAGCTTAACTACAACATGATGTGGGGCCAAAGGTATTATTATTGAGAGAACAGATCCCAACAAATGAGTAAGCTTAACCACAGCATGATATGGCCAACGGTTATATAGTAACCATATCCAATATCTAATCCGTTCATCCTGTGTGCCCCTTCATGTTAGCGTTTGTACCCAAACATCAGGCTCATCCAAACTCAGGTGGGCCACACCTCAGGGAATTAGGATAGGGATGGCTACCATTAAAAACCATCAAGATTCTGTGTGGGCCCAGTACCATGTTCTATATATGCAATCCAATCCATTAAGAAGAATCTCCCCGCCTGGATGAATGAACAACCTAAAATTTAATACTTGCGTGAGCTACTTACTAGTTGATTTTAGAGGTTTTAGGAATGGTTTTACATGGCCCACCTGAGTTTTTATGGGCAAGGATAACAGGAGGTGTTTGACATGATAGACTGATTGAATTTCCTGCACACCTCAAGTTGAATTATTTACCCCACTTTGAAAAGATAAGAGAGGGGGAATAAAAAGCCTCCTCTCGTCTTGCAAGCTCCTTTGCATCTCTATAGCTCATCCATGTCAGTCTATCACTATTCAAACCATACGCGTGCCATAGTTATATGGCAATCCAGACCGTCCAAGTCTCTAACCCAAACAGGATAACCAGAAAACTACACTCAGAAGATGGTATTACCTATTTTAAATTCCCTAATCATGCGGACCACTCCCTGTTATACTTTTAACCATCCATTTGATAGCCATCAATTGAATGGCTAGGATTGCTTGATCAGTATAATTTTAGAGATACGGTCCATCTACCACACTTACAATTTGGACGGTCTGGGTAACTCTGAATCAGTGCCTCATGAGAGGAGAGTGAATCACTACTATTTAAAAAATGGTACTAAACTAACACATGACTCTATGTTCCTTTTCAAGCTATGTAAGCTTCTGTTCATCAGCTTTGTGTCCCATCCCACCCTCCATATTCCAGAATGTGTGGGTCTCTCATTGGGAGGTCTGCTCCCCATCTACAATCACCCTCTTTCATTGAAATGCTCTGGTGCTCTTAGATCACCATAGGTTATGATGCTCCTACTTTCACTGGGACAGTTAGACAACCCAATCGCTTGATCTTGACTGTACATTAGGTCCAACACAGATTTTATGGGATACCATGCAAATATCACACTAACTGGAGATTCGTACTTATTTGATCTTTAGTCTTTAGTTTGGACGGTCCAGATCATTTACACCAAAATAGGTCTGACTAACCATTTGATTAAGCTATTAATTGGGGCCATCATAAATTGCTTATGATTTTAAAGCAGTTACTTTTGTCAAAAAATCCTAATTATTAATTTATGGCTCGTAAAATGAATGGCTAGATCAATAGTAGATTGGATCATCGTAATTTTTGCATAGTAGCCTATGATAGATGCTATGGACTTAATAAACAGTTCAGATATTGGACTGTCCAAGAGACAGATACAACTAAGAGCACTGTAACTAATAGTGCTGCGAGAGCAGTGGAACTTTTTTCTTATTTGATACTCTGGTAGAGTATGACACTTGATACACAAGCACACAAAAATTAAACATTTAGCATGCATGAACTCAAATAACTGACTAAATTGGAGAACCCACTCTTATGATTGAATTGGCTGAACAAATTCCTATTGAAATAGAACTATTGGATTTATTTATTTTTCATTTTTAACCCTGGAATAAGTGTCCACCAATCCAATGGTCAACTAATCAAATAAGTGTACTTTTTATTTCATATTACATCCAAATTGGGACCCACAATTTGAACATTTTAAATTGAATTACTTGTGTGCCCCATATGCAATTTCTAAGTAAATTTCGTGCGCCTGTGTATCATCCATCACACTTTGCCAGAGTATCGAAGTAAAAGAATATTCTAAGGTTTACAGCCAGACATTGCGTAAAACTGCACCACAACATACACACGCTAGACTTGTTTTGTGAGGAATTATATGATATTCCTCATCTTAAGGACATGAATAGTATCTTCAGATCTTGAGTTTCTACAAGGGGGGCCAATAGATTGGTGATCCACGTTGTCAATCGATGGGCCCCACAATGGATAGACCATCCTTAAAAATATCTAATAAGGGACAATCCAAACCATTCAACTGGAGGCCAGATAGTCGATTATGAAGAAAATTACAGCAAATGTCCACATTCAATAAAGGGAAGCCAAAGATTGGATGATCAGGATTTTCCAATCTTTGATATTCTTGGGGGCATGCGTGATCCACGGTAGAGATACTATCTCCATGGGCCCACTTGTACAAGCTCGAGAAATGATCACATGTCCTCACCAATCAAAGAGGCTAAAAGGATCCAAGCCGTTGTTTTCTCTCCCTCCATCAGATTTCTCTCCACTGATACCTTGGGAGAACATAAGCTTTAGTGGGTCAGGCTCCAATTCTCCCAAATACATGAAGAAATCATCCGAACGATTTGCACCTGATGGCACCAACGGTCTATAATCGCAATTATCATAAAAACCCAGATCAAATTCTCCATCACGATCGGCACCGTCTATCGACTTCTCTCTCTCCCCTACCTCCACTTTAATGGTTCTGATATCCTTCATCCCCCCTGTGATGATCACGTCCGATGCTGCATTGTCCTCATCGTTCTCCTTGCGTTCTTCCTTCACATCCGTTGGTTTTGGCATTTGAGAAGATGATGGATTCTTTGAAGGTGCTTCCTTCTTCATGTGTTGTGATCTAGTGGACCCCGCCAGTGCGTTTCTTTGGGTGGGCCATGGATGGTTGTGTTCTGAAGTGTATGTGATCACTAACATGTTTGGATCGGTCCGACTCCGCTCCACTTGTTTTCTTGCTGAGCAACCTTTGGAGCTGCTGCATCTGTAATAACCCCTAGATTGCATACAAAATCATTAATTAAGAAACTTGCATTGCAAAATTTGAATGTAAATACAACACTATTATACCCGCCACACACAGATCTTGTGGTTGGCATCCCCTCTCCATTGTTCCCTGTTGTGTGTGGTCCACCTCAACCATTGATGCAGGGAAGGACGTGATGAGGTTGATCACCGTCTTCCTCAGGGATAACTATTCCGAATCCATGGAGCTCTCTGGATTCCTCATAAAGTTGCCTCGAATCCATGATAGATAAAATAGAAATAATTTCTAATAAATTAAAAAAATAAATTGATTGCTGATAAAAATAAAATTACAATACTTTAAATAATGAGTTCAAACCTAGGACTGAGTTTTAGACTCAAACTACAACTCAAAACTCCCTAATAACATAACTTACTATAAATACTGAACTTACTATTTATAGACCGTCATGATTCCTACTAGTCTTCATAGTTTTCGGACAAAAATAGTAAGTGTCTAATTTGGCATAACCACATTATTCTCCTAATTTTTCTAAGCCATTTTAACGTTGGGCACAACACCTAAAACTCAAAGGATCAAAAGTAATTATCCGATGGAATCTTGGAAATTCGATGTTAGCAACCTGACATAAACAGGTTGGTTGGCTAAAGTAGTTTTTCCTACCTCAAAATCAAATATGATATGTCGAAAAACTCATTTCAGTTTGCAAGATACAAAACTATTTTAAGGTTGCGACGGTCCCGATGAATTCTACCTCCGATGGGGCCATCTTTGGTCCGTCTTTGCCAAGAAAGTGTCTACGACCCATTCTACTTAATTGTGGATCAGATTGAATTTTGGTAGGATCTAAAAACTAGGGACGGACTTGATGTACGGATTGGATATCACACGCACAACAAACTGAGCTACAGAGATTGATAGTTGTACACATTGTGTACATCAGGTGTTGTAGAGGATTACATTTCATTGAGATTTATGTAAGAAACGGTGAAAATAGTTCCATAATTTTGAAGAGAAATACTTCAATGCTTCCACAGCATGGTAAGTTATAGCGCTCCTAGTTGCACTTGCAATTTAAATTATTTCAAAATAAATTAGTGTTTCAAAATTTCCGTCAAGACGAGCTGTGGTCGTGGCCATAGATGCGCACGTGCCCTATGAATGTATATTTTTATGCAAATCCAAAGTGTTACGCCCTTTCTTTTTTGTTTTGAAAAGTTATATTTTCTCGTGCCTAAGGCTCGCACCAATTGAATTTAAACCCAATACTCACAACCCCTTTTTGAAAGGCTACCTCTACACCCTTAAGGGTGTCTTCACAAAGTCTATAAATAAACCTCTCATCTATTTTTAAGAGTAAGAAAAAGTTTGATTTTATGTTTAAAATATGGTTTAAGTATTTTTGAGTTCGAGTTAAGATTGCAAGTGGTTCGAGCCCACTTACAGTGAGTACACCGCTGAGACCGGGTCATAGTTGTTGTATCATGGAGATCGATTGCTCTAGAAACCTGTTGCACTTGGGATGATGTCCAAAGAGATCAGAGATCAATTGCTCTAGAAACTTGTTGCACTTGGGATGATGTCTAAGGGACGCAAAATTCGATTTCAAGCCAAGTGATTCCAAATCACACCTCAACTTCTTCAAATCAATAAGTTTTCTCTTTTTCTCAATATTTTTTTTTTCTAAATAATTTTCCAAGCTCCATATCCCAACAGCATAGGGACACATCAGCAGTCTAATCAATGTACCCGAACTGTCCATTCAGTCCAACTAATGGTCCATGGGCTTCCAAGCAAAATTACAGCAATTAGATAATCCTATCCATCCAATGGGTAGCCTTTTTCCCAAGCCATAGATGGGATGATAAAGATTATCTGATCAAGACCATTGATTGGAACTAGAAGCACTCCATGATGGGATCACACAAATGGATGGTTCACATTATTTAATGGACCTATTTTCTGTAAAATAGCTTGACCTTTCACTTTGTGGGCTATATTAATCTAATCAAAATCATTGATTGCATTTATTTTTATTTGGTGGAATGTGAAGAGCATGCCTGATGTAGAGCGGATTGCAGACACTCCCATGTCCAAGATGGACCAGAGAAGGCTCGATAAGAGGTAGAAGCATCAAGACCGTTGTAACCTTAAAACAAGCATATCTCACAAAGCGGAATGAGTTACTCGACGTACCATATATGATTTTGGGGTAGGAAGAGCTATTTTAGCCAACCAGCATGCGCCAAATTTGTGAGATTTCATTGGATTGACGGTCAAATTTCATGTTTAGTTCCATTTTTACTATCTTTAGTAAGTTTCGGTTTGATTGTAACTTTTCATCCGTTGGGCTTTAGGAGTTGTGTCCAACATGAAAATTGTTTAGAAAAATTATGAGAATAACATGGTTAAGCCAACATAGGATACTTACTCTAAATAGTAAATATATTATTTACAATAAGTTACAAATTTTAAGGAGTTTTTGTTGTAGTTTAATTCCGAAATTTCTTCAAGGTTTGGTATTTCTATTTAAAGTGTTGCCAATCAATTAATTTATGAATTTTCATAAATACTATTTCTATTTTCTTACCTTTTCCTCGTGGATTCGAGAAGTCTCTTTAAGAATCCAGAGAAGCTTCGTGGATTAAAGTAGTTATCCTTGAGCAAGATGGTGATCGACCTCATCACGTTCATCCCTGCATCAATGCCCCACCAAATGGACCGTCCAGATACATTCATTGGATTGTACATTGTCTTCACGCAAAGAGAATCATATGGTGCTCTCGGATCATTTCTTGTTTTTGAATGGCCATCTTAGTTTCTCTAATTTGAAATTATTAATGGGAAAGAGATAAAACTTCGGTAATGACTAATGATAGATTTAGACACTGATGATAGTTGACAACCATTATAAAAATGGCAGCAACTCCTCAACCATACACATGGCATTGTTGCACAGCAATCCTGACCATCCAATTCACTAATACAGTTGTGAATGGGGCATAAACAAAAAGATCACACTTAGAAGATGATAGTAACCATGTAATTTTTCCACCCTCACTATTTTACTTCAGCCATCAATTGGATGGTTACGATCTCCTGATGAGTGTGATTTTAGAGATATATGCTCCATCAACAATATCCCACACAATTTGGATGGTATGCATGGCCGTACATAAGTGCCACGTTTGTGGAGGCCCAGACACCACCATTTTTAAGATAATGGTGAACTAGCACGGTAATCTAGCCCTTAATCATATCAGTAATTGTAGTAAGGAAGATGAGAAAAACAGCACTTAATGAAATGATTTTGGCTGTTTGTTATATCAAGACTCGGATCATGTGATGATGAAAGAAATGAGAACTGATCACCTGCATCGGGTCGCACAGTAACTTACCGTGCAACTGCTTCTTTCTTGCCAGTGTATCACTTGTATAGAATATCCTAGCCATGCAAACAACAGGCCCCATCATCAAGATCACCTGGCCGGATAGCCAATGATCTAGCACAACAAAAAGATGTGGCCCACATAATGAGTAGATCAATCTAAGCTAAGAAAGGGACGATCGATCTTCATGGTGGGACACACTTTTTTAATGGTTCAGATGTTATGTTAGCATGCAGCTGGATGTAGGTGATGAGAAAAATACCTTGGATAAGGAGAACCCTTGATGGGTTTTTGTCCATACTTTCTCCAGGCCCAAAGATCAGATGGGACCACCTCTCCACCGGGCCTACTGTTTGTAGGTGCTGGCGCTGGTATGCATACCACCTTCTTTGCTTGGCCCTTCCTAAAATACAAAAGATTTTATTTTAATGACGATGATAATGATGGTAATATTTAAAAGTGATGATAATGCAGGAGCATTTTTACACTAGGTTGAGTGGGGTTGTTCCATGGGATCTAGGGCATACTTGGGGTGGGCGGCCTATGTGAGGTGGGTGGCTCGCATGAAGTGACCTCACCTGTGTGAGGAGGGTGACTCGTGTAAAGCGGAACCCATGTAAAGTGTGGCCCATGAGGGAGTTCAACTGAAGTCCTAACCCATGGAATGTGAAGCCTGAGTTTTAAGATAGAGTGATTGATCCACCATGCTCTATGACTTTGAGCTTTTAGAGCAAGTGATTAGTTGTCTTACATCAGATAATATTTACATTTTATACTCCTTTTTCTTTTTCTATATACTAACCTATCCATTTCCTTTTCCATACACCCATTTGCAATTTTGGGAATTGAGATAAAAACCCAAGATGGGCGTGTACTATTTCACAAAATAGAAAATGGGTGCATGCCAATCAGTCAGTGTGGTGGGATGCAACCGATAAAGCCATCAGTAGGAGGAGAAATTTCTTCATATTCTAGTTTCCTATATACACCCTATTTTTGTTACTTACACCCCAATCTTTTAATTTTTGGAATTAGAAGTGCAAAACAATGTATTATTGTGATACAAAAAGTAGAAATAAACTGTATGTGAATAAAAGAAAATGTCTTACTCTAATACAAGAAGGTAGAAAGAAAGAGATGTATGTAAATAAAAAGACAGTGCCTCAGTATCAATGCTATTGTTAATTATCTTAGCCTTTGTTCTTTAAAATCCAAGAAAGAAAACGTTCTCTAATTTTGAGCATATGATTCAACAGCACCAGCAACAACAAGAGATTACTTGAATTTATAGTATCTATCTATTTTAAATTTTGAGTATTTGAATATCTTAGAAGTGTTGCTTGCTTATATCATTATGATCCAAGAAAAGAAAAAGAAAAAAGAAAGAAAGATTGCTTTTATCTTTTTAATCCAAGAAAGAAAAGAAGTGGAAGACACACCACCACCACCAACAACAACAATGGATTTCTTGAGATTCTAAGCTTTATCTATTGCTCACTTTGAGTATTTGAAAGGGTTGAATACTTTTATCATTACAATCCAAGAAAGAAGTAGAAGATAACAAGGTATGAACTATTCATTTTCTAGAGATTTTTTTTAAAAAAAAAAAAAAAATTAATAAAGGATTTTCAATGTCTTGGTTATTATTACCATCATGAAATGCAAGGGTGATGGTACGTTCGATGTCCAAAATCCATCAAAGAGATTGATTGATTAGGTTGGGTGAGTGGGCAAGAAAAGCTTTAGATAATTACTTCAAAGCTCAGTTAGTGTTTGTCTTCATGACACATGTATGAGTATGCGTGCTAGCTAGCTATATATAGGCTTGAAACCCTATGGTTATTATGTTGACGGAGAGAAACAAATGGGTTTTTGATAATTCTCCAGTCAAATCAAACAATACAAGTCCTCTTACATCCATTGGCCTGAAAATCAACTTCTCACACCACATGTAATTCCAAAAAAAAAAAACAATAATACTAAGTTCTCCTAATCAAACAATACATGTCCTTTCAAAATCAAGTTTCTCAAGATGGTTTTCAAAAAAAAAAAAAAAGTTCTCGAGATTGTTAACAATGTGAAATTCCAAACAATAACAACCAGAAGATCATTGTTGTAATCCTGTGACATGAAATTGGTATATAGATGATATGGGAATTAATTGAAGAGTTTTACAAATAACATATCAAAACACCATATTATGTATATTATCATTTTAAATGAAATTGAATTGCATGAAGTTGGTAAAAAATATTTTTATTTTCAAAAAAACCAGTCATAAAAAACCATTTTCATCAATTTGAATTTTCTTTGAGATGGTATTGTTTTTTCTTTTCTTTTTTTTTTTTTAAAGAAAATTAGTTATACAACCATTTTCTATCAATTGATATTTTCTATAAGGTGGGTGTTGAATAATTTTTAACAAAAAAAAAAAAAATCAAACTTGGTCTGAGAATTAGATAGATGGTTACCTTCTCTTGATTCCCAAATTCCGTTGCGATGAAATCTGCAGCCCACCGTTCTCAGCCAAACTGGGTGCAGATGTATTTCTTGTAATATTGTGATTACCATCTAATGAAGTAGATATAATTCCTGCCGGTGAAGCCGGCTTCGCCACCATCGCTGCTGAAGAATTTTCACAAGATGTAATTGGCATCTTTGGATTTGTAGATATCTGTAACATTCTAGAGAAGAAATTACAAGGCATCTGCACCTCCCCATCTGAAATCTTGGGACTGAGAACACTACCAACGCTCTCGTCTTCCTCCACGTTCATCTCAACCATACCACCTGGAGAATCCGAACCGTCGAAGAACATGGGACCTGCCACATCTAATCCATACACCATAGGATCTTGCATATTAAAGAAGGGATCGCCAAAACCGTACATGGGTTCATCGGTCGACGGTGGAACGTTAACAGGCAGAGAAGGGAATTGCCAATCGTTGGATGGATTGGTCGGTCTCCCACCGTGGCAGCTGGCTCGAACTATGTCTGCAAGATCTCCTTGATCATTTTCCATCCTCAGCCAAGACAAACTACACATAGCTTTTGATAGAAAGATTAGTAAATAGAAGAAATCTCTCTAGTTTGATTTTGGTTTCAGGGGTTTTTGCACTAGGAAAAGCATCAAAACCATGCATTTGGATTTGGGTTTTTGGATATGTTTGTGCTTGAAATGAGTTTTTATGATTTGGGTTTCTCTCCAGAAAGAGAAAGGAACGTTGGATCGAAAGAAGTACTCAGAGAGAGAGAATTTTCTTTCTCCTTTCGACGCTGACTTTTCATAAGAAGCTCTTCATCTATACGCAACAGCAGAGAGAGAGAGAGAGAGAGAGAGAGAGAGAGAGAGAGAGAGAGAGAGAGGTGGGAAGGCATGACATGCGTGGTTATTTTGTCGAGTTTTTTTTGTCCATCGCGACTGACAATTTTTAGTGTGTGTTTCGATGCACTTGGGCCTAGATTTTGAGATGATCCGATGATTTTAACCGTCCAAATTTTCTTTAATACGAAAAATAATCTATTTATCGTAATATTTCCTTAATTACAGTCCCCTTTTTTATTTACATAGTTAAATGAAAGAATTTGAAATTTTCACTTTTCTATAGATTGTGATTTCAATTTAGTTATATTGGCCTTAGAGCACAGATTCCGTAATATGGACGGTTCCGATCATTAGAAAAATAATCATGTGGCCCTATTGATGGCGACAGACGGTTGATCTGAGTGGCGACCGAGGCTTAACGAACTCTATTTTTCGTTCATATTTTCATACGAAAGAGTCGTTTGATATCACCGCATGGTCAGTGACACCGTATACGTCGAATCGACGTACAGCAGCCCAAACCGTCCAAAGTGTGGGCCCCATTTTGGATGGTTCACAGTCCCCATAGTAAATTGATTAGATGGTTCTACCATGATTAATGAACATTTTCCTGGTACGTAGACTATTGACTACTTTTCATTTTCAACCGTCCATCAGTCCGATGTCGAGCCAAGTGGTACCTTTCTGATGGACAGCTTGAAATTCACCTGTCCGTTGCTGGCAGCTGTGGTGCTTGTGCATTAGCTGACGTGTATATGCGTGTAACCCCAAGCTTTGTGGGGCCCACCATGATGTTTCTGTCATATCCAATCCGTCCATCCGTTTCAGCTCAGTTTACGAGATGAGCCAGAACATAAGGGAGATCCAAGATGGTTTCAACGATCAGCATTTTCATCTCCACTGTTTCATGTGGTGTGGCCAAATTGAGAATTGAATTATCTCTTATTTTTTCCCATATCCTAAAATGATATAATGAAATGGATAGACAGAGTGGATATGGTAAAAATGTCATAATGGACCCCACATAGCTTGAGGTTGCAAGGAATTCCTGTAAACCCGGGTAACAGGAAAATCGCGGGCGGCTTGACAAAGCTACGTTAGTAAAGCAATTAATCTAAAGATAAGATTTTTAAAATTTTTATTTGTATTTTTTATAATAACGTTAGTTCTAATTAAAAGACCTTTTTTTTCTTGCAATTTGTCATGCGTGGACTACATCTGGACCATACAAAACGTCGGGCCCGTTCTCAAGATCACGTGCGTTAACATAAGCCGTCAGTGATTGTCTAACCGTCCTCGTTTCTTCCGTACGAGTGTGGCCCACCCGATGAATGTATTAGCCTGATTTGTGTCTAGAGAATCTCCACAGCAGGCCCATTTAATGATCGGACAGGATCTTGCACACGTGTACCCTCCGTTGACCTTTTCCAATCTCTCCTCGTGCGAGGTGACGTGGCATTCTTGGATGAATGGTAGCGGACGCGGATTGCCTGTGATCGGTGGGGTCCACCACAATGTATTTGTAACATCCACCCGTCCATCAGTTCCTGAAGATCATGTTACGATGTGAGTCCAAAAATCAGGCAGACTCAAAACTCAAGTGGGCCACGTTGAGTGCGGATAGGGAAATGATGATATTATTTTGACCGTTCATCAACGTGAGACTCACCTTATGAACGGTCTGGATGGTATATAAACATTACGGTTGACCCAGGAAGGTTCCTATGGTGGGTGTCTTCCTGTGTTGGGGCCCACTTGAGTTCTAGTCTACCTTATTTTCGGCATCAAAATCTAACATTAGCTGCCGCAACTTATGGCCGGATTGGATCTCAAATATACATCATGGTGGGCCCCACAGGCCTTTTATTGCAGGGACTCCCTGCAACTTGTTATAGGAAATTGGCGTCCAGCTAACGTGAATTTCGGACGCGAATTGCCTGTGTCCCCCGCCGCAGGAAGTTCCTATGGTCCGAAGCTATGTGAGGCCTACAGAGATTCCACTAAGAAATCCACTCCGTCCATCCGTTTTTCAAGATCACAATGTTATAGGATGTCAAATATTATGAAGATTAAAAGATCAGGTGGGCCACAAGAAATGAAAAAGTGAGAATGAAAACATCCACCGTTGAAACCTTCCTGAAGGTAACCATGATGCATGATGTTTATATGCCATCCAAACCGTTCATAAGTTCTTCACTACAGGGATAAGGTTTAGACACAAATATCATCCTCATATAAAAAAATAAAAATAAAATTTCTGTTGACCCTGAGAAGTTTCTAATCTTGGGTACTGAATTCTCACTGTTTCCTGACGTGTGTCACATTTGACTTTTGGATCTGCCTGGTTGTTGGTCTCACCAGTCCTATTGTGATCTTGAGAAACCGATGGATGGAGTTGATTTTTAAAG
This sequence comes from Magnolia sinica, assembly GCF_029962835.1. Classification (NCBI taxonomy): domain Eukaryota; kingdom Viridiplantae; phylum Streptophyta; class Magnoliopsida; order Magnoliales; family Magnoliaceae; genus Magnolia; species Magnolia sinica. The sequence continues at coordinate 7,251,487 of NC_080584.1, read as the reverse complement.
GAAATCTCTGCGTGTCCCACCTAGCTTCCGACCACTGGAACTCCATGTGGCCCCGGCACAGGCAATTCGCGTCCGTAAATTGACTTTTGGATATACCATGTGGAACTCCAGATTTTGAAACCTATGATACACCGAACTGATGATTGTGACCATCACTATCTTTAGATGAATTTAAACCAATGGAAAAGAATTTTCAGTGGCTCGCATTCAACTCCAAAAATCAAAGGTTACGATCATCACTGGATCAACGGCCCGGATCAGTACCCCGTGGCCCACTTGTACATACTTTAAAGATGTTGATAGTTTTATATATATATAACCGTGAGTCAAGGGTCATACACACAGACTCTAATTAAGACGGTTCCATTAAATGTCTGTGGGCCCCACTTGGCCTCCCATCAAGATCGCTCGAATTAAATGCTAGTGGCCCCCACTTCTCCCCGAAATGAGATGGACCACAGGATTTCTGTGGGCCCCACTCCCCCACGTTCTTGCATGTCAGACTCAATCCCAGAAAAGAGGGGGCGGATTAGGTGTTACCCGGGTTAAACTTACTGGATAGCACCTTAGTAGGTGTTACCGTTACCGTGGGGCCCACCTTGGTAATGTGTTGTATATCCACGCCATCCATCCGTTTTTCCTTCCCATTTTAGCACGTGTTATAAAACATTAATCATACCTAAATCTCAGGTGGACCACACTAAAGTAAAAAAGTGGAGATTGAAAGCCCACCATCATAAACTTCCAAAGGCCCACCGTCAGAAGATCAAGATACTAATGTTTATTTTCCATCCAACCCGTTCATAAGGTCAATAAGACCTGAATGATGGTAAAATACAAATATCATCTTTATCCAAAACCTTTATGACCTACAAAAAGCTTTTAAATTCCATTCACCACTTTTCCATTGATGTAATCTACCAGAGATTTGGATCTGCTTAATTTTGGGTAAAACATCCTAAAATGAGATGAAAAACCGGATGGACGGCGTGGATACACAAAAAATTCAACAAGGTGAGCCCCACATGGTAAGGATAACACCCAGTACGGTGTTGCCCGAGTAACACCTAATCCCAGAAAAGTACAAATTTACACTGGGATTCTCTGATCAGGCCTGACAACTGGCCCATGTGATCCGAACCCGTAATCTAATGGTTATTAAAATACTTTTAAAAAAATAGGTGGGCCATGCGCATGGTACGATGCGGCCACGTCATCGATGATGACATGGGACCGTGATTTTTATTAGAGGAAAACTTTGATACTCTGTTAGTGTGATGATGATACACAGGCACTTACTAGTTGCATGCTTTGCATATAAGAAACTCAAATTAAACCATCTAAATCATGGGTCCCAATTTAGATATATCGTGAACCAAATTTTATGCTTATGTGATTACCTGACTGCCCGATTGGTGGACATTTATTGGACGGTTAAAAATGAAAAGTATTCCTACTTCAAGGAAAAGGGTTGGCAAATAAAAGGTTCAGATTGTTCAACTAATATTATTTTGGGACCATGACGTAGAGATAGTGGATTCTACAGTTTAAGCGTTTTAGCTTGAGTTCTCATGTGCCACGTGTACAATTTATGAGTGCCTGCGTATCAATTGGCATAGGCAGCCGGAGTATTATTGAATAATTTCCCATGTTATTATTAGTCAAATGACGGCTTAAAGTCATGTTTAAGTCCTTAGTCATGCCTATGGTGACGTCAACGGCATGCACGCGTGACACTTGAGCAATTACGTGACGGTTCATGATACGAATTGGTCCACCAGCCGGATCGATCATGGCCATCCAAACATATGTACATCAACGGTCTAGATCGATTTGAAACTACCACGTTTGGCCTCACGGTTCTATTTCTCATAAGGTGGAGAGTTTTCTTTGCGGCATAATTGGCAAGGTGGCGGATGTCTGCGAGATCCACACCGTCCATCATGTGGACAGCCCCATGTATGTACCGTGGGTGAAGAATCTAAGCCGTTCGGCCACCCAATGAGCCACATATGTACTTAAAACGTAGACCGTTGGTCATATTTTATATCCATTTAGATCATACAAGGCCGCCAGTGCATGTTTATTGCAGACTCGAAGTGATGAGTGGCCAGGATCTCACACATCATGTGTGGTGCAAAGCAAATTCAATATGTCCCCCGGGATCTACTTGTCATTCCTCAATTGTATGGCCCCTGTTGCCCTGATTAAACTGGGGCCCTCTATGTAGAAGTTCCTGTCTGAAAAATGCACAGTGAAAAATATATAGAGAGATGTTGAAAATATCATGGTATTTTCGTGAGAAATCAGTAAATGGTATTATAGTGATGATCTATCAATGTTGAAAATATAGACTGATCTCCGGATGGTTTTAGACATGATTGATTAATAGATCGATTGATATAACCAGTTGGCATGTCAGATTAATTGATTGAGGATATTAGAAAATACTTACAAATTCACTGGACATTTTTGTGCACGCTTGGGCAATCAAACATGTCGGTTGGTTTATGCTTAAATTAATGACATGCACAATTTTACATAATTACACAAATTAATCATACTATAAATATAAGTCTAATGTAAGAGTAAAGTATAATTAAGAAAGCTTAAACATTTTTAAGAAAGTTTCAAAGTGTGATTAGAATTTTCTGAAGGATTTTGCATATATAAACTTGTTAATCTCTTATAATTTGTTTATTATATTAGATTCTATTATTATTAGTGAGTGTGTATCATCCTGATCCATACCTCAAGTGGTAGACAGAGCGGAAGATACCTCGTTTCAACACTGAGGTCTTGGTATCCATCCCTAATGGGGTGGCTAACAGTGAAGTGTGAGCTAACAATAAGGTGTGTGTATGTATATATATATATATATATATATATATATCTTTGGCTTGTTTAATTTAAATTTAGAGTTTACTTCTATAGTCTCTAATTAGATAAGCTAATTGAAAAGAATAGATATTAACTTGAAAGAATTCATAGGAAAAAAAAAAATTACAGCATTGGAAGGAGAATGTAGGTTTTTCAAAGTTGGATTCAAATGAAGATTTTTCCTTATAGAAACCCTAACGGGTTACAACAAAGAAAATAATGGAAACACAGATGCTTACCACTGAAACCTTGTTAGGGCCCAAAAAGGCCTAAAAGAATTCAATGATGGGAGTATTCATGAACGGGCTGAAATGATGGACGGTGTGGATGTAATACACATCTCAGTGGACCCCACACATCTCAGTGGACTCCATAGAGTTTCTTGTGGCACCGGAAATTCGCATTAAAATACATGGATGTGTGGAATGTCATGGAACTTTCTTCCGTGGGCACTTCAAGTGTTCAACACAAACTATGATAAAAATGTGAGGCCCACCTCGAGAACGGAAGAAGACAAAAAAAGGGTTAAAGGTAGGTGGTCCCCACCAAGGCACGATAAAAATGTGAGGCCACGTGGATCATTGTAAAGCCTACTTAGGAGGCAAGCACACCATGGAAAGGTCCTGGGCCGTCTTCTTTTCAAAGATCATCCAAACCGTTCGAGACATGGACTGGAATTAAACCGTTGACCAGCCCATGATTGTATCTGTAGACAGATCGAACGGCTAGGAATGTCTGTGGCAACTTATACTTTGACAAGGGCCTAATGATGGTGGGATCTACACGTTGAACGGTTGAGATCGTCGTGCGCATGGCCCAGCTAGGGGACTACCAGTTCACCTCAGTAGTCCCGATTCTACAAGATCGTTTCATGGTCACGTACGTCAGGACGTATCCGAATTACCATACGTTTGAACTTCGTGGGCCCTATAATAATGTGTGAGTACCATCGAATACGTCCATTATATGAGCCTCATCATATTAAATCTACATACCAAAATAAATCTTGATTCATAACTCAGGTGGACCACACCAAACGTAACAACTTGGAACATTGGGGATGGAGCCGCCACTATAGAAATTTCCAGATGGAAGGTGAGCCCATCGTGTTGTATATACGTCATCCAAACCACTCATAAATGGTAACCCACCAGTATGAAGCTACAATACTAAATCAAGCTATTTCAAGACATATATAGACCACAGAAAATGAATATACAGTTGTTAGACGTGATTGTACATTTCTTCTTTTGGTGTGTCTTACCTGAGTACTAAATCAGGGTTATTTTTTGAATAATCTTCGAACATAAGGACAATCACCAGATTCATTGTTTAGATTCTCCACAGAATTCATGGGTAGGCCCCACACGGCTCAAACGTATGGTAGTTACCATACGTTTGAACGTATGTGATCATTTCCCGCTTTTTAGGTTTCAATCGGCATTGGGATGCGTGCCACGTGGCGTTGTCGGAAGTGATTAGCTTTGCTTCCAACGAGAACCTAAAATCCCCTACCCTTCGTACGTGGGATTTGGTTAGAATTTCAATAGGACTGATAAGGTGCAGGCCTTCTCTACTTGTACACGTGTCATGTATCTCAAAATCCGAACCGCTAGATAGTGGGACCCAGTATATATTTGGATTAATTTACAACGAAAGGATGATCCTCAACGGTGGATTGCTGATGATCGAATGGACGGAACGATCAAAATATTAAACGGCCCAAATTCGCCAGAAAATAGAATTGTCTAATCAATCTTATTTTTGGGATATGATCAATCTACAGTGATCCCCACTGCTTGGACGGCTCAGATTTGAGATGCTCTCATACCCCAAAGTTGTAGAGATCCTACATTTTTCTGGTGCACCAGTTCCTACTCAAGGCTTCAATTTCAAACCAGGGAGAGGCTCAAATCCCACCTTTTGTCGCGTAGCGAAAAATGTTCAGACACAGGCATGGACTTTCCCACCAACATGTCACGTGTGAAGAACATCCGATCCGTGCAAAACGTGTCACGTGTGAAGAACATCCAATCCGTGCAAAACGTGGGCCAGACATTAACGGCTTGGGACTAGCCACACAATATCACCACCGTTGTAAAACTCGGACTAGTCTAATACAACTCGTCGGAGTCAACTCGGATTAGGTAGCATATTGATATGCGTGTCACCCCGGACGAGTAGAACTGTCCATCCGACTGGTATCTATCATGATCGCTGTGGCTGTAATGCCCCCATGTCAACCTAAAACATAAAACATATCGATATAGGTTGATATTGGGACAAATGTATTCAATAATGATAAATAATTGATGTAGAGTAGGTCCTGGACAGTTTCATGGCCAGGATAAATCAGAAAAAGCCTAATCAACAACAGAAGTGATCCGAACTAGGATAAATCAGAAAAAGCCTAATCAACAACAGAAGTGATCCGAACCATTGGACCTTAAATCAAATGTATTTTGCAATTCAGAATGAGTTATTGGACGTATTTTGTAATTCGGAATGAGCTATCGGACGTAAAATATATGATTTTGAAGTAGAATGAGCTACTTTAGCCACCCAACCCCTCTATACTGGGTTGCACAAGCTGGATTTACGAAATACCAGTAGATCAACAGTCATTTTCCTATTTTAATTCTATTTTCACTATAAATAGTAAGTTTTAGTGTATAAAAGTCATTATGGGTCATTTTTTCATAACCATTATAGATACCCCATAATATGTAATTGTCATCAGATGTTATTTTTTTGCAACCACGATCGCAATCTTGTTACATGTGATGGACATTATGGGTCATTCTTTTGCAACCACAGTAGCAATCTTGTAACAATTATTGCAGGTTATTTTTTCACAATCAACATAATGAACGCGTAATTCATAATGGTTATTATAGATCATTTTTCACAACTAATGTATCGACCCTGTAAAGCATAATGGCCGTTATGGGTCATTTTTTTCATAATAATTATAGATACCCTATAATATATAATGATTATTACTGGTCATTTTTTTGCATCTACAATAGCAGTCTTGTACTGCGTGATGGTCATTACATGTCATTTTTTTGCAACCACCGTAGCAATCTCGTAACAATTATTATGAGCTATTTTTTTCGCAAGCATCATAATAATCTTGTAATGTGTAATAGTTATTATATATAGGTCATTTTTCATAGCTAATGTAGCGACCTTGTAATACGTAATGGTTGTTATGGGTCATTTTTTCACAACCACCGTAGTAACCCATAATACGAAACTGCCTACTATAATCATTACATAACCATTTTTTAATTTGATACCTAACGTGGGGGATTTTAAACGTTGACTCAATCCTTACTCAGATGAATCTCCGAGTCCATTTGGGACTAAACAAGGCAGCCGAGTTGCCGCCGAGTCATTTAAAATTGAATTCATACCACCAATGCAAATGATTAAAAAATCCTTAAAAAATTGAATGGCACACCACCAATGCAAATGATAAAAAAATCTTTAAAAAATAATATGGCATATAAACACCTGGCAACATCCTTGATTGATTAAATATTAGTTAGGGTTAGGTGGCTATTAATGAAAGAGACTTCAGTTCTTAGGAAGATTATTCTAGCCAACTACTTAACACTAAAAAAACTAATGAAAGTGTCATTTAAACTCCCTAACCTGTAATGGCCCACCGGCACGTGTACAAATGGACGGTTCGCGTGCTTGTAGACGCACATGGGCACGTGTGATATTTAAGAGGTGGCCGCTGGATTAGTTTAATGGCTTAAAGACTTGGGCCTGTCTGTGTGACGACTCAGCTAGTCATCTGCCGGCATGACATATAGGTGCAAGATCTAATCCGACCATCAGGTTGATCTGACATTAGGTAAGCTTTTTTGCAGCCCTACATTTCTTTTTTTACAAATTGTGGCAGACCTAACCGTTGGATCGATCTGATTCTTGGATTATGGCATCAATAAGATGATGTCCTTCTTATGGATGGATTGGATCTCCAACCTGTGTGCCATTTGGCACTTTTGTGGAGCAGCAAAGGAGTTGGTGGCTCAGACGGCCCCACTGTGATATTTATGTGAAATCCACTCCGACAACTAAGTGTGTCACACCATGTTAGGCCCAGAGCCCAAAAATCACTACTATCCCTGATTAAGGTGGAGCACACGATTGGAAGCAGTGTAAAGAGCAACGTTCACCCTCCAAACTGTATATCCCACCTTAACCACATAAGGGCCTGATTTTCGGTCCTTAGTCCTAAATTTTGGTGTGGAATGTAATGGTTGGAATGGATTTCATATAATCATCGCGGTGGGCCCTATAAAAATCTAGAGTGGATGTCTTTCTCCTAACTGTTTCTTTCAGTATGGCCCACCTAAATCACGGGTCAGCCTGAGAATACATCAAGGTGGACCTGGCAAAAATCAAGGGTGGGTGTCTTGTGAAATTTCCTTTTAAGCCTCTATTCACACTTATTTTTTTTGGGCCCACCGTGATGTGTATATGAAATCCACTTCATACATTAGATGTTTAATACAATGTTAGGCCCATGACCAAAAAATCAGACTGACCTGTTATTCAGGTGTGTCACACCGAAGAAAACGGTTGGAGAGATACATCACTCTTGATTTGTAAAGAGCCGCCATATGGAAACCACTCTTTTTGGGCCATGGACCTAACATGGGAGATACACTTTTCAGTCAGGGTTTATTTCACATCAAACATCACAGTGGGGCCCACTCAAGCCGCGGACCCAAATGAAGGTATTCCAATGATAGTTATCTAGCTTATTGAAAACGTTTTTGAAAAAAGTACTGAAATGTAAATTCTATAATATGTAAGTAGTTTTTTGTAAAATTCCCAGCTATAAAAAAAACAATAGGCAGTGTGTGCCTGGGAACAGTATACACATGTTTTCAGTCAAATTCCCAATCTATAAAGAATTACACGATGTGGACCCGTTAACAGTATACACATGTTTTCAGCTATGACAAGTGGGGCCCATGGTTTGTTAATTAAGATTATAGGTTTATCCGTAGGACACAACAGACCAATGGTTTAGATTATTAGACCATGGCCCCACTTGTCAGAATAAAATACATGGTATATCGTGCAAAGATGGTGGGCCACGTGTCCGGTAATCTATCATTTTATTGATTCAGACCGTTGATCTTATGGGAACTACGAAAAATTGGTGATGATCTAATACTGTTCCAGGTTGGAACATCGTAACCATTAAATATCTGGCCTTTTTTCTGGGCCGTTGTTACGTTTACTGCTAACCGTATTTTAGTAGGACACAAAAGGCTAGGAACCACAGAACATAAGATGGACGGTCTGGATGATCAAAATTAGCCAACTATTTTTACGTAACTGTGGATCAGGACCTTACAATTCCTTTTTGTTATCAGCCAATGTCATTCTAACGGTCAAGATGATTGGATATTGTTGTATGGTCCTTGATCAGTCTCCTCTTTCCCACTGATGTAGCTTTCACATTTCTCAACATGCAATCCCATCCCGCCGAAGTATTTCGGCTGCAGAACATCCGACCCATGTAAATGGTGGGACCATCAAGTTCAACTTTCTTGAAAATCATGCAAATCCACTCATTAGGTGGACCACACCTTTACACTAACCCATACTATGAGACATGCATTGACCTAATGGTGTACTGCCTGATGAGTGGATCCACTCCAGGTGGACTTCAAAGTGGGGCCACAGTTTAGATGGATCCTATGTTCTAGAGATGTGACAAGTCATGAATTGTGGGGCCCATGTAGATGCACCACATGTTAATGACCAGATGAACTTAAAATCAGGCCCATCCAATCATCAGATGGGCCACACATGATACCCAATGTTTTGGGTGGTGGATACTGTTTTTTATGAGGTGGCCCACCCTCTATAGGGGTAGTAGGAAATTGTCCCTTGTCCATCCATGACATTGGAGCCTAGCCCTTTATGAATGAAATTTCTTCATTTATCTCCACCCTCTACAGGAGTAGAATCTAGAGGTGGTGGGCAACACCCCCACCACTACAAACATCAAAGGCCAAGGATCCCTCTCCAAATCCCTTTCTCAAAGGGAATGATGGCTTCCCTCCAAGCATCCCATGCAAAATTGCAAAAGACAGAACATAAAACATAAAAGCAACAGTCCACTTCCTATTCAAAGTGGTGATTGACCTCACTCCATCTATACCATCCCCCCAAAGTGCTGCTGGCGGCCGGTCCCTGTTCAATCATGTTGTGCTCTTTTCATCATGAATTACAAGGGTCCTATGAACACGTGGGGCCCATGGTTTCCTGGCAATCCGCGATGCCGATGTGATTGGCCACAGCGTAGATGGGGGGATTGCCCTTATAATCCCTCAGATTAGTAGAAGAAACAACCTCACATCACACCCACAAATGAATACAGAGACGGCCCAGGTAAACAACCCAAGGTTGGATGTTTAAGATCTTTCAATCATGAAAGGAGATGCCTAGCATCTGCATAAAGGCCCAACCTGTTTATTTGATGGTGGGCAACCCCAACAGGCCAAATTCCCTATCTTGGGGGATGGACTTGGGACTTCCATCAGCCTCAACCCAGTTAATTTGCCATCACAGCTAACAATGGGATGGCCCTCGACGGACGCTTCAACGGCGGAGTCCAGAGCCCGCCATGGGCCTAGCAAAACGACCCAAGGCTGAGCCTAACCCTGTCCGAAAATTAATCAAATCCATGTTTACCATATGAATGTTCCAAATCCACCCATTGAACAAGCAGGATGCACATGCGTAGAAATTTAGAGAAATGAAACCAACGTCCGATCTTCGAAACGGCAAATTTATAGGATAAAAATTCATGTACAAATGAAAGCAGGCCATGCTAAAATGACTTGAACAAAAGTCCAGCTTGACAATTGATCAGACAGTACATCCCATGATAGATCCTAGCCTGGTCAAAAGCCGGGCCGCCAAGTCCATTGCCACAGTATATGACTGTACCTTCACATGCATCAAAATCTACATATATAGTACATGTTATTATCAACTCCAACCAAAAAAATATAATAATAATATTTAGGATTTTCAATGTATTTGATGACACCCCCAAACGCATCCCATCTGTTTCAACCCTCTTTTTTGTATGGGATGAAAATTGAGAGATCTGCGACACAAACCCTTAAAAGGAGATTCTAGGCTACAACAGCTTTATATTTTGCAGAATGGAGAACAGACAAAAACCAGGATTTGATTTTTTTTTTTCTTTTTTCTTTTTTTCTTTTACTGCTTCAGCTATGAACAGTTACTGGTGAAGCTTTGCTTGCTATCTGTGCACAGGTGGGGGCCGATATGGTGGCGGTCTAGCAGGGCGGAGTGACAGCTCAGGGCTCTCGGAGACCTCCAGCTGTGTTGGCAACAGGTTGAGAAAGCTTCCTTGGATGGGCTGATCGGGAGTGGCAGCCGTGTCTTGTGTGATATCCATGTGCATACAGGTTTCAGCATGCAAATCAGTAGTTAGAAAACGCTAAAACCAGATGCAAGATTGAAAACCACATGCATTCAATGGGGCCCACCATGGATGGGGACAATAGCCTAAAAACCAAACCCCCTTGCTCTCAAGTAGAGGCAGCCCATTTCTTTTAGTCATTTTTAAATTCTTCACTAATCGGGATGGTTATGGGTCATTTGATTAGCGTGATTTTTGCAATATGGCCCATCCATGACAGGGCATGTCCAGATGTCACACGCACGTATGTGATGTTACCATTCCTTAGGCAAACTTGAGAAACCAAGTACGAAAGAGAGAAACTTGGATGTGCAGGCATTTAGAAATTACTTAAAATTGCATACATGGCATTCAAGTAATTCAAATTAAACCGTCCAAATTATGGGTCCCAGTTTAGATGTATCATGAACAAAAAATTATGCTCATTTCATCATCTGACCACGGGAATTGGACATTTGTTGGATGGTCAAAAATGAACAATATCCAATGGCTATATTTCCAACAAACAATCGTCCAAAAATGGGAGGCTATGATTGCTCAACCAATCTGATATCGGCGCAACAGTGGGTTCCATACTTAGTCTGTTTAAATGTTGATGTATGCCATGTATACAATGCCTAAGTGCCCATGTATCAAGTGCCACACTAAGCCAGAGCATCAAATTAAATCCCCAAAAAGAAAATTAAGTGACAGAAGAGCGTACCAAATAGGGACTTGATTGAGGGCCTCTTTGGCTTATTACTCTTTTTCTTCAGCTCCGCTGTGTGAATTAGAGTATAATGCAACTGTCAGCAGACTAATTAAAAGGCAGCATTTTATCAGATTCCAAGTGCCAACATAAGGGATGGACCAATTGAATGCATTTTGCGTGTGGGTGCATTACGCTTTGGGATGGCAATGGGCTAGGAGTAGGGACAGAATTGGGCCCCTAAACTTGGGCCAAGGGCCATGGGTGGGCTTGAAATCTAAGCCCAGTATCTGGGCCAGGCCAGGGCCAATGATGAATGGCCTGGCCCGATCCAATCACCATGTGGGTCTGTGTAATAGAAAAGGATGGACGATGCCAAGATACCTATAAGTGGTCCCATTCAACGTACAAGTGTAGCTTAAAAGCATTTTTGGATCTGGGTCATGCTTCTATGATTAAAACCATCTATACAATGGGACATGTCACAGATGGATGGGTTGCTGTGGAAATTTAAACCTTTGACCATGGCGATCTTAAATGTAAGCAGGGCACCCCTATGTACAGTGGTGAAAAATGTGAGAGAGAGAGAGAGAGAGAGAGAGAGAGAGAGAGACCAAGGCCGGGCACAGGATCCTCATTGACAATTTCAAAGTTCTTGTAAGTATAACCCACAAAATTCACATCCTTGGATGAAAGCATCTGTAAGAAAAAGAAAAAGAAATACATTAGCATAATCAAGATGTTGATTAGATAAAGCATTTATGGATTAACAATCACAAGTATCAATACAAATCATTATTATATTAAGTTCGCAATTTTATTTTATTTTTAAATACAGAGATGATTCAATGCTCTTAGGGATTGTGGGTAACTCCCGTACATGATATACAACAACAAGTACATGGTATGATACATGTAGGATCATGTGGTAAATGGTAGTTAAGTGGCTCACTCCGATCAAGGTATTCCGTATCAGTAACGGTAGCCGTAATGGCCACCATCGTTACTGATACAAGTATCGGCCATAATGACCGTTACAACCCCTGTAACGGTTGAAATTTTATTTGTAGAAAATTTCTGGAAAAATACTTAATCCAAAATAATGTAGATATTCCAAATATGTATTCATTTTTTGTTTTGAACATGTTTATTGTAGCGTCTGGTCCATTCTTTAGTGAGAGTGTTGTATTTGGTTGTCTAGTGAATTAATGAACATGGTTATGTGTCTCTAATATTTATACATCACAATCAAATATTAGAACTAGAAATCGGGAAAAAAAAAAAAAAGGCATAAGCACCATTTTTTCCGATTTTTTTTTTAAAAGGCCCTCGGTGTTTCTATTTGCCTAAATCACTTCAGTCTATGGTTTTAATCCTAAAAACTATAGAAAGAGTGGTCAAAATATGTTGTAGAACAATCTAAGAAAGTTTGTATAATGAGAAAAGTGGAAAAAATGATGACAAAAATGGATGTAAAAAGAAAAGGTAAAAAAAAAAACAACTTTTTGACCCTTACAAGGGTAATGAATGATGATCTTTATGCCCCATAACAGTAGTTACGGCTCCCATAACGGCCGATACAGTCCCAAAAAACCAACTGCCCCGTTTCACCCTCGTATCGCATAACGTTCACAATCGTTACCTATATGTATCGGCCTTTACAACTATATCATAATAGATATGGAACACCTTGACTCCAGTATGTGGTATGCTATAGGTACAATTATGTGAGTCACTCCAACACATACAAGGAGCTGCACAAACATACCCCGCGCTAGGCACATCATGGACCAAGAGCCACATGGGTGAACTTTCATGAGATCCCATAATGTAGTTCACATTGGGCTCGAGTGGGGTAGCCTGTGGGATGTCGGGGCACACTCGGGGTGGGCGGCCCATGTGAGTGTGAAGTCGAACTCATGTGACATGGGGCCCACGAGGAGGGTTCGGTCGAGGTCCTAACTCATGGAATGTGGGGTCTAGGCTATGAGATAAATGGATTGATTCACCATGCTCTATCAATTTGAGCTTTTAAAGCAAGTAGTTAATTGTCTTGCATCACCCCATCTATCAGGTACGCTACCTCATGTTCACCTTTGAATCCCAAAAATCTAACCATCCAAAAAACTCGGGCGCCCACCATTAGTCTTGTGTAGGGCCCGCCATGGGGTTTAAATGCCATCCAATCCATTCATCTGATATCCCTCATCATGATGAAAAAATTACCCAAAAATCATAGTATTCCAAAACCAAGGTGGGCCATTCTATGAGAATTTAGAGGTTTTTAGTTTATTTTTATGGGGTGGCCCGCCTGAGTGTTGAATTAGCCTCTTTTTTTGTATCAAGGCTAAACAAGGGGTGATGCACCTGATGGACATAATGGATTTTCATCAAAATCATTTCCCCCATTAGAGAAAGTGTTCATGTAGGTACCTACACGAAGTACGCAAGTGTTTTCCTATACTAAGCATGTGTGATACAAATTGATATTTATTTTATATGTGACATGATGAATATTACATTATAGATCCCACAGGTATAGTATTACATTATATATGCTATTGGATAAATCAAGGTATAATATCTATAACTTCGCAACTTAATTAACAATAAAATAACAGAACCATGGTTTTGGATTTCAGATAGGTAAAGTAGCAATCCAGATCCCAAATGGCCCATACTCCAGATCACGTGACTCGGGATGGAAAATGTAGGGGGTTGGCAATTTAAGTATCATTGATCCGGACTATCCAACAAGCCCAGCAAACTTTCGATTGCCTTCCATATTCATGTTGTGTCTCGTCCAACATGGTACCCCAAGGCTTTGAAGGGTTAAGGTCTCATAACTGACTCACAGACAGTTCATGCAGCTTCAACTGAATGTAAGTTTTGAATTGTGAAGAGATGTAGATAGGCATGTTTTGTATGGACATTTATTATATTTTATGTCGTAACTTACCAAATCCTCATCTACCGTTTTCATGACTTTAATTATATAAATCCAAAGACCAAAAAAACTGAAAAAGGACAGAGCTCATGAAGTCTAGATAATCAGATATACACCCATTTACCATCTAATCAGAGAACACCTCCAAACATGATAATGCATTTGAACATTCATGGATTTACCCCTCGTTGAGTGGGCGTCCATTATTTCACATGGCCCGCACCCAATTGGTAGACCAACCTAATTTTGGGCCAGGTCATCTGCAATGTAGGGTTCACCTGATGTGTAGCGTGGTGCCCCACAACTATGTATGGGTGCATGTGGAGAGTTCATGCAGGCTGAACATAGTTCAGCATATAAAGCAACAATAAAACTGCCCATGTAAAACTAGCAACGAGCATAAGAACTGTAAGCCCAAAATTGTCAGAGAAAGAACATATAAGTACAGCACATCAGGAACTCATAGGCAGATGCTCCAAAATTTACCTTTCTCCATGGGCCTGATTTTGATGAAGTTTGAATCGGAGTTCCCATCTGCATTCACAACAACATGAGATAAATGACAAAAGGAACGCACCCAAAATTCACACGGACAAAATAGGAGATCAACACATGCACACCCGCCAAGCTAGAATAATTCAGCAAAGCCAATGGATAGTGGGACCAGCAAACCTTATCAAACCTCAGAGCAGACCCACCTTTAAATGTTTGTAGTTAGAACATCAGTGATCACTAATCATAGATTCATCGTCAGCATTGAAGCATTATATATCCTTTAAATAGCTGTTGGCTGTTATTATCTCATGCATGAAATATCACTAGGTGTGGGTCGGCTGGCAAAATCTAAATTTTGAATAGACTGGCCTGATCAGTTCAAGAACTGGACCCAAACAAACACAGGCTCCGCCCTTTGATGGCCCTAAATATGATCAATTATGCCAGATAAAACACCTTCCGGCATTCCAAAGTTAATACAAAGTGCACTTGAAATTTTAGGATGTCGATTTAGTGCTTGTGCTTTGTTATTGATACCACCACCTCTCTATGGTCAGTACTACTTTCCATCCTAGTTCAGTACTACTTTCCATCATAGTTCAAAAACTCGAAAACAAGACAAGACTCGATGGTCAGACGGGTAAGGTTGACTCGAAGTGTAATAATTATTGTAAATATTTTACATTGTTGTTGATGTCATCATCAAAAAAAAAAATCATCATCCCAATTGGGGTTGGCTACATGAATCTTGCTCCATCATTTCACTCTATTAAAAGCCATGACTTAGTTAGACCATGGATCATCAAGTCTTTTCTTACTACCTCCACACACATCCTTTCGGGTCTTCCCTTGTCGGTTTAAAGCCTTCAACTTGCACCAACTCACTCCTTCTAACCAGTGCATTTCCTGGCCTGTAATTGGCTAATTGCACATGTCCACACTAAGTCTACTTTCCCTCTTCTTATTACCCAATGGTGTTGCTCCTAAGTTCCCTCGAATGCGTTCATTTCTAATTCTATCCTTCCTCCTCATCTTGTCACTCATCCATCTCAACATTGATGCAATGGCATTTTCACACCGGGCTCCAGTAGGGTGGCCTGTGGGATGCAGGGGCACACTCAGGGTGGGCCGCCAATGTGAGGTGGGTGGCTCGTGTGAGGTAGAACTCATGTGATGTGGAGCCCACGAGGAGGGTTTCGACCGAGGACCTAACCCATGAGAAGTGGAGCTTGTGCTATGAGATAAAGGGATTGATTCACCCTGCTATATCAGTTTAAGCTTTTAGAATAAGTGGTTAGTTGTCTTGCATCAAAATGATATCAGAGCGAGAGTCTCTTTTTTGAGACTCCTCACCAAGGGTGATTAATGCAGGGGCATTTTCACACTGGGCTTGAGTGGGGTGACTCGTGGGATGCAAGGGCACACTCAGGATGGGCGGCCCATGTGAGGTGGAACCCATGTGATGTGGGGCCCATGACGGGGGTTTGGCCGAGGACCTAAGACATGAGAAGTGGGGCTTGAGCTACGCTCTATCAGTTCGAGCTTTTAGAGCAAGTGGTTAGTTGTCTTGCATTAAACATCCTCATTTTAGCTATATTCATCTAATGAACATTTTTTCCTTAACTACCCAACATTCTATCTCATAAAAGGCGCATATCAATTTGAGTGGTACACAACAATCACATAAAACTCCAGAGGCACATCTCCATTTCTTCTCCCTGATTTGAATTATTTGGGTAACATCGTTCTCAATCTCCCCAGTCTCATGAATTATCGACCCAAGATACTGGAAGTGGTCATTTTGGAAAGATTCTTGGTCAACTATCTTAACTAATTCCTTGTTTCCACTCTTATTGTTACTAAAATTGCACTCTATATACTGGTAGTCAGACTAATTATAAATCCTTTAGATTTTAAAGTACCCATCCATAAATCTAGCTTTGTATTTACGCCCCCTCTCATCTTGTCAATCAAAACGATGTCATCTACAAACAACAAATAACACAGGATCTCCTCAAGGTGTTCCAAAACGGTAACGATGGCTGTAATGGCTACCACCGTTACCATTATGATACGGGTCGTATCGGCCGTTACAGTCCTTGTATTGGCCGTTACGGTCCTCGTATCGGCCGTTACGGAACCGTTATAGCCTGTTTTTTCTGTAATGGCAGTTATAATCGTTTCAACCCCGTAACGCATAACGGTTATGACTGTTACCGTTACGTAACGGCTGTTACATAACCAATTTTGAATACCTTAGATCTCCTACAAATGCCCTGTTACCTTGTCCATAACCAATGCGAAAGGATGAGGGTTCAATTCCAACCCTCAGTGCAAGCCTACAATAATTGGGAATTCACTTGTCTCAATGGTCCTCACACTTCACATTGTTGTACAAGGATAAAAAATAAAAATGGTAGAAATACCAAACAACAGCGATGGGCATGCTGGCTAGAGACATTGGTACTTTCGAGAGAGTTATGGGGTTTGAGCCCTCCCTCCTACTTTTTTATCGAAAAAGTACTTTTCAAGTAGTTGACTTAGTTCGAGTCATGGTAAGTTGCGCCAAGTTGACCAAGTCGAGTGATTGGGTGAGTCACGTTGAGTCGAGATAAAAGTCACTCTAACAATTGAGTTTCATGGTGTCTCAGCTTGAAATCTTGCCGAGTTGAGTTAATTCGGCCGAGTTTCAAGTCAGGTCACGAAGTTTTAGAAATATGGTTTCAATGCACATAAGAAATACAAGAAACTATGAAACTCTGGCAATTTTTTCTTATCTACTAAACATCATCATCATCTAAGCCTTATCCCAATTAATTGCGGTTCAGCTACATGAATCCTTTTCCATCATTCCACTTGGTGCCTAAGGAGAAAAAAATGGAAAATGTGACAAATGATGATCATGTGACTTATATTGTAATGGCCAACAGATGACATGATAGTTCCTACGTATGGGAAGAAAGAAGCCCATTCTCCTCTAGAGATTTCCATGTACAAGAAATGCATCTCAACAGCCATGCTATTTTGATATGTGTTTAAGACATGACAAGAAACTAAATGCACTTCGAATTTCGCACTGCAGTCTTTGGAGGAGCATTCTCAAACAGGAATCTAAAGGAAATACATTATACGATTTTTTTTAAAGCAAACCCTAATTGATGTGTCAAGGATTCAATGCCTGACATGAATCAACTGGAGCTTATGTTTCATTATGCTTGAGTCCAGCAACATGCTACTTGCAAAGAAACATATCTGCAGTTGCCAAACCCAGACACCAACAAATGCCACCATGGCATGGGTGCGAATGATCTGGATTTTCCGCCAGGTTCAGCCCATTGTTAATGTGGCCTGACCCAAAAATAGGCCACCCTGCTCATCATGTGGACCACATTTATACAAAATTTGGCAGTTAGAAAAAGTTAACCAGCGGACCACATTCAATGTACATGTCCGGCACATTGGCACAGGTGGAACAGAACAGTCTATTTTTGGTATAGAGAACATTATAAGTGAACCCCCACCAAATGAACAGCCCAGATCTCGTGCACATCTGACATGTTGGCATAATCTCAGCTATGACAACTGCAGATGTACATCTGCCGCAGGTAGAGTTCCTGTTTGAGCAGCAGAGCATGTGTACTTTCAGGCATGTAAAGAAGAGTTTCTCAAGATTCAGGAATAAGGTAGCATACTTTAAAACCCATATATGAAAGACTTAGAGCACGCCGTACCTCCTCAAACTTCTCAAAATTCTGAGTATCCAACTCATCATTAACCTCTGGTATAAAAGCAGCTTCCATCTGATATAGTTTGTCCCACTGGATGCCTTGAAACCACGGGTGTGCCTAAGGAATATCCCAATGTCAAACACTCACTTCAAATTTCACTCACTTTTAAAACACAAAATAAAGAGACATTGAAGTGAAGAAAATGCATACCTTTATTTCATGAGCTCCTTTAGTCCCAAGCCTCCGTTCCACATTGCACAGCAGTTTGCAGATGAGATCTTTAGCTTCAGCTGACAGATTTGCCTCCTCAGGGAATTTCAAGTGAGTTCTCCAGTTCACTATCTGCACAATGTGTAGGACAAACCAACTAATTGTTTCTGAATATATATCAACCACAAGTTACCATTACCAGAAGGCTCAATGCTAACCAAGTGGAATTATAGGGTGGACCCGATGCTTCGTAGTTTAATGATGTGCACGATTCCATACAGAGTTCATGGTACCCTACCAAGCTGTTGATCTGATAGACCCACCATGGAGCGGGATACCCTTGAAATCCCCCAGATTAGAAGAAGCTATCCTCCGATGTTTGGCCTTACTTCTGTTGAACATGGACCATAGCTGTATTTTCTCGACTGTTTATTTATAGGCCACCAGTCTAGGAAATTTCCAGGGCATCCCCCACCATGATGGGGGTTCATCCAATCCACTGTTTGGATCACCAAACCAGACCCCATATGCACTTTATACCGTGCTGATATGAAGGATTGAATAGTTTCTTGGCAATAGAAAACTATAATAAGTACTAATCTAACCAAGATGCCTTGAGGAATGGTTGTAATATTTTGGAGCTCTAATCTTTAAAATCCCTACTCATGCCTATCCTATGGCAGGATATTTCTTGCTATGCCGTCAGATCAAGCAAGCATTTGCTAGTAAATTCAGCCTTTAAATGGGTTTAGGGTGCCTGTATGGTTTAAATTTTAAAACAGTGGTTTCAGTGCACGACTCGCCCATGTCTGAGACCTAGTCTTATTGCCAAAGCCAATAAGAGCCATCCCAAACAGGGCGAGTTGGGGAAGGTGTTAAAGATCATTTTTAAAAAATCAGGAAAATTTTTTTTAAGGAAAATGAGAAAAAATGAAATAATCAGAAATTTTAAACCTAAATTCACAGAACTTGGGTTAAAAATGTGTTTTAGTCAAAAGAAACAGCAACATACAACTTGAAACATCTTTCCCTCCTCCCAAAGCCTTATAAATGAAAGAACTGTATGAAATGGGTGTTTTCACAAAACAGTCACCTTTATATACTTCAACACATGAGTAATTATATGCAACTCAGCAAGACTGGACCTGACTCAGTTATGACTTGGTATGACTCAGTGCAACTGGGAGGAGTCAGGGGGTCTTTTTAACTTCCAGACCACTGTATGGTCCCACTCATGCTAAAACCAATACAACTCTGATTAAACCAAATCATATTAAACAATATTTTAAACCATAGATGCATCCACATAAATTTCATGATCTCTTAATGAAAAAGAAGCGAAAGAGTAGAATAAATGCTTCAAGAAATCTCCTATCATTATTCTGACAGATAAAATATACTACCATTTACCAACCCACATTCCACAGAGAGGTAGCCTTCCAAATCAAATTGGGCACATACCTTTCTACAGGTTGACATTGGTTCTTCAGAATAAAATGGTGGATAGCCCACAAGCATCTCATACATGATTGCTCCAAGTGACCACCTATGACAAAAGTCAGGAATAGAGCAATGGAAATTTGTGAAATAAAAGAAATAAATGAGAACAACGTAACTAACCAATCGCACTCCATTCCATATCCTTTCTTCAGCAAAACTTCAGGAGCAATATAGTCAGGAGTACCAACAGTAGAATAAGCCTGCATCAGAAAGCACATAGCAAAATATATTCCATAATTGAAACTTCAAAATCTTCAACTTGGTACTTGCACTTATGATTCAAGATTTTACATCATCTCATACATCCACAACGATAATTAACAGTTGCAGGCTGGGAAGCTAAAATGATAAATGGGAATCATGGCAGACTTACCAACATTCTCCTGTTTTTCTGCCAATGTAACAACTGTTCCTGCTGTGTACGCTTCAGTACAGCAGGTTCAATTGAGCGCTTATCAGTTTCCAGTGTAGGTCTGAAATTTTTTCCCATTGCAGAGTCATTCTCGTGAAGATTCGGAAAACTACTACAGTCCAAGGGTTTACACAATCCAAAATCTGAAAGCTTCATATGGCCATAACGATCAAGCAACAAGTTGTCAGGCTTGATATCCCTATACAAAAGAACAAAAAATACGCATGTTAAGGTGATTTTTTTTCAAGTTGGGTTCGACCATTCAAGATGTTTTAATATAAGTAAAATGGGAAACACTAAGACAGGCCTGTGGATGTAGTTGCGTTTGTGAATGGATTCAATCGCTAAGACTGTTTGCCCAACATAAAATCTAGCCTCATCTTCAGTTAAGGTATCCTTGCGCATTAGCAATGTCATCATATCTCCACCAGGAAGATATTCCATGATGAGATACAAAAACTCTTCATCTTGAAAGGAGCAGTAAAGTTTAACGATGCAGGGACAGTCAACCTCAGCAAGGAGATTCCTCTCAGCTTTAACATGCTCCACCTAAAAAAATGTTACCAAAAACAAGATTGTGAGAAAGAAAAATAAGACAAGCAAATAAGAAGAGATTATCATGTAACAATACCTGACCCCTACGAAGCATCTCTGATTTCTTGAGTTTTTTCATAGCATAGACATGGTCTGTGGTCTTTTCTCTACAGAGTCTCACCTGCATAGTCATGGCAAACATGTCGAATTGACTCCCTGAATTTAAGGAAGCTTGACAAACCATCAAAGAAATTGATGTAATTAGAGTAGTTAATTCAATCTATTTAAGGGGGAATTAAAATATCCCATCCAAACAGTATCTAGCTCCCTCAACTGTCAAATTGCAAAATTAACAGATTGGTGGAGGTGACCATGGAGCCTGATGAGATCTGCAAGGAGGAAGGGAGCAAGACCAAGAGATAAAGCTTGGTTTTGGAGCTAGAAAGGACCCTGGATCAGAGATGATCAAGGACCCTGGAAAAGAATAATAGGGTGGTGCAGCCCATGATCCAACAAGGTAAAACAACGCCAGCGTATGACTTTGACACAAATTGGCCCTTACAACCCCCAAAATGTTAGATTAACAAGATAATGAACTCAGATTAATTATTTTTGGGATCCACTATTTATTTATTTTTTCTATAGATGCACTCTTTTTACTACTTTTGGTGATGCAATATTATAACTTTGTACTGCTGTGTTGCCAAGAGTAGATAAAAGGGCATATAGATCCAAGAGGGTTAGCATAAACAACAAATTCCTAATTTCTGGTTAATATAATTTTCTACAAAAAATTAAGGAAATGAAATAACAAGAACCATAGAAAGAGATACCTCCCCAAATGCGCCCCTTCCTATGATTGTAAGGAGCTCAAAGTCGTCAACACCCATTTTATGTCTTTGACGACGCATATATTCAGTTTCCTTTTTCTCCAAGTATTTTAGAAGATCGTTCTGCTCTTCCTTCGAAACTTCAGCATCAGCAAGCTTTCTCTCCAACATCCAGCGTCTGGCATCAATGATAGCAAATTTCAAAGGAATAACTTAAATATGCTAGATGATCTAAACTATTTCTTTAACACTAGAAGATAAGGAAATAATTAGTTGGCAAGAAGCATATGCTAGAGTGGTTCAATCCAGTTGCAAATTCTTGAGGAGATGCTAAATATTTTAACAAAAAACAACAGCTCAGCACATGGAAACAAAAAAATTTTAAAAAAAAAAAAAGCATTTGAAAGTATCTAATTAGTTATTAAATTTTGAGTTTCACTCATATGTGTACTTAGCTGATTGAACCAAGCACATGTATCAAACCATACAGGCTAACTACATTCTTCTTCTTCTTCTTCTTCTTCTTCTTCTTTTTGCAAGGTAACGAAAGCTTTTATCAGACAGAAAAACAGAAACTACTACAAACAGAGGCGCCGAGACCGCAACCTGGTACTACTTAAGAAAATCCAAATTGCATCCTTTTAAAGATAAAATAGCACTAGCCCATTCGATAACCAGCCCCTCTAGTCCCATGGGATATACCCTCTACAGGCCTACTCGAATTATTGAAACACCTACTATTCATTTCTTCCCAAACGGCCCACCAAATCCCCAGCAAAGACATTCTCCACAACAGGTTCTTATGGGTCCCTAGCCTCGCCCCATGCCAAGAAAGAAGCAAATGGTCCACCAACGCTGGCGCGGACCACACCATATGAAACCAGCTTAGAATATCTGCCCAAATCGGGCCTAGAAAGGGGCAATGGAGGAAAAGATGGTTGATGAACTCCTTATGCACGCACAAGCTGCAAATGCTTGGGATAACCATAGCTTTTGTCGATGGTAACGACCTTCCTCCAACCAAGCAACCAACCGAAAGCTGCTAACTTAGAGTGAACTTTGTAAGACCAGACACGGCATGTGCTCCTCGCATCTTCCTTACAAATAATCCCTCTTAAAGAGGAATAGAAAGACTTTACTGGAAAAATCCCAGATTTGTCAGCTGTCCACACCAATTTGTCCAGCTTAGATGGATTAGGAGCAAAGAAATGGAAACATTCCAGCAGAACCACGTATTCCTCAATTTCCTCTTCTCAAAGAAACCGCCTACGAGGAGGAGGCTCCCACACAACCGCGCCGCCTATGCAGGAGTAGCATCCAACATGCTACTCATTTGATAAGTAGGCTAACTACGTTCTTCTTGTTTGGTAAACCAAATTTGACTTTCCCACACATGCATTCACCCAGCAGGGCAGCAACTTCATTTGAAAACAATTCTGGCCACATGTATGCATCCTAGATACCCAGATAGTTCAGAATAGATAATGTACCATTTTTTTGTCCAAGTCCAAATATTAAGTGAAAAGGCCTCACCCCTCTCTGTGTTGTGTATGAGTATTGAAGCATGCATGTTTAAGGAGGAAAAAATGTCCTGTGCCACTCCTTTTCTCTGGGCTTCTTTTCTAGCATTGCAACAGTCAAAGCCTCTTTAGATAAGAAAAAATGGAATTACAGAATGTACCTCTCCTTTCTCTCTTGCAAGCACTTCATCTGAGACTTGTAATGGTTCTCAATGTACTGTTTAGCAGCAGCAACCTTCTGTTTTGTGATATTTGAAGGTGCCTCATCAATGGGGGGCTTCTGTCCATGTTTCCCATTCTCCGTTTCCTTCTTCTTAGTTGGCGACGACTTCGATTTGTCACTTCTAGGTTTGAATCTGTGAAACCAGCTCCTTGCAGAATCCATTTCAATTATAACAACATAATCCCAAATGCATGCTCTTCTTTCCTACACAAGCACCAACGAAAATTTTAACAAACCATGATTCTGCATCAAATATCAACCCAAAATTGTCAAAACAAGGTAAACAAACAGAATTCATCTCTTTACACAGCAAATAATAATATAATGCAAAAAGTGCTTAAGGTGCTACCGAAATAAATAAATAAATAAGACACGACTTTTTCATTATTGATAAGCCTAAGGTTCAGCAAGACCCCCACCAACAACTAAAAGAGAAAGATGAGAAGGCAAAAGGGAGATGCCACAAGGCCTAGAAGAAAAACAAAAGACAAACAGCTGCAAGAGAAACAGGCTACATTTTTCTCCAGAACTGGACCCCTCTATGATCTTCATCATAATTCTCTGGAGCCGAGGTTGAGATCCAACTTGGACAGCAATAACCAAGCAGCAGCAGGAAGCCCAAGCAGATAATTAGCAACTCAGCTGTTTCACGCCATGAGAAGGCTACCATTCACCAGTAATTTTCTAAGGGCAGATCTGGCATTGAGCACAGCAGTGACTTCCCAAAGGCAGCAGATTTCGACCTTTATAATCTTGATGACCAATAAAGAATCGGATTCAAAGAGCACATTTGACAGGCCACACCTAAGACCATAATCCACAGCAGCTCTTATAGCTGTGATTTCAAGCTGAAGGATGCTAATGTTGCAGCTGGCTGGGGAAACAAAGCTCTGTTTGTGAAGCCAGAAAAGTCCCACAGGACACAAAAACCAACCACCAGGTTGACAAAGAGAAGAATCCGTGTCAAATTCAAACCAACCACTCAAGAGCCTCTTTCCATGAACGAAGTTAGCACTCCAAGGCAAATCATCATAACTAATCAAAGGAGTGATATTCCATAGTGCAAGAAATCTGGAGCCAGTCATTCTCTGTATTTAACAGAATGCCTCGTTATTGATGAGAAATCCTCATAGGCCTGATGTTTACTAAAATCTCAATTATGCACCAAATTCAACCCTCAACTTTTGAAAATCAATTGACTGTTAAAACTTTGGGAGACTTGCGCACTTCTGCATTTTGGGACAGATGGGTGTTAGTTGTTCGGTTTTCCATCCGATAATGGATTCAAATTTGCAGCAAATATACATTATTTCCAGATGTTGTTTCCAGAATGCGTCTCCAATGTCCAAACTTCCAAACAGATGTTAACCTGTTTATCATGGATATCCAATCCAATGATGATTAGGGGCATATCTAGAGCTGGGCAACGGTCCGGATCGGATCGGATTGGGTCCAACTCGATCCGATCCGAAATCTCAATGGCCTAACCCGAACTCGATCCGATCCGGGACCGAGTCTAGGTCACCTGACTTGGACCGATCCGATGCATGGTTGGCCCGACCCGAATCGAGTCCGACTTGGTCAGGGAAACCGAGTCGGATCAGGTTGGGTATGATTCGGATCGTATGAATTTAATCCAACTGTTTCATGTGGTGTGGTCCACTTCAGCCTTCAATATACCGCATTTTTGTGCTCAAGGCCTAGAATGATATGTCAAAATGGATGAATGGCTAAGATAAAACATAGAACATGTACATCAAGGTGGGCCCCACATGGCTCTAAAAGAACTGTATCCATGCTTTCATCGGACGTATAACGTGTTATAGTGTTGACATTTCGTGCAATGACATCATTTTCACGCAAGTCTTACTATATTGACGTTAGCAAGTTCTGTGGGTCTGATCATGGGGTATGTGTTATATCCAAACCGTCCATCCATTTGGCGAGCTCGTCTAAAGGCTTGAGACAAAAAATAAGACAGATCTAACTAACAAGTGGACCACAAGAATTGTTTAACGGTGAAAATTATTCTCTGCTGCTATTTGTGGTGTGGTCCAGATGATCTTTGGATATTATTTATTTTTTTAATAATGCTCTATAATGATCTCTAAAAATATATGAACGGTGTAGATATAATAAATACATCACTGTGGGGCCCATATAACTTTGATCTCCTTTGAACCGTTCGTACAACTCGGAGCTCAAGGAGCGTCATTACTCGTCTTCGCACGCCACATACCTAGCCTAGCTACAAGCCTACAACAGCTATATAGTATAGCTAGTGACTGGTGTGTGGTACACTGGTACTGACGGCAACGGATTGGCTACTCCCCTGCTGGTGTTCGGTGATCTGTGGGCCCCACCATGATGTATGTATTTCATCGATGCGGTTCATCCATTTTTACAGATCATTTTAAGGCTTGATACAAAATATTAGAGGGATAAAAATCTCAAGTGGACCACACCACAGGAAAACAATAATGGTTGGATATCCTCCATTAAAATCCTCCTAAGGCCCACTATACTGTTATTCAACATCCAATCTGTTGATTAGGCGATACAAACCCAAATGAAGGGAAAAACAAAGATCAGCCTGATCCAAAACGTTTATGACCCCGATAAAATTTTTAATGGTCAATTTTCACTCAACACCGTTTCCTATAATGTGGTCCACTTGAGATTGGGATACACCTCATTTTTGGTTTTATACAATAAAATGATCTAGAAAAATGAATGGACGGCATGGATGAAACACATAAATCATGGTGGGGCCCACAGAGAACCAACCATCAGACATTCCTCTCCTCTCTCTCTAAATCTCTATCTCTGTTTTTCTCTCTCCTCTTTCAAAATCTCTCTCTCATGTTTAGTTTCAAAACCAGGGGAATAGCCAATCCGATTCTGGTACTAACTACTGAGTAAACTCTGTTGGGGCCCACCGTGAATGCATGTGGTTTATCCACTCCGGATTGGGTCTGATCTGATCGGATCAGGTTTCGGATCGGATCAGTCCGGATTGACCACGATCCGATCCCGATCCGAAAATCATTCGGATCTGAATTACCTAACTCGATCCGCACCAATCCAGGCCGTCGGTTCGGTTCGGATCAGGTTTGATCGGGTCTGATCGGGTCGGATCCACCGGATCGGATCTGTTTTGCCCAGCTCTAGGCATATCTAAATATGTCTCCAACTATGACCCCCCGCCACCAAAAAAAAAAAAAAAACACAAAAACACAAAAAAGCAGGAAGAAGAATAAATAAATAAATAAAAAGATCAAAACAACAACAGACCTTAACCTCTGATAAATTTATGTCTACACTTAACTCAGAAGAAGAAGAAAGAAGGGGAAAAAACATTAACTTCCACTACAAATCATCATCCATATGCCAAATCCCACTCCAAAAACCGAAACTAAAATTTCTGAATCCAGATATTAACAAACTCCCCCAAATTAGCCATGGATATTTAAAATATCTGAATTCAGAAATTAACAAATTCACCCAAATTAGCAACAGATATTTACAGAACTTCTTCAATTGTCATAAGAATGTCCTGAATTATCAATGCAAACAAATACTCAGTTCTGCACCAAATTTGATCACCAAAAGAAAAAGAAAAAAAATCAACTGAATTCCATAAAATACAAAAATAAAGGGCCATGTTTCAATGAACTATTGAATTGAATTGTGATTATTAGTTTTACAAAGCAGGAATAACCAAAATGTGGTTTCATCCATTATCACTCCAATTACGTTAACTTCAACTTACAAGTTGAATGATAAAGACGCGTAATTTTGTACACTTCCCCTTGTCTTGATAGAAACGACCATTCAAAATTCAATTCACTTGGGCGTCCAAACACATGCTAATTCTACTGGAAATCTGAAAAGGGCCTATCCAATTCCATACACTACACCAATAACAAACTCCCAAGTTCCTCCACCAAATTCAACCAAAACGCACCCTAATTCCAGAAAATTACCAAAAAAAAAAAAACTACTATTTTCTTAAAAACTCCTTCAATTTAAAATAAAAATAAAAAAATTTCGGAAAGTATCCACATAAACACACTAGTCTGCACCGAATTCAAACACTAAACCTCCAAAAAATAATATAATAATAATAATCAAAATGGAATCCAAAAAAAATTGCAAAAAATAGAAAAACTAAATCCACTGAGAATATAGAAAAACCCCTCATTTCTGCACCAAATTCAACCAAAAACCACAGCAGACAAATCCGAATCCATAAAATTGCCAAAATAGATCTTCATTTGTCATAAAAATCCCAAATTCATACACTACAACTTAAAAAAACAAAAAACAAAAAATCCTACTAAAAAAAACGATTAAATCCACAAATTGCATAAAGATCGTCATTTCTGAACTAAATTCAACCAAAAGCCACGATAAATCACTCCAATTTTGCAAATCCAAATATTACAAAGAAAACCCAAATTCTTCCCTACAAACACTCCTATCTCACGAAATTCAACCCCCAAACCCTCATAATTCCAATAAAAAACAAACATTACTAAACAAAACCCTAATCTCGCTCGAGAAACCTCATTTCTAAAGAAAATCCAACGGCGGAGATTGCACACCGGATCAGAAAGAGAGAGAAAGCATCGTACCTGGAAGATCCAACGACGAAAATCTATGAGAAGGAAAATATATATATATATATTCCGGAAAATCCTCTCAACTCCCAGAAACGACTGTAACTGTTCGAGACTCGCTTCGACTCTCCGCAACCTACCTCTCTCTCTCTCTCTCTACTTTCAAGGGCACTTGTAGACCTACACGCAGGACGCATCCTTCTAGACGCAAACATCAACACGCAGCCACTCGTGTGAACCTGGCGCATGTGTGAGGCATCCGAACTGTGTATCAGGTAAAATCTGAATTTGAGTCGAATTCGGTAGTGACCCATCCAGTACCGACGGGAAAAAGCTTTGTGGGCCCCAACATGGTGTATGTGTTTTATCCACGCCGTCCATACAGTTTTCCAGCTCATTTTATTGCATGAACCCAAAAATGGGACAGACCAAAATTTCAGGTGGACCACACCATAGGAAACAGTGCTGATTAATTGCCCACCATTAAAAACTTCTTTAGGGCCACGTTAGTTTTGGATGAGCTGATATTTGCGTTTTCCCTTCTTTCATGTCTTTGTGACCTAAAAACTTCTCTAGGGGGCACAATATTTGTGTGTGACCTAATCAACAGTAGGCCCTATGAAATTTTTAATGGCTAGCATTCAATCACCATTTTTTTCTGTGGTGTGGTCTTTCTAAGAACTGGATCTGTCCCTTTTTTTGGGGACATGTACTAAAATTAGCTGGAAAAACAGATGGATGGTATGGATAAAACATATACATCAGGATGGAGCCCATGTAGCTATTCCAGCACCGACCCGTACCTAGGTAGGCAATGGAGGGTCACTACCGAATCCAAATACCAACTTATTATATTATTTTTGAAGAGAAATGCTCGGAGTGCGCACCATAAGTTGTGGTGCTCCTACTTACATTGGGACACATCCAATCCATTGATGTAGATTGTTCACATTGATCCGATGAAAATTAACCATTTGATCAATGGCCTTAAATATGGACGGTTAGGATTAATTACAGAAAATAGGTCTAAGAAACAATCTGATCAATCTATTTGGTGGGGACCATCATGGATTGCCTATAATTCTAAAGAAATAATTTTTTTAATTCAATTATAACCATCCCATTGATGATTCAAACATTGATGGCTAAAATAAATAAGGATAAATAAAGGATGGATTGGGTCGCCTAATTAACGTAATTTTTTAAACATGGCCCATAAAAACGTTCTTAATTTAATGTACGGTTCAGATTGATCTATTAGAATGCACAAGGGAATCAATTTTGTGCAGTACATCCCATGGTAGTACGCGTGTGGACTATAATCATTGGATTTGGGTTTGTGTTCAATGATCCAGACCGTTTATATGATCTATCTCACGGTGATAAGGTAAACAGATTCATTTCAACCCTTTGATCATTTAAATCCACCGTTCAGCAATTCTGAACATTGATCGAAAGTTTACAATCCTCGAATCTTGTTGAATTTTTTAGGCAACCACCATCAGCTATGTTTGGCATTAGATCTATGGTTTGGATCACAGGAAAAGACCCCAATTGAGCTGTTTGGATCACTGGAGCTATAATAGTAAAAGCCTTTATGAAAAAACGGGTTTTTTTAAGCATAAAGTGGGGGCGCGGATTGGCTACTGACAGGTTGAGTAGCGAGACTGCTACTGAAGTGACGTCACCAAGTTCTGTGAGACATACCATGATGTATGTTTTGTATCCACGCCGTTCATCCATCTGGAGAGATCATTTTAAGATAAGATCCAAAGAATTAGTCACATCCAAAGCTCCAGTGGACCCCACCACAAAAAACAGTGGGAAGAGTGACACCACCGTTACAAACTTCTAAATGCCACAGAAGTTTTGGATCAAGCTGATATTTGTGTTTTCACTTCTTTAATGTCTTTGTTAACTTTTGAACAGGTGGATTTCGAAAAAGACATCGTGGTGGGCCTCAGGAAGGTTTCAACGGTGGGCATCAATCTTCCCGCTGTTTTCTTTGGTGGGGTCCACTAAAGCTTTGGATCTACCTCGTGCTCTTGATTATGCCTTAAAATAATATCTCCAAATGAATGAACGTTGTGGATACAACACATACATCATAGTGGGGTCCACAGAACTTGGTGACGTCACTTCAGTAGCGAATCTGGCTACAGTATCTAATCCGCGTCCCATAAAGTAGGCCACAACCGTAAAATGTACTGATGTTCTAGTTCCAAGATCTAAATTGTGGGTCCCCTAATCGTTAAATGTACTGATGTTCTAGTTCCAAGATCTAAATGGTGGGTCCCACGTGATACACGGCTCGGATGTCTTACAAAAGCTCATGGTCGGCATATTTTGATGCGTGTAGATGATGTGTGTGGAAGGCTGCGTGTGGGATACTCGCAGACTCAACTTTTCCCTTACCAACCGCCAATAGAGAAGAGTAAAGCTTTGATACTCTGGCAGGGTGTAGTGGATGCTACTCAGGCACTTAGAAATTGCATACGTGGCACAAAAATAACTAAATTTAAAATGTTCAAATTATATCACCCATATTGGATGTGACATCAACTAAATATTGGTCTAATTTAGTTATCTGAATATTTGATTGATGGACGTTTATTTGACGGTTAGAAATGTCAAATATCCACTCTTCTTATTTCAAAAACAAGTGACCACGAGTCAGAGGTGAGGATCATTAAAACAATCTGATGTATCGTACAGTGGGACCCACAATTTATTCGGCTAAATTTGAGTTAATGTAGGCCATATTCACAACTTCTGAGTGCCAGCGTATCAGCCGTCGTACGCTGCCAGAGCATCAAATAACTCTGCTGTATATAAGTGATTGCACAAGTCGCGAGAGAAGATACCGAAAGACTATTCGCGGAACACGTGAGTTTCTGGGACACGTATTAGGGATCCAGACCGTTTATCAGATTGAATAAATAATTAAAATGAAATGGTCCAAAAAAATATGATTTCATTTATTAAATACACAATAAATTGATGAGCAACACGGACGGTTGAAAAAAAGGATGAGATAAGCTTTATAATCACCATGCACCAATAGGCTCACCCGATGAGTGGAGCTTCTTTCTTATAGTGACTTAAGGTGGGCCCAACCTAATTAATGGACCATATCCTGACATGTGTATGGCGAATCCCAAAAGACCTATCAAGCAGTCAATCTCAGCCGCGGATTGGGTGATACCCACATAAGTACCCTTACTATAGGACCCACTTTTATCATATTCTGTATATCCACTCTGTCCATATGTTTTTACAGACTATTTTAGTAAACGGTCCTAAAAATCAAGAATAAACAAATCTCAGGTGGGCCACACCACAAGAAACAGTGATGATTGATTGCTCACCATAAAAAAAAAAAATCCCAGGGCCCACTGTAAGAAGATCCATAATGTATATTTTCCATCCAACCCATTGATAAGTAAAAAAGAACTGGATTAAGGGAATATGAAAAGAATAGATTTATACAAAACTTTTGTGGCCTACAAAAAGCTCTTAATGGTCAATCACCACTTTTTCCAGTATTTTGGTCCACCGGAGATTTTTAATGCATAATTTTTTATATAACGTCCTTAAATGTGATTTAATAATGTATGGACGGCATGGATGTGAAAAAAAATTCATCAAGGTGGCCCCCACTCAGTAAGGGTAACACCCACTATGCTGTTACCCGGGTAACAGCTAATCCGTTCCCCTTAATCTCAACCGTACACGTGTAACGTACAGAGGTTCTCTCTTTTTTTTCTCGAACTGCCCATTTGAAATCCACATTAGTTGTCCACCAAAACTCGCAGCAACTGGTCGGTGATAGTTGTATAATCACGGTGACTTTTTTCCTGCCACCCACCTACCTAAGTGAACCTCCAGATCAACGGTTCAGATCACTTGATATGTTTCCCATGTGTACTATGAGGAGGGAGATTAATACAACCTCGACCATGGAGCTGCACGCTTGCAATATTCAGGCCGTGTGGACCCCGCAGGCATTAGCAAACAAAAAAATAAGAAGAGAAGAATTTTAATACTCTGGCAGACTGTGATGGATGATACACAGGCACTTGGAAATAGGTAACTGAAATCAAACCATCCAAGTTACGTATCCCAGCTTAAACGTATAATGACCCAAAAACAATGATTATTTGAATATCTGACTATCCGATTGGTGAGTATTTATTGGACGGCTAAAATGAAAACAACCCAATGGTCCTATTTCGGAATCACGAATCAGAGCTCATGATTCCTCAAACAATCTGATTTTGGGGTTGTGAGTTAGACACAGTGGGATCCAAAATATAGTCAGTATAATTTGAGTTGATGTATGCCACGTGTGCAAATTCTCAGTGACTGTGTATCAAGTGGTCGTAGACTGCCAGAGTATTATATAACTCCAGCAGAAAAATAAATAAATAACAACAGCCAAAGTCGTGCTTATCCAATTCAATTCCTTTCGTCCCTTTCATCACCTATATTATGATGTGAACAAATGCATAGGCACAACCCACAACAAAAATGATAGAGAAAAACGTCCGCCGTTGACCATCTATTCAGTGTGCCCATCTTTGATGGCATAGATTAAACGGCATTTACAGTCTAACCGGTGGACGCTGATGGCCTGGAGATCCACTGGTGATCAGACTCTGTGGGGTCCACCATAATGTATGTGTTTTATCCACGCCGTCCATCCGTTTTTCCAGATCATTTTGGCTATAATGCCAAAAATGAGACAGATCCAAAGCTCAAGTGGACCACACCGTAAGAAAAAGTGGGGATAATGGCTCCACCGTTGAAACCTTCCTGGGCCCACCGCAATGTTTATTTACCATCAAAACATGTTTACAATGTTATACTGACTTGGATGAACCTGAATGAAGGTAAAATGCAAATATCAGCCTGATTCAAAACTTCTTTAGCCCAGGGAAGTTTCCAACGGTAGACGTTCAATCCGTACTGTTTCCTGTGGCGTGGTCCGCTTGAGTTTTGGATCTGCCTCGTTGTAAAATGATCTGAGAAAAAACTGATGGATGGTGTGGATGAAACATATAGATCACAGTGGGCCCCACATATTCGAGTCACCAGGTCTTCTCCCTGACCGGTTTCCTTCAAATTGACAGCTGCAAAACAAAAAATAACAACTATCAACTTTAGTAGAACTCAGACGATTATAACTGATGAATGTGATTTCTTGTCTATAGCCAATCAATACCAGGGCCCACCAAACGGACAATCTGTAAAACTAGATTTGTCAGCCACTATACGGACGCGGATTGCGTCCTACTGTCTCCCCGTTTCTAGCCACGAACGGGCAGTTCTGTGGGTGGGCCCACCGCTATTTATCTGTTTATCTTCCCCGTTCATTATTTTTCTCAGATTATTTTAACGGATGCATACAAAAATGAGGAAGATCCAGCGCTCAAGTGGGCTACACCACTGATTACTCTTGCATCCAATGTTGTGTGCATTAATGCAACTCAAGCTATTATTTGGTGTGGTCCACTTGAGCTTTGAATATGCCTAATTTTTGCATACATATCTTTAAATGATAAGAGAGAAGGGATGGATGGCGTGTGGAACAACCCTAAATTTTGGTGCATTAAAAAATTTAAAATAAATATTTAAAGATTTTATTTTTAAATAAAAAATAAAAATAAGTCAATATTTGAGTTGGTAGAGACATTCTTAGTTGAGAGAAAAATTCAGGAATCAATTTTTAGAGTAGTAACAATAAATTTTTTAATCAAATGTCATAAAAAATGATGTGCTCATCCTATCAGAAATTTCTTTAAAAAATGGGATAGAGGTTTCTGCTTAATAGAAAAAAAATAGGAAACTCTGATAATAAGGGAGATGAGATTTTAAGAAAACTCGATCAAGTAAGTTCTAATCATTAGATCTTTTTAATTTTTTTACTATGTTGTTAATTTTTTCTTAATCTATATAATGGATGGTGTGGATCATCTACACAATCATTGTATGGGTGTATATAGTCAATTTTAATAAAGTAATGTTTTTATAATTTCATATCTGGTTACTAATATTTTATGAATAAATTAAATGGATGGAATCTGATTATGTTAAGATAGATCTGTACGGATCATATGATCCATAAGGCTAAAATATATAAGGGCTCTAATTTTCAGATCAATCTGACCATCGGATGGGCCACATTAGTCAGATCTAAGTATTTAATAAAGGAATCATAGATTTTTACGCGAGTGTTGATATCACTTGGCATGAAAGGTCGAGATGGGTCATCGGTGTATGTGTGGTTAGATCCACAACATCCATCTAATGTGTAGAGGCAAAACATGGTAACACCTGAAGAATCTAGATGATCCGATCATCCGGTGGGCTACTCCGATTAATTATTTGACATTCAATTTCAGGATCTTTAAAAAAAATCTAAATATTGATAATTAAATTTAAATAAACATATAATTTTAATTATTTGATCATTTAGGATTTGGTCACTTAGGATGTATATTAAGGTGGGCCCCACCATATAAAATAACTAGGTGAATAGTAATGTTGTTAATATAACTGATAGGATCTTTGAATTTAAACCAACCTAATTACCTTATGGATTTTACACCATCAGACTCATGTGAGTAATCTAATTTGTTTCATGATTCATTAAAATTAAAATAAATCATTTGTGATTGTTTGATTGATTAATATACTGATTTGAGTATTTTGTTATGATAATTGCACGCTAAATTCATATGTGAATATTCTGATCGAGACAACTATGCTAAATATAAAGAATATGCATCTACATATCATCCATCATTCATTACATTTACATAATGCATGGTCGATCCTAGTGTAACGCCCTTAAAATTGAAGGTCATGCATGCACTCGACTCCCAAGTTCCCAAGTATCACTTATAACTAATTTTGCTAATTTGCGTTTAATTAGGTTTACATGCGCGATATGAAAATTTCTTGAAACATGAAGCACAATTAGAACTAGTCAATTGAAATGAAAGAAGCTAAATATATACAAGTCCAAAATAATATGAATGGGTCGCACAAGGCGTTGCCCAACAAAATCACAAAATTATATGTCCAAAAAGAATGATGAGCTGAGTTCAACACCTAGCGATGCAAGATCCGTCTACTAGGCTGATGGAAATCCGCCCATCAACTGGAAGTAAGACAACTCGTCCTCCTTATTAAGACTCGCGCCACCAAACTCCTCATACTCTGCGTCACTTGCAACTACGGGAGAGTCTGGTTGGTGTTTTAAAACACCATCCCATAGTAGGAGTGAGTGATCAAATCAGTGGGTGCTATTAGTTTTAAGTTACATAAATATCAATTATATTATGAATTTAATGAAATGCAATACATTCATAAAATCCTAACTAATCTTTTTAATCCATGTGCATGTATTATTATATCATGCATGTTAAGTCCATTCAAACAACAGCTTGGGGAAACTAGTACACCCCACGATGTCAATGCCCTAAACTGGTTGCGAGGCCAAGGCCCCGCGATCCTTGATTCCGTCGGGTTCTCCATCCTCGACCTCAAGCACATGGGGAGTGCTGAGATGTGGGATCGCTCACGGTAACTATGAGGAGACGTGTCACCCCAGCGTAGGCCGACAGCTCGGACATAGTATCCCATGCCACCATGCCCGACTCTCGAGTCAGTGGATCGGTTGCAAATGGTTGTCAATGGGCTCCAATGGTTGAAGGGTATTCCAAGTTCCATACAGGTGTGGGCAAACATGGTTAACAAACATGAATGGTCAGTACATGGACTAGACCTTGCGATTCCAAGCGTGTATAAAATGGACGACATCGAATACAAACGACCCATGTAGTTCAACTACTGTCGCCCATCCATACTCGCCCAAATTCGCTTACCTAACCTCAAGGCAATTCTACCAATGGGGCCACCTGTAAGACCAGTATCACAGTCCGTACCATTCCGTAGATTCCCGTGATCCTTCCTATAGAATTCCGGTAACTCTTAACATGTAATTGGCATTTGCGCATGACCCTGAGTTACACGTCATTAACCTGAGTCGACTCAACCTGAGACTTATACCCTAGCGACCATGTCGTTGCCGTAGTTCCGATGCTGCGTCTCGTGCGCTGAGGCGATACCCAGGCCAAGAGATGTGGGCCCGCGTTCAGTTCGAGGAAAACGCCGCGCGTTGCAAAATCCAAGAGAATCTGTAACAACCCGTCCAATCGGTATAGTGTCCTGGGGCGTCCACGTAGGATTTTCTGCAGGACCGAATGTTTAAAACATTCGTGGCAGGGGTACCATAAGCTAATTAGCCTAGGATTAGCCCATTTGAATGAACCAGACAGGCCATGGCAAGATCATGTGCGGGCCATCAAGCTGGATGACCATTTACACTGAGCAACAGCCCGTACGAGCTATACCACGACGCCAGAAGGTCAGAAAAATCTAAAAATTTAGGAAACCATAGAGCTCACTGGGCTTGTGGACCATCACAGACCACAGACCCAACGGACACCCAGAAGTGAGATCTGGCACTGACTAAATGCACCCCACCCATGCTAGGACCAAATCTGGCGCTTGCAAATGAAATCGAGATTCCAGGCTATCCGACCATCGGATCTCTTCCATATTTACGGTGGAGGTCTAATGGATTTTCCTACACCCGTCCACCAACTCTAGGACCCGATCGTGGGTCGGTGACCGTCGATCACAAATCGGACCCGTATGACCAAATCCCAAGTCCGATCGTCTCTAAATTTTGCATGGCTCTTTATCGGGCCATGAAGCACCTATCCTTGGAATTTCATAGCCAGAGGACCACCAGAATCACTCCTATCACTAGAATGGACCCCTAAGGGCCGTTTAAAGATCAGAACTGTTGACTCAAACCCCACAATCGTCCATCCATTTGTTCCCAAATTTTACACGGGCCCTAATCAGGCCATAGGGCACTTACCCACCGAATTTGGTGGCCAAAGGAGTGTTAGGGCCACTCCAACTCTAAAAGGGAGACCTAGTAGGCTATTTTGAGAATTTGAGGGAACTTAAGGCCAAAAGGCCCAAGTCTAGGGAATAAACCCTATCTCTCATAACTCTCTCTCCCATTTGTTACAACCACCAAGAGAGAAGGAGAGTGAAGGAGAGTAAAGAGGAGAAAGAGAGGAGGAGGAGATCCAAGGTGGACCCTAAATCAAGTGGGGCCCCAAGAGAGTTAACCCTTCCGACTCCCTACCTCTCTTGCAAGGAAAAAACTCCTCTCCTTAGCTTCAACAACCGTCCGTGGGTTGCCTAGGTGAGGTTTTCACCCATCTTTCTTGAGATCCATGTAATAAGGTGGGTTTGGTTTGGAATTCTAACATGCAATAACTTGGTTTAGAGATTCCGACCGATCGACCCGAAAGCCCTCTTTCCTAAGGCGTTTTCTGAATCTCCAACGAGCCATAGGTGCGGACTATTACTCCTAGGTGGCCTAGCACCAATTTTAATATGAGTTTAATGATTTTGATTGCTTGGTTGATGCATTTAGAGAGTATAGAGAAAACCTAGAAATTTATGTTTATTTAGAGTGGTATGGAATTGTATGTTTTATTTGATTTCCTCATATGATGCTATTCTTGCTTCTTACATGACTTAGTGCAAATTTGATGATCGCTTGTTGATGACTTGTTGGTTTGCTTATATGACAATGCCTTATAACATGTGTGCCTCATTTGTTCCCTGTGTAAATTTGTTTCCATGAGTTGTTGGAAGTGAGCAACTTCCTTACCAACACACACACAACACACTTGCACCATTGCTCCTAAATTGTGTTAGCTTGCTTATTAGAAGAATCTGAATTATATGTTGAGGTGTGAGAACATAATGATGATTTTGCTAGCTGATAACCCTGCCCGTTGACATGTTGTGGACCACCTTCCAAACCCTAGGGTTGGTCAAGAAAACAAGGAGAGTTAAGGTGGTCTTGTTGGTAGGACCGCCTTGAGGCTAATCCCATGAATTTGGGCGAGTGCGTGTGGGCGGCTGTAGTTAGACTACATGGGTTGCCTGCACCCGATGTCGTTCCGCCATGCACTTGCCTGGACTCGTGCGGTCTAGCCCACTGTCTGACCAACCATGATTGTTAACTCTGTTTGCTCACACTTGTATGGAACCTGGGATACCCTACAACCATTGTAGCCCATCAACAACCCACTTAGAATCGGTCCATAGCCTCGTGAGTCGGGCATGGTGGAATGGGACACTGTGTCCAAGCTGTCGGCCTACGCTGGGATACCGCGCCTCCTCGTAGTGACCGCGAGCGATCCCTTTCTTTTGGCACTCCTCATGTGCTTGAAGTCGGGGATGAGGAACCCGACGGGATCACGGACCGCGGGGCCTCGGCCTCACGTATTGAGGGGTCTTGGCTTCGCACCCAGATTAGGGCATTAATATATGGGGTGTACTAGATTCCTCAATCAGTTGGATGAATGAACCTAACTAATAACTCGGCTAACACGATCGCATTGCATCGCACTAGTTAGGATGGCGACTCGGCAGTCGAGGTCGCACTGAGGGAGTGTTGGCATTGGCGATCGTTAGATGGTGTCGCACGAGGGAGCGTTGTGGTGAGGGTATGCATCATTTCATGCTGCATACATGCGCATTAATAAGATTACATAGACTTATGTGATTGTCTGCTTTTCATTAAGATCATATTAAAATTGATGTCTGTGATAACTTAAGGTTAATAGCCCCCACTGAGTTGATCACTCACTCCCACTCTGGGACGGTGTTTTAAAACACCAACCAGATCCATTCTTAGATGCAGGTGACCCGGGATTGGAGGAGCCTGGCGAGGCGTGCCTGGATGAGGAGGACGAGCTATCATACTTCCAGCTGATGGAGGGTTCTCCGCCAGCCTGATTGGCGGAGCTGGGTTGCTGAGCGGGGGAGCTCAGTTCTATTCCTTTAGACTTACTATTCTTTTGTGGTATTAATTGGGTAGCGTTATGCGCCCCTTTTGTACTTTTGGACCTGTATATAAATGTTTGGCTGTTATTCACTCATTTCAGTAGATTAGTGTGGTTATGTTTCATGCTCCAAGAACTTCCAAACTGCGCAACTAAAACTAGATAATCGCATTAACGAAATCGGCTAAAGGTAGCTCTTGGGAACTCGGGAGTCGAGCGTATGCGCGACCCCCGAATTTCAGGGTGTTACAAGTTGGTATCAGAGCATGGTTTGGAGGTAACCGGACCATGGGTCATGAGCTCGCGAACGCGTCCGCTGACTTGAGAGGATATGTATTAGAAAACCCAATAGGAATTAATGATGTTAGGATCCATCCCAGACCCGAACCGGCAATCTCGGATGGATGGTGAGACTTTCTAGGAATTGGGATTTAGTAGCAAGAGGAGGTAACGACGCTTGAGAATGGGTCCAGGAGTCATACCAGACCTCAACCCATCAATAGAAACGAGCTAGAGACTGAATGATTGGACGGTCGAAGGCAACATCCACATACGAATGAGTTAGTTTTGGGCTAAATTTGATAGTACCGGCCCATTTTAGAATATGGACTTAGGGGTGAACGGGATTTTACCGAACATAGTGGGATGGAAGAAAAATAAGTTTTTGGCCTATAAACGAGAAGAATCTCCCAAAAGGGTTAGGCCCTTTGCGTAGCTCAGGTCGTTTTACCCCAAATTTATATGTGGCATGTCCCGGGGGAGGCCATACTGGCGCCGGGAGGTCAAAGAACAGCGCCACTGAAGTAGGGTGCCCAGCAGTCCAGGGAGCCGGCGTGCCCACGCCCACCCGTTGTCCTCTGCCCACGCCGACCGGCGTGCCCACGCCTGCTGCCCACGCCGCTGCCTAAGCCTGGGGTCACATTGCGCCGGCGTGGCCATGCCCAACTGTCCAGCGATCCGGGGTGGCCACGCCCAAGCAAATCCAAAATTTCCCTCCCCTTTTTAGCACATGTACATGTGTGGGGTCCACTTCCATTGCAAATAAGGCTTCAACCACTTCATTTCCTTCCATTTCCTTCCTCTCCATCTCTCCCAAACCCTTGAAGGAAAAAAAAGGGGAGAAAAACTCTCCCCTCCTTCATCTCCAACTCCATTCTCAAACCCATCTCCTTCTTGCTCCACCCATTCAACCTCCAACCCACCTTCATCTCTTTCCCATTCTCCCTCCCCACACATATTTCTTTCAATACCCTCTCACCAAAACCCCACTCCTTTTGCTCTCTTCTTCCCCATTTCAAAATCTCATTTCCCCAAACCCACGTCATCACCCTTCTTAGCCATTTCTTCAAAACCCATCTCAACTCCCATTTTCCAACTCCATTTCTCATAAGGCTCATTTCAAAACCCTTTTTAAATCTCCTACCTTCAACCCATCTCCAAATCCATTTCTTCAAAACCCACTTCTCAACTCCCAATCCCCCACTCCATTTCTCATAGTACTCACCTCAAATCCCACACCTTCAACCTAATTCCAAGATTATTTCTTCAAACCCACATCCGACTTTTTTTTTCTTTCCCCAAACCACACCTTTAAAGTCCAACTCCCTTAAGGGCCATCCTCCTCCCATCTTTACTTCCACTCCCCTAACCCACCTCCACTCCCTCACTTCCCAACATCTCACATCACAAAACCGACGACAATCATCCGTCCTCTTACCGAAGAAATGACGTTTCTAACTACCATTGCCGCCTTCTTCTCCATCCCGGTGATTCTTTCGCTCATGGGGAAGAAAAGACCGGTAACCGCCGAGCAGGGGCCGAGCCGAGAGAGGCGGAGCAAGCAAAGGCCCGAAGGGAAAGGAAATAGCGGAAGTCCGATCCAAGCGTAAGAACAACTCTCAAGGGGCTCCCGCGAGTCAAACATCTCGGCCACCCGTTGAGGATAAGGAAAATTTTCGCGTACGCAGTGTCGCCTTCGAGGCCTCCATGGAGGAGCATCTGTTCGATAAGTACGCCCTACTCGGTTAACTTATGAAGAAGGGATGGGGTCCAATGTTCTATGGAGACTCCCAGGCAGATGAAGGTCAAGCTAGGGTTTTCTACTTACAGATAAAAAACCCTCAATTCGAGCCGTTGGGTTTCGATCTGGCGATAGGAGGTAAGAAATTCTCAATTGGGGTGGAGGTCGTTGCCAGCGTACTAGGAGTGCCACGTGGGGAGGTGCAGATCGACGAGAAGGATCTGGACACGAGTCGAGCCCGTAAGGAGCGGACCCACTTCTTGTGTGGGCAGGTTGCCCAGTGGAAGCGGGGGCAGCAAGAGGTCGGTTTGAGCTCGACCAACCTTAAGCCAGAATACCGAGTGTTTCATCGCATCTGCACCCAAAATGTGTATCCGAGGTTGCTAAACCGCTCTGAATGCTCTCGCTATATGGTAGAGTGCCTATATCAGGTGGGACAGGAGGCAGATGTGTGCCTCCCCAGCATAGTGCTCCACCAGATTGTGCGGGTCGCGAGAGCTACGAGGAAGAGTGCGTGCCTCCCATTTGGTCACCTAGTCTGTCGGTTGGCTCAACAGTATGGAGTAGGCGGATCGGATGGAAACCCGATACTGACTCAACTATTGGGGGATGACATATTGAATAGGATGGGAATAGGCCCCAAGCAGCGACAGGCCCGCATCGATCGGTATGGGGATGCTGGCGAAGAAGAAGAGGATAGTGATGGGGACGATGAGAGCGATGATGAAGATGAAGGCGAGGGCGAAGCTGGGGGAGCTAAAGGAGTTGGCGGTGGATCCCTTGCCGCTCCAGACGTAATTGGGCGCTTGGAGGCACTCGACACAAGGATGGCTACAATCGAGGAGAACCAAGCAAGGATTGAGGCAAACCAAGCAAAGCAGGAGAAGTGGAATAAGAAGGTGTATCGGGCTATTAAGGCCTTGATTTGCTGCAGCAAAGGGGAAGAAGCGCTGCCACTTTCGCCCGACTCAGACGAGTAGCATCACGACGCTACTGATGATTAGTAGTCAGATTTAAGTTGTTTGGATCTAATCTTATGTACTGATGGATGCTTAGGACTTTTGTTTAACTAGCCTGTACTTTCTTTTCGTTTAGCATGACTAGTAATCTGTGTAATCCATGTTGCAGCATGTAACTGGCCATGTTAATGGCATTTTGAAATTAATGCTAATGTATGGATCGTCATGAAGTCTTCTTCGCTAGAAATGTACTTGTCTGTGTTACTGTTATAGTCATGAATAACAAACTATCGGTCCGGCATGCTTAGTGTACGCGATGTTCCCGTGACTAACACTCAAAAAAAAAACTTTCTATGAGGGAGATGCCTCCATGACCAGAGGGCCGATTCATCCGCCTACCTCATGGCGGCCTAGTTGAGAGGGACCTCCTCCCTGATGATCCGCAAGGCCCCCTTGGCAGAAATGGATCCCAGAATACGGGTAGCACTACCCAAGAGGCGGCCCCGAGTGCTCCGCCACCGCAGGCCGCGGCATCTGTACCTCCTCCGCCGCCGGTTATGGATCGAGTAGACCAGATGTTGCTTCTCATGCAACAACAGCAGCAGATGATGGTCACTAATATGCAGCAACAGCAGCAGATGATGGCCACTATGATGGGGGCCATGGCCCAGAACATGGGTGTGCCGCAACCGACGCCACCCGGTCTAACCGCACCCGCAAACAACGTGAGTAACTTGTTTGAGCGGTTCCAGCGGTACAGACCGCCTACGTTCGCAGGCACCCACCGCCCCGAGGAAGCGGAGTACTGGCTCAATCGGGTCACCAAACTACTTAGGCCTCTCCATTGTACCGAGGCAGAGAGCGTTGAGCTTCTTTCCTACCTCTTCGAGAAGGAGGCAGACTTGTGGTGGGAAAGCGTTCTCCGCTCCATCCCTGAGGGCCACGTATGGACGTGGGAGGAGTTCGAGGCCCACTTCAATGGAAAGTATCTCCCTCAAAAGTATCAACATGAGAGGGAGAATGAATTTCTCCGCCTTCAGCAAGGGGAGATGAGCGTGGCCCAATACGAGAACCGCTTTACAGAACTCTCCCGCTATATTTTCGAAATAATTGCAAACGAAGCAATCAAGATGAGACGGTTCACGGCAGGGCTGAGGAGCGGTATTCGCTCCAAGATATATTGCGTCAACATCAGGACATACGCCAAGCTTGTCGAGATGTCCATCAGGGCGGACAGGATGAGGAGCGGGTCGCCCGAAACCGTTTACAGTTAGGGCCGCGGATCAGGGTGGAAGGACCGTCCTCCTCTTTTATAGGAAAAAGGGCGCGTCCTAACTCACCACCCCGACTAGCCGCCGCACCGGTCCTTTCTACACGGCCGGCCCAGATTTGTACTTATTGCAGGAGGACAGGACACTCTGAGCCCTATTGTTTTACGAGGATGAGAGACCTCGGCTTCACACCGCCGCAGCGTAACATTAGGCTCCCGCAGCCGGCCTTGCAGATACCGCCCCTACGGATAATGGGGCCAAATCAGCAGTTTCGACGTCCACCAACACCTCAGGTTAGACCGCCACAACAGCCCATTCAACGGCCAAATTATCCACAGCAGGCTCAAGTGCATGCCCTAGCGGTTGAGGGCCAAGATGCGGCAATCCCTACTCCTACGACCTCTGAGGTGACGACCCACATTCAAGGTACTCCCATATTCCTTTTAGTGGACACCGGGTCCACTGCTTCTCTCATATCTCATGCAACTGTCAAGCATTTGGGGCTACGCCCTAGCCCCTGCGTGGGGGTAAAGATCATTGCTGCCGCCGGTACTTTTACAAAGGCGACGAAGATATGTTATGATTGCCCCATCGATTTGAGATGCAAAGTGGCCCACATGGACTTGATGGTGACCAAAATCTTTCACTA
This sequence comes from Magnolia sinica, assembly GCF_029962835.1. Taxonomy (NCBI): domain Eukaryota; kingdom Viridiplantae; phylum Streptophyta; class Magnoliopsida; order Magnoliales; family Magnoliaceae; genus Magnolia; species Magnolia sinica. The sequence goes on along the minus strand of NC_080584.1, from coordinate 7,207,555 downwards.
CGACGTCATTCTGGGCATGGACTGGTTGACAATGATGAAAGCAAAAATTGACTGTGATGCAAGGATAGTGAAGATATATGAGGACGACGGCTCTTCCCTCACATTTTTGGTCCAGGTCATGTCATGCAAGAGAAAGAAAAAGATTAAATATTATTTTAATATATTAATATAATATGCTTATGGGGAGGGTGGCCTGTATGTGAGACCCACCTCTACCATTCCTTTAAGCTGCAACGTGTAGCAGCGTGGTAGACAGCAGGGTCCGTGGGACCCCCTGCCCTTTTAACTTAGCAGTTCTGTGAGTCCCACGTGAGATCCAAATAGTGGGACCCAGATCCATAGCTCATGTGGTAAACTGAGTGAAAGATACCTCGTTTCAACACTGAGGTCTTGGCATTGATTTCCTAGTGCAGTGGCTACCAATGAAGTGTGAACCGGTAGTGGGGTCCATGGGACCCATCTACGTCGTCCATCCATTGGGGTGGGCCACATCATGATACATGTGTCGTGTCCACCGTCCTTGGACGGTGGGACACACCCCACGTTTGGGGCCCTCCTTGATGTATGTGACCGTCCAGGCCATCCAAGGGCCTGGACGTTGCATGGAGATAATATATATATTATTATATTTTATATCATATATATTATATAGATATGATATGTAAGGGTGGTCCCTATGTGGGACCCACCTCTACCCTCTCTTTAATGCATTAAAGCTGCTGTGCAGCAGTATATGTTATATATATATATATTATATGATATGTGAGGGTGGGCCCTACATGGGACCCACCTCTGTCTCTTAATGCAGCAGGGTTGCACGTGTACTATCCACCTCTGCCTGCATGGGACCCATCCAAAACAGGTGGGCCGTCCACTAATGAGCTGCACGTTAGTGAGCTCGGTAGCCCCCCACAGGGATGTATGTGTTTTATCTGCACGGCCTACTGTTTGGGTGGTGGGACCCACCATGATGCATGTGTTGTATCTATGTTGTTCAACCATTTATGAGATCACTTTACGGCATGGGAAAAAGAATGAGTCAGATCTAAAGTTCAGGTGGACCCCACTATTTAAATAGTGGAAAGTGATATCCACCGTTCAAACTCCTAAGAACGGTAGTTTCCAATTAAGTTGATATTTGTTTTCATTTAATCCATGTTAACTTATGAATAGGTCGGATCTCAAATACATAAGGGTGGGCCCGATTTGAAATACATTTGGCCCATTGGTGCGGCCCGAGTTGATATACATTTGGCCCATCGATTCGGCCCATTTGATCGGCCCCTTCAATTCAGCCCATTTGATCGGCCCACTTGAGTCAGCCCATTTGATCAGCCCGTTTGATTCGGCCCATTTGATTGGCCATTTGATTCGGCCCATTTAATCGGCTCATTTGATTCGGCCCATTTGATTGGCCCATTTAATTCGGCCCATTTAATTCACCTCATTCAATTCTGCCCATTTGATCGGCTTGTTTGATCCCGCTCATTTAATTCGGCCCATTTGAATTGGCCCATTTGATTAGGCCCATTTGATCGGGCCGTTTGACTCGGCCCATTTGATCGGTCATTTGATTCGGCCCATTTGATCGGCTCATTCGATTCGACCCATTTGAATCAGCCGATTCGATTCGGCCCATTCGATTCAGTGTATTCGATTCAGCCCATTTGATGTGTATGAGGTCCATTGTGATTTATTCAAGGCCCATGAGCGAGGCCTAATGCGATGTATGTGTGGTCGTTACGTTGTGTATGAATTCCTTATGTAGGCCACTCCTCGGGAGAAATGTTGGTTAGATGTCCACATTGATGGGCAATGATGGTTAGATGTCCTCATTGTGATATTTCCTTAGGCCTTGTTAGGCTCATTCTCTTCGTGGGTTAACCCAAATAAGTGGGCCCCATATGCTGTAGATGGATGGTTTCATGCTATCGGATTAATATAATCACGGTCGAGGGTCGATCTTTTTATTATGGTTTGATTAGCTGTTCATATATGGACCCCGCCTTGCTTATAGGCTTATTCCGATTCCGATTATCGAGGCCGATTTTGATTGTCGAGGCCCAATGTGATGTATATACAGCCCGTATTTGAGGCACGTTGTGATGTGTATTCAGGATGTATATGAGGCCTATATGATGAGGCCCATTGTGATGCATTTGAGGGTCAGGCAATGGAGCCCATTATGATGTATGTTAGGCCCATCATGATGTGTATTAAGCTCTTAAGTGAGGCCCATGGTGTTGTATATTTGGCCCTTATATGAGGCCATGGGTCCACTATATGTTAGGCTCTATGTGGGTCATTCCTTGAGGGCAAATGTTGGTTAAATGTCCACATTGTCGAGGTTGATTGTCGATGTCGATTATTGATACCGATTATGAGTATGTGACAGTATAACATCACTATACATGCCCATAAGCATCATCTGCATGTTTGTTATTTGATATGATTGACCATTGCATATCTCATAGTGTCAGTTGTTTATGGGACTCCCTGATAGGCGGAGTTGCCCCACATGAGTGCCCGGTACACGCAGGTTTGATGCATGATTAGATGGTATGAGTCATGCATCTCGCATTTTGTGATATGACCACCGTGCGCCCTAGCGACATCAGAGCCGTAGCCTCGATAGGCATATCATAGATCGCCAGATGGGACACCAAAAATCTATTCTACATGAGGTGCTATAGATATCTTTGGGTGAAAGTCCCAGAACCCTCTTAGTTCCAGAGGTTGCTCCAATGTCTAGACCGAGTGGATGCATAAGCGCATGTGTAACACCCTGAAAATCGGAGGTCGCGTGTACACTCAACTCTCGAGTTCCAGAGAGTCGCCTTTAACAGATTTTATTAATATACATTCAATCCGTTTTAATTGCGCAGCCTGGAGTTCCTGGAGCATGAAACATAACCACACCAGTCTACTGAAATGAGCGAAAAATAAACATACATCTACATACATGTCCAGAAGTATAAAAGGGGCGTATATGACGCTACCCAACAAAATTTTAAAATAATAGCAAGTCCAAAAGAATAGAACTGAGCCCCCTGCTCAGTGATCCAATCCCTCCTCTCAAGCTGGCGGTGAACCCTCCATCAACTGGAAGTAAGATAGCTCGTCCTCCTCGTCGAAGCTCGCCTCACCAGGCTCCTCCAGTCCTAAGTCACCTGCATCTATGAAGGGGTCTGGTTGGTGTTTTAAACATGGTCCCAGAGTGGGAGTGAGTGATCAACTTAGTGGGTGCTATTAGTCTTAAGTTATCACAGGCATCAATAATAATATGATCTTAATGAAAGGCAGTCAATCATAAACACGTAACTAGTCTTATTAATGTGCATGCATGTCGGATGATATAATGCATGCCCTCACCACAATGCTCCCTCGAGCGACTCCATCTAACGATCGCAAATGACAACACTCCCTCAGTACGACCTCGACTGCCGAGTCGCTACCCTAACTAGTGCGATGCAATGCGATCGTGTTAGCTGGGTTATTAGTTAGGTCTGTTCATCCAACAGATTGGGGAATCTGGTACACTCGTTCGATTTGCCCATCTGTTTGCAGGTGAAAGGCGGTGCTAAACTTCAGTTTCACTCTCATAGCTTCTTGAATGCGGTTCCAGAAGATCGACGTGAATCAAGTATCCCGGTTCGACACAATCTCCAATGGGACGCCATGGACCCGCACTATCTCCTTGATATACAGCTTAGCCAAGTTATTGGCGGAGCTAGAAGTCTTGATCGGTAAGAAGTGGGCTGATTTGGTTAGCCTGTCCACAATCACCCATATCGAGTCGTGCCCCTTTCTAGTCTAGGGTAACCTGGCAATGAAGTTCATAGATATGAAGTCCCACTTCCATTCTGCTATAGGCATGGGCTGCAACAGGCCCGGTGGTCGGCGGTGTTCAGCCTTAACTTGTTGACAGGTGAGGCATCGGGATACATATTCCGCTATTTCCTTCTTCATGTTGTCCCACCAATAGGTTCGCTTTAGATCCCGGTACATCTTTGTACTAACAGGATGCATCGCCAACTTGGAGTTGTGAGCGGCATTTAAAACTTCTTCTCGTAGTCCCTGAAGGTTTGAAACACAAAGGCGGCCTCGGTACCGTAATCCCCCATCGGTGCCGACTCTCCATTCGGACTTCCCATCGTTCTTTGCCCATTTCCTCATTTTCTTCAATAGCTCATCGCCCTCTTGGGCTTTAATGATTTTACTGTCAATTATTGGCTGGGCTTAAATGTGGGCTATGAACTCGTATGGTTCCTCCACCATTAGCTTCATGTAGAAGTCCGGAACGAACTCCACCACGTCCCACTCTCTCACCATTAGTGGGGCCACAAATTCAATTATCTTCTTGCCACTCAAGGCATCTGCCACCAAGTTAGCCTTGCCAAGATGATATGAGACATCGAATTTGAAGTCTTTCAACGTCTCCATCTAGTGACGCTGTCTCATATTCAGGTTCTTCTGGGTAAAGATATATTTGATGCTCTTATGATTAGAGAAGAGCTCAAACTCCTCACCATAGAGATAATGCCTCCATATCTTCAATGCGAAAACTACTACCGCAAGCTCGAGGTCATGTGTAGGGTAGTTCTCCTCATGCTTCCTTAACTGTCGAGACACATATGTAATTACCCTATCTTTTTGCATGAGTACACAACCTAAGCCCACATGAGAGGCGTCAGTATAGACGGTGTACTTGACCCATTGCTCTGGTAGCACAAGCACAGGTATCGACGTCAGTTTATCCTTCAACTCTTGGAAAGCCGCCTCCAACTTTTCATTCCAGGCAAATTTGAGGTCCTTCCGAGTTATCTGGGATAGCGGCCGGGCTATCTTCGAGAAGTCTCTAATGAATCTGCGGTAATAGCCTGCAAGACCAAGAAAACTTCGCACTTCCATAACTGACTTCGGTTGCTTCCAATTCGGTACCACCGTCACCTTGGTGAGATCCACAGATATCCCTTCCTTAGACACTACATGACCCAGAAATTTGATCTCCTCCTTCCAGAAGGCGCATTTCCTAAATTGCACAAACAGTCGATTTTTCTCTAGGGTTTCGAAGACTGCCCTTAAATGTTCTTCATGCTCTTCACGGCTCTTTGAATAAATTAATATGTCGTAGATAAACATGATGACGAATCTGTATAAGAAGGGCCTAAGGATTCTGTTCATGAGGTCCATGAAGACCGCTGGAGCATTGGTGAGCCCAAACGGCATAACTAGAAACTCGTAATGGCCAAAACAGGTCCTGAAGGCCGTTTTCTGTATATCCTCGTCCCTAACTCGCAGCTGATGGTACCCTGATTTTAGATCGATCTTTGAGAAATATTGAGCACCCCTTAACTGGTCGAATAAATCATCGATTCTGGGCAATGGGTATTTGTTCTGAACTGTCACTTGGTTCAGTTTTCTGTAATCCACACATAGTCGTAAAGAGCTGTCTTTCTTCTTTACAAATAGGACCGGGGCTCCCCATGACGACACACTCGGCCGGATGAAGCCTGACTCTAGCAAATTATCGATTTGAGTCCGCAGTTCTTTCATCTCACGTGGGGGCATGCGGTAAGTAGGCAAGGAGATGGGCTTGGCTTTAGGAACCAGATCAATCGTGAAGTCTATCTCACGTCGAGGTGGTAGCCCGGGTATGTTTTTAAATATGTCCTAAAAATCTTGGACCACGGGTGTGTTCATTATCGAGGGTCCAGTATATCCATCCTCCAATAAAGCATAATACAAAATTCTGCGTTCGTACCTGACCTGGACTAGAAATGTGAGGGAAGTGATGTTGTCCTCGTGTATCTTCACTGTCATTGTATCACAATCGATTTATGCTTTCATCACTGTCAACCAGTCCATGCCCAGGATGACGTCATAATGGAAGATTTTGGTCATTATCAAATCCACATGTGTCACTGTGCATCCCAAGTCGATGGGGCAATCATAACATATCTTCGTCACTTCTGAGAAAGTACCGGTGGCTGCAATGATCTTTACCCCCACGAAGGGGCTAGGGCGTAGCCCCAGATGCTTGACAATTGCATGAGATATAAAAGAAGCAGTGGACCCAGTGTCCACCAAAAGGAATATGGGAGTACCTTGAATGTGGGTCGTCACCTCAAAGGCTGTAGGAGTAGAGACCGCCACATCTTGGCCCTCAACCGCTAGGGCATGCACCCGAGCCTACTGTGAAAAGTTCGGCCGTTGTATGGGCCGTTGTGGCTGCCTAACCTGAGGTGGTGGTGGATGATGAAACTGCTGGCTAGGCCTCATTGCCCGTAGGGGCAGAATCTGTAAGGCTTGCTGTGGGGGCCTAATGTTGTGTTGTAGCAGTGTGAAGTCGATGTCTCTCATCCTCGTAAAACAATAGGGCTCAGAGTGTCCCGCTCTCCTGCAATAAGTACATATCTGGGCCGGTCGTGTAGAAGAGACCGGTGTGGCGGCTAGTCGGGGTGGTGAGCTAAGGCACGCCCTTTTTCCCATAAAAGAGGAGGACGGTCCCTCCACCCTATTTCGTGGCCCTAACTGTGAACGGTTTCGGGCGACTCGCTCTTCATCCTACTCCGCCCTTATGGACATCTCTACAAGCTCAGTGTACGTCCTGATGCTAGTAAAACACATCTTGGAGCGGATACCACTCCTTAGCCCTACTGAAAATTGCCTCATCTTAATCGCCTCGCTAGCGATCATCTCGGAAGCATAGCGCGACAATTCTGTGAATCGGTTTTCATATTGCGCTACTATCATGCCCCCTTGCTGAAGACCGAGGAATTCATTCTCCCTCTTATGCTGATATGATTGAGGGATATACTTCTCATTAAAGCGGGCCTCGAATGCCTCCCACGTCCATATGTGGTTCTCAGGAGTGGATCAAAGGACACTCTCCCACCATAGGTCCGCCTTATTCTCAAAGAGATATGAGACGAGCTCTACATTTTCCACTTCAAAACAGTGGAGAGGCCGCAACAACTTGGTGACTCGATTGAGGCAGTATTCCGCTTCCTTTGGGTAGTGGGTGCCGGCAAAAGTAGGCGGCCTATGCCTCTGGAACCGCTCATATAAGTTATTTGGATTGGTCACGGGCGTGGCTATGGCAGGTGGTTCCGGTTGCGGTATGCCCAAATTCTGGGCCATGGCGCCCATCATAGTGGCCATCATTTGTTATTGCTGTTGCATGCTTGTCGCCATCATTTGCTGTTGCTGTTGCATAAGAAGTAACATTTGGTCCATTCGGTCCATGGCATGTGGCATAGGAGACACGGGTGTTGCGGCTTGTGGTGGTGGAGCACTCGGGGCAGCCTCTTGAGTGGTGCTACCGGTATTCTGAGAACCATTCCCACCTAGGAGTTGGTCCCTCTCGACCAAACCGCAATGAGGTAGCGGACATATCGACCCTCCTCTCACGGAGGCATTTCCTGTAAAAACATCCTTGGATAGATTAGGTACTAAAACATCTCTCATACCCAGTTTATGCGTACATATGTAAGGTCCATATACAATCCATTTGTGTATATAGGTGACACTCATACAAGCATTTTCATGGCAACAAGAAATTTCTGAGGCAGTCCATAGCTTCACATTGATTTCAAAATGTCATTGGTATGGCCAATTACATGTTACAATATGGATTACAAGCATTACTAACACGCCAAACGAAAGAAAAATACAAACTAGTCAAGCAAGGGTCCTAACTATCTCCTAGTACATGAGATTTGACCTAATCGGCTTAAAACAACTATTAGTTATCAGTAAGGTTGTGGAGCTACTCGTCTGAGTCGGGCGAAAGTAGGGGCGCTTCTTCCCCCTAGCTGCAGCAGATCAGGGCCTTTATGGCCCGATACATCTTCTTATTCCACTTCTCCTGCTTCGCTTGGTTTGCCTCAATCCTTGGTTCTCCTCGATTCTAGCCATCCTAGTGTCGAGTGCTTCCAAGCGCCCAATTACGTCTGGAGCGACAAGGGATCCACCGCCAACTCCTCCAGCTCCCCCAACTTCACCCTCACCTCCATCCTCATCATCGCTCTCATCGTCCTCGTCACTTTCCTCTTCTTCTTCGCCAGCATCCCCATATCGATCGATGCGGGCCTATCGCTGCTTGGGGCCTATTCCCATCCTATTCAATACGTTATCCCCCAGTAGTTGAGTCGGTACTAGGTTTTCATCCTGTAATGCCCTGAAAATCGGGGGTCGTGCATACGCTCGACTCCCGAGTTCCCAGGGTCACTTATAACCGATTTTCATTAATATGCATTTAATCCGTTTTAGTTGCGCAGCCTGGAATTTCCTGGAACATGAAACATAATCACACAAGTCTACTGAAATGAAAGAGATCTATGATATATACATGTCCAAAAATATAAATGGGTCGCACAGGGCGTTGCTCAATAGAAATAACAAAAGAATACTATATCCCAAAAATGATAAGGCTGGGCCCACTACTCAGCAATCCCGATCCTGCCCATCAAGCCGATGGAGAGTCGTCCATCAACGGGAAATAAGATGACTCATCCTTCTCATCAAAGCTCGCCTCGCCAGGCTCCTCCAATCCTAAGCCACCTTTATCTATGAACGGGTCTGGTTGGTGTTTTAAAATACCGTTCCAGAGTGGGAGTGAGTGATCAACTCAGTGGGTGCTATTAGTCTCAAGTTATCACATGCATCAATTATAATATGATCTTAATGAAAAACAGTCAATTATAAATATTTATCTAGTCTTGTTAATGCGCATGCATGTAAGATGATATGATGTATGCCCTCGCCACAACGCTCCCTCGAGCAACTCCATCTAACGATCGCGTATGACAACACTCCCTCAGTGCGACCTCAACTGCCGAGTCGCCAATCTAGCAATGATGATGTTAACTGAGTTCTTAGTTAAGTCCATTCATCCAGCAGATTTAGAAATCTAATACACCCCACATATCAAATGCCCTGAACTACTTGCGAGGACAAGGCCTCCCAATGTGTGAGGCCAAGACCCCGCGATCCTTGACCCCGTCGGGTTTTCCCCATCCCTGACTTCAAGCACATGAGGGGTACTGAATGTGGGATCGCTCATAGTCACTACGGGGAGGCGCGTCACCCCAGCATAGGCCGACAGCTCGGCCACAGTGTCCCATTCCACCATGCCTGACTCACGAGACTGTGGATTAATATTCCATTCGGTATCGATGGGCTACAATGGTGGTAGGATGTTCCAGTTTCCATACATATGTGAGCAAACAAGGTTAACAAACTAGGTGAGTCAGCCAGTAGACTAAACCGCATGAGTCAAGGCAAGTATGTTGTGGAACGACATCGGGTACAAGCGACCCATGTAATCTAACTACTACCGCCCATATATACTCACCCAAACCCATGGGTTTAGCCTCAAGGTGGTCCTACTAACGGAACCACCTTCACGCTCCTCATATTCTTGACCAACCCAAGGGTAAGAATAGTGACTCATAGCATGCCAACTATCAATGTAACATCAAGTATATTCAACACCATGTTCTCATGTTACTCAATATACAATTCAAAATTTTCTAGCAAGCAAACTATTAATATCATGATTAAGGTGTATGTGTGTGGTGTGGGTTGGTGAGGAAGTTAAGCACTTCCTACAACTCAAGGAATCAAATACATAAGAGCAAATGAATCATACACAATATGAAGCAACACATATGAGAAAAGAAATCAACCAAACATGAGCATGTGATCGTCCATACACTAGATCATGAGAGAGGCAAGATTAACATCAAGGAGAAATAAACATACAATTCATACAATTCCAACAACATGTCATCCCTAGGTTTCCTCTAGATTTTTCAATACATCATACCTAACAAACAAAATTATTAAACTTCTATTGTAATCGGTACTAGGCCACCTAAGGATAATAGTCCGCACCTATGGATCGTTGAGATCTTGGAAACGACCTAGGAATGAGGGCTTTTGGGGTCGAACAGCCGGATTCCCTAAAACAACCATTTACATGTTAAAAATTTATGAAATCCCTTCTCATCACAAGGGTTTTAAGGAAAAGGGGTGATGGGTCTTACCTAGACAATCAACGGGATGAATGGGCGGTCGTAGAGGAGGGATCCTTCTTGGAGAAGAGGTAAGGAGTTGTGGGGTTTAATTCTTTGGGCCCCACCTCGATCTAGGGTCCACCTTCACTCCCTTCTTCACTCTCCCTCACTCTCTTCTTCCTCTCTTTTCTCTCTTCTCTTTTTCCTTCCCTAGGGCAAATTCGTATGGAGAGAGGGGTGCCCTAAATAAGGCCCTTTTATAATGCCAGATTTGGTGCAAATGGCCCCAAGTACTAAGTTTTTACTATACTAGACCTATGAGAGGGTCTTTCTAAGCTTTAGGGCCCACTATGGGGCATAGGAGTCGACACCCATCATTGGATAATTGGCCCTAATGATGATCTACGTATGTATATGATCGGCTCGCCATTTGGATGCGCTAATCGACAGATATGATTAAAAGTCTGTTCAACGGTCACCAATAATCGATCATGGCCGCGGCTATATGGATATGAGTAGGGAAATATCCTTACTCCACAGGTAAAGTTTGGTCGCAAACCGATGGTCCAAAATCCTCAACTTTGCATAAGAGTGGACGACTTAATTCACTTAAGTTCTAACTCCTTCCTTTAGGGTATTTACACTTCTCATGCTCTCGTCCTTCGGCTTAAGTTGACTGGTTCTGGACAATACCCAGATCCGATTCCTGCGATAGGCATCAAGCCCAGTAAGATGGACATTATTCTATAATTTTGGAACTAGTGGCCCACCAACGAGAGGTGTAGAGCTTGTTTGGAGAATCGGGGCAGTTCTGGTGGCCCTCTGGCCATGAAACTAATAGGATAAGTGCTTCATGGCCCGATGAAGGGCCATGCAAAATTTAGGGATGATCGGATATGGGGTTTAGTCGCACGGGTCCGATTCGCGATCAACGGTCACCGTGCCACAATCAGGACCCAGATTTTGTGGGCGGGCATAGAAAAATACATTAGACCCTCATCGTAAATTATGAAGAAATCCGACGGCTGAAATATTTTACATCTCAGTTTTATTTACACGTGCCAGATTCCAATTTTGGCATTAGTGGGGTGCTGGCAAGTGCCAGATTCCACTTCTGGGTGTCCACTAGGTCCGTGGTCTGCGATGGTCCCCAAGCCCAGTGAGATCTATACTCCCTTGAATTTTCATAATTTTCTGACCTTCCCGTGTTGCGATATAGCCCGCACGGGTTGTCGCTAAGTGTAAATGGCCATCTAGCTTGGAGGCCCGCACTAGGTTCTATTAAGGCCCGTCTGGTCTATTCAATTAGGTTAATCTTGGTCTAATTTATTTGTGATACCTCACTATGAGTGGCTTAAATGAATGGTCCTGTGGCAAATCCTACGTGGACGCCCTAGGACACTGTTCTGGTTAGGCAGGACGTTCATTACACCTGATGTTCAAGTGATCGGGCGGATTCATTGGCTTTCTATGGCTGATTAATCAGACTTATGTGGTTCTTTACTGGTATACCCTTGTATAAACTAACATTGAGTGCTAATGGTTATTAAGTAATATTTAGGTTAACTAAATAAAAAATAAAAAATAAAAATTGATGGATTTTTGGAAATCCAAAACAGTGAAAATCTAGGATGTTACACATCCGATCTGCCTACCCCATACTGTTGAGCCAACCAACAGACTAAGTGACCAAATGGGAGGCACGCACTCTTCCTCGTAGCTCTCACGGCCTGCACGATCTGGTGGAGCACTATGCTGGGGAGGCACACATCTGCTCCCTGTCCCACCTGATATAGGTACTCTACCATATAGCGGGAGCATTCAGAGCGGTTTCGCAACCTCGGATACACATTTTGGGTGCAGATGCGATGAAACACTGGGTACTCTGGCTTAAGGTTGGTCGAGCTCAAACCGACCTCTTGCTGCCCCCGTTTCCACTGGGCAACCTGCCCACATAAGAAGCGGGTCCGCTCCTTACGGGCTCGACTCGTGTCCAAATCCCTCTCCTCAATTTGTACCTCCCCAAGCGGCACTCCTAGTATGCTGGCAATGACCTCCACCCCAATTGGGAATCTCTTGCCTCCCACCACCAAATCGAAACCCAGTGGCTCGAATTGAGGGTTTCTGATCCGTAAGTAGAAAGCCCTAGCTTGACCTTCATCTGCCTGAGAGTCTCCATAGAATACTGGACCCCATCCCTTCTTCATAAGTTGACCGAGTAGGGCGTATTTATCGAACAGATGCTCCTCCACGGAGGCTTCGAAGGCGACACTGCGTACGCAAAAATTTCCCTTATCCTCAACGGATGGTCGGGACGTTTGAATCGCGGGAGCCCCTTGGGAGTCATTCTTGCACTTAGATCTGACTTCCGCTATTTCCTTCCCCATAAGCGAGAGAATCACCGGGACGGAGAAAAAAGTGGCGATGATAGCTAGAAATGCCATTTCTTCGGTAGGAAGATGGGTGATTGTTGTTGGTTTTGTGATGTGAGATGTTTAGAAATGAGAGAGTGGAGGTGGGTTAGGGAGATGGAAGTGTGGATGGGGAAAGGATGACTTTAAGGAAGATGGACTTCAAGATGTGGGTTAGGGAAAAAGGGTTGAATGTGGGTTTGAAGAAATGACCTTGGAGATGGGTTAAATGTATGGGATTTGAGAAGAGTTTAGAAATGGGTTTTATGAGAAATGAAGTTGGAGAATGGGAGTTGAGAGGTGGGTTGAAGAAATGAACTTGAAGATGGGTTGAGATGGGTTTTGGGAAATGAGATTTTGAAATGGGGAAGAAGAGAGCAAAATGAGTGGGGTTTTGGTGATTGAGTCTTAAAAGAAATATGGGTGGTGAGGGAGAATGAGAAATGTGCAAGAGATGAAGGTGGGTTTGATGTTGAATGGGTGGAACAAGAAGGGAATGGGTTTTGGGGGATGGAGTTTGGAGATGAGGGAGGGGAGAGGGTTTTTTTTTTTAAAGGGTTTGGGAGCAATGGAGAGGAAGGAAATAGAAGGAAATGAAGTTGTTGGAGACTTATTTGCAAGGGGAGTGGACCCCACACATGTACATGTAACAAAAGGGGAGTGAATTTTCGGATTTGGTCTGGGCATGGGCACGCCGATACGCTGGAACTTTGGGCATGGGCACACCGGCCGGGCGTGGGCACGTTGACACACTGGGAACTTGGGCGTAGGTAGTGGGCGTGGGCACGCCGGTGGGCGCGGGCACGCCGGTGGTCGTGGGCAGTGGACTGGGGCTGGGCGTGGGCACACCAGCACGCTGACCTCTTGGGCGTGGGCACGCCGGTGCCCTGTTCAGGTCCCGTTTTCTTTCGACTTCTCTACACTAGCAACCATATATGAATTTGGGATAGGAGAAGCTGATCTATGTAATGGGATTAGTGGTTTCTCGAGGTTCCCCTCAGTTTGTGGCCAAAATCTCGATTTTCCCCCATTCCACTAAATTTAGTAGAATCTCATTCACCCCTAAGTCCCTATCTTCAAGTGGGTCGAAACTCTTACATTTGGCCCGAAACTAGCTTATTCATTTGCGGATGTTGGCTTTAACCTTCAAATCCTTCGATCTCCCGCTCGTTTTTACCGATTGGTTGAGGTCCTGCCTGACTCCCTAATTTATTTCTTCGGCCCATGCTTTCTCTCACCACCCAATCTTAATTCCTAGTAAGTCTCTACCGTTCGTCTAAGATTGCTGGTTTAAGGGTCGGGATGGCTCTTAGCATCCTAAGTAGAGGTGCACATTTTTGACCCGATCCGTCGGATCCGACCCGATCAGACCCGATCAGGCCCGTTCCGAACAGAACCGACGGTCAAGATTGGGCCTGATCGGGTTAGAATTTCAGATTCGTTTATTTTCGGATCGGATCTGGATAGCCCTATGTCCGGACCGACCCGACCCGTATACCCGACCCGAATGTACCCGACCCGACCCGGACAGACCCGACCCGAACGGCGAGCGGGTGCTATAAAACATCGTTTTCATTTTTTTTTACCCTAACATTTCTAATCTCATTTTTTTCACTGCCTCTCCATTTCCCCTCTTTTCTTACCCTAACCGCACCCGAACGACGGACGACGGGATGAGCGCCGCTGCCCGACGATCTGCTGCCTGCCCGTTCTCCTCTTCTTCGGTTCTTCCTCTCTGTTCCCCTCTTTTCTTACCCTAACCGCACCCGAACGACGGACGACGGGACGAGCGCCGCTGCCCGACGATCTGCTGCCTGCCCGTTCTCCTCTTCTTCGGTTCTTCCTCTCCGTTCCCCTCTTTTCTTACCCTAACCGCACCCGAACGACGGACGACAGGACGATTCTTCTCTGTTCCCATTCCCTTCTTCTTTACTACCTACGGCCGAGCTCTCCAGGTTCTCTACTTTCCATCCAATCTCTCTCTCTCTCTCTTTTATTAAAAAGAAAAAAAATTATCTTTAGGAGAACAAAATGTGGGGCCCACATGTTGCGTACGAAAAATCGTTACACACACAGCCCTTTCTTTCCAGCGAACGTGTCACATTGTGTGATATCTGGACCGTCCAAAAGGTGGCCCACACCATGATGATCGCCTGGTGCGAAAATCAGCCCTATCCACTCATCGGGCAAGGCACGACGCCAAAATCAATGGACGGCCAATGGTATGACCCAGATCTATATTGCGTCCCACCGAATGAATGGATGGCTGCGATCTTCGTGGTGGTGCTCACCTAACGAAAGGATTGGATTTCATTCAAATGATAGTTTGCTTCTGATCTTTTGGATTCATTGAAATTGGAAAGTGGAAAATTGATTTTCCTTGACAATAATATTTCCAAGAGAATTAGTGGAAATGAAATATTATTTCTGCTGTTTGTTATTTAAAAGTTTTTGGGTGGAAATTCGTCTCAATTTCCATAAAAATTGGCCTCATCTACTCTCAAAGGGGATGTATGCAATCATGTTCCAATGGTAATTTTTATAATTATCAGCTTTACTGGTTCATGTGTCCTGGTGAACCCTACCATGAATTTTCTGAAGCTTTAAAACTAATACTGATTTGATGGCACTGATCATCCCATCACATTAACTTTTGGGTGGAAGAATATGAGGATCTATGTGTGATTTGAAGATTAGGATTATTGATTGGCTAACTGAATGGACCGGATTCTTGGACATCCCTATCATATGTGCCAATCACCATAAGTGTCATCTTCCAATTGTACACGTGTCATGCATCTATGCCAATCAAGGCGGAACATGATATTGATTGAAAATCAAACTGATCGCCTGGGCATATTATTATATGAGTGGCTGTCAAATTGCCGGATAGGTAGATATGTTCAGTGGACTGGTATTAATGGCCCACATCAGATGGTTAGAATCGTTCCTTTGGTATGATTTCAAGCTATGGACCACTGCGTGTGACCCATGATTTGGATGGTTTTGATTGACTTGCATGCATTTCATGGATATGGTACATGAGTTGGCACTGTTTAGTGAGTGGCAGTTATTTTTACACCATAGTTAGTCCCCTTTATGGGTACAAGAAAACTGAATTTACTCATTTCTTCATGGGATCAAACAAAATTTGTTAAGTTATTTCACATTTTTTACCACAAGCTCATTCATTAAAACTTGATTTTGTAAATTCTATTACTAAAATTTAAGGATAGTGTTGTAAAACCTTGACCAAAACCACCCACCAAAAAAATGACTCGATTTGCAAAAGGAAATATTTGAACTTATGCTCAACAGGTCCATCTGCTTGGTTCATGTGGTTCGTCTGGTATAACCATCTGGCCAACTGGTCCAATGTTTATTTATTCATTTATCAACATCATGGTGTTGTCATATTTTAGGCTGGCAGTTGGACTAGTTTGTTCAGAGCTGCATGAAAATTAGTTGGGGTCTGCCCGGGGTTAGACCATAAGTTAGTACTGAGGAATTATTTCTAAACCAACACAGTAAAACACAAAAGCCATTATCAGCATGTCCAAGACTACTGAAATGAAAGAAAGTAATGAAACTACTTACATGGTATAAGGTCTTGGTTGTTGAAATCTATGATTTAGGTAAAAGAAACTGACGGTAAGGTTTTCCTTTTCTTTTTCTTTTTTTGAATGGCAATGGAAACTTCATTGAAAGCCAAACAAAAGTAGAACAACACAAACGTTTATCTTGCCTAAACAGAAGACCCGCTTGATTTTTGCATGTGCTTGTTGTAGGAGCCACCTTATGCACTATATGCTTAAACACTGAGAATGTGCCAAACCATCTTTATCATGACTACATTACCCTCCCAATGTAGACATTATAGTTCCCTACATACAAAGTTGAAGCAAAATAAAAAAATAAAAAAATGGCAATGAAATACTACTTATGATTTAGATACATGAGAGCAAGAGTGAAGAGAACATTGAAAAGGATGATGAATCCAAAAATGTATTATATAGTTAGCTTTTCTCATTATATAGTTAGCTTAATATATATTACATTTTTTCTTCTTAAATTATTATTGTGACTTGTTGGTTTATAGTTGTGACTTGTGATTGTTATTCGTAATTTAGATAATTAGTTACCCGTTTGAGGATTTCTATGTGACCATACATAGATATAGTGTGTTTTTGGTGGCATAGAAATCGCTCAAATTGTCCCGTTTTTTGGATAGTTTAAGGTTAAATGGATAGTATGCTTTCATATAACCTATTTAAATGTTCATCCTAATCCGCGGTCCATCTCCTCGTTTCTCTCTAGATATGTTTCTTTCGTTTCGTATCCAATGTTAAATATCTTTACATTGCTTTAGATATTTAGCATTAGAATGTAACGTAAGATCAACTTATCTGGAGAGGCATGGGGAGATGCTGCTGGATTTTCGGCGTGGATGTTTAAATGGGAATATGAAAGTATTACAATCTATCTAACCTTGAATGGGTAACTAATTTAGGATTTAATTGTTACTTGTAAGTTAGATAATTAGTTATCCGTTTGACGATTTCTATGTGGCCATACATAGATATAGTGTGTTTTTGGTGACATAGAAATCGTTCAAATTGTCCCTTTTTGGACAGTTCAAGGTTAGATAGATATTATGCTTTCATATAACCTATTTAAATGTTCATGCCTGATCCGCAGTCCATCTCCTTGTTTCTCTCTAGATATGTTTTTTTCGTTTCATATTCAATGCCAAATATGTTTATATTGCTTTAGATATTTGACATCGGAATGTAACGTAAGATTAACTTATCTGGAGAGGCATGGGGAGATGCTGCCGAATTTTCAGCGTGGATGTTTAAATGGGAATATGAAAGTATTACAATCTATCCAACCTTGGATGGGTAACTAATTTAGGATTTAGTATAACTCTGTTAGCATTAGATTGCTAATGCTAATATGATTTAGTATATTTCAACTATCAGATGGAAAGCGAGGGTCTTTCCAATACCCTGTCCCCGGCCCCTGCTGGTCGATCAATCACATCACCGATGATCCTTGAAGATGAAAGATTAGGTGTTGGACATGAAGAGGTGCCCGTCGACATGGTTGATACTAGTACCACACAGTCACATGTTGCGGGAAATACGAAAAAGAGGTCGACAGTATGGGAAGATTTTGAAGAAATAACCCTAAAGAACGGCCAAGTGAAGATACAATGCAAACACTGCAAGAGTCAGTACGCTAAGCAAGCAGATGGTTCGACCACAACATTGAAAAAACATCTAGCAAAGTGTCTTAAAAAAGCAAGAGGTGGGGTAAGGCAACAAACACTTTCATTTTCGCAATCTGCGGGGGGTCCATCAGTGTCCATGTACAAGTATGACAAAGAGTTAGTGAATGAGTGGACGGCTAAGTTAATTATTTCAGATGAAAGACCATTTCAGATGGTAGAGAGTGCTGCTTTTGTTGGACTACTCAAATGCCTTAACCCCAGATACGAGAAGGTCTCTCGTACAACAATCAGGAGGGTGTGTATGAAGATATATGAAGGTGAGAAGGTCAAGTTGAAAGGAGAGTTAGCCACGATTTCTCAAATTAGCTTGACATCAGATTTGTGGACGGCATCCAATCAATGAAAGGGGTATATGTCCCTAACTGCTCACTACGTTGATGCTGAATGGAGGCTTTGCAAGAGAATAATAAACTTCCGTTATCTTGCGCCTCCTCATAGTGGTTTGATGATTTCAGACTGCATACACAGATGTCTAATGGAGTGGGGAATTGAGAAGAAGATTTCGACAATTACACTAGACAATGCCTCTGCAAATGATAGCGTAATAATAAATTTGCGCAACTAGTTTAAGGCCACTGGTGACTTGTATTTTGGTGGAAAGATATTTCATGTTAGGTGTTGTGCCCACATCCTAAACTTGATTGTATAAGAAGGCCTTAAAACAATCGATCTCACGATCGAAAATATAAGAGAGAGTGTGAAGTACATACGGGGGTCACCTTCACGATTACATGCATGGAATGAGATCGTGAAGCAGTTGAATTTGTCAACTCAGAGAACAATGAAGTTAGATGTCACGACATGTTGGAATTCAACTTTTGAAATGTTGGATTCAGCGATAGCTTTGAGACCTGCCTTCTCTCACTATGCGGAGCGTGATAGTGCGTATATTTGGCTACCTTCTGAAGATGACTGGTCAAGAGCTGAATCAGTTCGTAAGTTCCTTTCTATTTTTTACAATAGCACGAAGAAATTTTTAGGCTACAAGTATCCAACAGCAAATATATTTCTGCCTGAACTTTGGAAGGTAAAAGATGCCTTGCGTAAAAGTAGTAGTGGACAAGACTTTTTACACTTCATGACCATAGGTATGCAGGTAAAGTTTGATAAGTATTGGTCTGAGTGTAGTCTATTAATGGGTGTTGCGGTTGTTCTTGATCCTCGGTACAAGATGTTTATGGTTGGCTTCATATGTAATAGGTTGTATGGTGTGATGGGTGTTGCTGAGGCCGAAAAGATTTCTAGTGCAGCTAGTGAATTATACAATTTGTATGCGTGTGCCGCAAAAGAACAATCTCCTCATGTGGGTTCTAGTTCTGCTGTTGATGAATTGCAAGAAGACACGACAGATGATTTCATGTCTTACTATACACAGTTGAAAGGGACTCAAGCACAGATGCATAGATCAGAACTTGAAGAGTATCTCAAGGAGGATATTCTAGTTTTAAACAAGGGCGATGATTTTGACATTTTGGAGTGGTGGAGGACGAGATCTGGTAAGTTGCAGTACCCTGTGCTCTCGTTAATGGCACACGATATATTATCAATTCCAATTTCAACTGTGGCTTCAGAATCCGCTTTTAGTACGGGGAATAGGGTCGTAAGCAAGTATAGAAGCTCACTTACACCTGAATCGGTTGAAGCGCTCATTTGTACTCAGGATTGGCTGCGTCCGATGTGGGGGAAAGAGACCTCTATTGATGAGGAGTTCGATGAAGAGGAGAGTGACAAGATAAAAGAGATAGTGCTGCAGCTGCAATATGATTTTAATGTCTTCTAATTTTGTTATATCATGTTATTTGTAATTTTGTTAAAACAGTTACATTGAAGTTTTATGGTTATGTTTCATGGGTGGATGAATATTTCTCTTTTTTCATTAGTACTATTCAATTAGATAATGTTGTTTAAATCTTTTATTATATTGTTAGGTAATTGCGTTCATTCATAACTCTTTTTTTTTTAATTCTAAACTAACCAGATATACAGTAGATATGTCATCGGAAGATGATGCATCGGCGGATATTTGGGATTATGGAGTCCAAACCTACTCCTAGGATGGAAAGATAAAGTTGAAATGTAAGTTATGTGGAAAACAGTTTGTCAACAAAACAAATCGACTTAAATTACATTTGGCTTGTCGAGGAGGAGATGCCGCACCTTGTAGCAAAGCTTCTCAGGAGGTCCGAGATTTATTTGGAGCCATTCTCGATTCTAATACAAAGACTTCCCACAACCCTCACCCTGTAACTACAACCAATACAACTAACCAAAGAATATATAGAAGTAGGCCTCTTATAAATGAAGAAAGGTTTAGCAGAGGAACTGCAACTGGCTCCAGCTCTAGTTCCAGGCCTTCCACAACCACCATTAGTAGAGAAGAGGAACAAGATAAAATTTTAAAGGAGCAAGAAGAACGAGATTATAAAGAGGCCATCAAAGAAAGTATGCAAATGACATACAGATCAAGAAGTACCAGATAACAACATCCACCTCCGAGACAACATGATGCTGAAGCAGGCACAAGTAGGCCATCAAAGTTTGTTAAAAGTCTTGCAGCAATTTATAGGCTATTGGGAATCCCGTACAAATCGGATCATAAAAAGCGTCTAAAAAAGTTCTTGCATCTGTGAATGACGACGATGGGAAGGGATCCCCACCATACGATTCAGCAGAGGTGAACAACCATTTTTTGGACACATCCAGCTCGGAGTCGCCCAAGAGTTCTCCTGCAGTTGAATCAGTAAAAAGAGAACCGAAAGATGAATCTGGCGACGAAGGTGGAGGTGGAGGAGGGGGTTACTATTATGGACAAGGTTCATTTAGTTACATGCCACAAAGGCATTCATCATATAGAGGGTTTTGAATGTATGAAAGTTTTACCTAATCTATATGTCAGTATGTACTTGTTAGGTTTTTTAACTTTTGATTTTGGACATGATGTTGGACATGGTTTATGTTAGTATGTGCATGTTACCTAATCTTTTTCTTTTTCTTTCTTTCTTTCTTTCTAATGTGGCACAAAATATCATGATATTTACATGAAATAATGGTGCAATCTAACACATTGTCTCAATAACTTTTGTTTTGTGAGCTATTGATGGTGATTTTCAAGGTAGCCACCATCAACTTCTAGGAAATGATGGATCGAGCTGATATTAGGGTGGATGGCATGGATTTCAAGGTAATGATGGTCTTGTCAGTGGATTGTCTTAAGATCCATGGGATTGCTATATCCCGGGATTGCTATATCCAGTCTGTTTGGCACGCTTGGCCAATCCTGGGATTAAACCTTCCCATCCCTTCCAATCCCTCAAACCAAACACGTCCCAGGCAAATTTGAACGGATTAGGGTGGATTGGATGGGATTTAAAGGTAATCATGGTGTTGTCAGTGGATTGTCAGTATAAAAGAGAGGTTTGCAATTCCACTTGTTTTTCCAAATGCATCCTTAGGGATTTCTCATGATTGCTTGTGAAAACTACACCTTTTTTTGTTGGAAAAAAAAAAAAGAAAAAGCGTGAACCAAAAATTAGGGTATGAACCACATTGTTTATATCCACATTGTTTATTTGTTTTGTCTGCTCATTTTAGGGTATGAACCAAAAATTAAGCAGATATAAAGCTTAAGCATGACCACACTACATGAAACAAGAGTGATTGAATGCTCACTATTAAAAACTTCTTGGGGCTATAAAAGTTTTGGATTAGGCTGATATTTGTGTTTTCCTTTTATCCAAGTTTGAATGACAATATCAATAGGTTGGATGAAAAATAAACATTATAGTGGGTCCTAAAAATGTTCCAACAATGGATGTTATTATCTCCATTGTTTCTTGTGATGTGGTTCACTTAAGCTTTGGATCTGCTTTGTTTTGGGGTTCATGCCCTAAAATGAATTAGAAAAATAGATGGATAATGTAGATATAAATCACATACATCACGTTGGACCCCACAATGACCAACACATCAAAACACCACCTAGTTAATTCAGGTCCCTCTCTCATGAGCCTTCCAATGGGAAGCAGATTGGGTAGTGACCCAACACCCCCAACTAGGTGGTGTTAGGTGTTGTGGGGCCCACCGTAATGTGTGTTATTTATCCATGTTGTCCATCTATTTTTCCAGCTCATTTCAAGGCATGATCCAAAAAATAAGCAAACAGAAGCTCAATTAAGTGGGCTGCACCACAAGAAACAACGGGTATAATGCCATTCACAGTTGAAATCTTCATAAGCCACTACAATATTTTTTAGATATCCAACAAGCAGACTTGAATGTAGAAAACACAAATATAAGCTTGATCCAAAACTTTGGTAGCCCTAATGAAGTTTTTATTGATGGGCATTCAATCACCACTACTATTTCCTGTGTTGTGGTCAACTTGAGCTTTTGACCTCTTGGTGTTCATCTAGTTGGATTATTTCCTGTTATAGATTTGTCCGACCTGTTTTAGTTATTTAAATAATTTGTTCAAGGTATGACTCCATGGTTGATTTTGGAATTATGCTTCAAGATGGTCAGATCTTTACATGTGCTTCTTTTGGATCCTCCATGCAGGGAAATGATGATAAAAGAAGTTGGGCATGTTTTCAAGAGCGCATTGCTAAGGCCCCTGAGCAAGTATCAAGGTTAGTGCTCCCTTGCATTCTGATACTGCTAGTCGCTTTATTTTAAACTGATTTGAAGAAGGGCAAAGTAAAATCAGGCAAACTAGTCCCCTCTCTGGTCCAGCAACTCATCTTCTGTGCATGTGGAATACATGCATGCCAATCTGGCTTGTCCAAATCATGGGTCCCAATGTCTAAATTACATAGATTGTACGATCCTAACCATTCAAATGATAACCATCAAATTGATGGTAAAAGAAAATGTTCTATGGTCCAAATTCAACAGTTAAATCAGATGGTTAAGAATGTCTGAGTGTGATTTAGATAATTTGTGCAAGGTTCTTTGTCATTCCAAGGTGGTATCTGGGCAAAATGTGGACATTCAGCAAAGGAAATTGCTGGGTTATCAGCTGAGCAAAGAAATATGTCTTTCCTGGGTTTTCAGATGTAAACCACAAACTTCCTTCTGCTTATCTCAGACTCCCTCTTTGCATCAGTAAGCCAGCCAATCATTTCTTGGACATGATTGGGGAAGAATTAAGTGTAAATTATGAAGTTTGATAAACCAACTGATGCTAAAACTACAAATAAAGAATAAAGCACTTGCCGATTGTGGATATACCAGCTGACGGTAAAACTGTTGAGAACTACTGACCAGATTTTCCATGCAAAATTACATGGAGGAGCATATGTGGGGTTTTTCTTCTTAGCTATAGAAAATTAAAAGGTGGCCAGGAGTGCAGCAGTCATCAGCAAGCCTGAGTGCAGCAGTCATCTCGTCAGAGAAATTTACGTGACCAGGAGTGTCCATGATATTACAAAGATAGGATTTTGCATTGCTATCTTCGAGAACTAGAGACATGGGCACTGCCTTGATCGAAATCCTCCTCTCTTGCTCATCAATCCTTGTATCCGTATACCTCATGTGCTTCTCACTATTTTGATCAAAGGTGGAGATGTGGTGTGTCTGCTCGACCAGCATGTCCATGAAAATAGTCTTGCCATGCTGGAGGTTCCCAATCAACGCAACATTGCGAACGAAGGTGGGATTTGACATTAGACCAAGAAGAAATTGGGTTGAGACGTATGTGGACGAATCCTTCACGCCCACCTCAAAGCTTCCTTTTCATATCACATTTTGTTTTTTTAATCCCTCCCTTTTCTTTTAATATTTTTCTCCTGTGGTAAATGCAAGTTTAGCCCAGAAGCTCTGAGCCTACAGTTCACAAAGGGAGTAAGGGACTGCTCGGATGGTTCTTGCAGGTCACCTTGCTCAAAGTCCTGCTGTATTCATTGGGGAGCGGTGAAGCTCCACTGCTGGACATTATCGCATATGCAGGGTATGCTTTTACAGGGATGTCGGTAGCCGTTCTTGCTTGGATCTTCTGGAGCTATGCGTATTACTTCATGATGCCATTTGTCATATCAAGGTACAAAATCTCTCTCTCTCTCTCTCTCTCTCTCTCTCTCTCTCTCTCTCTCTCCCTCCTCTTTTTTTTTCTTGGATTGGATCCGAAACTGGGCCAATCTGATCCGACTCGGTTTTCCTGACCGAGTCGAACTCGGATCGGTCTAGGGCCACATGGGTTAGGATCGGATTGGGTCAGAGGACCAGGACTCGGTCCCGGTTCTGACCGAGTTCGGGTCAGGCCATGCAGAACTCGGATCTGGTCGAGTTGGGCCCAATCTGATTCGACTCGGTCCGATGCCCAGCTCTAATCCTAAGTCCCTGTTACGTTATCTAATACGCGTCCTCTCAAGTTAGCGGATGCGTTAGCAGGCTCATGACCTATGGCCCAGTTACCTCCAAACCATGCTCTGATACCAACTTGTAACACCCTGAAAATCGGGGATCGTGCGTACGCTCAACTCCCCGAGTTCCAGAGAGTCTCCTTTAACAGATTTTATTAATATACATTCAATTCGTTTTAATTGCGCAGCCTGGAGTTCCTGGAGCATGAAACATAACCACACCAGTCTACTGAAATGAGCGAAAAATAAGCATACATCTATATACATGTTCAGAAGTATAAAAGGGGCGCATATGACGCTACCCAACAAAATTTCAAAAGAATAGCAAGTCCAAAAGAATAGAACTGAGCCCCCTGCTCAGTGATCCAATCCTGCCTCTCAAGATGGTGGTGAACCCTCCATCAACTGGAAGTAAGATAGCTTGTCCTCCTCGTCGAAGCTCGCCTCACCAGGCTCCTCCAGTCCTGAGTCACCTGCATCTATGAATGAGTCTGGTTGGTATTTTAAAACACCTTCCCAGAGTGGGAGTAAGTGATCAACTCAGTGGGTGCTATTAGTCTCAAGTTATCACAGGCATCAATAATAATATGATCTTAATGAAAGGCAGTAAATCATAAACACCTAACTAGTCTTATTAATGCGCATGCATGCCGGATGATATGATGCATGCCCTCGCCACAACGCTCCCTCGAGCAACTTCATCTAATGATTGCAAATGACAACACTCCCTCAGTGCGACCTCGACTGCCGAGTCACCACCCTAACTAGTGTGATGCAATGCGATCATGTTAGCCGAGTTATTAGTTAGGTCTGTTCATCCAATAGATTGAGGAATCTGGTATAGCCTACATATCAACGCCCTAAACTGGGTGCGAGGCCAAGACCCCCCAATGCATGAGGTTGAGACCCTGCAGTCCGTGATCCCGTCGGGTTCCTCATCCCCGACTTCAAGCACATGAGGAGTGCCGTGAGAAAGGGATCGCTCGCGGTCACTACGGGGAGGCGCGGTACCCCAGTGTAGGCCGACAGCTTAGACACAGTGTCCCATTCTACCATGCCCGGCTCACGAGCCTGTAGACCAATTTCAAGTGGGTTATTGATGAGCTACAACAGTTGTACGGTGTTCTAGGTTTCATACATGTGTGAGCAACCAGGGTTAACAAACAAGGTTGGTCAGACAGTAGGTTAGACCGCATGAGTCAGGCGAGCGTGAGACGAGTGACCTCGGGCACAAGGGACCCATGTAGTCGAACTACAACCACTCGAACACACCCGTCCAAATCCACGGGTCTAGTCAAAGCATAGTCCAACCGATGGGACTACTGTCTCTTCTCAATTTCCTGACTAACCCAAGGAGTGTGAGGGGATCCATGGCATGATAACTACCCAAGTATCATCAAGCATAATAATATCATATTCTCATGCGTTTCAACCATACAAAAATGGATATTCTTACAAGCAAATAAACAATTGTCAATAACTAAGGTGCGTGTGAATGTGTGGGTTTGTGAGGAAGTTAAACACTTCTTCCATCTCAAGAAATCATGTGCACAAGGGTAATAAATCATACACACAATGAAACACCACATGTTAGGAAAAGAATCAAGCAAACATGAGCATACTATCATCCATACATCAAATCATGTGAGAGACAAGATCAACACTAATTGAGAGCTAACATGCACATCCATACAATTCCAATGAACATATAACTCCTAGGGTTTTCTCTAGAGTTTTAAATACAACATTCAAGCAATCAAAATCATTAAGCTCGTACGAAAATTGGTGCTAGGCCACCTAAGAACAATAGTCCGCACCTTCAGATTCGTTGGAGGCTTGGGAACGACCTAGGAGCGGGGATTTTGGGATCGAATTGCCGGAATCCCTAAAGCATACATTTGTATGTTAGAATCCCATGTAAGTCTCTCCTCTACATAAGGGTTTCAAGCAAAAAGGGATGAAGGATCTTACCTAGACGATCAATGGACGATCTTTGGGGTTGTAATGTTGGGTTTTCCCTTTAGAAAAAGGATAGGGAGATGCAAGGTCGGCTTCCTTAGCCCTTACCTCGATCTAGGGTCCACCTAGCTTTACCTCTTCTCTCTTTTTCCTCTTTACTCTCCTTCACTCTCTTTCTCTCTTGGTGGTTATAGCAATTGAGAAAGAGTTATGGGAGTTAGGGTTTATTCCCTAGACTTGGGTCTTTTGGCCTTAAGTTTCCTCAAATTTCCAAAACATCCTACTAGGACTCACTTTTGGAGTTGGAGTGGCCCTAACACTCCCTTAGTCACCAAATTTGGTGGGTAGGTGCCCTATGGCCCGATTAGGGCCGTGTAAAATTTGGGAACAAACGGATGGACGGTTGTGGGATTTGAGTTAACGGTTCTGATCTTTAAACGGCCTTCAGGGGTCCATTCTGGTGATTAGAGTGATTCTGGTGGCCCACTGGCTATGAAATTTCTAGGATAGATGCTTCATGGCCCGATGATGGGCCATGCAAAATTTGGGAACGATCGGATCTGGGGTTTGGTCGTACAGGTCCGATTTGTGATCGACGGTCACCGTTTCACCATC
Source organism: Magnolia sinica (assembly GCF_029962835.1). Taxonomy (NCBI): domain Eukaryota; kingdom Viridiplantae; phylum Streptophyta; class Magnoliopsida; order Magnoliales; family Magnoliaceae; genus Magnolia; species Magnolia sinica. Next base: position 7,180,896 of record NC_080584.1, on the reverse strand, counting down.
GGGTCCCAGAGTTGGTGGACGGGTGTAGAAAAATTCATTAGACCTCCACCGTAAATGTGGAAGAGGTCCGACGGTTGGATAGCCTGGTAACTCGGTTTCATTTGCAAGCGCTAGATTTCGGTCCTTGCATTGGTGGGGTGCATTTAGTCAGTGTCAGATCCCACTTCTGGGTGTCCGCTGGGTCCGTGGTCCGTGATGGTCCACAAGCCTAGTGAGATTTATGGTTCCCTTTATTTTTAAAACTTTCTGACCTCCCTGTGTCACGGTGTAGCCCATACGGGCTGTCACTAAGGGCAAATGAGTCATCTGGCTCGACGGCCCGCACCGGGTCCTGTCATGACCTGACCGGTTTATTCTAATTGGCTAATCCTAGGTTAATTTGCTTGTGGTACCTCATCGCGCATGGTATAAATGATCGGTCCTGCGGAAAATCCTTCGTAGACGCCCCAGGACACTGTACTGGTTGGACGGGTTGTTACAGCATGAGGGTCGTATACCGTTAGGCCACGTCTCCCACTATGTAGTGGTCGGTTGGAAGGGGGTACGGCCTTACCTGCCCAAGAAGAGGGGGCAATGTTAGGCTGAGTCTGACCAGCTCGAGGAATGGGTCTGGTATCGACGAGTCGGGCCTGATATTGGTAGGCGGATAGTGAGGTCTCTTCTACCCATTTTGTTATGCGCGATGGGACGGCAATCTGGTTTGGAATATAATAGACCCCGGTAATTCCCCGGAGAGGAATTGTATTGATATGTGGACTTACTGAGTAGGAACTACATACTCATTCATTCATTATCCATTCGGGCTGGTGGTGCGCAACTAATTATTGTATACCTTCACATGGTCAGGATTTCGGTTGGGCGCGCGACTAACCAGAGATCAGGAGTCTATCACATTGAGTCTGACTATCTAAATTTAGGTATGGGACTGGTTTGGATGAAAGTACTTTGTGATAAACCTTATAGCTTGTGATACTACGTACTATCATCCTGACTTCACTCTAACTTAGTCATTTCATTCGCACCGTATATTGCATACATCAATGGCATTCTCAGCACTTATATAGCCTAGATGGACTTAGCATGATTTGCATATTGCCTTGCATTCTCAGCATAGGATATTGGCTTATTATGTTTTTGCATCGCATAGCCTTGGTACGGCTGATGACATTCTTGGATTTATGAATTGCTAGTATTTCCGCTTACTCTGATATCGTATGATTCATGATCTTGCATGTATTACTGATGTTATATGATTTATGGCATTGTATTGCATTATTGTCACTTACCTTGCTCACACACTTTCACCACCCTCTAGGCTTTCTATAAGCTTATGCACGATAGATGCGTGCAAGTGGCGTTAAGTCACAACAGTGTTAAGCTTGGAGCATGCAGCAAACTTCTGGAGCTTTGATTTTTAACATATGTATTTTCCTTTCAGCACTGTATTCAAATGTTTGTATTAGTGGATATGTGATGACGTTGTTGCTTTTGTGATTTGGGTAAACTTGTGGTTATGCTTATTACAAGTTAAATGTATATTGGAAAATCCTCCTTGTAAGATCCTAGGATTGGAATCTAACGTATGGACGCTGGGAGCCGAGAATGGGGTACTGCGGAGGCTGTCAGTACCGGATTCGGCTATCGGTAATTTTGTGAGCCCGGTTTCCGAGTTTGGGGAGTGACACCACCTCCTCTCACCTCATTTTCCTGACCATCCTAGGGATTTGAGGGTATTCAACAATGCTTTAATAATGAGGGTTGATCTACTAACACAAATGGCGTTATGCATTAATATTTCCAAACATAAAATTTAGATGTTTCTATAACGCAAATGCTAATAATATTATGAAATAAAGGTGCATGTGTGTTGTGTGGGTTAGTGAGGAAGCCAAGTATTTCATATGTCTCGTAGTACAAAATACATAAGGGTTAGGGTATTAAACATGTTATGAGGAAACATCACACAAACATCGAGCAAGGAATATACAAGCAATCATAAAATGCATACCCAATCATGTTAAGAAAAATCAAAGATTCCATAACCATTCCATATAGATTTGGGGAGGACCTGTAACACTCTGAAAATTGGAGGTTGTGTATATACTCGACTCCGAAGTTCTCGGGTATCACTTATAACTGATTTTTTTTTAAAAATTTGCGTTTAATCAGGTTTAGTGCTTAGTATGGAATTTCTTGAAACATGAAGCACAACCACAACTAGTCTACTAAAATGAAAGAAGCTAAACATATACAAGTCCAAAATAATGTCAATAGGTTACACAAGGCGTTGCCCAACAAAAATCACGAAAAGAATGATATGTCCAAAAGAATAGCGTTGAGTCCACTACTCAGCGATCCAAATCCGCCTACTAGGCTGACGGAGAACCGTCCATCAGCTGGAAGTGGGACAGATCGTCCTCCTCCTCGAGACTCGCGCCGCCAGACTCCTCATACTCTGCATCACCTACATCTACGGAAGAGTCTGGTTGGTATTTTAAAACACCGTCCCAGAGTGGGAGTGAGTGATCAACTTAGTGAGTGTTATTAGTCTTAAGTTGTAATAAGCATCATTTATATTATGAATTTAATGAAAAACAATCATTCATAAATATCTAACTAATCTTATTAATGTGCATGCATGACGGATGATATGATGCATGCCCTCGCTACAACACTCCCTTGAGTGACTCCATCTAACGATCGCGTATGACCAACACTCCCTCAGAGCGACATTGACTGCCGAGTCACCAACCTAGCTAGTGCGATACGATGATAATGTTAGCAAAGTTCTTAGTTAATTCCATTCATCCAGCAGGTTGGAGAATCTAATTCACCCCACATATTAAATGCCCTGAAATATTTGCGAGGCCGAGACCCCCCAATGTGTGAGGTCGAGGCCCCGCGGTCCTTGATCCTGTCGGGTTTCCCAACCCCGACTTCAAGCACATGGGGAGTGCCGAGAGAAAGGGATCGCTTAGGGTCACTATCGGGAGGCAAAGCACCCCATCGTAGGCCGACAACTCGGACATAGTGTCTCATTCTACCATGCCTGGCTCTCGAGGCAGTAGACCAGTTTTCAATTTGATTATCGATGGGCTATAACAGTTGTAGGGTGTACCAGGTTTTATACATATGTGAGCATACAGGGTTAACGGATAAAGTTGGTTAGTAAGTAGGCTGGACCGTACGAGTCAGGCGAGCACGTGACGAACGACATCGAGTGCAAGAGGCCCATGTAGTCGAACTACTGCCGCCCACGCGCACCCGCCCAAATCTATGGGTTTGGCCTCAGGGTAGCCCTACCAACGGAACTACCGTCTCTCCTCGTATTTCCTGATCAACCCAAAAGTTTGAGAACGATTCATAACATGCTAACCATCAAGGTGATCAACTAGCGTAATAGTATCATGTTCACATACATCTTAACATATGATTCAAATACTCCTAACAAGAAAACTACAATATTATGAACAAGGTGCATGTGAGTGCTGTGGATTGGGGAGGAAGTTAATCATTCCCTACACCTCAAAGGATTAATTACACAAGAGTAATGAATTCTACACACTATGAAGCAACATATATGAGAAAAATCAAATAACATGAGTATGTAATCATCCACACTAAATCATGTGAAAGGCAAAAATCAACATCACATGAAGGAAATCAAACAAGGCATACAACTTCATATAATTCCCAAACAAACCAAGCAATTCCTAGGTTTTCTTTAGATTCTTCAATACAGCATCCCGAACAAACAAAATCATTAAACTCATGGCATAATTGGTGCTAGGCCACCTAAGGATAATATTCTGCACCTATGGATCATTTAGATCTTAGAAACGACCTAGGAAGGTGGATTTGGGGTCAATTGGCTGGAACCCCTAAAGCACACATTTGCATGTTAGAAATCTATGCTAATCCCTTCTCAACACAAGGGTTTTACGAAAAAATGACGAGGGATCTTACCTAGACGATCAACAGAACGATTATTGTGGTTGTGGTGTAAGGTTTTCCTTTGGAAAAGGGATAGAGAGTTGCAAGATTGAGTTCCCTTGGGCCCACCTCGATCTATGGTCTACCCTTGCTCTCCTTCACTCTCTCTTTCTCTCCTTGCTCTCTCTCCTCTCTTTACTCTCTCCCTCTTTGAAGATGGAAAATTGTATGGGAAGAGGGGTGCCCCAAATGAGGCCCTTTTATAATGTCAAATTTGGTGCCAATGACTCCAAGTGTTGGGTTTTTACTATACTAACCCTATGAGAGAATTTTTCTGGCCTCTAGGGCCCACTATGGGGTGTACAAGTCAATACACACCGTAGGATAACTAGCCCCAATGATGATCTACGTATGGATATGATCGGCCCGCCATTTGGATGCGCTGATCGATAGATATGATGAGAAGTCTGTTCAACAGTCGCCAATGGTCAATCGAGGCCGCGACTATACAGATATGAGTAGAGAAATAGTCTCACTCCACGTGTGAAGTTTGGTCGTAAACCGACGGTCCAAAATCCTCAACTTTGCATAAGAGTTGATGACCCAATTCACTTAAGTTCCAGTTCCTTTCTTTGAGGTATTTGCGTTTCTCATGCACTTGTCCTTTTGCTCAAGTTGAGCGGTTCTAGGTAGTACCCAGGTTTGACCCCTGAGATGGTCGTCAAGCCCAGTAAGACGAACATTATTCTATAGTTTTGGAACTAGTGGCCCACCAACGAGCGGTCTAGAGCTTGTTCAGAGAATCGGGGCATTTCTGGAATGAAATTGGTAGTGAGATTTCTCGTGGGCAATGATTAGGGTTTGGATTAACTATGTTCATAGTGTGGCCCATTTATAACTAGTGAAAGTGGAGATTTGATCATGATTACTCTGAACCGTCGGTTTTAGGCTAAAGGAGTAACGGGATTGATTTGGTCAATTAGTCAAGATCCGGGCCTTATCTGATTCAGCCCTGGTTAGATCTTTAATTTAGTCATAATTGTCTTGATTAGTTAGCGATGGGTCGGTTAGATTTGGGTCCTATGTGAGTAAATCATGGGGCTACACCTGATATTCAAGTGATCGGGCGGATTCATTAGCTTCATACGGCTGATTATTCAGACTTGTGCGGTTCATTACTGGTACCACCCCTGTATAAACTATACAAACATTAAGTGTTAATGGTCATTAAGTGATATTATAAGTTAATTAATAAAAAATTCAAGGATTTTTTTAAATCCAAAACAGTGAAAATCCAGGATATTACAGGACCTAAAGTATAAAGTCTTGTCTAGGTTTCTCTAGATTACCCAAATACATAATCCAACAAGTAAAATCATTAGATTCATATTAAAATTGGTGCTAAGCCATCTAAGAATAGTCCGCACCTATGGATCATTGAGTTCTTGAGAAACGACCTAGGAGTGCTTGGATTTGGGGTCGATTGGCCGGAATCACTAGGGTAAAGCATTTGTATGTTAGAACTTCGTGCAAATCCCTTCTCAACTGTAACATCCTTGATTTTCACTGTTTTGGATTTTCAAAAAAATTCATCAATTTTTATTTTTTATTTTTATTTTATTTAATTAACCTAAATATTACTTAATGACCATTAACACTCAATGTCAGTTTATACAGGGTGTACCAGTGAAGAACCGCACAAGTTCGGTTAATCATGTAACGTCCTGTCCAACCAGAACAGTGTACTGAGGCGTCCTCTTAGGATTTGTCGCAAGATCATTCGTTTAAACTATTCATGATTTAGTGCCATAACTAAATTAAGTTAGGATTAGCCCATTAGAGTAGACCAGTCGGGTTGTGATTGGGCCAAGTGCGGGCCGTCAAGCCAAATGACCATTTACACTTGGCAGCAGCCCGTGCGGGCTATACCGCGACATAGGAAGGTTAGAAAATTATATAAATTGAGGGGAGCATAGATCTCACTGGGCTTGGGGACCATCGCAGACCGCGGACCACGGACCCAGTGGACACTCAGAAATGTAATCTGGCACTTGCCAGATGCGCCCCACCAATGCCAAAATTGAAATCTGGCACGTGTAAATAAAACTGAAATGTAAGATATTTCAGCCATCAGATTTCTTCATAATTTATGATGAGGGTCTAATGTATTTTTCTACACCCGCCCACAAAATCTGGGTCCCGATCGTGGCACGGTGACCGTTGATCGCGAATCAGACCCGTGCGACCAAACCCCATATCTGATCATTTCCAAATTTTGCATGGCCCTTCATCGGGCCAAGGAACACCTATCCTATAAATTTCATGGTCAGAGGGCCACCAGAACTGCCTCGATTCTCCAAACGAGATCTAGACCGCTCGTTGGTGGACCACTAGATCCAAAACTATAGAATAATGTCCATCCCATTGGGCTTGACGTCCATCACGGGAATCGGACCTGGGTACGGTCCAGAACCGGTCAACTTGAGCTGAAGGACGAGTGCATGAGAAATGCAAATACCCTAAAGGAAGGAGTTGGAACTTAAGTGAATTAAGTCGTCCATTCTTATGCAAAGTTGAAGATTTCGGACCGTCGGTTTGCGACCAAACTTTACCCATAGAGTAAGGATGTTTCCCTTCTCATATCCGTATAGCCGCGGCCCTGATCGACTATCGGTGACCGTTGAACAGACTTCTTATCATATCTATCGATCGGCTCATCCAAATGGCGGGCCGATCATATTCATACGTAGATCATCATTAGGGCTAGCTATCCTACGGTATATATTGACTTGTACACCCCATAGTGGGCCCTAGAGGCTAGAAAGACCCTCTCATAGGTCTAGTATAGTGAAAACCCATCCCTTAGGGCCATTTACACCAAACCTGAGACTATATAAAGGCCTCATTTGGGGCACCCCTCTCCCCATACGAATTTGCCCTAGAGAGAGGAAAGAGAGAAGAGAGAAAAGAGAGAAAGGGAGAAGAAGAAGAGGAGAAAGGAGGAGAAAGAGAGAGGAAGAAGAAAGGAAAAGAGTATGTGGTAGGAGGTGGGGCCCAAGGAAGCTCAAACTTACAAACTCTCTACCCATTCTCCAAGGAAACCTCCACCAAACCCACCCATGCCAAGAAGAGGAGGTAAGAATGGTATATTTTCCTTCAATAGAGCAACTTAGTGTAGATTTATAAGCATTAATGTTGTCTTCTTGATTTTGATTTAGAAAATGGTGGTTTTACCCAAATCCCCAAACCCTAAGATCTCAAAGAATGGAAATCTCCTCTTAAGGTGCGGACTATTATCCTTAGGTGGCCTAACACCAATTCTAGTTGGAGTTTAATGATTTTGTTTGCTTGGTGTGTTGTATGGAAGAATCTAGAAAAACCTAGGAATGACATATTGTTGGAATTGTATGAATTGTATGTTTATTTCTCTTTGATGTTAATCTTGCCTCTCTCATAATCTAGTGTATGGATGATTACATGCTCATGTATGGTTGATTTCTTCTTCTCATATGTGTTGCTTCATCTTGTGTATGGTTTATTGCTCTTGTATATGATTTCTCAACATGGAGGAAGTGTTAACTTCCTCAATAACCCACACCACACACATACACTTTATTTATAATATTAATGATTTGCTTGTAGGAAAATTTGAATTGTATGTTGAGTAACATGAGATCACGGTGTTGAATATGCTTGATGCGGCATTGATAGTTTGCATGCTATAAGTCACTATTCCTACCCTTGGGTTGGTCACGAACATGAGGAGAACGAAGGTGGTTCCGTTGGTAGGACCACCTTGAGGCTAAACCCATGGGTTTGGACGAGTATGTGTGGGCGGCAGTAGTTAGACTACATGGGTCGCTTGTACCCGATGTCGTTTCGCCACATACTTGCCTGAGCTCTTGCGGTTTAGTCCACTGGCTGACCTACCTAGTTTGTTAACCTTGTTTGCTCACATATGTATGGAAACTGGAACACCCCACCACCGTTGTAGCCCATTGATACCGGATGAAATATTGATCCACAGTCTCGTGAGCCGGGCATGGTGGAATGGGACACTATGTCGGAGCTGTCGGCCTACGCTGGGGTGACGCACCTCCCCATAGTGACCACGAGCGACCCCACATTCAGCACTCCCCATGTGCTTGAAGTCGAGGATGGGAAAAACCTGACGGGGTCAAGGATCGCGGGGTCTCAGCCTCACACATTGGGGGGTCTTGGCCTCGCAACTAGTTCAGGGCATTTGATACGTGGGGTGTATCGAATTTCCAAATCTGCTGGATGAATGGACTTAACTAAGAACCTGGTTAACATCATCATTGCATGACATTAGCTAGGTTGGCGACTCGGCAGTCGAGGTCGCACTGAGGGAGTGTTGCATTGGCGATCGTTAGATGTTGTCGCACGAGGGAGTGTTGTGGTGAGGGCATATATCATATCATCCTGCATCCATGCACATTAACAAGACTAGATAGATGTTTATGATTGATTGTTTTTCATTAAATTCTTATTATAATTGATGCTTGTTGTAACTTAAGGTTAATAGCACCCACTGAGTTGATCACTCACTCCCACTCTGGGACGGTGTTTTAAAACACCAACCAGACTCGTTCATAGATGCAGGTGATACAGACTTCGTGGAGCCTGGCGATACGAGCCTTGAGGAGGAGGACAGGTTCTCTTCTTCCAGTTGATGAGCAGGACCCCGTCGGATCAGTAGATGGGTCGTTAGATCGCCGAGCAGCGGCTCAACTTTATTTCTTTGAACATGTCATTCTTTTTTATGAATTTTGTTGGGCATCACCTTGTGCGCCCGTTTGTATTCTTTTGGTCATGTGTATATATAGGTATAGTTGTTTTCCTTCCATTTCAGTAGACTTGTGTGGTTGTGCTTCATGTTCCAGGAAGTTCCAGAATGCGCATTTAGACTGGATTAATCGCATATTAATGAAAACTAGATATAAGTGACCCCGGGAACTCGGGAGTCGAGCGTATGCATGACCCCTGATTTTCAGGGTGTTATATCAACACAAAGAGTTTCAAGAAAAGATGAGGGGTTACCTACTCAATCGGAGGAGAAGGGTTCTTCTGGTTGTGGGTGAGGGATTCGTTGAGGAAGAGATGAGGAGTTGCAAGAATCGAACCCCTTTAGGCCCCACTAAAGCTATGGTCTACCTTCACTCTCTTTGCTCTCTCTCAACTCTCTTTGCTCTCTCTCAACTCTCTTTGGTTGATAAAGTAATGGTGGGAGTTATGAGAGAAAGAGCCTTAGGGCCTTATGTTCGGCAAATTCCCTCAACGGCCCTCTAGGACCCTCTTTTGGCCTTGGGGTGGCCCTATCACCCCCTAAGCCACCAAATGTTATGTGCAGGTGTCTCATGGCCCAATGAGAGGCCATGCAAAATTTGAAGATGATCGGACGCAGAGGTTTCATCGTATGGCTCCGATCTTTAAATGGCCCTATGAGGTCCATTGTAGTTGTGTGGAACGGTTCTGATGGTCTCCTGGTTATGAAACTTATAGAATAGATGCTTTATGGCCCGATGAAGGGCTGTACAAAATTTGAAGGCAAACAGACACAGGGTTTTATCATACAGGTCCGATTTACGATCAACGGTCACCGTTCCACGATCGGGTCTCAGATTTGGTGGACGGGGGTAGAAAAATACATTAGGCCTTCATTGTAAATGTAGAAGAGATCCGATGGCTGTGAAGCCTGGTATCTCAGTTTTTATTTTCAAGTACCAGATTTCAATTCTGGCCTTTGGGTGATTTGTGTTTGGCAAGTGCTGTTAGGGCGGCATGGATAAATAATTTCTGGGTGTCTATTGAGTTCGTGGTCCGCGATGGACCACAAACCCAGTGAGATTTGCGGTTCTCCAAAATTTTAGATTTTTCTGACCTTCCTTGGCCGTTGCATAGCCTGCACGGGCTGTTACTAAGTGTAAACGGGCTATTTGGATTGACGGCCCGCACTTAGTCTGATCATAACCAGACTGGTCCACCTTAATGGGCTAATCTTGGGTTAATTCATTTATAGTACCCCACCTACGAGTGGTTTAAGCGAATGGTCCTGTGATAAATCCTACGTGGACTCCCTAGGACACTATTCTGGTTGGACGGGACGTTACACCTAGGGGCCCTCCCTGGAAGAAATGTCGATCCTTGTAGAGTATTACCAGATGCAGGCTATGCCCAAGCCTACCGAAAGGTGAAAGCCTACTCAACGGGTGGATGCGGGCTGGCGACCTTCAACCCAAGCAGATGAACGATTATCCTATCTGATGCATTCATACATCATTTGCATCCATATCACTGTACATCCATTTTTATGTTATTTTAATTGATATGATTATAAATCATGTTGGGTTATTTCACTGAGTCTGACCAACTTACCTTTTTAGTGATGAAAAAACCGTATAGAGGAGCCATTAGCAGACGATGTGGCACAATAACTGAACAGATGCACCGTACCTATCCATGTGAAATATGGTCATACTTATTTGAAGATGAAATGACAGTATTAGACCATTTCTGGTCACTTGCTAGTATAGTTTGATTAACGTAAAATGCATATTAGTATTAATTTTGAGATTTTAAGAAATTATTTAGATTTATTTCATTAAAACAATGTTAGTATTGAATAGTACAATAATATAATAAATAAATGATTTTTAAGGTTTATTTTATTTTAAGGGTTGTTAAGATTTATATATGCTTGGTTGATTAGTGCTAAGTGTTATATATGTGTGATTGAGATTAAGGTGAAACTTAGACTAAATATAACTATTATCTCTAATAAAACTGATTAATGAATTAAATTAGTACACTTTGTGTACGAGTTACAAACTGAAACTTGGGTCTGAGGGTGCACAATCTGTACCCAAATTTCGGGGCGTGACGGCGTGGATAAACAGATAAGTCACGGTGAGCCCACCCACAGAACTGCCCGTTCGTGGCTGGAGACGGGCGGGGGTAGCACGCAATTCGCGTCCATAGTATACTTACTCAAACTTGCGAATTGGTCATTATTCCACGATGATTACCGCCTGTAATGATCCAGACCATCCATCAAGAAGCCACCACCTTACACGTTGGAAACATTGGATGGACGGTTTAGATGGACGATTGTTCCATCTCAATTGATCAATGCACGTGAGATGCACCATAATCCAGTGCTAACGAATTGCACCAGATCACCCTTAACTGTGTAAATTTGTATTTTGTACCTGCCTGGGCCCCAGCGTGACGTATCTGTGCAATCTAAACCGTCCATCTAATTCTAGCCTCATGCTAAGCCCAGGATTTATCCTAATATAAATTTCTGGTGGGCCAAACCACTGGGAGCAACGAAGAGCAATTAGAAAGGGAGCCACGGCAGACGTTTTCAGATTGTGTGAAGGATCCAAGGTGCTTTATATATGCCATCTAATCCATTTCCTAGACGTGACCCACCAGGATGAAGTTACACGCCGAAATTCCAGCAATTAAACAAGTCATGTAAGCTACAACACACGAATTTAAAGGTTTAACGTGTGATTTTACATTATTCATTCGATACAAATCAACTGAGTTTTGGATCGGCTTGATTTTTTTGATGTACGGTTAACATGAGGAGGCACACCAGATGCACCGTATGGATGCCATACACATCACGGTGGGTCCCCCAGAAGCTCAATCATATATTCGTGTGGAGGAAAAGATCTAATCCAGTCATCTGGTGGGATGAAAAGTCCAGATGACACAATCATCGGCTGCTTTATTTTTTTAATATTTCACCAGACATCGTGAGGCCCACATGATGATAGGTTTGGATCTGACACGCCGGGAGGGGATTGGGTACTGAGCAAACTGTCGGGCCCACAAGAGATGTATGTGTCTTATCCACTCCGTCCATCTGTTTTAAAATCTTAATTTAGGTCATGATACAAAAACTGAAGTATATCCAAAACTCAAGTGAACCACACCACAAGAAACAGTGGAGATATTTACGCTCACCGTTGGAACCTTCCTAGGGCCCGCATTGATGTTTATTTTTCATCCAACATGTTCACATTGTCAAAGAGATATGCATTAAGGAAAAACAAAAATATCAGCTTGATCCAAAACTTCTGTGGCTTCCAAGAAGTTTTCAACGGTAGGCGTTCAATTCCCACTGCTTCCTCTGGTGTGGTCCACTTGATCTGTGGGTATGCTTAAATTTTGATTCAATACTCTAAAATGATCTGAAAAAACGGATGGACGGTGTTGATAGGATACATATGTGATGGTGGCCCCACAGAGTTTACTCAGTACGGTTCGGCCAGTTCTATGGCAAGTCTACTCGCGCGAGTGCACTTAATAGCATTCAGTTAAACCGGAACTCGATCCCCAACCATCGCGCATGGACAAAGGACGACGTCACGCGGGGAGTTATCTCGTGGGGCCCACCCCGACAACAAAATCATTTCCTGCGATCGTGAAAGCATGAACGATTGAATAATCGCCACGTCATAAAAGCACGAGGGGGGCAAAAAATCTTCCCAACGCTTCGAGAACCTCGCGATCTGGACCGTCCACGTGGGGGGACTTCTGGTACGGTTTGAGATCGCGGATCCGGGTAAACTCCGTTTGAAGGAATACTGGAAACCAAGTGACGGAGCATGCTAATGCATAGACATGCACGTAGCATTCATTCATCTAAACCATCCAAACAGTGGACCCCATTGTAAGATCGGTTTTAAATCATTGTAACGTTGAAATTATATCCTGAATGGCTGATTTCTAGTTACATTGAAATGAAAGTATTCAACGGTTTTGATTTTATGAATGGATGTGCATTCATCAGATGTTACATAATTTAATTAATATCTATAGTCAGAACCATCTACCATTTAAATGATTTGATTTGAATTAAAATTTACTTGACATGTACAATTCATGGATGCATGAGCATGAACCATCACACACTGCCAGTGTATCAATCCATTTCAAGTTAAGACCGTGGTCAACGGAATCCTCCATAGAGAATCCGTGGCCCGAGGAAACAGGAATTGCGGCCACACGATTTGCAGTCGCGCATACGTATGTGCCAAACACAAGCGCTCTATACCTCTCGATTTTTAACACGTACGAAAGATCTGGACCGATTATCAGGAAGGCCCCATGGTGCAAAGTTCCCTAGCCCAAATTTTGATGGACGTGTCAATCGATCCACACATAAGTGAAGAACGAACGGTTCAAAAAGATAACCAAGTTCTTATGGACGGTTAAGGGAACATTTTTCAAGGGCCCATCTGATGACCACCCTCCATCTCATACACACGTGCTATGTCGGCACACGTAGGACAAATGCAGATGCGGGGCTGTTAATACCGTTCATAGAAGGAATAACTCTTTTTGTCGTTCCAGCATGGTACAGGTGGGGCCCACCTTGCGTAACCCTAAGCCACTTAGTGGGCCCCACATCACGAGGCATGTGACGCCTTAATAACTTCCTGAAAGATGGTCCCAGCCAACCAACTAAAAACGGACAGCTATTTCATACTCTGGCAGCGGGCGCTGGTTCATACACATGCACTCAGAAATACTGAATGATCCAAAATCCGGACCATTGAAAAATTTTCATATGAACCGTCGATTAGTACATCTGTTCAGTGTATTTTCTTAGGAACTGGCCCATCTGAAGTGGGCCACAATCTAGACGGTCTGATTCGAGTTACTTATATTCCACGTGTACGGTTTCTGAGCGCATGAGTATGGAACTTGAAATCAATATTATGCTCAGATCATTTGACGGTGGAGATTTCATCATAACCGTCCATCTACACATGGTAGGGTGACTTCTCATTTGGAACCGTTCATCTATCTCACCAACTGTGGATGGAAAATGGTGCAAAATAGATCATCCAAACCGTCTAATCATTGGGCCTTAAAAGCAAGGAAAGGTAGTGTAGAGGATTATCCCAGAGGTGTGAGTTCTCAACCATGAGTCATCCATGATGGATTCCAATACATGGACGGTCAAGATCAGTGCATGACCGCACCATGTATACTGCAGAGGGTGGAGATTGCTCTACCATATTCCAATTCCAACTTCAGTTCTTTTGGTAAGCCGGGTAAGAAATTGAACCACTGGACATGTAAAAGACCCAAACAGTTATCTATTAGGCCCTGCATCGTGCCAGCCAAATGATCTTAGCCATTGGTTAGAGGACTTTTGAGGACTACAAACGGTCAGTTAGAGTCCACCTAGTTAAACTTCAAATTCATGAGATGCATTAACAGGCCGTCCATTCATTCTTTTATTGACAGCAATACTCTTTTCAGTAACTCATACTAAAAAAAAATGAGACAAACTTTGTGTGGTCCACTTTAACATGTGTTTTATCCATGCCGTCCATTCATTCTTTTAGATCATTCTAGGTTATAAACACAAAAATCAGGCAGATCCAAAACTCAAGTGGACCACAATACAAAATAAAGTTTTCAATGGTTATTGTTCAATCCCTACTTTTCTTTGAGTAGTGTGGTCCACTTGAGCTTTGAATTTGCTTCATTTTTTAGCCCATTCTCTAAAATGATCTGAACTAATGAATGAACGACATGGATATAATACATATAGCATTATTGGGGCCGTGGAATTTTGGGCTTGAAATTTTTTGAAATTGTTATGATTTTCGAAATGAAACTGCTATTTTCATTTAAACACCTGTAAATCAGTACAATTACCTTTTTACCTGTAAATATACAAGAATTACCTCATTTCAAACAGGCTAGCGAAGCATTTGAATTCCAATGCTGGCCAAATCTCACTCGAGATCACAACAAAATATTGTGATTTGAGACTCATTTTTTGCAATGGGCATCTCCCCTACCGTGGGAGAAGGAAGTTCAGCAGTGTAGGTGGGCCTACCATCAGGTGTTTCACCTCGTGTTAGGCTTAGGACTCAAAAATCAGCCTCATTCTTGATTTAGGTGGACCACACGATCATGTGCAAAGCGATGAGCCATAAGTATCATTGGAAGTGTGAATTTGATATGCATTGGAATCCATGCAAATTGGAATTGATGTGAATTGGAATCACAAAGGTTTTGATGTGTTTTCAAAATAAAAGGCTTTTGGTGTGTTTGGTGTGAATTGAATTCGTGCTAATTTCACTAATTAACATTAATTACCATCGAATCAACACTTCTAAATGACCCCTTAAGCTGCATTTGGAAGTATACATAAACGCCGTTGGACAAGCACAAAGAGTGGATCCATGCAAATTTTAATTGATATGAATTGGAATCACAAGGTCTTGATGTGTTTTCAAAATAAGAGGCTTTTGGTGTATTTGGTGTGAATTGAATTCGCACTAACTTCAATTAACATCAATTACCATTGAATCGACACTCCTAAATGACCCCTTAAGCTGCATTTGGAAGTATGCGTAAATGCGATTGGACAAGCATAAAGAGTGGATCCATGCCTTCTTGATCTCACTTGGGTCTTTCATGAAATGTTTTATGAGACCAATGCATGAAATTTAAATTAGAAATGTGGTGTTCACTTCAAGACAAAGGCCCATTGTTTTCAAAAATCCGAACGCAACACATGATCTTCATAGGCCTTTGTGATCTCACTCGGGTCTTTCACAAACTGCTTTATGAGAATTGCTTGTACGTGAAAAGCTATTTTCAACACTTATCACTGAAATAGACTATTTTCATTGATTTTCCATACTTCGTTGCCTTCCAAATCTAAAAAATTAAGTACTTAATTTGAATTTTCACTGCAATGTAGTACTCTCCCTAGGAAACGCGGATTCAAATTGTCAAAGTGGCATTGGGTAGAAATTGATATTGTGATTTTCTAAAACCCAAATTCAACACATGATCACGATCTCACCAGGGTCTTTCATAGACTGCTTTCTGAGATCAATACATGAAACTAATGTTTGAAATGAGTTGTTCTCCCTACGATACAATAGCCGCAACTCTACATGTCTAGAGAAAGCCGATTCCCACATTGTCAAAGTGGCATTAGGCAGAAATCGATCCCGCAAAGCACAGTTTTCAAAAGCCCAAACGCACCACACGATGTTCACAAATCTTCATGATCTCACTTGAATCTTTCATGAACTGCTTTGTGAGATCAATGTGAGAAACTCAACTTTGAAATCCATTACTAATCCTGCAAGACAATGAGCTCAATCTAGGTGTCCAAATACAGTCAATTCCACATTGTTAAAGTGGCATTGGCTAACAATTGATACCACAAAGAATGATTTTTGAAAAACCCAAACAAGAAACATGCAATCTTCACAGATCTTCATGATCTCACTTGGGTCTTTCATAAACTGTTTTCTGAGACCAATGTGTGAAATTTGAGTTTGAAATGCATTCCAAGACAATAGGCATTTGCAGAGAGAGTTGATTCCTGGGGCCGAAGTTGACACGACAAAGCATGATTTTCAAAAATCCAATCATGAGACACACATGATCTTCTCATATCTTCATCACCTCACTTGGAACATTTTCATGAACTACTTTGCAAGACTAACGCATGGGACTTATGTTTGAAATGCGTTGTTCTGTAAGACTCTTATCAGGTGGGCCACACATGATCATAGGTTTAGATATGACCGTTGGATTATTTAGATTGAGCGATTCAATGAGCCCCACTACGGTTGTGATCATTGTCAATAGGTTTGGGGTGGGAAGCTTGAACCGTGGTCCCTATACATGGTTATTAAGTCGGATATAGAAACTTGTGATGTTGAGACCATATATGCGAGAAGTGTGATGGGTAAGCTTCATTGCCCATCTTTTCTATAAATATATGTCTTGGTCCCCCCGCCCACATATGAGAGAAAACTATAGTCTCATTAAAGGTTCTCCTATATGTGTGAAGTGCGAAAAACCTGATATTTGCTGTTTCGTAATGCTTGAATATCAAGCTCTTATGCATGTTCGAAGGACATGCCAATTCGAGAAAGGAAGAAGTTTGTGTCATGATGATGGCCCCACCAATGCACTAATCACGGCGCATCTTCAAATCATCTCAAGATTTGATTGGCAACTTGAAATAACATTCCATGTAGGTGAAATGAGCAGAACATCGGCGAAATTCGAACCCATCACACGTCTGTCAAGAAAGCATAAGAGCAATCAAAAGCTTTTGCATGATCACTTGCGCTTGGTTAATGCTTTTGGTGGACAGGTAAAAATATAGAGAGAAAAGGTCTTTCTAATGCAGAGGGAAATAAAAGGTTGTGGTATGATAAGACTATAGTTGTTGGATGTGAGGTGATGTTTGTCATTGGTATGATGGGCCTCACCATAAATGGGGGATGCTAAAAGAAATTCTTAGATTAGAATTACTCAATCTTTTGATGGTTTAACTCTTTCTTTGATTGCGGTGGGCTACTTAATTATTGTTTTGTAGGCCATTGATCGAAAGTTTAGGATTTTTGAATCTTGAAGAGTTTATATCTCACTACATCAATGGATTGAATTGCTGAACATGACACCAGATCCAATGACTATTTTTCGACATATATAGTGATAATAGTATATATGGAAAAGAGCTAAGAGAGTCCTTCTGAGGTCGAAGTGTATCCTGTCTTTATCATGAGTCATTTTCCTTGGCTAACAATAAACGTCGTTTTGATGTGTTATGGCAAACGTAGCTATTAAAAACTAGGTGGTATGGAGCGTGCAACACATAGAAAGAGAAAGGCGGGAGATCATCCTGAAGAATGTAGGGAGGGGGGGGGGAGAGACGAAGAGATTGAAAGCGACATGCAGTGAGAAAGATTAAAGGGTTATACTAGGTGTTTGTTTTTCCATTTTTCATGGTAAACGATGATAAATTAATAATGATTACGTCTCACCACACCATTTGGAAGAGAGAAATAATGGGTTACTTGCATCTTGAAAACCATGTTCGCATGTAGTGGACTGAAACATGAATTGCGTGAATAAAATTAGTAGATCCCGCTGTGGTGTATGTGTCTGATCCATGATTGAAAGAGAGAGAGAGAGATTGAAAGCGACATGCAGTGAGAAAGATTAAAGGGTTAGGGTTATACTAGGTGTTTTTTTTTCTCCATTTTTCATGGTAAATGATGATAAATTAATAATTATTACCTCTCACCACACCATTTGGAAGAGAGAAATAATGGGTTACTTGCATCTTGAAAACCATGTTCGCATGTAGTGGACTCGGACATGAATTGCATGGATAAAATTAGTAGATCCCACCATGGTGTATGTGTCTGATCCATGATCCATCTGTTTTACCAGCTCATGTTAGGGCATGAGCCCAAAATTGAAACAGATTATAAGCTCAAGTGGACCAAATGGGGAGAGGGGAGTTAGTTAATGATGTTCATTGTTGAAAGCTAAAACCTTCCAAGAGCCTACACTAATGTGTATCTATCATCCAACGTATTTATACAGACACTAAGACATAGACGAAGGGAAAACGCAAATACCAGCTTGATCCAAAACTTCTATGGCCCACAACAGGTTTTCAACTGTAGGCATTTAGCTCCCCTTGTTTCTTGTGATGTGGTCCACTTATGCTATGGATCTGCCTCATTTTTGGGCTAAGGCCCTAAAATGAGGTGCTAAAACATATGGACAATGTGGATTAGACATACAAAATGGTGGGCCCCACAAATTGTACTCATGTTTTCCTATGATATTATCATTAGAGCTTTCAAACAGGCATAGTAGTGAATGTATTATGAAAGTGGTTTGCATGAATTCTTAAAGTAAATAATTATTACTCACTTACCTTATATTTACACTGTAAATACAGAAACAAATAGGCAGCTACCTCCTAATTACCTGTAACACCCTAAAAATTGAGGGTCGTGCATACACTCGACTCCCAAGTTCCCGGGTATCACTTATTCTGATTTTTTTTTTTTTACTAATTTCCGTTCAATCAGATTTAAATACGCAGCATGGAATTTCTTGGAACATGAAACACAATCACAACTAGTCTACTGAAATGAAAAAGGTCAAATATATATAAGTCCAAAGAATGTAAATGGGTCGCTCAAGGCGTTGCCTAACAAAATCACAAAAGAATAACAAGTTCAAAAGAATAGTACGCTGAGTCCATCACTCAGCAATCCAAAATAGGCAACAAAAGTCTATGATGAGCCACCTATCAGCTGGAAGTAGGACAGCTCATCCTCCTCGTCAATGCCAGCGCCGCTCGGCTCCTCGAACTCATCGTCACCTGCAGCTACTGAAGAGTCTGGTTGGTGTTTTAAAATATCATCCTAGAGTGGGAGTGAGTGATCAACTCAGTGGGT
Source organism: Magnolia sinica (assembly GCF_029962835.1). Taxonomy (NCBI): domain Eukaryota; kingdom Viridiplantae; phylum Streptophyta; class Magnoliopsida; order Magnoliales; family Magnoliaceae; genus Magnolia; species Magnolia sinica. The sequence goes on along the minus strand of NC_080584.1, from coordinate 7,161,667 downwards.
GCTATTAGTCTTAAGTTATAACAGACATCAATTAAATTATGAATTTAATGAAAGATAATACATTCATAAAAACTAACTAATCTTGTTAATGCATGTGCATATATAATGATATGATACATGCCCTTACAATAACGCTCCCTCGAGCGATTCCATCTAACGATTGCGTATGACCAACACTCCCTCATTGCGACCTTGACTGCCGAGTTACCACCCTAACTAGTGCGATGCATGAATAATGTTAACCGAGTATTTAGTTAATTTCGTCCATCCAGCAGATTGGAAAAACTAGTACACCCCACGTATTAATACACTCAACTAGTTGCGAAGCCTAGGCCCCTCAACGTGCGAGGCCTGGGCTTCGTGATCCTTGATCCCGTCAGGTTTCCCATCTCCGACTTTAAGCACATGGGGAGTGCTAAGAAAAAGGATCGCTCGCGGTCATTACGGGGAGGCTCGTCACCCCAGCGTAGGCCGACAGCTCGGCCACAGTGTCCCATTCCACCATGTCCGGCTCACGAGTCGGTAAATCAGTTCCAATTGGTTATCAATGGGTTACAGCGGTTGTAGGGTGTTCCAGGTTCCATACATATGTGAGCAAACAATGTTGGTCAGTAAGTAAACTAGGCCGCACGAATTCAGGCGAATACATGACAGACGACATCGGGTACGAGCGACCCATGTAGTTGAACTATTGCCTTCCATACACACCCGCCCAAATCCACCGGTTTAGTCTCAGGATAGTCCTGCCAACGGGACCACCTACACTCTCATCATGTTCCTGACCAACTCAAGGGTTTGATGGTAATCCACAAGATGCCAACAGTCAGGGTTATCAACTAACATAAGCAATACCATACATCCATATTTCCTAACACACAATTCAGATTTTTCCTACAAAGCAAGCTAACAATATTATAAAACAAAGGTGCATGTGTGGTGTGTGGGTTAGTGAGAAAGCTAAGCATTTCATATATCTCATAGAACTAAATTGCACAAGAGTTAATGAATTATACATGCCATAAGGCAACATCATATAGGAACCAAACAAGCCATGAATATGCAATTATCCATTTATACCTAATCATGTGAGAGGCAACAAACATTCCCTAACTATTCTATGTAAATTGAGAGGATCAAGGGTAAGGTCTTTCCTAGGTTTCTTCTAAATTCTCCAAATATATTATCCAAGCAATCAAAATCATTAGATTCGTAATAAAATTGGTGCTAGGCCACCTAAGGATAATAGTCCGCACCTTGTGACGTTTCACCCAACTCATGGCGCTCCTTGGGTTAGAAAATTGGGAAAAATGATTCCTTCTAATCGCGAATGAGGTGGATTCGGCGGAAGGAAATGATCGACGCTAGGGCTTGATTGGAGGAGATCGATGAAGGGGAGCACTAAAGCCTCCCCCACCCTACTCTCTATTCTTCTCTTCCTTTCTCTCTTCCTCTTTCTCTCTTTCTTTTATCTAGGGCAAAATCGTATGGGGAGAGGGGGTGCCCAAATTAGGCCCTTTTATAATGCCAGATTTGGTGTAAATGGCCCCAAGGGTTAGGTTTTTACTATACTAGACCTATGGGAGGGTCTTTCTAAGCTCTAGGGCTCACTATGGGGTGTACATATTGATATACACCGTAGGATAGTTAGCCCTAATGATGATCTATGTATGTATATGATTGGCCCGCCATTTGGATGCGCCGATCGACATATATAATTAGAAGTTTGTTCAACGGTCACCGATAGTCGATCGGGGCCGCGGATATGCGGATATGAGCAAGGAAATATCGCGGATATGAGCAAGGAAATATCCTTACTTCACGGGTGAAGTTTGGTCGTAAACCGATAGTCCGAAATCCTCAACTTTGTATAAGAGTGGACGACCCAATTCACTTAAGTTTCAGTTCATTCTTTAATGGTATTTGCACTTCTCATGCATTCATCCTTTGGCTCAAGTTGAGCGGTTCTGGATTGCACTCAGGTCCGACTCCCGCGATGGACGTCAAGCGCAGTAAGACGGACATTATTCTATAGTTTTGGACTAGTGGCCCACCAACGAGCAGTCTATAGCTTGTTCGAGAAATCGGGACATTTCTGGAATGAATCACGTATTGAGATTTCTCATGGGCAATGATTAGGGTTTAGATTAACTATGTTCTTAGTGTGACCTATTTATAACTAGTGAAAGTGGAGATTTGGTCATGATTACTCTAAACAGTTGGTTTTAGGCTAAAAGAGTAACAGGGTTGATTTAGTCTATTATTCAAGATCCGGGCCTTATCTGACTTGGCCCCAGTTAGATCTTTAATTTAGTCATGATTGTCTTGATTAGTTAGCGATGAGTTGGTTAGATTTGGGTCCTATGTGAGTAAATCATGGGGCTACACTTGATGTTCAAGTGATCGGGTGGATTTAGTGGCTTCCTACGGTTGATTAATCGGACTTGTGCGGTTCTTTACCGGTACCATCTGTATAAACTAACATTGAATGCTAATGGTCATTAAGTGATATTATAAGTCAATTAAAAAAAAATTCAAGATTTTTTTTGAAAATCCAAGATGTTACATTACCAAGATAAACTTAGTATTTTTTTCAGACAAACTTTCCTTGTACTTTGAATATACAAAAGTTCAATGATCCCCTAAAACTAATTGTAGGGGGGGAAATTGTCCCTCCCCACTGATATTATATAGTCGTAGAAATATCGTATGAGAATAAACTACTCTTCAAACTTCAATTGGACTTCAATAATATTATCTTTGGTCAACTTGAAAAGCATTGAAAATCCGAATGAATAGAATGTGAAGCAGATCCATATTTTGGGTGGGCCACAGTACAGAAAAAGAGTCGTTCACGTAGGCCACACAAAAATTATAACTGAATACTCACCAAGAAAACTTCCCGTTGGCCACACAAGTTTTAGATCAAGCTGACATTTCTATTTTGTTGTCATCTAGGTCTCGGAGACATTATCAACAGGTTGGATGGGAAAAAAACCATTACAGTGGGCCATTGGAAGTTATTAACGTTTAATCATCACTTATTCCGGTGTGGCCCACCTGAGATTTAGATCTGCTTCCTTTTTTGGACCAAGCCCTTAAATGAGCTGGCAAAATTAATGGACGGAGTGAATGTACCATTCAACTGTCACGACCGCGTAATAACTCTAGACTGGATACCGGCATCCAAAAAAAAGGGTTTCCAGAGGCATCCCTGCTTGCAGAGGAGAGAGGGAGAGAGTGGCAACAATTGGAGAGAGAGAGAGAGACGATTGCAGAGAGGGAGAGATTAATGGCTGTGGTGGTTGGTGGGCTTCTCCCTATTCCTCTCTTTTTAAACAAATGGCCGTCGGGCTTGTAAGTGACTTGGAAGGAAGTCACCACCATCCCCCTGCAAATTTTTTTTTTTTGTAGATTTTTATTTAAGAGACTCATACTTGAATTTTCTCCTCCAAACACAACTTGTACGTGACTTCCCTATAAATCACTTCTCTTTTTAGCCAACTTACAGGCATCCAAACACGCCCTTATTGTTTGTTCTAATGAATTCTGTGAAGCAGTGGAAAATATAGCGGTGCTAGAATTCTACCGAAACTCCCAAAACACTAAAATCTAATAAAATAGAGATCGCATATTGTGCAAGCAAAAAATGATAGGTAAGCCCTTCATTTTCTGTCACCTAAGTCCCTACTTGAATCTATGGTTGCAGACCAACCGCTAGAGTCACTCGAGGTAGGGAGCCTTGCAACTCTCCAACTCTCAAGTGATTATATGCTTCTAGTTGACCATAAATTATAAGCTTCATTTAGCTAGTAGCAACTCCAAATTATTTGCATATAGCGCCACTCTAATCTACTTGAGCATCAGACCCAGAAGGAAAAAAAAAAGATGGCTCATTCATAGAGAACAACATCTCTCCAAGCACGTAGAAATATAATAAAATTCAAACCCCATAAATTAGGAGCTTTTCAAATCTCATCATTTTGGAGAAAAAAAAAGTATTCTATGATAAACTTGATACCCGTTAGCTTGTCAAGGACATATGTGCCACACTTGAAAATGTACAATAGCATATATGGCACAAGTGCAACATGGGTACATCTGGGTGCTTGAAGATATATGTTGGCACATGTCGAACGTGGGCGGTGAGCTTAAAGCTAGACGATGACATATGTTGGACATTCTCATATGCAAAGTGATAGAAGATGGACAGTGGCATGTGTTGAGCTTGAAGCTAAATGGTGGCATATGTTAGACATTCTCACATGCTGATTGATAGAAGATGGATAGTGGCATGTGTAGTACATTGAAGATTTTGAAGATAAACAGTGACACATGTGACACATGAGGTGTTAAAAAATAAAAAAATAAAAATAGTGACACACATGGCACATTAGCACATGCATAGCCAAAGAAAGATGGACAAAATGGTGCATGTAGGCACTTGAAGATGAACAGTAGCACATTGTTACACCACATGTACTGTGCTCAAGCACCAAAAAGACTGGTACAACATTTTGGCAATGTGGACTAGATGAACTCTCATCCCCATCACCCTTGCACCCTCAAACATACTTTGGCAATGAAAAATGAACTAGTGCTCTAAAAAGAAAAAGTTAATAGTGCCCCATTAGGACATTTGGACGGTTGGATTGATCAATATGGATCCTCCAACGGGTGGATTCCGTATCCACTTCACCGGGGCATCATGCATAAATCATGCTAATTAAACAATCTTATAGATCATCAAATTGCCTTTCTTTTTTTGTGATTCTTTCAAACGTACAATCCATAATGACCCAAGAAAAGGATGGTACTGATTGTTGGTTGTACCCATCCTATTCATAAATGATCTTGACTATCTGTTTTTATAGGCTATTAATCACTGGCTAGCATTTGTTCAATCAGATTGGATTTTTCACGGTGGCCCATGAAATGCAGGATGGGCCTAATGGACGGTTTAGATAGATTGATTAACGTGTCCAAGAATTCCAATGCAACTATGAGCACAATAAGTTAATAATGCTATAGAAGCACTGGATCATTTTTCTCCCCTAACAGTTCAGGCCAGAATCACATGTTCTTGGGCTTCTTCGAAAGCCGATAAAATGATCGTGAGCTCTTCATCAGCCTCACCCACATTCAATGGGGTCCACCATGATGGCATCAACTTGCTGTTATAAACTATTTATTTCCAAAAGACTGGTTTGATTAACCACTAGTCAGGATCACTCGATCAAGATGATGATTTTGGAGGTGGCAACATCCATGGTGGGACCCACATGTGATCCCGAGATAGCATGCCTCCTTATCATGATCTTAACATATCCTTTGAAGAGTGGAGGGTGGTGATTAGATACATTCCAAATAGCTGTGAATTAAACTACCATCGAAGCATATGAGCAGATAATAAAACTGTGGCCAGGCTAATACCATACACATCCATTCACAAAAATCTGGACCATCAATCATAGGGACCCACTGTAGATGGAGCATAGCCCAAAATCAATAACGGTACAAACCCAACCATTGAATTTCCAGGAATCAAATGAACAGCTAAAGAGAAAACAGTCAACAGCCAAATTCGACAGACAAAATTACAGTTAAGATCATCCGATCAGCATGATTTCAGGCACAATCAATCCACGATGGGGCCCACAATTTGGATGGTCCATATCAGTACATTCGAGCTAGAGAAGAGCGATTACAGGATGCCTGACCTGAGGAAATGAAACAGACCTGATCGTCAGTTTGTACGAGCGCATTGAATGATCCAATCCGGTTCTCCACTCTCAATGGACATGCTCCAGTAATTCTTGATAGGACAATCCTGTTGGTCCAATTTCTAGGCTGCAAATAAACAGTAAATATAAGTGAAATAACCACACAGTCTGCATTCAAACAAATCCCAAGATCAGTAGATAAGATGTCCAACCTGAGCGATTTTTTGTGCGTGGTCCATCCGGGGCATGCCAATCGAGCCAACCGTTTGGACTGCACGAACCATGGGCCCCACTCGTACAGACTAAAACACTACCCGCGCACATCCTCAGACCGAGGACTGTCTAAATCCTCAAGAGAAACACGGCAAGGAGAACAAAAAGGCCAGTTTGTGATGCAAATTACATACAAAAGAATTACTAATCACCCATCATATTACAAAGCTGAAAACAGCGACAGTCATGTTGTAGTTTTCACCACATACATATTGCACATACACCGATTCATTCGGAAGAAATAATCAGCGGACTTCGAACCAACGCTCTACAAATCGTTTTTACAAATCAAAGACACCCAAAAAAGCTCATTCTTTTTTTCTATTCTTTTCTTTTTTTTCACGGCTAGCATTGCGACAGTGGCTGGACCCCAACATGTAAATGGTAGTGATTCTTCAAACCTACAACTGGCATAGCAATACGGCAACCCAGACCACCCAATTCGCTGACCCAACTGTGGATCAAGGATAACCAAAAAATTGCACTTAGATGATATCATTAGCCATTTGATTTCTCCCTCTGAATTTGGACCACTCACCATTTTACTTTTTAACCATCAATTGGATGAACAAGTGATTTTAGAGAGATGATCCATCCACGATGGGACCCACAATTTGGATGGTCTGGATAGCTGTACGCTAGTGCCACATGTGAGGAGGATGAATCACTGTCATTTTCTCAACGGTGCAGAACTAACACGGGTCTAGCCCTGCAACATTCGGCGGAATTCATGCTTTTTTCGTACCTACCAAACACATGGCCCAGAGCACCGATAGATATACATGGTTCAGACATAAAGAGAGAGAGAAAGAGAGACAGCAGCTGGGCACGGACATTCTGCCATATATCAAGACCTCGCAGCATTACCATGTCGCTGTCTGAAATAGGTAAGAAGATGTTGCGCCTGCAAAACAGATTGGGAAATCCAAATCTAAGTCCTGAATCTTTTTTTAGCAAGGATATTGCACGCTGTTTGGGCCCCACCAAGCTGTGATCAAGACCTTTCATCTAGAGGCCCCAACATGGATGGGCCCACATGAAGAAAAAATTCCAATTGATCATCTTCACCAGCCTTGTAGAGGATGGTTAGAAACAATGGTCCCACATTTTCAAAGCCTTCGTGTGGAAGACGAGGATCTACCTAAAGGACTTTTTGCACGCCAATACATTATGGGCCCTACTAGGTGAACGTTCTGGATCACCACACCAGGAAAGTAACAAATGATGAACAGCGCTAGCAAAATTCACAATAGTGGAAAGATTGAGAGAAATATAATGCACGAATTAACAGGCCAGTACATTCTACAAATGTGCAGAATGCTGCAGATGTTGATCCAATGATTCGGTGACCAAACCATCGATTTGATGGGCCCCACCATGGAGGGGGTGCCGTCGGAATCTCCCTGATTTCTAGATCCCATCCTTCAACATGGTGGTCTACAAACCAACAGCTAAGAGAGAACAAAATTACAGCAACGGTCCACATTCAACAATAGGGTTAGGATCTTTAATTGTAGGAGATTTGTATGGCATCCCCTGTCCAAGGTTGGGCTTATCACACCAATGGTTTGGATCACAGAACAAGGGCCCAACATATGGAATCATGTAATTCATCCTGAATACATTAGGGAAAGAACCTTTTCCGTCCTCACATTGCCTGATTGAGTTGGTGGGACTCAGCTTGCAGGTATTTCCAGCTAATAAGCTACTAGGTGAAAGCTGGTGCTCTCAAGCCCTCTTGGTATGCAAAAGATGCGAGCACCAGCAGAAAACATGGGCCCGCCCATGAATGGCAGGCAGAGGTGAGGTTACAAAAGACCATAAATCCACATGCATGCATGCACATATGAGAAATTATATACATAGACCTTTGATTGAACAGTATACATTGGTTCTCAATTCTGACAAGTGGAACTCCTGGTTAAACAATCCAGACCATTGATCTGTAGTGCCCACCGTGGATGGACTATGCCTCAAAATTCCTAGTAAGATAATCTTAAACTTTCAATTCATGGCCTACAGATGGATGGACGGTTGAGAAATGCAACAGAGATCCACATTCAACCGAAAATGGACCTATATTGGTTACTGCAGTCACCCAATTTGAAATATTTTCAGCGCATGCTCCATCCATGTAGGAAATCAACAAACCAATGGTCCAGATAACAGAATAATGGGCCCTGCTTGTTAGAATTGAATACCCATGCAAATTGTCCAAAGATGCAGGCCATGTATCGTACAGATACCCTACATTTATAATACATAATATAAACTTCTCACATGCAGCCCCAACATTCCCACCAGCATGTTCCACATTTTTGGACATCTGAGTCGTGCAGAGGGTGGGCCACACCAAGAAGATCGCCTTGAATGAAAATAGGCTGATTCACTCATCCTGCAAGCCACACCATCGAAATCAATTACAGATGATGATATGGTTCAATATACAGGTGGGGCCCACATAAATGAATGGGCTGCCTGATTTTCATGCCAGGTGATCTTCTTGGTGTGGCCCATCTTTTGCCCAGCTTGGATAACCAGCATACACAGCTAACACACACACCCAAAAAAAAAGAAGAAAAAAGAAAAAGAGAGGAACTTTGCTAAGTCCACACACCCCTCTCCACTTGCACCCTCACCTGGCATGTCTGTGGGACATCCAAAGCTACCGTCTGGATGACCTGGCCGGAAAGTCCAGTTGGATCAACACATAGGCAGGATAGAAACGATGGGCAATTTACAAAATGCCAACATTCCACATCCAACATAGACATGTAACCCACTTGATGAGTGTCCCAGACCGATTTCTAGGGCAGGTCAACCATTTGGTTGGGCCCACTTGACCCACAGCTCAGATATCCTACACAAATGCAAGTGTGACCACCTGTGGGGTCACTCATGGAGAGTTGTGCATGAGCTTAAGCAACATGGAGTATAGTCATAGTACCTTTTCTCTGGCTCGCGGAGTCCCAGACTGCGACAATGCCACCAATGGCGGCACGGCACCTTCCTGGAGAACCTGAGTACAGAATCGATTGCTGTTTGTACAAAGCTGTAGCAAAGCCGCTGCAGCATTCTCCTTCCCTCTTGATGATCCCAACTCAACAACCTCCACAAGAACCGGGATTCCCCCTTCCTGGCCAATTGCAGTCCGCCCCTCCTGTATGGTGGAAAGGTTAGCCAAAACAGCAACCGCCTTATCTACCATACCTGCAGCGGGGTCCATCAGCTCAACAAGGTACTTCACAGCCCCGGCATCCACAATACGGAGCTTGTTCTCGTGAAATATGGATAAGTTAAACAGAGCCGTTGCAGCATCCTTCTTCCCTCGAGGAGTTCCGTTGCCCAGCAATTCCACGAGGGGCTCGACCGCGCCAGACCGCCCGATCTTGACCTTGTTCGTCTCAATGACAGAGAGGCTGAAAAGGGTCGCAGCAGAGTTCTCTTTCGCTTCCGCATTCCCCATCTTGAGGACGTGGATAAGCGGGTCGATGGCCCCCGCATCGGCAATTGCCATCTTGTTGTTATCGTTGATCGATAGGTTCAGCAGCGCAGTCACAGCGTTCTCTTGGGTCTTCAAGTCCGTCGAGTGCAGCAGATGGACCAGATGGGTGATGGCCCCACAGTTGGCTATCACGATGCGGTTGTCCATGTTGTGCTTTGCAAGAAGGCGAAGCTCATGCGTGGCTGCCCTTAGAACATCAGCCGAGCTGCTCTCCAGGTCTTCGATCAAGTTCCGAACCTGGGCTTCAACGCCAGAGAGGTCAGGTCTCATATCCAAAGACGGAGAAGAAATAATCCTCGGGACAAACCTTTCCAGTGGCCTTGGCCAAATGATCTGGCTTCTAGTTGACCGCATCTCAGACAACCTGGGTGAGAATTCAGGTTCTCTACGTGGAGCAGATGGTGCGGGGGCCTCTGATGTCAGTTCCCCAGACGTGTCACTGCTGTAATGCGTGAGGTCGCCTGAAACAGGTGGGCCCTCACTGGCATCTCCCGATCCCTGATGATACTCACTACTAGAAACAACGCTCGGGGCAGAAGCAGTTCGGTTATGGCCCTGAGACTGCTCATTGACTGCACTAGTTTGGCCCACTGAACCCACATCTTGCTCTTCCGATATCACTTCTGCATCTCCAGAACCTACTTGCGATACCCGGACGATATCTGTCTCAACCCCATTCCCTGCAACCAAAGATGCGCCTGGCCGACTAACCAACGTACCTTCCATGCATGAATCAGGACGTGAAGGAGAGACAGGTCTGTTATTTGACTGGGCCCCATTAGACGAAGTGAAGCTCTTATGCAAATTCATGGACCGAATCGATTCAGGTGATCTGGGATGGTTCGTTCTGGAGGCATGGCCCGTATGAGGAAGGATATGGGAATCTCCAGTGCTGCCATCTGGATGGGCAAGAAGAGCCAAGGGCTGGTTTAATGTCACTGACTTCATCGGATCAGGAAGCTTTATGTTGTTTATCTCACACCAGTTTGCTATTAGCGCTTTAACGGTATAATTCGGAATTAGATTGGTATGAGCAAGAGTTTGACGTGTCTTGGGGCAAACCATAAAGCCCTGATCGAGCCATCTCCGAATGAAGGCCCGCTCATAGGTTTGCCCGGATGCAACAATCACTGGGTCGGACATCAGCTCGAGAGAAAGCGGACAGCAGAAATCGGCCGGAATCGGCACCCCATTAACAGTCTGAGATTGTTTTACTTTCATGAGGGAGTCATGCATGTGCGTGACCAGCGAGATCATATTATCAATGCGTTCCGCCTCTCCGTCATTCCTGTCGCGATCGGACTTTGCCATCTCGAGGGCCACAGCTTCCAGTAGCAGTTCCTGATTCGACCTCAAGTTCAAGGTGTCCGTGATCTTCGACAAGGTCTCCAAGTTTGGTGTGGCATCCTCTTGTAGATCATGCATGGCTTCTTCGATTGCATCAGATGTTTTTTCATATTCAGTGCACTGAATTTTCTGTATATGGTTCTGAAATGATCCACGCCAACAGCATGCATTAGGAGAGAAGCCAGACATACATGCAAGGTTGGCAATGGGCAGCCTGGGCCCAGCAAAATCAAAATTTGAATAGGACCAGCTCGACCAGATCAAAATCCACACCTGGGCCTGGCCCATTGCCAGGCCTACATACATTTATGAAATCTAGAGTGAATGGAGAGTGAGGGAAGGATAGAGAGAGCTCTGACCTTTGCTAGGAACACCAACATACACATGCAGCCATGTGAATCAACTTGGCACATTAGTGGAACACCTGAGCAATGAATCAAGTGGGACCATTTATACATATATGAATGGCCTACCTGATGAGCGACTGGCCTACTTTTGGGCCAGGTCATCTACACGGCAGTGCGCACCCGATGCATGGCTCGGATGTCTCACACACGTGAAACATGGCTTGTCTGTGGGACACCAGAGCGATAAATCACGTGGGCCCCGTCATACGTCTATGAATGGCCCACCTGATGAGTGACCAGCCTAATTTTGGGGCCAAAGTATCTACATGGCAGTGCCCACCTGATGCATGGCTCAGGTGTCCCACAGGTATGTGGGAGGCGCATGTGGGTCTAAGCAACAGTCTAGAATTCCAAACATGTTTGTCAGTACCTGAACAAATGCTGTATTTGAACAGTCAGCCAGAGACTGAAGCAAAGAATCCACTATCCTGCAAATCTCTGACCCGGATGTCTGAATCTTTGCTATTGTTGATTCGATTTGCAAAACCTAGAAGTGGCAAATGGTAGCTGGTTAGTGACAGCCTAGTGGAATAAAGCTGTGGTTTTAAAGCTAGTCATCCATGCACATCTGACAAAAGCTCCAGAATATGGCTGGCGGGGACAGAATCAGCCCTTTGTGTGTATCAGATCAACATGAGGTGTATTGAACTGAGAGAAGCTGACATAGCTCATACGAAGAACAGATGCAACATATGCATTTCAAAAGAGATCTCAGCTAAGGTACTTACACATTCAGGCAGGCCACACACGTACACTTAGCATGGGCCATTGCCAATGGGTGGCAAACATCTGAGCCATGTATTGGCAGAGCCCCACCATAAGATGGAACAACCCAAAATTCATGTGGGGCCACACACGAACACTTAATATGGGCCATTACAAACTTAGCTGCCCATTGTTCATGTATGTGTGAGGCAAGCATCATTTCTGGGCCAGGTCATCTACTTGGCAAGCCCCACCTAGTGCATGGCCCGGATGACCCACAAACATGTGTGGCAGAATGCATGTGGGGTTAGCAAAACTCCTCAAATGATCCATCCTGCATAGAAAATCTCAGTAGCTTCATGGAAATAGAAACTCTACAGCAAAGAAATGTCCTGCCTATATGTAGCATCAACAGAAAATTACATACGAGCAAAAAAAAAAAAATCAAAGAAAGAAGAATACTAGTCCATAAAAAAAAGAAAAAGAAAAAAGGGGAGTGATGTGATACTCAGGCTGCGTATGACACTTGACGTGCAGACACTTAGAAATTGTACACAGGGCAAAACATTATTTCAATTAAACCAACAAAATTATGGAAACCATTGTCACCAAGTCACAGTCCCAAAGTCAGATTGGTTGAACAATCCTAACCTCTGATTATTTTCTAACCACCCAATAAATGCCCACCAATCCAATAGTCGGATCATCAAATAACCACAAGTTTGGTTCGTGATACATCAAAACTAGAGACCATAATTTAGACAGCTTATTTCGACTTCACTTGTATGACCCATGCAATTTCTAACTAATTTCTAAGTACATGCGTATCATCCATCACACGCTGCCAGAGTATCAAAGTTTTCCTCAACAAAAAAACATGTAGCACTCGAGCCATGTCTGAGAGATTAATTGTAGCACATTTGTTCTATAGGATTTATGGTTAAAAACTAGAATTGTAAATTAAAACTGCCTGATATCAACTAATCAACTTTCCAAGTACTACTGATTTTACATACCAGTCTGTTTGAACCCACCTAAATGCAGCCATGCATGACAACATGTACCACACATGCCACATCCAAACCATGAATCATGTGGGGCCACCATGTAGATGCCTTGGCCAAGAAACCATGTCAGCCCATTTATCCTGTGAGCCCCATGTGTATGAGGAGAAGGCACCATTAAGTGAACCCTCCAATGGTCTACATCAACATATGTGTGGCCCACAATCCACCTGAGTTTCAGACCGTCACATCTAACATTGGTGCAAAATGATGCACAGCATGAAAGTGGCACTAGTTGTCAAATCGCATTGATTGTCAATCTGTCCTATCGTTTTTTTAACCAATAACAAGCCTACGTCCCATCCATGCAGTGGCTCACCAGACCAATGGTCCCATCACCACACACATTTGCCATGTGTACAGCAGGAATAGCACTTGATCTAACTTCTAGTAAGCATACTTCACAATAGCATTTCTTAAATGGAAAATCACAAACTACACTCTGTATCCAAGTCGCAAACTTACAAAATAAACTTTACTCATCATCTGGTGCCAGCTTTCAATGAGTTCCCTCGCTTCATTGACAAATGCATCCATTTCTTCCAATGCCTTACTGAGGTGGTCATCTGAAGCTATCTCGGAATCGACAATTTCATCAAGCACTGGCCTCAAGAGCTCCAAAGCTTCATCTATCTTTTGGTAGTATTTCCGAACCGGTTCAGATGTTATATTGTTACATGATGATGAAGAAAGACTGAATTGAGAGATGCTGTCAAGCAAAGCCTTTAACCACGATATCTCCATCACACCTATTTCAACAACGACCATAAATGCTTCACACCAAAACCATACAATGGAATTTGAATAAAACTTGCAATTGATACCAAATGATGATGGTGGTGATGATGATGCAACCGAAAGCAAATCATGGAAAGGAAACAAATAAATTGCAGTTTTTTTTTTTTATAAAGGTAACTGGAGTTTTATTAAAGCACCAAGATGGCACAAAAGCTACAACTGAAGCATAAAAGAAAAATTACATTCCTCAAGGGATTTAAAGCAAGAAGCCCATTCAAAAACAAAGATCTTAGCTTTACAATAGACTTCCCTGGCCAAACTTGATTTGTTCCAAAAGCATCTCCTGTTTCTTTCTACCCAGATTGCCCACAAGGAAGCCAACCTCCGTAGAGTTCTCACATGCTTCCTCAGCCCCACACCATGCCAAGCCATAATTAAATCTCCAATCGAACCTAGCACAGCCCACGATATATTGAATGAAACTGCTCCACACCTTCCACACAACCTGGCAATGGATGAAGAGATGATCCACAGATTCTGCCTCCACCATACACATCATGCACACGTGGGAAAGCACCATAACCCTCCTTCGGAGATTATCAAAAGTTGGTACTTTCTTTCTCCCAGCTAACCAGCCAAAAGCCACAACTTTGGACAGGGCACCATATTGCCACATATGAAACCTGCACGCAGCCAGCCCCTCCTCCAACAAATATCAAAGTAAATCATAGAAGGATCAAATCGAGAAGCAACCTGCCTTGTCCTTTAACCAGACCATCCTATCCTGATCTTCTCTCACAGGGATGCAATTTTGGAGACGCCCTAGAAGCGCAGCAAATACCTCCACTTCCTCATTTGATGGGCTTCTTCGGCAAGGAGGGGTCCAAATGGTTACATTACTACTGAAAGATAAGCAACTACATACCAAAACATCTTTCTCAAAAGAGAGACTTGCTAGTCTTGGAAACACGATCTGAAAGAGGGGCAGCCCCGACCCACACAGCTTTCTAAAATCAAATTATTTCCCATTATCAAGAGAGAACCTGACCTCCTCATTGAATTTAGCCTTCTAAGTAGAAACCCCCTTCCAAATTGCAGACGCTCCATAAAGAGGGTCTTTAACCAACCACCCTCCATCTTGGCTACCGTACTTAGCAACGATGACACCTCTCCACAAGGCCTCCTCTTCCAAACCAAATCTCCACAACCATTTTCCTAGAAGGACCTTGTTCACCTTTTCCAGATCCCTTCTTCACGTGGCTTATACACTTCCCAAGCCATGAGGTGAAAGTTCTTCCTCTCTTCCATCCCAAACCATGACCACCAAATGATAGATATGACTCTTCCATTTTGATTACTTACTTTCAAAGCAATCCACGATCACATCCCGTAAACGCTTTGGGGATGTGGCAACCCGAGATACTTGGAGGAAAAAGTTCCCGCCCTATACTCAAAAATCCGCACCATCGGACCAACCTCCTCCACTGACATTTGCTTACCCAACATCTCACTCTAAGCTATATTGATTTTTAGACCTGAAAAGCTTCAAAACACAAAATTAGCATTCTAAGTTTGCCTGCCATGTCTTCATCCTCATCGTAAACTAAGATTGTGTCATAGGTAAACTGAAGACGGGAGATCCGAGAATTCGTTTTGTTCACTCCAAACCACAAAAAATACCAACCACCTAAACTTCAACTAGCACCCTGCTTAAAGCTTCACCACACAAAATGGAATGGTGAAAGTGGGCTGCCCTGCTGAATCCCTTGCAATGGTTTGAAATCCGTTGGCCAACACCAAAAACCTAGCTGAATGAACGCACTCTCTCTTCCACCCCCTCAATTTCGAGCCACATCCCAACCAACCCAACATATAGTCCAAGAAGCTCGAACTAACAAGATCATAAGCATTTTCTATGTCCAACTTGTGCACTAATCCTTTCACACCTTCCTTGTATCAAGAGTCGATGCATTTGTAGGCAATGAGGGCACAGCCTAACATGATTTGGTTTTGTTGAGTTTGCTCTAATTGATACAATCGCTGTTGTAATTGGTTCTTGTTAAATTCTATCGATATGACCATTTCACATCCAAAGTTGTCACAGTCACACATCCATTGTGAGCAGTGTCAGCTGGTCCATCATCCGATCCATTTGGGGATCCACCCACCATTCCAACATTAGATTCATCTAGGATCACAATCTTCACAAGCGTGGTTCTTACTTGCATCCTTATTCATCATATTTGGATCTCCATTGATAAGTACTTGACTTATATGGACTGAGACTCGATATAGGCTTCCTTTCAACACTGCAATATCTAATCCAACACTTCAATTCCTACAATGATTTCTTGTATCTCTTTTTCCCACATCTTCTTTGACTTCCTTTTATCTCTCAGATACCATTGCAATAAAGAATAGCAGGTTTATAGCATCTTCAGCTCTAATACCACTTAACAGTGACCATCACTGACAAAAATGGCTCAATGTGCATGCAGTAGAAAAACTAACAAGAGTCAACGTGGGGATAAATAGGCTTTAGATTCCCGCACAAGCTCAACGATGGATTGACAAAAACTTAGAAAACAAGAGAACTATGAGCAACTCAGCAGGTTGTAATTGCCTCCACAAACATGAAAGGTTGCTATTAGCTCGAGTGGGATCAAACCACGATCCTTCAACACATGCTGGGAATAGCAAGGAAAACCTCAAGCTAGAAGAAGAATAAGTTCTCAACTCACCGTATTCATTATGAATAAACTATAGCAGTATATATGAAGGGGGTTGCCTGACCCTTAGGCTAACTAATAATTAAACTACTCAGTAAGTTTTTGCTTTTGCTTTTGTTTTTTTTTCTTTTTCTTTTTTTTCTTTTTGAAAGGTACTACTAAGTAAGATTCTGATTGGATTTTTAACAAAAAAAAATAGCAATTCTTAAATAACTAAAAGACTAACTAAACTAAATAGGGAAGCCTGTTTCACACGGAACTATGTGGCGTAGGAAGTTGTTCAGCTAGAGAATTCTTCATTTCATATGAGACCCAAGATGGTAGTCCATTCTTCATGTGATCACGATCATGGTCCTCCAGAGTCAAATTACAATCCGTTCATGACCCTGATCAACAAAATCACGGGTTTTAAAGTAGCAAGACAGTGTGGCCCTATATGCCTACATCACTGGCTCGACTTGGATATGTGAGATACAAATCCGTTTACATTTCTAGAGTGTCAGCAAGTCAGGCGTAATCCATGATCTTGGTCTCACCCAAATCTGGATATGCACAATATTTGGTGTTTGGCAGTTCAGACAGATCCAAATCATGGTGTTCAACTAATAATCAGGTTGGATCCAGGTTGACCCTAACTCAAATCAGAACTGCTCGTAAACCTGATTTCTTTTCCAATACATTATAAAGAATGTAACCGAAGAAACAATGTACATTCTAAAAATAAGGAGAAGTGCATCATAACTAACTCCAATAGTTCCAAATTTCCCACATCAATTATTCCAACTAAATGGTCATTTTATCTTTCAAAAAGAAAAAACTAATTGGTCATTTCTGGTGACAAAGTAATGGAAGACGGAAGAAATTACAGGCTCACTTGGCAGCATGGAATTAGATGGATTTGTGGGGATTTTCTGTTTTTTTGGGTATTTGGTAGTTAGGAATTGGGGGGATTTGGATTTGGTAGGAACCCCAATCCTCCAAAAGAGCTCTTTTTGAACTCCCACTTCAAAGGTCTTAATTCAAATCCACTAGATTCCGTACGGACTAAAATCTCCTTGATTCCATGGGACTTCAAACCCACGCTACCAAATGAGCCCTAAACAAAATTCCCAAATTTATTGTAATAAGAAACCACTTATGTGATCAAAGCAACCTCTCAAACTACATCTAGACAGGCTAAAACAATAAGTAGTATTATACAATGCACAGCCAATTGTTTGTACAGAACCATTTAGGCTTTCATTTTCTACAAGAGGGGCTCATGGTTCAGTAATCCAAATTGCTGATATTATTGTGAATGGAAAATGAACCAAAAATTTCCCAGATGGAAAATAATAACTGTTTAATAGGTGCCCCAATTAATAGATGGTTAAGAAAGAAAATACATGAACAGTTCAAATTCAACCAAGAGATGACCAAATATTAGATATGTACATTCCACCAATATGGGAGACTTTTGGTGCATGCAGCACCAAGGGTATTAATGCCGGGGCATTTTCACACTAGGTTCGAGTGGGGTGGCTTGTGGGATGCAGGGGCACATTCGAGGTGGGTGGCCCGCAGAATCCATGGATTTAGAGCCCATGTGGGGCGGGTGGCTCGTGTGAGGCGGAACCCATGGATTTGGGGCCTACGAAAAGGGTTCAGCCGAGGACCTAACCCAGCCTGGCTATGAGATAAAGGGATTAATTCGCCATGCTCGATCAGTTTGAGCTTTTAGAGCAAGTGGTTAATTGTCCTGCATCAAATTGGTATCAGATCAAGAGGTCTCGTGTTCGAAACTCCTCACCGAGGGTGATTAATGCGAGGGCATTTTCACATTGGGTTCGAGTGGGGTAGCCTGTGGGATGTAGGGGCACACCTGAAGTGGGCGGCCCGCAAAAGCCATAGATTTAGGACCCGTGTGAGGAGGATGGCTCGTGTGAGGCGGAACCCATGGATTTAGGGCCACGAGGAGGGTTCTGCCAAGGACCTAACCCATGGATTTAGGGCTTGGGCTATGAGATAAAAGGATTAATTCTCCATGCTCTATCAATTCGAGCTTTTAGAGCAAGTGGTTAATTGCCCTGCATCAGGTGAGGCTAGTGTGACCAGGTCCTTTGCACGTGTGAACTGAAAGAGGTCCAGGGTGGGCCAACATGATCGCATGTGTGGCCCGTACCACCACATGCAAGGTGGCTTTGATGTTCGATGTTTGCTTTAGTTTTAAGTCTTTTTCTTTTGCTTTTTTATTATTATTATTTTTTTAATGCATTAGAATTGACTGAAATACCTCTACTTGTAGCCAATGTGAAATACCCATAAGTGAAGGAAAATTAATCTTTTCACTATTATTAGGGTTTTCTCTTTTTTCTTTTAGCTTGTGTTAAGGCCTTGTTGGACAAGCAACCCTATTACTCTTGGAGAATAACAATTTTCAGCTTTGGATTTTGGCTTTATTGCTTGGAAAAAGAGAGAGGTAGGTTCAAGTGATCTTTAGTAATTGGCTAGGTGGTTGTAGCAATTATGGCACAACCATTGTTTTTTTTTTCTTCCTTATTCAAATCTGGGTATTTCTAGTTTTAATTCGAATATATAACCTTCAGTTACACAACCCTTTCTTTTATTTCTTTTACTTTTATTCCTTCTCTTTTTTTTTTTTTGCTTTTCTTTTTAGTGATGGAAAATTCTTTATTAAGGCTGCAGCCAAGAAACAGAAAAACCAACAAACGAGAAACAAACAAGAAAAGAAAACTATACAAAAACCACCCAAACCTAGCCCACAAAAAGGCCCAAGGCCACCCAGAAAACAAAACAAGACCTGCCCCAAAACTCTACTACAGCCTCAACAAAGCCCCACCCAACTAAGAACCCCCGAAACAGGATGCTTCTCATTTCTGAAGGTCTGATTATTTCACTCAAACCAGACAAATCATGAAAACACAAGCAGTGCTATCCTCTGCCTACGGGGTCCCAAGGAACTCCCTGCCAGGCTCTAAATAAGGCCTCTATCAATAGCAGCATTACACAACCATTGTTTTCTTTTCTTCCTTATACAAATCTGGGTTTTTCAAGTTTCAACTTGAATAAAATCTTGGGTTTGAAATTGAAGAATTGGATTAGAGGAATCCAGGTTTGAGTCCAACTAGCCTTCTAATCGTGCCACAGGCCTATCATATCAATGGTTTGAATCATTGAGTGATAGGACCCGCTGGTAAGCCAAACATACTATGCAAACCCTTTGTCAAGAGCCTTATAATACCTTAAAACCATTATTACCCCCAAAAAAAAAAAAAAAGAAGGATAAAAAAAGATGTAGTTGCTACAATACATGCTCTACATGGACTTTCAGGTACACATGTGATGCAATCACCCCACATCTCACACATACACGCTCCGCACGTGTGAACAAGAAAGGGTCCACTTTCCATTTTTAGGGAAATTTTTACATTAGGAAATATCTTTACTTTCCATTTCTTTTAAATCTCCATATTAGGTAGTTTCCTTTGATATCTTTATATCAGGCAAGAAGTAATCTTAGATTCTTCTTATTTAGGTTGTTTCCTATTTTTTTTAGATCTTTGCTAGCTAGGAATTCTATTTTTAGATTCCATAATTTTTATAGCATATTGTAAGGACTAATTATAAATAAGGCCTACGCCTATGGAATAAGACAGTTGAATTATATTCTCATTTATGAAAATTCTATTACTTTCTCTACGGTAGTTGTTGAAGGGGGGAAGTGATCTCTAGTTCAAGACTAGAGGACTGTTGAGCTTGCTTAAAGTCTTGCATTCATGATCTCTAGCTTTCGGCTAGAGGATTGTTCGGTCCTTTACCACAATCTCTTTCTTCTTTTCTTTGATCTATCTGCTTCCCCTTTCGAGGTTTGCATTAATATGTTACATGGCAATGTTCATCAAACCAGTAGCCAGGCCATAGCTCGAAACCAGATTTACCAGACAGGCGCCATGGTAATTGTGCAATCAGTTGCCTATAAATGGAAAGTTAGCAAAACGAAGGAAATAAAGAGCAACAACCTATGTTAATCAATCCAATCCAACAACTACCAGACAGTTTATGATCATTCAGTCACCACTAATTTTCAGGAACAGCCATCAATGCGGTGGCCCATTAGAACAATAGTCCAGATCACAAAACATTTTCCTCATGCAGTATGAAGCACAACCATTAAATAGTCAGTCATTTAACACGCAACACACACACACACACACACACACACAAAAGAACTTCCAGGATCATCCAAGAACCAAACTTTCTTATTGGGTCCACCACGTGGCCGCCCACCAGACCAATGGTCACGATCACCATATCGTGAAACAACCCGCACCATAATCATATTTCACAACAAAAACTGCTACTGAATCTCAAGAATCATAGAGAATTAACACAAACAAAATAACTCAGCTAATATAGATTATATTAAAAAACAATAATAAAACAAAATAACCCAATAAACTGAAATTCATCCACCCATCTTCCAGACAGCTAAGTCAATAAAAAAATCCCTACAAAATCAAACAAAATCTGATAAAAAGTACCTTTTTTGTCCAAAACAAACACCCTCAAACTCCAAAATTCCAACCCAACCCGTTTCACATTGCTTCTCCAGAGGTCCGCCGAATCAATCCAAACCAACTCAAGCAATCCATCTCCACTCTATTCCGATCAAACCCAGATCCCAAATCCTTCAAAAAACAAAAGTCAAATGAGATTTTCGTGTGATTTTGAAATCTCTAATCGCTTCTACCCAAACCCAGCTCCAGAAAAGGCTTCCCACCCGCCCCAGGCCGTCGAATCGATCGAAATTTTTTCTTGATTTTAGAGAATATCGTTGAAAATCGGATCTGGGTTTTTCATTTCGTGGATTGATATGATAGAATTGCAGGAGTTTGGGAGAGGAGAGGGGTTTGAAGACAGTGAGAAAAGCGTCAAAATGCAAAGGGTCGAAGAAATCGGGGAGAAAAAGAGAGAGGAATATTATCCTTGGCCCGAGGATATGTAAGTTATACTCGGGCTTTTCATTTGTGCTGATGGGCCCATCCTAATGATCGGACCATCGGTACGATGGGACCCAACTTCAACGGACGGTTCGCGAAAAACCGTAACCGTTGGTTGATGTTCTGATAATAGACGGTGAGGATAAGAAATACGGCAACAGTCCACATTCGTTTGGGGCTTTTTGGGTCTGGTCCATCTTAGCGGTACCATTGCACCATCTGTCTGGATCATCTTAACCGTTAATTCGGTGATCGCCTATCAGGAAGCGGATTGTGTACTGAGGACCCACCACCCCATACCGTGGTGTGAAGACTGTAGGGCCCACCGTAATGAATATGTTTTATCCACGCCGTCCATCCATTTTTCCAGCGCATGTCAGGGCTTGAGGCGAGAAGTGAAGTGTATCCAAAGCTCTAGTGGACCACACCTGCCAGTTGAACTTTTACCGTTGAAAACTTCTTAAGGACCGCAGGAGCATTGGATCAAGCTGATATTTGTGTTTTCCCTTCATCCATGTCTTTGTGACCTTATGAATAGATTGGATGGCAAATAAGCATCTTGGTGGGCCCTAGGAAGATTTCAACGGTGAGTGTCATTATCCCCACTGTTTCATGTGGTGTGGTCCATTTGAAATTTGGATCTGCTTCATTTTTCGTCTCATGGCCTAATATTATCTGGAAAAGCCGATAGATGGCGTGGATATACAACACATACATTGGGTGTGAACCGTTGCCGTATTTTCTCTCTTGATCGGCTACCCATTATCCCCAGAAAAGAAATGCTTTTGGACATTTATCAACGGTCAGGATTCTCTCTAGCTGGGGTACTCTTCGTGCATGGCCCATCCATTGTGGGCCTATAATAACAACCGTCGGATGCATGGGCAATGGGCCTATGGCCCCGACTTTGTTTTGTTTGTTGGGGCCCACCGTAGAACAATCATGCCCTAAAAATCCCCAGATAGAAAGATCCTGACCGCTAATGTTGGGTACATCCGCTATGGTGGATCCAGGATCTCAATCCGGAAACCATGGACCCCACTTGAAGAAACTAATCACGAGTATACTCCGCCTATCATTCAGATCGTTCATCTGATGGGTACACAGCCTATGGAGCTCACCAAACCAACGGTCTGCATTCACCTCTCACATATTGGAAGATCCTGGCCGTCTAAACTTGGCCTTCTTTTATGTTGAATGCTGGCATTGCTGCATCTTTTTCTAACCGTCTGTTTTCAGGACACCATCAGAATAGTGTAGAATGGTCTATCCATGGTAAGGCCTATTAAATCATCGGTGTGGATCAGTGGACCATCCTCGAGTGGGCCACGTGCCGCAAACAGCAATGTACTGCCCTCGTTGTGCATATCATCCTCGAGGTTTTTTTTCAGTTGCACGAGTGGGCCCACGTGCGAATAATCAGGGCCATTGGGAGCCTGGGGCCCACCCCAGTGGTCAATGGCTGCACAATGACTGATCCTATCATTTAATCTTTGACTTTTCTTTAGTTGAACGTGGACCGTTGTTAGCCTTTTCCCGCGTTGAATGTGCGCCTCCTTCGCCTCACACGTACAAGTAGATAAGTTGGCTAGTTGAAAATGTCAACCATTCGCATTCCATGATCAGAGTTCGACGGTTGGGATTGCGTGATGGATGGAACTGACACGACCCACTAGATGAACCGTCATTGGTGGGGCCCATGAGCTTTGCAAATCCTGCATAATCATTGAAAATGTAAATGAAAATAGGGCACACGTGCAGACGTGCAAATATGGCAGACATGAGCTTTCCATCAAGTGGGCCACACTGCTTACATCACCTATCTCGTGCCCACAGTGATTTATGTGTCTTATCCAAGCCGTCCATCCATTTTAACGGATCATTTTAAGGCATGAACCAAAAAAAGGAGGCAGATCCAAAGCTCAAGTGGGCCACACCACAGGAAGCTGCGGTGATAATGATCCCACCATTGAAACCTTCGGAGGGCCCACCGTGATGTTTATTTACCATCAAACCCGTTCATAAGGTCACATAGACCTGGACGAAGGGAAAACGAAAATATCAGCTTGATCAAAAGCTTTTGTGACCCCAAAGAAGTTTTCAACGGTAGGAATTCAATACATACTGTTTCCTATGGTGTGGTCCACTTGAGATTTGTATCTCACTTCTTTTTTAATATCATACCTTAAATGATCCGGAAAATTGGATGAACGGCGTGGATAAAATACATACATTACGATGGGCCCCACAGAACTCCTAAGAGGACTGAGTCCGTCCGGGCAGGGGTAGGTGGGCGCAGAAAAAACATTTTTTTTAACCGTCCATTTGCTTATAGTGGCCCACCCAAGTAGTTAAAAGATTTTAGACGAGGAGATTTAAAAGACTGTGACCCATCTGATGAGAAAACTCGGATCTCATACATGTGGGTCAGATTGGCACGTGTGACTGTGGATGGGCATGGCTCCAAACGTGTATGGAACCGGCACACCTAGACTTTTGTGTTCGATAATCTGTAGGATATAGTTGGTCCACATATTTGCACGGTATCAGATAATCCATACCGTTTGTCTGTTATGAACAGATGTAGATGGATATTTAATTTAAATTTCTTAAAGATTGGACGGTTCAAGACTAGAATTAGGACCTATTTCAATTGAACGTGGACCATGGTTGTATTTATCTTCTCAAATCCACAGATAGAAAACTTCAATCGTGTTAGAATTTTCGATACATAGTCCATCAACGGTGGGACTCAACAGACTAATGGTCTGGATTACTGTAATATGGGCCCCACTTGTCCCGAATTGAAAATCCATGTGTACGGCGCAAAAGGTGTGAGTCAGGTATCAGACATTTCCTGTTATATGAAGTGTTGTCAACGGGCCGGGCCTGGGGTTCGCTTCGGCCCGGATTTTGACTTGTTCAGACTGGCCTAGTCAAAATTTCGATTTTGCTTGGCCCATTGACAACCCCTTCTGGAAGAAAGACGCGGATTGGGTATAAACCCTGACTGTCACGAGCTCGGCACATGCAGCGCCTGTAAGGGGTCATCGTGTTTTATGGATATTATCCACACCGTCCATCCACTTTTCCACATCATTTTAGGTAACAAGAACAAAATTTATATGGATCTAAATCTCAAATGGACCACACTATAGGAAGCAGTAGTGATAATGATGTCCACCATTGAAAACTTCTTACGGCCCACCGTGATGTTTATTTGCCATCCAACGTATTTATAATGTCACATATACCAGGATGAAAGTAAAAAAAAAAATATCATCTTGATCCAAAACTTCGGTGGCCCCCAAGAAGTTTTCAACGGTAGGATTTTAATTCCAATCCTGTGGTCCAATTGAGGCTTGATTATAACTAATGTTTGATATAATAACCTAAAATGATAAGAAAACATGAATGGACGGTGAAGATAACACCCATGCATCACTGTGGCCCCTCAAAAGGCCCTGCCTCTGCCGGGACAGGCGGGGTAATACTACCCAGTCAGTGTCCCTTGAAGAACCGCACCTTCGCGCTGTGGCGAGTGGATACCAGGGTTACTTTCTCAGAACGAGAACCAAGTGGGTGGAACTTTAATAAGATCCACACCGTGGATCAGGTACTTTGCCTTATCTTAACCATTGAAATAAAAAATCATAATAATCTAACACTCAGATAAGCCATGACATGGGAAGCAATTAGGATGGAATACATTTGGTGGGATAGATTTAGTTGATGAGCCTCGATCGGCCTAAGCCCAGCCTGTCTATATTTCCATCTTCAATTTTGGGCCGAGCCCAGGCCCATCGGCCTAAAAGTTAGTCTCAAGACTATCACAAGTAGGGGTGTCATCGGGTCAAACCGAATTGAGCTGGCCTTAGCTCGGCCACTAGCTGACCTCGGCTCGAACTTAGCTCGGCTCGGTTCGATCAGCAGCTCAAGCCAATTTGAGCTGAGTTCACCATTGCAGTATTTTCACAAACACCTAAATTACACTTTCAAAATCTCACTGTATTTGGAACAACAACAATGGTTTTATAAGTATTTTATCAAACACCTTCTAAGCAACATAAAAATCAAGAAAAAAAGGGTCTTAGTTTCATATACATACCTTCCTTGCCACCGGCCACATTTCTTTAAGTCATTTCATCAAACACTTGGTGAGCAACATCAATATCAAAGTGACCGAGTCACTAAACTAGTTCGATTTGAGTTGGGTTCGATTCGAGTCGAGTCGAGCTGGGGCAGCTCAAACTCGGCTTGAACTCATTTTCAAGCTCAAAAAATCAGCTCAACTCGGTTCGAACTCAGCTTCGAACCGAGTCAAATCGAGCAAGCTAACCGAGCTAGCTTGGTTCGTGTACACCTCTAATCACAAGATACTCAATTTTGTTCAGCCCATGCCCATTATCTTTTCGGGCTTGAAAATCAGACCCGAGATTGGCATGGACCCGAGATAGCCCTGGCAGTTAGAGTAGATGGCATGCATGGAAAATATCTCATGGATCCACCCCGTAAGGCAACTCGTGATCCATGAGATATCCTGGTGTCCTTAGATAATCTTGCTCCAATTGTACACAGCTATAATTAGCCTCACAATATTCAATTACCATGTATATCTTGTAACAACCCTCCAAATCAATGGCTGATTGTTCTCCTCTCAAGTTATTAATAGAAACCGTGCACCTCCATGAGATGCATCGGATTACATCTCAATCTATCTTAGTATCAGAGCTATTACGAGTGCATCCACCATGTCAAGCACTTCATCTTCCTTGTCGCCATCTGTTTTTAACATCACTCACTTCCTCAACATCAAACTTGACAAGGCAATTTTTTGGTATGGCATTCCCAGTTCCTTCCCATATTAAAACTCCATGATCTTGAAGGCCTTATCGATGACACATCTCCATGTCCAGACCATTTCCTCCCTCCAACAGAGAAGGATACCTTGCCCATCCTCAATCCTAACTACACCAGATGGATCAAAATGGACCAAATGCTCCTCTGCTGGCTCATCTCCTCCCTCACTGAACCGGTCATGGCCTATGTTGTCGGCCTCACCACATCTCGTGATGTGTGGTGTGCTCTAGAGAGGATCTTTGCATCGTTCTCTCGAGCTCGCGTACAACAACTCAAGTATCAGTTGCACACTGTCAAAATGGGTGCTACACCTATGTCTGAATACATCCAGTCTGTTAAGTGTATTACGGACAACCTCGCTGTCGTGGCAAATCCCGTCACTGACTCCGACCTCATGTCCACCCTCCTCAGTGGCTTGTCTCCTAAATATGACTCGTTCGTCACCTCTGTCAATACACGAGTCGACCCTATTTACTCTAAAGAACTGATCGGCCTCATGCTCAGTCAGGAGATACATCGTCGGCGCACCCTCCCCAACCCTGAGTCCACTGGCCTCATCTCTCCTGCACCTGCAGTTCACACTGCTTCACGAACTTTGAGGTTCTTCTCCACCCCGCCTTCGTCTTCCTTCCGTGGGTATGGTCGAGGACGGGGTCGGGAACACGGCCGTGGTCGGGGTCGGTACTCCTCTATACATCCGACCTCGGGTGGCCCCCAACATCAGATAGCTGGTGGTCGCCCGCAGTGCTAGATCTGCAACTGGTTCGGCCATTACGCCAACCACTGCTACAACCGCTATGATGAAGCCACCCCGCCTTCCCACCCGACTGCTTTCATGCACTAGGTCGGTAGCAGTAGCTCCTTCGATCCTAACTGGTATGTTGACTCTGGTGCTATACATACTTGACTGCTGATATAGCGAACCTGGCAATTCCGACTAAGTATCATGGCCTTGACAAGATTTGCATGGGTAACGGGACAGGTCTGCCTATCCATTTTACTGGTTATTCTATTCTGAGTTCTCCATCTTCCTCGTTTGCGTTACATAACATCTTGTTCGTTCCCAACATCACTAAGAATCTTCTCTCTGTCAGTCGTTTCACTGCTGATAATAAAGTCTTACTTGAATTTCATCCTGACTTTTGTCTTGTCAAGGATTCTCCACCCGGAAAACTCTGCTGCGAGGACACCTTAAGAATGGTCTGTACGCCTTCTCTCTGGGGGACAAGAGTCTTGCTGCTTCTCCTCAGGCTCTTCTTGGTGAACGTGTCTCTTCCTCGGTGTGGCATGAGCGCCTTAGTCATCCCACCAGTCGCATTGTCTCCAGTCTACTCTCTCAACATGAGCTTCCCTCTCTTCCTGATCGTCGGGGTCCTTCGGTTTGTGCTGCCTGTCAGCAAGGGAAGAGCCATCGTCTACCTTTTTCCTCTTCATCTTCGATTGCTACTGCTCCTCTAGAACTTATTCATTTAGATCTCTGGGGTCCGTCTCATGTACCTTCTGTAAGTGGTCATCGCTACCACGTTAGCTTTGTTAATCACTACAACAAATATGTTTGGCTTTATGTAACATCCTGGATTTTCATTGTTTTGGATTTCCAAAAATCCATCAATTTTTTTTTATTTATTATTTTATTTAATTAACCTAAATATTACTTAATAACCATTAGCACTCAATGTCAGTATATATAGGGGTGGTACCAGTAAAGAGCAGCACCAGTTTGATTAATCAGCCGTAGGAAGCTAATGAATCCGCCCGATCACTTGAACATCAGGTGTAGTGTAACGTCCCGCCCAACTAGAACAGTGTCCTGGGGCGTCCACGTAGGATTTGCCACAGGACCGTTCATTTAAGCCACTCGTAGTGAGGTATCACAAATAAATTAGACCAAGATTAGCCCAATTGAATAGGTCAAATGGGTCCTGATAGAACCTGGTGCGGGCCTCCAAGCCAGATGGCCGTTAACACCTAGCGACAGCCCGTGCAGGCTATACCGTGGCACGGGAAGGTCAAAAAATTATAAAAATTCAAGGGAGTATAGATCTCACTGGGTTTGGGGACCATCGCAGACCACGGACCCAATGGATACCCAGAAGTAGAATCTGACACTTGCCAGATGCGCCCCACCAATGCCAAATTTGGAATCTGACACATGTAAATAAAACTGAAATGTAACACATTTTAGCCGTCAAATTTCTTCATAATTTACGATGAGGGTCTAATGTATTTTTCTATACCCGCCCACCAAAAATCGGGGACCCGATCGTGAAACGGTGACCATTGATCGCAAATCGGACCGTTGCGGTAAAACCCCGCATCCGTTTGCCCCCAAATTTTACATGGCCCTTCATCGGGCCATGGAGCACCTATCCTATTAGTTTCATGGCCAGAGGGCCACCAGAACTACCTCGATTCTCCAAACAAGCTCTACATTGCTCGTTGGTGGGCCACTAGTTCCAAAACTATAGAATAATGTCCGTCTCACTGGGCTTGACGTCCATCGCGAGAGTCGGACCTGAGAACTGTCCAGAACCGCTCAACTTGAGCCGAAGGACGAGTGCATGAGAAGTGCAAATACCCTAAAGGAAGGAGTTGGAACTTAAGTGAATTAAGTCGTCCACTCTTATGCAAAGTTGAGGATTTCGGACCGTCGGTTTGCGACCAAACTTTACCCATGAAGTAAGGATATTTCCCTACTCATATCCGTATAGCCGCGGCCCTGATCGACTATCGGTGATCGTTGAACAGACTTTTAAATATATCTGTCGATCGACGCGTCCAAATGGCAGACCAATCATATACCTACGTAGATCATCATTAGGACCAATTATCCAACGGTGGGTGTCGACTCCCACGCCCCATAGTGGGCTCTAGAGCTTAGAAAGACTCTCTCATAGGTCTAGTATAGTAAAAACTTAGCACTTGGGGCCATTTGCACCAAATCTGGCATTATAAAATGGCCTCATTTGGGGCACCCCTCTCCCCATACGAATTTGCCCTAGAGAAGGAAGGAGAGAAGAGAGAAAAGGGAGAAGAGAAAGAGGAGAAAGGAGGAGAAAGAGAGAGGAAGAAGAAAGGAAAGGAGTATGTGGTAGGAGGTGGGGCCCAAGGAAGCTCAACCTTGCAACTCTCTACCCATTCTCCAAGGAAACCTCCACCAAACTCACCCATGCCAAGAAGCGGAGGTAAGAATGGTATATTTTCCTTCGATAGAGCAACTTAGTGTAGATTTCTAGACATTAATGTTGTCTTTCTTGATTTTGATTTTGGAAGTGGTGGTTTTACCCAAATTCCCAAACCCTAAGATCTCAAAGAATGGAAATCTCCCCTTAAGGTGCGGACTATTATTCTTAGGTGGCCTAACACCAATTATAGTTGGAGTTTAATGATTTTGTTTGCTTGGTATGTTGTATGGAAGAATCTAGAAAAACCTAGGGATGAGATGTTGTTGAAATTGTTTGAATTGCATGTTTATTTCTCTTTGATGTTAATCCTGTCTCTCTCATAATCTAGTGTATGGATGATTACATGCTCATGTTTGGTTAATTTCTTTTCTCATATATGTTGCTTCATATTGTGTATGAATCATTTGCTCTTATGTATTTGATCCATTGAGGTGTAGGAAGTGCTTAACTTCCTCACCAACTGTAACACCCTGAAAATCAGGGGTCGTGCATACACTCGACTCCCGAGCTCCCGGGGTCACTTATAACAAGTTTTCATTAATATGCTATTAATCCAGGTTTAAAGGCGCAGCATGGAATTACTTGAAACATGTAGCACGATCACAACTAGTCTGTTGAAATGAAAATAGATCATTATATACATGTCCAAAGGGATATAAAAAGGGTCGCATTAGGCGTTGCCCAACAGAAACAACAAAGAATACTATATCCCAAAAATGATAAGGCTGAGCCCACTACTCAGCAATCTAAATCCTGTCTACTAGGCCGACGGGAAACCATCCATCAGCTGAAAGTAAGAGAACTCGTCCTCCTCCTCGAGGCTCGCATCACCAGGCTCCACGAAATCTGCATCACCTGCATCTATGAACGAGTCTGGTTGGTGTTTTAAAACACCGTCCTAGAGTGGGAGTGAGTGATCAACTCAGTGGGTGTTATTAGTCTTAAGTTACAACAAGCATCAATTATAATAAGAATTTAATGAAAAACAATCAATCATAAACATCTATCTAGTCTTGTTAATGTGCATGCATGCAGGATGATATGATGTATGCCCTCACCACAACGCTCCCTCGTGCGACAACATCTAACGATCGCCAATGCCAACACTCCCTCAGTGCGACTTCGACTGCCGAGTCGCCAACTTAGCTAATGTCATGCAATGATGATGTTAATCGGGTTCTTAGTTAAGTCCATTCATCCAGCAGATTTGGAAATCTGATACACCCCACGTATCAAATGCCCTGAACTAGTTGCGAAGCCAAGTCCCCCCAATGTGTGAGGCCGAGACCCCGCGATCCTTGACCCCGTCGGGTTTTCCCCATCCCCGACTTCAAGCACATGGGGGGTGCTGAATGTGGGGTCGCTCGCGGTCACTACGAGGAGGCGCGTCACCCCAGCGTAGGCCGACAGCTCGGACATAGTATCTCATTCCACCATGCTCGGCTCACGAGACTATGGATCAATATTCTATCCGGTATCGATGGGCTACAACGGTGGTGGGGTGTTCCAGTTTCCATACATGTGTGAGCAAACAAGGTTAACAAACTAGGTGGGTCAGCCAGTGGACTAAACCGCACGAGCCCAGGCAAGTATGTGGCGGAACGACATCGGGTACAAGCGACTCATGTAGCCTAACTACTGCCGCCCACACATATTCGCCCAAACCCATAGATTTAGCCTCAAGGTGGTCCTACCAACGGAACCACCTTCGCTCTCCTCATGTTCTTAACCAACCCAAGGGTAGGAATAGTGACTCATAGCATGCCAACTACCAATGTAACATCAAGCATATTCAACACCATGTTCTCATGTTGCTCAACATACAATTCGAATTTCTGTAGCAAACACTACCAAAAAATTGAGCAAAGGCTACGGACCATGTTAGTATTTTGCTACGGATATAAACCGTAGCTATATTTACTACGGATTTAATCCGTAGCTAAAATGTTGCCACGCCACGACTAATTAACGATGGTGTAAGGGGCTCTATAGGGCCCAAAAAAATATATGTTTTCTATCTAAGCCGTTCATATATTTTAAAATATTATTTTAGTGCATGAAACCAAAAATCAGGTAGATTGAAGCTTCAAGTGGACCACACGGTAGGAAACATGGAGATTAAATCACATGTGCTTCCTATGGTGTGGTCAACTTGGGCCTTCAATCTACTTTAAATTTGAGATAATGAAGTAAAAATATTTATAAAAATTAATAGACGGAATGGATAAACCAAATGCATCATTGTGGGCCCCACGGAGCCCTTAACAGGACTGTCTATGGGTCCGTCTTAACCAATCGACGCCCCAAATGGGCGCGCGCTCAAAACAGAGCCGCGCCCATAAAATTCCTCAATCTTCCTCTTTCTCTCTCTCTCTCTCCGTTCCCTAACCTTCTTTCTCTCTCCCTGTCTGTTCCCTAACCCTATTTCTCTCCCGATCTCTGCTCCATCTCCCTAATCCTCTCTCTCTCTCTCTCTCGGTTTATTCCACCTCAGAAAATGAGAGAGTGCATCTTGATCCACATCGGTCAGGCCGGTATCTAGGTCGGCAATGCCTGCTGGGAGCTGTACTGCCTCGAGCATGGCATCCAGGTCAGTGAGTTTACCTCAGATCTGAGATCTTTTTCATTAGATCTCTGCATTTTCTTCCCTTTTATTTTGATTTTCCTTGATTTCTTGCTAGATTTAGGTTTCGTATGTGATATATGGTGTAGATCTCTTGAAAGAAATGATCGATCTCTTTATGGATCGCTGATAAAATGCTCTATTCTCGACAGATCTAGGGTTCATGTGTGATATATGGTGTAGATATCTTGAAAAGAATGGTCGATATCTTCCTATAGATCTCTGATAAAATGCTCTATATCCTGTAATGGTTTTTCAGATCTAGGGTTTTGATGCGAAAGATTGCAGAGACCACTTATAAAATGTCCAGGTCGGACCCTTTGATATCCCTAACAAACTAACAGTTGCTTTTAGATCTTTTCTCATCCAAGTGTGAAATTTAGAACCTGCTTTCGTGGAGTGTAATATCTTAGTGGAAACAAATTAGGGATGCTTGCTAGTCAAAGATGCAGGGGAAAATTACTAAACCTTTGGATCATTAAAGACAGGATACCCTGTTACGTCCACTCCATCTAATATAAGGGAATCTGCCAGATACACATCAAATGTCAGAAGAGGTGTATAAAGTGATAAGGATAGAAAGGTGGTACTGTGAATGGCATGAAGCAATTCTATGTATATATCCTTCTAATTGCCATTGTTTATCATTGTTGTTGATCCTGAGTTGATTGAAGCTAATTCCTGGCACATTAGTGAAGGATTTGAACCTCATAACTAGTACATATTCATCCTTCATTCATAAGTTTAAGTTCTTTCCAATCTTACCACATCAATTTCATTGGGACCAATGTTTGAAAATGCATTGTACAATAGGAAGAGGATTCAGAATTTTTGTACTGACAATCTCAGGGAGAACAAATGCTATTTTTGCACCAAGGTTGAGATTTTGATTGTGTTTGTTACATATTTGAGGAAAGGGTTTTGGCACAGAAAAGCCATATGCACTATAGCTAGGATATGGGTGAGGCTCCCTTAGCATACACACGGCCTGTAACTCAAGTCCGAACTGTCCAAATGGTAAGGCCCACTGAATACTTGCACGTACGGGTTTAGTCTTTGGGAATTTATCCATTCCAATTTCTATTGTGGTTAAAAAGTTGTGTTGAATGCCTAACCTTTTTTTCCCCTCATTATTTCAGGCCCTCAATGCTACTAAACTCTGAGATGACTTTTCTGACTTATGTAACATATGCAGCTGATCAGATGGCTGGTCCAGCTGAAATTTGTTAAGCTTATTTAACTGCAAATCCAAGTAAATGGATCTTTATGAATTGACCTTGGACAAGTAACACTAGTTGTAGCTGTGACTCCAGCTCAAACTACCACTGAGTAGTTACAATCTACGTTTTACTTAGGTTGTGTGTCATTGTAAATTTTCTTGGTAGATGAACGTATGAGGCCTACATTCTTATCCTCATAACATTATTTCACCATTCTATTAAAGACTTCGAGTAGCATTAGCCGTTTGCGATGCACTGTTGTTATTTATTTTTATTTTTTTTTGAATTCCTCGGTCTGCTGAAACTGGAATGGGGCCACCGGAATTTTGAAGATCAATGCGATGTTGTTTGGGCTTCTCTAAGCCAGAAAGCATGTACAGGCCAGCCCATGTACATGCAAACCCATGTGCCATGGGTACGTGCACGTGAACTGGTGCACATCTCTTTTTTTCCACTTGGTGTCACCATGGCAGAGCTTGGTTGTTTACTCTTTTCGCTTTCCTCAATATGATGAACCGGTGGTTTTAATTACATAGTGGAACTATAGGATCCTGCTCATTAGTAAACACATACTATGTGTTTGCTGACATATATGATTTCATGCATGTGGGTCCATGGTTCAGTTATCAGAACCATTGATATAATGGTCCTATTGTACATAGTGGATACTCTTGAAATCTCCCAGATTGAAATCCTAACCCTCTTCAATTTGTGCCCTTTGTCAATTAATCATGGAAAGTTATATTGTTCTCTCAACCATTATTGTTGGCCATGATGGTTGAGATCAAGCAATCTGATTTGAAAGGGTCCTCTAGTTAGGTTCAGATTGGATAATGCCAGCCTGAGTTGAACAAACATTCATCACAATTTAATATGATGTTGGTAGCCCATCTCAAACCAGGGCCATTGACGTTCCAAGTTTTGTTTTGTTTTGTTTTGTTTGGTTTTTTTTTTTTTTTCTTCTTTCACTGTATTTAGTTTCTTGATTTTGTGTGATATATGTTATGAGTTCTTGTTGTTCCATCCCTTTTCAAAAATTGTTTGTGTTGAATGATCCTAATCATCTGATTATCATTGACAAAAATGATAGTTCTATGATACTTCCTTCCAAAATTTCAGGACATGCATCATGTGCAGCTGTCAAGAATGCCTAAGCTTCATAATTCATTATGAAATAAAACCTGTTATAAAAGAATATTTAGTGTTAAGGAAATATTCTTCAAAGAGGCAAGAAGCATGTGCAAAGTAGTCCTCAAGGTAAAAGTTCAATAGCATTGTGTTCCTATCATTTTCCCATACATATGAATTTCAATAGTTCTTTGTTTCTCTCATTCTTTGAGTGTCAAAGGTACATTTTTACTTCTCCAAACAAATATTCAGTTGTTATTGGATGCAACAATCCACATTTGGCATACACCTGTGTGCCAATTTATGATTAGAGCAGCCTACTTATTTATTTTATTTTATTTAAGCAGTAGAACTTATTGTATGTGATCTTGAATACTAATTGATTTATTTTTGTTATTTTTTGTAGGTTGTAGACAGAAATGGATGATGACTAAATGGGAGGATTTTTTATTAAGTATTTGGAACTAAATGGTTTCAGACTTTTGAATTGAGTTAGACACATTTAAACGGTTTATTTTTATCCTAGTGTAATCATAGAGGGCACATCTAAACTCATTTAATCTCTTTTGTTTTATTTATGGTAGCTCTATTTACTGTAGTCTAGATATGATCATCGATCAGCCAGTTTTGACCATCAACCAATGTTTACTCACATTAAAGTTCACAATTATGAGAGGTGGGTCCACAGTTATAGAGACCCATTATTCTGTTTTGAAATTTGCGCAATACATTTGGGCTCATCCAATTGCAGGCGGCACGTACCAGGAACCTTCAGGTTCTATTTATGAACACAGGATGCATTTTGAAAAGGACAAAGCATTAGCTCGACGATTCCAACCTGTGTTGATTGGTGAGTAAATTTGCATATAAGTCTTAGGCTCCATTTGGTCATCACATCAATCTTTATGAATATAATTTTTTCTCAAACCAAATGGAGCTTAAGCCATTTTTTAACTCCGCCAATGCAACTTCTTGCATTGCAGGTCCCAAGCCCGGGTAAGGGAGGAGGGAAAAGGGCGTTAAGGTGAGTTGTGTAATTATCTTCCATTTTATTTTACATACAACGTTAATACACACAAAATAATCCAAGAGCTAACTCTCTTTTGCATGTTGAGATCAATCCGAGGCCATGACAATGCCAAGAACAACCACCTAGTGACTTCTCTAATGCTCAGTTCTGGTTTCTGGAGCGACTACTTGTTGTCCATGGGCACTAGTGCTATAAGAGGATTACCCAAATGGTAAGAACTACAAAATCCCTTCTTTCTCTTTCCTTTTCTTGAAAGAAAAAGTATTGTACAATGCTTCTAGAGCCTTACATATATTCCCTTCTTCCATTTTAAGGGCCTATTGTTACCACAATCCGAGCTTTGCTGACACCTCATCCAATGAAGGAACTTCAAGTAAAGGTGAGCAGTCCCACCTTTTTATTTTGTGATATATTCTATGGTCCATGTGACATTTCCCCAGCAACATTTATATGTTTTTATACTCCAACAATAAACTACATCGTTGAATTGGATATTATTGCTAAGGTGATGATGATGTTGAATTGGATATTATTGCTGATATGCAAATGCATACGCTGAACATGTGTTGTGTGCATTTTAAGAAGCCTAAATGCAGTAAATTTGGTACTGTATAATTGAACATGTGTTGTGTGCATTTTGAACTCATTTTAAACTTGTTGTGTGCATTTTGAACTAATTTTGAACTTGTTGTGTGCATTTTGAACTAATTTGGCACTTGTTTTTTTTATTTCTTTTAATATTGAATGAATTTTGTACTCTATATTTGAACGTATTTATAGTCTTAAGCTCCATTTGGTCATCACATTAGTATTTATAAAAACATTTTTGTTTGAAAACCAAATGGAGCCTAAGCTCTTTTTTAACTCCGCCAATGCAACTCCTTGCATTGCCGGTCCCAAGCCCGGGTAAAGGAGGAGGGAGAAGGGCTTTAGAATGAATTGTCAACTACGGAGGAGATCTTGAAAATGCAGTGAGTATCTCTGGTTTTATAGTTTTACTTGTACATTCCTATATTGATTACTCAAGCATGACGGTTATGCGCATTCTTTCAGGTGGATGTTGCATGTGGGAGGGTTGGAGCTGCATATTTCAAATTCAAGCATCTGGTACGTCTCTTGTCAAGAATGCACATGTGTAGTTCATTAAACAGTACATTATGTGATATCGTGTGCATGATATCTATGTTGTAATTTCTCTCATGTATTTTGCTTAAAATCCATGTTTATGTATGATTCTCATGCATTGACATGGATTTGAGCTAAAAAAGATCAAAATAGAAAATTTGAGAAAACAGGGGAGATTTTCTTTTATAAAGTAAGTATTTGGGACCAAGTGGTTACGTATTTGCTCCATTAAATTTGCTCGAAATTAATGGAGCAAACCCGGATGTGCGTCGGAGCTATCCGGATGAGCGGGGGTCCCTTGAAGGTGGGAACCGCTGTTATGACCATGATGAAGCTGTGCATTTCCTATGGACAGCATTGGAGGGGCCTGGCCATTTGGATAGGCCGTGTTTATGTATTTGATCGAAATTAATGGAGCAGACCCGGATGTGCGTCGGAGCTATTCGGAAGAGCGGGGTTCCCTGGAAAGAGGGAACCGCTATTATGACCATGATGAAGCTGTCCATTTTTTATGGACAGCATTGGAAGGGCCTGACATTTATGTCGGATGGCCGTATTTATATCTGTATTTGCTTTGCAGGGACCATACCCTTAACCTAAACCAAAACCTAAACTTGAACCTACACCTAATCCTAATCTTAACTCCTTAACCTAAACCAAAACCCATGACCTAAAACCTTAACCTATAACCCAAAACCTCAACCTTAACTTAAACCTAAACCTAAACCTATAGCCTAAACTCAATTCCCTAAACCTTAACCTAGACCTAAACCTAAACCTATAGCCTAAACTCAAATCCCTAAACCTTAACCTATAACCTAACCTAAACCTATACTTAAAACCTAAAACTATTCCCAAATCCCAAACCCTATAACCTAAACCAAAACCTAAACCTAAACCTATAACCTAAACTCAATTTCCTAAACCTCAACCTAGACCTAAACCTAAACCTATAGCTTAAACTCAAATCCCTAAGCCTTAACCTATAACCTAACCTAAACCTATACTTATAACCTAAAATTATTCCCAAATCCCAAACCCTATAACCTAAACCAAAACCAAAACCTATAACCTAAACCCGAACCCATTCTCAAATCCCAAAACCCAAACCTCAACCTAAACCTAAACCTAAACCTATAACCTAAACTCAATTCCCTAAACCTCAACCTAGACCTAAATCCTAAACCTATAACCTAAACTCAAATCCCAAAACCTAAACCTAAATCCTAAACCTATAACCTAAACTCAAATCACAAAACCTTAACCTATAACCTAACCTAAACCTATACTTATAACCTAAAACTATTCCCAAATCCTAAGACCTATAACCTAAACTAAAACCAAAACCTATAACCTAAACCCGAACCCATTCTCAAATCCCCAAAACCCAAACCGACACCTAAACCTAAACCTAAACCTAAACCTAAA
This sequence comes from Magnolia sinica, assembly GCF_029962835.1. Lineage (NCBI taxonomy): Eukaryota > Viridiplantae > Streptophyta > Magnoliopsida > Magnoliales > Magnoliaceae > Magnolia > Magnolia sinica. Next base: position 7,123,580 of record NC_080584.1, on the reverse strand, counting down.
CCTAAACCTATAACCTAAACCTAAAGCCTAAACTCAAATCCCTAAACCTTAACCTAGACCTAGACCTAAACCTAAACCTATAGCCTAAACTCAAATCCCTAAACCTTAACCTAACCTATACTTATAACTTAAAAACCTAAAACTATTCCCAAATCCCAAACCCTATAACCTAAACCAAAACCAAAACCTATAACCTAAACCAGAACCCATTCACAAATCCCAAACCCAAACCTCAACCTAAACCTAAACCTAAACCCTAAACCTTAACCTAGACCTAGACCTAAACCTAAACCTATAGCCTAAACTCAAATCCCAAAACCTTAACCTACAACCTAACCTAAACCTATACTTATAACCTAAAACTATTCCCAAATCCCAAAACCTATTACCTAAACTCATTCTCAAATCCAAAACCTATAACCTAAACCTGAACCCATTCCCAATTCCCAAGACTTATAACCTAAACTAAAACCAAAACCTATAACCTAAACCCGAACCCATTCTCAAATCCCCAAAACCCAAACCGACACCTAAACCTAAACCTAAACCTAAACCTATAACCTAACCTCAACCTAGACCTAAACCTAAACCTATAGCCTAAACTCAAATCCCTAAACCTTAACCTAGACCTAGACCTAAACCTAAACCTATAGCCTAAACTCAAATCCCTAAACCTTAACCTATAACCTAACCTAAACTTATACTTAAAAACCTAAAACTATTCCCAAATCCCAAAACCTCTAACCTAAACCAAAACCAAAACCTATAACCTAAACCCGAACCCATTCTCAAATCCCAAAACCCAAACCTCAACCTAAACCTAAACCTAAACCTATAACCTAAACTCAATTCCCTAAACCTCAACCTAGACCTAAATCTTAAACCTATAACCTAAACTCAAATCCCAAAACCTTAACCTATAACCTAACCTAAACCTATACTTATAACCTAAAACTATTCCCAAATCCCAAAACCTATTACCTAAACTCATTCTCAAATCCAAAACCTATAACCTAAACCTGAACCCATTCCCAATTCCCAAGACCTATAACCTAAACTAAAACCAAAACCTATAACCTAAACCTGAACCCATTCTCAAATCCCCAAAACCCAAACCGACACCTAAACCTAAACCTAAACCTAAACCTATAACCTAACCTCAACCTAGACCTAAACCTAAACCTATAGCCTAAACTCAAATCCCTAAACCTTAACCTAGACCTAGACCTAAACCTAAACCTATAGCCTAAACTCAAATCCCTAAACCTTAACCTATAACCTAACCTAAACTTATACTTAAAAACCTAAAACTATTCCCAAATCCCAAAACCTCTAACCTAAACCAAAACCAAAACCTATAACCTAAACCCGAACCCATTCTCAAATCCCAAAACCCAAACCTCAACCTAAACCTAAACCTAAACCTATAACCTAAACTCAATTCCCTAAACCTCAACCTAGACCTAAATCCTAAACCTATAACCTAAACTCAAATCCCAAAACCTTAACCTATAACCTAACCTAAACCTATACTTATAACCTAAAACTATTCCCAAATCCCAAAAACTATTACCTAAACCTAAACCTAAACCTAAACCTATAACCTAAACTCAATTCCCTAAACCTCAACCTAAACCTAAACCTAAACCTATAACCTAAACTCAAATCCCAAAACCTTAACCTATAACCTAACCTAAACCTATACTTATAACCTAAAACTATTCCCAAATCCCAAAAACTATTACCTAAACCTAAACCTAAACCTAAACCTATAACCTAAACTCAATTCCCTAAACCTCAACCTAAACCTAAACCTAAACCTATAACCTAAACTCAATTCCCTAAACCTCAACCTAGACCTAAACCTAAAACTATAGCCTAAAGTCAAATCCCAAAACCTAAACCTATACTTATAACCTAAAACTATTCCCAAATCCCAAAACCTATTACCTAAACTCATTCTCAAATCCAAAACCTATAACCTAAACCTGAACCCATTCCCAATTCCCAAGACCTATAACCTAAACTAAAACCAAAACCTATAACCTAAACCCGAACCCATTCTCAAATCCCCAAAACCCAAACCGACACCTAAACCTAAACCTAAACCTAAACCTATAACCTAACCTCAACCTAGACCTAAACCTAAACCTATAGCCTAAACTCAATTCCCTAAACCTCAACCTAGACCTAAACCTAAACCTATAGCCTAAACTCAAATCCCTAAACCTTAACCTCTAACCTAACCTAAACCTATACTTATAACCTAAAACTATTCCCAAAACCTAAACCTAAACCTAAACCTAAACCTAAACCTATAACCTAAACTCAATTCCCTAAACCTCAACCTAGACCTAAACCTAAACCTATAGCCTAAACTCAAATCCCTAAACCTTAACCTAGACCTAGACCTAAACCTAAACCTATAGCCTAAACTCAAATCCCTAAACCTAAACCTATAACCTAACCTAAACCTATACTTATAACCTAAAACTATTCCCAAATCCCAAACCTATTACCTAAACTCATTCTCAAATCCAAAACCTATAACCTAAACCTGAACCCATTCCCAATTCCCAAGACCTATAACCTAAACTAAAACCAAAACCTATAACCTAAACCCGAACCCATTCTCAAATCCTCAAAACCCAAACCGACACCTAAACCTAAACCTAAACCTAAACCTATAACCTAACCTCAACCTAGACCTAAACCTAAACCTATAGCCTAAACTCAAATCCCTAAACCTTAACCTAGACCTAGACCTAAACCTAAACCTATAGCCTAAACTCAAATCCCTAAACCTTAACCTATAACCTAACCTAAACTTATACTTAAAACCTAAAACTATTCCCAAATCCCAAAACCTATAACCTAAACCAAAACCAAAACCTATAACCTAAACCCGAACCCATTCTCAAATCCCAAAACCCAAACCTCAACCTAAACCTAAACCTAAACCTATAACCTAAACTCAATTCCCTAAACCTCAACCCTTACCTAATCCTATACCTATAGGCTAAACTCAAATCCCAAAACCTTAACCTATAACCTAACCTAAACCTATACTTATAACCTAAAACTATTCCCAAATCCCAAAAACTATTACCTAAACCTAAACCTAAACCTAAACCTATAACCTAAACTCAATTCCCTAAACCTCAACCTAAACCTAAACCTAAACCTATAACCTAAACTCAATTCCCTAAACCTCAACCTAGACCTAAACCTAAACCTATAGCCTAAACTCAAATCCCAAAACCTTAACCTATAACCTAACCTAAACCTATACTTATAACCTAAAACTATTCCCAAAACCTAAATCGACACCTAAACCTAAACCTAAACCTAAACCTATAACCTAAACTCAATTCCCTAAACCTCAACCTAGACCTAAACCTAAACCTATAGCCTAAACTCAAATCCCTAAACCTTAACCTAGAACCTAACCTAAACCTATACTTATAACCTAAAACTATTCCCAAAACCCAAACTGACACCTAAACCTAAACCTAAACCTAAACCTATAATGTAAACTCAAATCCCTAAACCTTAACCTAGACCTAAACCTAAACCTATAGCCTAAACTCAAATCCCTAAACCTTAACCTATAACCTAACCTAAACTTATACTTAAAACCTAAAATTATTCCCAAATCTCAAAACCTATAACCTAAACCAAAACCAAAACCTATAACCTAAACCCGAACCCATTCTCAAATCCTAAAACCCAAACCTCAACCTAAACCTAAACCTAAACCTATAACCTAAACTCAATTCCCTAAACCTCAACCTAGACCTAATCCTAAACCTATAACCTAAACTCAAATCCCAAAACCTTAACCTATAACCTAACCTAAACCTATACTTATAACCTAAAACTATTCCCAAATCCCAAAACTTATTACCTAAACCTAAACCTAAACCTAAACGTATAACCTAAACTCAATTCCCTAAACCTCAACCTAAACCTAAACCTAAACCTATAACCTAAACTCAATTCCCTAAACCTCAACCTAGACCTAATCCTAAACCTATAGCCTAAACTTAAATCCCTAAACCTTAACCTATAAGCTAACCTAAACCTATACTTATAGCCTAAAACTATTCCCAAATCCCAAAACCTATTACCTAAACCCATTCTCAAATCCAAAACCTATAACCTAAACCTGAACCCATTCCCAAATCCCAAGACCTATAACCTAAACCAAAACCAAAACCTATAACCTAAACCCGAACCCATTCTCAAATCCCCAAAACCCAAACCGATACCTAAACCTAAACCTAAACTTAAACCTATAACCTAACCTCAACCTAGACCTAAACCTAAACCTATAGCCTAAACTCAAATCCCTAAACCTTGACCTAGACCTAGACCTAAACCTAAACCTATAGCATAAACTCAAATCCCAAAACCTTAACATATAACCTAACCTAAACCTATACTTATAACCTAAAACTATTCCCAGATCCCAAAACCTATTACCTAAACCTAAACCTAAACCAAAACCAAAACCAAAACCTATAACCTAGACGTGAACTCATTCTCAAATCCCAAAACCTTTAACCTAAACCTAAACCTTAACATAAACCTATAACCTATAACCTAAATCAAAACCTATAACCTAAACCAAAACCATAACCTATAACCTAAACTCGAACCCATTCTCAAATTCAAAAACCTATAACCTAAACCCAAACCTATAACCAAAACCAAAACCAAAACCTATAACCTAAACCCGAACCCATTCTCAAATCCCAAAACCTATAACCTAAACCGAAACCGTAACCTAATCCTATAACTTAAACTCAAATCCCAAAACCTTAACCTATAACCTAACCTAAACCTATATTTATAACCTAAAACTATTCCCAAATCCCAAAATCTATTACCTAAACCTAACCTCTCCCTAAACCTATAACCTAAACTCAATTCCCTAAACCTAAACCTACACCTAATCCTAATCTCAACTCCCTAACCTAAACCTAAACCTGAACTTGAAAACCCAAACTTAAACCCAATCCCGAACCTGAACCCGATTTCCTAAACCTAAACCATAATTCATTCTCAAATCCAAAAACCTATAACCTAAACCAAAACCAAAACCAAAACTTATAACCTAAACCCGAACCCATTCTCAAATTCCAAAACCTATAACCTAAACCCGAACCCATTCTCAAATTCCAAAACCTAAACATAAACCTAAACCTAAACATAAAACCTAAACCTAAACCTATAACATAAACTCAAATCCCTAAACCTAAACCTAAACCTAAACCTAATCCTATAACCTAAACTGAAATCCCTAAACCTTAACCTATGACCTAACATAAACCTATACTTATAACCTAAAACTATTCCCAAATCCCAAAACCTATTACCTAAACCTATAACCTAAACTCAATTCCGTAAACCTCAACTTAGACCTAAACCTAAACCTAAACCTATAGCCTAAACTCAAATCCCTAAACCTTAACCTATAACCTAACCTAAACCTATACTAATAACCTAAAACTATTCCCAAATCCCAAAACCTATTACCTAAACCTAACCTTTCCCTAAACCATAACCCATTCTCAATTCCCTAAAGCTATAACCTATAACCTAAACCTAAACCTAAACATAAACCTAACCTAAACTTATAACCTTTCCTAAAACTTTTAACTTAAACCTAAACTTAAAACCTAAATGTATTCTCAAATTCTTAAACCCAAACCTACACGTAATCCTAATCTCAACTCCCTAACCTAAACCTAAACTTGAAAGCCCAAACCTAAACCCGATCCCGAACCCGAACCCGATTTCCTAAACCTAAACCTTAACCTGTAATCAAGTTCCCAAAAGCTATAACCTATAACCTAAACCTTAACCTAAACCTAAACCAAAACCTATAACCTAAACCTTAACCTATAACCTAAACTTAATTATAACTTATAGCCTAACCTTAACCTAAACCTAAACCAAACCTAAACCTATAATCATATGGTGAGACCATTTCTTTTGTGTCAATTTCATTCCTCTTTGAGTTTTTTTTTAATTCATTAAGAAAAAAAAAGTGGTTATACGTGATGCACTTCTTTCACTGTTTTTCTTTTCTCTAATGGGCATTCTAATTTATGAATGACATGACTGTTTGTAGGATGATGGAATATACGAAGCTGCTGAAATTCGGTGAAGTCGAGCACATTTCTGTAATGAAGCCAAAGATTTGTATTTTCAGCATTATTGTATTTGTAACTGTAATTGATTGTAATTGTAATTAATTGAATGAAGGATTGTAATTGTAATTGAATGAATGAAGGATTATAATTGTAATTGAATGAATGAATGATTGTACAGGTGGTATTTGAATGAACAGGTGGTAATTGAATGAACAGGTGGTAATTGAATGAACATGTGGTATTTGAATGAACAGGTGATTTAATTTTTTAATGTACAAAATAGCTACGGATACTAACCGTAGCCACTAGTCAGACAGGTGTAGCCTTTTTAATTTTGGCATATTGCTACGGACTTTCAGCTACAAATAATATCCGTAGCTGTTTGAAGTTTTTACTACAGATATAATTGCTATGGATTATATCTGTAGCTATTTAACATATAGCTACGGATTTAATCCGTAGCCAATAATCAGATAGGTGTAGCCTTTTAAATTTTGGCCTATTGCTACGGACTTTCAGCTACAAATAATATCTATAGCTGTTTATTTTTTTTGCTACAGGGGAAAAGGCTACGGATTTAATCCGTAGCCATAGACCTATAGCTACGGATTTAATCCGTAGCCATAGGTTCCAGACCTATCGTTATGGCACCTACGACGACGGTCGTGTTACGGACTAGCTACGGACTTAATCCGTAGCCTTAGGTCTAAGGCTACGGATTAAATCCGTAGCCTTTGCCCGTTTTTTTGGTAGTGAAATAAACTATCAATATCATGAATAAGGTGTACGTGTGTGGTGTGGGTTGGTGAGGAAGTTAAGCACTTCCTACACCTCAAGGGATCAATTGCACAAGAACAATGAATCAACATACTAAGAAGCAACATATATGAGAGAAAAGGAAATCAAACAAACATGAGCATGTAATCATCCATACACTAGATCAAGAGAGGAAAGATTTAACATCAAGGAGAACTAAACATGCAATTCATACAATTCCAACAATATGTCATCTCTAGGTTTTTTCTAGATTCTTCCATATAATATACTAAGCAAACAAAATCATTAAACTCCAACTATAATTAGTGCTAGGCCACCTACGGATAATAGTCCGCACCTATGGATCGTTGAGATCTTGGAAAACGACCTAGGAATGAGGGCTTTTGGAGTCGGACGGCTGGAATCCCTAAAGCAACCATTTGCATGTTAGAGTTTCAAGCAAATCCTTCCTCTACTCAAGGTTTTCAAGAAAAGGGATGAGGGCTTTTACCTAGATGATCAATGGAGCGAATGTGTGGTTATGGTGGAGGGGTCTTCCTTGAAGAAGAGGTAGGGAGGTGCAAGATTGAACTCCCTTGGATCCCACCTTGCCTATGGTCCACCTTCACTCTCACCTTCACTCTCTTCTTCCTCTCTTCCTTCTCCTTTTTCTCTCCTCTCTCCCTTTGTTCCTTAGGGCAAATTCGTATGAGGGAGTGGGTGCCCCAAATAAGGCCTTTTATAATGCCAGATTTGGTACAAATGGCCCCATGTACTAGGTTTTTACTATACTAGACCTATGAGAAGGACTTTCTAAGCTCTAGAGCCCACTATGGGGCGTAGGAGTCGACACCCACCGTTAGATAATTGGTCCTAATGATGATCTACGTAAGTATATGATCGGCCCGCCATTTGGACTCGCCGATTGACAGATATGATTAAAAGTTTGTTTAATGGTCACCGATCGTCGATTATGGCCGCGGCTATACGGATGAGCCGAGAAATATTCTTACTCCATGGGTAAAGTTTGGTCGCAAACCGACGGTCCGAAATCCTCAACTTTACATAAGAGTAGATGACTTAATTCACTTAAGTTCCAACTCATTTCTTTAAGGTATTTGCACTTCTCATGCACTCATCCTTTAGCTCAAGTTGAGCGGTTCTGGACCGTACCCAGGTCTGATTCCCGCGATGGACGTTAAGCCCAATGAAATGGACATTATTCTATAGTTTTGGAACTAGTGGTCCATCAACGAGCGGTCTAGAGCTTGTTTGGATAACCGGGGCAGTTCTGGTGGCCCTCTGACCATGAAACTTATAGGATAGGTGCTCCATGGCCCGATGAAGGGCTATGCAAAATTTGGAGATGATCAGATATGAGGTTTGGTCGCACGGGTCTGATTCGCGATCAACGGTCACCGTGCCACGATCGGGTCCTAGAGTTTGTGGACGGGCGTAGAAAAATACATTAGACCTCATCATAATTTATGAAGAAATTCGACGGCTGAAATGTCTTACATTTTAATTTTTATTTACCCGTGCCAGATTCCAATTTTGGCATTGGTGGGGCGCATCTGGCAAGTGCCAGATTACACTTCTGGGTGTCCACTGGGTCTGTGGTCCGCAATGGTCCTCAAACCCAGTGAGATCTATGCTCCCCTCAATTTTTATAATTTTCTGACCTTCCCATGTCGCGGTATAGCCCGCACGGGCTGTTGCCAAGTGTAAATGGTCATTTGGCTTGACAGCCCGCACTTGGCCAATTACAACCCGACTGGTCTACTCTAATGGGCTAATTCTAACTTAATTTAGTTATGACACCAAACCATGAGTAGTTTAAATGAACGGTCCTGCGGCAAATCCTACGAGGACGCCTCAGTACCCTGTTCTGGTTGGACGGGATGTTACATGATTAACCGGACTTGTGCGGTTCTTCACTGGTACACCCTGTATAAACTGACATTGAGTGCTAATGATCATTAAGTAATATTTAGGTTAATTAAATAAAATAAAAAAATAAAAATTGATGGATTTTTGAAAATCCAAAACAGTGAAAATCAAGGATGTTACACCAACCGACACCACACACATACACCTTATTCATGATATTAATAGTTTGCTTGCTAGAGAAATTTGAATTATATGTTGAGCAACATGAAATATGGTGTTGAATATGCTTGATGTTACATTGGTAGTTGACATGCTATGAGTCACTATTCCTACCCTTGGGTTGGTCAGAAACATGAGGAGAGCGAAGGTGGTTCCATTGGTAGGACCACCTTGAGGCTAAACCCATGGGTTTGGGCGAGTACGTGTGGGCGGCAGTAGTTAGACTACATGGGTCGCTTATACCCGATGTCGTTCCACCACATACTTGCCTGGGTTCATGCGGTTTAGTCCACTGGCCGACCCACCTAGTTTGTTAACCTTGTTTGCTCACAAATGTATGGAAACTGAAACACCCTACCACCGTTGTAGCCCATCGATACCGGATGTAAAATTGATCCACAATCTCGTGAGTCGGGCATGGTGGAATGGGACACTATGTCCGAGTTGTCGGCCTACGCTGGGGTGACGCGCCTCCCCGTAGTGACCGCGAGCGACCCCACATTCATCACCCCCCATGTGCTTGAAGTCGGGGATGGGAGAAACCCGACGGGGTCAAGGATCACGGGGTCTCGGCTTCACACATTGGGGGGTCTTGGCCTCGCAACTAGTTCAGGGTATTTGATACGTGGGGTGTATCAGATTCCCAAATCTGCTGGATCAATGGACTTAACTAAGAACCCGGTTAACATCATCATTGCATAACATTAGTTAGGTTGGCGACTCGACAGTCGAGGTCGCACTGAGGGAGTGTTGGCATTGACGATCGTTAGATGGTGTCGCACGAGGGAGTGTTGTGGCAAGGGCATACATCATATCATCCTGCATGCATGCGCATTAACAAGACTTAATAGATGTTTATGATTGATTGCTTTTCATTAAATTCTTATTATAATTGATGCTTGTTACAACTTAAGACTAATAGCACCCACTGAGTTGATCACTCACTCCCACTCTGGGACGGTGTTTTAAAACACCAACCAGATCCGTTCATAGATGCAGGTGATACAGATTACGTGGAGCCTGGTGATGCATACCTCGAGGAGGAGGACGAGATCTCTTACTTCCAGCTGACGAACGGGCCTTCATCGGACCTGTAGATGGCACGTTGGATCGCTGCGCAGAGGGCTCAGCTCTATTCTCTCTGGACATATTATTCTTTTGTGATTTTGTTGGGTGATACCATGTGCGACCCTTTATTATTTTTTCTTGGTCATGTATATGTGTGTATATATATATGCTAGTTCTCTTTCATTTCAGTCGACAGGTGCATTTGTGCTTCATGTTCCAGGAACTCCAGGCTGCGCATTTAAACCCGATTACATGCATATTAAGGAAAATCGATTATAAGTGACCCCGGGAACTCGGGAGTCGAGCGTATGCATGACCCCCGATTTTCAGGGTGTTACACTTTACCCATTAATGAATAAAAGCGAAACTTTTTCAGTTTTTGTCACTTTCAAAAATTATATTAAAAAATTCTTAGGTCATTCAATAAAGGTCCTGCAGACCGATAGTGGTGGTGAATTCCTAAAATTTAAATCATTTCTTTCTTCTCATGGTATTGTTCATCGTGTTTCATGCCCATAGACTAGTGCCCAAAATGGAATTGTGGAATGGAAGCATCGCCATCTCGTTGAGACTGGCTTAACCCTCCTCGCTCGGTCCCATGTACCTTTCTCTTATTGGCCATATGCTTTTCAGACTGCATCTTTCCTTATCAACCGAATGCCAACCATGATCCTACACAACCTCTCCCATTTCCAAAAATTATTTCAGAAATCACCTGATTACCTCTCCTTGAGGGTGTTTGGCTGTGCTTGCTACCCTCATCTTCGCCCCTACAATCCACATAAATTTGACTTTCGCTCTGTGCAATGTGTCTTCTTAGGGTACTCCGCATTCCACCAAGGTTACCAGTGCTTACATATCCCCACTGGGCGTGTGTACATCTCCCGGGATGTTGTCTTTGATGAATGCACCTTCCCATTCCATACATGCCATCTACTCTAACAATGGCAAGAACCAAAGGAACTAAGATCACTAATGGGTCAGAAGAGCTAAAATGACAAATGGGTCAGCTCAGCACTTTAGCCCTTCCACCCTAGCCAGCCCATCTTAAGTTGGGCTCGGCCTATACCTCACTGCCTGTCTAATCAGGTTGGGTCTGAAGGTATGACCCGATAAGTACTTGACCCATCAGGCTTTGGTGTGACAAGCTGTTAACTTGGTTAGATTCTGTCTTTAATAAAAACTGGAGCCATTTATCAGTATTTTGGGATTTGCCTTTGGGTTGTTAGTGGGTCGGGTCTTAGATTTCTCAGACCCTGTCTAATTGGGTTCAAGTCTTGCCTGATCCTGGTCCTTTGGGGTCCGGTATCTCTCTTTTTTTTTTTTGGGACACAGACAGATCAGATTGGGTTTTTGGGACCTTGGTCCCAAATCGAATCTGAGCAGTCCCACGTCAAATAAAGCTGTTCGCATGGTTGGGCCACTTGAATGGATGGATTATATCACATACATTTGAAACACAAGGCATTGTGGCTCAGCAAACCGCATTCTATTGCTAAAATAATTAATATGTACTTAAAATACACAGTTACTATCATAATTAATTAGACCCTATCTACACCCGAGTCGACTGGATTTTAATTAGGTGCAAGATGGCGCACTCAAACTTGGACCCGGCTAAACCCTTTTTTAGCAGGTCTAAAAAATGGAAGACCTAAACCCTACCCAATTTCGCAGCGGGCTCCGGTACTTGGACCTCGATCTACTCAAATCATGTTGGGTCTATCAGATACTTCCTCAAATGTGTCACAAGCACTACTGGCATACAACTCCACAGGTAATTAACCTATGTTTTGGGTTGAAGCCATGGCTCAATGGTATATAGAATGTGTTTATCATGTAAGGTTAGATAAAGTGCGTTTCAATACTGATGTCATGAATTCAAGTGCTCATGTGATGTATGAGTGTTAAAATAAATAATAAATAAATAAAAAGCCAACGTTCTGATCCATTGGATGGATCATATCTTGAAATTAGCACCAATCAAGTAATTCCAACCATCTAACCAATGGCTATAAAATGGATGGTTAAAAGTAGAAAATCAAGTGGTTCAAATATATAACAGATATGTACATAGCGACACTTTTGCTTACTCATGTCACTCTTTAAGGAGCTCGATGATGCAGGGAGGTTGAGCACTGTCTTCATTAGGGGATAACCACTCCGAATCTATGGAGCTTCTCTGGACTCCTCAGGGATATACCTCGAATTCAAGAGGAAAAGAAGAAAATAGAAAATAATTTGTAGAAATTCCAAATAAATTGATTGATGATATTAAAATTACATATATATATATATATATATATATATATATATATATATATATATATATATATATATATATATATATAAAATGAGTTTACAACCTCTTAAATAGTAACATGAACCTTAGTAAAAAGTTTCAAAATCAAACTATAACTAAAACTTCTTAAAATCACGGCATATTATAAATATTAAACTTCCTATTTATAGAGAGTCATGATTTCCGTTGGACTTTATGTTTTTTTTTGCTAAAATTAGTAAGTGTCCTATCTGGCTCAACCATGTTATTCTCATAATTTTTCTAAGCACTTTTTATGTTAGAGCCTAATGGATGAAGAGTTGCAATCAAACTAAAACTTACTATAAATAGTAAAAACAAAAACAAAATAGGATTTTGATCGTCAATTTAATGGAATTTTCCAAATTCGAAGTGGGTAACCCAGCATAGTGGGGTTGAGTGGCTAAAGTAGCTTCTCCTATCCCAAAATCATATATGACACATATGCCCGTTTTAAGTTTCTAACGGTCCAGGTCACTTTTGCCTCGGCTTGGGCCTTCTTTGTCCTATCTTGGCCATCAAATTGTCCACGACCTACTCTACATCACTCGAAAAAAGTATTTTACTCCAATTACTTTTAAATCCTTTAGGGCGTGTTTGATTTTTCAGTGACGGTGTAAATACCCTTGAAATGGGTAATTATTATCATTTCACTTGTTTGAAAATGGTTTGAAAATTCACCGTACTTTTTTCTCTCGAAAATCGGTTTAAAAGAGTTATTTTAAATTTGTGGACCCCAAGGTTATGTATATGATAAATCCATTCCGTCCAGCTGTTTTAACACAATATTTGAAGGCATGAGCTGAAAAATGAAGCAGATTGAACACTCAAATAGCCCACACAAAAAGAAACGGTGGGCCTAAGGGTTTTTAATGATAAGTGTTACATTCCCTTTTTCTAGTGGCGTGGTCCACTTAAGCTTTCGATATGCCTCGTGTTTTAGCTCATGCCATAATTTCATCGGTCATAATAGATTAACGGTGTGAATAAGTGATATGCATCACGGTGGGACCCACAAGCATTCTCGATTTTCGTATCAAAAATGCTTGTTGTCAAATTAAACAATGAAAAAAGTGAGGTAAATATAAGGGAAATAATTATTACATATTTTCACTGCGGGTGAGCTAAAAAACCAAACACGCCCTTATTGTACAAAGATTTCATTTAAAAGTCCATTTATTCCTATCTAAACATACTTTAAATGTAATTTACTCCATTTAGTCTTGGAGGTTATTAGCGGGAGCTATAAGTTGAACTATTTAATTTGAAGTTTTGAATTACTTGTATGCTGCATACGCATCATCAATTGCACTCTGCCAGAGTATTAAACTATTTCTCTAATTGACATTAGAACATACGATCACAGCTATCTTCCCGGCGGAAACGGATTGGCTACTCCCCGCCACCGGCCAATGGCTGGTGGTTGGTGTGTTATGGTCCCACCATGATGTATGTGTTTCATCCATGCCGTCCATCAATTTTTCTAGATCATTTTATTGTATAAGACCAAAAATTATGTATATCACAATCTCAAGTGGACCACATTACAGGAAACAGTGTTGAATGAAATTCGACCATTAAAAATTTTTCAGGGGCCATAAAAGTTTTGGATCAAGATGATATTTGTTTTTTCCTTTAATCTGGGTCTGTATGACCTAATCAACAGATTGGATGTCAAATAAGCAGTACGGTGGTCCTTAAGAGGATTTTAATGGTAGATATCCAATCACTATTGTTTTCCTGTGATGCGTTCCACATGAGATTTTTATCCCTCTAATTTTTTGTATATACCCCTAAAATGATCTGTAAAATTGGATTAACGGAATGGATGAAACACATACATCATGTTGGGGCCCACAGAGCACCGACCATCAGCCATCGGGCTGGTGGCAGGGGGAGTAGCCAATCCGTTTGCCTTTCCGACAATCTCACTCTTGGTATCCGTGTTTAGTAGACACTGACACCTTCGAAACTAACGGATGGTCATTACTCGCCTGCTATCACTCGCCTGTCACATGCGCAACTATTTGTATACTTGTGCAATATCCAAGCCCCTCATCACATGGGTCCCACTACTTAGATTCCTCCTCTGAAAATCCAGGCAAGTCTGTCATAAATATACAACCACATGTAGCATTAAGAGTACTAGATCAACGTTCCAAATTGTGCCGGCCCATCTGATGACAGGGTCAGCTTCATTCATAAGGAAAGTCATTTAATTGGTACAATACACCTAATGAACGACTTAGATCATTCGAAGGTGTCCCATGTCTCATGTGGATAGAAACTTTAAAGTAAGGAAAGTCATTTAATTGGTACAATACACCTAATGAACGACTTAGATCATTCGAAGGTGTCCCATGTCCCATGTGGATAGAAACTTTAAAGAAACATGCATGCTCTCTTTGTTGTTTTTTATTTTTTACTCGTCACGGAAAGCCAAGGTGGATAAATTTAAAAGAGCTATAACCGAGGTGGTGGGACGACCTCGAATCCTGCCTCCTCTACAAAAATATAAAAAGAACGAGCATGCATGCAGTTCTTCATCTGCAAACATCTCTGCTCTCGTTCCTTCTCTACCCTCCTACTTCCAAAAAAACAATGGCTGAGATCGCATTGGATCACTATATCATCAACGTCCCAGATGATTACAAAGACATGTCGGTCCTCGTGCCGCCTCTATCAGCAGGAGAACTTAAAGACATGAAGCTAGTCCAGAAGGACATGTTCAAGGTGGCGGTCCCTTCAATTACAATTTCTGCCGTTGAAATCGTTGGTGATGTCTCCGTCAGGGTTAATGTAGACCCATATCATGAATTTCTCTTGAAAGCCTACATGGTTGCCGTTTTAGCCACCTTTGTATTGGGTATGGGACTGCTTTTGATCTCAGTGCTACTGCAGCGGGTGCCTGCATTACTTGCGGTGGCTAAGAAGTTGATTTGGGTTGCTGTTGTAGCGATTCATATTGCACTTGCTCTTAAAACGAGTCTTTATGTTGTGTTTTGATTTTGTGGGTAGGTTTTCTTTTTGTTTGAGAATAATTGCTGTTATCTTTACTGCTAGCTGTTACTGCTACCGTTGTTGTTGTTGGGATTGTTACTACTATAGTACAAGTCTTTTGTGGTTGTCTTTGACTTTTTCATTCCTGGTCAAAAGTATATCTCATTGGGACTGTTTGGGATGTTCTACTATAGTAGTCCCATGAGTAGTGGTTGTTATTATTATTGTTGTTGCTGTTGCTTGCTGTGGTTGGTATTATTATAGTATGGTTGTTGTTATAGAGATGGGTCTTTTTATTTTAATCTTTTAATATGAAAGGGTAATTCTAGTCTTCCAAGTCTTATCTATTAATAGAAGCTTAATAAGGAGGTTGCTTGCTAAGGTGGGGCCCACCGTGATGTTTGTAATCCATCAGGTCCATCTGTTTTATCAGATTATCTTAGGACATGGGTCAAAAAATGAGGCACATTTATAACTCAAGTGGGTGCAGTGGGTTGGGACGTAATTCCAATATTTGTGGGGTTGTAGAAGTTTTGGATCAAGATATTTTTATTTTCCTTTTTAACTTTTTTCATTTCATCTTAGCAGGAATGACATTGTGAATGGTATGGATGGTGTATAAACATCACGGTGGACTCTAGTAGGTTTCAACGGTAGGCATTTCCCTACCAATGTTTTCCTATTTTTTGGACCATATGCTAACATGATCTTGCAAAACAGATGGATAGGGCGGATTTCTCTCAAACATCACGGTGGGCCCCACCAAGCTCCTGTGAATCCACGTCCGGTTAAGAAGAGATGGAATATTGGAATCGGCTGTCACGTTTTTCATCTGCAGTGGGTTGGGACGTAATTCTGGCCCAATTTTGAACTGACGGGCCTACTTGAAGTATTGATTCTACATGGCCCAGGCCCACATTACTAACACCAACACACGAACGGTCTAGATCACAAACCATGAAAGTCGCCTATTTTATATCTTCTTTAATGGGACGGGTTGGCTTAGTGTTGGGTAAAAATTGGCGGGCCCATCAATCAAACTGGAAAGTAATGTCTAACGCTGGGCCGTTTAGTAGTTGGATCTGAAATAACAACAGATCGCTAACGGGCCTGGAACCGGGCTTGGACTGGGCCATTTGAAAAATGGTTTCAAAACACAGCCTGAGTGGTGACCGTTGATTAATCAAGCTTGAAATTAACGTGTGGGCCCTACAGAAGCCAAAATTCAGCCCATGGTAGGACAACCCACAAGTCTAAGATTGGAGCCAGAAGGCATGGGCCCGCGGCATCAACTACCCCGAACGTGGCTGGTTCAGGCCAGCTCAATGGGTGGTGGGTCACCCTTGGGTTAGAAAATTAGACCCTTTTAAGTAAACAGGTTGGCACGGGTCAAACTTACCCAACTGGGACACCCTAAGTTAGGTGGGTCAAATCCAGCCGCCCAGAACACCTGGATTAAAATTAGAGCTGGGCATCGAGTGGAGTTGGACTAAATTAGGGCTAACCCGACTTGATCCGGTTTTGAAATAGGCCTGACTTGAACTCGACCCAACTCAGTACCGAGTCCAACATGCCTGACCCGATTCGAGTCCGGGTTTGGCCTGAACTAATTCGGACCGAGTCCAACCTAGTCACAAGTATCGAGTCAAGTCGGGTGCAGCGGGTATCCACTAGCTAAAATCACAACTTAAACCTAGATTCACTCTTAGAATTTCAACCTCTCCATCAACTCAAAACCTTTTTTTTTTTAAAAATAAAATAAAATAAAATTTATTTTAATACACACACACACGAGTCGAGTTAGTACCGAGTTGGATTTCGGGTCGAGTTACTAGGTGACTCGAGCTTGACTTGGTTTGAGTTTAGATTGGACTAAATCAACTCAATTCGAATCGACTCACCCACTTGGTTCGAATCGAGTTGGATCCGAACGAGTTTGCCGAGTCAAGTTTGCCGAGTCGAGTCCTCCCGTGCCCGGCTCAAATTAAAATAATACTTGTCTAAAATATTACAAATTCTCAAGCCGAGAATGAGATTTGTCACTATGCGATCAAGGATAGTTGGGCCCACTTGGTTACCATGGCTATCAGAGTCTCAGAGGTCTCATAATCCGGACCTTTCAGTGACTACTACAGAGTTCCCCTGATGTAGATTTGTTTTTTTTTGCCATCTGCATCCAATGTTTCACACGGCAAATAAGGCAGAGAGTCCTTGATTTAATTCTTACTTTAGAAATGTAGGGGAAAAAGGGTCCACCAAGTGGGGGCCCACCACATCAATGGTCACGATCTACATGCCGTGGAACCTACCCCACACCATACATATTTCACAACAAAAATGGAAGTCGATTGAAGGAATTCTGTGTGGCACGAACATGGCCTAAACTCTGTGGGGCCCACCATGATGTATATGTTTTATCCATGCCGTTCATCTGTTTTGCCGAATCCTTTTAGGCATGATCCCAAAAATTATGCAGATAGAAAGCTCAAGTGGACCACACCACAGAAAACAATGGAGATTAAACGTGCACCATTGAAAAGGCAGTGAGACGCACATGGGTCACCTTAAGGATAATTTAAACCATTCATAACTCTTAATCTGCACAAGCTTTCCAACAAACCCCATATTATGTACTTGTGATTTCTAAATGGTGTCTGTGGTTTAATTTCGGTGGCTTGAAATGCATCCACTCGATCTACATCGTACATCAATATCTCGGCAAATTTGGACGGTCCAATTTAAAAGGCCAGATGAGATTAATTATTAGATGCATCCATTAGATGCAAGATTCTAAAGAACACAACTAAGAATGGCAAAAAATCCGCCTCTTTTACAGGCTGTACAATCATCTAATAAATATAAAATTATAAAAAACGGTATCAATACACACACTGCGCATCACATAAATATAATCAAACCATTATGAATTAAAAGAGTGGTATAGAATCCGTTACTTAATTTATAGCATTGGTGATGTGGTAAAATTGAAATGAATGGATCTTCCAATTCGAAAATATATTAGTATGGAATGTTATATTTATACGGTAGAATTTATGGACGATCTATGCATCAATAATGGAGAATCAACACAATAATATCAAGGTCTACTTGATTGGGAAGACATTTCCGATGCCTCGATGCTGCCAATAAGAATCTTGATCTCGATGGGACTAGAGTTTTCTCTCTTATGTTGGTGAGGAGACCAAGACACTTATTTATAAGAAAGAGTGCTAGAGAAGCTTACTTATCACACTTTTTTCCTCTAGCATCTGTACATTGTAGGTTTTCATATCCGGCTTAATAATCATGTATATGGACCATGGTTCAAGCGCTCCGGTCCAAACCTATTTGCAATGATCACAACTAAAATGGAGCCCACTGAATCGCTCAATCTAAATAATCCAACAGTTGGATCTGAATCGATAATCATGTGTGGCCCACCTGATAAAAGTCTTACATAGAATTCAATCACATTGTTGAATTTTTTTTTTTATATTAATTAATTCACTGTCATCATAAAATGTAATAGCAATGAAACAAGAAGAGTTTTTCAAAAATCCAATTCACTACAACAAGTTGAGCTAAATTTCATACTTAATCCAAATCAAATATCTATATGAAAAGTCCTATCTAATGTCAACAAACGAGAACATAACTTGATCTTTTGTACCTTATACCTTTATCGAAAACTAAGAGGAGAGAAGAGGTTACACACACACACACACACACACACACACACACACACTCCATATTAAGTGAACCAAGATATAAGAACGAAGGCCGGACTAATTCAATTCATCATAACTCATCTCTTATAAAATATTGTACATACATAGTATAGTCCAAACACACTACTATGGCTGCATATGGAACCGGTAGAATCGATAAACCGGACCGAACCGACCAAACTGTATTGAAGTGCACCGATTCTGGTTTCGGCTCCAAAAATCAAAGAACCGATTAGTTCGGTTTGGTTCTCAGTTTGGGGTTATGTAGAACTGAACCGAACCGTAGAACAAAACCTTGGAACCGAACCTAGAACCGAACCTGACTGATTAGGGCCTGACCACTTCCATAGAACCGATCACGTCATTTAGTAGAAATGAGGGAGGCTCACTGACTGATTAGGGCCTAACCACTTCCAGCAGCAAAAGTGAGGGTGGCCCACTGTTTGGTTAAGGTTGATCATGTCGGAGATGAAAGACATGATGAATCTCATATCTAAAAAACATGAAGTAGCAGTGATGAAGAAAAGAAAAAACTTAGATCTGATCACATCTAGCATCCCAGAATAATGTAGAGCGGGTCGCGCGAACAGTTTCATGGCCAAGATGGATTAGAAAAGGCCCGATTGGAAGCGAAGATGATCCGGACCGTCAGAACTTAAAACGGACGTATCTCGCAAACCGAAATGAGCTATCAAAGTACCAAATATGATTTTAGGATAGGACGAGCTACTTTAGCCACCCAACTTGGCATAACGCATGCCGAATTTGTGAAATACCATTAGATTGACTTTCGAAATCCCATTTTATTTTCATTTTTACCATTTATAGTTAGTTTTAGTTCTAATATAATACTTCATCCGTTTGGCTTTAGGAGTTACGCCCAACATGAAAAATGCTTACAATAATTAAGAGAACAGTGTGGTTTGACCAAATAGGACACTTACTATTTTTTGTCGAAAACCATGCGCACTAGTAGACATCACGACCGTCTATAAATAGTAAGTTTATTATTTATAGTAAGTTGCGAATTCTAGGAGTTTTAGTTATAGTTCGATTTTGAAACTTCTCTCATGGCTTAATATCCCTATTTAAAGGGTTGTGAATTCGTTTATTTCATCGATTAATCAAATTATGAATTTTATAGAATTTATTTTATATTTTCCTTGCTTTTTTCCTTGTAGATTCGAGAAGTCTATGCGAGGAGTCCAAAGAAGCCTCGTGGATTCAAAGTAGTTATCCTGAGGAAGATGGTGATCGACCTCATCACGTTCATCCCTGCATCAATTGTTATCAGAGCGAGGACTCCTCTCGAGTCGATGACAAACAATGAAGGTATGAACCAAAACCCTGTGGACGATGATCCAAGGATTCGTTATATTTCGAAAAGAATGGAAGCTTTTCACCGGGAGAGTTAGTTGACCATGCAAGGGTTGCAGGCAACCCTCGACTGTTTGTGGATGCGTTACTTTCACCTCGAGCCCTAGGCGATGCTCAACCGCCTGTGGTTGCTGTACGACACAATCTCGATTTTCGTAAAGCATTATCAATGGTAAATCGTAGGGCTACATCATATGATTCGAGCTTTAGCGACGAGGACCTTGATGAAGGCTTTGCCCGACGACCAATCCATGGAGGTGATCATCTAGATTGTGCTGAAATAGACTATCGAGGTAAGGCTAACTTTCTAGTTTTAACGGTTTATTATGCATAGAAGATTTTCTCGTTTAGCTAGCCGAAGTAGAGAGATCTTTTGATTACATGGACGTTGTAGATCATAAAAAGGTGAAATTAGTAGCGTTTAAATTAAAATCTGGTGCTTCTACATGGTAGGAGCAATTATAACTCTCACGTGCCCAACAGAATAAGGCGCTCATCTCATCATGGCCACAGATGAGACGCCGTCTTCAATCACAATTCCTCCCTAATGATTACGAGCAGGTATTGTTCTAACAATACTAAAATTGCCGACAGGTAAATCGAATCGTCACAGATTAAATTGAAGAATTCTAGCGGTTGACAACACGAAACGATATGTCAGAATCTGAATCACAAAAAGGTAGCAAAATTTAGAGGTGGGTTATGATCAAAAATTCAGGATCGAGTCTAGATGCACCCAGTGGGACTATGGATGAAGCAGTTCAGTTGGCACGTAGGAAAGAAACACAATTTGCAACAGTCTCAAATCGGCCTCATCCTTCAACTCGACCCCCTATGACGAGTCCCATACATGATCCAATGCTGATATGAGGAAAGGAACCAGTAAGAGGACATCCTCAACCTCCTACCACCGCAAACCGTAATATGGGGAGCGGCTCATCTAGGCCTCAAGCGTAACACTCACAACAACGGGTCCGAGTAGGATTTCAAATCCTTATGTTCGGCCAAGGTTGAACAATTGTTATTGCCGTGGCCAACCGGGCCACTTATCAAACACATGTCCTCAACGTCCTGCAACACACTTGACCATAAATGAAGGGGGCACTGAAGGTGAGGCTGTAGAAGAAGACCCTGATTTTGATGAAAATGAACAAGCCACTGAGGAAGGAGCAAATGGCGATGACTAGATGGGCGAGGATCATGACGAATCTTTAGTTATGAGGCGATTACTGTACACCCAACGGAAGGAATTACATCCACAATGACACAATACATTTCGTATGCGGTGCACCGTCAACGTCAATATTTGTGATGTAATCATAGATAGTGGCAGTAGCGAGAACATCATCTCAAAAGTGATGGTAGACAAGTTTGACTACTAATGATAAAACATCCTTCCCTGTACTCAATTAGCTGGATAAAAAGGTGAATGAGACCAAGGTAACTGAACAATGCACTGTCTTATTTTCAATTGGTAAAACTTATAATGATCAAATATTTTGTAATGTGGTTGATATGGAAGCATGCCACATGTTACTCGGTCGACCATGGCAGTTAGACCGTGATGCGACCCACCGAGGACGAGACGATGTTTACGTCTTCGTCAAGGATAATCGAAAGATAATCCTTGCCCCTATGGCACTAGAGAAACACCCTGAAGCCTCTAAAGTAGAGGGGAGTTCCCTCCTAACCATTTACGAGTTCATAGAGGAATCCAAGGAAGCCGGTGAGGTATACGTCGTAATATTGAAGGGCGATGAATCGGAGCCCTTAAACATTCCTCCAAGTTTAAGGCTATTGCTAAAAAAATTTAAAGAAGTCTGGCCCGAAGATTTACCTGATGGATTGCCCCCATGAGGGACATCCAACATCACATAGACATCGTCCCCAGGGCTAGCCTGCCCAACTCACCTCACTATCGGATGAGTCTAAAAGAGTGTGAGATACTTCAAGGACAGGTGAAGGAATTGATTTATAAGGGTCTTTTGAGAGAAAGTATGAGCCTATATATGTGTTGTGCCAGTGTTGTTAACACCAAAAAAAGGAGTCAGCGCATGTGTGTCGACAGCCGAGCAATCAACAAAATTACCATCAAATAGCGGTTTCCAATACAGTGGTTGGACGACATACTCGATATGCTAGAAGGGGCCAAAGTGTTCTCTAAGCTAGATCTGAGGAGCAGCTACCATCAGATTCGTATCTGACCTGTTAATGAGTGAAAAACGACATTCAAGACTAAGAAAAAGTTTTATGAGTGGCTGGTCATGTCATTCGGTCTATCGAACACACTAAGTACTTTTATGCGTTTGATAAATTAAGTGCTAAAACTGTTCACTGGCCTATTTGTGGTAGTATATTTTGATGACATCCTGATATATAGCCAGAATGAGACAGCACAGGGAACATCTTAGGTAGGTGCTGCAGGTCCTACAAGTTAACAAGTTATACCTCAACTTGAAGAAGTGTAGTTTTTTAACAGACAACTTGTTATTCCTAGGATTTGTTGTAACGTCCACGGGCATCTGTATGGACGATGAAAAGGTGCGAGCCATTAAGGAATGGCCAATCCCAACAAACATTTATGAAATAAGGCGTTTCCACAGGTTAACAACATTCTATCGTCGATTCATATGAAATTTTAACATGATAGTCGCACCTATTATAGATCGTATGAAAAAATGACCGTTTTAGTGGACCGATGAGGCTGACAAGAGCTTTCATGAGATCAAGCATTATTTGTCTACAACACCGGTCTTAGTTCTTCACAATTTCGACAAGCTGTTTGAGACCGAGTGTGACACTTTATATGTTATAATTGGAGTATTATCATAGGAAGGCAGGTCGGTAGTCTTCTACAATGAGAAGCTCAGCGAAACCCGAAAGAAGTGGTCAATATATGAGCTTGAGTTGTACGTAGTTATTCAGGCGCTACGATATTGGCAGCATTATCTAATTCAAAGAGAGTTTGTTCTGTACACTGACCATCAAGCATTAAAGTTTATTAATAGTCATACTAACGTGAATCGTGTGCATGGTAGATGAGTTGCGTTTTTGCAGAAATTCATGTTTCTTTTAAAATACAAGTCATGACAGCAGTACAAGGTAGCTGATGCACTCAGCCGTCATGCATCACTACTTGTTACAATGAGCAATGAGGTGATTGTCTTTGACTGTCTCGAAGAGCTGTATGCCGAGGACGAAGACTTTAAAGATTCTTGAATGAAGTGCCAAGAAGGTCAACCTAATAACCTACATTTACAGGACGATTTTCTCTTCAAAGGGAATCGATTGTACATCCCCTAAGGTTCTCTGAGAGAGCAGATTATTCAAGAGCTACATGGAGGTGGTAGGGCGATACAAGACGCAATGTCTTGTGGAGGAGTGGTGTTACTAGCCGTAATTGGTACATGATGTGGGAAAAGCAGTACAACATTATCATGTTTGTCAAATCTCCAAGGGGTAATCTCAGAATACGGGCCTCAACACCACGTTACTTGTGCCTGATGACCCTCAGGAGGATTTGTCTATGTACTTCGTGCTTGGTTTCCCATGAACACAACACGAAATAGATTTGGTGTTCGTGGTAGTAGATCGTTTCTCCAAGATAACGCACTTTATCCCATGCAAGAAGACCCTCGATGTAACACATGTGGCGAATCTCTTCTTCAGAGATCATGTGGCTACACGAGGTTCCCAAGACTATTACTTCTGACCGTAATATGAATTTCATTAGCCATTTTTTACAGACTTTATGGACTCGATTCGATACACAACTTCAATATAACAGCACCTACCACCCATAAACTGATGGGTAAACTGAAGTTGTGAATCGCACGTTGGGAAACTTCCTTCAATGTATTTTAGGTGAAAAATCGAAGCAATGAAATTTAGCCTTATCTTAAGCAGAGTTTGGATTCAACAATATGGTGAACCGCTCGACAGGAAAGTCCCCGTTTCAAATTATTTACGGATGAGTGCCTCGCCACACACTTAACTTGGTCCCTCTACCCAAGTTCTTAGGCACGAGCATTGCAATAGAACATATGGTAGACAGTATCATGGGCATTCATGCGGAGGTGTAAACCAAGCTAAATTCTTCAAACGAGAAGTACAAGGAGTGAGCGGACAAGCATCTACGTAAAGAGAGATTTTTGACCGGGACGTACAACAAATTGAAGAATAAGAATATTGGACCGGTGACGATCATCCGAAAGATCAATGACAATGCTTATGTTGTTGATCTTCCGGATGACACGACGATCTCACGGACTTTCAACGTCGCGGACCTGACCGAGTATCATGAACCAAAGCAGGACGAGAACTCGATGATGCGTTCTTTTGAAGTGGAGGGGACTGATATAGAGTGGGTCGCAGATAGTTTCATGGCCAAGATGGATCAGAAAAGGCCTGATCGGAAGCAGAGATGATTCAGACCGTCAAAACTTAAAACGGACGTATCTCGCAAATCGAAATGAGCTATCAGACATAACATACTTGATTTTGGGGTAGGACGAGCTACTTTAGCCACCCAACCTAGCATGACGCATGCCAATTTTGTGAAATACCATCAAATCGACTTTCGAAATCCTGTTTTATTTTTATTTTTACTATTTATAGTAAGTTTTAGTTCGAATATAACTCTTCATCCGTTGGGTTTTAGGAGTTGTTCCCAACATGAAAAGTGCTTATAATAATTAAGAGAATAGCGTGGTTTGACCGAATAGGACACTTACTATTTTTGGCCGAAAATCATGCGCACTAGTAGACATCACGACCGTCTATAAATAGTAAGTTCACTATTTATAATAAGTTGCTAATTCTAGGAGTTTTAGTTGTAGTTTGATTTTGAAACTTCTCTCATGGCTTAGTATCCTTACTTAAAGGGTTGTGAACTTGTTTATTTCATCAATCAATCAAATTACAAATTTTATAGAATTTATTTTCTATTTTCCTTGCTTTTTCCTCGTGGATTCGAGAAGTCTCTGTGAGGAGTCCAGAGAAGCTCTGTGGATTCAGAGTAGTTATCCTTGAGGAAGACGGTGATCAACCTCATCAAGTTCATCCCTGCATCACAGAAGAAGATAGGTGATGTCAGGTAGCGACAGAAGAAATCAATGTAATGAGGATGAATTGCAACATAAGTGGGGTACACTGCATTCGATGCTTTAACCGACAACAATGATGATGAGGGATTTAACGACAACTAGTGAAAGCAACTACCATAACAGGCTTTGCACAACAGTGTTAATGGCAATTGTGATACTAGCGTAATGATCACAGTCGGTGGAGATGCAAGGTTGGATCTGGTTATTCGAAATGAGTAGCAAACACATAATGCTGATAAAGATGGCGCAAATCCTATATAGCCACCGCTGGAACCGTAGAGCCGATCCGGAACCGAACCAGTTTTTACGGTCTGGTTCTGGTTCGGTTCTAGGGTGCAAATGGTCTGGTTCTGGTTCCGATTTTTGTGGAACTGTTAGGAACGGTTCGGTTCTAGTTTCGCCCTATAATCGGATCGAACTGACCCATGTACACCCCTACACACTACCCCATAGATATCCAACTTGATTGTGACTACCATGAATCCCTAAAAATCCAATGGTCAACATGTTTGATCAATTAACGCAGTGATGAACTTGATGAGGTTGATCATTGTCTTCCTCAAGGATAACTACCCCGAATCCATGGAGCTTATCTGGACTCGTCACAGAGACTTCTCGAATCCACGAGGAAAAAGTTAAAAAATAGAAATAATATTTATGAAAATTCGTAAATTGATTGATAGATGAATTAAATGAGCCTACAACCCTTTAAATAGGAATACCAAGACTTGGAATAAGTTTAGGAATTAAACTATAATTAAAACTCCCTAAAATTCGCAACTTACTGCAAATAGTAAATTTACTATTTATAGTAAGTGTCTTATGTGGCTTAACCACGTTATTCTTTTAATTTTTCTGAACACTTTTCATGTTGGACACAATTCCTAAAGCCCAACGGATGAAGAGTTATAATCAAATTTAAACTTACTAAAAAATAGTAAAAATGAAAATAAACATGGAATTTGACCGTCGATCTGATGGTTAGCTAAAGTAGCTCGTCCTACCCAAAATCATATATAAGACGTTGAGTAACTCATCTCGGTTTGTGAAATATGCCTATTTTAAAGTTCCGACGGTCTTGATGGCTTCCACCTCCGATAGGGTTTTCTTTGGTTCATCTTGGACATGAAAGTGTCCATGACATACTCTACATCATCCAAGTCATTGATCATGTAGACCCACCTAATAAAAGTCTTATAACCATGTCACAACACCACCTATCTTATATGGTGCTGGGTCACCGTGCAATCTACTTTTGTTTTCCATGGACTGCTCGGAAGTCATAAACACAACGTGTCGGTTTCGTCAATGTCTAAGTCGGCTTCCTCAAACAAAATAGATAAATAAATAAATCATCCGACAACCTTTCAAGAAGAGAAATTTCCTACTGTACGACCCATTTATGGCCCACCAGCCATTTGATGCCCACCTCATTTTAAGCTTCCAAGAATGCTCTCTGTGTACGGCCGACTTTTCTAAGGGACCAAAAAACCCCGTCATTCATTCCTTCGAGAAGCCGATTAGCTGGTGTGCGAAGACGAGCGCTGATGCTCCTCGACATGGGCACCACAATGATGTATGTATTATATCCACACCTTTCATCCATGTTTCGAGATCATTTCAGGGCATTACCAGAAAAAAAGAATCATATCCAAAGATCAATTGGACCACACCACAAATAGCAGCAGGAAACTTGAATTTCACTGTTAAAAATTTCATAGGGCCCACCATAACATATATTTTCCATCCAATCTATTCATAAGGTCACAAAGACCTGGATGAAGAGGAAAAACAAATTTCATATTGATCTAAATCTTCAGTGACCCCTGAAAGGATTTCAATGGTAGACGTTTAATCCTCCACTGCCTTTTACGGTGTGGTCCACTTGATAGCTAGATCTGTCTTATTTTTTGTCTCAAGCCTCATGATGGGACCAACAAAAGGAACAAAAATTCTAGAGCGAAAAAAAAAGCCCATATTGCCGTGGCATTGCCGCCAGTACGGCGGCAGTGCCGTCCGAGTCTAGCAGAATTTATTTTTTTATTTTTTTAAAATTTTTTTTACAAGGATAACTTTTTCCCCCTTCTATTTTTCTCTAATACATAATTATGTAAATATGTATATATAAGTATATAAAAATATTTTTCTACCTTTTAATTCATTTCTGTCTATTTATTTAACAAGCATATCTCCTGAAGTAGAATGAGTTGCCTAATGTACCACATATGATTTTGGGGTAGGAGAAGCTAATTTAGCCAACCAACATAGTTATTTTCCAAGATTCCATCGGGTCGATGGTCGAAAATCCATTTCATTCACTTCGCGGTCAATTTCATTCATTTTATTCACTTCGCGGTCAATTCCACACATTTCACGGTCAATTCGCTTCACTTCACGGTCATTTTCATGCATTTCACGGTCATTCCAGGCAATTCCGTGTTGGTTCACGGTCATTTCCATGCATTTCATGGACAATTCCCTTCACTTCACGGTCATTTCCACACATTTCACGGTCAATTCGCTTCACTTCACGATCATTTCCATGCATTTCACGATCATTCCCAGCGATTCTGTGTTGATTCATGGTCATTTCCATGCATTTCACGGTTAATTCGCTTCACTTCACGGTCATTTCCATGCATTTCATGGTCATTCTCGCCAATTCCGTGTTGATTCACTGTCATTTCTATGCATTTCACGGTCAATTCCCTTCACTTCACGATCATTTTCACGCATTTCACGGTTAATTCGCTTCACTTCACGGTCATTTCTATGCATTTCACGGTCATTCCCAGCAATTTCGTGTTGATTCACGGTCATTTCCACGCATTTCACGGTCAATTCCCTTCACTTCACGGTCATTTCCACGCATTTGACGGTTAATTCGCTTCACTTCACGGTCATTTCCATGCATTTTATGGTCATTCCCAACAATTCCGTGTTGATTCACGGTCATTTCCGCGCATTTCACGGTAAATTCCCTTCACTTCATAATCATTTCCACGCATTTCACGGTCAATTCGCTTCACTTCACAGTTATTTCCAAGCATTTCACGGTCATTCCCGGCAATTCCGTGTTGATTCACGGTCATTTCCACGCATTTTACTGTCAATTCCCTTCACTTCACGGTCATTTCCATGCATTTCACGATCAATTTGCTTCACTTCACGGTCATTTCCATGCATTTCACGGTCATTCCCGGCAATTCCGTGTTGATTCACGGTCATTTCCATGCATTTCATGGTCAATTCCCTTCACTTCACGATCATTTCCATGCATTTCACGGTTAATTCCCTTCACTTCACGGTCATTTCCGTGAAATGCATGAAAATGACCGTGAAGTGAAGCGAATTGACCGTGAAATGCATGGAAATGACCGTGAAGTGAAGGGAATTGACCGTGAAATGTGTGGAAATGACCGTGAATCAACACGGAATTGCCGGGAATGACCGTGAAATGCATGGAAATGACCGTGAAGTGAAGCGAATTGACCATGAAATGCGTGGAAATGACCATGAAGTGAAGGGAATTGGCCGTGAAATGCGTGGAAATGACTGTGAATCAACACGGAACTGCCGAGAATGACCGTGAAATGCATGGAAATGACCGTGAAGTGAAGCGAGTTGACCGTGAAATGCGTGAAAATGACCGTGAAGTGAAGGAAATTGACCCTGAAATGCGTGGAAATGACCGTGAATCAACACGGAATTGTCGGGAATGACCGTGAAATGCATGGAAATGATCGTGAAGCGAAGCGAATTGACCGTGAAATGCATGGAAATGACCGTGAAGTGAAGGGAATTGTCCGTGAAATGCATAGAAATGACCATGAATCAACACGGAATCGTCGGGAATGATCGTGAAATGCATGAAAATGATCGTGAAGCGAAGCGAATTGACTGTGAAATGCGTGGAAATGACCATGAAGTGAAGGGAATTGTTCATGAAATGCGTGAAAATGACTGTGAATCAACACGAAATCGCCGGGAATGACAGTGAAATGCATGGAAATGACCGTGAAGTGAAGCGAATTGGTTGTGAAATGCATGAAAATAACCGTGAAGTAAAGGGAATTGATTGTGAAATGCATGGAAATGACCGTGAAATGAAACAGAATTGCCGGGAATGACCGTGAAATGCATGGAAATGACCGTGAAGTGAAGCGAATGGACCGTGAAATGCATGAAAATGACCGTGAAGTGAAGGGAATTGACCGTGAAGTAAAGCGGAATCACCGGGAATGACCGTGAAATGCATGGAATTGATCGTGAAGTAAATGAAATGAATGAAATTGACCGCGAACTGATTGAAATTGACCGCGAAGTGAATGAAATGGATTTTCGACCATTGACCTGATGGAATCTTGGAAAATAAACAGGTTTGTTGGCTAAAGTAGCTTCTCCTACCCCAAAATCATATAAGGTACATCAAGTAACTAATTTTGGTTTAGAAGATATTCTTGTTAAATGAATAAAGAAAGAAATGAAAAAAAGAGAGAAATTTTTTTTATATGCTTATATATACATATTTATATAAATATGTATTAGAGAAAAATGTAGGTAGAATGAAGTTATCCATGTAAAAAATGGAAAAAATAAAATAAAATTAAAGTGCACAGGTGGATGTGGGGCCCACCAAAATCATGAACATTGAGTGTGGGGCCCATGATGGGACCCACCCAATTTTTTTAAAAAAAACCGGGCCGCGCTACCGCACCCGGGCTGTACTACTGCATAGACGTCTAGAGGTTGGTGGCGTTATCATTGAATAGGAGTCAATAGTTACGGCTATGGCTACGGATTATAACCGTAGCTATAACCGTATACCGTGGTTGATAGCCTGTTTTAGAGCAGGGGCATTTTCGTCATGTGAAGGGCGTCCGTATACCAGGGAGTAGTCTTGACAGCTTGAAAAGAAACGGGCTTAAAAAGGTTGTAGGCCATATACTGGTCATACAGTTGGAAATTTCTCTCTCAAGAAAAGGAAGTTATTTGATACTTTTGGGAGTATAAAGCTGGGTGTCCATGCCCTAGAAATCTATATGTGACATATGTTAATTCAAATAAAACTAGCTAAATTGTGAAATATACTATTCTTAAGTAACAGTTCCAAAATCAGATTGTTTGAACAACCCCATGAATGGTGGACACTTGTTTGTTGAAAGAGGACCGTTGGATAATTTTCATTTTTGACTGTCCAACAAATTGTCTACAATTTGATGGTCAGATAATTAAATAAGTATACTTTGTGGTCCGTGATGACTCTAAACCGGGAGATATGAGTTCAAGTATTTAAATTGAAATTTTAAATTACTGCATATGCTATACATGCGTATCATCCATCGCAATACACCCGAGTATCAAACTTTTTCTATATAGG
Organism: Magnolia sinica; assembly: GCF_029962835.1. Classification (NCBI taxonomy): domain Eukaryota; kingdom Viridiplantae; phylum Streptophyta; class Magnoliopsida; order Magnoliales; family Magnoliaceae; genus Magnolia; species Magnolia sinica. The sequence continues at coordinate 7,092,576 of NC_080584.1, read as the reverse complement.
GGACAAGGTTAACTAGGGCAATCCAAAGTCGTAACATCCAACCGACCGACAAAACTAAACACACGCAGATTCAAATTAGTTACGTCAGCCACGGACGGATTGCCTGTTCCCCTGCGTACGTATGTATGGCCCACGGAGATGCTCTTGAGAAAATCCACCCCGTCCATCAGTTTAGAAAGCTATAAATAGGACATGTGGAAAGAAATTATGTATATACATAATTCAGGTGGGCCACACGACAGTAAAGAGTAAGAATGGAATGGTCAGCATTCCGTTCCACTGTTTCTTGTGTCCTAGTCTACTTAATTTTTGGATCTACCTTATTTTTGAGTTTTCCAAACTGATGGACGGAGCGGATTTATTTGATATCGGTCCCACATAGCTTTATGTTGGCGGGGGTGCAGGTCATGTATCATGTCCTGCTGTGGATAGAAACTGCTTGGTATTGGCATTTTGGCACGAACCTTCCGAGGAAAGAATCGACGGAATGCATAGATCACTCTTTCATCAGCAATCATCAACGCCTATTAGCTTTATAAAAATCAAGAAGAGTATGCAAGTCTTCACATCCCAAGATCTCTCCTCTCATTCCCTCCCTACCACTCCACTCCCTCTAACAAAAGTAACGCCTGATATGGCAGCCGGCTACTCTATCTAATGGTCAACGTGTTTGATCAATCTAAGCCACACTACGCCGAAGTTGTGATGCAAAAATTGCTTAGTTTAACGACGGATTTAATGTGTCGCTAATAGAAAAAGTCCGTCGCCAAGCTTGTCTTTATTGAAAATGTGTAGTTCACACGTTGCGCATTTTTGCTACGGATCAAAATCCATAGCTAAAATGTTGGCTGTCTCATGTCCCACTGCGGATGGAAAGTGCACAGCATGTTAGCACGAACCTTCCAACGAAGACCTTCGATCATTGGCATGACATCAACAACCATCAACGCCTCATTGCTTAATTTATAAAAGCAAAGAGTATGCAAGTCTTCATATCCCACGATCTCTCCTCTCATCCCTCCCTACCACTCTACTCCCTCCAACAAAAACAACGCCTGATATGGCAGTGGACCACTCTATCTAATGGTCAACATGTTTGACCAATCTAAGCCATCCATCAGGTGGATCCATCTAATAAGAGTCTTGTGACCATGTCCCAACACCAGCTAGCTATATGGTGTAATTGGGTCACTATGCAATCCTTTTATTTTCGATGGATGGTTTGGAAGTCAAATACACTGTGGATTTGGTTAATATGTCGAGCTTGGCTTCTTACAAAAAATAAAATAAAAAATAAAATACATATACTGTCATTTTCAACACCACACACACACACACATATGGATGCCAAAATCAACGTTCCAGAGCTTTTAATAAATAAATAAATAGAACATAGGGTTATTTCTGTCGTCTCGCCACATGGCCCACATCCACCCACCCTTCTAGAAAAGAAAGTTATTTGATACTTTAAGAGAGTATGATGATGGGTGTACAGGCCCTGGAAATTCTACATATATCATATATTAATTTGAATAAAATTAGCTAAATTGTGAAATAAAGTAACAGTTCCAAAATCAGATTGCTTGATATATCCCAGTGAATGGTGAAAACTTGTTTGTTGAAATAGGACAGAAGGATAATTTTCATTTTTAGCTGTCTAACAAATGTCTACAATTTGATAGTCTGATAATTGATTAAGTGTAACTTGTGGTACTTGATACATCTGAACCAGGAGCTATAAATTGAACTATTTAATTTGAAAATTTGAATTACTTATATATACCGCATGCGTATCATCCATCGTACTCCGCCGGAGTATCAAACTTTTTATCTATTGATGCGCCAGGCCAACAACGTACGGAGGGAAGTTCTAAGTATCTAAAATCCAAGCGACCGACCACGAACCGACAAAATGCGCACGTCAACGACGGGACTAGATGCCCGTGCATCCGCCTACGGATTCAGGGCCCATAGAGATGTCCTTGTGAAAATCCAGCCCGTCCATCAATTTCACAAGATACCAATAGGGCAGGAACAAAAATAGTTAGTTATATCCGTAATTCAGGTGGGCCACACGATAGGAAAGAGTAAGAATGGAAATGGCCACCATTGAACCCATCATTGTGTTTATATTCCATCCAAACCATTCATAAGGTTAATCTCACTGGGATGTACTTAAAAAAAAAAAATTATTGTTATTATTAACCCGATCGGAAACATACATAGCCCCGTGAAGTTTTTAATGGTCAGCATTCCGTTCCACTGTTTCTTGTATCGTGATCGACTTAATTTTACGATTTACCTCATTTTTCGGTTACTATACTTTTTTTATTTTTCTAAACTGATGAACAGAGTAGATTTCTTTGAGATCGGCCCCACATAGCTTACTATTGGCGGGGGTGCCGTAAATGTCTCAAGTCCCGCTGTGGATATAAAGTGCACGGTATATTCATAGATTACTCTTGCATCAGCGATCATCCACGCATCATCGCTTTATAAAAGCCAAGAAGAGTAGCAGCTCTCTATATCCCAAGATCCCTACTCTCATCCCCTCCCTACAAATCCACTCTAACAAAAATAACGCCTGATATGGCAGTGGGCCACTCTATCATCAACGTCCAAGATTGCCTCGCAAACATATTCATTGCACTGGCACATCCCTTAGCCGGAGAAATTAAATACACAAAGCTAACCGAGAAGCACATGTTCAATGTAGCCGTCCTTTTAATTACGGTTTCCGCTGTTGCGATCGTAAGCGATTTCTCCAATGTGGTTTATGCAGACCCATATCACGAACTTCTGTTGAAAACCTATGCTGTTGTGGTTATTGCCACCTTTACATTTGGGATGGGATTACTGTTACTCCTAGTGCTACTTCCACCGGTGTCTATATCAGCTTCTGTAGCCAATAAGCTGGTTTGGGTGACTGTTGCACTTGTTAATATTGTAGTAGCTCTTAAAATAAGCCTTTTGTTTGTGTTTTGATTTTGTGGGAAGTGAGTAGAATTGTTGTTGTTGTTGAGTGTTGTCACTGTTGTTGTTGTTGGTGGCGTGGTTTTTGAGAAAAGAAAAATTATATATACACACACACATACACACATACGAAATTTCACTATCTTTGAAAGTTAACAATCAGATTTTTGAAAAACGAGTTATATACTTAAGTTTTGAAAATCGGAGCATTACATTACATCAAGTCAAATTGGCTTTTAAATTATTTCTCTACCCGGCATTAGAACAAATAATCACACGATCTAACCACATGGGTCCCACTACATGTATACTTGTGCAATATCCATGCCACTCATCACATGGGTCCCACTACTTAGAATATTCTCCCTCAGAAAAGCCCTGTCATATGTGTACAAGATATATATGTACACCCGGATCCATAGCTCAAGTGGTAGACTGTGTGAAAGATACCCCGCTTCAACACTGAGGTCTTGGTATGGTTCCCTAGTGGGGGTGGCTAACACTGAAGTCTGAACTGGCAGTGAGTGTACTAACAAGCTAACAAAAAATAAAAATAAAAATGTACAAATATATGTAGCATTAAGAGGACTAGATCAACATTCCAATAGATGAGATCATATTTTGGCCTAGGACCCATCTACAATGGGCCACTCGATGGATGGCTCAGATCTTGCATGTATGTCCACTTTGACAATTTTAGGGTACTTCAGATCATTGCCTTTGGATACATGGCGGCAAAAAACATTCGATTTTGATCGAAAACTTATTCTCAGTTAGCAGGCATAACTAGACCAACGGTTTCATTCGCTAGATCTTTGCTAAGCGTGTGAGAAGCTTATCTAAAGGATTGGTCATGCATGGCACACGTGTCCGGATGGTGAGTTTGACAAGCTCCCTGTCACAGGAAGCTCCAGTGAAAGGATTTAGCAGGGAATCCACATTCGGTTAAGATGAGAGAGAATATTCGAATGGGCTGTCACGTTTTTCATCTGCAGTGGGTTGGGACGTAATTCAGGCCCAATTTGAACTGACCGGGCCTACTTGAAGTATTGAATCTGCATGGCCCAGGACTACATTACTAACACCAACACACGAACGGTCTACATCCCAAATCATGAAAGTCCCCTATGTTTGTTATATCTTCTTTTATGGGACGCGTTAGGTTAGTGTTGGGTAAAAACTGGTGGGCCCATCAATCAGACTTGAAAGTAATGTCTAAAGCTGGCCTGTTTACTAGTTGGATCTGAAATAACAACAGATCGCTTGCTAGTGAGGAGCAGGGTTTGGAAAACACAGCCTGAGTGGTGACAGTTGATAATCAAGCTTGAAATTAAGGTGTGGACCGTACACAAGCCAAATTTCAGTTAATGATAGGACAAGCCACAAGTCCAAGATTGGAGCCCGATGCAGAGTGGGTCGTGGAGACTTTCATGGCAAAGATGATATAGAAAAGGCCCAATTGGAGGTGAAAGTGATCAGGACCGTCAAAACCCTAAAACAAGTGTATCTTGCAAACCGGAATGAGTTATTCTGTGTATAATATATGATTTTGGATAAGAGAAGCTACTTTATCCAACCAATCCACTACGCAAGGTTGCACATGCCGGATTTGCAACATTCCAACGGATCGACGGTCGAAAGTCCATCTTATTTTCGTTTTTACTATTTATAATAAGTTTTAATTTGATCATAATAACTTTTGATACTTTCAGTTTTAGGAGTCATGCCCAACATGAAAAAGGCTTAGAAAAATTAGGAGAATAGCGTCATTGGGCCAAATTGGATACTTACTATTTTTTGCTACAAACCATGAAGTATAGTGGAAATCATGGCCATATATAAATAGCAAGTTTACTATTTATGGTAAGTCACATTTTTTTAGGAGTTTGAGTTGAAATTTGATTATGAAATGTCTTTGTTTGGTACCACTATTTAAAGGATTGTAATTTTATTTTTATCATCAATCCATTTATTTTTAAATTTATTAGAAATTATTTCTATTTTTCCACGGTGATCGACCTCATCACGTTGATCCCAGCATCAGAGCCAGATGTCATAGGCCCACAGCATCAACTACCCTGAACGTGGCTAGTTCAGGCCAGCTCAATGGGTGGTGAGTCACCCTTGGGTTAGAAAATTAGACCCTTTTAAGTAAATAGGTTGGTTTTGGGTTCGTACTTACCCAACTGGGCCACCCTGGATTGGGTGGGTCAATTCCAGCCCAGAACCTGGATAAAAATAATACTTGTCTAAAAGATTAAAAATTCTGATGCTGAGAATGAGATTTGTCACTATGTTATCAAGGATAGTTGGGCCCACTTGGCGACCATGGCCATTAGAGTCTCAGAGGTCTCATAATCTGGACCTTTCAGCAACTACTACAAAGTTCCCCTGATGTAGATTTGATTTTTGGGCATCTGGATCCAAGGTTTCACACAGCAAATAAGGCAGAGAGTCCTTGATTTAATTCTTACTTTAGAAATGTTGGGGGAAAAGGGTCCACCAAGTGGGGCCCCACCACATCAACGGTCAGGATCACCATGACGTGGAACCTCCCACACCATACATATTTCACAACAAAAATGGAAGTGGATTGCAGGAATTCTGTGTGGCACCAACATGGCCTAAACTTTGTGGGGCCCACTATGATATTTATGTTTTATCCATGTCGTTCATCCATTTTGCCCACTCATTTTAGGCATTATCCCAAAAATGATGTGGATCCAAAGGTCAAGTGGACCACACCACAGAAAACAATAGGGATTGAACTTGGACCGTTCAAAAGTCAGTGAGACACACATGGGCCACCTTGAGGATAATTTAAACTATTCATAACTCTTTACAATCTTTCCAACAAGCCCCATATGTACATGTGATTTCTAAACAGTGTCCGTGGTTTAATTTCACTGGCTTGAAATGCATTCACAGGATCTACATCGTGCATCAATATCTCAGTCAATTTGGACTGTCCAATTTAAAAGGCAAAATGAGATTAATCATTAGATGCATCCATTAGCAAAATCCTAAAGAACACAACTAAAAATGGCAAAAAAATTCACCGCTTGATACACTGCACAATCATCTAATAAGTATAAAATTATAAAAATATAATTGCATAATCAAACCATTATAAACTAAAGGAATGGTATAAAATCCATACCATTGATGATACGATGAAATTGAAACGAATGGATCTTCCAATTTGAAAATCCATTTGTATGGAATTCACTCATATGGCTGCTAAATAAAAAATGAAAAACTGACTATTATTATAAAATGTGATTGCTCTAATATCACATGTTGAATTTCTGAGTTGAAAGCAGTTAAACAAAATGAGTTTTTTAAAAATCCAATTCACTAAATCGAGCCGGGCCAGATTTCACAGTTAATCCAAATCAAATATCTTTATAATAAGTCATGTCTAATGTGGAAAGATGAGGGCAGATTTTGATCAACCTCATTTTTGTCATCTCGCCACATGGCCCACATCCACCCACCCTTCTAGAAAAGAAAGTTATTTGATACTTTAGGGGAGTATGATGATGGGTGTACAGGCACTAGGAACTATAAATCGAAGTATTTAATTTGAAATTTTGAATTACTTATATACCGCATGCGTATCATCCATCGTTCTCCGCCGGAGTATTAAACTTTTTATCTATTGATGCGACAGGCCAACAACGTACGGAGGGATGTTCTAAGTATCTAACATCCAAGCGACCGGCCACGAACCGACAAAATGCCCACGTCAACCACGGGACTAGATGCCCGTGCATCCGCCTACGGATTCAGGGCCCATAGAGATGTCCGTGTAAAAATCCAGCCCGTCCATCAATTTCACAAGATACCAATAGGGCAGGAACAAAAAAATTTAGTTATATCCGTAATTCAGGTGGGCCACATGACAGGAAAGAATAAGAATGGAAATGGCCACCATTGAACCCACCATTGTGTTTATATTTCATCCAAACCATTCATAAGGTTAATCTCACTGGGATGAACAAAAAAAGTAAAAAAAAAAAAGAATATTAACCCAATCGGAAACATACAAAGCTCCATGAAGTTTTTATTGGTCAACATTCCGTTTCACTGTTTCTTGTATCGTGATCCACTTGATTTTTCGATCTAACTCATGTTTCGGTTACTGTATTTTTTTTTATTTTTCTAAACTGATGGACGGAGTGGATTTCTTTGAGATCAGCCCCACATAGCTTACTATTGGCAGGGGTGCAGTCAATGTCTCAAGTCCCGCTGTGGATATAAAGTGCACGGTATATTCATAGATTACACTTCCATCAGCGATCATCCACGCATCATCAACTCTCTATGTCCCAAGATCTCTACTCTCATCCCCTCCCTACAAATCCACTCCAACAAAAATAACCCCTGATATGGCAGTGGGCCACTCTATCATCAACGTCCTAGATTTTCTCACAAACATATTCATCGCACTGGCACATCCATCAGCCGGAGAAATTAAAGACACAAAGCTAACCGAGAGGAACATGATCTTGGTATCGATTCCCTACTGGGGCTGGCTAATAGTGTTGTGTGAACTTACAGTGGGGTGTACTAACAAGCTAAAAAAGAAAAAAAAGAAAAAAAAGAAAAAGAGAGGAACATGTTCAAGGTAGCGGTCCTTTTAATTACGATTTCTGTTGTTGCGATCGTAAGCGATTTCTCCAATGCCGGTTATGTAGACCCATATCACGAATTAATGTTAAAAGCCTATGCTGCTGTGGTTATTGCCACCTTTATATTATTAGGCATGAGAATAAAACATGATAAGAAAACAAGAAATTGATTTTGTAACAAGCAAAGTATATAGCTAAGGTACTTGATCGATTCAATATGGGAGGTGCTAAGCCGGTTAACACTCCATTAGCCAACCACTTCAAGCTATCTAAGGAGTAAGGTACGAAGACACAGGAGGAACAAGACTACATGGCTAAAGTCTCATACACGTCAGTTATTGGGGGTCTTATGTATGCTATGGTGAGCACGAGGCCAGATATTGCTTAAGCAGTGGGACTTGTTAGCAGGTTCATGAACAATCTCGGAAAGGAACATTGGGAAGATGTGAAGTGGATCCTCAGATACCTGGCAAGTACTGTAGATATAGCGCTATGCTATGGTGGATCAGAAATTAAGCTACAAGGCTACGTAGATTCAGATTTGGCAGGAGATATCGACAGCAGAAGAAACATTACACGTTATGTATTTACTTTAGGTAGTGCTGCAGTCAGTTGAGTTTCTTAGTTATAAAAGATAGTATCTATCAGTACAACGGTAGCAGAATATGTTGCAGCTACGGAAGCATGCAAGGAAATGGTGTGAATGCAAGGTTTCATGGAAGAGTTGGGTAAGAAAGCAGATTGCGAGCTGTACAGTGACAGTCAGATTGCAATACACTTGGCTAAGAATTCAACCTTTCATTCAAGGACCAAGCATATTGTCATCAGCTATCACTTCATACGTTTGTTACTGGAAGATGGATTAATTGTTCTGGAGAAGATTCATACAATTGAAAATCCTGCGGATATACTAACCAAGGCGGTCAGATGGGAGAAGCTGAAGCTCTGTTCAGCTTTGATTGGTCTTCAAGCTTAAAGACGGGGAGGTGGTGTACTCCGGATGTAGAAGACGAATGTTTATGGTGATGTGTCTCCAAGTGAAAGATTGTTGAGATGTGAAGCCACATCAGAACAGGGGGCTCGACTGGTCGAGCGGCCCGCTCTACCAGTTGTGGACTGGCTCGACTCGTTTTCCAGTGAGTTGGGATTTTGAATTTCCAAGGTGCTCGACCAGTCGTGGGATGTGCTCGACCGGTCGAGGGTGCCACTCGACAGGTCGAAGACTCCGCATGACCAGTCGAGCTTACGCAGATTTGAGTCCGGATTTGATACGGACTGCGGAAATTTGAGTTGGTTTTCGCAGAAGTGCGAAAGGGAAGTTGCCTAAACTATAAATAGGTATCCCTAGGGCTTTTCTAGGGTACGAGAAATAATTCTAAGGTGTGGGCAAAGGGTTTTCTCTATAATTTCAAGGGAGAGGTTAGTATATTGCTTTGTAATCTTCATTTTTCTTCATAGTGAAAGTTTGCATCCATGGTTTTTTACCCTTGTTGGGGTTTTTCCACATATATCTTGTCTTGTGGTTTGTTTGGAATGCTTTGATTCTGTTTTTAGTCTATATTTCTTCTTGTTTATTGTTTGTGGGTGAGACCGGAGATTGGATCTCAGTTCACTGCGTTGTTGGCGTGCTGCGCAACAACTGGTATCTAAGCTATTGGTTTAGTTCTATTGGGAGCGATAACGGAAGAAAGAAAGACTAAAATTGAGAAGTTTGATAGTTCAAACTTTGCCTTTTGGAAGATGCAAATAGAGGATTATCAGTATCAGAAGGACCTCTATATTCCTTTCGGAGGAAAAAAGAAGAAACCAGAAAAGATGACAAATGATGAATTGTTTTTATTGGATCGGAAGGCTTTAGGAACGATCCGACTCTCTTTGTCTAAGAGTATCACCTTCAATATATCCAAGGTGAAAACTACAAAAGAATTAATAGAAGCCCTAATCACCATGTATGAAAAACCTTCAGCGTCCAACAAGGTTCATCTTATGAAATAGCTATTCAACGTGAAGATGTCAGATTGTGAGAGCATGGCTGAACATCTAAACGAGTTCAATACAGTCACGAGCCAATTAGAATCCGTTGGCATTATTTTTGAAGACAAGGTCAGAGCGTTATTGATCTTGTTCAGTTTGCCAGACAGTTGGGATGGTTTGGTGATTATTGTGAGTAATTCTTCAGGGTCGACAAAGCTGAAATTTGATGAAGTGGCCGGTCTAATTCTCAGCGAAGAATTTAGAAGAAAAGTATCAGGAGTTTCAGGGGATTCAAGAAATGCTCTAAACGTTGAAGGAAGAGGAAGATCGATGAACAAAGGAGGTAATAAACATGGACGTTCTAAGTCGAGGAATAAGTCTAAGGGACCAAAAGACAAAGACGGATGTTGGCATTGCGGCAAGAAGGGGCACATGAAACGTGATTGCAAGGTGATCAAGAAACAAGAAGGAAGCTCTCGAGGCAGGAAGGATTCAGTGAATCTATTTGAGGAGAGTGACACAGAGGTATTGATCTTATTTCTTGATGCAAAGAATGAGTCTTGGGTTATAGACTTAGGTGCTTCGTTTCATGCCACTTCATGTAAGGAAGTTCTGCGTAATTATGTGTCAGGTGACTTCGAGAGAGTCTACCTGGGTGATGATGAGCCATGCAGTATCGTTGGAAAGGAAGACGTTCATATAAATCAGAATGACGGAACAACTTTGAAATTGAAAGATGTCAGACATGTACCAAGTTTGAAACGGAACTTGATCTAAGTGGGGCAGTTAGCCGATACTGGTTATGTGACGATATTCTCTAGTGATTCCTGAAAGATCACAAAAGATGCCTTAGTGATATCTCAAGGCAAAAAGGAATGTACCTTATATGTGACTTTAAGATCGTATAGTTCACTCGCAGTCGCATCAACTGGAGTGAATGAGCAGTTATTACATCAGAGGTTGGGATATATGAGTGAGAAGGGGATGAAAGTACTATTGTCAAAAGGGAAGCCACCAAGGCTGAAGTCTATTGACTTGGAATTCTGCGAGGATTACATGTATGGCAAGCAGAAGAGCGTAAGTTTCAAGAAGACAGGACGCGCTCCAAAGACGCATCTATTGGAGCTTGTACACACTGATGTGTGGGGACCGGCACATGTATTATCTCCTGGTGGCTCACGTTACTTTGTTTCTTTTATTGATGATGCTAACTGTGGGTCTATTTCTTAAAGCATAAATCTGATGTATTTAAGAAGTGAAAAGTTATGGTAGAAAATGAGACAGGTAAAATAATAAAATGTTTTAGATCTGATAATGGGGGAGAGTACTGTGATAAGAGGTTTGAGGAGTATTGTGCAGTAAATGGAATCAAACATCAAAAAATGATTCTAGGGACACCGTAACAGAATGGTGTGGCTGAGCGCATTAACAGGACCATCCTTGAGCATACCAGGAGAATGAGGTTACATGCAGGGTTGCCCAAGACCTTTTGGGCAGATGCTGTGAATACTGCCGCATATCTCATCAATAAAAGTCCCTCAGCACCATTCGATGGTGGGCTACTAGAAGAAACGTGGTCTCGGAAAGAAGTGAACTTTACACATCTTAGAGTGTTTGGTTGCACTTCACATGTTCACATTGATGCAGAACACATAAACAAGCTGCATGCGAAGTCCAGGAGGTGCATGTTTATAGGCTACGGGCAGCATGATTTTGACTACGGGTTTTGGGATACAGAAAATAAAAAAATCATCAGAAGTAAGGATATAGTCTTCAATGAAAAAGTGATGCATAAGGACAGTATGCTGGAAAATAAGGCCGAGGAAAAAGAATTCGTAGAGTTGAAAGAGTTACCGGACACGGGTGTTACAACGCCACAGGATGATCATGCACAAGAGCATTATGAGGTAGAGCCACAGACACCGGTTGTGAGGAGGTCCACTCGGGAGAGGAGACCCATGGTCCGATACTCACCCTCCTTACATTATCTACTGCTGATAGATAATGGTGAACCAGAGTGTTTTGAAGAGGTATTACAGTCGGATACATAGGTTAAGTAGGAGCAGGCCATGGATAATGAGATGGACTCTCTTGAGTCTGATCGTATATGGGAGCTAGTCACTCTACCCAAGGGTAAGCAAGCTCTTCATAACAAGTGGGTTTACAGACTGAAGGAGGAACACGATGATTCGAAATGGTACAAGGCTAGACTGGTTGTGAAAGGGTTTCAACAAAAGGCAGGTATCGATTTCACTGAAATATTTTCACCGGTAGTGAAAATGTTTACGATTCGCATGGTCTTGAGTATAGTGACTACAGAGGACTTACATTTAGAGTAGCCAGATGTTAAGACAACCTTTCTTCATGGGGACCTTGAAGAAGTGATATATATGCATCAGCCGACAGGATACGTGACACTAGGAAATGAGAACAAGGTGTGCAGACTGAAGAAGAGTTTATATGGCCTGAAGCAGGCCCCGAGGCAGTGGTACAAGAACTTCGATAGTTTCATATCGGGAAACGGTTTTAGGAGATGTCATGCAGACCATTGTTGCTATTTGAAGAAGTTTAATATGTCGTACATCATCCTTCTTCTATACGTTGATGATATGCTTATGACCGGTTCAAGCATAAAGGACATCTTAGATCTCAAAAGACAACTGTCTAGAGAATTTGTCATAAAGGATTTAGGAGCTGCAAAACAAATCCTAGGCATGAGGATAAAGCGTGACAGGTAAAAAAAACTGATTTTGTCACAGGCAGAGTATATAGCTAAGGTACTTGATCTATTCAAAATTGAAGGTGCTAAGCCGGTTAGCACTCTATTAGCCAACCACTTCAAGCTATTTAAGGAGCAAGGTGTGAAGATGCAAGAGGAATGAGACTACATGGCTAAAGTCCCATATGCGTCAGCTATTGGGAGTCTCATGTATGCTATGGTGAGCACGAGGCCAAACATTGCTCAAGCAGTGAGAGTTAATTAGTAGGTTCATGAATAACCCCGAGAAGGAACATTGGGAAGCTGTGAAGTGGATCCTCAGATACCTGGCAGGTACTGTGGTGTTCACTCCTCAAGTATAGGGTTGTGATGTAGTAATAAACTCAGTGAGACCGAGGTTGAATCCCAAGGGACTAAAACCTGTACGTTATTTGAAAGTAGGTAGAACTAGAACTAGACTAAGATGAAATCTAAATCGATGGTAATTTGAGGAATTATTGTGAAATATTAATCTAAAACTTACGAATTCAGATGAAGGAAACTAGGGATTCAGAGGATCCACTTGTAGAGATTAGGGAGATCTTATGCCTGCTTCAAGAACTCAAACTTAAAGTCCATCTTTATCCAGTTGAAGGGTATAACCATGAAAATCAAACTGAACAAAGTGAACTTACTTTGATATAGTTTTCAAGAGATGAAAGGTATATGAATTAGAATGGATTTCATCACCAAACCATGCCCATGAGACAAAGTAAAAAACAGAATTAAACTAATTACCAACCAATCATACGATATACGAGGGTCAGGAAGGGTACCATCATCCAACCATGCCCAGGAAACGATGGTGAACAATAGGGCTTCTTGATATCATAATCATCAAAAGGAAAGGAACATGCTCAAAGCTATCGCAGACCCATTGTAATTTTAGTCACAACAAACCATTAAAAACTAAAAATATTCCCTTAATTAAAATCAACATCATTTCAGTCTGAACAAAAGGCACAAGTAAAAAGTCTCCCATCACGCTTCAAGCTTCACCTCTTAGCCCTAGCTAAGAGGTTTAGCCAACCATGATTGGGCTAATTATTAAACAATTCATAAATAAAATAAAAAAACTAATAAAAACCAGCAACTGCAAATCTCTCCCCTTTATTGCCGTCCAAACGTCTTAGCGGTAGAGATCCCCTCACCCTCTTCTCTCTTCTCTCTTTATAATAGACAAAGGTTGGTTGGTTGAAGCTTCCACACGAAGAGGTGGTGCATGGACAACTGGAGTCGGTGGAAGAACCGACCTCCTTTCGCAAAATACGAATTGCACCCCGCAATAGCATCTTGCGTTGAAACTTGGAGGGGCCCATGAATGATGTCAATAGAGAAATTTGACCCGTCCATTGAATTCCTTTCGGAATTTCAGTCGGGAAAGGGTGTTTTCGCTCGGGTTTAGTGCAGTCCATCGAATCAAATCTTTCCACCGTTTGTCTTTCGTTTGGACGATCGAAAATCGATCTCCGATGTATCTTAAAATTTCGCCACTTAGGCCATTTTTATAGGGCACTTTTAAGCCTGATGGACAGTCCCGATTATCTGGATTATCGACCATGGTAGCCCACAAGAACGGACCGCAACCTTTGTTGCGAAACAGAGTTTCCGGCTTCGTGCTGTGATGGTCGGTGGGCCCTAGATTGACAGTGATGGAGAAATCCACGCCGACCATTATATTCCCAACGCAAAACTGTCCAGAGATGGCTGGTTTTGGATCGAGTTAAGTGTGGCCCATTGAATTTTAAACCTGTTGTCCATTAGATGCATTGGCACTGTTTCCATCCATACTCATGCATGGGTCTGAAAAACCACCGTTTGTACAGTCGATTTGACTCCCTGGGATGAATGGACGGTCCAGATGGACCACATGATCAACGGTGGTGGGCCACGCACCATCCCAGCGGACGGCTGCAAAATTGCACGAAGAAGGAAATTTCCTTCTTTTGAAAACATCGGTCAAGAGTCGGTTTGATCGACTCTCTGTTGTCGTGCACAACTACTGCAATTGTGCACTATGTACACTCATGCTCAAGTGGGGTCCACTATGATGAGTATGAGAAATCCAATCCATCCATCCCTTTTATCAACTAGTTTAAGGAGTTGAGCCAACATTTGAAACATATCCAGATTGCAAGTGGGCCCAGAATCAACGGTTTATGGGCTGATCTGTCAGTTTGGCCACTTTCACAGGGATCTGGGGGTTGAAATTTGATGTGTAAGGTTCATTTATGGTCCTTAGGCCACGTATGGAGTTTTGAGCTAAACGGATGGTGGGAACTCTATGATCTTGCATTCTGGACGTCTTTCGGGATACTTGAGCTTCAGTTTCTCGATTTTCTCGGATCTCTGGCATGTAAATCTGTCGATCTTAGTCTCCTGGGGTCCGTCCCTTGTCTTGGTGACTTCAGAGCGTTAAATCCGTGCTTTTAACACCTTATTTCAGTCCAAGCTCGTAAATGCACCTTGCAGCACAAACACGATTAAATCATGCCGTTAAACAGTACCATGTTCGTAAATCCAGGCAATAACTGGGGTCTAATATATAATATTTGACCCTCAACACAACCCCCAACCAGCATCTTGCTAGTCCCGAGCAAAGTATGCGAAAAATAGGTTGAGAATTAAAGGTTGATTTCGATAAACTCGAGTGATTTTTGAGAAACAATCCAGATCCTAGAATTCTAAGATTCATGAATGTTGGGCATTATTTTCTCCTAGCCTCAAGCGCACGGTAAACTTCATAGTAAAGTTCAAAGTATTAATCCATCAATCAGAAAAATTTCAAACATTGAGTTCCATGGGTGTATAGCGTAATCTCGGCTTACCATCATTAAGAGATCCAATTGTCAATTTCCATAATGCATCGATGATCGAATGAGCATTCAGGATAACCAAAAGCTAAACTAGAACTTGTCATACAGTTCTTCTTCTTCTTCTTTTTTTTCCATTATTCCAACTTTTGATTTTTCCATCGAGGGAGAGGGGAATCGAATCCGCACTTATAGAGAGCAAACCTATGGTGAAGATCGTACACCCAACCCTTTCTTAATGACAACTGTTTTTTATCTGGTTATTCTCTTTCTTTCTTTTTTTTTTTTTTTTCAATTCTTCTTTTTGAACATGATAGACAAATTCCCCAGGTTGGTTCTTTCCATGCTTAATGATCACCAAGTTACAATTCAATATCGAATTGAAATCTTAATGTGCAAGCGAGATGTGTCCTGTGAAATCATGACTCAATCAATGTTTATAACTTCTAATAATGGATTAACAATTCAAACTTAACTGTGAAATCTAACAAATAACTGAATCCAAGAGTCATAAATTACCAACATCACTTATCTTGTAATTCTAAATCCAAGATGGCCGTCAAAATCACTTCAAATTCACAAGAAATTTCAGAAAAATTCAAAAAATTTCACAATTTTTACTCAAGACCAAGAAAACACTGATTAGGTAACCTAATCTCCCACCCTCAACCTAAAATCTACATTGTCCTCAATGTAAAAGATTTGAGCATGCAATGCACATGGGACAACGAAAGTAAATGAGAAATGATGGGAAGATAGTACCTGGATAACGAATTGAGAGAGACTTTTCCATAGAGATCTCAACAGGAGAGCGAGGTAGCACGAGAGTGAAACACGAAAGTAAACTATCCTAAAACAACGTATAAACCAAACTAACCTAATGGCATAAAATCGTCTATCCTAGAACAGCATAAAGAAAACTATCCTAGTCCTATGAAAGCAGAGAAAAACTACTTAGTCATGCCGCAAGGTTCCTCTTCCGGCCAATATCTTCATAAATTTCTCAGTAAGTTCTTCAACAGGATCATCCAAAAGCCCTTTTTGCAATAGGTTTGGATGCCCTGGAGCATGAATTTCCAAAGAAATTTATGAACCTCAGTATAAGGTTTCCTTTTACTTTCCTGAGGTGTCCAAAGTATATATGATTCATCTGTGATAGAGAAAGTTTCAGAATTAGTATCTCATGGTGAATCGGAGACTACAGGTAGATAAAATTCAGAAGAATTCTCAGGAAGTAATGTAGTCTCAACACATTCCGAAGTTCCAGACTTCGGTTCAATTTTTAACTCATCTTCCTTTAATGGTAAACATTCAGGGTTTGGGGAAGGAGGGGCTTCAGAATGAGGGTTTTCTTGGTCCATGACATCTACCGAGGTATTGTCTTGCGAGGCATCCACTTTGTCTTTTGACATGGGATTGTTTGAATCTGCAAAGTGTGCCAAGCAATCATCCAAAGAGTTGGAGAATTTGGGTGAGAGTGACTTGTTCTCTATATTGATGCTTGTGATGATCTTCCCAAGGATTCCATCGTCTCTGAAAGTGGATGGATGCATGCTCTCTTGTTCTAGCCCTGTACAAACAGATTGAGGGTCAGTAGACGAAGCATTGATGTGCGAACTCTGTTCATTGATACTACTCAGAAGAGGCATTGAATCGTCAAAACTCGACAGTTCAGATGGTGGCCTCAACTGGGTGGTTTCAAATTCCTGAGTCGTATCAAGCAACTCGTCCATCTCCTGAATCATATCATCATGCAATTCAGAAAAATTGTCCAAACATGTTTCATAAGAGTTAGAAGGGTCGGTTGTAAGGGGCTCATCCTCCACTTTTAAATCAGACATGTCAGGTGAGAGGAGTGACTCATTATGATCGACCATTTCGTGTACGTCTTGTTCATTGACTTGGACCAAACTTGAGCTCGATTTTAGGGAAATTTGGGTTGCACGTTCATAATAGTAATCCCAATATGCATCATTATCTAATTTCGTCCAGTAGTGCGTATGTGGGATGGGCGCTTTCCTCACATTTCATTCTTGAATTGGGTTGAGGTTCAAATAAATTAACATTTACCTCATCATTGAAATTCTGTGTGTCATGTGCGGGAGGTGTGTCATCATCACTGTATTTGAAAGATACCCATGTCTCTTGACCATTTTGTTGGATTGTCATCGAGATCGACTCATCGGGAAATTGAACCATATGCTCATTAATGGACTCCAACTTTCCAGAGTTTTTTAAAAGCGAGTTAAGATCACTTTCTTCGCATTGTATTTCTGGAATGAATTGTGGCTGGGAGGAACGAGCCTTCTCTACCTTATCAAGGCGCGAATTAAGCGCTTCCAACGATTTTCTAATTTTCACAAGACAGGCTATGTTATGCTGAAATGAATCCTCTTGGATCGTTTCGGGTTGGATCTCAAACGTAGGGGATTCAAGAGAATAATCATTATAACATGTTGTTGGTTCATTTCCCCAATTTTGATGTTTCCACTGATTATAGTTATACGGATCATAGGTGAGAGAATCTGATGGTAGGTAATACATATTATCACTCATAATATAATCCCGCATTATTTTCTTTTTATCGGATGAGTGATAATAATTCTCACTCCCATAGTTATGATAACCCCAACACTCACGTACTGTTTTGTTAATCGGTGGGGTGTAATTATTCTCCCTCATATGATCGTGTATAGACTTCTTAATCGGTGGAGAATTATATTCCGATCGGTTCTCAATCATGGTTTCAGAAAAATTTTGAGACATAGGTTGTTTCCAAGCATAAGCATCTAACACATTTTCACGGAACCTCTCATTTTCGAAAAATAGATTACCATATTCACATGCCCACTCTAGCCACTCTTGTTCATTCATGGTGAAACCTTAATTCTGAATCTAATCCTAAAAGAAAAAAAAATATTCCTACAACAGTATAGAAAGTAAGAGGAGAAGTTAGAAAGGTGTTACCAAATAAGAAGTTCCTATGTTAAGATCCTGCAAAACAAAACAAACCAAGTTAGTATCTAACAGATAAGACCTAATCTAAAGAAAAGAGAAAGTAAAGAAATTAGGACGAAATTACCAATTTAGAAGATCTATCAACAACCTTACAAAACAAGAAAGTTAGTTCTAAAAATCAAATAGAAAGAAAATCTAAAACTAAAGTTAGTAAAATCCTAATGTTAAACTAATTCTAAAACCAATTAATTTAAGAGAATCATAGCCGTCAGTCCTCGGCAATGGCGCCAAAAACTTGTTCACTCCCCAAGTATAGGGTTGTGATGTAGTAATAAACTCGGTGAGACCGAGGTCGAATCCCAAGGGACTAAAACCTGTACGTTATCTGAAACTAAGTAGAACTAGAACTAGACTAAGATGAAATCTAAATCGATTGTAATTTGAGGAATGATTGTGAAATATTAATCTAAAACTTAAGGAATTCAGAGGAAGGAAACTAGGGATTCAGAGGATCCACTTGTAGAGATTAGGGAGATCTTATGCCTGCTTCAAGAACTCAATTGGACTTAAAGTCCATCTTCATCCAGTTGAAGGGTGTAACCATGAAAATCAAACTGAACAAACTGAACTTACTTTGATATAGTTTTCAAGAGATGAAAGGTATATGAATTAGAATGGATTTCATCACCAAACCATGCCCATGAGACAAAGTAAAAAACAGAATTAAACTAATTACCAACCAATCATACGATATACGAGGGTCAGGAAGGGTACCATCATCCAACCATGCCCAGGAGACGATGGTGAACAACAGGGCTTCCTGATATCATAATCATCAAAAGGAAAGGAACATGCTCAAAGCTATCGCAGACCCATTGTAATTTTAGTCACAACAAACCATTAAAAACTAAAAACATTCCCTTAATTAAACTAAAATCAACATTACTTCAGTCTAAACAAAAGGCACAAGCAAAAAGTCTCCCATCACGCTTTAAGCTTCACCTCTTAGCCCTAGCTAAGAGGTTTAGCCAACCATGATTGACTAATTATCAAACAATTCATAAATAAAATAAAATAAACTAATAAAAACCAGTAACTGCAAATCTCTCCCCTTTACTGCCATCCAAACGTCCCAGTCGTAGAGATCCCCCCCACCCTCTTCTCTCTTCTCTCTTTATAACAGCCAAAGGTCGGTTGGTTGAAGCTTCCATACGAAGAGGTGGTGCATGGACAGCTGGAGTCGGTGGAAGAACCGACCTCCTTTCTCAGAAAACGAATTGCAATCTGCAACAGCATCCTACGTTGAAACTTGGTGGGGCCCATGAATGATGTCAACAAAGAAATCCAAGCTTTCCATTGAATTCCTCTTGGAATTTCAGTCGGGAAAGGGTGTTTTCGCAAAACGAATCGCAATCTGCAACAGTATCCTACATTGAAACTTGGTGGGGCCCATGAATGATGTCAACAAAGAAATCCGAACCGTCCATTGAATTCCTCTCGAAATTTCAGTTGGGAAAGGGTGTTTTTGCTCGGGTTTAGTGCGGTCCATCGAATCAAATCTTTCCACCGTCTGTCTTTTGTTTGGACGATCGAAAATCGATCTCTGATGTATCTTAAAATTTAGCCACCTAGACCATGTTTATAGGGCCCTTTTAAGCCTGATGGACAGTCCAGATTATCTGTATCATTGATCATGGTGGCCTACAAGAACGGACCGTAACCTCTGTTGCGAAACAAAGTTTCCGGCTTCGCGCTGTGATGGTCGGTGGGCCCTAGATTGACAGTGATGGAGAAATCCATGCCGACCATTAGATTCCTAACGCAAAACCGTCCAGAGATGGCTGGTTTTGGATCGAGTTAAGTGTGGCCCATTGAATTTTAAACATGTTGTCCATTAGATGCATTGGCAATGTTTCCATCCATACTCATGCATGGGTCTGAAAAACCACCGTGTGTACGGTCGGTTTGACGCCCTGGGATGAATGGACGGTCCAGATGGACTACATGGTCAACAGTGGTGGGTCATGCACCCTCCCAGTGGACGACTGCGAAATTGCACGAAGAAGGAAATTTCCTTCTTTTGAAAACATAGGTCAAAAGTCGGTTTGACCGACTCTCTGTTGCCACGCACAGCTAATGCAATTGTGCACTATGTACACTCATGCTCAAGTGGGGTCCACTATGATGGGTATGAGAAATCCAATCCATCCATCCCTTTTATCAAATAGTTTAGGAGTTGAGCCAACATTTGAAACATATCCAGATTACAGGTGGGCCAAGAATCAACTGTTTATGGGCTGATTTGTCAGTTTGGCCACTTTCATAGGGATACGGGGGTTGAAATTTGATGTGTACGGTTCATTTATGGTCCTCAGGCCACGTATGGAGTTTCGAGCTGAACGGATGGTAGGAACCCTATGATCTTGCATTCTAGACGTCTTTCGGGATACTTGAGCTTCAGTTTCTCGATTTTCTCGTATCTCTGGCGGGTAAATTCGTCGATCTTAGTCTCTTGGGGTCTGTCCCTTGCCTTGGTGACTTCAGAGCGTTAAATCCATGCTTTTAGAACCCTGTTTCAGTCCAAGCTTGTAAATGCACCTTGCAGCACAAACACGATTAAATCAGGCCGTTAAACACAGTACCATATTCATAAATCCAGGCAATAACTGGGGTCTAATATATAATATTTCACCCTCAAGATGTGGATATTGGGCTATGCTATGGTAGATCAAAAATCAAGCTACACGGCTACGTAGATTCAGATTTGACAGGAGACATCGACAGCAGAAGAAGCACTATAGGTTATGTCTTTACTTTGGGTAGTGCTGCAGTCAGTTGGGTCTTTTAGTTATAGAAGATAGTATCTATCAGTACAACGGAAGCAAAATATATTATAGCTACAGAAGCATGCAAGGAGATGGTGTGGATGCAAGGTTTTATGAAAGAGTTGGGTAAGAAGCAAGCAGATTGCAAGCTGTACAGTGACAGTCAGAGTGCAATACACTTGGCTAAGAATTCAGCCTTTCATTCAAGGACCAAGCATATTGCCATCAGATATCACTTCATACGTTCGTTACTGGAAGATGGATCGATTGCTCTGGAGAAGATTCATACAAGTGAGAATCCTACGGATATGCTAACCAAGGCGGTTACATGGGAGAAGTTGAAGCTTTGTTCAGCTTTGATTGGTCTTCAGGTTTGAAGAAGAGGAGGTGATGCACTCCGGATGTAAAATATGAAGGTTTATGGTGATGTGTCTCCAAGTGGGCGATTGTTGAGATGTGAAGCTACATCAGAACAGGGATGCTCGACCAGTCGAGTGCCTTGCTCGACCAGTCGTGAACTGGCTCGACTCGTTTTCCAGCGAGTTGAGATTTTGGATTTCCGAGGTGCTCGATCAGTCGTGGGATGTGCTCGACCGGTTAAGGGTGCCGCTCGACCGGTTGAAGACTCCGCACGACCAGTCGAGCTTACACAGATTTGAGTCTGGATTTGATACGGACTGCGGAAATTTGAGTTGGTTTTCGCAGAAGTGCAAAAGAGAAGTTGCCTAAACTATAAATAGGTGTCCCTAGGGCTTTTCTAGGGCATGAGAAATAATGCTAAGGTGTGGACAAAGGATTTTCTCTGTACTTCCAAGGGAGAGGTTAGTATATTGCCTTGTAATCTTCGTTTTTCTTCATAGTGTAAGTTTACATCTGTGATTTTTTACCCTTGTTGGGGTTTTTTCATGTATATCTTGTCTTGTGGTTTGTTTGGAATGCTTTGATTCTGCTTCTAGTTTATATTTCTTCTTGTTTATCATTTGTGGGTGAGACCAGAGATTGGATCTCGGTTCACTGCGTTGTTGGCGTGCTGCGCAACAGAATTGACAGGCCTACATAAAATATTGATATTGATTGCTCAGGCCCGTCCTAGTAACACTAACATACCAACGGTCTGAATCCGAGACCAGCAAAAACTGGTTGGGCCATCAACCAGGGTTGAAAGTAATCTTTGATGCTGGCTCGTTCACCAAATGGATCTGAAATTTTAGGCCCAACCACAATAGACCGCTTGCAAGTGGGCCAGGATTCTTGCTCGGGCCATGCCTCATTAAAAAAAATTGTTTCAAAACATAGCTTGAGTGATGACCATTGATTAATCGGGCATGAAATTAAGGCATGGACCCGACGCAAGTCAAAATTCAGCCCATGATAGCACAGCCTAGAAGTCCTAGATTGGAACCATAAGGCATGGCCCACGTTATTAACTTAGCCCGAATGGCTTTTGAGGCTGATTCAGGCCAAGTTAAATGGGTGGTGGGTCAACCATGGTCCATGGGTTAGAAGTAAACGGGTTGGGCTCAGGTTGAATATTACCTAACTAGGCCAGCCTCAATTAGCTGGGTCAACCCAACCCAAAAGGTGGCCTAAAAGATTAGCAAAACAGATGGATAGACTGGATATAGAATACAAAAATCAAAGTGGGCCCCATGGTTAGAACCGCACCCTCATGGGTGAGGGCGGGCCGGCCGCACCTATTCTGCTCCAGTTTGGAAGTTGTTCCATACTCAATCATGGGCCAATCTTTGCGCGGCCCAATCCCGTGCTATTCGCATGACGGGTGCACTTGAAGGGATGGATTAGATCCTAGACGCAAACTATAGGAGATGGGCCCCATCTTGACGGGGTGTTTATTGGGTCCAAGATGGTGGACTTGGGCTAGGACCCAACAACACCTGCTTTTTTATCAGGGTCCCAAAAATGAAAGGACTGATGCTGACCCAATTGCACAGCAGGACTGAGAAATTGAACGAAGAACCGTTAAAATTATTTGGGCCCACCGGGTACTGTGGGCCTGGTGGCTTACATTGATTTGGGCCCATTGAGTTTGTAACAGATGGACTTCAGTTTGATATTTGACCATCATTTATGGGACCCTTTCACTTCATCACGTTATAAGGTCCCCACGTGCCAGTTCATGGAAGTGGGGCCCACTGTTTGGTTAACCAAACCGTTGATATGATGGGTCCTATAGCTGATGCCAGATGAACTAAAACTGTGACAAGATGGAAAATTGTACCATTTTGATTAGCAGTGGCTCATGTATAGATGGTTTAGGAAAAGTGAGAGGAACAGTAATGCAATGTCATTTTCGGACCGGGCTTGAGTGGGGTAGATCATAGGACGCGGGACATGTGGCTCATGTGAAACGGAAACCACATGAAGTGAGGTCCACGAAGGGATTCAACCGAGGTCCTAATCGAAGGAGTGGGGAGATAGAAGGATTGATGGTTCGTGCTCTATCAATTCAAACTTTTCGAGGAAGTTGGTCGTTGTAGTGCCCTACCAATTCAAACTTTTCGAGGAAGTTGGTCGTTGTACTGCATTTAATAGTTCACAAAAAAAGAAGTGGATATGATATTCTTGGCATCTTTGAATTTGAATTTTATTTGGATTAACCACCATCCATAGCAGCAAGCATGATTTCAATGGCTCTGATCACTTAACTAGGAGCCTTATAGCAATTGGACACATCACAGGCACTATTCTGTTTTTGGGCATCGTGGCCCTTAAATTTCTCTTGTGGTGAGTACCGTTGCTAATATCTATCTCTCCATGTGTTTCACTCTTGTGATGGTGTATGCACCGTTTAAAAAAGATGATGATAACTAATCCTCCTCAAATGTGTCACAAATGGCACTGATGCACGACTATCCAGACAACCCACATTGTGTCCATATTCGATGGATCATATATTCAAAATAGCATCAATCAATCAATTCTAACTGCCTAAATCAATGGCTATGAAAACGATGGTTAAAAGTAATACATGAAGTGGTCCAATTTTGAATTAAAAAAATTAAAATAAAAATTCAAGGAGAGTTATTTGATACTCTGAGAGAGTATAAAAATTCAAGGTGGAATCTACCTTTTCTCCTTTATCTAAGCCATAGTTTTAAAATCAGATTGTTTGAACAATCACATAAATGGTGGACCCCTTATTCATTGAAATATGATCATGATAAATTTCATTTCTGACCATCCAGTAAATGTCTGCAACCTGACGGTCAGATAATTGAATAAGTGTAATTTGTTGTCCCAGATGCATCTAAACGAGTAGCTATAAGTTGAATTATCTAATTTGAAAATTTGAATTACTTATGCCCTGCGTATCATCTGTCGCACTCTGCCGGAGTATCAAACTTTTTTTCTCTCTCAAGAACCGTAATTGCATTCCTGGCCGTCGATCGGATTGCGTGTCAACAACGGCAGAAGTAGGTGGGTCCCACCACCCAAACGAATCTAAGGTGAGGCAATGTTTTGAGTGACACGGAAGGAAACTGCACCGTCATTACTCGCCTGAGCAATTACGCATACTTGTGCAATATCCAAGCCGTTCATCACATGGGTCCTACTACTAAGATTCTTCCAATGTACGGCTTAATCTTTCAAAGGGTCCATGTCCCCATGTGAATAGTAAAATAATCTTGTGCCGCTGGAGCACAATAAGTTATAGTTCTCCTATTTAATTGGGGACCTTTTCTAAGTGGAAAAGATCAATCTAGACCGTACATTATGTCCAACGCTCTTTTCATCAACCACAATGGAAAATTCAATTGATCCAATGGTTTTGATCATCCAATCAATAACATACAAAATGGAAGGCCAAGATCTTCTATCTAGAAATACGTCCATTCACTAACTAGAGGGATCAAGTTGTTGGGGCTAAGAATGTATGACCTATGGTTCTAAAAAATCATTTTTATAAGTTAATCTTAACCGTTCCATTTATGGCTTGTAAAACGGATGGCTTAAGATAGAAGGAAATTTGAAAATTTTGTATTGGCCGTTGAATGGTTGTGATATTTGCATGGTGGCCCATGAAGTGCGTGTTGGATCTAATGGACGCTCTGGATTGATCGATGGAACTATCAAAGTGTCCTAATGCAACTAGGCGTATCATGACTTATGCATTGGATATCTTCCGCCTTTTATACCCACAATAGTTCCAAAACCTACTAAAACGCCATTGTACATGCGCCGGCGCCGACCAGTACGAAAATTAGTTGTCCTGTTTTGTCAAAGTTCTTAAAAACAATTCCTACCAACCTCTCATCCACGTGGGACATCTCAGCCGTCCAAAAGAAAGATCACAAAATAAAGACTACTTCCGTGAAAATCAGGCCGTTGGGTTCCGCCCTCGACTCCGAAGCTTGTCAAATCAGGTCAGGTCTAAAAGTCTGGCCCCAAAAGTACTTGACCTGGGCTCGGGTAAAGGTCGCTGGTCCATCAGCAGATTGGGCTCTTCCGGGTCCAGGTCTCTCTTTTTCTGGGATGCGGGCGGGGAGCAGATTGGGTTTGGAGGACCTTGGTTTTGAGTCTAGTCTGGTTAGTCCCACATTAAATAATGCCATTTGCAGGGATGGATTAGATTACACGTGTGCCAGTTTGAAACACAAGGCATTGTTGCTTGGCAAACCATGTTCTACTGTGAAAATAATTAAAATGTATTTAAAATACATAATTACTATTCATATAGTCCAAACTTGGATAAACTTGTGGCTGTACGTGTAGGCACTTTGGATACCTGCATTAATAAAGAGGTAAATAATCATCATGGCGTGGGTATTGGCCAAGAATTTTCCGATGTCTAAGTTAGTTAGATGCGTTTATCACAAGAATTGAACTTGAGTTGGAGTTTTTATGTGTACCTTCTTCTCAAGTCAGAGAGTGCATTTATAGGATGTTTAGGTGGTTTGCGTGTCTCGATGGAATTAGGCAAATACACTAGAGGATTCAAATTTAAATAGGGATTTGGTTCTGAGAATAGTTTCGATCCCGTATCGATCAGCTTGATCTTCGGATAGAATTCCGTCGAATATATTTTTGCTCAGTATGATGTAGGATTGTTTTCGGATATCCTTCGTCTGAGGTCAGGACTGGTCCAATCAGTTCAGCCGATAAATTCTGTCACTGAGTTCTGAATTCAAGCAATTCAGCTCAGCAAGTGATGTAGAGCAGGTCGCGGATACTTTCTTGTCTAAGATGGATCAAAGAAGGCCCGATTAAATGCAGAAGTCATCAAGACTGTCAGAACCTTAAAATAGGCATATCTCATAAATCAGAATGAGTTGCTCGACGTTCCATATATGATTTTGGGGTAGGACGAGATACTTTACCCAACCAACCCAGCTATGTCGGGTTCCTACACCGAATTTGCGAGATTCCATCATATCGACGGCCAAATTCCATGTTTAATTCTGTTTTTAATATAAATAGTAAGTTTTAGTTTGATTATAACTCTTCATCCATTGGGTTTTAAGAGTTGTGCACAACATGCAAAGTGTTTAGAAAAATTAGGAGAATAACGTGGTTAAGCCACATAAGAAACTTATTATAAATTGGTACGGATTTTAGGGAGTTTTAATTATATTTTAATTCTTAAACTTCTTCCGAGTCCTAGTATTCCTATTTAAAGAGTTGTAGACTCGTTTATTTCATCTATCAATCAATCAATTTACAAATTTTCATGAATACTATTTTTTTTCTTACTTTTTCCTCGTGGATTCAAGAAGTCTCTGTAAGGAGTCCAAAGAAGCTTTTGGATTCGAAATAGTTATCCTTGAGGAAGACGATGATCGACCTCATCACGTTCATCCCTGCTTCAGTAGGTGAGTCTCTCCTCAGAGCTCACTTTCTGGGGTTTCCCTCCAGAGCTTAGCTCGACTTTCTGGGGTATCCCCCAGAACTCAGCTTGGCTCATTTATATGGTCGATACGTTGGTAGTTTGAGAAAACTGTTCAGATGACTCTTTGCTAGCGCTACCCTGGTCCCCTCTCATGATGCACGTGTCTCACATGTACTAGGTCACTTCGGTTTTCTCCATAACAACTATCATAATTAACTAGACCCGATCCGCACCGACTCAACTGAATTTTTATCAGGTTGAAGATGGTGGAAATGGAGCTGGTCCCAACTAGACGAACACGGGTACCACCCTACCATCTTTAGCTAGGAACAAATAGGGGCTATGAGAGGCCATTGTGATGTATGGATTTTTTTTCTCCACTGTTCATCCATTTTGCCATGTCATTTTAGGGTAAAAGCACAAAAATAAGTCATATCCAAAGCTCAAGTGGACCAAATCACATAAAAGTAGTAGTGGTAAAGACATCCACCGTTGAAGCATTCCCAAGGCTCATCGTGATAATTACCTGTTCATAAGGTGGCATAAACCTGGATGAAGGGAAAATACAAATATCATTAGCTTGACCCAAAACTTCTATAGTCCCCCAAAAGGTTTTCAATAGTAGGTGTTTAATCCCCACTACGTGGTCCAGTTGAGCCTTAGATCTGCCTCATTTTTTGAGCTTGTACCTTAAAATGATATGGAAAAATGGATGGATAGTGTGGATAAAACCCATAAACCATCTTGGCCCCTCAAAGGCCCTGTCTGTTCCTAGCTAAGGATGGGCAGGGTAGTACCCAATCCACATCGCAACCAGGCCCTTTTTTTTTTTTTTTTTTTTTTTTTTAAATCTGGGTCCCAAAAATGAAAGACCTGAACCCAATTTGATTTTGCAACGGGCCTGAGAAAATGGACCCGGACGTGTTTAAATCATGTAGGGTCCATCGGGTACCCATGGTCTGGGGGCTGACAATCATGTAGGTTAATCAAACCATTCACGTGATGGGCCCCATCGCTGATGCCTGATGAACTAAAACTGTCCAAAGATGGAAAATTCTACAACTTTGATCAGTGGCCCACAAATAGACAGTTAAGGAAAAGGTAGAGAAGTATTTCACAAGAAAAGGCTTGATATTCCGGGTCTATTTGAATCTGGAATTAATATGGATTATCCACCATCCATAGCGGGAAGCATGATTCAACGGTTTTGATCATCTAACTAGGAGCCTGATCAGTTGTAGCAACTGGACACATCAGGGCCCGTTAATTAATGAAGTATGAGATCAAGGTGTGGGCCCCACACTGGATTAATTTGCCCAAATGATGTTTGTGGACGGTTCAGGCCAGTTCAATGGGTGGTGGGCCACCCTTGGGTTAGAAAATTAGGCCCTTCTTAAGTAAATGGGTTGGGCCCACTTGGTTACTGTTGATGCAAAAATCTGGTTCACCCTTGTTGAGCTCCGAGTACTAGCGTCGAGCCCTATGAGCCTACATAAGAGAAGGACATAGGAAACCCTGGCTAGAGCAGGAGACCCTCCGATGCCAAAGTCGGGCTAGGAATATGGGTCTATGTAGTGTGGGAAGGCTTAGGGTGAGATATATTGCATACATGTTCATGTGGGCTTGATTCCTACTTATACCTTTCAATTTGAGTGAATGTGTCCATCATTCTTGGCACAATCTTGGCCTCTAACCACTAACTACGTGCATGTTGAAATGGACAGTTATTCCCAGATTGTGTGCTGGCGGTTACTCCCCGTGCGTTACTGGGGATGATTCCCTAGTATAATCGCAAGTCGTGCTCTATCCGAGCCGACCTCTTGACTTTAGCAACCATGCTCCTGCTGCCCGAACTGATAGAGTCGAAGCTGAGTCTGAGCTCAGTTTGAGCATGCTGAGCTAAGTGTCAGTTCGATGAGCCCTGCAACTCGGTGAGGTCGTTCATTTACTCATACTACGACTTCCTTAGGTGGATTTGGCCTTAGATTTTCCCATAACAGAAGCCCCCTACTCTCTGAATTTGAGTTCGAACTCAGGGAGTAAATGCATGGGGAAATGATTTGCCGCACCCTCTGTTATGAGGAGTCGACATAATTGAAACATACGGTCGCAGTTATGACCCTCCGTTATTGAGACAGCGTGTCGTGACGGCTCTTTGACCGCGAGCCTGTAGTTGTCGAACAAGTGGCGACGGTTATGGATCCGAATCGTCGAGGTAGTTATGGAGCTGCTGCATGGACATCAAAGGACGGGATAGAGACGTTATGGTTACTCAATGCCAGCAGCACGTGGCTTGGTATGTCCAGGCTAATGGCCTGCCGCCACGTATTTCGCGGGCTCAGCTTGGAGGCACTTAGGCTTCAGATACAGCTGTTCATCATGATTGCAGGCGGTAACCTTGGGCTATATAAACTATTCTTCCCTTCTTCAGAGTAACTCTACTTTAATACTTTTTGGAAGGCGCTTGCTGTGGAAGTTCCCCAGAGCAGGCGATTCCTGGTGAGTTTTCCCTCCTTCCGGCCTTCTTTCAGTCTTTTCTTTTTACCTTTCGTTTTACAATGTCGGACGGGTTGGGTGAAGTTCGAGAAGGATATGCATACAAAGGTGAATCTGAGTTAGAGAGCTTGAACTCTGGGCTTGAGACCTCATAGGGCCCATTGGAAGCGATACCCCTCCATCATCGCCCTTAAAAGAGTAAAGGCCCTAAAGTTAGTGCTCGCTCAAAGGGCACAAAAAGGATACCCCGAGACCCGATGGAAAGAGTTATCACTGGACTATCAGGCAGCAGACCTACGGAGCTCGTCCCTGGGGGCTCGGTGTTCGTCGAGTATCAGATGGCTTGGATTCGCGCGGAGTTTCAGATTCCTAATTCTATACACATACAAGCGCTTACTCCCCATGATGCTCCCAGTGATCCTGCTGAGGGTGATGTCACCATCTCCGTCTGTGCTTTACAATGTGGGCTTCAGCTTCTAATGCATCCCTTTCTGCGCACCACGACTGCACACTTAAAGTTAGCTCCGGGCTAACTTCTTCCCAATGCTTGGAGAATCTTGATGGCTTCGTATGTGATATGGCACCAGGCCAAGAATCAAGAGCTGACACCCGATGAGTTCTTGTCCCTTTACCAAGCCAAACATGACCGTCACGAGCCGTGTTAGTACTACTTCGCGGCCAAGGCTCATTAAGGCTCAGGCCTCGTGATCAGACTTCCTTCTTCCAACAAAGATTGGAAGAATAAGTAGTTCTGGGCTTCGGGAGAATGGGAAGTGCCTGCGGTTGAACTCAGAAATCTGCGGGTCAGAGTACCCACCAAATTCTTCACCCTAGGTCAGATTTCGAGACATGCCTGTTCTTTCATTGGGTCCCCAACCTGTGCCGCTCTGACCGATTTTTGTTTATCTTTGTAGAATACTTGAAGGGAAGACTCAGGTGGCCAGGGCGAAGTTGCTTAAAGAAGAGCAACACGTCTGGCACTACGTAATCAATTTGGATAACCTTCATCAGTCCGGACTTTGCAAGCTCAATCCCCTCCCATCTGCTTTAAGTCAGTATCATCTCATTATGCTGAAGAAATCTCTTTAGTCACGGATGTTTCCTTAACTTTCGCTGCTTGTATAGGTATGGCTGAGGCTTCAGGAACCAGAAAGAGGAAGCCCCCATCTATCTAGGAGATGTTACGCTCCGAACCTCGAGTAAAAGTTACTACTTAGAGGAGGAAGGAGACTCCTCAAGTTGAGGTCACTCTCGTTGCAGTCCCTGATGCCGTTCCTGAGGTTGAGACTGCTGTTGCCTCTGGGGCTGTGGTCGCCCCTACCTCTGAAGTCCGACCTATTGCTGCCTTCACCCGAGCCCCCGAGGTGCCTCCGACTACCTCTACACATCCTCCCACGACAGGGAGAGAAAGAGTAAGAGAGGTTACGATTGCGATTGCCTCTTCTTCTGAGCATGAGGGAGCCAACTAGCAGTTGGAGGCATGCATACCCTGCCAGGGGATGGAGGCACAACGATGGTCGAGGCTTAGGTCTCGGCGGCTAGTGGTGTTGGTGAGGCTGCAAGGTCCACTCCCTTCCTGAGGTCAGAGGATTCCCACCGGGCTATCACATGTCCGGCTTGGTTAACTGGCGGCAAAACACGCCCCCGAGG
Source organism: Magnolia sinica (assembly GCF_029962835.1). Taxonomy (NCBI): domain Eukaryota; kingdom Viridiplantae; phylum Streptophyta; class Magnoliopsida; order Magnoliales; family Magnoliaceae; genus Magnolia; species Magnolia sinica. Next base: position 7,061,647 of record NC_080584.1, on the reverse strand, counting down.
AGGAGATTGCTGAGCTCCTCACTCACTGTCATGAGTCTTTCGTCAACGACCTTGCCTCCGTCTACTACAAGGTAACCTCCTTACCCAATTTTTCTCTTATATAGTTCTGAACTGTTCCTAACTATTTTCTTAGCTCAGTCATTACCTATGCTTCTGTCGACTCGGGAGAGACTACGGGAAGTGACCAGGAAGGATGAGGAGATTGAAACTCTTTGGGATGAAGTCGAAGCACTTCGGTAGGAGCGAGAGGAGCTACGTGGCTTATTGGTGGAGGAGAAGGTAAGGGAGCCATTGTACCAAGGGGACATCAATGAGCTTCAGGCCCGCTACGGTGCTGCCGAGTCTGAGCTCTTAAAGATCAAGACCTATCTCGGCTCGGTGGAGGAGGATAATGCTCGACTGACAGCTGAGTTGGGGCAATCTAAGGTTGACGCTGCCGCGGAGCTGGAGATCGAGGTCAAAAAATTTAAGGCAGCTTAACGCACTGAATTTGAGGCCTCAGTGCTTTAATGATCGCTGCCGTTGTTAAGGAGTACAAGTCTTCAGCGGAAAGGACTGCCGAAGTTGACATGTTCTATTACTACAGCTATAATGCCTGTATAGACGATGTCCGAGACCTCTATCCGAACCTCAGCATCGATGCCCTAGCCGCTGACGATGCTGGGGAGAAGCAGGTCGAAGGCGCTCCTTCCAGCTGACCCCCTGGCTTCGTGGCTCCTCCTACCGCTCCATCTCTTTGTGTTGACCTTCCCTCTGCTAGTTAGTCCACCATTATCCCCATTCTTTATATCTTTTTGTCAAATTTAAAGGACATTACAATGCCTCGGCGTTATTTTGGATATTTTTGAATGATGATTTTTGAATGATGATTGTTGATTAATAGGATTTGTCGAATGATGAGCTGACCTCTTCTATAAGAGTCTGCCCGCCGAAGGGTTTCATCTCTGCACATGAGAGATGGTCCTTCATAGCATACTCGGACAACAAGTCGACCACTCTTGTCAAGTGGCCGGCTCATCCGTGGGACCTTATTCCTCACGGAGGTTCCATGTAGGTTGCGTAGAAAAGAACTGGATGATTTCTTGTAAAAAGATGCATCTTTTATTAAAGCAGTAGATTTCTAGTGAGATGGACCGACCCTTACATCGTTTCCCTCAAGAGTAGTAGATTTTCAGATGTTCAGATTCCACGGGTGTGGCAGGGGACGCCCTTCCAGGTTCTCGAGTCGATAAGAATCGGGCTTTGCCGAGCTGACAACTCGATAAGGACCCTCCCAATTAGGTCCTAAGGATCCTACTCCCGGTTCCGACGTGTTTTAGAACACGCAGCGTAGGACTAAGTCACCCTGTTGGAAACGCCGCGTCTTGGTCTTGGAGTTGTAGAAGCGGGCGACCCGTTGGTGTTAAGCTGCGATTTGTAGCCTGGCAGTATCTCTCAACTCTTCGATCAAGTCGAGGCTCATCGCCATTTGGTCAGCGTTCTGCCTATCGTGATACAATTGTACTCGGGCAGTGGGGAGTCCTATCTCGACCAGAATGATGTAACACCCTGCACTTTTGGTACGCGGGTGTTACCATCTAAAACTATATCAGGCGATTTCAAACTCGACTAAAAAGGCAACTTAAATCCAACGAATGCAGGATGGGGCTTCCAATCATCGTTAAAGCCATCCATTAAAGGCCCTAGAAGCTGAGTTGAACCCTACATCATTCAGGAAGGTAACCTTGATTAAACATCTTAAGTTAAAGCAATTTCTAAATCAACTAATTGTAAAGAAATGGAACGATGCTCTAGTGATCGACCTTCGAGGGTGAGTGGATAGCCAACCAAGCACCCACTGCGCCTCAAATTCACATTTAACCATTGAAATCAATTATTAAACCGATCCAACCATTGGGTCAAGGTGTAATGGCCGTAAAGTGGCCTAGGACGTATGATACGGCCCACCTGGGCCTCAGTTCCGCCCCAAATTGGGCTAGGACCCCTAGGTAGGGATCCCAGAGTGAATGGATGGAGCGGATTGATCACAAACATCACAGTGGACCCCACACGATGTGCGAGTGCACATAGTGCGCGATGTACACCGAATGGATCAAATTGGTCAAACTAGCTTTGACCGAGCCTAATTGCAAAAAGCAGATTTTTCTCCTGCCCGTTGAGTTTTTGAATCTGACGAGTGTTAACTCTCTAGGTGGGCCACCCTGGCCACTATCTGAATGATCCAAACTGTTCATCAGATCCGTGGGGCCCGTTCGACTAAAACCCTATTGGTTGACAGGCCCATGCATATGAATGAGAGTTCTGGGGCGGGACCAATCAACGGCTCGCATATGGCTAGGATCTGGCGTGGTGGGCCAATCTGTGGCCGCATGGGCAACCCACGATCGGCTTGATCGTGCTATCCCATCCATCCATTTGTCATTTGAAAAATCACGCCCTTCGTTGCCAAAAATGCCCGGGCAATCTCCCACACCGTAAAAAGCAAAGGGAGACATTTTCCTTTCGGGAAATGGATACTGGCACGCTCTTGACCGTTCCCTAGGCCACATGGAGCGATCCTAGCCTTCCCTTTAAGGTGGTACAAGTTGATGGAGAGAAAACACTCCATCTCTTGAGAAAGTGACGAGATAAGGAATGTCTCGTGAGATGAATTGAAACTCACGTTTGTGGCCCAAAAAGTGAGTCCCACAGTGATCGACAGTCCCATCTGATCCGCTCAAATGGACCAGATCATAACGAAATATATCAGAGAGTGATCTGCCATTAACGGCCACTCATCTTTTCCGTTAAACCACCCAACCCATGATCATGAGATGGGCCCCACCAGGGCTAAAAACTTACTTTCCTGGTGGGCCATCGCAGTGGGAACCCATCCTCAGGGTTGGATGGACCCCATGCATTGCAGAATTTCAAGGATGGCCCTTGCAAGGGTCATTTTCTTCCCAGCCGTTGGAGCTTTCTCTCTCTCATGCCTATAAATAGGCTACTGTTGCCCTCGGAATTCACACTAGAGAGAGAAAGGAAAGAGAAAGAGAAAGAGAGAGAACAGAGAGAATCAAGTGAGCGAGTTGGAGTTACCCAGCTCGACTCGGCCAATCTCTAGCTCCACTTGGTCGAGAGAGGGTTGTTGTTTCACGGCATTCTGAGACCAGAAATCCATCAAGTATAGGCCTTACATTGCCTTGGTAATTTCCTTCAATCCTTAACACCATGCTAACTTAGGAATGAACATCCACAGGGTCCCTTGTTGTAGTTGCTACTTAGTTGAGTTGACTCATCCAGCATCAGAGCATGCCAAGTAATGGCCTAACTTCCTTTGTTTTTCCTTTCATCCAACGGCACACTGTTGTAGGAGTTCCAGCCACGTTTGGGGCCAAGTTTGGGCTGAAACCAAGCTGAAGATAGCCCTCAACAGGGCCTTGATTTGAACTGGAAATCAGGCCTCCAGTCGGGCCACATTCGGGGTTGCAACGCCTCTTAGTCAGGCCAAAAATGGCTCCTAGATGGGCCACGAAATCTAGTTCAAACAGTCCTTTAAGTGGCCATGAACCGGAGCTGATAACAGACCTCTATCTGAGCCCTAGAATGGACTGAAATCTGACCTCCATCAGGTTGTGTGAATGGGCGGAAATCCAACATACATCAGGGCCAAGATCAACCTCTGATCAGGCCGAAAACAGTCTCTTTGTTGGCCTATGTAATTAAACTGAGACCGGCCCTTTAGCAGGGCTGAGAGTTGGACTCAAAACTACTCTCAAATGGGTCGAGACTAGCCCAAGTTCTGGGCCGTAGTGTGGATCGAGCACAACCATGAGCATGGGTTGAAATCTGGCCTGAATGCAGCTCGGGCCCAGACGCACAATAGATCGAAATCAGGACATTCATTGGGCCGAGAATTGGATCGAAACCAGGCCTTAAAAATTGGTCTGGGCCATAGTCAGAGACTAGGCCTAGCTCGGCCACAAGCTCAGGCCGATCTTAGGCCAAGGAAGTGGGCCGTGGGAATGCTGAAAATAGGCCCTTCAGATGGGCAGCGTGTTGGGCTGACAACCAGCCTAGAGCTAGGCCGCACCGCACGTCACTGTGGGCCTCACCAAGTGAGCATAGTGGGCCACATGACCTGAGTTTCAAACTCAATGGGCCTCACCTTAAATCAGGTGGGCCGCACCCTGCAACAATCTAGTGGGCCGCACCTTACAAAAATCTGGTGGACCACACCCTGTAAGCTGATGGGCCTAGACATTAGTTCGCCACCTATCGCTATGGGCCGTTAGTGGGCAGCCACGGCTGGGCAGAGCTAGGCCCAGTCTAGCCCCATTTCTAAACCACAGGTAGGCAGCAACAGTTAGCCCTAGTCCAAGCCTAGCTCGGGCCTTGGGCAGGGACAATTTCGGGCCTAAACCTAGGCCACCTTGTTAGGCCAAAGTTGGCAGGCCTAATCACCTTGATTTGGGCATGATTTCCATGTCTATGGGCCCTTACAAACCCCAAACATCCTCAGTGAATTAGATAGCTGAAGACCTTGAATAGTACTTATCTGACACAAACAATTAAATCGGGAATGACCATAGGGAATCGTTGTGTGACATTGGGCCACTAGATAACTCTTCAGGTGATAATTTTCTTCCCCTTGGGCTTTCTATCCCCAAGCTAGGTTAAGAGTAGCCTTTATGGTAACTACGAATGATAACCCAGAAATGGAAAATCATTCAGTTAGTTGCTTGAACTTATACCTTATAAGCAATTTGATACTTGGTTAATTTACTTAAACTTATGTTTTAGAATTAATTAGAGTACTTGGATAGTCTAACTCATGCCTTAGAATTGATTAGAATATTATCTGGCTAGTTTACTTTATCACGTCTTAGAAATGATCAAACCATCTGATTAGTTTACTTAAAATTGAGCAGGATAATTGATTAGTTTGCTTAACCTAATGTCTTAGAACTAGTTTGAATACTTGATTAGCTTATTTTGAAAGCATGCCTTAGATCTATTAAAAGACTTGATTAGCACATGTTATAAGAATTGATCGTCTGGTTACTTAAGTATATGAACCACTTGATTGGCTTCCTAGAGATACATGTTTGGAACTGATAGGTCATGAGTGCATGACCCTTGAATTATATGCGTACATGAGTTTTACCTTAAGTATTGAATTATACTTGAATCTCCATGTCTCACCCTCATATGATTATATTGGTTGCAAGTCACATATTATTTGGAATCTCTCTATGGAAACCTCTATTTAAAAAGAGTCCGTACTTAGGGTGTAACGGAACGGATTGTGAAAAGATTAGACCCTCAACATGGAGGTTAAAGATAATGGCAGTTGAATTCATGGGACTTACCACCTATGGAGTGATTCCACCTACCTGACTATGGAATAACCTTTTTAACATTTGTTATTACCGTTGTTCACTCGCAATTAATTCGTACATACCGTCTCACTTTAGTCGCTGTATTTAATGTTTTCAATACTTCATTTCTAGTCGGCATATGATGGTAGTGTCTCATACATGGAGAGTTGATTGGCCAAGTGTTGATGCGTTCTATACACACCCTAAGGCGGTAGACTCATGGGCTGGGGATGGTGGTCATGGGACACTATACCCGAGCCGTCAGCCTACGCTGGGCGATGAGCTCCCCGTACTGATCGTGAGTTTCATTAAAACTGCTGATTGTAAATGGACTAATAATGGTTGGGTTAATCATGTATACATAGCATTCGGGTGATGACAAATGGCTAATTCTGGATGCTGTAACACGTACCATTTATCGAGGTATCGTTTCGCTAGCTTCCAGACCATCGACTATTAGTCCACTCTCAGTGAGTTTGACACTACGCATGTACTATGTACTCTAGCTGGTGACTGGCCACATGCATGGGTTTTGTCCGAAAGCCAACTGGATGAGCATCCCCAGTTGATGTGCAGTCATACATCCATGCATATAATAAGATTGCATCTTATCATGTTTTGTATGACTCGTTATTTTATGTTATATTTGTTTAAGGCGGCGGCGTGTAATCTTGAGGGGAAATCACACTGAGCTGCCCACTCATCCATTAATATTCAACTGTACAGAGAATACAGGTGCAGGAATGGATGAGTATGCAGCAGATCTCGGGACCGCTAGCATCGCAGTGGAGGAAGAGCCACACAAGGATGAGCTGCACTAGGAAGCGGCTGCTTACTTTGGGCTAAATCAGTAGATTAGTCGTTTATGTTCATTTCAGTACATTTTGAAACTTGAAGTTTTGTATGTGAGCCCCCAGCTGAGTGAGCCAGGATATTGTTCTCATTTTGATTATGGCTTATACTACGCCTGATTTTCGTTAATTGCACTTTGATCTTACATTGATTATCATATAATTATTTGCTAACATCCGGGTTATTAGAAAATGAGTTGCATACTCGAGTCCTGAAAACTAGGGCGTTATAAATGATTGCTTCAGCACTATAGGAAAAGGGAGAATGATGTTTCCCCTATTGTTGTCCGAGCTGTAGTTCTGTATACCCATAACACAAATGGGAGCTCATCGGTTCATGCTCCTTTCTCCTTTTCTAATTCGTCTTGAGATGACCATTTATTATTTTATTTACTGCTTTCACCTGACCATTTGACTGAGGATGCCGAGGTGATGAATAAGTGTTCCTAATGCTGAGCTTTTGACACATGCTCTTGAACCTATCATTGTCGAACTACTTCCCGTTGTCCGAAATAATGGTGTGCGGGATGCCGAATCGACAGATGATACTCTTTTAGACGAAGTCTGTTATCTTCTGCTTGGTAATCCTAGGGACAAGCACGGCTTCGGCCCACTTGGTAAAGTAATCCACTGCTACGATCACATACTTGGTCTGTCCCTTACCTTGGGGCAGAGGGCTGATGATGTCGATTCCCCACTGAGCGAACGACCAAGGTCCACTCATGTGGGTCAGTTCTTCCGCTGGCTGTCTGGGGACTGCTGCGTATCTTTGGCACTTGTCACACTTCTGGGTGAAGTCTCTAGAGTCACTTTGGATCGTTGGCCAGAAGTATCCTTGACGAATGATCTTCTGCGCTAGGTCTCTACCTCCGAAATGATTTCCGCGTATCCTCTCATGGATCTTCCTAATCACATATTCTACCTCGTTAGGTCACAGGTACCTTAAAGATGGCTGGAAAAACCGTTTCTTTTATAAGATATCCCCGATGATGGTGTATCGTGCAGATCTAATCCTTAGGCGTCGGTCTTCCAAACTATCATTGGGAACCTTACCGTCCTTGAGGAACTCGACTATCGGGTCCATCCAACTCGGGATCATCTGTACAGGGTGGACGACCTCTTGATCATGGCAGTCGATACTTGGCTTGCTCAAGAACTCCACTGGGACGAATCTTGATATTATTCCTTCAGTTGTCGAAGCGACCTTTGCAAGCGCGTCAGCCTAGGAATTCTCGGCCAGTGGTATTTGATCGATGTTGCACTCCTGGAACTTTTTCATTCGCTTCCGAGTTTCACTTAGGTAAGCTATCATTCTGGCTTCTTTCACCTCATATTATGATGATACCTAATCTACGACGAGCTGAGAGTCACACTTGACATTCAGAACTTGGACCCCCAAGGCGGCTGCTAATCTGAGCCCGGCCAACAAGGCTTCATACTCCGCTTCATTGTTTGAGGCTTGAAATTTAAACCCTATCGCGTACTGAACAATTGTCGCATCAAACGCAACTAGAACGATCCTTGCTCCTCCTCGTTTTGAATTTAATGAACCGTCTACGAATAACGTCCATTTATCCTCTGCTTTGGTCTCCCTGGCAGGCTGAGGGATAGGGAGGATCGTAAGGCTCTTTGCCGAGCACATGGGTGCGTCTGAGCTAGACGACTCGGTCTCACTATATTGAGTGGTGAACTCTGCTATAAAATCGATCACTGCCTAGCCCTTGATGGCTATCCTCGGTCGATATTCGATGTCTAATTCGCCAAGCTCAACTACCTACTTAGTTAACTGTCCAGACACCTCAGGCTTTTGTAGTACCTGTCGAAGGGGTTGATTTGTGGGGATGATTATGGAGTGTGCCTGTAAGTATGGGCGTAACTAATATGCCGACACGATTAGAGCTAGGGCGAGCCTCTCCATATCTGGATATCTTGTTTCTGCCGGGATCAATGCCTTGCAGATATAGTAAACATGGTATCATTTTCCTCCAGACTCTTGGACGAGCGCTGAGCTGACGGTCGAGGAGGAAACGACTAAGTAGAGGAGCAACGACTCTCCTTTCTCTGGTTTAGACAGCAGCGGGGGTAATACCAAATACTGCTTCAGTTGCTGGAAAGCTTGCTCGCAGTCAGGAGTTCATTTTGCCTTCTTACTACCCTTCAACTGTTGAAAGAAGGAGAGGCACTTGTTTGTAGCTCTGGAGATTAAGCAATTAAGCGCGGCTACTCTTCCCGTAAGGCATTAGATCTCTTTAATAGTTCGAGGTGAGCTTATGTCCAGGAGAGCTCTTATCTTTTCTGGATTGGCCTCAATTCCCCTCTGACTGACTTGAAAATTGAAGAACTTGCCTGAACCCACACCAAACGCACATTTGGTCAGGTTCAGTCTCATCTGGTACTTCCGAATGATGAAGAAGGTCTCAGTTAGATCTGAGGTGTGGTTGGCTGACCTAACGCTTTTTACCAGCATGTCATTGACATAAACTTCTATGGTCTTGCCGATTTGCTGGGCGAACATCTTATTCACCAGTCGTTGCTAGGTTTCCCCCTGCATTCTTTAACCCAAAAGCCATGACCTGATAGCAATAGAGTCTTTCATCTGTGACGAAAGCCGTCTTCTGTTTGTCCGAGGAGTGCATAGCTATCTGGTTATAACCGGAGTATGCATCCATAAACGTTAGGAGCTCGTGCCCAGCCGTGCTGTCGACTAGTTGGTCAATCCTAGGGAGGGGGAAGATATCCTTGAGGCAAGCCTTGTTGAGGTCGGAGTAATCTACGCAAACTCTCCACTTTTCGTTGGTCTTTTTGATGAGTACAACATTGGCGATCCTGTCAGGGTAGTGGATCTCTTCTATGAAGCCAGTGTCAAGGAGTTTTGCAACTTCGGTAATCGTCGCATATCTCTCGGGCTCGAAAGCCCTTCTCTTCTGCTTGACTGGCTTGTGTTCCGGATCCACATTCAGCCTGTGGACCATAACTTCAGAAGCAATTCCCGGCATGTCTTGGTGGGACTATGCGAAGACATCTTTGTGCTGTCGCAAAAAATTTAGCATCTGATTCCATTGATCGGCATTCAACGATGATCCGAGCTAAACTGTTCTGATCGGATAGCGTCGTCAAGCGGGATGATTAAGAGGTCCTCCATAGGGGAACTCTCTGTTGAGGTGTCTTCTCTAAGGTCAAGCATACTAATTGTGAGGGCATGCTTTATTGAGCCATTTCTGACAGCTATGGAATAACACCGTCGAGCTTCTCGTTGGTCACCTCTGACACAGTCAATTCCCCCAACAACAGGGAACTTCATCATCAAATGGTATGTGGATACCACCGCCCTCATAGCATTAAGAGACGGTCGTCCGAGGATAACATTGTGTGTTGACGGTGTGTTTACCACCAGAAAGTCCACCAACAAGGTGACTTGATTCTGTCCTTCTCCTGTTGTGACCGGAAGAGAGATCGCCCCTTCCAAGATAACCTTATTGCCTGCAAAGCCATGCAATGGGGTCTGAACAGGTTGGAGGCATGACCTGTCAATGCCCATCTTATCAAATGCCTCGGAGTAAAAGATGTCGGTTGAACTCCTTGCATTGACAAGGATGCGGTACACCTTACGATTAGCTATCGTCATCGTGACTACTAAAGCATCATCACGAGGATGCTGAATTACGCATGCATTATCCTCTATAAACGTAAGACTGCGCTCCTTTCTCAGCCTGTCAGCTAAGTGGATGTAGTGTTCGGGGTGGGTACTCCGAGTATGAGCTTTTCGAGCTTGGTTTGAGTTGCTGCCTCCGGACGGATGTCCGTATAACATCCGGATCTCAGTACCATCGTCCCTAGCTCTGCCTAGTTGTTTGTCCTTCTAAGTCTATCTTTCTTCTTTTATGTACTGATGCAAGTGACCCTTGTGGATAAGGGTCTCAATCTCCTCTTTCAAGTCAATGCAATCACTAGTGTTATGCCCATGGTCGTGATGAAAGCGACAATATCTGCGCTTGTCTCGCTACCTACTTCCGTCTCATGCAACTCGGCCAATGTAATAGCTTTTTGTCTCAGATCTCCAACATGATCTGCTCTGGAGATGTGTTGAGAGGAGTATACGAGCTAAAGCAGCTTTCAGGTTTTCTACTCAGCCTTTGGCCGCGAGGTCCATCCTCATCTGACCTCTTCTTACTCGTACTAGGTTGGAATGGGGCATCCTTGTGCTTCTTGTCTTTAGATGAATGCTCCGAACCTTGGGCACTTTCTCTCAAGCTAAAGAACTCCTTGGTGTTAATATACTTCTAGGCTCGGTTTATGAGATCGCTCAGAGTGGTTGAGGGATTCTTCCCGATCGAGAAGAGGAACCTTCCGTCTTTGAGTCCGCTGATCATCACGGTTAGAACCATCTTATCGAAGTAGTTGTCAACCTGTAAAGCCTCTTCATGGAATCGAGAAATGTAGTCCTTCAGCGATTCTCCGCTCTTCTGTTTGAGGGTGAGTAAATGAGTTGACGACTTTCGACTCTTCTTCCCGACAATGAACTGCATCAAGAAAGCCCTACTGAGCTCTGCGAACTTGCTGATTGACTTCAGCTTAAGTTGTCGGTACCAACTTCTCGCAGCCCTTGTGAGGGTTATGGAGAATGCTCTGCACATCATCGCCTCCGATGCCGACTGGATCTACATCCAGGAGCGATAAGACTCCATATTTTCTATCGGGTCCCCAGAACCCTAATATTGAATGATGGGGGCCATCCTGAACCTTAATGGCATTGCTGCGCCCATGATTTCATTAGTAAACAGAGGCTCGGTTTCCTCTATCATTGCTTCTACTACAGTTGGAGCCTGTGTCTGATGATCCCAGTGTATACTTTTAATCTGGTTTCAGAGTTCTTCAAGTTGAGCTTCCCATGGGTCTTTGTTCTCAACGACAGTTTCATGAGGAGCCTCGACCTCAAGCGTTCTACCCCTTCTCCTCCTTTCCAACTCATGGCGGAGGTCAGTTGGGGCTAAGGCCGAGATCTCAGACACATAAGTCAATGCCCGGGTTGCTGCATTTCGTACATGAGTTGGGGCCCAAGCTGATATACTTCAGGATGCTCCTGCTCACGAACTTACGAGAACGGATCACTCTACTGCCACTGGAGCGATGTCACGCCCCAAATCCAGGAACGGACACCTCCATAATGCCTTGAATTCGGCACTCAATTTCCATACACCAAGTCCCGAGTTCGGCGCAACACAAGAATGATTTTTGACTTAATTTTTTTTTAAATAATAATACCTGAGCATAAAGATCTATGATCATAATACCAAGCAACAATCTCCATTATAAATCCAGACAACTACAAGTACAGTGCTTTAAAAAAGGTACACAATATCAACATTGCTAAATTAGAAAATAGACACAATGCATCGAGAAAGTTAAGTCCTTCAAGTTACTCCTGTCCTGGAAAAAAATGAAAAATAGAAAGCTTAGGCAAAAAGCCTAGTGAGTACACTCGTGTGTGCGTAGTGTACAAGCATGCAGTAAAAATCAAAATATCAGAGTACACAAACTGAAGCATAGTAACTAAGGAATGCTACATAAAGCTAAGAGGACATGATGCAATGTAAGAGATGATATGCAAAAGTATGCCGGGTGTATGTAGGCATGCAAATCCTCTTCTAAAAGTCCACATCACAATATAGTTATCATCACTAGGAATCACCAGGGCCTAATATCCAGAACAAGTCCGAAACTTGTTGAATAGAGGCCTCGCATACTCGCCTTATTAGTGGGGGCCTATAGCCACGCCAATACCCACCCGGCACACCGGTAGCGAACCCATTTCGGGGGCTGGTCAAACCCAACCACATCGCTCCAACTCTTCAGATAGGCATGGCCGAACCTCTTCTCACCCGACTGTGTCGATGGGAGTCAAGCCTACTATGGTCTTCTGCTCCAGGTGACCCATGGTATCCGCCCGGTCTTGATGATGAGGCTCGAGGGTACCACTCGAGGTTTAGGGAATTTCACGCAGGGGTCTGGGACCCAGTATAAGAACCTAAATTTTTGGTGCCCACAAATACCAACCACGATGCCGCTGTGGTGGTCTCATCAATACAACCACGATGTTGCTATGGTGTTCAATCCATCTCATGAGGATGTTATGCAAAATGCAATGATAATCCGCAAGCACGTTATGTAGTATAATTGCACTCAAGCAATGCTATGCATGTAAGCCACATATGCATACGAGGCAACCCTAATACCAATCAGGCTCCTCTGCCAACCACATCTGATCTACAATCCACGCTCATTGTGTAATATCGGCGTCGACATAAACATAAATTACAATCTAGGATCAAGTGAGCTTTAGGGACTTCAACCTAGGGACTGTGCCCAATATATTCGCTTTAGGGACTTTAACCTAGGGACCAAGCCCGCAGTCTCTCGGACTAGATAACATCCGCACATACTCCATCATGTGCACCTCACACCAACATCCTCTACCACATACTCCATCATGTGTACTCCGCACCAACATCCTCTACCACATGCATATGATTTTTACATGATCAAATGATTGATACCATGCACTCCTCATCCATGATGCATGTACATGTATATGTGCGTGCATATGTAATATGCACAAATATCATAAGACTAGTAAAAAATGATCACGATACCAACATGGAAAAACATGGGTATAATGTGCACTCTTCCACATGATCATGGGGCAATGCGAGTGTCCACATCTTCCACGTCACAAGTATGCACCAATCACATTATATCACAATTAGGATCAATCCATCACTTGGCACCAATCGCATGGCCGGAACTGTATACAGTGTCACCACAACGAACTGTATATCAAACATGTATAAGGGATATGCATATACAATAACATGTATCAAATCTATATCCAAAGATATTTGGAAGCTAGGCCATATCACCAACATATTCGTTCACGGTTAAGAATTAAGTAGTCCACCTCATCAGTTCCATAGGAAATGGGTGCATAAGTGTCACATCACTATATGGCGCTAGGTGCACTATTTATGACTCAAGGTAATACATAGAGTGGTCCACTTAGTCCTAACGTCCAATCGATCACCATCCAAGCATATAAACATAAACTAGCATTACCATACAATCATCGCATCTAACCACATACATACATCAACATCGCCACATGTACCACATCACACAATCACTGCACATGTGCCATCACCACATGCATAGTTAGATTTCAATCCAACGCCTCAACATGTCTAGTTATCATTTCAAGTGGGCTAAGGACCAGTTCATTGCCACACTTGAATGGGCCGGTTAGTGGGTTGCTACATCTTATCCTTTTGGCTTGTTGGGTGGCCCATTTGATTGCCACAAACGGTTCATTTAAGGATTCAATCATAACTCATTCACAAGGCCCAAATGGGACTTAGCATACATACATCACAAGGAGTCTTATGCACTTGCCAAGAGGCCCAAACATAGGTCCAATATGCACTTCTCATGGAGTTTTACATTCTTAGTAAGAGAAAGTAACTTATGAGCCTGATAGGTTTATCGCTAACGGGCCCACAAGGCATTCACTCAAGGTGGGCTTTAAGGCTAATAGGCCCACCACTCTAATGCCATTGTGAACATATTAGTAGAGTCCACAAATCAAGCCCAATACTATTAATAAGATGGGTCCAACAATCAATCTGACACACGTCCTAAGTTCACATACCCAAGAGGTTACACCATAAGCATAGTCCACGAGTCTGAGTAACCACACAATTCTCATATGCCCACATGGTTTTATGGCCACTCCATTGTTAGAAGTTCATATGGTTGAGTGGCCACACAAATGTCACTCTACTTGCCATAATAAATGACTTAAGGCTAGATGGTTACTTTCACTGCACCATATCTCACATGATAGGGCAACCGCTTTATTAAACTTTCATATGGTCAGACGACAAGTACCACAATTTCACATAGTTTTGTGTGTGTGTGTGTGTGTGTGTGTGTGTGTGTGTGTGTATATATATACACGATTGCTATCATAATCTAGTGTCCATGTACATTTCAAAATATTCAATCATAGTTGAACAATCACAATCATACCCACCATTCATGGCTACACTATGTTACACTAAGTCTTATACTACAACCACCTCACACATCATATAACTAATGACTCATATTCGGTGTCACATGGCTAAGGGCTAAGGACTTCCTTCCATCACATCACATATAGTTTAGTGGTCCCCACATCTATCTCACTAATGAGCATAATGTAATAATTGTATTTAGGTCATATTACTCTAAATTGAGGTCCATGTTAATGCAAAGTTGTATAATCCAACCGTACATCACAATTCATTTGACTAGGTAATCCCAACATACAATCCGGTTGTATATGATTCGAGTACCCATAAAATGTCCTTAAGAATGTGGTCACGTTGTTGGGTAGATACCAATGCCACTTGATTTCATACTATTAGGTGGCCTTGTGTATGTTTCACAATCGTACGATTAGATGGCTACATATAGACCACCTTTGTACATGATTAGGTGGCCATACTTACGCCACATGTCCTCATGATTAAGGGGTTAGACCCAAATCACTACATCACATTGATCATGCCCACTATTCCATTGGACCCTCACAAAACTAGTGCCCACACACAAGTGATAATCAAACATGTTTCAAAGGCTAAATACATATCTATGACTTAGGGCCACACGCCAGTCAAGTTCCACATGGTCAAGGGCCAACCACACATCATACAACCTCATGATAGCAATCACACAATCAACACAATTTCTATTATTTTGGAGTTGTTCCCGCAACATAGGGTCACTTAATGGGCGGGCCACATATCCTACATAATTTTTTTTAAGGTCAAGGGTTGTCCATACACCATATAATTACTTGGCTAAAGGCCGGAACTCAGCTATGCATGATTTAAGGCCGATCTCATATAACATGGTCCTATGGTGATGGACTGCACATACTGCCCAATTTCACAAAGTTTAGGGCGGCAGATACTTCACAGTTCACATGGTGTATAGGCCACCCCAACATCACGTGATCATATATTTAGGGACCGCACATACATTACAAGTCCCAATATTTTATTTTGTTTTTAGCGGTCGCCTAAGCCTTGCATGATCATATAATTATTTAGAGGCCCAAAAATTTAATTTAACACTATTATATACATATATATGGAAAAAGCTTCTATGCAATCGAGCTCATGGGGACTTCCCATGTGGTTGAGTTGTGTGTGATCCACCGTGATGCGTGTCAACCTTCAACACCATCAGTCAGGTGCACCAATCCATGGTGGGCCTGGGGCTTAAATCAAGTCAATCTGTGGCTCTTGTGGGCCACACCACACACAAAAGTTGAGAGGGTTACCCTCCATTAAACATTCATAATCATTTGTTGGGCCACTGAGGTGTGGTTCACAAATCTAGCCCATCCATTATGTGTGTCCCACTAAGATGAGGGGTCAGTCCAAGTTTCAGATGCATCCAAATTTCGGGTGGGCCCTAGCAAGTGCTTTTATATGTTTTATTCATGTCTTCACATGATTTAGATGGTGTGGGCCACCTGAGTTCCGTGTACAACTGATTTTTGGGGAAACCCACTGATTAAAGGGGATCCACCATATGCACGGTGTTGATGCTCAACATACATCATAGTGGGACCTATGGTGGGACCCATGGTCGCACCCTTATTCAAGGCAGCAAGGACGTTGCTTGTTATAGCTAGAGGTGGGCATGTTGGACCCGATCCAGTGGATTTGACCTGATTCGGTGGATCCGACCCAATTTGACCCGACTCGGTACCGTTCCGAATAGAACCGATGGGTTAGATTGAACTGATCGAGTCTGTCCACCCAGATCCGATCATTTTTCGGGTTAGGTTCAGATAGTGGTGTATCCGGACAGATCCGATCCGAAGACCCAGACTGAAAGGGTCCGGACCGACCCAGAGCGGGTAGTCGGGTAGTTAAATATTAATTTTACCCTAAACCTAACCCACCCAAATCGTTTCTACCCTCCATCTTTTCTTGCCCCACCCTCTCCTGACCGAATGAACGATCTTCTTCCTCTCCTCTTCTTTTGGCGGCAATGGGTGCTACTTGAATGGAAGAAGAATAAAATGGTAGAAAATATTTAAGAAGATGAATGAGAAAAGGGTTGTACAGAAACTGGCGATTGTTTATTTTTTACTTTGATGGAGAGCACTTTGAAGGAGATTAGGGATGGGGCCTTTGTACTGGATATGGATCCAAAGTCCACTGTTGGTGGAGGGGTTGAGGACGTGTATGGTGAGGATCGTGCCATGGAAGATTAGCTCGTTACACTATGGACCATCTCTGTTGCAAGGTGAGAAATGGAGAGACATGGGTTTTTATTTTTTATTTTTATTTTTTTGTAGTTTTGTTTTATTGTATTTTGGGTGGTGTGTTTGGTTGATTTTTTAAATGGGTTTTGTTTTTGCCTCGTTATTATCGATGCATTTGATGGTTTTTTTTTTTTTCTTCTTTCGTTTGATTTTCTTTTTCTCGTTGAAAATTTCAAATTTTGGGTTCCAATCTGATGATGGAGATCTAGACTTTTAGTTAATGTGAACGGCTCTGTTTTTTTTTTTTTTTCTTGTGTCCTTTTGGTTTGGACTGCTCTTTCCTATTTCTTTGATTTTTTTTCTTTTGACATGCATGATGCATTTGCTGCTCTTTTACCTTTTCTCACATGTCAGATCAGATCTTGCATATGCTTTCATTTCTTTTCCCTTTTAAGGTGCTCTCTCTCTCTCTCTCTCTCTCTCTCTCTCTCTCTCTCTCTGTGTGTGTGTGTGTGTGTGTGTGTGCGCGCGCGTGTGGTTTTTCTGTTTCTTTGGTGGAAAGCCATGAATTCCATGAAATGGGATCAATCAGATTCTTTGCAAAAGGGTTTTCAAAAGGGATTACCGATCTGAACCTTGCCCAATCCGATCCGACTCGGTTTTCCTGACCGAGTCGGACTCGGATCGGTTCAGGCCAGTAGGGGTTTGGGTTGGTCTGAGTCAGATGACCCGGACTCGGTCTCTGCTCATCCGAGTTCGAGTTGGGCCACGTAGGATCTGGACTGAGTCGAGTTGGACCCAATCGAATCCGACTCAGTCCGATGCCCAGCTCTAGCTGCAGCGTCTTCTGGACACTGGCAGCAACATGCTACATATATATAAGTTATTCATAAGTGGGGCTCACATCAGGATGATCTAATCTGTCTACTCGGTTTCCGGCCTTGTGACAGGTCCAATGAACCCAATATTTGATATATTTCAGTGTATAGAAACATCACAGCGAGCCCTAACAGTTTATATCACTAATACTTCTGTTTTCTAAAATGTGGCCCGCTAGAGATTTGGATTGGCTTCGTTTTTCGGCTTAATGCCTAAAATGATCTGGGAAATCAGATGGACGGTGTGGATCAGATACATACATCATGGTGGGGCTTGTTGTAGGCCCCACACTCCTGCCCCTTTTAGGCATGAGTGTGTGTGTGTGTGTGTGTGTGAGAGAGAGAGAGAGAGAGAGAGAGAGAGAGAGAGAGAGAGAGAGTTTGGCCAGCCCAAAGGGCGGCCATGCCTGGACGGTTTGGATCTAACACATACAACATGATTTGGTCATGGTGGCCCCAAAATTCCTTGGCCAAAAAGGGTTTCAATGGTAGACACCCTTATTCCACCTAGTATGGCCCCCTTAAATCTTACATTAATCTTATTTTTGGACTCATACCATAGAATGAGCTGTTAGAGTGAACGGATGGTGTGGATCTTTCATATGCATCTTGACGTGTCCTACTATGGCCCATATATTATCATCTTTTTGTTATTTATGTTCTTAAGACATCTACACCATTGGATGACTCATCATCTTCACATGGGGGTCCATTCTTTTGTGGGTCCTTACACCTACACTATATGGGAAAGAAATCAAGGAAACAAGAGAAGAGAAATGTGAGGGAGTGTACTCACCTTGACGGACTAGATGAATAGTTGAGAAGGATGAAAGTGATGGGGTTGATGGCCCACCAAGATCACTTCTCTCTCTCTCCCTCCCTCTCTCTCTTATGGTAGGAAAATGGTGAAAATGTTGAGAATTAAAGAGGTATCTGTAGAGAATTGGATAAAAATGTGGTTAGGTTAGATTAATGTGGTTATGATTAGCTTAGGCAAGGACTATGACAAGTAATGCATAATTAGGACTTAATGGTGGATTAAATGAGACATGAGGTAGCAATATGGCATGATGAAATCATGCATAAGGTGTTGTAGGGAGAAGGGTTGACTTTAGATACACATGAGAGATGGGTGCTATGGGCGTGTGACATCACATACATGGGTAGAGATTGTCTCACCCATGTGTGACATGGTGCATGTGTGTATAGTATGTGTTGTGCACATGTGTGGAATAGAATATATGACGCTATGTGCACATGATACACCAACGATTCTTCATTGTGTATCTCACTAGCGGAGCGTCGTACAGATACACAGGTGGTACCTCCGCGATCACGGCGACGGGGCGGTTGATATGAAATAGGTTTCGAGGTCTTGAGATGTCAGTCAGACGGGTATGCACTATGCACGAATAATCCAGATTTGGCCAAGGGCATTGGTCATCGTGCACATAGGCATAGAAAATGGTATGGAATGGATGAGGTCTTATGAGCGACCTCCCCTTGATCGGGGGATGGCTGATGTCTTGCCATCTGCTGCTGCTTCATTTGGCTGATCTCGTTGACCAATGCTTGCACTTGGTTCTGCAATGCATGATACTTGCCTCCTCGGCTCTGGGTTTGTTGAGACGGTCCTGTTAGAGCTGATTCAGCATGAAGTATAGAAGATGAATGTCGTTGTCCAGTGGGCTCAGATTTTGCCACTGCTACTGTGAGTGCTTTCTTCATTCCCTTAGCCATTTCTAGTAAAGTTACAAAGACTTTTTATTCATTCCCACAGATGACACCAAAATGTTAATACAAAAATTTGGTTCACCTTTGTTGAGCTCTGAGCACTAGCACCGAGCCCTGTGAGCCTGTACAAGAGAAGGACAAAGGAAACCCTGGCTAGAGCAGGGGACCCTCTGATGCCAAAGTCAGGCTAGAAATTTGGGTCTATGTAGTGTGGGTAGGCTTAGGGTGAGAGATATTGCGTACCTGTTCCTGTAGGTTTGTTTCCTGCTTATACCTTTCAATTGGGGTGAACGTGTCCGTCATTCTTGGCACGATCTTGGCCTCTAACCACTAACAACGTACATGGTGAAATGAACAGTTATTCCGAGATCGTGTGCTGTTGGTTACTCCCCGCGTGTTCTGGGGATGATTCCTTAATATGATCGCAAGTCGTGCCTCTATCCGAGCTGACCTCTTGGCTTCAGGAACCATGCTCCTGCTACCCGAACTGATAGGTAGGTTTAACGTCCGAGCTGAGTCTAAGCTCAGTTTGGGCATGCCGAGCTAAGTGTCGGTTTGATGAGCCCTGCTACTCGGCGAGATCGTTCATTTACTCATACTACGACTTCCTCAGGTGGACTTGGCCTTAGATTTTCCCATAATAGTTACCATGGCCAAAAGTATCTAGACCACTACTTAGGTCCCCTAATGTAGATTATTTTTCAGGCATTTGCATCCAAAGGCAGAGAGTCCTCATTTCATTCATACTTTAGAAATGTAAGGGGGGGGGGGGGGACCACACCAATGGTCACGATCACCATGCCATGGAACCACCCACATCATATGCATTTCACAACAAAAATAGAAGTTGATAGCTTGTGGCATCCACCATAGGGATATCCGCCAACCCGATATGGCCTAAGCTCTGTGGGAGCCACCATGATGTATGTATTTTTATTCACGTTGTCCATCCGTTTTGTCGGCTTCTTCAAAGTCATGAGCCCTTTTGTGCGGTCACCTGCAACATTACTTATTTAGCCACTTCACTTGTTCTTCTCTATTCCTTTACAGCTTGAATTTTCTTACTTTCATAACTCCTTATTTAATAATTTTTGTGCTCCAACAAGCCTAAAAATGATGTAGATGGAAAGCTCAAGCGGACCACACCATAGAAAATAGTGGGGATTGAACGTGCACTGTTGAAAAAGCGATGAGACCGACATGGGCCACATCCCTGATGATTTAAACCGTCCATGATTCGTTCTCTCCGCAAGCTTTCTAAGGAATCCTATATGCATATATGATTTTTAAACGGTATTTATTAAGGGCCTGTTTGGATTGATGGTTAGGATTGTTTTCACTGTGTTAAATGTTAAATACGTGCATCTAATAGATCTACATTGTGCATCAAGAAGATTCCGATAATTCAATTCAAAAGGTAAGATGTGATTAATCATTATATGTAAGATCCTTAAGAACATAATTAAGAAGAGCCCAAAACCACCAGCTTCTCATAATAGGCCATACAATCATATCATAAACATGGAAAAATAAAAATATTATTAATTTAAGTCATAAACTGAATTGTGAAATCTACCATTTTAAGTTACAATTCCAAAATGTGATTATTTGAAGAATCTCATGAACCGTGGACACTTGTATGTTGAAACAGGACCATTGGATAATTTTCACTTTTAACCATCCGACAAATGATACTCAGATAATTGAATAAGTGTAATTTGTAGTCCTTAATACATCTAAATTGACAGATATTTGAACTATTTAATTTGAAAGTTTTAATTAATTGTATGCGGCATGCGTATCATCCATCACACTCCGTCGGAGTATCAAACTTTTTTTTATTTCCTTTTTCTTTTTCTATCGTGAACAAACTAACGAGAGATCCCAGAATTCCAGCCGACTAGCCAATCCCAAGACCCGCGTCAGACACGAGACGGATTGGCTGCGCCCTCACCAGATGTAGGGCCCACAGGGAGACCCACCATTGTGTTTATATTCCATCCAAACCGTTCATAAGGTTAATCTTACTGGGAAGAACTGAAAAAAAAATATTATCCCGATTGGAACTTTCATGGCCCCACGAAGGTTTCAATGGTCAGAGTTCAATTCTACTGTTTCTTGTGCCCGATTGGAAAATTTCATGGCTCCACAAAGGTTTCTGATATTTTGAAACTGATGGACGGATTGGATTTCTCTTTAGCCCCATATAGGATTCCATATACGAGAAGGCATATGCAATCAGCCGTCCTCATCGTCGGTTGTTTCTAGTGGAACTGGGTCGTTCGGCACCGTGGACTGGGAGGGATTGGAGGGGGTTTCAAATCCCATGGATTGTTTGGCCCATAAAGTAACTGGAGGCTGCAAATCCAGGGGGTTTCCAATCCTCTCTTTGAGGGGTTTGCAGTAAACGGTGAGAGCTTAGCTTACATCTAAATTCATTTAAATAGTTGCACATGTGACACGTGTCACTGTACATTATAATTCTATCGGGCACATGGTCCACTAATGATGATCAGTACCATCCAAACATTGTCCATATTAATCAACTATTAAAAATCATTGGTTAGTCAGTCAAACATGATCTTGTGCTTGTGGCCCATCTGGAACTTGAAATTTCATCGAAAAGCAAAACATATATTACAGCAGGCTTATCACAACCATTGTGTTAAAAATTACATATCTCACTAATTAGAGATATTAAAATTGATTTAGTAATTAAATTGAAACCCTGGTAAATATAATATGCATGGGTATTTTTTAGAACCGTGAGGATGGCAAATCCAGCGGTTTCAATCCCGGGGATTTCGAATCCAGGTTCCAAATCCACGCTCCCAAACAGGCCATAACGTGTTACCCGGGTAACACGAAAACATGCACAGTCCGCGAGCTTTGTTTGTTTATGTTTTTTGTGAAACGGGAGGAATTGGCCCAATCATTAATCGCCTTTGAAACGTGGAATAAACAGAACTTATGAAATATCCAAGCCGTTCATCATTCGGGTCTCACAACTTAGATTTTTCTTGTAAAAAATCAGGTTAGTCTGCAAAACATTTTGGTCATACATTTACGGAATAATATAACACTAAGAGGACACAACCAACGTTTGAAATTGAAATCGTGTGGGCCAATATAATTATGGAGTCAATTTAATTTCAAAGGAAAGGCATTTAATCACTAGAATGCACCTGATGAACGGCTTTGATCTTTCAAAGGTGTACCATATCTCCATGCATCCATGTACACAGGAGTGACAGGACGTGTAGTTATCGAGGAAGGCAGGAAGCTTCTCCGAAGGATACCCAGAGAAAAAACAATAGATTGCTCTCCCTATAAAAGAAGATTCTCATTTCTCATCTCCGAACATCCCCACTCTCATTCTGTTTCTACAACTCATCTATTCCCTCCAACGAAACAATGGCTGAGATGGCAGTGGGCCACTATACCATCAACGTCCCGGAGGATTACATAGACATCTCGGTCGCAGTACCGGCGCCTCCATCATCAGGAGAAATTAAATATAAGAAAGAAGCCCAGATGGACATGTTGAAGGTAGTGGCTGTCCTTTTAATTTTAGTTTCAGCCGTTGGGATTGGAGATCTCTCTTTTGGGGTTGGGTTTTATGCAGACCCATATCAGGAATTTCTCTTAAAAGTCTACGCAATGGTGATTCTCATTACATTTGAATTGGGAATGGGACTGCTTTTCATCTCTGTGGTACTTGTGCAAGTGCCTATATCGGTTGCTATAGCCAAGAAGCTACTGTGGGTAGTTGTTGCAGTCTACATTTCACTTTCCCTTGTTGAGTTTGGTGGGTTGAAGTAGATTTGCTATTGTCCTTGTTGCGGCTGTCGTTGTTTGTTGTTGCCGCTATAGTACTGGTGTTGCTGTTCCTGCTGAGGTTGTTGTCGTTACTATTATGGTATTGGTGTCGTTGCTGCTGCTGTGGTTGTTTGTTTTTACAGTTCTAGTACTGGTGTTGTGTACTCGTCCTTATCATGCCTTTTCCACGTCCATAGTAAATCTAGTTGGGAACGTTTGGCATGTACTACTATAAAAAGTGTATGATTGGTATTGTTTTATTATGGTTGTTTTCAAATCCTAGTCTTTTAAATCTTATCTCTAAATGGACGGTGATAAAGAGATGGGACGCAACATTCCAAGTTCAGACCTAATTTTGAACTGATTGGGCCAGTAACACTAAAACACCAACGGTCTGGATTACAGACCGTGCAGAGTCTTCTATGTTGTATATTCTTTTATGGGCCCATCAATCAGGCTTCAAACTAGCGTTCGATGCTCCGTACGTTTACTTGTTCGATCCTAAATTTAGGCCCCACCAGGCCACCACACCAGGACGTGGTTTGGCTAGTGACGCTACCATTAGCCAGGTAGCTAGTGGTCGGTGCTATGTGGACCCTACCATGATGTATGTGTTTTATCCACGCCGTCCATCCATTTTGAAAGATAATTTTAGGGTTTGATCCAAAAAATGAGGTAGATCTACATATCAGGTGGGCCACACCATGGGAAAACAGTAGTGATTGAATATCCACCATTAAAAACCTCCTAGGGCCCACTGTAATGGTTATTTGACATCTAACCTTTTGATTAGGTCATTCAGACCTGGATGAAAGGAAAAATATATATCTGGTTGATCCAAAACATTATGGTGGGGCCCACAGAGCACCTAAAATGATATGGAAGAATGGGTGGACGGCATGGATGAAACACCACATTATGGTGGGGCCCACTAAGCACCGATCCGTTTCCCACCACAACAGATCGCGCATATAAATCTCAGGTGGACCACACCACATGAAAACAATAGTGATTGGATATCCATCACTAAAACCCTCCTAAGGCCCACTGTACTGTTTATTTGACATCCAATAGGTTGATTAGGTCATACAGGCCCAGATGAAGGGGAAAAAACAAAAATCAGCTTGATCCAAAACTTTTATGGCCCAAAATGTTTTTTAATGGTTGACGCTCATTCAACACTGTTTCCTATAATGTGGTCCATTTCAGATTGGGATATATCTCATTTTTGGCCTCATACCGTAAAATAATCTTTTAAAATAGATGGACGGCATGGATGAAACATATACATCATGGTGGGGCCGACGGATCACCGACCATCAGCCATTGGCTGGTGTCAGGGGGAGTAGCCAGTCCGTTTCCTTACGAGGAACCTTCCTTAGTCGAGACTTTCCGGACGACCCCAACTCCATATAAATGGGGAGCGTGCATTTCACTTCCTCCCATCACCGTTTCCACCCTTCTCAACTCCCTCCAACAAAACAACGGCTGAGATGGCAGTGGACCATTCCATCATCAACATCTCAGATGGCAGCACGAACATGTCAGTCACAAAGCTAGCCCAGAAGGATATGTTGAAGGTAGCCGTCCTTTCAATTACAGTTTCTACAATTGAGATGGTTGGTGGTCTATCCATCAGGGTTTATGGAAATCCACGTTACGAATTTCTCTTGAAAGCTTATGCCGTTGTGGTTCTCGCCACCTTTGAATTGAGTACGGGACTGTTTTTGCTCTCAATGCTACTTCCACGAGTGCCTGTATCCATTGCTGTGGCCAAGAAGCTAGTGTGGATAGCTGTTGTACCGCTTCACGTTGCAGTTGCCCTGAAAACGGCTCTTCATTTCATATATTGATTTTGTGGGGGAGCGTTGGGGGCTATCAAGTAGAATTGCTATTGCTGTAGTGGTTGTTGTAGTTGTTATTATCTATAATGATGCAGTTAGTTAGTAGTGGAGTATGATTGTTGCTGCTACTGCTGCTGCTGCTCTACTTTGCTTGGTATCTGTGCTGCTTCTGTAATGGGATGTTCTGTAATGGGAATGCTACCCTTTTTCTACTTTAAAAATAATGATAAAAAATATTTTCTTCTATCAAAACTCATCTCCCCTTGAAGGAGGAGGATTAGCTGGGGACTCTGGTGGTGGCAGGATGTGGCGTAAAATGATTGGCTGATGTAGATTTGTCAGAATCGGGCCCACAAATTAAGGGAAGTAGGGAATTTGATTCGGTGAGCTTTGGGGAACAGCGAGTTTGGTGAGGACGGTACCATGGGGCCCACTTTGATGTATGTATTGTATATCCACGCCGTTCATCTGTTTTTTTTCCAGATTATTTGAGGGCATGGAGACAAAAATGAAGAAGATCAAATCTTCTGTGGACCACACTACAGGAAATAGTATTGATTGAATGCTCACCATTAAAAACTTCCTAGGGCCCACAAAAAGTTTTTGACAGTGAGTGTTCAATAATCAATGTTTCGTGTGGTGTGGTCCACCTGATTTTTTGATTTACTTCATTTTTGAGACCATGCCCCAAAAGGATATGGAAAAACGAATGGACGACGTGGGATATATAACAATCAAGGTGGGCTCCATGGTGCTGGCCTCACAGGACCCGGTTTCAGAAAATACCCCTGCTAGTCGAAATTCTACTGGACCCAACGCGCAAGAACTCAAAATCCCGCTCTCTCTCTCTCTCTCTCTCTCTCTCTCTCTCTCTCTCTCTCTCTCTCTCGCAGATCTCGAAAGGTAATTTTCGATTTCTGTTTTGCTATTGTATCTTTTAATTTCTCTCTTCAAGCCTTCGTTCCTTCCATCTGCTATGTGAGTAGTATAACTCTGTATCGTATAGGATGCGTTTGTGATGATTTGAGGAGAGGATTTTGTTCTTTTATGGGAAAATCTCAAATGGGTTTTGCTTATTTTCTGATGATTTTGCTTCTGGCTTGAAATTTCTGGGGAGAAGGGATTTGAAGGCAGTAGAAGGTTCGAGCTGCCATTTCGGAAATGCTATGAATTGGAGAACGGAGAATCTTGAAAATATTTCTATCAGAGAGTTTGATGTGTGTGTGTGTGTGTGTGTGTGTGAGAGAGAGAGAGAGAGAGAGAGAGAGAGAGATGAGATGGGGTTGCTATTTTGCATTTTCTTTCTCCTGGTTGAGCATGTGCTCGGGCGGACGGCGGATACCCATCGTTTGAGTTTTGTTTGTTTTGAGAAAAAAAGGAATTTGTCATTTTGAGTTTTGTTTGGTTGGAGGATTGAATTTGGCATTTTGGTTTTTGTTATGGGGAGGATTTTAAGGGTGCTTGTATAATAAGGTGGGATTTTTGTGATACTGTGGGGTGGGATTTCAATTTTCTGCATCTGGGTTTTGTTCTTGGGAGGATTTTGAATGGAATGCAAGTTTTACTTCCATTGTTCTGTTTCTCATTTTCTTTCTCCCTGTCGAACATGTACTCGAGCAGATGGCGTATGCCCTTGGTTTGTTTGGTTGTGACTAGTCGAACATGTACTCGAGCAGATGGAGTTCTCTCCATGCTTGAAGCTATTTCAGGGTGTAAATAAATAAAGAAAGACTGGCTTCAATTGATGCAGCCGTGTATATTGCTTTGTTTATATAGATTTACAATAGGTGAGTTTGAAGTTTGAATTATACTAGAAGATATATACAAAACAGATATTCCTATATATCAGGAGGCAAAACGGATGGAGTTGTTGCATATGATAAGCATTGAGTTGTTGGTATATGAGATAGCTTCTGATCTTGTAATGAGTTATCTTCGGAAGTGGGTGATCTTTGGCTTATCTGTCTAACATCCCCCCGCAAGCGAATGGGGAGAGCCATCACCAGAAGCTTGGAACGCAGCATGCAGAAGCGCACAGAACTTAGACCCTTCGTGAACACATCGGCCAGCTGATTAGAGGAGGCAAAAAATTGGAGGGATACATCTTTATTTACTATTTTCTCGCGAATGAAATGAAAGTCAACTTCAATATGTTTTGTTCGAGCGTGAAAAATAGGGTTGGAAGCAAGTGCAATAGCACCACTATTGTCACACTAGATCGTGGGGACAGTTGGAATGGAAACATGCAAATGCTTGAGTAACATGCGGATCCAGTAGAGTTCAGCAGTAACCAATGCCAATGCCCGATAGTCAGCTTCGGTACTGGACTTGGCTTCCACCGATTGCTTCTTTGCAGACCAAGAAATGAGAGACGAGCCAATAAAAATTGCATAACTCGTAGTGGAGCGACGGTCATCAGGATCGCCGGCCCAATCTGCATCACAAAAGGCCTGAAGATGACAGTTATCTTTAGTGTACAATAAACCGATATCAATTGTGCCCTTTAAATAGCGAAGTACTCGTTTAGCTGTAGTCCAATGTGAGGAGTTAGGCTTGTGCATGTGTTGGCAAAGTTGATTAACGGAAAATGCAATATCTGGCCTGGTCAATGTACAATACTGAAGAGCCCCTACTGTTTGGCGATATTCTGTGATTTGAGCCGTCGTGAGTATGTTTGGATGCAATGTGGAATTGAATTATAATATTCTAGTTACTCAATTAGAGTAGAAGCATGGAAATGATTGAATCATAATTACCTCCCTTTGCATCATATTGAGAGATTGACCTCCGAATCACAACGAAATTCCTTTCAAGCTGGAAGGAATTGTAACTGCAATTTGTGTGCTAGTTCCTCATTATGAATTCTAAGAACCGACATCATTTTTTGTTGTTTCCTCTTGGTAAAAATAAATTTTCACAATTCAGTTTAGATAGGTGTCCATCTCATCCCATGGCATAGAGGAATTGAAATATGAGATGTGGATGTTGGTATGTATAGATTTTCTGGAAATCAAATAAAGCAGACATCCTAGTCTGTATGAAGTCTCTATAAGGGAGAGAACTCCATTTTATAAGCCTCTAGCATGGAGAGAACTCCTTTTTGTAACTTATAGGGAATATCATTGAGCCTGTGTCCATTATTAATGGCGAATACAGAGCAGTTGTGTCTTGATAAGCTGTCCAACTTGCACCTACCGAGTGATTCATACAATAGAATTTAGTAGCTATGAGTTGAGCATTTGATTAGGTTCATGACTCCTGTTATTTGCAAGAAAGCTTTAGACCTCTCTAACAACCTCATGTGTGATAATCGAAGGTTGAGACGTATATTAAGCTATTTTGCACTCGTGTAAGTACAGTATGCCATGAAACATGCTGCTGGGTTCAGAAAAATAACCCTTCACTCCAAGACTATGTTATCTTGCTTTATTTGTTATACTTAAGTATTCGTTGGCAGCTCTCATGGTTATTGTTAACATCTAGTTCAATTGCGTATCGTGCTTCTCCTTTGTCTTTGGACCTGTGTATCCTATATTCTTATTTACCAGGTTAACTCAAGTTCTTTCTTTTTTATGGTACCTTTTCCAGTAAAGGTATGGTTAGATGTTAATGTTGTTTCTCAACAAACACTTAAACCCATCTCTTTGTTTTTTAAGTGTTTTATATCTTTTGTTTGCAGGAATTGGTGTTGCATCTAAGTTTTTACATGCTAATGGAATTACTCTTTTCAAAGTACGAGAGGAAAATATATACATTTTTTTAAAAAAAAAGATGACTAGATTCATTTAAAAGACAGGACCAAGAGGCCAATAAAAAATACAAATGTACAACAGCTCTACGCAGGTGCTAGAAGACTCAAATACAACAGTTTTCGTACACCCAAACCCTCAGGCAATCGTATAAGGATTACAACTATAGATTTTTCAACAGGAGCAATTCAAATTCCTGTCCTCAGCAAGGACAGAGGCTGCCCACTCAATGATGTGAGATTTGGCCTTGGAAAACACCCCAGAGCAGAGACAATATGTTAAAACATTTGTTATTTCTTTCTCGCCATAATGCCCACAAAACTGCCAGCAAAAGTATCCGCCAGACATGTTTCCTGGTTATTATGAGAGGAAATTGTCATGTTACCTGGGAAAATTGGACATGTACTATTTCAGTCCTGAGCATTGGCCCTTGACTAAACCACCTCGAAGGGCACTCGATTGTGCTCTTGATGAGTCAGGCAATTTTGAAACCATTTTCTCCTCATTTCTTTGTGTTGATTGTAGGTTTAATAGCTTAAAGGACACGATTTCTTGAGGTTTTTTGCTTGGAGGAAAAGAATTTGGCAT
This sequence comes from Magnolia sinica, assembly GCF_029962835.1. Classification (NCBI taxonomy): domain Eukaryota; kingdom Viridiplantae; phylum Streptophyta; class Magnoliopsida; order Magnoliales; family Magnoliaceae; genus Magnolia; species Magnolia sinica. Next base: position 7,032,509 of record NC_080584.1, on the reverse strand, counting down.
TTTGAGTTTTTTTTTTTTTTTTTTTGTCAATAAAATAAACTATAGAGAAATTCTCCACTTTCCATGGTACCAGATATATTAAGCTTTCAAAAAAAAAAAAAAAAAAACAAGAATAATAATTTGGCATTTTGAGTTGTGTTTGCTTGGAGGATTGAATTTGGCATTTTGGGAGGATTTTTTTAGGGTGTTTGTATGATAAAGTTGAGATTTTATGATTTTGTGAGGTGGGATTTCTAGTTTCTACATGTGGGTTTTGTTCTTGGGAGGATTTTGAATGGAAAAAAAGGTGGGAAATTTGAATCTTCGAATGGTGGTGAAATGGAGGTCTGATTGGGGTGGAATTTCAGTTTTTTCTTTTTCTTTTTCGGCAGCTGAGTTTTTGCTGAATAGGTTTTTTTTTTTTTTAAATAAAAAAAATTAGTTTTTGAATGAAGAAGCTACAAAGCCGATCTGTTTTTGCTTTAGTTCTCATGAAAATGGTGGTTCTGGGGTGAGAATTTCAGGTGGGAGGTTTTCTTGTGTGTTGCAGTTGTTCCTCATCTGGGCTTTTACTTTTGTGTTTATACTGGTTTTGTGTATGGAATTTAATGTGGAACTCGCTGGCTTTTGGGCTACGGTGGTTTTGGTATATTATCTTTGACAGTGAGAAGAGAGTGAAAGGTTTTTGGAGTGGAAGAGAGGATGGAAAGGAGAGATTTCCTGTTTTGAGAAATGAGTTTGCTGGTTTTGTTATGGATGGAGAGCTCCAATGCAAGCCTTCTCCTTTTATCTTAGCACAGCTTTAACAATGAACAATATATGCTTATTTGGATTGGCTTGAAATGATTGGGAGTTTGTTCTTTCCTCAATTCCTTTGTTCTTTTGAGGTTACTATGAGAGTTTGACAGCCAATTCTATGGAGAAAGTCATTCGCTAGACATAGAGATTCTGTTCACAGGCCACAAGGTTCCATTTAACAATTGGCTCTGATGTGTATGTGCACCAGTTGGGTACTCAAAAAGAAATTGGGAACTCTACCCATTACATGGCGCTGGTTGTTGAAGGGCACCACAAGGCTCTCTATAGATTTTCCCATTGACTTCTTCCATGCGCTAAATTTCTAAACATTTTATAGGAACAAAAATGATGGTCATAACCTTTGTTTTTAAACCTAGAATGTATCAGACAGTTTAACAAGGATTGAGAGCAATGCAGCAGCTATTCAGCAAATGCCAAGAGCACTACTGGCAGCATTTGATGAAGGATTTGATGGGGAGGTATCACTCTATTTTAGAATTTGGAGAACCTGCGAATGAAGTGCTCGGAAGCTACAATGTATTAGAAGATTTGGAGCAATCACAGGCCTCTGAGACCCTCGACATGATTTTGAACGGGGCAGGTGGCAGTAGCTTTTGGCAATGTGCAGGAAACAGACCCGGTTGGCCCTGCCCCAATGGAGCTTTGGAGTCTGCCTGCAGCATGGTTCCAAAATGGATCCTGCGGTTTGTTTCAGCCCCTTACACAGTTCCTGTTCTCAGGTGCCCAAATCATCAGATGGGGAAAGCATTGCATTTTCAACCACAAGAGCTGGGAGTCTAAAACTGAATTCCATAAATTCGTTAAATATTCAAACTTAAGCAGGCAAAGGAACAACAAAGAAAGAGGGCCTTGAGAAAGGAATGCTTGCAGCCAACTGATACTTCTGAAAGGAACGCCTGCACCAGTGATGGAAGAGATCTGCTTGAGTGCTTGACTGAGGAAGAACTTCAAACAACACCAAAGATGTTGCATTTTAAGTTCATACATGTATTTACTTTTGTGGACCACTCCACAGGAAACTGTAGTGATTGAATACCCCCATTAAAAACTTCTTGGGGCCATCGGAATGTTTATTTGCCATCCAACCTGTTGATAAGTTCACAAGGACCTCGATGCCTGGCGACCATCAAAATGTTTATTTGCCATCCAACTTGTTGATAAGGTCACAAAGACATAGATGATGGGACACACAAACATCAGCTTGATCAAAAAATTTTGTGGCCTGCTTTCAAAATGGATGGGTGCTGCGTATGTAAGGCATATGCATCAAGGTGGGCCCCACAGTCAGGGACTCACACCACAATGGGTGCTTGAACCCATGACCTCAGTGTTGAAACTTCGGCAGGTTAAGTGAGATTATCAGTTCTTATTGATTGTGAATGTCTCTCCCTTTTTTATCTTTGTTGTTTCTGTCTTTGCTCGGTACTCAGGCTACACAGCTCAAGCCCATGATCTTTCTGGGTTAAAAGTCCAGCTCGAACCTCACACGGACACTAACTACCCTGGCGAGGAACTAAGAACACAAATGGGTCATCCCTGATGTATGTGTTTCATCCATGCCGTTCATCTATTTTTCTAGATCATTTTATATTTTGAGACCAAAAATTAGGTATTTCCCAATCTCAGCTGGACCACGTTACAGGAAACAGTTTTAAATAATGTTGACCATTAAAAAAAATTGGGGGCATAAAGGTTTTGGATCAAGCTGATATTTGTTTTTTCCCTTCATCTGGGTCTCTATGACCTAATCAACAGATTGGATGTCAAATAAATAGTACAATGGGCCTTAGGAGGATTTTAATGGTGGATATCCATTTACTATTGTTTTCCTCTGGTGTGGTCCACCTAAGATTTATATCCTTCTAAGTTTTTGAACCGAGCCCAAAATGATCCGTAAAAATGGATGAAACACATACATCATGGTGGAGCCCACGGAGAACCGACCACCAGCGAGTAGCCAATCCGTTTCCAGCGCTGACACTCCTAAGCTCTGAGTTGTACGAACGGTTCAAAGAAGATCAAAGTTAAGTGGGCCCCTAAAAGATGTATTTAACATATCCACACCGTTCATTCATTTTTTGAGATCATCTTAGAGCATGAGACAAAAAATGAATCATATCCAAGGCTCAATTAGACCACACCACAAATAGTAATGGGATAGTGATTTTTACCGTTAGAACATTCATAATCCCACCATAACGTTTATTTTACATCCAATCTATTCATAATGTCATAAGGACCTGGATGAAGAGGAAAAAAATATCACATTGATCCAAATTTTCTGTGACCCCTAAAAGGGTTTTAATGGTAGACGTGCAATCCCCCACTTCTTTTTGTAGTGTGGTCCACTTGATATTTATATCTGTCTAATTTTTTGTCTAAAAAGTTAAGAAGATCTCGCCAAATGGATGGACGGTTTGGATATACCACATGCCTCATGATGGGACCCACAGAACTTGCTGACGTCAATACATCAGCTATATCGCTGGTGTGTGGTTCAGCAGCCAATCCGCTTCCATATTTAGATGCTCCGTACGTTTACTTGTTTGATCTGAAATTTAGGCCCCACAACAACAGATCGCCCTCAAGTGGGCCAGGATCGAGGCTTGGACCATTCCACGTGGACGCCGATTAGTTACTGACCGATTCGGTAGCAATCTACTGAAGTGACGTCACCAGCTGGTTCCGTGGGCCTAGCATACTCTATGCGTCTACGTGTTGTATCCACACCGCCCATCCATTTGGAGAGACCATTTTAAGGCATGAGCCAAAGAAGGAGGCAGATCAAAACCTCAAGTGGACCCCACCAGTGAAAACAGTGGGGGTGTTCGACAGAAGTTTTCGATCAAGGCCGTGTTGTCACTTACTAAGGCTATGCCTTTTTTTAAAAAACTTATAGACAGGTTGGATCTCAAATAAACATCATAGTGGGCCTTAGGAAGGTTTCAACGGTGGGCATCACTGTCCCACTGTTTTCTGTGGTGGGTCCACTTGAGCTTTGAATCTGACTCATTCTTTGTCTCTGGCTTAAAAATGATCTCTACAAATGGATGAACGGTGTGGATACAACACATAAATCATAGTGGGGCCCACAGAAGCTGATGACGTCACTTCATTAGTCAGATTTGCATTTGCTACTGAACCAGTCAGCAGCTAATCCGCGTCCATTCCACATTAAAAAAAAAAAAAAAGACACGGAAGCGGATTGGCTGGGGTACCAGACACTAGCAACTTAACTGGTCTGGGTACGTGTTGTTGTACCAACGTTTCAAATGATATCAAAGTTAATGGCCACACAATGATGTATTTATCAAATCTACACCATTCATTCATTTTTCCATATCATTTTAGATCTTGATCCAAAAACTAAGTAATTTTCATTACTCAAGTGGACCACACCACAAATAGCAGTGGGGACAATGATTTTCACCGCTAAAACATTCAGACCCCCCGCGCAAAGGTACAGTCGTTCTAAAGCTAAGGGGTGTGAATGGGCCGGGCTCGACCATAACAAAATCTGAATCTTTATAGGCCCGGCCTGAAAGAGTTTAAAATCTGGCCGAGACCAACCTGAGGCCCAGCCCATTGACAGTGTTGAATCTGCCCGTTGACACGATGATGTCTTCTAGGAGCACAATAAGTTTTAGCTCTCGTATTTAATACTGGGACACCTACTAAGTTCAATAGATTAATCTGGAGTGTCCATTATGTTCAGTACTCTTTTCATCATAACCCATGGAAAGATCACATGACCGAATGGTTCTGATCATCTTATCAATAACTTATAAAATGGAAGGCCGAGATCAATCCTCAACTACTACGCTAATCTCCTATATATCGAAACATATTGCGTGGTGTAGCACACACCATCGAAGTCCGTGGGGTTGGCTGAACTCTGCCACGTCAACACACCATGTAAATCCTTTTCCTATAAATCCCTGCGCTATGAACAGTTTGGATCTTTTTTCTCAGACGTGCCATGTCTTATCCACGCCGTTTATCCGTTTTATCAGTTCATTTTATGGATTATCCCAATATTGAAGCACATCCAAAGCTCAAGTGGACCACACCATAGAAAATAGTGAGAATCAAACACCTACCATTGAAAACTTCTTAGGGGCCACAGAAGTTTTGGATCAAGTTGATATTTGTGTTTCCCTTCATTCACGTTTTTGTGACCTTATAAATAATTCAGATGACAAATAAGCATCACAGTGGACCATAGGAAAGTTTCAACAGTGGACACCATTATTCCCACTATTTCCTGTGATGTGGTCCACTTGAACCTTGGATTTCATTAAATATTGGATTCATACCCTAAAATATTCCGGTAAAATGGATGGATGGATGGAATGGAATGGATAAGACTCGTTCATCCCAATACGGCCCACAGAGTTACTAAGTTATGAGGGCCCTACGATGTATGTGTTGTACACACACTGTCTATCCATTTGGAGAAATCATTTGAGCGCATTAGTCAGAAAAGGAGGCAGATCCTCCGATGATCCACACCCCTCCCTACTACTCCACACCCTCCAACAAAAACAATGCCTGATATGGACGTGGGCCATTCTATCATCAACGTCCAGGATGATCTCACATACATATCCGTCCCACTGGCACATCCATCAGCTGGAGAAATTAAAGACACAAAGCTAACCAACAAGAACATGTTCAAGATAGCGGTCCCTTTAATCACGGTTTTCACTGTTGCGATGGTAAGTGATTTCTCTATTGTGGTTTATGTAGACCCATTCCATGAATTTCTTTTGAAAGCCTATGCCGTTGTGGGGGCAGGATGTCAAACTTGGACCTGGCAATGGCGGGCCTGGGTTGGCTCAGGCCCAAATTTGAACTGACGGGCCTACAGAAAATATTGATTATGGATGGCCCAGGCCCGCCCTGTTAACACTAACATACAAACGGTCTGGATCTCAAGTGGTACATCTCCATCAATCCAGGCAGTCCAAGTTGTGGGGCCCTCTCTGAACGGAGCCTATCTTAGGAGCTGCACGTAACGCTGGATCCTGACCATTCAAATTGTGGCCATTGAATGGGTGACAAAAAATGTCCAGCAATAAAGACTCGGGAGATAAAATCGGATGGTTAAAAATCATCCATCAGCGTGATTGTCAGGCCCATGGTTCAGGCAGTCTGGATTGGCGCACACGTATGTCACGTGGACGGCCGATGAGTTGCCGAGTTATAGTAAACTGCAGCAAACGCACAACTTATTCCCTGCCAAACCAGAAACTGTTTTTGTGCAGAATACGGTAGGACGCGTGAGTTGCGCATTCGAATTGGCAGCAGCCCGCCTTTTAGCCGCCTCCGATTCCGCGCGTGGGTTGCCGAATCTGTGCCTTCGAGGAAGCGGATCCGGTGGGGCCCACCTTGATGTGTGTTGCATATCCACACCGTCCATCCCTTTTCTAGATGATTTTAGTGAAATAATCTAAAAATGAAGTACATTAAAATCTCAGATGGACCACACCGCAGGAAACAGTGGTGAGTGAATGCCCACCCTTAAAAACTTCGTATGAGCACAAATTTCTTGACCAAGCTGATATTTGATTTTTCCGCTCATCCAAGTTTGTGTGACCTTATCAACAGGTTGGATGGAAGATAAACGTAACGGTGGGCCCTAGGAATTTTTTAACGGTGGGAGTTTTAATAAGCACTGTTTCCTGTGATGTGGTCCACCTGAGATTTGGATCTATTTCATTTTTTTGGTTAATGTTATAGAATGATCTGAAAAACGTATAGACGGCATGGATATACCACATACACATCAGGGGTGGGCCCCACGGTCACGGCCTCGCCGAAGTTGGTGTTTCCCCAGCCCCACCGGATCCGTGTTCCTCAAGGGCGCGGATTGGATACCGACAAGGTCAGTAGCCAAATCGCTACTGACGTGACGTCACCAAGCTCTGTGGACCCCACCATGATGCATGTGTTTTATCCATACCGTCCAACCATTTTTAGAGATCGTTTTATGGCATTACAAAGAGAATGAGATAGATCTAAAGTTCAAGTGGACCCCACCATAAAAAATATTGGGGACAGTGACATCCACCATTCAAAACTTCTTAAGGGCTACAGTAGTTTCCAATAAAGCTGATATTTTTGTTTTCACTTCATCTATCTCTATGTTAACTTATGAATAGGATGGATTTCAAAAATACATCACTGCGGGCCCTTTAAATGTTTCAACGGTGGGTGTGACGGCTCCCACGGTTTTCTGTGGTGGGTCCACTTGAAATTTAGAGCTATCTTATTCTCTTTGTAACGCTATAAAATGATATCTACAAATGGTTGGACGGTATGGAAACAACACATGCATCACGGTGGCGTCTACAGAGCTTGGTGACGTCACTTCAGTAGCAATTTGGCTACTGACCTTGTCAGTATCCAATCCGCGCCCGTTCCTCAAAAGGCCAAGACCCAAGAACACGGGTGCTAAACTGTCGGAACACGATGCTCGTGTTTTTAGCAGGGTCCCAAAAATGAAACGCCTGAACCTGACCCAATTTCACGGCAGGCCTGAGAAATTGAACCAGGAACCGTTAAAATTATTTGGGCCCACCGGGGTGGTGTGGGCCTGATGCTGACATTGATATGGGCCCATTAGCTTTATAACACGTGGACTTCATTTTGATATTTTTACCATCATTTATGTGACCCTTTCACGTCATCACATTATAGGGTCCCCCATGTGTCAGTTCATGACAGTGGGGGCTCACTGTTAGGTCAACCAAACCGTTGATATGATGGGTCCCATAGCTGATGCCAAATGAACTAAAACTGGAACAAGATGGAAATTTCTAATACTTTGATCATCAGTGGCCTATGTATAGACGGTTAAGGAAAAGTGAGAGCAATACTTCATAAGAAAAGGGTTGATATGGTATTCCTGGCATATTCGAATCTGGAAATTCTTTGGATTATACACCATCCATAGCAGGAAGCATGATTTCGACGGTTCTGATCATCTAACTAGGAGCCGTATAGCAATTGGACACATCACAGGCAATATTCATGTTTTCGCACATCGTGGCCCTTTAATTTGTCATGTGGTCAGTACCGTTGCTAATATCTCTGTCCATGTGTTTCACTCGTGTGATGGTTTATTCACTGTTCGTGTGTCGAGTTGGACCCATGTCCACCCATTGATTACGATGATTTGGTGGGCCTGACTTTTTGCCTCAAATAATCTTAAGTTCACGAACCTCGCTCAGCCGTGATTAGATCGGCCTAAGCCCAGACTGTCTAAATTTTCACCTTCAATTTTAAGCTGAGCCTAGGCCCACGGACTAAAAGTTAGTCCCAAGCCCATCACAAGGTACTCATGCTGTGCAGCCCAAGCTCATATATTTTTGGGCCACTTGAAGTGATGGATTAGCTCACAAACGTGTGCCAGGTTAAAACAGAAGGCATTGTTGCTTGGCAAACCACATTTCGTCATTAAAATAATTTAAATGTATTTAAAATACACAATTACTATTGGTACCGTTAAAGCCTATATATAAATTTGCGACTGTACTTATAAGCACTTCGAATATCTGCACCGATAAAGAGGTAAAGGGTCATGGGTGCGCTATTGTTGGTTAGGAAAACTTAGATGCATAAGTTAGGTGGATATGTTTATCACAAAAATAAAATTTTAGTTGAAATTTTTGTGCACACATTCTTTTCTAGGTAGAGAGTGCATTTATAGAATGCTTATGTGGTTTGTGTATTTTAGTGGGACTTGTCAGATATATTGGATGATTCAAATTTGAGTAGGGATCTACTCTCGAAAATATCTATGATTCCATCTCAATCAGTGTAATTTTCGGATAAGATCTCTTTGGATCTATCTTTGCTCGATATGATGTGGAATTGAATTCGAGCATTTTAGCTTGGTAGGTGAGTCTCTCTTCAAAGCTCACTTTATGGGGTTTTCCCTAGAGGTCAGCTCGGCTTTTCGGGATATCTCCCCGGAGCTTAGCTCGGCTCATTTATGTGATCGATACGTTGATGGTCTGAGGAACCTATTCAGATAAATCTTCACCAACATTACCCTGATCCCCTCTCATGATGCATATGTTTCCCATGTAGTAGATCAATTCCATTTTTCCCATAACAATTATTATAATTAACTAAATCTGGACCACACCCGACTCAACCGAATTTTTATCAGGTCAAAGATGGTGGAATCGGATCTGGACCCAACTAGATGAACACTAACCGGGTACTACCCCTACCGTCATTAGCTAGGAAGGAATAATGGTTCTGAGAGGCCACTGTGATGTATAAATTTTATCTACACCGTTTATCCATTTTGCCATATCATTTTAGAGTAAAAGCACAAAAATAAATCATATCCAAAGCTCAAGTAGACTAAACCACATAAAGTAGTGTTAATGACATCCACCCTTGAAACCTTCCAAAGGCTCGCCTTGATGGTTACCCGTTCATAAGGTTGCACAAACCGGATGAAGGGAAAACGCATATATCACCAGCTTGACCCAAAACTTCCATGGTCCCCAAAAAATTTTCAATTGTAGGTGTTTAATCCCCACTGTATGGTCCAGTTGAGCCTTGGATCTGCCTATTTTTTGAGTTTATACCTTAAAATAATATGGAAAAATGGATGGACGGTGTGGATAAAACCCATAAACCATAGTGACCGCTTAGAGACCCTGTCCGTTCCTAGTTAGGGATGGGCTGGGCAGTACCCAATCCACATCCCCAGCATTTTTTTATTTTTTATTTAATCTATGTCCCAAAAATGAAAGACATGAACCCAACCTGATTTTGCAACGGGCCTGAGAAAATGGACCCGGACGTGTTTAAATCATGTAGGGTCCATCGGGTACCCATGGGGCTGGGGGCTGACAATCATGTAGGTTAATCAAACCGTTCATGTGATGGGCCCCATCGCTGATGCTAGATGAACTAAAACTGTCCAAAGATGGAAAATTCTACAACTTTGATCAATGGCTCACAAATAGACAGTTAAAGAAAAGGTAGAGCAGTATTTCACAAGAAAAGGCTTGATATTCCAGGTCTTTTTTAATCTGGAATTTCTATGGATTATCCACCATCCATAGGAAGCATGATTTCAACGGTTCTTGACATAGGGATGAACGTGATGAGGTTGAATGCCATCTTCCTCAAGGGAATCACTACTTTGAATCCACAGAGCTTCTCTTACTCCTCACATAGATACCTCAAATCTAGAAAATAAGGAAATAAAAATAAATTATGGAAAATTCGTAAATTGCTTTATGATTGAAATAAGTGAGTTTACAATCCTTACATTGGAAGAAGTTAATTAAAATTCCCATAAATGACTTACTATAAATAGGAAACTTACTATTTATAGATAATGGTGATTCCTATTAGACATCACAATTTTTGGCCAAAAATAGTAAGTCTCCTGTTTAGCTTAACCATGCTATTCTCCTAACTTTTCTAAGCACTACGCAACTTCTAAAACTAAAGAACAAAGAGTTATAATCAAAACTAAAACTTACTATAAATAGTAAAAACAAAAATAAAATAGAAATTTGACTGTCGATTTGATGGAATCTCACAAATTCGGCATGCACAGCCCGGTATAGCAGGTTGGGTGGCTAAAGTAGCTCGTCATACCCCAAAATTATATATGGCATGTTGGATAACTCATTCCGGTTTGCAAGATACGTCCATTTTAAGGATTTGATGGTCTAGATCACTTTCATATCTGATTGGGCCTTTTCTGGTCCATCTTGACCTGAAACTGCCCTCGACCTGCTCTACCTTGATCCGCTCTACATCAGTTCTGATCATCTAATCAGGGGCCTGATCAGTTGTTGCAACTGGACACATCAGGGCCCGCTACTTAATGAAGCATGAGATTAAGGTGTGGGCCCACAGAGGTCAAAATTCAGCCCATGATAGAAGCGCCCATAAATCCTAATTGGAACCAGAAGGCATGGTGCCGCAGGATTAACTCGCCCAAATGACTTGTGTGGACGGTTCAGGCCAGCTCAATGGGTGGTGGGCCACCCTTGGGTTAGAAAATTAGGCCCTTCTTAAGTAAATGGGTTGGGCCCACTTGGTTACATTGGCCAGAAGTCTCATAATCCAGACCGCAAAGGTCCCCTGATGTAGATTATTTTCAGGCATCTGCATCCAAAGGCATGCAGAGAGTCCTCATTTCATTCATACTTTAGAAATGTAAGAAACAAAAAAAGGAGGTCCACCACACCAATGGTCACGATCACCATGCCATGGAACCACCCCCAGCGTATGCATTTCACAACAAAAATAGAAGCCAATAGCTTGTGGCATCCACCACATGGATATCCGCCTGCCAACATGGCCTAAGTTCTGTGGGGCCCACCATGATGTATGTATTTTTATCCACGCCGTCAATCCATTTTGGTAGCTACTTTAAAGGCGTGAGCTCAAAAATGATGTAGATCCAAAGCTCAAGCAGACCGTGCCATTTTGAATGCATAAGTCCATAAATGAGGTAGATTTAAAGCTCAAGCGGACCACGCCATAGGAAATAGTGGGGATTGAACTTGCACCCTTGAAAAGACAATGGGACCAACAGGAGCCACATCCCTGATGATTTAAACTGTCCATAATTCGTTGTCTCTGCAAGCTTTCTAGCGAATCGTATATGTATATATGATTTTTTGAACGGTATATATTAAGAGCTTGTTTGGATTGAGGATTGTTTTGCAATTTGTTAAATGTTAAATACATGCATCTAATAAATCTACATCGTGTATCAAGAAAATTCCGTTAATTTAATTTAAAAGGTAAGATGTCATTAATCATTAGATGAAAGATCCTTAAGAACATAATTAAGAACATCTAAATTAGGAGACATTTTGAACTATTTAATTTGAAAGTTTGAATTAATCGTATGTGGCATGCGTATCATCTATCACGCTCCGCCGGAGTATCAAACTTTTTTAAAACCCAGAGGGGAGAACCCGCCGTTCCAACAGACTGGCCAACCCGCACCGCCTCAAAACACCCCGCTTAAATTACGGGACGGATTAACTGCGTCCCCGCCAACGGATGTAGGGCCCACAGGGAGACCCACCATTGTGTTTATATTAAATCCAAACCGTTCATAAGGCTAATATCACTGGGAAGAACTGAAAAACAAAAATTATCCCGATTGGAAACTTTCATGGCCCCACGAAGGTTTCAATGGTCAGTGTTCAATTATACAGTTTCTTGTGTCCGATTGGAAACTTTCATGGCCCCAAAAAGTTTTCTGATCTTTCTAAATTGACGGAAGGAGTGGATTTATCTTTGGCCCCACATAGAATCCTGTACGAGAGGGCATATGCAATCGCCCGTCCTCGTCGTCGGTTGTTAACATTCAAATCCGCGTCCTTTTGTTTGTTTTTGTTTTTTTGGTGAAACGGGAGGAATATGCCCAATTATTAATCGCCTTTGACACGTGCAATAACTACGTTCAATTGTGCAATATCCAAGCCGCTCATCATTTGAGTCCGACGACTCAGATTCTTTTTGTAAAAAATCAGGCCAGTCTGCCAAACATTTTGGTCACACGTGTACGGAATAATGCAAACACTAAGAAGATTCGACCAAAGTTTGAAATTGAAATCATGTGGGCCCATCTAACGATGGGGTCAAAATACTTTCAAAGGAAAGCCATTTAATCATTAGAATTCACCTGATGAACGGCTTTGATCTTTCAAAGGTGTACCATATCTCCATGTATCCACGTGCACATGACGTGTACTTATACTTGAAATGATTTTCGCAAGAGGAAGCTTCTCCGAAGGATCCCCATACCTCCCCACTCCCCACGCCCCAGACACCTAAAAAGCAATGCATTCATCTCCTTATGAAGGAAGATTCTCATTTCTCATCTCCGAACATCTCCACTCTCATTCTCTTTCTACAACTCATCTACTACCTCCAACGAAACAATGGCTGAGATGGCAGTGAGCCACTATATCATCAACGTCCCGGAGGATTACATAGACATCTCGGTCGCAGTACTGGCGCCTCCATCATCAGGAGAAATTAAAGACAAGAAGCAAGCCCAGATGGAGCTGTTGAAGGTAATGGCTGTCCTTTTAATTGCAGTTTCAGCCGTTGGAATTGGAGATATCTCATTTGGGATTGGGTTTTATGCAGACCCATGTCAGGAATTTCTCTTGAAAGTCTACGCCATCGGCGTTTTCACCACCTTTGCATTGAGGATTGGACTGTTTTGATCTCTGTGGTACTTGTGCAGGTGCCTATATCGGTTGCTATAGCCTAGAAGCTAGTGTGGGCAGTTGTTGCATTGGTCTACATTTCACTTTCCCTTGTTGAGTTTGGTGGGTTGAAGTAGATTTGCTATTGTCCTTGTTGTGGCTGTCGTTGTTTGTTGTTGCCGCTATAGTACTGGTGTTGCTGTTCCTGTTGAGGTTTTTTCTCGTTACCGTTATGGTATTGGTGTCTTTGTTGCTGCTGTGGTTGTTTGTTGTTATGGTTACGGTATCGGTGTTGTGTAGTCATCCTTGTCTTTCCTTTTCCACATCCATAGTAAATGTTGTTGGGAACGTTTGGCATCTACTACTATAAAAAGTGTTTGGTATGATTGGTATTGTTTTATTATGGTTGTTTTAAAATATAGTCTTTTAAATCTTATCTATAAATGGACGGTGATAAAGGGATGGGACGTAACATTCCAATCGGCTGTCACGTTTTTCATCTGCAGTAGAGTGGGACGTAACACATGGGCCTGACATGGGTTCGTTCGGGCTCAATTTTGAACTGATTGGGCAAACGTTAGTAACACTGACACACCAGACCGTGCAGAGTCTTCGATGCTCCGTACGTTAACTTGTTTGATCTGAAATTTAGGCCCCACCACAACAGATCGCCTACAAGTGGGCCAGGATTGACTAATCAAGAATGAAAGGAATGTGTGGGGCCCTACGTAGCTGAAAAATCAGCTCATGATAGCATAGCCCAAAAGTCTGATATTTGAAACCAGAAGGCAAGGGCCCGAACCCGGTTCGGAGCTGAATAGTTTGGAAAATTAGACCCGTTGACGTTAATGAGTTGGGCCGGGTTTAACATTACCCAACTGGGCCAGACTCAATTAGCTGGATCAAATCCAAAGATCAAGTGGACCATACCACAGAAAAGAATGGGGATTGAATGCCCACCGTTGAAAATTTCCTAGGGTCCACTGTGGTTTTTTTATCTGCCATCCAACCTCTTCATAAGGTCACATAGACCTGGATGAAGGCAAAACACAAATATAAGCTTGATCCAAGACTTCTGTGACCTTCAGGAAGTTTTCAACGGTGGTCGTTCAATCCCCACTGTTTTATATGGTGTGGTTCACTTGAGCTTTGGATCTGCAAAAATTTTGGGCTCATTCCCTTAAGTGAGCTGGCAAAATAGATGGACGGCGTAGATAACACACATACTTCACAGTGGGCCCAAGAAACTGAAATTCATCCAACCATTCTCCAAACAACAAACTCAATAAATAAAATCAAACAAAAAAAGAAGAAGATAAAAAGTACCTTTTTTACAAAACGAACACCCTCAAGCTCCAAAATTCCGAGCCAACCCTTTTCACATTGCTTTTCCAGAGGTCTGCCGAATCAATCCAAACCAATCCAAGCAACCCATTTCCAGTATATTCCGATCAAACCCAAATCCCCAAATGCTTCAGAAAACAAAACCCAAATGAGATTTCGTATGAATTTGAAATCTGTAACCGCTGCTGCCCAAACCCTGCTCCAGAAGTGGCTTCCCAGCCGCCTCGGCCCGTCGAATCAATCGGAGAAATTTCGTGATTTTGGAGAATATCGTTGAAAATTGGATCTAGGTTTTTAATTCCGTGGATTGATTTGATGAATTGCACGAATTTGGGAGAGGGGAGAGCTTTGATGACAGCGTGAAAAGGGTCAAAATGCATAGGGCAGAAATGGGGGAGAAAAAGGGGAGTACGAAGGAATTATATTATCCTCGGCTCGAGGATATGCACAATATACTCGAGCTTTTCATTTGTGCCAGTGGGGCCATGTAGCGACACCACCATGCCATCTGTACGATGGGACCCAACTTCTTCGACTGTTCGCGAAGAAAGGAAACGGATTGGCTGCTCACCCTGCCAGTCGCCAATGCTAGTGGTCGGTGCCAGGTGGGTCCAACATGATGTATGTTTCTCATCCATGCCATCCATCTATTTTTCCAAATAATTTTATCACGTGAACCCAAAACTGAGGTAGATCAAAATTTCAAGTTGTCCACACAGTGTTAATTGAACTCTCAACATTAAAAACTTCAAGGCTACAAAAGTTTTGTATCAAGCCCATATTTAGTTTTTTGCCTTCATCCAAGTTTGTATAACCTGATATACAGGTTGGATGTCAAATAAACATTACAGTCGGCCCTACGAGGTTTTAATGGTAAGCATTCAATCACTATTGTTTTCCCATGGTGTGGTCCATGTGAGATTTTGATCTACAAATAAACATCACAGTCATTTTCTCTGGAGTTGAGAGAGCCACAATTGTATTAGTGTTGTGTGTTAATTCCAAGTTTTTTCCATTTGTGTGGTCCTTCCATAATGAGTTTTTCCCTCAAATTTGGGCTGATGTCATGAAATTAAAATCCATCTCATTTGGATGGGTTGGATTTGCTCCAAGACAATCCAATGGAGCCCACATAAAATGTGAGATGAGTTAAAAAGGGGGCCCTTGACGCAAGAAGGCTATTTGGCCTTTTCCTTATATTCCTCTTCATTTTTTTCACGGGAAGTGATCATTTGGTCATTAAGACCATTGCCACCTACGTAGACCCACTCTAGCGAGCTTTCAGTGTGCATTCAGTATCATTCCCTCAAACTCTTCTGATTGATTTTTTAAGATTTTCAGTCACACTCTTCGACATAGAAGCTATGACAACCAAATGTGGGTTTAGATTAGGATAATAGTGACTTGTGTGTGTGTGTGTTTTTTTATTGGTAGGTATAAATGATGGGAGGTTGTGAAATGGAGGAAGGCGTGGTGGTTCCCTTTATAAATAATTTTTAGTTTTTTATTTTTATTTTTAATGAATATGAATGATGAAAGTTTGTAGAAGGGATTAATTTTGTAATGAAAGTGTAAGACCCGTATCCTAGTCCGTACTGTTCCGTCGACTGCCGTGATCCTTCCTGTCAAATTTCGGCAACCTGCGACTTATAATCGATGTTTGCGTACAACCCTAAGTCGTATATCGTAGATTTGAGTCGGCTTAATCCGAAACTATACCATTGCGACCGCACCGTCGCTACGGTTCTAACGCTGCAACTCACGCACCGATCCGATATCCTGGCAGAGAGATGTGAGCCGGCATTTATTTCGAAGAAAATACCGCGCGTTTGCAATCCCAAGAGAATCTCTACAACATATCCCATCAATCATTCAATCAATCCATCAATCACCTCATGTCAAGTACACACACCCATACTTTCTTTCTCCACAAGTCAAGCAACCACCAAGTTAACTCTCATGTCAAGTACACCATCATCGCACCCATCACTTACATCCATCACCCATCTCTCACTCTCTCTCCTTACAACCCTCTCTCTCTCTCTCTCTCTCTCTCTCTCTCTCTCTCTCTCTCTTTCTCTTCACATTTTCCAAGTAACCAAGCAAAGAGAGAAGAGTGGACATTCATGATTTTCCAATCCATGATTTTCCAAGAGAGTAAGTGCATGTGTGTGGCCCACTTTCCACCCCAAACTCATTCGTCCTAGCCATTCACCTTTCATCACCTTCCATTAAAGTGAAGCACAAGGAGATCGACTTTCCAACGGACCAAGAAGATCAAATGGTGGGTGCTTCTATAGGCTAGTTTTCATATTTTTATGATGGGCCAAGTGAGACCTACCGATCAATAGTATGGATCTCACTTTGGACCCTAAGATGTGGCCGATGGCCCACCTTGATTATCAATATCATTCCATGATGGGGCCATTCTCCATGAACCCCATTATGATGTTTACTTTCTAGTTTGAAAAGGGGTCATCTAGACCCTCTATTTTGGTGGAAAAAGGATCTCCACTGTTGATTTTGATCGACGGCTCCATATGAAATGGGACCCACTTGATGTATGATTGCTTGCAGGGGAGGGCTCATAGTGGTGGAGCCCTCCATCACACGTGTCCCATCTCTCTCTCTCTCTCTTTCTCTCTCTCTCTCTTTTTCTTTTTATGTGATGATATGTCCATGTGGCCCACCCGAATGGACCCCACCATAAAGCATGTATTTGATCCAAGTGATTTGTAGGTGGGGCCCACTTGTATATATGTTGTTCCACACCACCCAGCTATGTGGTGACCCACCTAAGCAGGGCCACCTTAAAAGTAATTGCCTTGCCCAGAACCGTCTAGCGTCTGGACGTGAAATGGGAAAACACAAATGCTAGCTTGATTCTTAAGCCTATGGGTGAGCCACTTGTATAGGCCCCACATAGATGTATGGATTCAATCCACACCGTCCATCCTATTTACCAACTCATTTTAGGCGTTGAGCCGAAAAATGAAACTGATCCAACTTTCTGGTGGGTCACACCTTTGAGAATAGTGATTTTTATCGTTGAAACTCACCTTAATTTTTCTACACGCCGAAAGATGCCCAATATTGGGCTTGATGGATTTGTTATGGACGGTAGTATCCATTGGCGGACCTGGATTTAGTTGATGTGAGCCCTACCTTTGAAAAACCACAAAAAATCAATTTTTTAAAAAAAATAAACAACAGCAGCAGCCTCTGCTGCTGCTAACACAGGACATGCAGCAGCGTCCAGCGTTACTGCATGGGCGGACGAGCAGGGACCCACGGTCCCAGCCATGGGCCCTACCATGATGTTTGTTTATGATCCATACCGTCCATTTTGTGGGCCCCTTAAGGCCGAAGGCCATACCCAAAAATCAGCCATATACACGGCTCAGGTGGCCCACATCATAGGAAACAGTGGTGAACGAATGTTTGCCATTGAAACACTTTTTGGGTTCACAGAAGCTTTGGATCAAGATGAAATTTGTTTTTGCTTTTCATCCAGGTCCATGTGACCTTACCAACGGGTTGGATTGCAAATAAGCATTATGGTGGGCCCCACGTGGGACCCACAGTGATGTATGTGTTTCATTCACACCGTCCACTGACAGTGGACGGTGGAACCCACCATGATTTATGTGTTCTATCTGTACCGTCCACACTGGACGGTGGGACCCACCCCACATGTGGGACTGCAGTGTGTGTGTGTGTGTGTATTATATTATATTATATATATTATATATAGATTATATATTATATTATATATTATATATACATAATGGTGGGCCTTCATGTGGACCCCCACCATGATGCATGTGTTGCATCTAATCTGTCCAACCATTTTGAAAGCTTGTTTTAGGGCTTGAGGCTAAAAATAAGACAGATCTATAGTTCAAGTGGACCCCACTTTGGTATATACATATGGCCCACGTGATGTGGCCCACTTGTCATATTTATGACCCATTTAGGAGGCTCATTTGATGTATTTGGGGCCCATGGGTTAAGGCCCATTGTGATGTATTCAAGGCTCGTTATTGAGGCCCACCTTGATGTGTATGAGGCCCGTTTTTAAGGCCCACCGTGATGTGTATGAGGCCCGTTGTTGAGGCTCACCTTTACATATATAAGGACCATATGATGAGGACCATTTGATGTATTTGAGGCCCATGGGTCGAGGCCCAGTGGGATGTATACAAGGTCTATTACATTGTGTGATTCCACTATGGTTTATGTAATGACATTTATGGCGGGCCATGCCTTAGGAGCAATGTTGGTTTGACGTCCACATTGTAAGAATAATGTTGGTTAAATGTCCGCATTATAACTCTCCCTAGGGCCCATTGATAGGCCCATACTTGTTGTGTGTAGGCCATCAAGGCCCATCTTCATTGTGAGGATAGTTCATCACCATATAAAATGCTTAGTATAACTCCATGATTCATGCCCATATGCATCATATGTATGCCTGATATGAGGAATGTTTGATCATAGCATACGCCATTGGGCAAACTAGTTACGGGACTCCTTATGAGGCGGAGTGCCCACATTATCGTGCCGTATGCGCAAGATTGTTGCATGACTAGATAGTGTGACTCATGTATCTCGCATACATGTGATTTGATCATTGTACGCCCTAGCGACATTATGGCCATGGTTTCCACAGGCACATCGTGGATGGCTAAATGAGACACCGAAAATACTTGATTCTAGTACTATGGGCACTTAGGATATCCTTGGGTGAAAGTCCTAGAATCCTCCGAGGCCAGGAGATGCTCCAACGTCTAGACCAAGTGGAATATGAGCGCCGGTGCCTATACCATGAGGCCGTGTCTCCTATTGTGTCGTGATCGGTTGGAAGGAGGTGTGACCTTATCCGCCCGAGTGAGGGGGCTATAAGATAGGCTGAGTATGACCAGCTCGTAAATGGGTCCGCTATCGACGAGCCGAGTAGGTATTGGCAGACTGATGGTATATTCCACTCGCTGGGCTGTACAGCTAGGGAGGAGGCAGTCGGTGTGGAGTGTAATAGACCCCGGTGGTTTTCTCAGAGAGCAATCGTACTGATATATGGACTTATTGAGCAGGAATTGTATATCCATTCATTCATTCACTATCCACTTGGGCTGGTGGTGCGTAACTATTTGTTACGTATACCTTCACATGGCTAGGATTTTGGTTGAGCGCGTGACTAACCTGAGATCAAGAGTTTACCACATTGAGTCAAACTATCTAAATTTAGGTATAGGACTGGTTTGGATAGAAGTCCCTTGTGATGGACCCCGTAGCCTGCGATACTACGTACTATCATCCCGAGTTCACATTCTAGCATGGTCATTTCATTCGCACCGCATATTACATTGCATATGCAGTACTTAGCATTTTGGGTTACTATATTTTTTGCACTTATATGGTCTAAACGAGGTTGATGGTATTCGTGGCTCGTCAGAATTTGCATATTGCATTGCATCCTCAGCATTTTTTATTGTCTTATTATGTTTTGCATCGCATAGCCTTTGTACGGCTGATAGCACTCATAGACTTATTAGTATATTTTCGCTTAATCTGATATCATATGATTCATGATCTTGTCAGTATTTTCGCTTATTCCGATGGTGTATAATTTAAGGGCTTTATGATATACTTGGCACTTATCTTGTGCACACACTTTCACCACCCTCTAAGCTTTTGTAAGCTTATGCACGATAGATGCGTGCAGGTGGCGTTAGGTTGCAACAGCGTTGAGCTTGGAGCGTGCAGCTGTCCTCTGGAACTTTGATTTCGATATATGTATTTCCCTTTCAGCATTGTATTCAAATGATTATATTAGTGGATATGTGATGATAATGTTGCCATTATGATTTGGATATACGTGTGGTTATGCTTCTTATGAGACAAATGTACGTTGAAAAATCCTCCTTATAGGATCCCAGGATCGGAACTTGGTGTATGTACACTAAGAGCTGAAAATGGGGTACTACGGAGGCTGTCAGCACCGGGTTCGGCGATCAAAAATTTTGTGAGCCCATTTTCCGAGTTCGGGACGTGACAAAAAGAATATTGGAATAGATGAATTTTAAAATAAAAGAATGTCGTACCAGATGAATATGATGAATGTTAAATAGAAGAATGTTGTAATGAATAAATATTGTAATAGATGATCATTGTGTGGTGGATCGTGGATAATCATTGTAGATCATCGATAATCATTGTGGGTTGCACATATTCTTTGTGAATTGTCGATAATTATTGAGGACCGCCGATAATTACTATAGATCATTGATCGGATGAAAATGGTCATAAATCCCTCGTTACATATTCAATTTAAGTGATCTTGTACTCATTGGAAAGATAATTTGATGAAATTTCAAATATATTTAGAATTACCTTATTTGGACACCATTTGATTGCCCAAAAGTAGTCTCAAAGTTACTATGAATTGTCAATACTCACTATAAATCGTCGATCAGATGAAAATGGTCATAGCTCCCCCGTTACATGTTCGATTTGGGTGATCTTATACTTATTGAAAAAATAATTTGATGAAATTTCAAATATATTTGAAATCATCTCATTTGGACACCATTTGGTTACTCAAAAGTTAGTCCAAAATTACTATGGTTCATCGATACTCATTATGGATCGCCAATTGGACAAAAATAGTTATAACTCCCTCATTACATGTCCAACTTAAGTGATCTTATATTTTTTAAAAAGATAATTTGATGAAATTTAATATGTATTTAGAATCATCTCATTTTAATACTATTTAATTGCCTAAAAGTGGGCCCAAAGTTCATCTATTTGGATATATCATTTAGAAATAAATATCATGATGAACTTTAGGCCCTTTTTTTTTTATAATTAAATGGTGTCCAAATGAGATGATTTAAAATTCATTTGAAATTTCATCAAATTATCATTCCAAAAAGTACATGATCATCCACATCGGACATGTAACAAGGGAGTTATAACCGTTTTCGGTCGATCGACGATCTATAATGAGTATTAGTGACACATAGTAACTTTGGGCCCAATTTTGAGAAATAAAATGGTGTCCAAAATTAGGTAATTCTAAATATATTTGAAATTTCATCAAATCATCTTTCAAATGAGTACAAGATCACTCAAATCGGATATGTAACGAGGGAATTATGGTCATTTTCGTTCGATCGGCAATCCACAATGAGTATTAATGGTAACCCATAGTAATCTTTGGCATACTTTTGGTCAATAAAATGGTGTCCAAATGAGGTAATTCTAAATTTATTTGAAAATTTATCAAGTTATATTTTCAACAGGTACAAGATCACCTGAATCAGACATGTAACGAAGGAGTTATGACCATTTTTATTTAATTGGTGATCCATAGTGAGTATCAACAACCCATAGTAGCTTTGAGCCAACTTTTGGGTAATTAAATGGTATCAAAATGATATTATTATAAATTTATTTTAAATTTCATCAAATTATCTTTCTAACAAGTACAAAATTACTTAAATTAGATATGTAATGAAGGAGTTATTACCATTTTCGTTCAATCGGTGAACCATAATGAGTATTAGCGATCCATAGTAAATTTGAGTCTACTTTTAGGCAATCAAATGGTGTCCAAATAAGGTGATTCTAAATCTATTAAAAATTTCATTAAATTATATTTTCAACAAGTACAAGATTACCCAATCAAACATGTAACAAGGGAGTTATGACCGTTTTCATCCAATAACAACCTAAAATGAGTATCAACAACTCATAGTAATTTTAGGCCCACTTTGCGGCAATCAAATGGTATCCAAGGTGATTTCAAATCTATTTAAAATTTCATCAAATTATCTTTTCAACGAGTATAAGATTACCTAAATCAAACATGTAACGAGGGAGTTATGACCATTTTCGTCTGATCGACGATCCAAAGTAAGTATCAGTGACCCACAGTAACTTTGGGCCCACTTTTGAGCAATCAAATGATGTCTAATAAGTTATAGTTCTCCTATTTAAACTAAGATACTTTGGAAGTTCAATAGATCATTTGGATTGTCCATTACTTCCAACACTCTTTTCATTAACCATCGTGGAAAGATCACATGATTAAGTGGTTCTAATCATACGACCAATCACATATAAAATAGAAGGTTGGGATCATTTCTCTAGAAATACATCCATTTATCAACTGGAGGGATCATTTGGATGAGGTTAAGTGTTGGGGTCTCTCCTCATGTGGAGGTGGGACCCAAATATGTAGGCTTAGTAGCTGTTTTCTTTCCCAAGTGTGAACGGATCTTTGGTTTTTTTTTTTTTTTGTGGCTCATCTCTCTTGTTTAAAACAAGAAAAGGAAAAAATCATTTTTCCTAACAACATTTTTGGAGTTTTTTTCTTAAGAGAAAAAGAGAAGAAAGAAAAGGAAAAAATGTAAGTTTTTTATAAAAAGAAAAATTAAGATCTTTTTACCACTAACATCTTCATATTCGGATTTGTGAAGTTCCATTCACAATGCTAGTTTTTTCAATTATTTTCTCTAAGAGTTGTATTGGAGATTTTGTATAATTCCTAGTTGGTGAGAAAAAAAATTTCTTTTTGTTATTTGTAGTCTACTTTAAATTATGTATTTGGATATTCAAAAGCGGTTGTTCTCATAACGATTATACTTCTGCTGTGGACACGAACTGCACCTACCTCACCCGTCTCTAGCCATAAACAAGCACATTTGTGTGAGGACTACCGTGATGTATCTATTTATCCACACTGTCCATCCCTTTTCTCAGATCATTTTAAGGTGGGCCCCAAAAAATGAGACAAATCCAATGCTCAAGTGAACCACACAACAAGTGACTCTTGCATTTAATGCTTTGTGCATTTAATGCAACCCAAGTTTACTATTAGTATGGTCCACTTGAACATTAGATCTACCCTTCTTTTTTTTTCAGTCCCACCTTAAAATAATCTAAGAAAAGGGATGGGCGGCGTGGATAAACAGATACATCATAATGGGCCCCCACACAAATGTGCCAGTTCGTGATTAGAGGCAGGGGAATAGGATGTAGTCCACGTCCTTTCATTGTCTTTATTATAATAAATTTTATTGAATTAGTATTTCATGGCTTTTACATTTACATTGAAGGGTTTTCTGTATAAAAAATCTCGAAGTCTCTTGCATCCTATGTATTTGATGATTTACTTACTTGTGTGGGAAGTGATTATCATCCATTAAATCTTTTATATTGTTAATTACATTGATTTGGAGGTAGAAAGAAATGGTGTGTAATATGTCAACAAGTGGTATTAGAGTTCTAAGTTGATTCTAATTATTTTGTGTGTAAATCATTGAGGAAAGCAAAGGTCTAATGATTAGTATGAATGGAAACAACTGAATTATTTAAAAAGTCACGTGGTAAGATTTATTATGCTACAAGAACTTATACATATTAGTTGAAGGTGTTGGAGAAAAACAGAAAGTTATAACCAACAATGATTAAAAGAAATTAAACTAAAAAGTCATTTCTATCCATGAGGCCTAGCCTACATTATTATTATTATTATTATTGCCATCTAAACTGTTCATAAGGACACAAAAACATGGATAAATAGACAACACAAATATTAGCTTGATCCAAAGCTTTTCGGCCCCAACAAATTTCGACGATGGGCGTTTGATTCTCATTGGTTCTGTAACGCCCTGAATTTCGAGGGTCGAGCAAAGCTCTACTCCTGAGATTCAAAACATCACTTATGTCTTCTGGATGATGATATTCCGATTTCTTCCATATTGATTGATTAAGCATGCATGAAATTTTACTAAACAGTGTATCATACTCCCAATTTAATGAAGTTAAGCAAGTGCGAAATTTTAATTAAAACATGTCTATGTAAGTATGCTGATGTTTCACAAACTTTCTTCCAGAGTATGAGTACGTGACTGGGTTCAATATATACATGTATAATTTCAAAAGGTACACAATGAGGTAATGTAAATGTGTTCAACTAAGTCCTGATGCCCAGTATCCATGTTTCATCAAACACATAGACTATGTTAATTACAACTTGCATTTTATCAATTGATTACATAGAGGAAATTATACATATGCATAAGACAATAAAAATCCTATCTTAATACTCGTAGTAAATACAAATCATCAACAATTTCTTATTTAGACAATTTATCAAACACATAGCTACGTTAGTTACAACATACGTTTTATCAATTCTTTATATAGAGAAATTTATATGCATATGACAATGATGAATCCTAAATTAGTATTCATGGTAAGCACTAATCATTTTTCATTTCTCATTTAAACATTTCAACAAACACATAGGTTGCATCATTTACTTATCATAGTTCATAGGTGTATCTCATACAGAAATCGACATATCTAAGATAATACGATAATAATCAAGGAAAACATAAATCATTAGATGACATGAAAGCACTGATAAATCGTAACCTTAGCGTTTATAGTCCGCACCTTTTGGTAACATGGTCGATTCGAACACGGTCCTAAGACTTCATTTCCAAAAACGAAACGTCGGGCACCTAAACGATTAAACGGGTTAACCAGGTTGGAGAAAAACCATACGGGAGCTCTACATCACTATTAGGGTTGGTATTTCTTACCCTAGGTAGTAGCCGGAAGCATCTCGGTTGTGAAACGCGGTGGTGATTAGGCCCGTGGAGGCGTGAGGGAAGATCTCCAACAGTTGCAACGAATTTCCCCAAGTTTTCCTTTCTCTATTCTCTCTTTTCTCTTCTCTCCCTCTAGGGTTTAGGAAATTCGTATATGGGAGAGAAGGGGTGAGTTGGGAGCTATTTATAGCCCCAGATGGGGTACAAATGGCCCCAGGGCTACCTTATACATTGTTTATACCCTGTGGGCGGCCGTTTCTGACGAACAGGGCTCATAGGGAGGTCCATGACTCATCTACGTCATAAGGTACGCTCCCTGAAAATGGATTCATGCTAGGACACAATTTTGGTGTGATCGGGTAAGCCAATCGACCGTGGAGAGCCTGCGTTAAATCAACGATCATACGTGTCCAATCGGGGCCACGGTTATACGGATAGGTGAAGAAAAATTTTCTTTCCCCATGGGTGAAGTTTGGTCACAAACTAACGGTCCAAATTCTTCAACTTTGCGTGAGAACGAACGACCCAATTCACTTAGGGCGTGTTTGGATTCACATTTTGGTTGTATTGTATTGTATCCGGTACTGTTCATGTATACGTTGGGCGATATTCAGAATATATCCAGTGGAGACGTGCCACTAACCAATGTTTGGATAGGACATATTACTCTAGCATGTATACAATTTCATATCAGATCAATGTTTGGAAACGATCAGATAAGGGCTACACGATGTATATACGTGCGTGTAGTGGGGCCCACTCACTGTTTCATTGAATGATCTGAGTCGTTCATTCACTTCAGAGGGTGAGCATTACCCTTGCCTAGGTGTCCTTTCGTTTCTATGCAAACTATTGCAGAATTTCAACCATTAAACATGAAATGGATGGCGGAGTAAACACCCTCATGGGCCACGCTGATTTCACTCCAAAAGCACTCCCTTCTGGATGGTTTTTCGTCCTAAATCCAATGGACGGAGTGAATTTTCTAAGAAGCTTCAATAAGTGGGCCACCAAACTTCACAGAGTTGACGTACGTCGACTTTGTTACAAAACAGAGGTTCCGTCTTTTCGTTATGGCTCACCATCATGTAGTGAAAGGTGGATCTGAACCGTTCATCAGGTAGAGGGAGAAAAACCCATCAAAAACATGTTGACCTTTCATGGCAATGTACTTCCTCATGATCGCTACAATGATCAAAAGAAGACCGTTCGGTTGTTGTTTTAACTTGATTGTCTCAGTGGGCCACATCATCGGATGATCAAAGCTCACCATTCATGATTTAAATCTTGAGAGGAAGATGATGGACGGTGTGGATTTGTCAAAAGACGGTCATACTGGGCATTACCAGCAACACAGTGAAAGAAGAAAATGCTTTATTCCTGTTTACGTCTAACTGAACGTTCGGCCGGTTGCGCGGTACAATCCCATCGATAATGTAAAGTGGTTCTCAGTCGTATTAGCGCGCATTGAATGCATCGCCCGCCCTTCGTTTCCAAACGAGGGACATGTCTCATCAACCCCACTAATACGATACTATACACTCGAGACCGTGAATCCAAACACGCCCTTAAGTTTTAGTTGTTTTTTAAGGATATTCGCATTTCTCACACTCTTAACTCACGGCTCAAGTTGGGTGTTTCTGAACACAATCTAGGCTTGATTCTTGTGATGGTTGTCAAGCCCAGCAGGACGGACATCGTCCAATAATTTCAGGGTCATCGGACCTCAGACGTGTGGTATAAGTCCGTTACAGAGTTTCAACGTACTCCCAAGAGCGACAGGGCTTTGGGATTTCTCCTAGCTCTTAAGATGACATTGGGTCAGTGGTTCTCATGGTTTCAGGCCTCCCCATTTGTGAAAATGGTGGCCTAAGCTTAATCCATCAATTACTTAATATTTTAACTAAATCCTGTCTAAATTATACAACCGGGTGTGGTCCTTGGGTTGTTCCGCCTGAGGCCGTACTCGGGTCTTTGTACTGGTTTTTCCGGGACGTTATAGGTTCCTATGGTGTGGTCCACTTGAGCTTTGGATTTACCACATTTTTCAGCTTATGCCCTAAAATGAGCTGGCTGAAGGGATGGATGGCGTGGATAAGCCACATACATCATGACGGCCCCCATAGTTTTTACCTAAAGTTTGGAGTTCAAAAAGTGTACCCGTCCGTTTCCGATGTTGATTGATGATTGCAATTACCATGTAAATATCCATCATCTATTTATACCATTAAATGAAAGAACAAATTCTCCTAATTAAAATTGATTGATGTTTTATTTGAAATAGTTGCTTTTATGTGATTTTCTTATGGAATAAAAAGAAAATGAGAAAAAAAAAATAAAATAGCAATATGCGTTTCCTATCCGAGACGTGTTGAGGGAAAAATACGACAAGGGATTAAGGTAATGATCCCCTGCCAAATCGTTTCCCAAGACTTCCTGTAGGAAGCTAGATGTTGGTGAGAAATCCACTTCATTTATCCGTTTTCCATAACATGCCAGGACAGTCTCAAAAAATGAGGCAGATCCATTGCTAAGGGCCTATTTGGGAGCGTGGATTTGGAACCCTTGTATTTGAAACTCCCTTAATTTGAAATCCCCTTATTGTATTTGGCATTCTGAATTGGAAATCAACTTTAATCCAAAAGTACCTATGCACGGTATACCTGTAAGGGCTTGAATTTAATTACAACTTTAATATCTTTAATTAGCAATCTCACTGAAATGTATGCTTTGCAATGATGAAATTCCAAGTTTCGGATAGGCCATAAGCACAACTCTAGGAAGGATTCAAACGCCTCTCTGGGGGGATTTGAAACCCTAGTTACTTTACGGTGCCAAACAACCGGAATCGCCTCCAATGGCCCTAAATCCATGGTGCCAAACGACCTGTAAGTGGACCACGTAACAGGAAATAGTGAAACATTTGTGGGGCCACGATTTTTGGATCAGGTTATTTTTGTGTTTTCGGTTCATCCCACTAAGAATGAGGTATGAATGACCTTATGAACGATAGGTTAACCAAACCCTTTAAGCGACGGTCCCATCGCTGATGCCAGATGAACTAAAAACTATCCAAAGTAATTCTAGATTCTCGTGAAGTCCAAAGGTAGAGCAGCAGTTCACGAGAAGACAGTTCACGAGAAAAGGCTTGATATTATATTCCCGTTGGCTTCGAATCTAGAATTTCTTTGAATTATCCACCATCAATAGTAGGGAGCATGATTTTGACGGTTTTGATCATCTAACTAGGAGCCTCACTTGTAGCAACTGGACGCATGTTTTGATGCATCTCGGCCCTTCATCTTCTCTTGTAAGTCAATACAATTGCACAGATCTCTCTCTCTCTCGCTCGCTCATGGTGGGGCCACGATGTAGAACAAAGAGATGAGCAGAAATTAGTTTAGCCGTCCGTTTGCTAATGGGTAGACCACCGAAGGAGTTAAATGGTTACAATCGAGAAGATTTAAAAGAGTTGGACCATCCGATGAGAAAACCGGGATCTCATACACGAAGGTCACATTGGCACGTGTTCGTTTGGATGGCATGGTTCTACACGTGTGGAACCGTCCAACCTGACTTTTGTGTTCGAGAAAGTACAGGATATGAACGTCCAACCTGATGAAAAAAATTCAGGTGCTGGGCTAAAATTCTAAAGTGCACAGGGAGTGAATAATTCGAGTACCACTGGTGGTGAATTCCATTTTCTTTTAAAAAATATTGAAGGTAAAGGACACTATCCTTTGATGAGGTAATAGATAACTGGTTATCCCTTCAACACAACATAGGTCATCAAATCGTTTGATGAGGTAATAGATAATCGATCATCTCTTCAACACAACATGGGTCATTAAAAGGATCACGGGCAGCCCACCAAAGTAGGAAATTCCTTTTTTTTAAGGAAAAAAATAAAGAAATGAATGTAAAAGACATTATCACTTGATGAGGTGAGAGATAATAGATTTTCCCTTCAACATAACATAGGCCATCCAAAGGATCTGGGATGACCCAGTAAAGCATGGAAGCCAGGATCAAAATGGATTCCTATTCAATTAGTGAATAATTTAATACCTTGACATGCATCAACGAGTCAATAATTTAATACCTTGATGGAGAATGGAATTACGTACATTTATCATTTGACGATGAGTGAATAATTTAATTCCTTGATGGAGCATGGAATTACATACACTACGTACTTTCTTTGGGCGAAACAGGAGGCAGCCCGGTCATTGCTCTCCGTTCAAACAGTGGGGCAACAATACATATTTGCATTATCCGAGCCGTTCATCACATAAAAGGTTAAGCTACTCCGTTGATTATTTTAGTCATAAATATACAAAATAGATATATATATATATAGGATCGAGAGGCCTCCACCAACATTGCAAACTGAACTTATTCGCCGCCCCTTCTGATGATGGGTTCGCATTTAACCAGTAGGATCCACTTCATGAACAGCTTGGATCCTTCCCATACGTGCCATGTCACTATGTGCATCAAAATTCTAAAAGCTGTTTTTGCTTAGTTCTCATGCTAATGTACGCCGTGACTCTATGCTACGCTGTGCGCATGTGCGCGGAGACCCCATGCTATGGTAATGTACGCTGTGACTCTACGCAATGCTGTGTTAATGTACGCCGTGACTCTATGATATGCTGTGCTAATGTACGCCAGCGAATTTCCAATGCTAATGTACGCCGTGACTCCTCGACGGACCTTCCTTGTACTTTCCTCCGGAAAAAAAGCACTGTGGCAAGTCGGTACCGTGCCTTTGGTTTTTTTTTTTTTTTCGATTTGGATTTTTACGATCAGAGGTTGGGTTTTTAATTTTAGGTTCGGAGGGTTTTTTTACAAAAACACCCCTACATGTCAGGATAAGCAGAAAAGTAAAGTATTTTCGTTGGTTGATTTTAACAAAAATATCCCTATATGTTAGGATAATAGATAAGCAGGGTATTTTCGTGAATTTGTCCATATAATATTTTTGTTAGTTGATTTTTGATGAAAATACCCCTATAAGATAGTAGTTAAGCAAGGTATTTTCATGAGTTTTTCGGTATAAGTAGTAGCCTAGTTTGGTAAAGCTTCTAGGGTTTGAATGAACACCTTCATTTGACTTCTATCTCAAGACACAATTCCCTCCCTACCCTCTTAGAAAAAAACCTTCACTTAGCTTCTATACCATGACGCATGACGCAATTCCTTCTCTACCCTCCTAAAAAACCTTCACTTGACTACTGTATCATGACGCATGATGCAACTCCCTTTCTACCCTCTTAAAAAAACCTTTAGTTGTCTTCTATACCATGACGCATGATGCAATTCCCACTACCCTCATAAAAAATCTTTTACTTGACTTTTATACCATGACGCATGACGCAATTCTCTCTCTACCCTCTTAAAAAAACTTTGCATGGCGCAATTCTCTCTCTACCCTCCTAAAAAAAACCTTCACTTGACTTCTATACCATGACGCATGATGCAATTCCCTCTTTACCCTCCTAAAAAAAACCTTCACTTAACTACCATGCATGCCATGATGCAATTCCTACTCTACCCTCCTAAAAAAAACCTACTTCTATACCATGACGCATGATGCAATTCCCGCTTTACCCTCCTAAAAAAAACTTCACTTGACTTCTATACCAAGACGCATGATTCAATTCCCTCTTTACCCTCCTAAAAAAACCTTCACTTGTCTTCTATGCCATGAAGCAATTCCTACTCTACCCTCCTAAAAAAAAACCTTCACTTGACTTCAATACCATGATGCAGGACGCAATTCCTACTCTACCCTCCTAAAAAAAACCCTTCACCCGACTTCTGTACCATGACGCAGGACGCAATTCCCTCTCTACCCTCGTAAAAAGATATAAATAAGCCTCATGGCTTCGCTTCTCCTGCAACAACATCTCTCCTCCCAGCACCCTCTCTACCCTGCCAACTCCCTCCGACAATCCAATGGCTGAGATCGCAGTGGGCCACTCCATCATCAACGTCCCAAATGACCTCACAAACATTTCAGTCCCACCGGCGCTTCCATCAGCCGGAGAAATTCAAGAAAGGAAGCAACTAGACCAGAAAGACATCTTCATCTTAGCGGTCCTTTTAATTACTGTTTCTGCCGTTGGGATCGTCGGTGACATCTCCATCCAGGTTTATGCAGACCCATTTCATGAATTTCTCCTGAAAGCCTATGCTGTTGCGGTTCTCGCTACCTTAACATTCGGTATGGAACTACTTTTTCTCTCAGTTCTGCTTCCACGGGTGCCGATATCGATTGCTGTTGTCAAGAAGGTAGTGTGGGTAGCTGTTGCTCTGCTCCGCCTTTCACTTGCCCTGAAAACCACTCTTCATCTCATATATTGAATTCGTGGGAAGCGTGTGGGGCGTTCAAGTAGAATTGCTATTGCCGTTGTGGTTATTGTTGTAGTAGTTGTTGTTATTGTCCCTGTTGTTGTTGTTGTTGTTGTTGTTGTTGTTATTACTGTTTTTCTTTATATTTCGTTGTTGCTCTGCTTTGGTTGGTGTCTTCTACTTCTTATGTAATGGGATTAGCTCCCTTTTGCCATAATTAAAATAATAAAATATTTTCTTCTATCAAACTCTTCTTCCTTTTAAGAAGGAAGAGGATTACCTGGTGGCAGGATGTGGCGAAAAATGATTGGCTGAGGGAGATTTGTTTAAGACAGGGCCACAACTTTAGGGCGCAGCTACGGTTGATCCCCTGATGTGGGGCGCCGTTCATCCGTATTTAAAACTCATTTTACGGCAAGATCCAAAAAATGAAGCAGATCCAAATCTAAGATGGATCATAGTACAGGAAACAGAAGTAATTGACCATTAAAAACTTCTCGTCGGCTACAAAAGCTTTGGATGAAGATGATATTTATGTGGTCTCTTCGTCTAGATCTATATGACCTTAACAACGGGTTGGATGGAAAATAAACATTCTGCTGGACTCCGTAAAATTTTTAATGGTGCAGATTTAACCACAAATGGGTGGATCCCGGACCGGATCCGGAAATCAATCCAAACCGCGCCCAGTTTCGGTGAGCTTGGATAACAGCGAATTAGGTGAGGCCGGCACCACGGGGCTCATCTTGATCTATTTCTTATATATCCATGCCGTCCATCTGTTTTTCAAGATTATTTTAGGGCACGGTCTCAAAAAGAAGGTAGATCGAAACCTCTTGTGAACCACACAATGGAAAATGGTGTTGATTGAATGACAACCATTAAAAACTTCCTTAAGGCACACAAAAAGTTTTTGATGGTGGGTGCCCAGTAGCCTACGAAATGACCTGAAATGATATGAAAAAACGGATGGACGGCGTGGATATATAACACATACATCAAGGTGGGCTCTACGGTGCCGGCTTCACCGAATCGGTTTCGAAAACTGCGCTTTATCTCTGCAGCGACGTGAAGTAGATATTTTTCGCTGCATATCCCACTTTTACGGAAACGGATTGGCTACTTCCCTGCCACCAGCTAATGGCTGATGGTCGGTGCTCTGTGGGATCCACCATGATGTATTTGTTACATCCATGCCGTCCATCTGTTTTTATAGATCCTTTTAGGATATGAGACCAAAACTGAGATATATACCAATCTCAAGTCGATCACATTACAGGAAATAGTGTTGAATGAGCATCGATCATTAAAAACTTTTTGACGGCTATAAAAGTTTTGGATCAAGCTGATATTGGCTTTTTTTTCCCCTTAATCTATGTCTATATGACCTAATCAACAGATTGGATGCCAAATAAACAGTACAATGGGCCATAGAAGGATTTTAATGGTAGATATCCAATCACTATTGTTTTCCTGTGGGGTGGTCAACTTGAGACTTATATCCTCTAATTTTTTTTATTCTAGCCATCAAATGATCTGTAAAAATGGATGAACGGAATGGATGATACACATACATCATGTTGGGGCCCACAGAGCGCCGACCACCAGCGACGGGGATGGTGGCAGGGGAGTAGCCAATCCGTTTCCCAGCTTCACCACTATCAACGGGCTGGGCCTCAGGTTGGTCTCGGCCCAGTTTTAACCTCTTTTAGGCCGGGCCTATAAAAATTCAGATTTTGTTGCCCCAAGCCTGGTTCATTCACAGCCCTAAGCTTTAGAACGACTGTGGGCCTACGAATGCTTTAACCGTGAGAATCATTGTCCCACTGCTATTTGTGGTGTGGTCCACT
Source organism: Magnolia sinica (assembly GCF_029962835.1). Lineage (NCBI taxonomy): Eukaryota > Viridiplantae > Streptophyta > Magnoliopsida > Magnoliales > Magnoliaceae > Magnolia > Magnolia sinica. Next base: position 6,999,311 of record NC_080584.1, on the reverse strand, counting down.
TGAGTTTGAAAATTACTTATGTTTGAAATCAAGATCTAAAATGATCTGAAAAAATGAATGAATGGTGTAGATTTGATAAATACATCATCGTGGGCCCATTAACGTTTATATCATTTAAACCGTTTCGTATAACCCGGAGCTCAAGGAGCGTCAGCGGGACGCGGGTTAGATACTGACAGGTTGAGTAGCAGACTCCCTACTGAAGTGATGTCACCAAGGTCTGTGGGTTCCACCATGCTGTATGTGTTGTATCTCCACTGTCTACCCATTTGGAGAGAACAATTTACACCATTATTCAAAGAATGAGGTAGATCCAAAGATTTAATGGACCCCACAGAAAACAGTGGAGAGAGTGATGCCCACCATTGAAACAGTGCTAGGGTCTACTGTGATGTTTATTTGATATCCAACCTGTTCATAAGTTATCACAGACATTAAATAAGGGAAAACACAAATATCAGCTTGATCTAAAACTTTCGTGGCCCTTAGAAGTTTTTAATGGTGGGTGTCACTCTCTTCACTGTTTTCTGTGGTGGGGCCCACTGGAGATTTGGATCTGACTAATTCTTTGGCTTATACCCTAAAATGTTCTCTTCAAATGGATGGACGGTGTAGATACAAAACATAGATTAAGGTGGGACCCACATAACCTGGTGACGTCACTTCAGTAGCGTGTCTGGCCACTCAACCTGTCAGTAGGTAATCCGCGTTCGCGTCAGCGTTCGTCTTCGCACGACACGTACCCACATCAGCTAGGGACTGGTTCAGTAGCAAATGACTATTGAAGTGACGTCACCAGGTACTGTGGGCCCTACTATGATTTATGTGTTGTATCCACACCGTTCATCCATTTGTAGAGATCATTTTTAAGCCGGAGACAAAGAATTAGCAGATCAAAAGCTTAAGTGGACCCACCACAGAAAACAGTCAGACAGTGATATCCACTGTTGAAACCATCCTAGGGCCCACTATAATGTATATTTGAGATCCAACTTGCCTATAAGTTAAAAAAGGTATAGCCTAAGTGACAACATGAGATTGATAGAAAACTTCCGTGAACACCCCCACTGTTTTCACTGGTGGAGTCCACTTAAGATTTTGATAAGCCTCCTTCTTTGGCTCATGTCTTACAATGGTCTCTCCAAATGGATGAACGGTGTGGATACAACACATAGACACACAGACTATGCTGGGCCCACGGAACACTTCAGTAGCCAGACTGCTACGGAACCGGTCAGTAGCTAATCCGCGTCCACGTGAAATGGTCCAAGCCTCAATTCTGGCCCACTTGAGGGCGATCTGTTGTGGTAGAGCCTAAATTTCTGTTCAAACAAGTAAATGTACGGACCATCCATCGAAATACGGAAGCCGATTGGCTGGTGTACCCCATACCACCGATATAGCTGATGTTTTGACGTCAGCAAGTTCAGTTGGTCCCACCATGAGGTATTTGTTAGATTCAAATCGTACATCCATCTAGCAATCTGTCTTAAGGCTTCACGTAAAAAATAAGACATAAATATAAGTAGACCACACTGTAAAAAGAAGCGAGAGGTTGAACTTCTACCATTGACACCCTTTTAGGGGTCACAGAAAATTTGTATCAATATGATATATATTTTTTTTTCCTCTTCATCTAGGTTTTTTTGATATTACGAATAGATTGGATGGAAAATAAAAGTTACTGTTGGCCTTACGAATGTTTTAACAGTAAAAATCACTATCCCATTGTGATTTGTGGTATGGTCTAATAGAGCCTGGGTTATGATTCATTTTTTTGTCTTATACTCTAAGGTGATCTCAAAAAATGAATGAACAGTGTGGATATGTTAAATACATCACCGAGGGGCTGACGTAACTTTGATCTCCTTTGAACCGTTGGTACAACTCGGAGCTCGAGGAGTCTCAGCGCTGGAAACGGATTGGCTACTCCCCCTCCCACCAGCTCGGTGGCTGGTGGTCGGTTCTCTGTGGGCCCCACCATAATGTATGTGTTTCATCCATTTTTACGGGATCATTTTAGGGCTTGGTTCAAAATATTAGAAGGATATAAATCTTAGGTGGACCACACCAAAGGAAAACAACAGTGATTGAATATCCACCATTAAAATCCTCCTAAGGCCCACTGTACTATTCATTTGACATCTAATCTGTTGATTAGGTCATACGGACCCAGATGAAGGTTAAAAACAAATATCAGCTTGATCCAAAACTTTTATGGCCCCAAAAAGTTTTTAATGGTCAATCTTTCATTCAAAAATGTTTCCTATAATGTGGTCCAGTTGAGATTGGGAAATTCCTAATTTTTGGTATCATACCATGAAATGATCTAGAAAAATAAATGAATAGAATGGATGAAAGACAACATCATGGCTGACCCATTTGTGTTCTTAGTTCCTTAGGTCCTCTCCAGGGTCGTTAGTGCCCGTGTCAGGCTCCAGCCGGACTTTTAAAAGACCATGGGCTTGAGCTGTGTAGCCTGACTGCCCGAGTACTGAGCAAAGACAGAAACAGTAAAGATAAACAAAGATAAAAAAGGGACAGTCATTCACAATCAATAAGTGATAATCTCACTTAACTTGGTGAAGTTTCAACACTGAGGTCATGAGTTCAAGCACCCATTGTGGTGCGAGTCTCTGACTGTGGGGCCCACCTTGATGTATATGCCTTTCATTGGCACCACCCATCCATTTTGAAAGCGGGCCACAAAATTTTTTGATCAAGCTGATGTTTGTGTGGTCCCATCATCCACGTCTATGTGACCTTATCTACAAGTTGGATGGCAAATAAACATTTTGGTGGTCACCAGGCGTCCAGGTCCTTGTGACTTTATCAACAGGTTGGATGGCAAATAAACATTCTGATTGGCCCATGAAGTTTTTAATTGGGGTATTCAATCACTACAGTTTCCTATGATGTGGTCCACCAAAAATTTGGATCTGCTTTATTTTTTTTGGGATCATGCCCTAAAATGACCTGTAAAAACAGATGAACAATGTGGATGTAAGGCACATACATCAGGGCAGGCCCCACAGGGCTCCACCGAAGCTGCACCTGTGCGTTTAACTGTAACAAGGCAGACACTAATGAATGTATGCCACATTGCATACTGAACCCATTTGTCATAAAAGAAATTTTTGAAAAGTGCTTTGAAATGCCATGTAAGCATTTGCTAATTGATGATCTATGTTCAATTAATCTGAATTTCACAAATAATCATTAATTGGAGTAGGATCATCAACATAGTTTGTGCCTAGGACCCATGTACCGTGGGCCCATCATAGTTTGTGTTCACTATCCATCTACCATGGGCCCCACACTTTGGAACTGATACACATCTCAAACACTCATCATACCATGCGTAAACAGCACATAACAGCAATTCAAACTGTAATTACAACTATGCCTAAGCACTTCCCTTTCCCTCCTTCCGTACTAAAAAAAGACATCAACAGAAAATCCATGAAAGTAAATACATGTATGAACTGTAAATACATGTATGAACTTAATTGCAACATCATGCAGATGAGATGAAATAGATTGGGGTGAAGTTTGGGTCGATGGATGTATGGGACTAATAATCAATCATGTTACATCCGTTGCTTCATCTTACTAACGAACATGAAATTGTACTGACGGAGTTTATTAGGTACTTCTCGCTGATGAATTTTTGACAACTATGTGAAACTGAGAATGGACAAAGAGCTCTAAAGGATATGTAACTCTCCATTTGGGTTGGTTTTCCTTTCATACATTACAGGAGTTCTTTTACAATATACAAACCTTCCAAAAAGTGAGGTTTGGGTTATGTTCTCAACGGCTTCTGTTGGTATATATGAGAAGTTTATGGGATGAAGATTAAATTGTACGCCAGATGAGCTGAAATTGATTGGGGTGAGGTTTTGGGTCGATAGATGTATGCACACTAATATCAATCGTGTTACATTTGTTGCTTCATCTTAATAACGAACATGGAATTGATTATGGTGAGGTTAGATTTGAGAAGAATGTCTTATATCTCGTTGGATCCCCTCTTTCAAGGTTGGCACCACTCTCTCCATTGTTTTCTATGGTGGGGTCCACTCGAGCTTTGGATCTGACTTATTCCTTAGCTAATGCCCTAAAATGATCTCTCCGAATGGATGGAGGGTGCGGATACAAAACATACATCATGATGGGACTCACATAACTTGGCTACATCACTTCTACTCAACCTGTTAGTAGAAATCCGTGTCCAATTGGATGGGTAACAAGACAAGGTCGACCCCGTGTGGACCCGGTTGACCAGGTTAGACTGGCATTTTTAGTCACTAATTTATTTTTATAATTTATTATCATGTATAATTTAGCCCCATGAAATTTCATTTCATTTAGAATTTCAAAAAATATATATATTAAAATTTTACTAGTACCAGCTAGGGGTGTACATCGAGCTGAACCGAGTCGAGCTAGCCTCAGCTCAGCTTGACTTGGTCACCTGGCACACCCAGCTCAAGCTTCTTTCAGATGAAACCTGCAATTCCAGCGCATGCATTCTCAAAACCATAAAAGAAGAAGACATTTTCTAAAGAGAATAAATGCAAAACTTCATTTCCCAATAAATCAATCGATGTTTTTTTATTTTAAGAAAAAATGGGGCTTGAGGAACTAATTAAGTCTTGATGACATGGAAAAAAGTCCCTATAAAACCCATTTCAAATATTGTAGCTACCGAAACCAGAGAAACTCGAATAAAGCTCTATCGAGAGAGAGATTTTTTCTCTTTTGTAGAATTCGGATCTCACCGAGATTTCATGGTGTCTCCGCATCTCCCTTGTTGGAACAGAAGGGATTGCCCTGCCCTTCTGAAATGGAGATGCTTCGAACGACGCACATATGATGCATATACCGAGTCAATCCGAGTCAAGCCAAGTATCGATTCGAGTTAAGTCGAGCTGGGGTCAGCTCGAACTAGGCTCGAACTCATTTTCGAGCTGTAAAAAACAGCTCGACTAGAATCGAACTCAGTTTCGAGTCGAGTCGATTCGAGCTTTTTCGGGCTGAGTCGAGCGAGCTCGGTTCGTGTACACCCCTAGTATCAGCTGCCTGAAACTAATAGTTTTCTATATAGTTTCTAAAATATTCTAAAATTAACTTACTTTGAGTTTGATTTTTATTTATTTTTATATAAAACTAGACTTATCAAGGTTCAATCTGACTTTTGAATCACCTCAATCGGAGTTGTAAAAAATATATACGAAAATTTTGAAGTTAGTGCACTAAATTTGTTCATAATTGTCCACAACTAACTGTTATTGACCAACGGTCTAGAGTCAACCTGGTCACCCTGTACAATGGCCCGGGGTCAACCAGGTCCTCCTTTTTAACAACCCGGGGTCGACTAGGTCATGACGGGGTTAATCAAGTACCCCTTTTCAGGGACTCGAGACCGACCGAGTCCCCCCTTTCATTCTTTTACAGCAACATGGGGTCGATCGGAGGTGGGTTGCCAACACTTTCATGGCAAAGATGGACCAAAGAAGGCCCGATTGAAGGCGGAAGTGATCAGGACCATCAGAACCTTAAAACAGCCGTATCTTACAAACCAGAATGAGTTTTCCGATATATCATATATGATTTTGGGGTAGGAGCAGTGTTTTCATTATCGACGAGAAATTGATAGTATCGGCGATATTATCGGTGTCGCTGAACCAGCGATACCGAAACCCCAAGTTTTCGTTTCTCTTACAAATGTTAACGAAATATCGGCGATATTTTCGATTTTATCGAAAAAATAGCTATCGTTTTCCTTATTATTGAAAAAAATTGAAATAAATAAAAATAAAAAATAAAAAAGCTCTCTTACCTTTTTTTCTCAAGATCTACATGCGGAAGTGGATTTCGGTTAGATTTAGTGGGCCAATCACTTTCATAGCTCTGAATTTTCCGAGATAAGAAAACCCTTTAAAAAACCCTTTTGTTTTCTTCGAAGAAAGAGGTTTGAAAGAAAACTTGATTTCACTGAGATTTATGGAGATTTCGGTTCGGATTTGAAAAAGGAAAAAAAATAAATTTCTGAGATTTTTATGGAAAAAGATGAAATCGATTGCAGATTTTTCAGAGAAGAAAGAGAATTTCGTAAAAAAATGAAAGCTCTCTCGCTTCCGCTTTGGGCTGGGATTAGCTACTGACAGGTTGAGTAGCGAGACTACCTACTGAAGTGACGTCGGCAAGTTCCGTGGGCCCCACCAGGATGTATGTTTGTATCCACACCTTCCATCCATTTGGACTGATCATTTTAGGGCAATATCCAAAGAATGAGTTAAATCCAAAGCTCCAGTGGACCCCGACACAAAAAACAATGGGACAGTGACGCCCACCATTAAAAACTTCTAAAAGCTATAAAAGTTTTAGATCAAGCTGATATTTGTGTTTTCCCTTATTTCATGTCTTTTTTAACTTTTGAATGGGTTGGATTTCAAATAAACATTATGATGGGCCTTAGGAAAGTTTCAACGGTGGGAATCACTTTCCCCACTGTTTTCTTTGGGGTCCACTACATATTTTTATTTACTTCATTCTTTGCTTCATGCCCTAAAATGATATCTAAAAATGGCTGGAGGTGTGGATATAACAAATACATCATAGTGGGGCCCATAGAACTTGGTGACGTCACTTCAGTAGCCAATCGCTACTCAACTTGTCAATATCTATCTAATCTGCGTCCTCTCACACCAGCTGTATAGCTGCTGTATTGACGTCGGCAAGTTCTGTGGGCCTGATCATTTGTTATATCAAAACCGTTCATCAATTTGGCGAGCTCCTCTTAAGGCTTGAGACGAAAAATAAGACAGATCTAACTATCAAGTGGACCACACTACAAAAAGCAGTGGGGGATTGAACGTCTACCATTGAAACCCTTTTTGGGGTCACAGAAGTTTTGGATCAATATGAAATTTGTTTTTCTTCTTCTTTCGGGTCTTTGTGACCTTATAAACAGATTGGATGGAAAATAAACGTTATGGTGGGCCCTACAAATTTTTTAACGGTGAAAATCATTATCTCCACTACTATTTGTGGTGTGGTCCAGATGATCTTTGGACATGATTCATTTTTTGGATTATGCTCTAAAATGATCTCTAAAAATAGATGAACGGTGTAGACATAATAAATACATCACTGTGGGTCTAACACCTTGGAAATTGGGGGTCGTGCATGCGCTCGACTCCCAAGTTCCTAGGTATCACTTATATCCAATTTCACTATTTTATGTTTAATCATGTTTAAATGCGTAGCATGGAATCACTTGAATCATGAATCACCATTCACAACTAGTCTACTGGTATGGGAATGACAAAAATATACAAGTCCAAAAAAATATATATACCATGGGTCGCATGAGGCGTTGCCCAACAAAATCACAAAAATATGTCCAAAAGAATGATGAGCTGGTCCAACACCCAGCGATCCAAGATCCGTCTAATAGGCCGATGGACTAGATAATTGGGTAAACCAGTGGGCCCTATTTCATGTGATCTGCTGTGCAGTGTATCTGCGCAGGTACGCGTATAAGGGCTGGAATGTTGTTGATGTATCATGCAGACAACAATTTGTGTTGTGCTAGGATTGTGAAAGTGTGGAGCCGGATGAAGAAAGTTGTGATGGGTTTCAAACTCTCTTCACCTCAATCATTATTTAAGAGAGTTGGGTCCCTGATCCTACACCATACGGCAGAATACGAGTCCTATCTACTGTTTACAGAAAGGGTGTGAAGGAGAGGAAGATCCTAGCTTTGTCTTCTCTGGTATTCTATATAGAAGATTAGGTATTCTGTTATTCTTAGCAATGGCGTCTCAGTTAGGTAAGCCATCTGCACCATAACCTTAGATCTCCATATTCTATACACAACAAATCTCTAGAATTTCCACATATAACAATTATAACAGTTGGTATCAGAGCATTCTGTGCATAGGTATGGATGATGAAATTCAGCTATATCAGATCAGATCAGGGATTTTCGAATACCTGAAACAGATCAGCATCAGGGATTTTTGAATCCCAAATCAGATCAGCATCAGGGATTTTCGAATTCCTGATAGAGTTGAAATTAGGAATTTTTTTTTTGGATTCGATCCCCAAATCCAGTCATCCGATTAGGGATTTTTAATCCCAAGTTCAGAATTGGGGATTTCAATTTAATAACCCCATAAATCTAGTTGAGATATTAGGGATTTCGATTTCAAATCCCCAAATCAGGAAATTAGGGTTTTTCAATTTTCAAATCCCAAATACATATTAATTAGGGATTTTGGATTTAAAACCCTAAATATATAAATTTAGATTAGGGACTTGGATTCGAAACCCTAAATACAAAAATTCATATTAGGGATTTGTTGGACTGTCAGCCATTGTCGAACCCCAAATCCGGTACCTTGATCTATTGGACTGGCAGCCATTGGCAAACCCTATTCGTGCAGGCGATGGTGATGACTTTCAATCTCCCTCTATCCAGAGCCATTGCCAGCGTTTTGTGCTTTCGCATCCGTCAATGGCAGCCACTGCCACAGACGCAGTCGTTGCTTCTGATGATATTTACAGAACTGAGAGAATCTTAATCTCTTCTCATTGCATGAGGCAAACGTGGAGAACACCTGAGACTTCATCTCTCTCTCTCTCTCTCTCTCTCTCTCCCACTTTTCAGACATTGCGCTGTGAGAGATTTTCACTCTCCCTCCTTCAGACGCTGTCGTGGTGAGAGATGTTCACTCCCTCCTTCAGTCGATGCAGCATTAGGTCGAAATCGACCTGTTCTCTCGCGGCTGGTGTAACATCCTGGATTTTCACTGTTTTGGATTTTCAAAAATCATTGAATTTTTTTCTTATAATATCACTTACTGACCATTAGTACTCAATGTTAGTTTATACACGGGTGGAACCAGTAAAGAACCGCACAAGTCTGATTAATCAACCGTAGGAAGCCAACGAATCCGCCTGATCACTTGAACATCAGGTGTAGCCCCATGATTTACTCACATAGGACCCAAATCTAACCGACCCATCGCTAACTAATCAAGACAATCATAACTAAATTAAATATCTAACCGGGGTCGAGTCAGATAAGGCCTAGATCTTGAAAAATAGACCAAATCAACCTCGTTACTCTTTTAGCCTAAAACCGACGGTTTAGAGTAATTATGACAAAATCTCTACTTTCACTAGTTATAAATAGGCCACACTATGAACATAGTTAATCCAAACCCTAATCATTGCCCACGAGAAATCTCAATATCTAATTCATTCCAGAAATGCCCCGATTTCCCGAACAAGCTCTATACAGCTCGTTGGTGGGCCACTAGTTCCAAAACCATAGAATAATATCCGTCTTACTGGGCTTGATATCTATTGCGGAAGTAAGACCTAGGTACTTTCTAGAACCGCTCAACTTAAGCTAAAGGACGAGTGCATGAGAAGTACAAATACCTTAAAAGAATGAACTGAAACTTAAGTTAATTGTGTTGCTCACTCTTATGTAAAGTTGAGGATTTCAGACCGTCGGTTTACAACCAAACTTTACCCATGGAGTAAGAATATTTCCCTGATTATATTTATATAGCCGCGGCCTCGATCGACTATCGGTGACAATTGAACAGACTTCTAATCATATCTGTTGATCGGTGCATCCAAATGGCAGGCCGATCATATTCATACGTATAGATCATCATTAGGGTCAACTATCCAACAGTGGGTGTTGTTCACTCCCCAAGTATAGGGTTGTGATGTAGTAATAAACTCGGTAAGACCGAGGTCGAATCCACAGGGACTGATACCTGTACGTTATCTGAAACCAAGTAGAACTAGAACTAAACTAAGATGTGATCTAACCAAGTAGAATTTTAAGGAATAATTGTAGAATAATTATCTAAAACTTTAAAGAATTCAGAGGAAGGAAACTAGGGATTCAGAGGATCCACTTGTAGAGATTAGGGAGTTTTTATGCCTGCATCAAGAATTATGGAATTTAAACTGAACTTACTTGATCTAGTTTTCATGAGATCAGACGGGTGTAAATTAGAGTGGATTCCATCACAAAACCATGCCCATGAGACAAAGCAAACAATAAAATCAAACCAATTCACAACTAGTCTGAGTGATGTATGAATGTCAGGAAAGGTACGATCATCCAACCATGCCCAGGAGACGATGGTGAACAACAGGGCTTCCTGACGTCATAAACATCCAAAAATAAAGAAAAAGAGATATTCAAAGCCGTTGCAGACCCATTGTAATTTCAGTCATAACAGACCATTAAAGACTAAAAAACATTCCATTAATACAAATCGACTTCAATTCATGAATTTAAATGAAAAGCAGGAAATAGTATCTCCCATCTCGCTACAAGCTTCGCCTCTTAACCCTAACTAAGAGGTTTAGCCCAACATGATTGGGCTTGATCTCTCAAATAAATAAATAAATAATAAATAAAACATTAAAACTTTCAATGGCTAACCCTCTTCTTACAATCATCCAAGCCCGCAACCCTGCTCATCCCCAGCCTCCAGCCACGTCTTCCTCTTTCTCTCTCCCTGACGTGCAGCAACAACCCCGTCCAGCCTTACACCTGCCTGCAGCCACGTCCAGCCTTCCTTAATCTACTTCCTTTCTCTGTTTTTTTTCCTCCACGTTCCACCCTTTTTTTCTCCCGTCCCTGCCCCACTGTCTCCTCCTTTATAGGAACTTCCCCCTCGATGGCTGCGTGGCGAGGTGGACGGTTGTTTTCGCAGCACCACACAATCGTGCTCTGCTCTATTTTTACGCAAGCAGATCTTGCGTTCGATCCTTGTTTGGCATAAATTTGCTAGCCGATTTGGAGATCTGATCCGTTCGGCATCCTTGAGGTCGGTCGGTTGCATCTTGGGAAAGGTTTGGACAATCTAAATGGATGGTCCGATCATCTCCATGATCACGAAACGGCTGTAGCGTCCGATCTCTCCAAATCCCGCGTAACTGATGTGTAAATGGGCTTACGCTGATGCTTGGTGGGGCCCATTATTGACGTTGACGGAGGAATCCATGCCGTCCATTAGAAGCGTGACGAAAAAACGGTCGGATATGGATGGTTTTTATTGCCTGTTGGTGCGGCCCCTGTGATTGATCCTGCGGCGATCAACAGACGTTCAGTCATGGTGAGCGCGATCTCCGGTTTCCTCCCTGGCACAAGCTTCATGGTATAAGGCAGTACGCTCGTCCGATTCCAGTGGACAGTCCAGATCGATCATGAACATCACGATCGTGGTCCACAGACTCCAACCGCGAGGCTCTGTTCGAGCGTTTCGCAGGGCGCGAAAATAGGAAAACGGAGATTTTCGTTTTCTACTTGGACTCGGTCGGTCAAAGGTCCCATGACCTCTTGAATTGGTTTGGTGCGCTGCTAGTGCACATGTGCACTTGCACATGTCGTTCAAGGTGGGACTCAGCGTGATGCTTGTAGAAGATCCGATCTGTCCATTCCTTTTCTCATCTCATTTTAGCTGTCTAAGTCCAGTTTGAAGAATATCCAGATCTCAGGTGTGACCAAAATCAATGGTTTATGGGATGATCTAACCGTTGAGCCACTTCCGCAAGGGTCCAATGGATGAAAATCGACGTGTATGGTTAATTCATGATCATCAGGCCTCATATAAAGTTTGGAGCCAATCAGATGGTTGGAACCTCGTGATCTTGCATTCTGTACCAATTTCAGGCTACTTGAGCATTAGTTTCTCGATTTTCTTGAATCCCTGGCATGTACATCCGTCGATCTTGGTTTCCTGGGGTCCGTCGCTTGCCTTGGTGACTTTAGACCTGTTAAATCTATGCTTTTAGTACCCTTTCCAGTCCGTGCTTGTGAATACGCCCTGCAACACAAACATGATTAAATCAGGCCGTTAAACAATACTATGTTTGTAAATCCTGGCAATAACTGGGGTCTGATATGTAATATTCGACCCTCAACACAACCCCCAACCAGCATTTTGCTAGTCCCGAGCAAAGTATGCGAAAAATAATTTCAGAATTACAGGACAATTTCTACAAACTCAAGAGATTTATGAAAAACAATTCAGATATTCAAATTAAGATTCATGAATGTTGGCATTACTTTCTCCTAAAATCAGGCTCACGATAACCTTCATAATCAAGCTCAAATATTAATCCATTAATTAGAATGATTCTAAATATTGAGTTTCATGAGTGTATAATGTAATCTCAGCTTAACACCATTTAAATTTCACTCCTCTATTTCAGGATATCATTGGTAACCACAAGAGAATTCATGATAACCAACACCTAAACCAAATCTTGATTCATTCTTCCAGCTTTTGATGATTTTCACACTATGTCAACTTGCTTAAAAGTATAGCCAAGGAGAAGAATCGAATCTACACCTATAGGGAGCAAACCTATGGTAAAGACCGGTTGCCAAAAAGTTTATGAATATCAACCTTGGGGAATCAAACCTTCACCTGTAGGGAGCAAACCTATGGTGAAAACCATTTGCCCAATCTTTTCAATTTCTCAAGTTGGTTCCTTTCAAGCTTAGTAATCTCCAAATTAATCCTTCAATATCGAATGGAACCTTAATGTGTAAGCGAGATGTGACATGTAAAATTATAATTCAATCAATGTTTAAAATTTCTAATCATAGATTAATAGTTCTAACTTAACTGTGAAATCTAACAAATAGTTGAATCCAAGATCATAAATTCCAACATCACTTATCTTGTAATTCTAAATCCAAGATGGCCATCAAAATCGCTTCGAATTCATACGAAATTCTAGAAAAATTTAAAAATTTTCACAATTTCTGCTCAAGACTAAAAAAATACAGATTAGGAGACCTAATCTCCTACCCCCAACCTAAAATCTACATTGTCCTCAATGTAAAAGAAATAAGCATGCGATGCACCTGGGACAAAATAAGTAAATGAGAAGTGATGGACAGATAATACCTGGATGAAAGAATCAAGAGGCTTTCCAAAGATATCTACGTAAGAGCGGGTCAGCACAAGAGAGAAACCAACAAAAGTAAAATAAAATAATAAAAATAAAATCCTACCTATACCACTTTCGTAGGTGCTCTCGATTGCATTTAGCGTATGCAACAAGCCTTTAAACCTCTAGGTTGCCCCTAGTGGACGAGTTGTAGTCTCGTGAGGGTTTGCAGTAATGTTACCCATAAACATTGAACTAACTAATAATAAAAAATGAAATGAAATGAAGAACTGGGTTGCCTCCCAGGAGCGCTAAGTTTACCGTCTTCAGCCAGATAAATAAAGCAACTACCTTAGTCCTAAGAAAATAGAAAACTTACCTATACCTCCATCAGACTAAGAGATCAATCCTGGTAAACAGGATTAGTCAGAGGCATGGACATGTCCTCTGAATCAAATTTCTCGACAAATGGTTTCAATCGATGTCCATTGACTTTAAACTCCTTGCCATTGTCAGGATCTCTTATCTCAACAGCCCCATACGGAAAAATAGTGACAACAACAATGTAAGGGCCGGTCCAACGAGATCGAAGCTTACCCGGAAAGAGATGTAATCGAGAATTGTACAAAAGGACCTTCTGACCAGGCGTGAATGATTTTCACAAAATGTGTTGGTCATGAAATGCTTTCATCTTGTCCTTGTAAATTCTCGAATTATCGTACGCATCATTCCGGATTTCCTCAAGTTCATTCAACTGAAGTTTGCGTAGCGAGCCAGCATTGTCCAGATTGAAATTAAGATTTTTGATCGCCCAGTACGCTTTATGTTCCAGCTCCACAGGCAAGTGACAAGCTTTCCCGTAGACCAGTCTAAAGGGAGACATTCCAATAGGGGTTTTAAAGGCAGTACGGTATGCCCATAAGGCATCGGTCAATCGGATTGACCAATCTTTACGATCAGGGTTAACTGTTTTCTTCAAAATGTGTTTAATTTTTCTATTAGAAATCTCGGCTTGCCTACTTGTCTGTGGGTGGTACGGGGTGCTCACCTTATGAGAGATACCATATTTCTTCACTAAGCTCTCAAATGGTTTATTACAAAAGTGTGAGCCCCCATCACTAATGATGGCTCGAGGTGTTCTGAATCAAGAAAGGATGTTTTCTTTTAGGAATTTAATGACCGTGCGATGGTCATTAGTTCGACACGGAATCGCTTCGACCCATTTAGTGACATAATCCACAGCGAGCAAAATGTATAGATTTCCAAACGATTGGGGGAATGGTCCCATGAAATCGATGCCCCAACAATCAAATGCTTCAATGATAAGGATGGGATTCAAAGGCATCATATTTCGATGGGACAATGCTCTCAATTTCTGACAACGCTCACAAGCTTTGCAAAACTCATTAGTGTCCTTAAACATAGTGGGCCAGTAAAAGCCACACTGCAGAATCTTGGCCGTGGTCTTTTTAGCAGAAAAGTGACCACCACAGGCCTGTGAATGACAGAAGGAGATGACGCTCTGATGCTCATCGTCTGGTACACATCTCCTTAGAATTTGGTCTGGACAATATTTAAATAAATAAGGATCATCCCAGAAAAAGTTACGCACCTCGGTGAAAATTTTCTTCTTATCTTGCGCAGTCCATTGTGTCAGTATGGCACCTGTAGCAAGATAATTAGCAATATTAGCGAACCAAGGTGAATGGGAGACTCTGAACAGTTGTTCATCAAGGAACATATCATTGATATGGGTCGCCTCAAGGGAATCAGAGGTATTAAGGCGAGAAAGGTGATCGGCCACTACGTTCTCTACTCCCTTTTTATCTTTAATTTTCAAATCAAATTCTTGGAGTAGAAAGATCCATCGTATCAAACGGGGCTTAGAATTATTCTTAGAAAGAAGATACTTAAGTGCCGCATGATCTGTGTAGATAATAATCTTGGATCCGATCAAGTAGGACCTAAATTTATCCAAGGTGAACACTACAGCTAAGAGTTCCTTTTTCCGTAGTCGAGTAGTTCACCTGGGCAGAATTTAAAGTTCTACTTGCGTAATGAATGACGTAGGGCCGCTTATCTTTTCTCTGGCCTAGGACCGCTCCAAGAGCATAATCAGAAGCATCGCACATAAGCTCAAAAGGAAGGCTCCAGTCAGGTGGCTGCATGATAGGTGCAGTGGTTAACGTGCCCTTAAGCTTGGTGAAAGCTTCCTGACATTACTCAGTCCACTCGTACGGAGCATCCTTTTGAAGAAGATTACATAAAGGACGAGAGAGAAGACTAAAGTCCTTTATGAATCGCCTGTAAAATCCTGCGTGTCCTAAGAAGGATCGCACATCTCTGATGTTCTTGGGTGGAGGTAGGTTAGAGATAAGATCGATTTTTGCCTTATCTACCTCGATTCCTTTGGACGAGATGATATGCCCAAGGACAATTCCCTTCTGAACCATGAAATAACACTTCTCCCAATTAAGTACCAAGTTCTTTTCTTCACATCTTTTCAGCACACATTTAAGACTTTCCAAGCACTTGCTGAAAGATGGACCGTAAATAGAGAAATCGTCCATGAAGACCTCTAGATATTACCCCACCATATCAGAAAAATACTAAGCATACATCGCTGAAATGTGGTAGGAGCATTACATAATCCAAATGGCATCCTTCGATAGGCAAAGGTGCCGTAGGGACATGTAAATGTGGTCTTTTCCTGATCTTCAAGGGCTATCTCTATCTGGTTGTAGCCCGAATACCCGTCAAGGAAACTGTAATAGGAATGACCAGCTAACCTTTCCAGGATCTGATCAATGAATGGTAAAGGAAAGTGGTCTTTCCTCGTGACGGTATTCAACTTCCTGTAGTCAATGCACATTCTCCAGCCAGTAGTGACTCTAATTGGCACGAGTTCATTATTAGCATTGGCTACGATGGTGATTCCGGACTTCTTAGGGACCACTTGAGTTGGACTCACCCATTGACTATCAGATATAGGGTATATGATACCCACGTCCAATAGTTTAAGAACCTCGGCCTTAACCACTTCCTTCATGTTTGGATTTACTCTACGTTGTGGTTGCCGATCGATTTTTGCATTATCCTCAAGGTATATGCGGTGAGTACAAATCGAGGGATCGATTCCCTTGAGGTCCGCTATCGTCCATCCCAGGGCTCCTTTATGCTCAATGAGAGTAGCTATGAGCATACTCTCCTGTTCTTTCTACAAGTGGGCAGAGATCACCACCGGGTATGTCTCATCTTGACCTAAATAGGCATATTTCAAATCAGAGGGCAAAGGTTTTAGGTCAAGCTTCGGCGGCTTGAGGTTAGATGGTAGAGGCACTACATCGGTTTGTGGCAATTCTTCAAATTGTGGCCTCCACTGGTTAACTTCAAGTACCGGTGCAGTATCAAGCAAGGCACACGTCTCCCTAATCATGTCATCATCAAAATCATGGAAGTGGGCCAGGCACGTCTCCAGATGGTCGGAGGATAAGGTCAGCGGTGTCGTATCTTCCACGAAAGAGTCAATCATGTTAATGTCGTGAAAATCGTCATCATCCTCTGAGTTGCTGCCGTTATTGAAAAAAATATTTGACTCCAATGTCAAATTTTCAAAAGACATAGTCATGTCACCATTCTTGCAATTGATAATTGCATTTGACGTGGCAAAGAATGGGCGACCAAGAATGACGGGAATCTGAGTGCTCATGTTATTGATGGGTTCGGTGTCCAGGATGATAAAATCTACAGGGTAGTAAAATCTATCGACCTGGACTAATACATCCTCAATTATCCCTCTTGGTACACGAACAGAGCGATCAACAAGTTGTAGTGTGGTTAGAGTGGGTTTTAATTCACCCAAACCTAACTGTTTGTATACCGAGTAAGGAATCAGATTGACGCTCGCTCCTAAGTCAAGAAGTACGTGATCAATTCGATGGTTCCCGATTACACATGATATGGTTGGGCTACCGGGATCCTTGAATTTCTGTGGCACGTCTTGCTTCAGGATGGCACTCACTTTCTCATTCAAGAAGATTTTCTTTTGAATAATTTTCCGTCTTTTGGTCATGCAAAAGTCTTTCAGGAATTTGGCATATGAAGGTATCTGTTTAACGACATCAAGTAGAGGAATGTTGACTTTCACCTGTTTCAACACCTCTAGGATATCCTGAGAGTTAGAGAGAGGTTTTGGTGAAACCAACCGTTGGGGGAATGGAGCAACTGGTTTCTCTAGTAGTTCCGGTTCTACTTTTTGTGAGGCATCACTAGCTCCATCATTGTTGTCCTCTTCTGGTTCTTGAGGCTTTTCGGGCCTAACCGAAAGAGTTTTATCAATGATCTTTCCACTCCTAAGAGTGGTGATGGATTTAGCGTGCCCTATCTGATTTGAAGAACTGGGATCATTAATCTCGTACTGCGGTTTAGGATTGGGGAGAGGTTGTGCAGGAAGCATCCCCTTTTCTATAACCGTCATACGAGAATCTATCTTTTGCATAAAATCTGTAATTCCCCGCATTGCCTAAGCCAGCTTTGTAAGGGATTTTGAACCGGTTCCTCTTGAGGTTTCACTTGATTTGGATTTTGATTGAAGAAACCTAGAGGGGTAACCGTTTGTCCATTCCTCCAACTAAAGTTTGGATGATTTTTCCAGCCAGGATTGTATGTATTGGAGTTAGGTCCAGTAAAAGGTCTTTGATAGTTGTTTACGGCATTGGCTTGTTCATTCAACACTCCTCGAAAGGCGGGTATTGTAGGACAGTTTTCAGTTGTGTGAATGTTGCAATCACAGATGCCGCAAACAATTTCATTGACCTTATCCTTCTTTCCTTCCATGGCCTCAACTTTCCTTATAAGCGTAGTCACTTTACACTTGAGATTATCCTCTTCTTTCAAGAGATATAATCCACCTTTCTCCTTTAATTGAGTCGGCCTAGACGTGGTGTTCGACTTTGGGTAATAGTCCCAAGATTGTGTTTTTTCAGCCAGACTGTCGAGGTAGTCTCATACCTCGTCGACATCTTTATTAATGAACTCTCCATTACACATTGTCTCGACCATTTGGCGCATGGAAGATGTCAGTCCATCGTAGAAAAAATTTGTAATGCGCCACGTTTCAAATCCGTGTTGTGGGCATGAACTGACCAAATCTTTGAACCTTTCCCAACACTGGAAGAATGTTTCATCTTCCTTTTGGGCAAAGTTCATGATTGCTTTTCTGAGGGTAATCGTTTTATGATGTGGAAAGAATTTTTTTATGAATTCCCTCTGCATGTTGTTCCATGTGCCAATGGATCTAGGACGCAGTGAATGTAACCACGTCTTAGCTTTCTCTTTTAAGGAAAAAGGAAAGAGTTTCAGCCTAATTGTATCCTCAGATACGTTAGGAAAACATAATGTAGCTATAATCTCATCGAACTCTTTTAAATGTAAATATGGACTTTCTGATTCAAGTCCATGGAATTTGGGAAGGAGTTGGATAACTCCTTGCTTGATGTCCATTTGTCCTGTGTTTTCAGGGAAAATCATGCATGAGGGCATACTCACTCCCGCAGGTTGTAGATAATCTCGTAAAGTACGAGGCGGGGGTGCCTGTTGCACCTCATTTTCATCTTGGGTATCCTCCACCCTGGGTGGAAGTAGAGGAGGTTGGTCTCCAGCCATAACTTCAGTTAACTCAGGGAATTTTGAGCGGTGTCTAGTCCTGCGATGGATAGTCAACCCCTTAACCAATCCTCCTTCAGTCAAGAGACGTTGAGTGTTGTCACGGGCCCACTTGGGCATGGAAACTCTCGCAGCCCTCAATTAAAAACTTAATCCTAAGAAGGGAAAAGAAAATCTAGAAAGAAAGAGAGGGAGAGTTGGAAAGAAATTACAAAATTAAAGCCCCTAAGTTAAGGACCTACAAAATAAAACAAAAATAAGTTAGATTCTAAGAAGGAGAAAAACAATCCTTTAAAAGAAAGATAACAGTAAACTGATTTCTAAAAGAAAGTGGAAACTTCTAAAATAAATTAGGAAAGTCCTAAACTAGAAAGTAAATTACTGAAAAATAGAAAGTAGGGAAGGAGCTTACCGAATTAGAAATTTCTATCTTAAAGGCCTACAAAATAGGAAGGTTAGTTTCTAAACAAAAATTCTAAAAATAAATTAGGAAACAAATTAGATTCTAAGAGAGTTAGAATTAGAAAGTTACTAAAATGAAAATAGAAAGTTAATTTCTAAAAAGGGAAAGAAATAACCTAATTTCTAAAAATAAACTATTTCCTACAGAAGGGAGAGTACTAGAAAAAAAATTTCTAAAATTTTAAACTCTAATTCTAAAAAATAAGAAAAAGTAGAGAGATTAGGAAGGAATTACCAATTGAGAAACTTATGTCAAGATCCTATAAAACAGGAAACAAGTTAGTTTTGAACTCAAATAAAAATAAAAAAAAACTAAGGTTAGTAAAATCCTAATCTTAAACTAATCCTAAAACCAATTAATTTCAGAAAATTGTAACCGTCAGTCCCCGGCAACGGAGCCAAAAACTTGTTCACTCCCCAAGTATAGGGTTGTGATGTAGTAATAAACTCGGTAAGACCGAGGTCGAATCCACAGGGACTGATACCTGTACGTTATCTGAAACTAAGTAGAACTAGAACTAGACTAAGATGTCATCTAACCAAGTAGAATTTTAAGGAATAATTGTAATTATCTAAAACTTTAAGGAATTCAGAGGAAGGAAACTAGGGATTCAGAGGATCCACTTGTAGAGATTAGGGAGTTTTTATGCCTGCATCAAGAATTATGAAATTTAAACTGAACTTACTTGATCTAGTTTTCATGAGATCAGATGGGTGTAAATTAGAGTGGATTCCATCACAAAACCATGCCCATGAAACAAAGCAAACAACAAAATCAAACTAATTCACAACTAGTCTGAGTGATGTATGAATGTTAGGAAAGGTACGATCATCCAACCATGCCCAGGAGACGATGGTGAACAACAGGGCTTCCTGACGTCATAAACATCCAAAAATAAAGAAAAAGAGATATTCAAAGCCGTTGCAGACCCATTGTAATTTCAGTCACAACAGACCATTAAAGACTAAAAAACATTCCATTAATACAAATCGACTTCAATTCATGAATTTAAATGAAAAGCAGGAAATAGTATCTCCCATCTCGCTATAAGCTTCGCCTCTTAACCCTAGCTAAGAGGTTTAGCCCAACATGATTGGGCTTGATCTCTCAAATAAATAAATAAATAAATAATAAAACATTAAAACTTTCAACGGCTAACCCTCTTCTTGCAATCATCCAAGCCCGCAACCCTGCTCGTCCCCAGCCTCCAGCCACGTCTTCCTCTTTCTCTCTCCCTGACGTGCAGCAGCAACCCCGTCCAGCCTTACACCTGCCTCCAGCCACGTCCAGCCTTCCTTAATCTACTTCCTTTCTCTGTTTTTTTTCCTCCACGTTCCACCCTTTTTTTCTCCCGTCCCTGCCCCACTGTCTCCTCCTTTATAGGAACTTCCCCCTCAGTGGCTGCGTGGCGAGGTGGACGGCTGTTTTCGCAGCACGACACAATCGTGCTCTGCTCTGTTTTTACGCAAGCAGATCTTGCGTTCGATCCTTGTTTGGCATAAATTTGCTAGCCGATTTGGAGATCTGATCCGTTCGGCATCCTTGAGGTCGGTCGGTTGCATCTTGGGAAAGGTTTAGACAGTCTAAATGGATGGTTCGATCATCTCCATGATCACGAAACGGCTGTAGCGTCCGATCTCTCCAAATCCCGCGTAACTGATGCGTAAATGGGCTTACGCTGATGCTTGGTGGGGCCCATTATTGACGTTGATAGAGGAATCCATGCCGTCCATTAGATGCGTGACGAAAAAACGGTCGAATATAGATGGTTTTTATTGCCTGTTGGTGCGGCCCCTGTGATTGATCATGCGGCGATCAACAGACGTTCAGTCATGGTGAGCGCGATCTCCGGTTTCCTCCCTGGCACAGGCTTCATGGTATAAGGCAGTACGCTCGTCCGATTCCAGTGGACGGTCCAGATCGATCATGAACATCACGATCGTGGTCCACAGACTCCAACCGCGAGGCTCTGTTTGAGCGTTTCGCAGGGCGCGAAAATAGGAAAATGGAGATTTCCATTTTCTACTTGGACTCGGTCGGTCAAAGGTCCCATGACCTCTTGAATTGGTTTGGTGCGCTGCTAGTGCACATGTGCACTTGCACATGTCGTTCAAGGTGGGACTCAGCGTGATGCTTGTGGAAGATCCAATCTGTCCATTCCTTTTCTCATCTCATTTAAGCTGTCTAAGTCCAGTTTGAAGAATATCCAGATCTCAGGTGTGACCAAAATCAATGGTTTATGGGATGATCTAACCGTTGAGCCACTTCCGCAAGGGTCCAATGGATGAAAATCGACGTGTATGGTTAATTTATGATCATCAGGCCTTATATAAAGTTTGGAGCCAATCAAATGGTTGGAACCTCGTGATCTTGCATTCTGTACCAATTTTAGGCTACTTGAGCATTAGTTTCTTGATTTTCTTGAATCCCTGGCTTGCACATCCGTTGATCTTGGTTTCCTGGGGTCCATCGCTTGCCTTAGTGACTTTAGACCTGTTAAATCCATGCTTTTAGTACCCTTTTCAGTCCGTGCTCGTGAATACGCCCTGCATCACAAACATGATTAAATCAGGCCATTAAACAATACTATGTTTGTAAATCCTGGCAATAACTGGGGTCTGATATACAATATTCGACCCTCAACAGGTGTCGACTCCTACGCCCCATAGTGTGCCCTAGAGCTTAGAAAGACCCTCCCATAGGTCTAGTATAGTAAAAATCTAGCCCTTGGGGCCATTTACACCAAATCTAGCATTATAAAAGGGCCTCATTTGGGCACCCTCTCTCCCAATACGATTTTGCCCTAGAAAAAAGAAAGAGAGAAAGAGAGAAGAGAGAAAAGGAAAAAAGAAGAAAGGAAGAAGAGAGGAAGGGAGAGAGTGTTTGTGTGGGTGAGGGAAATCTTGATGCTTATATGGTTAGTATTTCCTCAACTAAACAGGTGGCTACTACAAAACCTCCACCAAACCCACCCATGCCAAGAAGTGGAGGTAAGAATGGTATATTTTTCCTTCAATAGAGTAACCTAGTATAGATTTCCTGGCATTAATGTTGTCTTTCTTGATTTGATTTAGGAATTGGCTGTTTTACCCAAATTCCCAAATCCTAAGATCTCAAAGAATGGAAATCTCCTCTTAAGGTGCGGACTATTATCCTTAGGTGGCCTAGCACCAATTATACTATGAGTCTAATGATTTTGATTGCTTGAATGATGTATTGAGAGAATCTAGAGAAACCTAGGAAGGACCTCATTTCCGATCCCATCAATTAATATGGATTGTTATGGAATGTTGTTGCTTCTCATGATTTGGTGCAAATGGATGATTGCATGTTCATGTCTTGTCGATTCTTGTATGATGTTGCCTTATAGTATGTATGATTCATTAACTCTTGTGCATTTTTAGTTCTATGAGATATATGAAGTGCTTAGCTTCCTCACTAACCCACACAAACACATGCACTTTTGTTTCCTGATATTGTTAGCTTTGCTTGTTAGGAAAATCTGAATTGTATGTTGGGAAAATATGAACACACGAGATTGTTTATGCTAGTTGTTAACCCTGATAGTTGGCATGCTATGGATTACATCAAACCCTTGGGTTGGTCAGGAATATGAGGAGAGTGAAGGGGGTTTCGTTGGTAGGACTATCCCGAGGCCAAACCCATGGATTTAGGCGGGTGCGTGTGGGCGACAGTAGTTAGACTACATGGGTCACTCGTACCTGATGTCGTCAGTTACGTGCTCGCCTGAACTCGTGCGGTCTAGTCTACTTACTGACCAACCTTGTTTGTTAACCATGTTTGCTTACATATGTATGAAACCTGAAACACCCTTCAACCATTGTAGTCCATTGATAACCAAATTGAAACCGATCCACCGACTTGTGAGCCTAAAATGGTGAAATGGGACATAATGTCCGAGTTGTCGTCCTATGTTGGGGTGACGAACCTCCCGTAGTGACCGCGAGAGATCCCTTTTCTTAGCACTCCCCGTGTGCTTGAAATCGGGGATGGAAAACCTGACAAGATCAAGGATTGCGGAGCCCTGACCTCACACGTTGGGGGGCCTAGGCATCGCAACTAGTTGAGGGCATTGATACATGGGGTGTATCAGTTTTTCCAACCTCCTAGATGAATGAAATTAATTAAGAACTCGGCTAACATTACCATCACATCGCACTAGTTAGGTTGGCGACTCGGTAGTCGAGGTTACAATGAGGGAGTGTTGTTCATGTGCGATCGTTAGACGGAGTCGCTTGAGGGAGTGTTGTGGCGAGGGCATGCATCATATCATTTATCATGCACCTGTATTAACAAGATTAGTTAGGTGTTTATGAATGTTTGCCTTTCATTAAGTTATAATATAATTGATGCTTGTTACAACTTAAGACTAATAGCACCCACTGAGTTAATCACTCACTCCCACTCTGGGACGGTGTTTTAAAACACCAACCAGACTCTCCCATAGATGCAGGTGATGCAGAGTATGAGGAGCTTAATAGCGCGAGCCTTGAGGAGGAGGACGAGTTGTCCTACTTCCAGCTGATGGACGGTTCCCCGTCGGCCTAGTAGACGGATTTGGATCGCTGGGTGTTGGACTCAGCTCATTATTCTTTTTGGACTTAGCATTTTTTTGTGATTTTGTTGGGCAACGCCTTGAGCGACCCATTTACATTCTTTTGGACTTGTATATATATATATATATATATATATATATATATATATATATATATATATATATATTTGACCTCTTTCATTTCAGTAGACTAGTTGTGATTATGTTTCATGTTCCAAGAAATTCCATGCTGCGCATTTAAACCTGATTAAACACAAATTAGTAAAAATTAGCATAAGTGATACCCGGAAACTTGGGAGTCGAGTGTATGCATGACCCCCAAATTTCAGAGCGTTACAGCTAGAATGAGGTAAAAAATTGACCTTATATGAGGTCAGGTCCTCGAGGTCACGTGAACGGGTGCAGGATTGCATACAATTATGTTCACATTTTCCTACGTACGATAACGAAAACACAGACAATTACCATTTGGTAGTCACGTAAATGGGTGAAGTAAATGGTGTTGGTAATGTAATGCTGAAAGACTCATCTCACCCATAGGTGTTGAGTGTCTCAGATTTACATGACCGGCATCACTTAGCTTCATGTTCAGGAGGATTATTAACATATTATTATTATCACCCACAGGAGGAATGATGATAATGTAACAGATTCTCACTAAGATGTGATGGTTGGGCCCATCTTCATCTTGGATAATTCAATTGATGCCTCCCTTAGTAACGAAATTGATTAATTTTACCTGATATTTTGTTTACATTCACAAAATTACTTTGTGAAATAATGAACTAATGTGAGTATATGTGTATCTCTTTTATTTCAGTCTCAATTCCAACTAATCAAAATCAAGTCCCTGCCCTAAATGGATCTAATTAAGCTTAATGGAATAACACTATTGAAGTTGTACTGGGCTGTCTTCAATTAGATCTGGCCCTAATAACACCAGAACCGCCAGAACCATCTGATGATGCCACTGAAGCTGAATATAATCGATGGGTTGCATGGTTTAGATCAAATGATACATGCCTAAAAGTAATTAAGTATTCGATTTCTAAATCTATGAAGGGCGTCATGCCTGAAACAGACAATGTCAAAACTTTCCTAACTGAAATGGCAAAACGATTCAAGAAATCTGATAAGTATGAAGTGGACATTCTTTTGAATAAATTGACTCGCTCATCCTACAATAGAAAAGGCAATATCCGTGAATACATTATAGAGCAGATCGAGGTTGTTTCTAAGATCTGTTCTCTAGAGCTTGTACTCACTGATGATCAACTGGTTCATTTGATCATGAACAACCTACCTCCCAAATTTGACACGTTCCTGGTAAAATATAATACTCTGAAGGACATGTGGACATTGGATGAACTTATCACTCAGTACGTCCAAGAAGAAGACAGGATCAGGCAAATGGTTACAGTTCAAAATGTTAATATGGTGACCTTCAGTCATGGGCATGGGCAAGGGAATAAAGGTAAAAGGAAAAGGAAACAAGGTTCTAATAATGGATTCTCTGGTCATCCATCTAGAAACCATGATAATTAATCTGGAAATGGATCTAAACGCAAACGGGTTAAAGAAAAACCATGCTTCTTTTGCAGAAAAGGAGGACATCTAAAGAAAGACTGCAAAGGGTTTAAGAATTAACTCATAAAGAAAGGTAATCATTCTATTCTTGTCTGTTTTGAATCTAATCTAACCGATGTGACAGTGGGTTCCTGGTGGATAGATTCACTACTATTCACATATGCAAGAATTACTACAGGCCAGGCCACCAACTGATGTAGAGCGCTCAGTATACGTGGGCAATGGTGTCAAGGTAGACGTGGAGGCAATAAGAGTCTATAGGCTTAAGTTGAAGTCTGGTTATTTTTTGGATTTAGTAGATACATTTTGTGTGCCATCTATAAGACGTAATTTAGTTTCAATTTCCTATTTGGATAAATTTGGATATTCATTTCAATTTGGAAATAAAAGTTTTAGCATTTACTTTAATTCAATCAAAGTTGGGACCGACTCTATGGTAAACAACCAGTTAGACTTGATTGCCTCTCACGTCTATAATATTAATACCTTACATGAAAATAAAGTGGGATCCAAGTGAAGGCTAGACTATGAGAATTCCTCCATGTTGTGGCACAGACGGCTATGCCATATATCTCGTGAGAGATTAGACAGGCTTGTGCGAGAAGAAATTTTACATTCTCTAGACTTCTCTAATTATAAAGTGTGCATTGATTACATAAAAGAAAAATAGACTAGAATAGAAAGAAATATGCAACCAGGAGTGTAAGTCTATTAGAGGTGATACATCTTGACATTTGTGGATTATTCCCTACAGCTTCATAGAGTGGACACAAATATTTAATTACCTTTATAAATGACTACTCTTGTTTCAGGTACCTCTACCTTATTAATGAGAAATCAGATGCCTTAAATGCTTTTAAAATTTATAAGGCCGAAGTTGAAAATCAACTCGATAAGAGGATTAAAGTTGTCAGATCTAACCGTGGTGGTGAATATTATGACAGATATGACGAATCAGGACACAATCCAGGGCCATTCGCTAGATACCTATAGGATTGTGGCATTGTCGCTCAGTACACTATGCTTGGTACTCTAGAGCAGAATGGTGTGGCTGAGAGACGCAATCACACCCTTATGGATATGGTACGAAGTATGGTCAGTAATTCGACATTGCTAGAATCTATGTGCGGTGATGCAATCAAAATCGTAGTTCATAAACTAAACAAGGTTCCCAACAAAGCAGTAAGCAAAACTCCTTTTGAGTTGTGGAATGGGAGAAAATCAAGTCTCCAATATCTACCTGTTTGGGGTTGTCCTGTTAAGGCTAAAATTTATAACCCACATGAAAAGAAGTTTGATCCTAGAACCGTAAGTTGTTAAGTTATTTCTTCATTGGATATCCAGAAAGATCAAAAGGCTATCGATTCTATTGTCTCTCCCACTTTATCAGGATTGTTGAAACTGAGAATACCAGATTCATTGAGGACGCTGAAAATAGTGGGAGCACGAACACCAGAAACTTTGTATTTGAGGAACAAAGGACTTTGACTTCAGTCATAGTCACTTCAGATCACGTGGATATTAATGATGCAGTTGATCCTGCAGTTACTGCAGAACACCACGTAAAACCTTATGTACAAACCACTGATGAGAAAAATCAAGATCACACCCAACAAGCTGAATCATTGAGAATATCTGAAAGAGAGAGAATGCCTTTAAATCGAGACGATTACATCGTATACTTATAGGATCATGACTTTGACATATGGGTGGAAAAGGATCCCGAATCCTTTACACAAGTTAAACAAAGTGTTGATCCTTCTCATTGGTTTGATGTCATGAGAGATGAGTTGAAATTCATGAAGGACAATAAAGTATGAGATTTGTCGAGTTACCCACTGGAATAAGGCCGATTGTTTGTAAATGGATATTTAAAACCAAAAGGGACTCCAAGGGTAATGTCGAAAGGTATAAATCCAGACTTGTTGCCAAAGATTTTAACCAACGTGAGGGCATTGACTTTAAGGAGACTTTCTCACCAGTATCCAAGAAAGACTCATTTAGGATCATAATGGCTCTTGTAGCTCATATGGATTTAGATTTACATCAGATAGATGTAAAGACTTCATTTCTTAATGGGGATCTGAATGAGAATGTGTACATGTTGCGACCTAAAGGTTTTGTAGCTACTAGCTTAGAAACATTTGGTTTGCAAACTAAATAAATCCATTTATGAGTTGAAATAGGCATCGCAATAGTGGTACCTAAAGTTTTTTCATAAAATTCATAAAATAATTTCCTCATATAGCTTTGTAGAAAACACTACAAATGAATGCATGTACATTAAAACCAGTGAGAGTAAGTTCATTATGATGATTTTGTATGTTGATGACATTCTATTAGCTAACGATGATATAGGATATTGAGCGACACCAAGAAATTCTTATTTTAAATATTTGAAAGAAAAGACCTTGGTGAAGCTTCTTACATCATCGGCATTGAGATTCATCGTGATAGAACACTTGGACTGCTCAGCCTGTCACAAAGGGCCTATATTACTAGGGTACTCGAAAGGTGTGGCATGCAAAATTGTACTTCCGGACAGTTGCCCATTATAAAGGGTGACTAATTTGGCCTATTTCAATGTCCACGGAATGATTTAGAAAAGAATCGAATGAAAGAATTTCTATACGCATTAGTAGTAGGGAGCATCATGTATGCTCAAGTATGTACGCGAACGGACATTGCCTTTGTCACTGGAATGTTGGGAAGATACTTATTTAATTCAGGAATGCAACATTGGATATCTGCAAAGAAAGTATTACGGTATCTACAGATAACAAAAGATTTCAGACTCACATGCAGAATATCTGATTAGTTGGAGTTGATCGGATATTCAGACACAAACTTCGTAGGCTGCGTTGACACTAAGAAGTCTACCTCAGGATACATCTTCATGATGGTTGGAGGAGCTGTCTTGAAAAAGCGTGAAATAGTCTACCACAGCCTCATTCACTATGGAAGCTGAATTTATTGCCTGTCATGAGGCATCTAATCAGGCACTATGGTTACAGAGTTTCTTATCAGGTTTGAGGGTACTGGAGTATATCCTGAAACTATTAAGAATATTTTACGATAATTTAGCCGTTTTTTCCTTCTCTAGTAACAACAAGCATTCGTTAAGGTCAAAGTATATCGACATCAAATATCTTGTTGTAAAGGAAAGAGTTCAAAATCATCAAATGTCCGTGGAATTCATCGGCACTAAGCAGATGATTGCAGATCCGCTCACTAAGGGTCTCCCTATCACACCATTTCAGGAGCATGTGACATCCATGGGAGTCATTGATCCCACAGATGTTTTCAGTTAGTGGGAGTTGAGCGTACTTTGATTTTCACAGACATTTGGAGATCTCATTTTATATAGTTTGTTTTTGGATGATTTTGATATAAAGATTTATTTTTGCTTCTTTATATATATATGCGCAAAATTTTGAGTAAGTAGAACTTCAGTCATGTCCTGTTGGAGACATATAAAAGCTTCAGGCCCTCTTGAGGATTGACACATATTATCAGACTGAGTGTGTAATCCTTATACCATATTTCTTAGCATCAGATCTATGTCATTAAGGTTGTTGATATTTGTGATCGCGCTTAGCCTCACTTCGCCTAGATTAAATGTTGTGACGACTACCGTAATTCGATACCAACAACTTTGATGGACCAGATTGAACAACATAACCCATATTGTCCAACAATTCATTGGTTAACCATTTAGATGTTTTCTTAAAATCAAAACTTATTTTCAAAATTGTTCTATATACGACAATCATTGACATTGCTTGAAGAGGCCCAAGTGGGAGGATGTAAGAACTCTGTAAGGTGGGCCTTATTGATCAATGGTCTGGATTGTCCTATTAGTTGGACTGGATAAGTGGGTAAACCAGTGGGCCCTATTTCATGTGATTTGCTGCGCAGTGTATCTGCGTAGGTATGTGTATAAGGGCTGGAATGCTATTGCTGTATTACGCGGACAACAATTTATGTTGTGCTAGGATTGTGAAAGTGTGGAGCCGGATGAAGAGAGTTGTGATGGTTTTCAAACTCTCTTCACCTCAATGATTATTTAAGAGAGATGGGTCCCCGATCCTACACGATACGGCAGAATACGAGTCCCATCTACTGTTTGCAGAAAGGGTGTGAAGGAGAGGAAGATCTTAGATTTATCTTCTCTGGCACTATATATACAAGATAGGGTATTCTGTTATTCTCAGCAATGGCGTCTCAATTAGGTAAGCCATCTGCACCCTAACCTTAGATCTCAATATTCTATACACAGCAGATCTCTGGGATTTCTGCATATAGCAATTACAACAAACCCTTCACTCTAGGACTCTGTTATCTTGTTTTATTTCTTGTACTTAAGTATTTGCTGGCAGCTGTCATGGTTATTGTTAACATCTAGTTCAATTGCGTATCGTGCTTCTCCTTTGTCTTTTGACCTGTGTATCCTATATTCTTATTTACCAGGTTAACTCAAGTTCTTTCTTTTCAGTGGTACCTTTTCTAGTTAAGGTATGGTTAGATTTTAATATGGTTTCTCAACAAACACTCAAGCTCATCTCTTTCTTTTTTAGTGTTTTTATATCTTTTGTTTGCAAGAATTGGTGTTACATCTAAGTTTTTACGTGAGAATAGAATTACTCTTTTCAAAGTGCGAGAGGAAAATATATACATTTTTTTTAAAAAGGACTAGATTTATTTAAAAGACAGGAACAAGAGGCCAATAAAAAATACAAGTGTACAACAGCTCTATGCATGTGCTAGAATACTCAAATACAACAGATTTCGTACGCCCAAACCCTCAGGCAATCATATAAGGATTACAACTATAGATTTTTCAACAGGAGCAATTCAAATTGCTGTCCTTCAGTGAGGACAAAGAGGCTGTCCACTCAATGATGTGAGATTTGGCCTTGGAAAACACCCCTAGAGCAGAGACAGATTGTTAAAAATTTGTTATTTCTCTCTCCATAATGCCCACAAAACTGCCAGCAAAAGTATCAACCAGACACGTTTCCTGGTTAGTATGAGAGGAAATTGTCATGTTACCTGGGAAAATTGGACATATACTATTTCAGTCCTGAGCATCTGCCCTTGACTAAACCAGCTCAACGGGCACTCGATTGCGCTCTTGATGAGTCAGGCAATTTTGAAACAAATTTTTACTTATTTCTTTGTGTTGATTGTAGGTTTAATAGCTTTAAGGACATGATATCTTAAGGTTTTTTGCTTGGAGGAAAAGAATTTGGCATTTTGAGTTAAAAATAATATAATAATTAGGCATGTACTTCCATAAGAGGGCTTTTTAATTGTCAATAAAATAAAATATAGAGAAATTCTCCGCCTTCAAGGAAAAAAAAAAAGGAGGAGAAGAAGAATTTGGCAATTTGAGTTGTGTTTGCTTGGAGGATTGAATTTGGCATTTTGGGTTTTACTTTTTGGGAGGATTTTTTAGGGTGTTTGTATGATAAAGGTGAGATTTTGTGATTTTGTGGGGTGGGATTTCTAGTTTCTACATGTAGGTTTTGTTCTTGGGAGGATTCTGGATGGAAAAAATGGTGGGAAATTTGAATGTTTAAACGGTGGTGACATGGAGGTATGATTGGGGTAGAATTTCAGTTTTTTTTTCCCTTTTCTTTTCTTTTCGCCAGCGGAGTTTTTGCTGAGTAGTTTTTTAATATTGAGCTTTTGAATGAAGAAGCCACAAAGCTGATCTTTTTTGCTTCAGTTCTCATGAAAATGGTGGTTCTTGGGTGAGAATTTCAGGTGGGAGGTTTTCTTGTTGTGTTGCAATAGTTTCTCATCTGGGCTTTTACTTCTGTGTTTATGTTGGTTGTGTATGGAATTTAATGTGGCTGGCTTTTGGGCTATGGTGGTTTTGGTATATTATCTTTGACAGTGAGAAGAGTGAAAGGTTTTTGGAGTGGAAGAGAGGATGGAAAGGAGATATTTCCTGTTTTGAGAAATGAGTTTGTTGGTTTTGGTATGGATAGAGAGCTCCAATGCAAGCCTTCTCCTTCTAGCGTAAACAACAAAAGCCTTCCCCCTGCCCCCACTGTTTAACAATGAATTATATATGTGTATCTTAGCACAGCTTTAACAATGAATTATATATGCTTATTTGGATTGGCTTGAAATGACAGGGAGTTTGTTCTTTCCTCAATTCCTTTGTTCTTTTGAGGTTACTATGAGAGTTGGACAGCCAATTCTATGGAGAAAGTCCTTCGCTAGATATAGAGATTCTGTTCACAGGCCACAAGGTTCCATTTAACAACTGGCTCTGATGTTTATGTGCACCAGTTGGATACTCAAAAAGAAATTGGTAACTCTACCCAATACATGGCGCTGGTTGTTGAAGGGCACCACAAGGATCTCCATAGATTTTCCCATTGACTACTTCCATGCGCTAAATTTCCAAACATTTTATAGGAACAAAAATGATGGTCATAAGCTTTGTTTTTACACCCAGAATGTATCAGACAGTTTAACAGGGATTGAGAGTAATGCAGCAGCTATTCAGCAAATGCCAAGAGCACTACTGGTAGCATTTGATGAAAGATTTGATGGGAAGGTGTCATCATCAACTCTACTTTAGAATTTGGAGAAGCTGTGAATGAAGTGCTCGGAAGCTACAATGTATTAGAAGATTTGGAGCATTCAAAGCCCTCTGAGACCCTCGACATGACTTTGAAGGAGGCAGGCGGCAGTAGCTTTTTGCAATATGCAGGAAACAGACCCGGTTGGCCCTGCCCTAATGGATCTTTGGAGTCTGCCGGCAGCAAGGTTCCAAAATGGATCCTTTGTTTCAGACCCTTAACACAGTTCCGAAAAGGATCCTGCAGTTTGTTTTAGACCCTTACACGGTTCCTGTTCTCAGGTGCCCGAATCATCAGATGGGGAAAGCATTGCATTTTCAACCACAAAAGCTGGGAGTCTAAAACTGAATTCCTTGAATTCGTTAAATGTTCAAACTTAAGCAGGCAAAGGAACAACAAAGAAAGTGGGCGTTGAGAAAGGAATGCTTGCAGCCAACTGATACTTCTGAAAGGAACGCCTGCACCAGTGATGGAAGAGATCTGCTTGAGTGCTTGACTGAGGAACAACACCAAAGATGTTGCATTTTAAGTTCATACATGTATTTACTTTTGTGGATTTTCAGTTGATGTCTTTTTTTAGTAGGAAAGGAGGGAAATGGAAGTGTTTAGGCATAGTTGTGATGACAGTTTGAATTGCTGTTATGTGGTGTTTAAGCATAGTATGATGGCTATTTGAGATGTGTATCAATTCCAAAGTGTGGGGCCCATGGTAAATGGATAGTGAACTATGTTTTAAGGGATGATCCTACTCCAATTAATGATTGTTTGTGGCATTCAGATTAATAGAACATAGATCACAAATTAGCGAATGCTTACATCGCATTTCAAAGCACTTTGCAAAATTTTCTTCTCAATTATTTCTGAAAAGGTTATTTCTTTTATGAAAAGTGAGTTCAGTATGCAATGTGGCATACATTGATTAGTGTCTTCCTTGTTACAGTTAAACGCACGGGTGCGGCTTCGGTTGTGCCCTGTGGTGCCTCCCCTGACGTATGTGCCTTACATCCACACTGGTCATCTGTTTTTACACCTCATTTTAGGGCATGATCCCAAAAAATGAAGTCAGATCCATTTTTTTTGGTGGACCACACCACAGGAAACTGTAGTGATTGAATACCCCAATTAAAAACTTCTTGGCGCCATTGGAATGTTTATTTGCCATCCAACCTGTTGATAAGTTCACAAGGACCTGGATGCCCGGCAACCACCAAAATGTTTATTTGCCATCCAACTTGTTGATAAGGTCACAAAGACGTGGATGATAGGACCACACAAACATCAGCTTAATCAAAAAATTTTGTGGCCTGCGTTCAAAATGGATAGGTGCTGCGTATGTAAGGCATATGCATACATACGCATCAAGTGGGCCTTGGTGCTTGAACCCATGACCTCAATGTTGAAACTTGGCAGGATAAGTGAGATTATCAGTTCTTATTGATTGTGAATGTCTCTCCCTTTTTTATCTCTGTTTAGCTTTGTTGTTTCTGTCTTTGCTCAGTACTCAGGCCACACAGCTCAAGCCCATTATCTTTCTGGGCTTAAAGTCCGGCTCGAGCCTCACACGGACACTAACGAGGAACTAAGAACACAAATGGGTCAGCCATGATGTATGTGTTTCATCCATGCCGATCATCTATTTTTCTACATCATTTTATATCATAAGACCAAAAATTAGGTATTTCCCAATCTCAACTGGACCACATTACAGGAAACAGTTTTGAATGAATGTTGACCATTAAAAAATTTTGGGGGCCATAAAAGTTTTGGATCAAGCTGATATTTATTTTTTTCCCTTCGTCTGGGTCTGTATGACCTAATCAACAGATTGGATGTCAAATAAATAGTACAGTGGACCTTAGGAGGATTTTAATGGTGGATATCCATTTACTATTGTTTTCCTCTGGTGTGGTCCACCTAAGATTTATATCCTTCTAATTTTTTGAACCGAGCCCTAAAATGATCCGTAAAAATGGATGAAACACATCATGGTGGAGCCCACGGAGAACCGACCACCAGCCACCGAGCTGGTGGCAGGGGGAGTAGCCGATCCGTTTCCAACGCTGACACTTCTCGAGCTCTGAGTTGTACGTACGGTTCAAACGAGATCAAAGTTAAGTGGTCCCCTAAAAGATGTATTTAACATATCCATACCGTTCATTCATTTTTTCAGATCACCATAGAGCAGGAGACAAAAAATGAAACGTATCCAAAGCTCAATTAGACCACACCACAAATAGAAGCGGGATAGTGATTTTTACCGTTAGAACATTCATAAGCCCACCATAACGTTTATTTTACATCCAATCTATTCATAATGTCATAAAGACCTGGATGAAGAGGAAAACAATATCATA
Source organism: Magnolia sinica (assembly GCF_029962835.1). Lineage (NCBI taxonomy): Eukaryota > Viridiplantae > Streptophyta > Magnoliopsida > Magnoliales > Magnoliaceae > Magnolia > Magnolia sinica. Next base: position 6,965,120 of record NC_080584.1, on the reverse strand, counting down.
TTGATCCAAATTTTCTGTGACCCCTAAAAGGGTTTCAATGGTAGAAGTTGAATCCCCCACTTCTTTTTGTAGTGTGGTCCACTTGATATTTATATCTGTCTTATTTTTTGCCTAAAGAGTTAAGAAGATCTCGCCAAATGGATGGACGGTTTGGATATAACACATGCTTCATGATGGGACCCACAGAATTTGCTGACGTCAATACATCAGCTATATCCCTGGTGTGTGGTACACCAGCAAATCCGCTTCCATTATATCGATGCTCCGTACTTTTACTCGTTTGATCTGAAATTTAGGCCCCACCACAACAGATCGCCCTCAAGTGGGCCAGGATTGAGGCCTGGACCATTCCACGTGCACGCGGATTAGCTACTGACCGGTTCGGTAGCAATCTGGCTACTGAAGTGACGTCATCAGCTGGTTCCGTGGGCCCAGCATAGTCTATGTGTCTATGTGTTGTATCCACACCGTACAGACTATTTTAAGGCATGAGCCAAGGAAGGAGGCAGATCAAAATTAGAGGTGGGCATCGGACCGAGTTGGATCGGATTCGGCCCAACCCGACCAGATTCGAAATTTGTAGAACCTGATCCGTACTCGTTCCGATCCGGGACCGAGTTTGGATCATCTAATTCGAACAGATTCGAACGTTTGTTGACCTGAATCGATCCGGGTCCGACCCGGTCAAGAAAACCGAGTCGGATCAGATTGGGGAAAGCTTGAATCGTTCGTTTTTTCCAACGACATTAAAATTATTATATCAGTGTTCTGTATGGTGTGATCTACTCGATTATTGAATTCACTTAAAATTTAGTATCAACTCCTTAAATGATCTGAAAAAACTGATGGACGGTGTAGATAAACCAAAAAAATTCACGATGGGCCCACATAGTTTACCCAGTTGAATAAAAACTATTGCTGTGTAGCTTCTTGAAGAAGCTTCACACCGGTGACATAGCTTCTTAGAGAAGCTTTATAAATGCTATTTAATGCTATTTGTAGCTAGCACCAGCTAGCCTATGAAATTGGTCCGTGTAGTATACTCTTATCGTGCCGAGTAAACTAGGTTGGGCCCACTGCGAATGCATGTGGTTTATCCACGGCGTCCATTCGTTTTTCTAGATTATTTTATGGGTTCAATCCAAAATTGATGTATACACAAAGTTTAAGTGGGCCATACCACTGGAAAAAGTGAAACTATTGATTTCAACCGTTGAAAATTTTTTAAGGCCCCCAGTATGTTTATTTGTCATCCAACCTGTTCATAAGATGAGAAGGACATGGATGAATGAAAAACACAAATATCAGCTTGATCTAAAACCTCTTTTGTCCCCAAGAATTTTTCAACGGTAGATTTTCAATTCACACAGTTTCCAGTGGTGTGGTCCATAGGAGGTTTGGATATAATCCATTGTTGGTATAGAGATCTAAAATTATGTGTTAAAAGAAATGAACGGAGTGGATACAACGCACGAGCGACACAGTGGCCCACGGAGTTTACTCAATACGCTTATCGTACTGAGTTACTCAGTACGCAGTTCGCTTCCCTACTCCCTAGCCTATTGGCTACGTGCTGTGCGAAGACAGCACTGACGCTCCTCGATCTCCGAGCTGTGAGAACGGTTCAAAGGAGATCAATGTTACATCTTATGTGGGCCCCACAGTGATGTATTTATTATATCTACACCGTTCATCTATTTTTAGAGATAATTTTAGAGCATTATCCAAAAAAATGAATCATATCCAAAGATCATCTGAACCACACCATAAATAGCAATAGAGATAATGATTTTAACCGTTAAAAAATTTGTAGGGCCCACTATAATGTTTATTTTACATCCAATCTGTTTATAAGGTCACAAGTAACTGAATGAATAGGAAAAATAAATTTCATAAGATCTTAAGTACCAAATGAAGAGGAAAAACAAAATTTGATCCAAAATTTAATGTGACCCTAGAAAGGGTTTCAATGGCAGACGTTGACTCACCTACTAATTTTTGAAGTGTGGTCTAGTTGAAGGTTAGATCTGTCTTATTTTTTGTCTAAAGCCTTAAAATAAGCTGACCAAATGGATGGACGGTTTGGATATAATACATACCTCGTGATTAGACCCGTTACACCGGCCGATCCAATCAATCTACTTCCGTCAACTTCGGGTATGACCGTCAACCTACTACGAGTACGACTCTCTCTCTTTCGAATAAACTATACACCACTTCTCTGTATATATTCTTCTCCAACAGAGAAATACCATGAAGCTACAAAACCCAACAACCAAAAAAAAGAATTTGATCTATCAAAGAATATTTAATTAGCCTTCTTCTTACTTTTTTTCTTCAACAGAGATAGAGAGGCAAATATGAAGAGAAATAGATAGATATATAGATAGAGTTGGGCGGGACTTTTTGGCGTCGAACGAAAAGCCTAAGCGATGAAATTTTTGTTTAGATATATATTTACATCCGGGTCAGGTTGGGTCGGACCATTTCGGTTCGAGTTTTCGAATTGGTTCTGTCCGGATACACCTCTATCCGAACCTGACCCGAAAATGATCGGATCTGGATTGGCAAACTCGATCAGGGCCGATCTAGGCCGTCGGTTCTGTTCGGAACGGTACCGAGTCGGGTCGGATCCACCGGATCGGGTCCAATATGCCCACCTCTAATCAAAATCTCAAGTGAACCCCACCAGTGAAAACAGTGGGGGTGTTGGACAGAAGTTTTCGATCAAGCTCGTGTTGTCACTTAGGCTATGCCTTTTTTTAACTTATAGACAGGTTGGATCTCAAATAAACATCATAGTGGGCTCTACGAAGGTTTCAACGGTGGGCATCACTGTCCCACTGTTTTCTGTGGTGGGTCCACTTGAGCTTTGAATCTGATTCATTCTTTGTCTCCGGCTTACAAATAATCTCTAAAAATGGATGAACGGTGTGGATACAACACATAAATCATAGTGGGGGCTACAGAACCTGATGACGTTACTTCATTAGTCAGATTTGCATTTGCTACTGAACCAGTCAGCAGCTAATCCGCGTCCATTCCACATTCTTTTTTTAAAAAAAAAACACGGAAGCGGATTGGCTGGTCTGGGTATTGTACCAACGTTTCAAATGATATCAAAGTTAATGGCCGCACAGTGATGTATTTATCAAATCTACACCATTCATTCATTTTTCCATATAATTTTAGATCTTGATCCAAAAAATAAGTAATTTTCATAATCAAGTGGACCACACCACAAATAGCTGTGAGGACAATGATTTTCACCGTTAAAACATTCATAGACCCCCCGCGCAAATGTACAGTCGTTCTAAAGCTCAGCTTGGGGTGTGAATGGGCCGGGCTCCGCCATAACAAAATCTGAATTTTTATAGGCCCGGCCTGAAAGAGTTTAAAATCTGGCCGAGACCAACCTGAGGCCCAGCCCATTGACAGTGGTGAATCTGCCCGTGTACACGATGATGTCTCTAGGAGGACAATAAGTTTTAGCTCTCCTATTTAATACTGGGACACCTACTAAGTTCAATAGATTAATCTGGAGTGTCCATTATGTTCAGCACTCTTTTCATCATAACCCATGGAAAGATCACATGACCGAATGGTTCTGATCATCTTATCAATAACTTATAGAATGGAAGGCCGAGATCAATCCTCAACTACTACGCTAATCTCCTATATATCGAAACATATTGCGTGGTGTAGCACACACCATCGACGTCCGTGGGGTTGGCTGAACTCTGCCACGTCAACACACCGTGTAAATCCTTTTCCTATAAATCCCTGCGCTATGAACAGTTTGGGTCTTTTTTCTCAGACGTGCCATGTCTTATCCACGCCGTTTATCCGTTTTATCAGTTCATTTTATGGCATTATCACAATATTGAAGCACATCCAAAGCTCAAGTGTACCACACCGTAAGAAATAGTGTGAATCAAACGCCTACCATTGAAAACTTTTTAGGGGCCACAAAAGTTTTGGATCAAGTTGATATTTGTATTTCCCTTCATCCAAGTTTTTGTGACCTTATAAATAATTCAGATGACAAATAAACATCACCATGGACCCTAGGAAAGTTTCAATTGGTGGACACCATTTTTCCCACTATTTCCTGTGATGTGGTCTGCTTGAACCTTGGATATCATTAAATATTGGATTCATACACTAAAATATTCCGGTAAAATGGATGGATGGAATGGATAAGACTCGTTCATCACAATACTACCCACAGAGTTTACTAAAGGCCTGTTTGGATTCGCGCTTAAGGGTGTATTGCATTGTATTAATGGGACTGATGTGACATAAGCAATGTTTGGTTAAGAGTAGCTGACTTTCGTATACGAAGAGCGCGAATATATTGCGGAGCCAAATTCTCTGATTGGCGGTATTGTACTGTCAGTGCATGCCGCTGCCATTTGTACAACGTCTTCATTGCGTTGTAAACGCGGACGACTTTCAAATAGACCCTTTTATTTTTTGTATCCTATGGAGAACGGGTGATCTTCTCCACCACCTCTTCCATAGATCGTCTGAGAGCCTGCATGTCAGCATTTTGTTCCGAACCGGCCCTTCCGAAGATCCCTTTGCACATACAGTTACTTGTATTTCATATAAGTTCAAATCGGGTTGGATAAACCGATCAGAAATTAACGGATGAAGTTTTTGAACTATTTTGGTAATTTTTTTTTATTATTATTTTTTTGAATTAGGTCCTCTGGAAGAAGTTGTCATTTGTTTTGTTTTAAAGTCGCAGGTAACTTTATCATATTATTTTGTCTCATCGTCTCCCTTTGGGATATAGTACGACGCAAAGGTGGGCCACATCATGGTTGGTCAGCTATTTCAAAACCAATGGACGGTCTGGATGAGCTCCGACCTCATTGTGGGGTCTACGGTTGGGCAATCAGACCAACCTTTTCATATAGTTAACCGTTTTCTCCCTTTTCGGATAGACATTTCTCCTAGCATGTTCCTGCGCTTGTCACTCAGGCTGGCATGCGATCATTTTCTGACTGTTGATCAGAGGTCATGGTCGATGTTGCTAATAATGCCCCGATAGATGCCCTCTATACCATGGTTAATGTCATTTCTTTAAATGGATGGATAGAATTCTTCAATGGACGGATCAGAAGAATCACATCAATTGACGGTGGCCACCACCATCATATGAAGTGGACGAGAATTGGAAAGGAAAGAAAAATAAAATAAAATCAAACCGTACCACCACCACCTATGAAATAAACGAAAATTAAAAAGTGACGGTGGACAGATCACCTCATGTTGGACGGATTAGATCATGACGGATGGATCAGCTCACGTTGGACGGATCACCTCTTGTTGGACGGATTAGATCATGACAGACGAATCAGCTCACGTTGGACGGATCAGATGAAGCATATCAACTGACAGTGGGCACCACCACCTATGAAAGAAACAAGAAATAAAAAGTATATATCAACAATCCGCACAAAGCAACTATTGAATGTTGACCGTTTGTACAATACGCACACCTAGTACTTCGTATCCAAACATTGATCTATACAAGATATTGTATACTTGCCCGCACAATACCTCTTATCCAAACATTGAATAATGACATGGTGATAAGGATGTATTCTGAGGCCTGTCCAATGTATACATGAACAATACCCAAATACAATACAATACAATACTATACACGAATCCAAATAGGCCCTAAGTTATGAGGGCAGTATGATGTATGTACTGTATACACACTGTCCATCCATTTGGAGAAATCATTTGAGCGCATTAGTCAGAAAAGGAGGCAGATCCTCTATGGATCCACACCCCTCCCTACTACTCCACACCCTCCAACAAAAACAATGCCTGATATGGCAGTGGGCCACTCTATCATCAACGTCCAAGATGATCTCACAAACATATCCGTCCCACTGGCACATCCATCAGCTGGAGAAATTAAAGACACAAAGCTGACCAAGAAGAACATGTTCAAGATAGCAGTCCCTTTAATTACGGTTTTCACTGTTGCGATCGTAAGTGATTTCTTTACTGTGGTTTATGTAGGCCCATACCATGAATTTCTTTTGAAAGCTTAAGCCGTTGTGGGGGCAGGACGTCACACTTGGGCCTGGCAATGGTGGGCCTGGGTTGGCTCAGGCCCAAATTTGAACTGACGGGCCTACAGAAATATTATTATGGATGGCCCAGGCCCGCCCCAGTAACACTAACATACAAACGGTCTGGATCCCAGTCCATGCAAATTCTCCTATGTTCTATCTTATTTTATGGGATGGGTTAGATTAGCGTTGGGCAAAAACTGGTGGGTCCATCAATCAGGTTTGAAAGTAATCTCTGATGATGGCTTGTTCACCAAACGGATCTGAAATTTAGGCCCAACCACAATAGATCGCTAGCAAGTGAGCCAGCATCAATTAGCTGGGTCAATCCAACCGGAAACCTGGTCTAAAACAATACATGTCTAAAACATAAGCGAAATGGATGGACAGAGTGGATATGGAATACATGCATCGAGGTGGGCCCCATGGTAAGGACCGCACCGTCCTGGGTGAGGGCGGGCCACACCTAATCCGCTCCCGTTTGAAAGTTGTTCTATACTTGATCATGGGCCAATCTTTGACAGTGGTGTGTGGCCCAATCCCTAATCAAATAATGCCATCCCCATAACTGGGGCACTCCAAGGGATGGATGGGCTCGATCTCGATTGAATTTTTATTGGGTCCAAGATGGTGGAATTGGGCTAGGACCCAACAACACCTGCTTTTTTAGCAGGGTCCCAAAAATGAAAGGCCTGAACCTGACCCAATTTCACAGCAGGCCTGAGAAATTGAACCAGGAACCTTAAAAATTATTTGGGCCCACCGGCTGCTGTGGGCCTGATGGCTGACATTGATATGGGCCCATTGGCTTTATAACACATGGACTTCATTTTGATATTTGACCATCATTTATGTGACCCTTTCACTTCATCACATTATAAGGTCCCCCATGTGCCAGTTCATGACAGTTGGGCTCACTGTTAGGTTATCCAAATCGTTGATATGATGTGTCCCATAGCTGATGCCATATGAACTAAAACTGGAACAAGATGGAAATTTCTACTACTTTGATCATCAGTGGCCCATATATAGACGGTTAAGGAAAAGTGAGAGCAATACTTCATAAGAAAAGGGTTAATATGGTATTCCTGGCATCTTCCAATCTGGAAATTCTTTGGATTATGCGCCATCCATAACAGGAAGGATGATTTCGACGGTTTCGCCCATCGCGGCCGTTTAATTTCTCATGTGGTCAGTACCGTTGCTAATATCTCTGTCCATGTGTTTTACTCGCGGGATGGTTTATGCACTGTTCGTGTGTTGAGTTGGACGATTGTCAACCCATTGATTTCGATGATTTGGTGGGCCTGACTTTTTGCCCCAGATGATCTTAAGGGTGTGGCCCAGATTAAGTTCACGAGCTTCTTTCAGGTCCAGGTCTCTCTTTTTCTGGGACGCGGGCAGGGAGCAGATTGGGTTTGGAGCTTCTTTCAGGTCCAGGTCTCTCTTTTTCTGGGATGCGGGCGGGGAGCAGATTGGGTTTGGAGGACCTTGGTTTTGAGTCTAGTCAGGTTGGTCCCACGTCAAATAATGCCATTTGCATGGTCGGGCCACTTGAAGGGATGGATTAGGTGGGTCAAATCCGCCTAGAACCTGGAGTAAAATTAGACCTGGGCATCGTATTCGGGTTGACCTGACTCGAATCAAATCCTTCTGTGCCCAGCTTTTTGTTTTTTACTTTTTTTCTTTTTACCATACACCCGATACACTTACGCTGGTGGGATTTCACCACTTATGATACTCGAACTCTTGACCCCGTGTTAAAACTCCATAGAGTCCACCACCCGAGCAAGAATAAGGATCCATGCCCAGCTCAAATTAAAATAATACTTCTCTAAAAGATTACAAATTCTCATTCTGAGAATGAGATTTGTCACTATGCGATCAAGGATAGTTGGGCCCACTTGGTTACCATGGCTATCAGAGTCTCAGAGGTCTCATAATCCGGACCTTTCAATGACTACTATAGAGTTCCTCTGATGTAGATTTGTTTTTTTGGCATCTGCATACAATGTTTCACACAGCAAATAAGGCAGAGAGTCCTTGATTTAATTCTTACTATAGAAACGTAGGGGAAAAAGGGTCCACCAAGTGGGGGCCCACCACATCAATGGTCACGATCTACATGCCGTGGAACCTACCACACCATACATATTTCACAACAAAAATGGAAGTGGATTGCTGGAATTCTGTGGCACGAACATGGCCTAAACTCTGTGGGGCCCACCATGATGTATATGTTTTATCCATGCCGTTCATCTGTTTTGTTGACTCCTTTTAGGGTGTGAGCCCAAATATTATGCAGATCGAAAGCTCAAGTAGACCACAACACAGAAAACAATGGAGATTGAACGTGCACCATTGAAAATGCAATGAGACGCACATGGGCCACCTTAAGGATAATTTAAACCATTCATAACTCTTAATCTGCACAAGCTTTCCAACAAACCCCATATGTACTTGTGATTTCTAAATGGTGTCTGTGGTTCAATTTCAGTGGCTTGAAATGCATCCACTCGATCTACATCGCACGTCAATATCTTGGCAAATTTGGACGGTCCAATTTAAAAGGCAAGATGATATTAATTATTAGATGCATCCATTAGATGCAAGATTCTAAAGAACACAACTAAGAATGGCAAAAAATCCGCCTCTTTTACAGACTATACAATCATCTAATAAATATAAAAATATAAAAATATAATTAATTTAAGTTACAAACGGAATCAATATACACACTGCGCATCACGTAAATATAATCAAACCATTATGAATGAAAAGAATGGTATAGGATCCATTACTTAATTTATAGCATTGGTGATGTGGTAAAATTGAAATGAATGGATCTTCGAATTTGAAAATATATTAGTATGGAATTTTATATTTATATTGTAGAATCTAAGGATGGTCTATGCATCAATAATGGAGAATCAACACAATAATCTCAAGGTCTACTTGATTGGGAAGACATTCCCGATGCCTCAATGCTGCCAATACGAATATTGATCTTCTACACCTCAAACTTTTAGGAGAACTTTTCAATAGGATTAAAGTTTTCTTTCATATGTTGGTGAGGAGACCAAGACATTTATTTATTAAAAAGAGTGTTAGAGAAGTTTACCCATCACACTTCTCTCCTCTAGGATCTTCACATTGTAGGTTTTCATATCCAGCTTAATAATCATGTATATGGACCGTGGTTCAAGCGCCCCCGGCCCAAACCTATTTGCAATGATCACAACTAAAGTGGGGCCCACCGAATCACTCAATCTGAATAATCCAATAGTCAGATCTAAATTGATAATCATGTGTGGCCCACCTAATAAAAGTCTTAAATGGAATTTAATCACATTGTTGAAATTTTTTATATAATAATTAATTAACTATTATCATAAAATATAATAGCAATGAAATAAGAGGAGTTTTTTATAAATCCAAATCACTACAACGAGTTGAGCTAAATTTCATACGTAATCCAAATCAGATATCTGTATGAAAAGTCATATTTAATGTCAACAAACAAGAACATAACTTGATCTTTTGTACCTTATACCTTTATCGAAAACTAAGAGGAGAGAAGAGGTTACACACACACATCCTATTAAGTGAACCAAGATATAAGAGTGAAGGCCGGACTAATTTAATTCATCATAATTCACAGTGAGCCCCACATGTGAAAAACCTCAAGAAAACTAAAAAAAATAAAATAAAAATAATGCATGCTACTGCAGCAGGCGCTGCTGCTGTCAGCAGCGTGCGCAGGCGCTGCTGCGCTGGCGGGCGGACGGACGGTAGGACCCACGATCCCAGCCGTGGGCCCCACCATGATGTGGTTTGGACATCCACTCCGTGCATTGGGTGGGCCCCTAGGGCAGTGGCCTCCCTCCAAAAATCAGCCGCTACAGGGACTCAGGTGGCCCACGTTACAGGAAACAGAGGTGATTGACGCCTACCATTGAAACCCTTTTGGGTTGCAGAAGTTTCAGATCAAATATGAAATTTGTTTTTCCTATTCATTCAGGTCTTATGACCTTATTAACAGTTTGGATGACATATAAACATTGCGGTGGGCCCTAGGTCTGAGTGACCTTATCCACAGGTTGGGTGGAAATAAACATTACGGTGGGCCCCCATGTCTGTGTGACCTTGTCAACAGGCAGGGTGGAAAATAAACATTATGGTGGGCCGCACATGGGACTCACTGATGTATGTATTGAAATCCACACCTTCCATTAGTGTGGATCCCACCATGAGGTGTGTACGTCATCTATGCCGTTCATCTCTATGGAACCCACCGTGATGCATGTATTGCATCCAGACCGTCCAGCCTTTGGCAAGCTCATTTTTAAGGCTTAAGACTAAAAATAAGACAAATCTAAGATCAAGTGGACCACATTATAGAAAATAGTGGGTTTGAACGTCCACCATTAAAACCTTAGAAATTTTAATGGTGAAAATCCTTATCACCACTTATATTTGGGTGTGGCCCATTTGATATATGCATGACCCATTGTTGAGGCCCACCTTGATTTGTATAAGGCCCATGTTGTGAGGTCCATTGTGATGTATGCAAGGCCCATGGGTTATGACTTATTGCAATGTACGTAAGGCCCATTGGTGCGGCCCATTGATACGGCCTACTTGATAAATATAAGGCCCATGTGATTAGGCCCATCTTGATGTAGTTATGGCCCATCTGTTGAGGCCCATCTTGATATATACAAGACCCATATACATGAGGCCCATTTAATGTATTGGAGGCCCATGGGTCGAGGCCCAGTGGGATGTACATGAGGCCCATTATAACGTGATTCTACCATGGTTTATGTGTTGACCTTTATAGCGAGCTATGCCTTGGGAGCAATGATAGTTTGACGTCCACATTGTAAGGATAATGCTGGTTAAATGTCCACATTGTCACTCTCCCTAAGGCCCATGGATAGGCCCATCTTCGCTATGCACAGAGCCCATCACTATATAACATGCTTAATATAGATCCATGATTCATGATCATACGCATTATATGTATGCTTTATATGAGGAGTGACTGATCATAGCATATGCCCTCGGGCAGATTGTTTATGGGCTCCCTGATATGCGGAGTTGCCCTTAATGAGCGCGCGATATACACAGGATTTGTTGCATGTATGGTAGAGTGATTCATGTACTTGCATTTGTGTGATTATGATTATTGTATGCCCTAGCGACATCAAGGCTATAACCTCTACAGACATATAGTGGATGGCTGGATTGGATACCGAAAATATTGTTTTTAGCATCGGGGCGCCATAGATATCCCTGGGTGAAAATTCCTAAACCCGATGATATCAGAGGATGACTCCAACGTCAAGACCGAGTGGATACACGAGCGCGCGAGGGCCGTATACTAGTAGGCCGCTTCTTCCACTATGTTGTGGTCGGTTGGAAAGGGGTATGACCTTACTCGCCTGAGTGAGGGGGTAATTTTTAGGTTGAGTTTGACCAGCTTGAGGAATAGGTCCACTATCGACGAGCCAGACCCGATATTGGCAGGCGGATAATGAGGTCTCTTCCACTCTCTCAGTTGTGCGTCCGGATAGGGGCGACAAGCTGGCGTAGAGTGTACTAGACCCTGGTGATTATCCAGAATGAGAACTGTACTAATATATGATGAGGATTGGCATGCTTGAACTGCATCTCACATCGCATGGTCTTGACGTGGCCGATAACATTCATATCTTGCATCGCATAGCCTTGGTACGGCTGATTGCATTCATGTACTGATCAGCATGATTCCGCATTTCTCTGACCTTACATTCTGAGCACGCTTATATTGCGCACACACTTACACCACCCTCTAAGCTTTCTATAAGCTTATGCACGATTGATGCGTGCAGGTGACGCTAGGACGCAGCCGTAGCCTCGCCGCAGTAGGAGCGTGCACTCGAGCTTCAGGAGTTTCTGTTATTGCATTATCTTGTATTTCCCTTCAGACGTATTGTACTCAAAGTTTTTGATCATAGTGGATTGTGTGATGATGTTCTTGTGTTATTGTTCGTGGGTTATGCTTATATACCGAATTAAATTGATATTAGAAATCCCCCTTGTAGGATCCCAGGATCGGAACCTGGTAAATGGGTGCCGGGATCTGAGAATGGTGTTCTACGGAGGTTGTCGGGGCCGGATTTGGTGATCAAAAATTTTGTGAGCCCAGTTTTCGAGTTTGGGGCATGACACAGAGTATGGTGCCGTCTTAGACTGTGCCGCGAGGACAGTCACGTTTCATATCCCAGGCTTGCCAATATTTCAGTTCGTCGCCGAGCCTAGAGGAGAGCCGTTATCTAGTTTATTGGCTTTGGTCGTTGAGGATTCTGTGGCAGAGAGTATTGAGCAGATGTCAGTTGTTTGTGAGTACCCGGATATGTTTCAGGAGATTCCGGGTTTACCGCCGCATCGACAAGTGGAGTTCCAGATTGATTTGGTGCCCGGTACCACGCCTATCTCAAGGGCCCGCTACCAGATGACACCGTTGGAGTTGAGGGAACTGCAAGAAGAGTTGAATGAATTCTGGGAGTTAGGTTTTCTTCGTCCCAGCAGTTCGCCTTGGGGAGCCCCGGTGTTGTTTGTAAAGAAGAAGGATGGTTCGTTGCGACTCTGTGTGGACTATCACGAGCTTAACAAAGTCACTATCAAGAACCGATACCTGCTTCTCTGAATTGATGACTTGTTTAATTAGTTGCAGGGTGCACAGTATTTTTTCAAAATAGACTTGCGTTCTGGTTACCATCAGATTTGAGTCCGGGAGGAAGACATTTCGAAGACGGCTTTCCGGACACGTTATGGTCACTTCGAGTTCTTGGTCATGTCATTTGGACTAACCAACGCGCCCTCCATATTCATGCAGCTGATGAACGAGGTTTTCCAGCCATTCCTCGATCAGTTCGTGGTAGTATTCATTGATGATATTCTTGTATATTCGAGTACCCAAGAGGACCATGCTGAGCACTTGCAGATGATGCTTGAGACCCTCCGTGCCCACCAGCTGTATGCGAAGATGGAGAAGTGCGAGTTTTGGCAGGAGGAGATGAAGTTCCTCGGTCATGTGGTGACAAGGGAGGGTGTCGCTGTGGACCCCTCGAAGGTTGATGTAGTGTGTCAGTGGGGCCAACCCACGAACGCGTCCGAGATTCGCAGCTTCCTTGGTCTAGCGGGATATTTTCGACGGTTTATCGAGGGTTTCTCCCGTATTGCAGCACCGCTGACCCGGTTAATGCAGAAGGGCGTCAAGTTCATCTGGAGTGATGCTTGCGAGAAGGCATTTACGGAGTTGAAGGACGCCTCACGTCCGCTCCTGTTCTCACTCTTCCTGATGGGAGTGAGGGTTTCGTTGTTTTCACTGATGCCTCCAAAATTAGCTTAGGTGTTGTACTGATACAGCATGGGAAGCCAGTGACGTATGCCTCGCGCCAGCTCAAGGTCCATGAGCTGAACTAGCCCACTCATGATTTGGAGCTCGCAGCAGTCGTCTTCGCACTAAAGGTGTGGAGGTATTATTTATATGGGGTCGGGTTCGAGCTCTTCTCGGATCATAAGAGCTTGAAGTATCTATTTTCGCAGTCCGAGTTGAACCTGAGACAGAGACGATGGATGGAGCTGCTGAAAGACATGATTTTGACTTTCAGTACCACCCGGGCAAGGTGAACGTGGTGGCGGACGCGCTCAGCTGCTAGCTACGAGGCCTAGTGGCACAGATGATGGTGCGTGAGTGGCAGATGCTCAAGGATGTATCAGAGTTTGACTTTAAGTTCGGTCTGCAGTCTTCCATTGTTCAGCTTTCGAGCTTGTCGATTCAACCCTCTTTGGTAGCTAGGGTGATCGAGGCTCAGCAGACGGACGAGTCACTTCAGGAGTACTGAGCAGAGGCTGCACCCGTGGAGCAGTCAGACTAGCAGATTGGTTCCGATGGTGGATTACGATTCAGAGGCTGGTTGTGTGTCCCGGACGTACTAGAGTTACGTCTTGATCTGATGATCGAGGCACACCGATCGAGACTTACTATCCACCCGGGCTCCACGAAGATGTATCGTGATATGAGGAAGCAATACTTCTGGCAGGGGATGAAGCACCAAATTGTGAGTTTTGTGGCTGAGTGTGACACATGCCAGCATGTCAAGGTTGATCATCAGAGACCCCCTGGTCCCTTGCAGCCATTGAGCGTTCCAGAGTGAAAGTGGGAGTACATATCGATGGACTTCATCGCGGGTTTGCCGAGGACTCAGCGCGGTCACGATACTATCTGGGTTATCGTCGATCGTCTGGCGAAGTCGGCTCATTTCATTCCAGTACGCGCTTCCTAGTCTATGGACCGGCTTACTAAGGTGCTCATTGAGGATATAGTGAGACTGCACGTCGTCCCAGTTTCGATCATTTCAGACCGAGACTCCAGATTTACGTCTCAGTTTTGGAGGAGTTTCCAGCAGGCGCTGGGGGACACTTTGTATCTCAGCACCGCTTATCATCCGTAGACAGATGAGCAGACTAAAAGGGTCAACCAGATCCTTGAGGATATGCTCAGAGCTTGTGTGATCCACTTTGCGTGCAGTTGGGATGCGCATATGCGCCTGTCCGAGTTCGCATACAACAACAACTATCAGGCAACTATCAGCATAGCTCCTTTTGAGGCACTTTATGGCAGACCATGCAGATCTCCTAGTTGTTGGACTGAGGTTGGAGAGCGTTGTCTCTTAGGTCCCGAGCTTGTGCTGTAGACGTCAGAGGTTATTGATGTTATCAGGCAGAGAATGCGCACAGCTCAGAGCCGACAGAAGAGTTATGCTAATCATCAGTGTCGACCCCTCGAGTTCACAGTCGGGGACATGGTATATCTCAAGGTCTCGCCTATGAAGGGTGTGGTTCGCTTTGGTATGAAGGGCAAGTTCGCCTCGAGATTTATTGGACCTTTTGAGATTACCAAGCGCGTAGGCGTTGTGGCCTATAGGCTTGTCTTACCTCTCGAATTGTTTGCGATCCACGACGTGTTCCATGTTTCTATGTTGCGGAAGTGTGGGTCGGACACTATTCTCGTGATTGATTGACAGCCACTCGAGGTCCGTGAGGATGCTTCTTACTTTGAGCAGCCGATTCGTACTCTTGATTGGAAGGAGCAGGTCCTCAGGACCAAGGTCATTCCCTTGGTAAAGGTGCAATGGGGTCATCATTTGGAGGCCGAGGCGTCTTGAAAACGTGAGGCTGAGATTAGAGAGCGTTATCCCTATTTGTTTGATGATTGATTTCTTGTATTGCCTTCTCTTGTGATTGATGATTAAGATATATATGATAATGTTTATGCATTTCAATGTTTCGGTTTTGTCAATTTCGATGATGAAATTTCTTTGTTAGTGGGGAGGATTGTAAGACCCAACCCGAGTTCACATGTGTGCATGTGTGTGTGAGTATGCATCACGTTCATCTTGGTCCCGTGGTCCTACCGGTCAAATTTCGACGACCCGCGACATTGGATAGTGTTTGTGGTCATCCTTAAGTCTGGTCACGTAGACCTGATTCGGATTGAACCGAAACCTGTGTCATCTTGTCCGCTTCGTCGTTGCGGTTCCAACGCCACGTCTCGTGCATAAATTCGACGTGTGCATCAAAAGTTGTAGGCCGCGCATTATTTGGGCCACTAATCATAATGTGGGACCCACTTGGTGCTTGTGCACGTTTTTCTAGGTGACACCCACCCTGAAATCCCCTCATTACCTAGCTTAACCTACAAGCTACCTTACACCTTTTTTTATAGCTAGTATGATGGACTTGCCTAAACCTAGGCAATGATTGCTCTCTTTCTTAGAAATGCTATGATGCATTTCTCTATCCTAAGCCCCTATTTTCTGGCAAAATTCAGATTTTTCCCTTCTCTAGGAGAAACTCATCATTTCTTGCCTTAAAATCCTCTTTCTCTTTTTTTCCCCTCATTTCTCTCTCTCTCTCTCTCTCTCTCTCTCTCTCTCTCCCCCCCCCCCCCCCCCCCTCTTTCTTCTCTTCTTCTCAAGCCACTTTCCTCCATTATTCCAGCTCACTTTCACTCATATAATCCCCCATCTAACCCTTGAAGAAAGATCTCAACCTTAAATGCATGTACCTTGGTGCTTGAAGACTATCTTGGAGGTATTTGCTTAAAGACCTTGTAGGTGGGTGTGCATGTACTTAGAATCTTAGGATCTACATTCGTTCTTCTTATTTCTTCTCTCCACCTAATGTTTGAAGCATGTGGGGCCCATCAAATGATGGTGGAGGCCCCATGTCTTCTTGGATGTGGCCATTGGTCCATCCTTTTGTGCATGCATAACTCATGGGTGGGGCCATTCTCCATGGACCCCACCATGGTTTCTTTTCTTAGTTAGAAGGATCCTTAGGTCATCTAGACCCTTGATCCTTGGTGGAGATGGCATCTCCACCATTGGATTTTGATCTAAAGATGCATGCATGGGTAGATCTTGTAATACCATCAATAAGTGAGATGTGTGGTTTGTGAGGAAGGGAAGGTTCTCAATGTGGCGGAGCCCCTTCCCTGGTGGCCGATTCTCTCTCTTCTCTTAATAATCACTTACTTTTCTGAGGTGTGTGGCCCACCATTTAGCTTGGAAATATCCAGACCGTCCAAGTGGGGTGGACGCCCATGGCAGTCCACTCCATGGATGGTGATGACTTGTTGCCCCCTTTAGATGCATATGCAATAGATTTTTATTGAGGAATAGGTCTGGATTTTTTGGGGCCCACTGTGGTGGACCACAACTCAAGTTTCATGGGGTGTTTTCCCCTTGATTTGAATTATATACTCAGTTTATTTTATTAGTATGTTGCTGTCCAGAAAATTTTTGGATAGTTTCTGGTGGGTTTTGGGTCAGATTTTTGGACTGATTAGGGGACTGTTTCTACCCATTTGATATACTTTTCTTGAAGGTGTGGATCTCACGTAGATGTACCCCAAAATTTACCTCCATTTGACCTTTATTGAGGTCCCAAAGGAGTGGCCAACATTACAGTTTAAAAATCCATAAATACATAATAGTTTTTATAATGGTGGGCCACTTTTGTGGACCCTACCTTGTAGTGCACTTGTATGGGGAGGTTACAATTAATTTTTTCCAAATTTTGGAGAACTTGGGCCCACCCCTTTGGGGTGTTCAAATCAGGGACAACACTGCTTTAATTTTCTGCTGTGCAGTCCAGCAATGTAATCTGATAAAAGCTTTAATTCATAAACATTTCTTCTATAGGTGGGCCACTTTTCTAGACTTCATCTTGTTGTAAGCTTGATGAGGGACCTTGGGCCCAAATTTCAGAAATTTTGGAGGCCCAGAACCCACCCATTTGGATGACCCAAATTTAGGACAGTGGACAGCTATTTTTCCAACAGCATTCCACCCTAGATAGGTTGGAATTTCAAAATTTATTAAAATACTTTTGGGTGTCTAAAAATTATAAAACTTTACAGGGATGTGGCGTACCCATGGTGGGCCCCACCTACAAATTTTTGGGGCCAGTAGACCCCTGTGCACACCGTGGAAAGGGCCGGACTGGCCCACCACATTGGGACGTCCAAGTCAGTCCGATTTTCTGGACAGACCGTCTTATTTAAATTAATTAAAATATTTCTAGGTCTCTAAAAATCCTAAAATTTTTTGGGACTGTGTCCTACCCATGAAAGTGTCACCCTGTAAAATTTCAGAACCATCGGACCCTTGTACTGCTGGTGGTGTAGTCTGGAGTGGCTCATCAGGCAGGGACGCCCAGGTTAGGGCGTCCAGCGTACCTTGTGGGCCCACCCAAATGTGTTGTATAACCCACCATATTGTGAGAATTTTGTAGGATAATTCATGCTTTTACACCCTAAATTTTAGGTTTAATTAATGCATTATTGAGGCTCATCTTGTTTGGGCTCTATGGGTATTTATATGTAACCAGATTTTTGGACTCCTTGTAAGCCCAAATGGGTTAGAACCCTTTAGATAGGCCCAATGGATTCTTGGGCTGTATTCTCCATGGTATTCTGTTGGGCTAGTGGGCTGGAATGTATGAGTGGGTGGGCCCTTGGTTGCCCACCAAAATAACTAAAATCTTGGGCTAGGTTGGAAGGTCCAACTTGCTTATCTTTAATACAATTTTCGCCCATGTGTTGGAGTAATGGGCTGCCCACTATGCCCACCACAATGTATGGACTTAGTGACCCTTATGTTTGGGCCCTAACCTTCCTTATGGGCGCATATTATTGCATATGGATTTGGCTGTATATTGCCCCTATTGGGCCTATGAATTATGTGTAGCCTTGGGCTACCTTATCGAGGCCCAACATGTGATGTATCTATATGTATATAGCTGCCCATCTCTTTCTTATGGTGATGCTCGGGCCACGGGCCTTGATCCTTGGCAGATTATTATTAGGCTGTCTTCAGGGGATAATGGTGGTTAAATGCTCACCTTGATATGCCCCTCTAGGCCCTTGTTAGGCCCATTCTTGCTTCTATGGGTGGTTAAAGGTCCATCATAGACTATTGCTAGGCCCATTCTTATTATTTAGGCCCATGCTATTATCTATCTAGTGTCGTGGGGTACCCCAGGCTATTGGACCCCCATTAAGGTTACATCCCTTTTGAGAAACGGTTTAAGTACCTAGACCCTACTAGTGAGGAGGGGAGAACATCTTCATCATATTGGCATTTCTTATTCATCTTCATGGCCCACTCCCATACGCATCATATGCATGCTTGGCTGAGATGTGATTGGTTATGGTTATGCCATTGGACAGGATATTGTGAGGGATGGAGTTTTCCCCTCTTGAGCATGCTAGATGTTTAGGTATGATGCATGGTTGTTTAGGTGATTCATGCATATGACATTGCATAGTATGATCGACATTCGCCCTCGCTTCATCAGGGCCTTGCCTCCACAGGGATATTCATGGATGGCTGGACGTGTGGACACTGGTAATGATGTTTAAGTATACCGGGTGCATAGGATGCCCATGGGTGAAATTTTCAAAACTTCCATAGTACCAAAGATTTACTCCAACGTCGTGACCGGGTGGAAACATGAGCGCACGAGGGCCTTATACCTGTAGGCCGTGACGTTGATTGGATAGGGATGTGGCCTTATCCGCCTATGAGGGAGGGCATTATTAGGCTGAGTCTGACCAGCTCATGAAATGGGTCCGCTACCGTCAGGCCTTGTTGGTGATTGGTTGTTTACAGGCGGGTAGTGAGGTCCCTTATGCTCGTTTGATTGTGCGGGGTCTGTAGAGCGGCAGTCATTCAGTAGTGTAATGGACACTAGTGATTTCCTTATGATTGGAAATATACTTGACATATGCTTTGATTATGAGTATTGGCATTACTTGCATCGCATTAGTATTGGCTGTGTAAGCCCCCTTCATGCGCTGCCTTGATATGGCATCCAGTACTCATTGCATGGTATTCATGATAAGCCTTTTTAAGGGTAGTGATATTCTCATTGAGTATGTTCTTTCCTTGTATCTCCTACCATTCTTCTATGCACAATTGACACACACTTTTACCACCCTCTAAGCTTCTATAAGCTTATACACGATTGATGCATGCAAGTGATCCTAGGCAGGTGTCATAGAGCAGCGGAGCGTGGATTAGAGCTGAGTTTGAAGATCCAGTGTTGCTGACTTTTCTCTTTTTTCCTATTATCTGATGTATGTCCTTTTGGGCCCGATGTAAACTTGTAAAAGTTTAAATTCTTAGTGGATTTTGTGATGTGTGCCCTTTGTTAGTCTCAAATATACTTGTTGTGATCTTGGGTAAGCTTGTATTGGAATGATTATACTATTATGAAAATCCTCCTTGTAGGATCCCAAGATCGGAACCTGCCTCAGGAGCCGAGAATGGGGTACTACGGAGGCTGTTGCGGCCAGAACCAGCCATCGGGTTCCTTGTGAGTCCGGTTACCAAGTTTGGGGCATGACAGTTTGGTTCGGTTCTCAGTTTGGGGTTATATAGAACCGAATCGAACCGTAGAACCAAACCTTGGAACCGGACCTAGAACCGAACTTGACTGATTAGGGCCTGACCACTTCCGTAGAACCGATCACGTCACTTAGTAGAAATGAGGGAGGCCCATTGACAGATTAGGGCCTAACCACTTCCAGCAACAAAAGTGAGGGTGACCCACTATTTTGTTAATGTTGATCCTATCAAAGATGAAAGACATGATGAATCTCATATCTAAAAAACATGAAGTAGCAGTGATGAAGAAAAAAAAACTTAGATCTGATCACATCTAGCATCCCTGAATGATGTAGAGCGGGTCGCAAACAGATTCATGGCCAAGATGGATCAGAAAAGGCCCGATCGAAAGCGGAGATGATCCGGACTGTCAGAACTTAAAACGGACGTATCTCGCAAACTGAAATGAGCTATTGGAGTACCAAATATGATTTCAGGGTAGGACGAGCTACTTTAGCCACCCAACCCGGCATAATGCACGCCAAATTTGTGAAATACCATTAGATTGACTTTCGAAATCTCATTTTATTTCCATTTTTATTAGTTATAGTAAGTTTTAGTTCGAATATAATTCTTCATCCGTTTGGCTTGAAGAGTTACACCCAACATGAAAAATGCTTAGAATAATTAGGAGAACAGCGTGGTTCGACCAAATAGGACGCTTACTATTTTTTGCCGAAAACCATGCACACTAGTAGACATCACGACTGTCTATAAATAGTAAGTTCACTATTTGTAGTAAGTTGCGAATTCTAAGAGTTTTAATTGCAGTTTGTTTCTGAAACTTCTCTCATGGCTTAGTATCCCTATTTAAAGGGTTGTGAATTTGTTTATTTCATCAATCAATCAAATTATGAATTTTATAGAATTTATTTTCTATTTTCCTTGCTTTTTCCTCGTGGATTGGAGAAGTCTATGTGAGGAGTCCAAAGAAGCCTCGTGGATTCGGAGTAGTTATCCTTGAGGAAGACGATAATCGACCTCATCACGTTCATCCTTGCGTCAATTGTTATCAGAGTGAGGATTCCTCTCGGGCCGATGGCAAACAACGAAGGTATGAACCAAAACCCTATGGATGGTGACCCAGAGATTCATTATATTTCGAAAAGAATGGAAGCTTTCCACCGGGAGAGTCAGTTGACCATGAAAGGGTTGCAAGCAACCCTCAACCATTTGTAAATGTGTTACTTTCGCCCCGAGCCCTAGGTGATGCTCAGCCGCCTGTGGTTGCTATACGGCACAATCCCGATTTTCGTAAAGCACTACCAATGGTAAATCGTAGGGCTACACTATATGATTCGAGCTTTAGCGACCAGGACCTTGATGAAGGCTTTGCCCGACGACCAATCCATGGAGGTGATCATTTAAATATTACTGAAAGAGACTATCAGGACGTCCAAGATCATAAATTGGTGAAATTAGTAGTGTTTAAATTAAAACTAAAACTTGGTACTTCTGCATGGTGGGAGCAATTACAACTCTCACGTGCCCAATAGAGCAAGGCGCCCATCTCATTATGGCCACATATGAGACTCCTTCTTCAATCACGATTCCTCCTTAATGATTATGAGCATATATTATTCCAACAATACCAAAATTGTCGACGGAAAAATCGAACCGTCCAATATTACACTGAAAAATTCCAGCGGTTGGCAACACGAAACGATTTATTAGAATCTGAATCGTAAAAAGGTAGCACAATTTATACGTGGGTTACGATTGACAATTCAGGATCGAATCTAGATGCACCCAATGAGACTATGGATAAAGCGGTTCAGTTGGTAGGTAGGGCAGAAATGTAGCTTACAACAGTCTCTAATCGGCCTTATCCTTTAACTCGACCCCCCTATGACGAGTCCCACACAAGATCCAATGCTAGTATGAGGAAAAGAACCAGTAGTAGGACATCCTTAACCTCCTGCCACCACAAACTGTAATATGGGGAGCGGCTTATCTAGGCCTCAACGCGTAACACACACAACAATGGGTCCGAGTAGGATTTCAAATCCTTACGTTAGGCCAAGGTTAAACAATTGTTATTGCCATGGCCAACAAGGCTACTTATCAAACACATGTCCTCAACGTCCCGCAACACACTTGACCATAAACGAAGGGGGCACTGAAGGTGAGGCTGCAGAAGAAGACCCTGACTTTGATAAAAATGAACAAGCCACCGAGGAGAGAGCATATGGCGATGACTAGACGGGCGAGGATCGTGGTGAATATCTAGTTGTGAGGCGATTACTGTACACCCAACGGAAGGAATTACATCCACAACGACACGATATATTTCGTATGCAGTGCATCATCAGCGGCAAGGTCTGTAATGTCATCATAGATAGTGGCAGTCGCAAGAACATCATCTCAAAAGTGATGGTGGACAAGTTGCGGCTACCAATGATAAAACATCATTTTTTGTACTCAATTAGCTGGATAAAAAAGGTAACTGAACAATGCACTATCTTGTTTTCAATTGGTAAAACTTATAAGGATCAAATACTTTGTAATGTGGTCGACATGAAAACATGACACATGTTACTCGGTCAACCATGGCAGTTGGACCATGATGCGACCCACTAAGGATGAGACAATGTTTATGTCTTCGTCAAGGATAGTCAAAAGGTAATCCTTGCCCCTATGACACTAGAGAAACACTTTGAAGCTTCTAAAGTGGAGGGGAGTTCCCTCCTGACCGTTTATGAGTTCATGGAGGAATTCAAAGAGATCGGCAATGTATACGCCATAATAGTGAAGGAAGAGGAATCAGAGCCCTCAAACATTCCTTCAAGTTTAAGGCTATTGCTAAACAAATTCAAAGAAGTCTGGCCCGAAGATTTACTCGATGGATTGCCTCTTATGAGGGACATCCAACATCACATAGACCTCGTCCCCGGGGCTAGCCTGCCCAACCCACCTCACTATTGGATGAGTCCAAAAGAGTGTGAGATACTTTAGGGGCGGGTGAAGGAGTTGATTTGTAAGGATCTTTTGAGAGAAAGCATGAGACTATGTGTTGTGCTAGCGTTGTTAATACCAAAAAAAGATGGGAGCTGGCGCATGTGTGTCAACAACCTAGCAATCAACAAAATTACCATCAAATATCGGTTCCCAATACCACAGTTGAATGACATATTTGATATGCTAGAAGGGGCTAAAGTGTTCTCTAAGCTAGATCTGAGAAGAAGGTACCATCAGATTCGTATCCGACCCACTGATGAGTGAAAAATGATATTCAAGACTAAGGGTTGTATAAGTGGTTGGTCATGTCATTCGGTCCATTGAACGTACCAAGCACTTTTATACGTTTGATGAATTAAGTGCTAAAACCATTCACTGGCCTATTTGTGGTAGTATATTTTGATGACATCCTGATATATAGCTAGAATGAGATAGAGCACATGGAACATCTTAGGCAGGTGATGCAGGTCCTACAAGTTAACAAGTTGTACCTCAACTTGAAGAAGTGTAGTTTTTTAATGGATAACTTGTTGTTCCTACGATTTGTTGTAATGTCCACGAGCATCCGTGTGGATGATAAAAAGGTGCGAGCCATTGGGGAATGACCAATCCCTACAAACATTTATGAAATAAGGCATTTCCATGGGTTGACAACATTCTAGTGTCGATTCGTACGGAATTTTAGCACGATAGTCGCACCTATTACAGATTATATGAAAAATGGACTGTTTAGTGGATCGATGAGGATGACAAGAGCTTTCATGAGATCAAGCATCGGTTGTCTACAACACCGGTCTTAGTTCTTCATAATTTTAACAAGCTGTTTGAAGTTGAGTGTGACACTTCATATGTCATAATTGGAGGAGTATTATTGGGCCGGTAGCATTCTACAATGAGAAGCTTAGCGAAGCCCGAAAGAAGTGGTTGACGTATGAGCTTGAGTTATACGCAGTTGTTCAGGCGCTGCGACATTGGCGGCATTATCTAATTCAAAGAGAGTTTGTTCTGTACACTGACCATCAAGCATTAAAGATTATTAATAGTCATACTAACGTGAATCATGTCCATGCTAAATGGGTTACATTTTTTTGTAGAAATTCGCGTTTGTTCTGAAACACAAGTCATGACAGCAGAACAAGGTAGCTGATACACTTAGCCGCCGTGCGTCACTACTTGTTACAATGAGCAATGAGGTGGTCATCTTCGACTCTCTCAAAGAGCTGTATGCCGAGGACGAGGACTTCAAAGATTCTTGGATGAAGTGCTAAGAAGGTGAACCCAATGATCTACATTTACAGGACGATTTCTTCTTCAAAGGGAATCAATTGTGTATCCCCTAAAGTTCTTTGAGGGAGCAGATTATTCAAGAGCTACATGAAGGTGGCCTTGGTGGACACCTTGGGCGAGACAAGACACAAGCTC
Source organism: Magnolia sinica (assembly GCF_029962835.1). Lineage (NCBI taxonomy): Eukaryota > Viridiplantae > Streptophyta > Magnoliopsida > Magnoliales > Magnoliaceae > Magnolia > Magnolia sinica. The sequence goes on along the minus strand of NC_080584.1, from coordinate 6,940,636 downwards.
TTGTGGAGGAGCGGTATTACTAGCTGCAATTAGTACGTGAAAGCAATACAATGTTGTCATATTTGTCAGACCTCTAAGGGATAATCTCAGAATACGGGCCCCCACACCACGTTACTTTTGCTTGATGGCACTTACAAGGATTTATCTTTATCCTTCATGTTTGGTCTCCCACGAATATAACGCGACATGGATTCGGTGTTCATAGTGGTAGATCGTTTCTCCAAGATGACACACTTTATCCCATGCAAGAAGACCCTCGATGCAACACATGTAGCGAATCTCTTCTTCAAAAAGATCATGGGACTACACAGGGTTCCAAAACCATTACTTCTAACCATAACATTAGCCACTTTTAGTGGACTTTGTGGACTCGATTTGATACACGACTTTAATACAGCAACACCTACTACCCATAGACTGATGGACAGACTGAAATTGTGAATCGCATGTTGGGAAACCTCCTTCAATGTATTTCAGGTGAAAAACCAAAGTAGTGAAATTTAGTCTTGTCTCAAGCAGAGTTTACATTCAACAACATAGTGAATCGCTCAACAGGAAAGTCTCCGTTCCAAATTATTTATGGATGAGTGCCTCGCCACACACTTGACTTGGTCTCTCTACCCAAGCTCCCAGGCACGAGCATTGTAGAAGAACATATGGTAGACAGGATCATGGGCTGTCACGCCCCGAACTCGGAAACCGGGCTCACAAAATTTTCGATTGCCGAATCCGGCGCCGACAGCCTCCGTAGAACCCCATTCTCGGATCCCGGCACCCATTCACCAGGTTCCGATCCTGGGATACTACAAGGAGGGTTTCAAATCATCAGTCTGATTCATAATGAGCATAACAAAAGCATAACCCACAAACAATAAGCACAAGAACACCACCACAAAATCCACTATGATCAAAAACTTTTTAGTACAATGCGACAGAAAGGGGAAATACAATGTAACAAAAGAAGCAAAACTCCAGAAGCTCAGCTGCGCGCTCCAACTACAATGAGACTATGGCTGCGACTGCGTCCTGGCGTCACCTGCACGCATCAATCGTGCATAAGCTTATAGAAAGCTTAGAGGGTGGTGTAAGTATGTGCACAATATAAACGTGCTCAAAATACAAGGTCAAGGTAATGCGGAATCATAGTGATGAGCACATGAATGCAATCAGCCGTATCAAGGCTATGCGGTGCAAGATATGAATGCTATCGGCCATAACACAGCCATGTAATGTGAGATGCAACTCAAGCAGGCCAATCCTCATCATGTATCAGTACAGTTCTCATTCAGGATAATCACCGGGGTTCAATACACTCCAAATGGCACTGTCGCTCTCCTAGCCGCACAGTCCAAGTGAGCGTAAGAAACCTCACTATCCGCCTGATCAATAGTCTGCCAATACCTATCTGGCACGTCGATAGCGGACCCATTCGCGAGCCAGTCAAACTCAGCCTAGTATTGCCCCCTACCCTCGGGCGAGTAAGGCCACACTCCTTTCCAACCGACCACGACACAGTGGGAGACGCGGCCTCCTGGTATTCGGCCCTCATGACATCGTACATCCACTCGGTCTCGACGTTGGAGTCATCCTCTGGTACCATCGGGTTTAGGGATTTTCACCCAAGGACATCTATGGCGCCCGTATGCTAGAACTAAACATTTCCGGTATCCAATCCAGCCACCCACAATGTGTCTGTGGAGGCTATGGCCCTGGTGTCGCTAGGGCATACAGTAACTACAATCACACAATGCAAGTGCATGAGTCACACTACCAGTCATGCAATAGTCCTGCGTAAACCATGCGCTCATGCAGGGCAACTCCGCCTATCAGGGAGCTCGTAACAGTCTGCCCGAAGGCATATGCTATGATCAATCACTCCTCATATCAGTCATACATATGATGCATATGATAATAAGTCATGGATCTATACTAAACATGCATATAGGGATGGGGGCCTAGACGGCCTGCAGAGTATAAGTATGGACCTATCAGTGGGCCTTAAGGAGTGTGACAATGCGGACATTTAACCAACATTATCCTTACAATGTGGACGTCAAACCAACATTGTTCCCAAGGCATAGCCCGCCATAAAGTACCATTACACAAACCATAGAAAATCACACATTGCAATGGACCAATATACATCTCATTAGGCCTCGACCCATAGTTCTCAGATACATCAAATGGGCCATCTCATATGGGCCTTATATAAATCAAGTGGGCCGCATTAGTGGGCCTTATGTACATTGCAATGGGCCATAACCCATGGGCCTTTAAATACGTTAAATGGGTCGAATCACATGGGCCTTATGTATATACCAAGGTGGGCCTCAATAATGGCCACAAATACACATCCAGGTGGGCCTCAACAACAGCCACAAGTACACATCAAGTGGGCCTCAACAACGGCCATATGGTTGAACAACTTGGATGCAACACATGCATCATGGTGGGGCCCATAGAGGCCCACCATCATATATATATATATTATATAATATTAATATATGTAAATATATACAATATTATATATAATAATAATATAATATTATATATATATATATACATATATATATATATATATATATATATATATATATATATAAATATGTATGTATGTATATCCACACACACTCACACAAGTGCACACACACCCACATGCATACACACGTGCACACACACCCACATGCATACACACGTGCACACACGTGCACACTCACGTGCAGCAGGGAGGGGGTCCCACCGTCCAGGAGGTGCGGACGAACACATACATCAAGTAGGCCCCACCGTCCGTCTGGACGGTGGGCATGTAACACATGCATCACTGTGGGTCCCATGTGAGGCCCACCATAGCGTTTATCTTCCATCCGATCCGTTCATAAGGTCACACGGGCCAGGGTGAAGGGGAACAACAAATTTCAGCTTGATCTGGAACTTCTGTGGACCCAGAAAGGGTTTCAATGGTAGAGTTCAATTCACACTGTTTCTTGTGATGTGGGCCGCCCGAGCGTTGGATTGGCCTGATTTTTAGAGGGGGGTCCACGTCAGATAGTGGCCCACCAAATGGGCGGTGTGGATACAAAATATACATCATGGTGGGGCCCACAGATGGAGCCGTGGGTCCCTGCCTCTTGGCCGCCCGCCCGCCAGCCGCAGGCGCTGCCTGCACGTCCTGCAGCAGCAGCGTCAGCGCTGGCTCTCTCTCTCTCTTTTTTTTTTGTTTTTTTTTGTTTTTCCACGGTTTTTAGTAGATGGGGCCCACATCAACAAGATCCAATCCGGCCATGGGTCCCTGTGGCTCGATACAGACCTATAGAGTCCAAAGTTGGGCTGTTTTTGATACACAGGAACATAATGGAGTAAATCGAAGGTAGGATCGCTATTCCCTATGGTATGGCTCGTTTGATTTTCAGATTGGTCCCAAATTTTGTCTCAACGGGTAAAATAATCTGGGAAACGGGATGGACGGCTTAGATTATATGCACACTTCAAGGTGAGGCCTGCATGAGTGGCCCACCATTTGGCTAGCTCATTTGTACCGCCCATGTCAGTGTATACTCCACTGCTCGGCCACCAATAGCACGTCCAGCGTCCCTGGACGCTGGACGACATAGGATTACACTTCATTGTGGTGGTCCCGCGTGGATGTGGCTCACTAATCACCTGTATACACATAGTATATATAAATATCCTATATTATATATAGTATATATATAATATATATTATATTATATATCATATATATATTATATAAAATATATCACATAATAAGAAGGGCATTGGGCCCATTTAACAATGGATGGTGTGGATCTTCACCATCACAATGCAAGGGAGAGAGAGAGAGGGAGAGAGAGGGAGAGAGAAATTAGAGAAGCGGTGATGGAGAGGAGGAACCCCGCCACTACGGGCCCTCCATTGATACAACTCATACATCAAGTGGGTCCCACAACAAGTAGCCCTTAAAATTTTAAAACAACGGTAGATCACCCACCTTTAAGCCTCCTCCTTGCTCCCTTGGCTTCAAATGCACCTTGCCTATGCCTTGGATGGTGGATGATGGGGGATTAATGGTGTGGATAAGAGATGGGAGGGTGTAGATGGATGATGGAAGGTGGACCACACTTGTGGTTTGGGAGAGGAGTGTTGGACGTGAGAGGCTTGGGTTGCTTGGAGAGATATGAGAAATGAGAGAGAGAGAGAGAGGGGTGATATGGATGAGTGAGGTGTGATGGGGGATGGTTTGGGTTGAAAAATTGTAAAAGGGGTATGGGTGATGTTGAAAATGGGAAAAAGAGGAGTGGTGAGGTGGAAAGGGGGGTAGACTTTTGAAAGAGATGGAGATGGGTTATTGTACTTGAGGTATGGGATGCTTTAATGGTTGATTGATGGGACTTATAGTAGAGATTCCCTCGAAATTCGCAACACGCAGTGTTTCTTCGGAATAAACGCAGATCGGCATCTTCTTGCCTGGGTATCGGTTCGGTGCGCAAGTTACGGCGTTGGAACCGCGGCGACGACGCGGTCGCTATGATACAACTTTCGGATCAAGCTGATGTCGGTGTGCGGGACCTGGCTTAGGATCGTGCGCAAACACCGAATACGGTGCGAAGGTTGCCAAAATTTGACCGGAAGGACTGCGGAAGCCAACAAAACAGTACGGATTAGGACACGGGTCTTACATGGGCATTCATGTGGAGGTGCAAACCAAGATACATTCTTCAAACGAGAAGTACAAGGAGTAAGCGGACAAGCATCAACGATAAAAGGTGTTCGAGGTAGGCGACCTCGTTATAGTCTATCCACGCAAAGAGAGATTTTCGATCAGGACATATAACAAATTGAAGAATAAGAATATTGGACCGATACCGATCATCCGAAAGATTAATGACAATGCTTATGTTGTTGATCTTCCGGATGACACGGCGATCTCACGGACTTTCAACGTCGCGGACCTAACCAAGTATTATGAATCAAAGTAGGACGGGAACCCAAGGATGCGTTCTTTTGAAGTGGAGGAGACTGATGTAGAGCGGGTCGTGAACAGTTTCATAGCCAAGATGGATCAGAAAAGGCCCGATCGGAAGCAGAGATGATTCGAACTGTCAAAACTTAAAACGGATGTATCTCGTAAACTGATATGAGCTATCAGAAGTACCATATATGATTTTGGGGTAGGACGAGCTACTTTAGCCTCCCAGATTGGCATAACGCAAGCCAAATTTGTGAAATACCTTCAAATCGACTTTGGAAATCCTGTTTTATTTTCATTTTTACTATTTATAGTAAGTTTTAGTTTGAATATAACTATTCATCCGTTGGGCTTTAGGAGTTGTGCTGTAACATCCTAGATTTTCACTGTTTTGGATTTCCAAAATACCTTTAATTTTTTTATTTAATTAACTTATAATATTACTCATTAACCATTAGCACTCAATGTTAGTGTATACATGGGTGGTACTAGTAAAGAACAGCACCAGTCCGATTAATCAGCCGTAGGAAGCCAATAAATTCGCCCGATCACTTGAACATCAGGTGTAGTGTAACATCCCGCCCAACCAGAACAGTGTCTTGGGGAGTCCACGTAAGATTTGACACAAGACCATTCGTTTAAGCTACTCGTAGTGAGGTATCACAAATAAATTAGACTAAGATTTGCCCAATTGATTAAGCCAAACGGGTCCTGATAGAACCTGGTGCGGGCCTCCAAGTCAGATGGTCGTTTACACCTAGCGACTGCCCGTGCGAGTTATACCGCGATGCGGGAAGGTCAGAAAAATTTAAAAATTTAGGGAACCATAGAACTCACTGGGCTTGTGGACCATCGCGGACCACGGACCCAGTGGACACCCAGAAGTAGGATCTGGCACTGACTAAATGCACCCCACTTATGCCAGGACCGAAATCTGGCGCTCATAAATGAAGCTGAAATATAAGGCTATCCAGCCATTGGATCTCTTCTACATTTTCAGGGGAGGTCTAATAAATTTTCTTACACCCGTCCACAAATTCTGGGACCCGATCGTGGAACGGTAACCGTTGATCGTAAATCGGGCCCGTGCAACCAAACTCTAGATCCGATCATCTTCAAATTTTACGTGACCCTTCATCCGGCCATGGAGCAACTATCCTATGAATTTCATAATCATAGGGCCACTAGAACCACTCCAATCACCAAAATGGACCCCATAGGGCCATTTGAAGATCGGAACCGTTTACTCAAACCCCATAACCGTTCATCCGTTTGTTCCCAAATTTTATATGACCCCTCATTGGTCTATAAGGCACCTACACACCAAATTTGGTGGCCAATGGGGTATTGGGTCCACCCCAAAGTCAATGAGGAATCTTAAAGGGCCATTGCGGGAATTCATTGAAACTTAAGGCCAGAAGGCCCAAATCTAACCGACCCTTCGCTAACTAATCAAGGCAAGTATGACTAAATTAAAGATCTAACTGGGGCAGAGTTAGATAAGGCCCGGATCTTGAATAATAGACCAAACTAACCCCATTACTCTTTTAGTCTAAAACCGACGGTTTAGAGTGATCAGGACCAAATATCCACTTCCACTAGTTATAAATAGGCCACCCTATAAATATATTTAATCCAAACCCTGATCATTGCCCACGAGAAATCTCAATACCTAATTCATTCCAGAAATGCCTCGATTTTCTGAACAAGCTCTAGACCGCTCGTTGGTGGGCCATTAGTTCCAAAATTATAGAGTAATGTTCATCTTACTGGGCTCGACGTCCATCACGGGAGTCGAACCTGGGTAGTATCGAGAACCGCTCAACTTGAGCTGAAGGACGAGTGCATGAGAAGCACAAATACCCTAAAGAAAGGAACTGAAACTTATGTGAATTGAGTCATCCACTCCTATGCAAAGTTGAGGATTTCGGACCATCGGTTTATAACTAAACTTCACACATAGAGTAAGGATATTTCCTTGCTCATATCCGTATAGTCGTGGCCCCGATCGACCATCGGTGACCGTTGAAAAGACTTCTAATCATATCTGTCGATTGGTGCATCCAAATGGCGGGCCGATCATGTTCATACATAGATCATCATTAGGGCTAACTATCCTACGGTGTATATCAATATGTACACCTCATAGTGGGCCCTAGAGCTTAGAAAGACCCTCCCATAGGTCTAGTATAGTAAAAACCCAACACTTGGGGCCATTTTCTCCAAATCTGGCATTATAAAAGGGCCTCATTTGGGCACCCCCTCTCCCCATACGATTTTACCCTAAAAAAGAGAGGAGAGAGAAAAAGGAGAAGAGAAAGAGGAGAAAGGAGGAGAAAGAAAGAGGAAGAAGAGAGTGAAGGAGGGTGTTGTTGATGGTGGGGCCCAAGGAAGCTCAACCTTGCAACTCTCCACCTTTTCTCCAAGAAAACCCTTCACCACAATCGCAAAAACTGCTTCCGTTGAATATGTAGGTAAATTCCTCTCCCCTTTTTCCTTAAAACCCTTGTGATGAGAAGGGATTTCATGGATTTCTAACATGCAAATGGTTGTTTTAGGGAATCCGGCCATCCGACCCCAAAAGCCTCATTCTTAGGTCGTTTTCCAAGTCTCCAACGATCCATAGGTGTAGACTATTGTTCTTAGGTGGTCCAGCACCAATTATAGTACGAGATTAATGATTTTGATTGCTTGGATGCCATATTAGGAGAAACTAGAGGAACCCTAGGAATTGTATGTTTGTTGAAATAGTATGGAATTGTAGGTTTGACTCTTAGGATGATTGTTCTTGCCTCTCACATGATTTGTGTATGGATTATTACATGTTCATGCCTTATTTAATTTTTCCATGTGTTGTTGCTTCATAAGATGTATGATTCATTACCCTTGTGCATATGATTTCTTAAGATGGAGGAAGTGTTTAACTTCCTCACGAACCCACACTCACACACGCACTTTATTTCTTGATAATGTTGCTTACTTGCAGGAATGTCCGTTTTGTGTGGTTGAGATGCCTGAGAATATGATAATGTTAAGCTTGTTGATAACTTGGATAGTTGACACGTTATGGATCACCTCACCCTCTTGGGTTGGTCAGGAACATAAAGAGAGATGGTAGTTCCATCGGTAGGACTATGCTATGGCTAGACCCGGGGGTTTGAGCGGGTGTGTTCGGGTGGCTGTAGTTCGACTACATGGGTCCCTTATGCCCGATGTCACTCGTCTCACGCTCGCCTGACTCATGCGGTCTAGCCTACTGTCTGACCAACCTTGTTTGTTAACCCTGTTTGCTCACACATGTATGGAACCTGGAACACCCTACGACCGTTTTAGCTCATCAATAATCCACTTGAAATTAGTCTATAGCCTTGTGAGCTGGGCATGGTGAAATGAGACACTGTGTCTGAGCTGTCGGCCTATGCTAGGGTACCACGCCTCCCCGTAGTGACCGCGAGCGATCCTTTTCTCTTGATACTCCTCATGTGCTTGAAGTCGGGGATAAGGAACCCGACGGGATCATGGACCGTGGGGTCTCGGCCTCACGTATTGGGGGGTCTTGGCCTCGCACATAGTTTAGGGCATTAATACGTGGGGTGTACCAGAATCCCCAATCTGCTGGATGAATTAACCTAACTAATAACTCGGCTAACACGATCGCATTACATCTCACTAGTTAGGGTGGCGACTCGGCAGTCAAGGTCGCACTAAGGGAGTGTTGTCATACGCGATCGTTAGATGAAGTCGCTCGAGGGAACGTTGTGGCGAGGGCATGCATCATATCATCCTGCATACATGCACATTAATGAGATTAGTTAGATGTTTATGCTTAACTATTTTTCATTAAGGTCGTATTATATTGATGTCTGTGATAACTTAAGATTAATAGCACCCACTGAGTTGATCATTCACTCCCGCTCTGGGACGGTGTTTTAAAACACCAACCAGACCCTTTCATAGATGCAGGTGACTCAAGGCTTGAGGAGCCTGGTGAGGCGAGCTTCGAGGAGGAGGACGAGTTGTCCTACTTCCAGTTGATGGGCAGTCTCCGCCAGCTTGAGAGGTAGAATTGGATTGCTGAGCAGGGGGGCTCAGTTTTATTCCTTTTTGGACTTGCTATTCTTTTGTGATTTTGTTGGGTAGCGTCTTATACGACCCATGTATTCTTTTGGACATGTATATATATATATATATATATATATATTTGTATTCAGTTTCTTTCATTTCAGTGGACTTATGTGGATGTACTTCATGTTCCAGGAGATTTCAGGCTGCGCATTTAGACTGGATCACATATTAATGAAAATTGGCTATAAGTGACCTCAGGAACTCGGGAGTTGAGTATATGCACGACCCCCAATTTCCAGGGCGTTACAAGATGGTATCAAAGCAATAGTTTGGAATTAATTGGGCCATGGGTCATGAACTCACTAACGCGTCTGCTGACTTGAGAAGAAACACAATAGAAAACATGAAATGTTAGGAACCATCCCAGTACTTGAACTGCCAGTCTTAGACATAAGGTGAGACTTCCAAGGTATTAGGGTTCGGTAGCAAGAGGGAGTAGTAACGCTAGAGAAGGGGATCCGAGAGTCCTACAGTGCCTCGGCCCGTTCTCGGACAGGAATTTGGGAACTTGACAGTAAGACTCGATTCGACTAGCTAGGAAATTTAGCTATTCCAGTCCACCAAATCCCTAAGGGACTGTTGGGCCAACTGAAATAGGTGATATTAGGGTGAATGAAATGGTAAGAGTGACCATAGATGCATGTGTAAGGTATTGTCCCTAGATATAGTGTATCCTATGTTTTACAATACCCTGTTTAGAATGTATTCAATTAAAGGTAAATCTCGAGATTTTCCTTTCAAATTACACTTAAAAATTCATCATCATGGGATTTGAAAATCCCATCGTACACCTTCCACCACAAGGCTCATTTTTCAAAGCCTATAAAAGTAATTTTAAATCCTATTCCACACTCATCCCAAACATGTCATTCCCAATCTTGAGTTGGGATTAGCATTTCAACAACTTAATGTCACTGGCCAAACAGGCCCTAATTCTAAATTCCTCTTTTCAACCTATCTCCTTTAATCTTCACCTTTCACTACTCTGTTCCTTTAATTTCTTAGTACTCTCCATGTTAAACACAAATCTTGAAACTCAGAAGATGAAGAGCTATACTCACACTAAAATTTACTGAAAATAGTGAAAACGTAAATAAAATAGATTTTTGACCACTAATAAAGAGGAATTTTATAAAATAATTAAGCCCATTGCGTAGATCGGCTTCTCCTACCCCAAATTCATATATGGTATGTCGAATAACTCATCCTAGTTTGAAAGATATGGCCATCGCAAGATGCGACCCTCTAGTGCCTCGGCGCCACAGTGCCCAACCGGCGCCGCCAACGCCCGACCGTCCAGCGGGCCCGGCGGGCCACAGCGGGCCGGGCGGCTCGTTTTCTGTAATTTTCATCCTAACTTTAAAAATTCGTATCTCCCTCAATATAACTCCGATTTAGGTGATTCAAAAGCCAGATTGAAGCTTTATGAGTCTAGTTTTATATAAAAATAAAAAAATAAAATAAAAATTATAATATAGTTAAAATTAAGATGATCTGTCAACTGTCCAAAAATTATTAATTTCAGACAGATGTTGCTCATAGAATTTTAATAATCTATTTACAACTCCAAATGATATGAAATTTTGTGGGATGACTTGAAACTTAATGATAAATCATTATAAAAAAAATTAAAATAATTTAATTACTAAAAGTATAAGAGACGTTACAATAAATGTAGACATTTTTAAACTTAATGATGAATCATTAGTTTAGACAACTGTCACTTCTAGAATTTTAATAATTTTTTTTTTTTTTTTGGTAATTGTGATGACTTTCCCTCATCTTACTACTTCTTGGTGCTACTCATAAGTTTGACAAATTCATTCACTCCAAATTATACCCTACCTCATCTCGCCACTCATCCACTTTCACATCCACACTTAACTACACTCATTCTGCTAATGTGTTGTTTCTTGCTTGCTGAATCTACTATACATAAAGCATTCATTTCTAAATCTATCCTTCCTTAGCTTGCCACTCGTCCACTTCAACATCCTCATTTTCGCTACACATCCTATGAATATATTGCTTCTTTACTGCCTGGCATTCTGTCTATAAAGCGTCGCTGGTTTTATATCCAATCATATGGAAACTCTAAATGCACATATCCACTATAGCCACCCAACTCTAATTCAATGAACAACATCTTTCTCAATATCTGGTTTTCATAAATTATAGGCCAACATATCGGACAATCGCTATGGGGTAGTTGTCCATCAATCTTAACTCCCCACTCTTATTGTCATCAAAATTGCATTTCATATACTATGTTTGCTACAGTTAACACATAGTAAGCACATGTAAGTGAGGAAATGTGACTTTTCTCAAAAATTAGTCATAGACAATATTTCATTTTCTATGGCACTCTACATTAAGGTACTAACTAACCTAGGTTGAGACAAGTATCCACACTTCTACTCACGGAGAGGAGGAGTTATACTTCTAGTCAGACTCATAAACATCCACCTAACGCCATTCAAGAAGCCCGTCATATTCCAGAATCTTTCCCTTGAATTTAAGGAGGGAAGAATACTTTTGATGAAATTGTGAACCATACCCATAGCTTCCAACGAAGCTCAAAGACATCCCCATCAACCCCATTCAGGATGCTTATTAGATTCCCAAGGCTACTTATCTTGTGGTGCCTTTGGTTTCAACAACTTGCAATGTTTCCAAACACAACTCCCATGATGAGTACATGATGTGGGCACCTCCTCTCATGAAATTAGATCGTCCTCAACCCAAATATCATTCCAAATTTGTGACCAAGATATAGATACCCCCACTCATTAGTACTTCCACCCTTTCAAAATCCCATAATGAGGAACCTAACTTGCTTATATCCAAATGATAAACCCTCTGCCTTGAGAAGTCCCTAAAAAAAAAAAAAAAACCAATCCCTATCTACAAATTGGGAGTTTGCTTCTCTTCGTTGAACCTATGCCACCATTTGCTTAGAAGTGCCAAAATCTTTTCCTTCCAATTACGATCCCAAATTGCCTTCCTCTTTGGTTTTCAATCATCATTCATTTATTGAGCGAATTGCGTGAGTAGCTCATTCTATGATCTACAGGAAATGGAAGGATGGAAACTATAGAGAAATATCTGGACAGAGTAGGTAGGCTAGAGAAAATGTCGTTGCATACAATGGTAATTCATATAAAATTTTATGCCTATAGGAACTTTTTAGGGTGATCTTTAACCATAAGCATATTGAGAGATTTATTAACCCCCATTTTTTTAAACTCATTTTCATCACATTCCCCTTCAACAAAACTCATTCAAAACAATCCACTCATTCACTCCCATAAGCTCATTCACAAAACCTAATGATTTATAAAAATTGATTTTATATACTTTGGCATAAATTGATCATTAGATTGTTGCAATTGAAAATTTTTATATGAGGTGGTAATAATTAAGAGGTAATAAATTACTGTCCATTTTTAACTTCATTTTAGCCCAATTATTAATATTTTCCATTCCATTTCCTTTCATAGGCCAATTGGTGTTGTTGCCACCACTCGAGCACACTCTTTGAGGTTTGTGGCCACAAACCTTAATTTTTTTTCATTCTCCAAAACTTTTCAGATAAAGAAAGCTGCTAAGGATGCTATGTAGTCCACCTAATCAATGAGATTTAAGTTGCCTCTAAGATCCAACACATCGACCTGGATGGTGTGATCTGACCCTTCAACAGCTTGGGCTAGGTATCCCATCCAATAAGTTGCCTTTGTTGTCCTCTTGGAGCTGTAGCAGAAGTTGAGTCTTGTTTGACTCCAATAGCTCTCTTTAAACCACTCTCATTTTCTATACCCTCTCTCCAAACCTCCTCACCTTCAACACTCCTTCATTCTCTTTATCTTTCCTCTCCCAAAACCCACTCCCAACATTTATTTCCATCCCACTCTCAACTTTCTTTTCTAAACTCATTCATGAAAAACCGACCTCAAACCCATTTTCAAGAGAACCATCCAAGAGCATCCAGCCTCTACCCATTCCTCTTCATCTTCTCCAAAACCATTGTCAAACCCAATTCAAAATACATTCCCAACACCCATCTTAAAACCCAAACTTCAAATCCCATTTCAAATTCATATCCAACCCATATTTCTCAATCCCATTCTCAAATCCTTTCCCAAACCTGACTTCTAAACCCATTTCCCTTTACTCCCACTCCATCACACTCACTCTCCCATCCTCAAACCCATCTCCTCCTTCTTTTTCTTTTCTTCTTCTCCAAACCCATCATCAAAAACCCATTACTTCAATCCTTTCTTCTTCTTTTCATTCTTCCAAAGGCAACCATTGAACTAGAATATAATCATCTGAAACTCAAATAGGCCATCTCATGAAATAGTTGAGAAGGAATATCCACTGTTAGTTTTATACGGGGCCTACCATGTTCTTTATTTGCCACCCAATCCATTCATCTAATGTGCTTCATCACAGATAGGTGAGGTTGCTCTAAATGAAAATAAATAAACTGTCATTCCATATACACATCCCTATCTGAATATTGTGTCTTCTACAATTAAAGATACTTTGTAGCCATGGACATTCAATGCTAGATTTTGGTACCAATGTTGGGTGTGGAAGTGGCTAGGAAACAGATCAATCATAAAGACAGATGGTTGACTGGTGAAGACTCTGCTAAAATAGGAGCTGATAAGCAAGTTCCAAGATAGGCTAAGGGTGTTGGAAACAGTTCTAAAAGCAGAAACTAAACAACAAGCTGATTCTATTAATGGGTTTTGTTGCGAACACAAAATAGGTTATCATGGATTGAATTTAAACAGGTCTGCAGTAAAAACCAAATATGCAGTGAAAGATAAGAATGTTTACTTCTAATAATACTAGGAATCATCTTATGATTAGACTAATTTTTATATACGTTTTTCTATTTTAAGTAGTTTTCAATGCAATCGAATTAGGACCCTTGAGTAGGATTGGGTTTCATAGTTTAAGGCTCCGAAAGTTCGTATTAAAGGCGGACTATGGTAAAATATGTCAAGTTTTCCTATTTTGTTAAAGAATTAAGGTTCGTACCACATTGAGAAGACAACATTCTTCGTCTTTCTTTTTCTGCATCCTTCTTAGCGTTATTAGCACTTTAAACCTCTGAAATACCTTAGAACTTTCGATTCTTCCTTCCCTCTCAAAGTTTAGGAAACTGAAGTGCAGTCTGCTCCTAACCCACTAGACATGTGATCGAAATGGTGATATACATATAAGATTTTATACTATTAGAAACCTTTTTAAGATAATCATTTGACCATAAGCACCGTAGGAGATTTAAATCACTAAGTTAAACAAGAATTAAAATGGGAACTCTCTCGGACCAAGACCCAAAGGACAACCTTATAAATAGAAGATTTAAACTTTCCAATAATGGTCGTTCCCTAAACATTTATATTGATTGGACTATGAAATTACGAAAGTATACACCTGCGAAGCATTCGCGGCTTGACTCAATTCTCAACCCTGGGCGACTACCAATGGACTCGCTGCTTTGACCGAGCAGAAGACTAGGATCCACCAGGATGAAAAAGGGATACGATGAGTCTTTTACCCTGGTCAGGTAGATGATTGACGTATCGGGTTAAAGCCCACTACAACCATCCTCCGTGTTGGTCTAACATTAAAAATAAATATTTCACTCTAGATAGAGGGAAGCCATCACCATGAATCTAAATCTTTTATATAAAAAAAAGGTAAATAAATAAATTTTAGTAAACCATCAGGGTGAAAAAGTTTTAAGGGGGGTAGATCACAATAAGCTACGGTAGCGTATTTATTATATACCCTAAAACGTATATAAACACGAAACCAACAAAACTTAAGCAAACGAACTGATAATATCTTTATTTATTACCCTTAGGCAATTTCGAGGACGAAATTATTTTTAAGGGGGTAGATTGTAACATCCTGGATTTTCACTGTTTTGGATTTTCAAAATTCATTTAATTTTTTTATTTAATTAACTTATAATATTACTTATTAACCATTAGCACTCAATATTAGTGTATACAAGGGTGGTACCAGTAAAGAACCGCACCAGTCCGATTAATCAGCCGTAGGAAGCCAATGAATCCGCCCGATCATTTGAACATCGGGTATAGTGTAACGTCCCGCCCAACCAGAACAGTGTCCTGCAGCGTCCACGTAGGATTTGCCACAAGACCGTTCGTTTAAGCTACTCGTAGTGAGGTATCACAAATAAATTAGACTAAGATTTGCCCAATTGATTAAGCCAGACGGGTCCTGATAGAACCTGGTGCGGGCCTCCAAGCCAAATGACCGTTTACACCTAGCGACAGCCCGTGCGGGTTGTACCGCGATGCTGGAAGGTCAGAAAAATCTAAAAATTTAGGGAACCATAGAGCTCACTGGGCTTGTGGACCATCACGGACCACAGACCCAGTGGACACCCAGAAGTAGGATTTGGCACTGACTAAATGCACCCCACTTATGCCAGGACTGGAATCTGGCGCTCACAAATGAAGCTGAGATACAAGGCTATCCAGCCATTAGATCTATTCTACATTTTCAGGGGAGGTCTAATAAATTTTCTTACACCCATCCATAAACTCTGGGACCCGATCGTGGAACGGTGACCATTGATCGCAAATCGGGCCCGTGCGACCAAACTCCAGATCTGATCATCTTCAAATTTTATGTGACCCTTCATCGGGCCATCGAGCAACTATCCTATAAATTTCATAATCAGAGGGCCACCAGAACCACTCCAATCACCAAAATAGACCCCATAGGGCCATTTGAAGATCAGAACCGTTTACTCAAACCCCATAACTGTTCATCCGTTTGTTCCCAAATTTTATATGACCCCTCATTGGGCCATAAGGCAGCTACACACCAAATTTGGTGGCGAAGGGGGTATTGGGTCTGCCCCAAAACCAATGAGAAATCCTAGAGGGCCATTGTGGGAATTCATTGAAACTTAAGGCCAGAGGGCCCAAATCTAACCGACCCTTTGCTAACTAATCAAGGCAAGTATGACTAAATTAAAGATCTAACCGAGGCAGAGTTAGATAAGGCCCGGATCTTGAATAATAGACCAAACCAACCCCATTAATCTTTTAGTCTAAAACCGATGGTTTAGAGTGATCAGGACCAAATATTCACTTCCACTAGTTATAAATAGGCCACCCTATAAATATAGTTAATCCAAACATTGATCATTGTCCACGAGAAATGTCAATACCTAATTCATTCCAGAAATGCCCCGATTTTTAAACAAGCTCTAGACCGCTCGTTGGTGGGTCATTAGTTCCAAAATTATAGAGTAATGTTCATCTTACTGGGCTCGACGTCCATCGCGGGAGTCGGACCTGGGTAGTGTCCAGAACTGCTCAACTTGAACCGAAGGACGAGTGCATGAGAAGCGCAAATACCCTAAAGAAAGGAACTGGAACTTAAGTGAATTGAGTCATCCACTCTTATGCAAAGTTGAGGATTTTCGACCGTCGATTTACGACTAAACTTCACACGTGGAGTAAGGATATTTTCTTGCTCATATCCGTATAGTTGTGGCCCCGATCGACCATCGATGGCTGTTGAAAAGACTTCTAATCGTATCTGTCGATCGGCGCATCCAAATGGCGGGCCGATCATGTTCGTACGTAGATCATCATTAGGGCTAACTATCCTACGGTGTATATCAATATTTACACCTCATAGTAGGACCTAGAGCTTAAAAAGACCCTCCCATAGGTCTAGTATAGTAAAAACCCGACACTTGGGGCCATTTCCTCCAAATCTGGCATTATAAAATGGCCTCATTTGGGTACCCCCTCTCCCCATACGATTTTACCCTAGAAAAGAGAGAAGAGAGAAAAAGGAGAAGAGAAAGAGGAGAAAGGAGGAGAAAGAAAGAGGAAGAAGAGAGTGAAAGAGGGTGTTGTTGATGGTGGGGCCCAAGGAAGCTCAACCTTGCAACTATCCACCTCTTCTCCAAGAAAACCCTTCACCACAATCGCAAGAACCGCTTCCGTTGAATATGTAGGTAAATCCCTCACTCCTTTCCTTAAAACCCTTGTGATGAGAAGGAATTTCATGGATTTCTAACATGCAAATGGTTGTTTTAGGGAATCCGGCCGTCTGACCCCAAAAGCCTCATTCCTAGGTCGTTTTCCAAGTCTCCAACGATCCATAGGTATAGACTATTGTTCTTAGGTGGTCTAGCACCAATTATAGTACGGGATTAATGATTTTGATTGCTTGGATGCCATATTAGGAGAAACTAGAGGAACCCTAGGAATTGTATGTTTGTTGAAATAGTATGGAATTGTAGGTTTGACTCTTAGGATGATTGTTCTTGCCTCTCGCATGATTTGTGTATGGATTATTATATGTTCATGCCTTATTTAATTTTCCCATGTGTTGTTGCTTCATAGGATGTATGATTCATTACCCTTGTGCATATGATTTCTTAAGATGGAGGAAGTGTTTAACTTCCTCACGAACCCACACTCACACACGCACTTTATTTCTTGATAATGTTACTTACTTGCAGGAATGTCCGTTTTGTGTGGTTGAGATGCCTGAGAATATGATAATGTTAAGCTTGTTGATAACTTGGATAGTTGACACACGTTATGGATCACCTCACCCTCTTGGGTTGGTCAGGAACATGAAGAGAGATGGTAGTTTCATCGGTAGGACTATGTTATGGCTAGACCCGGGGGTTTGGGCGGGTGTGTTCGGGCGGCTGTAGTTCGACTACATGGGTCCCTTGTGCCCGATGTCACTCGTCTCATGCTCGCCTGACTCATGCGGTCTAACCTACTGTCTGACCAACCTTGTTTGTTAACCCTGTTTGCTCACACATGTATGGAACCTGGAACACCCTACAACCATTGTAGCTCATCAATAACCCACTTGAAATTGGTCCACAGCCTCGTGAGCCGAGCATGGTGGAATGAGACACTATGTCCGAGCTGTCGGCCTACGCTGGGGTACCGTGCCTCCCCGTAGTGACCGCGAGCGATCCCTTTCTCTTGGCACTCCTCATGTGCTTAAAGTCGGGGATGAAAAACCCGACAGGATCACGGACCGCGGGGTCTCGGCCTCACGCATTGGGGAGTCTTGGCCTCACACAGTTTAGGGCATTAATACGTGGGGTGTACCAAAATCCCCAATCTGCTAGATGAATGAACCTAACTAATAACTCGGCTAACACGATCGCATTGCATTGTACTAGTTAGGGTGGCGACTCGGTAGTCGAGGTCGCACTAAGGGAGTATTGTCATACGCGATAGTTAGATGGAGTCGCTCGAGGGAGCGTTGTGGCGAGAGCATGCATCATATCATCCTGCATATAGCACATTAATGAGATTAGTTAGATGTTTATGCTTGACTACTTTTCATTAAGGTCATATTATAATTGATGTCTGTGATAACTTAAGATTAATAGTACCCATTGAGTTGATCACTCACTCCCACTCTGGGACGGTATTTTAAAACACCAACCAGACCCATTCATAGATGCAGGTGACTCAAGGCTTGAGGAGCCTGGTGAGGTGAGCTTCGAGGAGGAGGACGAGTTATCCTACTTCTAGTTGATGGGCGGTTCTCCGCCAGCTTGAGAGGCGGAATTGGATTGCTGAGCAGGGGGGCTCAGTTTTATTCCTTTTTGGACTTGCTATTCTTTTGTGATTTTGTTGGGTAGCGTCTTATGCGACCCATGTATTCTTTTGGACATGTATATATATATATATAAATATATATATATATATATATTTGTATTCGGTCTGTTTCATTTCAGTGGACTTGTGTGGATGTACTTCATGTTCCATGAGATTCCAAGCTGCGCATTTAGACTGGATCGCATATTAATGAAAATTGGCTATAAGTGACCGCGGGAACTCGGGAGTCGAGTATATGCACGACCCCCGATTTCTAGGGCGTTACATGTGCCCAAGATGAAAAGTGCTTAGAATAATTAGGAGAACAGCGTGGTTCGACCAAATAGGACACTTACTATTTTTGGCCGAAAACCATGCACACTAGCAGACATCACGACCATCTATAAATAATAAGTTCACTATTTATAATAAGTTGTGAATTCTAAGAGTCTTAGTTGTAGTTTGATTTTGAAACTTCTCTCATGGCTTAGTATCTATATTTAAAGACTTGTGAACTCGTTTATTTCATCAATCAATCAAATTACAAATTTTATAGAATTTATTTTCTATTTTCCTTGCTTTTTCCTTGTGGATTGGAGAAGTCTCTGTGAGGAGTCTAGAGAAGCTCTGTAGATTTGGAGTAGTTATCCTTAAAGAAGACGGTGATCGACCTCATCACATTCATCCCTGCATCACAGAAGAAGATGGGTGATGTCAGGTAGTGACAGAAGAAATCAATGTGATGAGGATAGACTGCAACACAAGTGGGGTCCACTACATCTGATGCTTTAACTGACAACAATGATGATGAGAGATTCAACGACAACTAGTGAAAGCAGCCACCATAACAGGCTTTGCACAACAGTGTTAATGGCAATTGTTATACCAGCATAATGATCACAGCCGATGGAGATGCAGTGGTTGGATCTAGCTATTCAAAATGAGTAGCAAACACATAATGCTAATTAAGATGGCTCAAATCCTATATAGCCACCGCTGGAACCGTAGAGCCGATCCGGAACCGAAACAGTTTTTACGGTCTAGTTCCGGTTTGGTTCCAGGGTGCAAACGGTTCGGTTCCGATTGCGGTTCCGATTTTTGTGGAACCATTAGGAATGGATCAGTTCTGATTTCACCCCAGAACCGGATCGAATTGACCCGTGTACACCCCTACACACTACCCCATAGATATCCAACTTGATCATGACTACCATGAATCCCCAAAAATTTAATGGTCAACATGTTTGATCAATTGACGCAGGGATGAACATGATGAGGTTGATCACCGTCTTCCTCAAGGATAACTACCTCGAATCCATGGAGCTTCTCTGAACTCGTCAAGGATACTTCTCGAATCCGCGAGAAAAAAGTACGAAAATAAAAATAATATTCATGAAAATTCGTAAATTGATTAATAGATGAATTAAATGAGCCTACAACCTTTTAAATAGGAATACCAAGACTTGGAATTAGTTTAGGAATTAAATTATAACTAAAACTCTCTAAAATTCGCAACTTACTACAAATAGTATATTTACTATTTATAGTAAGTATCCTATGTGGCTTAACCACGTTATTCTCTTAATTTTTCTAAACACTTTTCATATTGGACACAACTCTTAAAGCCCAATAGATGAAGAGTTATAATCAAACTAAAATTTACTAAAAATAGTAAGAATGGAAATAAATATGAAATTTGACCGTTGATATGATGGTTGGCTAAAGTAGCTCGTCTTACCCCAAAATCATATATGGATGCCGAGTAACTCATCTCAATTTATAAGATATGCCTGTTTTAAGCTTCCGACAGTATTGAAGACTTCCACCTCCAATCAGGTCTTGTTTGGTTCATCTTTGACCTGAAAGTATCCGCAACCTACTATACATCATCAATCTAAGCCATTGATCACGTGGACTCACCTAATAAAAGTCTTATAACCATGTCCTAACACCTAGCTATATGGTATTGGGTCACCATGCAATCCGCTTTTTTTTTACCTGGGCTGCTTGCAAGTCATAAACATAACGTGTCGGTTTGGTCAATGTCCAAGTCAGCCTCTTCAAAAAAAAAAAAACAAAACAATACGTGGATCATCTTTAACACCACGTGGGTGCCAAAATCATCCGACTGGACCTTTTAATAAATAAATAAATAAAACATAGGGTCATTTCTGTCATCTCCTTACATCCGCACACCCTTTCAAGAAAAGGAAGCTATTTGATACTTTAGGGGAGTATAATGCTGGGTGTCCATGCCCTAGAAATTCTATATGTGACATATGTTAATTCAACTAAAACTAGCTAAATTATGAAATATACTATTCTTAAGTAACAGTTCCAAAATCAGATTGTTTGAACAATCGTATTAATGGTGGACACTTGTGTGTTGAAACAGGACCGTTGGATAATTTTCATTTTTGACTGTCCAACACATCTCTACAATTTGATGGTCACATAATTAAAAAAAAAAGTATAATTTGTGGTCCTTGATGAATCTAAACCGGGACATATGAGTTGAAATATTTAAATTGAAAATTTAAATTACTGCATATGCTACATGCGTATCATCCATCGCAATGCACCCGAGCATCAAACTTTTCCTATATTGGGGACAAGGTAACGAGGGCAATCCAAAGTCGTAACATCCAACCGACCAACTAAACTAAACACACGCAGAGTCAAAATAGTTACGTCAGCCACGGACGGATTGCCTGTGCCCCTGCCTAAGGATGTGGGCCAGCCGAGATGCTCTTGAGAAAATCCACCCCGTCCATCAGTTTAGAAACCTATAAATAGGACAGGTGGAAAGAAATTATTTATATACATAATTCAGGTGGACCACACGACAGTAAAGAGTAAGAATGGAATGGTCAGCATTCCGTTCCACTGTTTTTTGTGTCTCGGTCTGCTTAATTTTTGGATCTACCTTATTTTTTATTTTTCCAAACTGATGGACGGAGTGGATGATATCGGCCCCACAGCTTTATGTTGGCAGGGGTGCAGGCCATGTATCATGTCCTGCTGTGGATAGAAACTGCATGGCATTGGCAGTTTCGCACGAACCTTCCGTGGAAAGCGTCGACGGAATGCATAGATCACTCTTCCATCAGCAATCATCAACGCCTCATAGCTTTATAAAAATCATATAGAGCATGCAAGTCTTCATCTCCCAAGATCTCTCCTCTCATCCCTTCCTTACCACTCCACTCCAACAAAAAAAATGCCTGATATGGTAGTGGGCCACTCTATCATCAACGTCCAAGATGACTTCACAAACATATCCGCCGCACCGGCACATCCATCAGCCGGAGAAATTAAAGACACAAAGCTATCCCAGAAGAACATGTTCAAGGTAGCGGTCCTTTCGATTACGGTTTCCGCGGTTGTAAGTGATTTCTCAGATGTGATTTATGCAGACCCATATCGCGAATTTCTCTTGAAAGCCTATGCTGTTGTGGTTCTTGCCACCTTTATATTTGGGATGGGACTACTGTTGCTGCCAGCGCTACTTCCGCCGGTGCTTATATCAGCTTCTGTAGCCAAGAAGCTGGTTTTGGTGATTGTTGCACTTGTTAATATTGTAGTAGCTCTTAAAATAAGCCTTTTGGTTGTGTTTTGATTTTGTGGGAAGTGAGTAGAATTGTTGTTGCTGTTGTTGTTGTTGCTACTGCTACTGTTGTTGTTGTTGCTGATGTTGTTGCTGCTGCTACTGCTACTGTTGTTGTTGTTGCTGCTGTGGTTTCTACAAATATAATAAGATTGTTGTGTGGTAGTTTATTTTACTTTTCCTTTGCATATTGAAATAAATCCTGTTAGGATGGCTTGGGACCATAACCGTTGGTCGTTATGGTTGCTGCTGCTGTGGAGTGGTGTCAATGGGCCGGGCTCGGGTTTAAAGATTAAATTTTGAATTGGCCCGGCCTGAAAAAATTCCCGAGTCTACTCCAGGCCCGGCCCGTTGACAGAGATACCGTGGGTATTATTATAGTATGGTTGTTTTCAAATCCTAGTAGTATCTATAAATAGACAGCAAAAGAAGAAGAAAAAAAAGATGAAATATGCCAATCGGCTGTCACGTTTTTCATCTGCAGTGGAGCGTCACACTTGGGCCTGGCAATGGCAGGCTTGGGTTGGGGCCTCATATTTGAATTGACGGGCCTACACAAATATTGATATTGATTGCCCAGGCCCGTCCTAGTAACACTAACATACCGACGGTCTGGATCCGAGACCAGAAAAAAGTGGTGGGCCCATCAATCAGGGTTGAAAGTAATCTCTGATGCTGGCTTGTTCACCAAATGGATCTGAAATTTTACGCCCAACCACAATAGACCGCTCGCAAGTGGGCCAGGATTCTTGCTCGGGCCATGCCTCATTAAAAAAATTGTTTCAAAACATAGCTTGAGTGATGACCGTTGATTAATCAGGCATGGACCCCACACAGGTCAAAATTCAGCCCTTGATAGCACAGCCCAGAATTCAGAGATTGGAACCATAAGGCATGGCCCACGTTATTAACTTAGCCCGAATGGCTTTTGAGGCTGATTCAGGCCACGTTAAATGGGTGGAGGGTAAACCATGGGTTAGAAGTAAACGGGTTGGGCTCAGGTTGAATATTACCTAACTGGGCCAGTCTCAATTAGCTCGGTCAACCCAACCCAAAAGGTGGACTAAAAGATTAGCAAAACAGATGGATATAGTGGATATAGAATACAAAAATCAAAGTGGGCCCATGATTAGAACCGCCCCGTCATGGGTGAGGGCGGACCGGCCGCACCTATTCTGCTCCAGTTTGGAAGTTGTTCCATATTCAACCATGGGCCAATCTTTGCGTTGCCCAATCCGGTGTTATTCGCATGATGGGTGCACTTGAAGGGATGGGTTAGATCCTAGATGCAAAATATAGGAGATGGGCCCCATCTCGACGGGGTGTTTATTGGGTCCAAGATGGTGGACTTGGGGTAGGACTCAACAACACCTGCTTTTTTAGCAGGGTCCCAAAAATGAAAGGACTGATGCTGACCCAATTTCACAGCAGGACTGAGAAATTGAACGAAGAATCGTTAAATTATTTGGGCCCACCGGGGTACTGTGGGCCTGGTGGCTTACATTTATTTGGGCCCATTGAGTTTATAACAGATGGACTTCATTTTGATATTTGACCATCATTTATGGGACCATTTCACTTCATCACGTTATAAGGTCCCCATGTGCCGGTTCATGACAGTGGGGCCCCCTGTTAGGTTAACCAAACCGTTGATATGATGGGTCCTATAGCTGATGCCAGATGAACTAAAACTGTGACAAGATGGAAAATTCTACCATTTTGATTAGCAGTGGCCCATGTATAGCTGGTTTAGGAAAAGTGAGAGGAACAGTAATGCAATGTCATTTTCGGACCGGGTTTGAGTGGGGTAGATCATAGGACGTGGGACATACTCGGGTGGGTGGCCTATCTAGGCGAGTGGCTCATGTGAAACGGAATCCACATGAAGTGAGGCTTACGAGGGGATTCAACCGAGGTCCTAATCGAAGGAACGTGTGGAGATAGAAGGGTTGATGGGTCGTGCTCTATCAATTCAAACTTTTCAAGGAAGTTGTTAGTTGTACTGCATTTAATAGTTCACAAAAAAAGAAGTGGATATGATATTCTTGGCATCTTTGAATTTAAAGTTTATTTGGATTATCCACCATCCATAGCAGTAAGCATGATTTCAATGGTTCTGATCACTTAACTAGGAGCCTTATAGCAATTGGACACATCAAAGGAACTATTCTGTTTTTGTGCATCGTGGCCCTTAAATTTCTCTTGTGGTGAGTACCGTTGCTAATGTCTATCTCTCCATGTGTTTCACTCGTGTGATGGTGTATGCACCGTTTAAAAAAGATGATGATGACTAATCCTCCTCAAATGTGTCACAAATGGCACTGATGCAAGGCTATCCAGACAACCCACATTGTGGTCCATAGTCGATGGATCATATCTTCAAAATAGCATCAATCAATCAATTCTAACCGCCTAAATCAATGGCTATGAAAGCGATGGTTAAAATTAATACATGAAGCGGTCCAATTTTGAAAGAAAAAATTGAATTTTTTTTTTCCAGGAGAGTTATTTGATACTCTGAGAGAGTATAAAAATTCAAGGTGGAATCTACTTTATCTCCTTTATCTAAGTCATAGTTTTAAAATCAGATTGTTTGAACAATCACATAAATGGTGGACCCCTTATTCATTGAAATATGATCATTTGATAAATTTCGATTCTGGCCATTCAATAAATGTCTGCAATCTGACGGTCAGATAATTGAATAAGTGTAATTTGTTGTCCTAGATGCATCTAAACGAGTAGGTATAAGTTGAATGATCTAATTTGAAATTTTGAATTACTTATACCCTGCGTATCATCTGTCACACTCTGCCGGAGTATCAAACTTTTTTTATCTCTCAGGAACCGTAATTGCATTATTGGGTGACTGGTCGTCGATCAGATTGCGTGTCAACAACGGCAGAAGTAGGTGGGTCCCACCACCCTAACGAATCTAAGGTGGGGCAATGTTTTGGGTGACACGGAAGGAAACTGCACGGTCATTACTCGCCGGAGCAATTACGCGTACTTGTGCAATATCCAAGCCGTTCATCACATGGCCCCCACTATTAAGATTCTTCCAATGTACGTCTTAATCTTCTAAGTGTCCCATGTCCCCATGTGAATAGTAAAATGATCTTGTGCTGTTGGAGCACAATAAGTTATAGTTCTCCTATTTAATTGCAGGACCTTTCTAAGTTGAAAAGATCAATCTGGACTGTCCATTATGTCCAACGCTCTTTTCATCAATCACAGTGGAAAAATCAATTGATCCAATGGTTTTGATCATCCAATCAATAACCTATAAAATGGAAGGCCAAGATCTTCTATTCCATTCATCAACTAGAGGGATCAGGTTGTTGGGGCTAAGAATGTATGACTTATGGTCCTAAAAAATCATTTTTATAAGTTAATCTTAACCGTTCCATTTATGGCTTGTAAAACGGATGGCTTAAGAAAGAAGGAAATTTGAAATTTGTATTGGCCGTTGGATGGTTGTGATATTTGCATGGTGGCCCATGAAGTGCGTGTTGGATCTAATGCACGCTCTGGATTGATCGATGGAACTATCGAAGTGTCCTAATGCAACTAGGCGTATCATATGACTTACACATTGGATATCTTCCGCCTTTTATACCCACATTAGTTCAAAAAACTACTAAAATGCCATTGTACATGCGAATGCTCCTGGTACGAAAATTAGTTGTCCCGTTTTGTCAAAGTTCTTAAAAACAATTCCTACCAACCTCTCATCCACGTGGGAGATCTCAGCCGTCCAAAAGAAAGATCACACCATAAAGACTACCTTTCGTGAAAATCAGGCCAATACACTGACTAGGTGAGGCCTCGTTCGTGTGTCGAGTTGGACCATTGTCCGCCCATTGATTTCGATGATGTGGTGGGCCTGACTTTTTTCCTAGATGATCTTAAGGGAGTGGCCCACATTAAGTTCATGAGCCTCGCTCAGCCGTGCTTAGATCGGCCTAAGCCCAGCATGCCTAAATTTCCAGCTTCAATAATAGGCTGAGTCTAGGCCCATGGACTAAAAGTAAGCCTAAGTCCATCACAAGGTACTCGTGCCGTGCAGCCCAAGCCCATTATCTTTTTAGGCCTGAAAGTTAGGCCCGACCTTTTCACAGATGGCTAGAGCTGTACATGAACCGAGCTAGCTTGGTTAACTTGCTCGAAGTGACTCTGAAAAGCTCGACTCGCCTTGGATCGAAGCTATGTTCGAGTTGAGTCGAGTCAGTTTTATTGAGCTCAAAAAATTTCGAGTCGAGTCACGTTGGACCGAGCTCGACTCGGTCTTGAGCTCGAACCCGACTTGGTTCGGCTCGACTCAATTTTTTGACTGGGTATATATTTCAAAACATTAAAAATAAAAAAATAAAAAAACCCTAACTCACTTGAGTTTCGACTGTTCTCCAGCGCCCAACCCTAAAAACCCTAACCTAATCCAGTCGTCCTGCGGCAACGCCCGACCCAGACCCTATCAATCTCTCTCTCTCTCTCTCTCTCTCTCTCTCTCTCTCTCTCTCTCTCTCTCTCTCTCTCCTCTCTCTCTCTCTCTCGCCGTTCTCTAGCACCCGAACGACGACCGGCGACCACTCTCCTCTTCTCTCTTTCTCGCCATTCTCTAGCACTCAAACAATGACCGATGACTACTCTCCTTTACTCTCTCTCTATTCTCCAGCGTCCGCTTGGACGACCAGTAACTGAAAGTTACTCTCCCCTACTCCTCTCATGTAACATCCTGAATTTTCATGGCCAGAATTCGTACTCGTGCCCGAGGAAACCGGCTGTTAATGATGTATAAATTGGATGCTTTGGAAAATCGCATCTTTTTTTTTTCATTTAGATTACATACAGATGCATTAATGAAGGTAACATTCACAAGAATAAAATTAAGTATATTGATTATCTCATTAGAATAAAAGAATAATCAAATGCCCTCTCAATAGGAGTTTATTACATTTATCGGAGTTTGCATTGGAAGTATAAACTAAATAGTAAACTATCTTCGGATTCTTTCAGGGTATTCTTGTATAGGAAAGTAGTCCTCTAGGTCTCTAATCTGTACGTCACCTGCATCATCTGTACGGTTGGGAGAGGGTCAATGCCCTAATCATAGTGATGGTTATCCTTTAAGATTAACAATAATTCAAGGGATTCACAAAAGTAACGTAAATGGTTTTGATATGTCCCGTAGTCCACTAATACAAGGATATCAGAATGCGCAAACAACCTACATGAGAAGCATATCTAGCAAAATATGTGGGGCTCATCAGACATAGTGATCATCACAATGTGGAATACGATTTATAGATAACCGACTCGAACTGCACTCTCACTATACGGATATTCGCCGGCATGGCCAACGCTACAGTGGATTTACGAGAACTCCTCAGAGGGCACAATACATGGGCTGGGTGATTTACGTGACACGATTTGCTCATGGAGCGATTATTTGTGACATCCAATCCCGGAGTGATGTGACACTGCATTTGCAAATTATACACATCGATTTGTGCACCACTATCCAAAGGCTCAAAGACTTACGTGCCCCAAGAGGGTCTCTACCCAGAGTACATTACGTCCATGATAGAATATTTGAATCACTAGTTGTAATACATCTTGCACATCACTTGCACTTATAGAGATAAATTGAATTATAAGGAACATAACTGAATCTGAATCATGAAGAATATAAACTGAATCATGGAGGTTCTGGAATAGCAAGACACTTGCCCAGGCCTTAAAGATATACGGCACAAGGCCAACATAATAAAGAGAAGAGTGATAATGGTCAACTCAACAAAAGTGGCAATGGTCAACATAATAAGAGAAGAGTGACAATACTCAACTCAATAATAAGGAGAGTGGCAATGGCCAACTTAATATAGAGACAATTAACAAGGCCAACTCAAATAGAGAGACGAGGTAGGGGCAAGGCTAGTATACATGACCTCACATAAATTTAGAGAAATTACTTGTATTTGACATGATATCATAATCCCCGCAGGGCCAATAATTGTAATGATAATAACTGAATCAATTGATAGGATAATTCTCAGAAAAATATAAACATGAGAGGCAGGAGGATTCACATCATTAAAGGTATAGAAAGACAAGACAATTCACATTATTAAAGGTATGAAAAGGTAGAATAATGTAAATCTTTAAAAGCATGGAAAGACATGATAAATATAATAACTTAAATTAATGTAAGCTTAAAGGATAAAACCCTCACCTTTGGTTGTCTGATTGCCTAGTACAAGGTTAAATATCCGGTTACATACCTTAAGATCCGATTGTGTCCTAGTTCACATGATTAGAAATAAATTAGATTTCATTGTTATATTGGGTAGGATTGTTCTAAGGAGGGAATCTCGGCTAGGGCGTTTATATGACGTGGAAACTAGATGGGCGTTACTGTCCATATGTAGGGAAAAAAGAAGAAAGAAAGAAGGGGTGTAGAAAGTAAATCTTACCACGGTGTGGATTGGCAATTCCCGATCGGATTTGCTGATGAACCCGAGGTGTCCCTACTCTTCCTTTTTCTTCTTCTTGCTCTGCTTACTGCTGGGTAGTTGGACCCTCTCTCTCTCTCTCACGTCTTTCTTCTTATTTTTTTTCAGGCGTTGGTGTGGTTTTTATAGGCTTGGAGAGAGACTTCTGGATTTCTCTCGCCCATACTCGATTTCCCTATGTAAATCTTACGTAGGGCGTTTCGCTACATTGGATGGAAACTCGTCTGGATCTTGCTGCCTTGTTTCTTGCGCAACACTAGTCGGGACGGCGTGGCACATCATAGTCCATCATCCACTTCGAATGGCTTCCATGGAAGGGTTTGGATCTTGGGTTTACAAGGTTTGGACGGTCCTGATCTTGTGGATCTGACGTGGCCAGATTTCCTGGACGGGGGAAGTTTCCGAGTATTTTTGAGATGCTACAACAGCGTCTTGACTCCGCTCGTCTTGAGAATGGATGGGGCCCACTGGTTCGGCTTTTGTGGTGTGATCCAACTCGGCCATCAGTTTTATTTCGACAATTGAGTGCATGGGCTTGAGTTTGTAGGGGATTCATTGATCAGGTGGCCCACACGTAGATTAGGAAGGTGGGATGAAACCCATTCTTCCGTCCGGTTTCGTCGCTGTAACAACGGGAAGGTGTGGACGTTAATTGTTAGCTAGTTTAGGTGAGGTCCACTAGTGATGTCCTTCGTGAGATCCACTCCGTTCATTAATTTGGCAGGATTATGGTAGGCCAGGGGCTAGAATATGGGGTGGATCCGATGTTTGGGTGGGCCACACCATTAGTCGACGTGGGATTGCATTCATCGTTGAACCAAGAAGTTAGTTAGGACATGAACTTCTTTGTTTCATTTGCATGTGGTAGGTGGGATCCATTATGACGATCTTTCGGGAAATCCGCTCCCTTTGCCGACTTAAGCTTGTTGTGTGGGCCCATAGGCCCAAGTTTGAAGTAGATCCGAGCAATAGGTGGACCGTGTGAACGAGTAATACTTAGAATGATGTTTATAGTTGAACCATATAGTTGAACAGTGACATGCATTTGACATTCCTTAATTACCAATTTGTCATCTATTACTCAACTATCTTCTAGCGTTCGTTATATCGAAGTGTACCATCCAAATGCCTTGAGATATGGTGAGTACCCTTTATTTTTCTTGCTCTTTCTATGATTTAAGTTTGGGTCCCAATCTCCTAAGGATATCCAAGATGCTCCTATAGTTGTTAGCACATTCCGTAATTCAAAATAACATTTGTACATCTTTGATTGATAAAGTACCAGGTAGTTTGGACCTAAACCCTAAGATCTTCATGGTGATCGGTACCATGATATTCATATGGCCCGTTTGGCAGATCCAAACATGATGGATAGTCAGATGACTTACTAAAAATAAGGAAACTTAATGGTTAGCATTCTGACCATGTATGTAGGTAGATGTACGGTCAGTTTCATAGATGGGTGGTCATAAAATGGGTTTTTGGAGTGATTAGGGGTAGGACATGTATATTGTTAGATTCGAGTGACTTTTTCACACATGTAAGTTCTACATATTCGTTTGGGGTGAACAAGATGAATGGATCAAAATCTTAATCTGATAAGTGTATGGACGGATGTAGAGGTCAAGTAGCTACTTTACTATGATCTAAATGATGAAATTCGACGTGTATGGTTAATTTATGATAATTAGGCCTGGTATAAAATTTCACATGGAACGGATCGTGGGAATCACGTGATCTAGAATTTAGGGGTCTAGGTTAGTGGTATTTTCATAATTATTGTTAATCTAAGAGTTTTGTGAAATCTAATATTTGTATATGGTTATATGCACATTTCCAAATAATTCTTACAAAAGAACTTACATCCAAATAATTATGGATAAGGAGTTATTCACCAATTCCTTCAAGGGAAGGTACATACATCAAATCACATGATGGATGGTCTTGTCTCAAAATCAAATGGTCAGATTGCTGGATTTATGAACGAAGATCATTCCCAACGATTAGATTCTTGTTGGGGAATGAATGTAAGGTTAGGATAGCTAGGTTGGTGTTCCACACATGTAAATATTATGTTACTTTTCACGGTAACGCTCGAGGACTTTCAATACTCGGTATTGAAAAGTTCGAGGTGCTACATCTCATCATCTCTCTATTCTCCAGCGTCCGTCTAATTAGTGGACTCCACCCGACCACTAGCCTGGTAGCTATGGCCCAATTGGACGATCAGACCCCACCTGAAAACTCGAACTTGGCTCGAACTAGACCAAGTTGCTGACCGAGCCAAGCCGAGCTGCCAATCAAGGCTCGATGACCAAGCCAAGCCGAGGTATCTTGTTGGCCAAGTCGAGCTGAGTTGGGCAAAGCTCGACTCGTATCAACTTGCGTACACCTCTACAGACAGCCATGGTGATGACCGAAGAAACTAGCGGCGCATATGACTACGCCCAACACTTTTTAACTCTTTGGCCCTTGTCCATCTTAAGTTGGGAAGCGGATTGGCTGGTATACCACACACCATTGACCTGGCTGGTCTCATAAGCTAGACCATAAAGGTCCCTTGATGTAGATTATTTTCAGGCATCTGCATCCAAAGGCATACTGAGGGTCCTCATTTCATTCATACTTTAGAAATGTACGGTCACGCCAACATTGCTTATTTTGACACGTCACTTGTTCTTCTCTATTCTTTTACTGCTTAAATCTTCTTTCTTTCATAATTCCTTAGTTAATTTTTTGTGCTCCAACGAACCTGAAAATGATGTAGATCTAAAGCTCAAGTGGACTAAAACCGTGAACTCAAAAATGATGTAGATCTAAAGCCCAAGTGGACCAAAAGCATAAGCCTAAAAATGACGTAGATCCAAAGCTCAAGTGGACCACACCATAGAAAATAGTGGGGATTGAACATGCATGGTTGAAATGGTGATGGGACCGACATGGGCCACATCCCTGATGATTTAAACCATCCATAGTTCGTTCTCTCTGCAAGCTTTCTAACGAATCCCATATGTATATATGCATGATTTTTAAACAGTATCTATTAAGGGCCTATTTGGATTGCTGGTCAGGATTGTTTTGCACTTTATTAAATTTTAAATATGTGCATCTAATAGATCTACATTGTACATCAAGAAGATTCCAATAATAAAAATTAAAAGGTTAGATGTGATTAATCATTACATGCAGAATCCTCGGGAACTGAATTAAGAAGAGTCTAAAGCCAGTCACTTCTCATGATATGTCATACAATCATATCATAAACATGGAATAATAAAAATATTATTAATTTAAGGCCCCGTTTGTTAAATATGAAGTTTAAAGACTGAATCTGAAATCTAAAGCCTGAATCCGAAACCTAAATCCTGAATCTAAAATCTAATCTGTAATATAAAAAAAAAACTTGTTTGATAATTATAGCTGAAGTCTAAAAATTAAGTACTAAATTTGAAGCAAACTGTTTATTAACAAACATTTTAAATATCTGAAATATGTTAATTTGACACATTTGCCCCTATCTCTCGTTTGGAAATGTTTTACATTATAAAGAAATTATTTTTAATTAAATGAAAATAAAATTATTATATTTAATTCAAATAAACTAAAATATTATCATAAGGCCCTTAATTCCTCTTAGTGGGAAGATTATCACTATGCGTTGTATAGGATTGAACACCAGTAGCAACAAAACCTTCAAATAAGGCCCACCTTATATTTATATGCTATCCAGACGGTTTATAAGGTCATTCTCAATTGGATGAAGTGAAAACATATTAAACCAAAACTTCTATGGCCTATTTAAGTTTATTTTCCATCCTTTATGTTCATAAGGTCACAAATACCTGTATGAAGAGGGGAAAAAATCATATTAATCTAAAAGTTCTATGACCCCAAAAAGGGTTTTAATGGTAGACGTTCAATCCCACACTGCTATTTGTAGCTTTTTTTTTTTGTCTCAAGCTTTAATATTAGCAAGCCAAATGGATGGATGGTTTGGATATAACACATACCTCATGATGGTACCCACAAAGCTTGCTTCGTCAATACAGCAGCTATATAGTCGGTGTGAACTACACCAACCAATACGCATCCTACTTTAAACACGAATTAGCTACTAACAGGTTAAGTAGGGAGATTCGCTACTGAAGTGACGTCATCAAGTTCCATGGGCCCACTCTGATGTATGTGCTTTATCTACACCGCCCATCTATTTGAAGATTTAATTTTAGAGCATGAGTTAAAGAATGAGGCAGATCTAAATATGTAGTTGACCCCACCACAAAAAACAGTGGCAAGATTGATGCCTACCGTTGAAACCTTCTTAAGGCTCACTGTGATTTTTATTTGAAATCCAACCTATTCACAAGTTAACATAGACATGAAAGAAGGGAAAAAAATAAATATCAACTTGATCAAAAACTTTTGTGGCCTATTTAAGTTTTTAATGGTGGGCGTCACTCTCCCCACTATTTTCTGTGGTGAGGTCCAGTGGAGCTTTAGATTTAACTCATTCTTTGGATCTTTACCTAAAATTATATTTCCAAATGGATGACATCATGATGGGGTCCACATAATTTGGTGATGTAACTTCAGTAGCGTCTTGAAAAGACGCAGGGTAAAAGGTGGCGTATACAGTGGTCAATTTCTCCTGGGTTTGGGAAATGGACTGGCTACACCCTTGCCACCAGCTAATGGCTGCTAGTCAGTGCTATGTGGGCCCCACCATAATGTATGTGTTTCATCCATGCCGTCCATCTATGTTTCTAGATCATTTTATGGTACGAGACCAAAAATGAGGTATATCCCAATCTCAAGCGCACCACATTACAGGAAAACAGTGTTGAATGAATGTTGACCATTAAAAACTTTTTGGGGGCCATAAAAGTTTTGGATCAAGCTGATCTTTGTTTTTTCCATTCATATAGGTCTATATGACCTAATCAATAGATTAGATGTCAAATAAACAGTACATTGGGCCTTATGAGAATTTTAATGGTGGATATACAATCACTATTGTTTTCTTGTGGTATGGTCCACCTGAGATTTATATTCCTCTCATTTTTGGTATCAAGCCCTAAAATGATGTAACGCCCCGAATTTCGAGGGTTTAGCAAAGCTCTACTCCCGAGATTCAGAACATCACTTATGTAGTATGGACGATGATAATCAGATTTTTTTTCATTTTCATGAATTAAGCATGCATGGTATTATACTAAACAATATATCATACTCCAGATTTAATCAAGTTAAGTAAGTGCGGAAGTCTAAATATATATCTGTATAAGTATACAGATGTTATATAAGGTTCCTTTCAGAGTATGAGTACGTAACCGGGTTCAGTATATACATGTATTGTTTCAAAAT
The DNA here is from genome assembly GCF_029962835.1 of Magnolia sinica. Taxonomy (NCBI): domain Eukaryota; kingdom Viridiplantae; phylum Streptophyta; class Magnoliopsida; order Magnoliales; family Magnoliaceae; genus Magnolia; species Magnolia sinica. Next base: position 6,906,415 of record NC_080584.1, on the reverse strand, counting down.
AAACAAAATGGATATCTAAAATGTCCAGCTAAGCCTAGATATCCCAGCGGTCACTGCGTAGCGGCATGAGGTCTACACCGACCCGCCCGAGAGTTGAAAGTAGGAGAATTCCTCCTCCTCATCCCAGAAGTCCTGCTCCAGAGCATAGACGTTATCTGTACCTGCATCTAAATCAGTGTCTGGTTGGTGTTTTAAAACACCATCCTAGAGTGGGTGTAACACCCCATACTTTACAGTACTCGGGTGTTACCGCATAACCTAACTTATTATGAACGCTAAACCTAGCTTACTTGAACAATCGCCCTAAAGCTATCCATCTTAACCATTTGATTTTTGACTATGACAACAAGGTCTTTAAGAGTTTAGTTCAATATGCCCTGGATTCCTAGTGACCTTTTAACCATCTGATTTTGGACTATGATTACTCACTACACAATCGTAAGATTTGAAATCGATCTGCCTATTTAACCACCTTAATATGATTAAATTGACCCTGTGCTTGAATAAATAAAGATCCTACTTTAGAATCTCGATCATAATTAATGGTATTTCATCATAAAAAATACACCTAATTAGTACAATTAAATCACAATGAGTAAATTAGGAATTAAAGTCACAAAACCCACTGTTCACTAGGTTTACAGCGTCGTGTTGGACGACCCAGCCCTTGAAAACATAAATTAGATTATTTGGTCTCATAATCAACCCCTAGGTTACACCTAAACACTCTTCAAGATCCCATATTTATTGATAACTAGACATGAATCGATCTAACGGTTGGATCGATTGAATGGTCAGGAGGTCGAATGTTAATAATTACACATCCATGTAGTGTATATGTCACTTGACACTTAAGGTTAGTTAAGGGTTAGATACGTTACTTGTAACATCCCGGATTTTTCCCAACTTGGTAATGGACGTCCTTGTACGTAGAACTGCCCTAGGACCTTATTCTGTTATAATTAGGGTGTAATTTAGTTAAGTATTAATAATTTGGATCACTTTCTATACAAACTACAAAGGCCCAAGTACCACCTCAGGCAGAAATCACCCAGGACTAAAACCTTTAGGAATTAGGTCAATATTAGCAAGTGCTAAGCTAGAGTACTTATGAAATTAGTACTAATCATTTTAAATATGATCTGCAAGGCCCAAACCGTGCAGTATCATTGACGCTACATTACCCTGAAATCTAAAATCCATCCCTAAACCCGGTTGCTCTCGGGAGCACACCGAAACTCCGTATCGGACCTGGACCGCACGTCGAAAGTCCGATAACCGCAAAACTATACAGCTATGACCGCATTACTGGACTTGACAACCCCCTCGGAAATCAAGTCTTAATTGTGTCTAAATTGCACAACTTGAGCTTGGAGCGAAGTATGTGAGAAACGTGAAAATATTTAGAAATAAAATTTGAATTTAAGTAATCTGAGTCGTGTCGCTTGCGCGTCAAATATAAGGATTCAGACCGTCAGAATCTAACCCAAATACACCCTCGGATCAGGAGAAATGTCCCACACATGTCGGTGTACTTGTGACCCTGATCGAGTGACCGTGACCGTTAAACTGAAACTGGTCCGCCACGGTCGATCTGCAAACCCGATCGGAACGAAAACTCAGCTTGACCTAGATCCAATGTCAGGGAGCTTAAGTCCGACCGCACGTAGAAAAGGGGCCTCTAGAAGTTCTTCGTTGGACTGAAATAGTTATTATTTGGCTATAACATAAGTATACCATGGCCTTGGGGCCATTGACATCGATTCTGGGCTTATAAATAGCCCTTAAACCCCCTCACTCCCAATCCATACGAATTTCTTAGAAACCCTAGGTGAGAGAGAAAAAAAAGGAGAGAAAAGAGGAAGGAAGGAGGAGAGATTCTTGGGGATTGTTGTTGGGATCTTTTTCCACAACTCCACACGCTGTTTCACTTCTCTACTATGCTACTTAACTTGTTTCGGTTCCGATATAGGTAAGAAATCTTAACCCTAATCTCGTTTTAGAAATTCAAATAAATATATCGACGAAATAGCTAATCTATTTCGTGATTCAGGTAGCCGTTGTACCGTAAACAAAGACGTAGTGTTCAAACTGAGCTCGGTACGGGTTTATCGGCGAAAGGTGCGGACTATAAATGTTTCGGTTATGGTTTTCAAGGCTTTCAATGTAAGTTAATGATTTATAACTGACTTGATTGCTATCACATGCTTAAATACGACGTTTCCCGCGCTTTACACATATATATGAATTATGTTGAATATAATGTATTCCATATGTTTGTTGATATGATTGAATGAATATGAAATTTGGATCTGTGCTTACCATGATTATTAACCATGAATATATGCTTGTTGTGTATGTGGCAACTCCTTGTAATAGGGCTTACCAGGATATATGTTATAACTAGTCTAATACATGTATGTTAAAGTGTGTAGTCTATATGTTTATTAAAATGTCTGAATGGACATAGAATTATGATTTATGTCAGCCATGTCTATGGAATGCAAATACATGAATTGTTATGTGTGTAACAACTCTTTGTTGCGAGGATTTGTCCACATATATGTTATAATCAACATATGTTGTATATGTTGATATGTGTAGTATAAGTGTGTGACACAATGACTGTATGTGAAGTAGTTAGATGAATTGTACTTAATAGGGTTGTTGGGATAGGATTCCCAACTACCGTAGTTATATGCATAAATTCTTTCAAGTTGTTGTAATCTAAATAGCGGGGTTTGTATAGAATACGTATATGTAGAATGGCATGTTATATGTGTTTCATTATATATTCAAATGCTTTTCATGTTTGCATTGATTGTTAAATGCTGTATGATTGTCATGTGTACATATTTCTCATATCCGAATGTGTTTGGAATTATAGTATAGTTCAAGCAATCGGTAACAGGCCCTGCTTTGGTGGCTAAGGTTGTTTCACCACGCAGGATGTGTTCGATGAGTCCGAGCCGTACTTCGGTTGTTGACAGTGGTTAGGCCACACGGAGTGCTTGTGCACTTCATATAGATCAATTCGAGGTGCGCTCGTACTAGTCGAGCTCGTCAAGTAACCCGATTGACCCGATGTATGCTTACCATGTATGGATGCTACTGCTTGAATCTAAGGTACCAAACTCACCAGTGGAAGAACCCCTTTAACCTTAGTACCTCGATCCGCTAAGACTCATGAGCCAGGCATGGTGGTATGGGACACCGTGGTCTAGCTGTCGGCCTACGCTGGGGTGACGAGCCTCCCCGTAGTGACCAGTAAGCAATCAAACTCGTGAGCCGAATACAGTGGTATGAGACCACTGTATTCGAGCTGTCGGCCTACACTGATAAGGTGATGAGCCCTTTGTAGTGACCTCGAGTTTATCTAAGGCCGTGTAGAGGCGACGAGCCTTTACGTAGCAACAAGAGTAAAACTAGGCCTGCACTGATAAGGTGACGAGCCTTTTGTAGTGACCTAGAACCGTAACATCGTATGAGAATTGCTAGGACTGACGACCCTAGAATAGATCATTGTTTGGGAATTGATATAAGGGAGGTACCTTAGCTTCCCAATCCTGCTGTATGAAAAGGACTAATAAGAACTTAATAATCACGCTCATGCACCGCATTACGTGTGCATTTGGTGTAGCAGGTCAAGCATTGAGGAAGTGTTTCATGCGCGATCGTGAGATAAAGTCGCTGAGGGAGCGCAGGCGAGGGCATACATCATTATTTCATATCATTCTTGCATTAATCAGAGTATTTAGGGATGTTGGATTATGCTGTTTTATCATTACTGCTTGACTAAATTGATAACATGTTAACCTTTGCTTTATTGTTCCACTGAGTTGATCACTCACTCCCACGTTACGGGACGGTGTTTTAAACACCAACCAGACCCTGTTGTAGTTTCAGATGATGGCGCAGCCTATGAGGTGGAGCCGGACTTTGAGGATGATGAGGATGCATTTTCATATATGCAGTACTCAGGCGGGTTTCTATAGACCGTTCTGATCGACGGGGCTTCAGGGCTTATACTTGTAGTGGACCATTACTTTTGATATTTTGTATCTTGAAACAATACTTGTAACTATTTGACCTGGTAATGCGCTCATACTTTGGGGACATACAATGATTCGTATGTTTTATACAATGATCACAGTCTTCCGCTTGTGTAAATTCAACTATCCCTGGAGTATGATTGCTGATTTAGCTTAATCTCATTCATGTTTTATGCACTTACATAGACATCATCAAATCATCATTATCTATATTGCATAAGTGATGCGTTGGAACTCGGGAGTTAGGTACCTACTCGACCCTCGATTTTCAGGGCGTTACAAGATGGTATCAGAGCACGATTTGGATTAAACTGGACCTGGTTTATGGTAACACGACGTACTCTGACGCACTCTGATTTAGGAAGGGGGCAATAGAATTTAGAAACCACATTAGAATCTCAAGTTTCGCCGATAGGCGAGACTGAATAATGTAATGTAGTCCATAACGTATTTTCGATCACGTGAATCGACCTAAGTCGCCTCTAGGCCATCAATTGGCGAGTTTGAATCGTTAGTTGACAAATTCTTGATTCTAGGCCTTCCCATTTGTAAAGATGGTAGCCCGAGCTTAATCTACCGATTATTTGATACTTAACTAAATCCCATCTAAATTACACGACAGGATGCGGTCCCTGTGTTGTTCTTCCTGAGGTTGTACTCGGGACTTTGTACGGATTTTTTCGGGACGTTACAAATGATCTTTAAAAATAGACGAATGGAATGGATGAAACAGATACATCATGGTGGGGCATAAAGAAGTTTCATAAGTTAAAAGTTGATTTTGTATTGTGTAAAAATTTAAAGAGAAAAAAATTGTGCATTCCGCATTCACCATTAAGCTAGACTCCTATCACTGAAAGAATTTATTGAAAAATTACTTAGCTCTTTCCTTCTTCCACATTAATGACACATTAACAAACACCACTAAACATAGAACATTTTTCCAATTCCACATTAAGTGCAAAAATTCAGCGTTAACAAACAGGCCCTAAGTCATAAACTCTGGAATGTGAAATCTCCTATTTTAAGTTACAATTCTAAAATGAGATGGTTTGAAGAATCTCATGAACAGTGGACACTTGTTTGTTGAAACAGGACCATTGAATAATTTTCACTTTTAACCATCCAACAAATGATAGTCAGACAATTGATTAGTGTAATTTGTAGCCCTTAATACATCTAAATTAAGAGATATTTGAACTATTTAATTTGAAAGTTTTAATTAATTGTATGCAGCATGCGTATCACCCATCACACTCTGCCGGAGTATCAAACTTTTTTTTGTCTTTTCTATCATGAGCAACCTATCGAGAGATCCCAGCATTCCAACCAACCGGCCAAACCCAAGACCCGCATCAAACACGGGGACGGATTGGCTACGCCCCCACCAACAGATGCAGGGCCCATAGGGAGATCCGCCATTTTGTTGATATTCCATCCAAACCGTTCATAAGGTTAATCTCACTGGGAAGAACTGAAAAACAAATATTGTCCTGATTGGAAATTTTCATGGCCCCACGAATGTTTCAATGGTTAGATTTCAATTCTACTTTTTCTTGTGCTTGATTAGAAAATTTTCATGGCTCCGCTAAGGTTTATGAGCTTTCGAAACTGATGGACGGAGTGGATTTCTCTTTGGCCCCATATAGCATCTTGCACGAGAGGGCATATGCAATCGGCCATCCTCATCATCGATTGTTTCTGCGTTGAACTAAGGAGTAGAGGTGGGCAACTTGGGCCCGATCCGGTGGATCCGACCCGACTAGACCCGACCAGACCCGACTCGGTACCGTTCCGAACAGAACCGACGGTCTGATCGGGTCTGATCGATTCTGATCGGCCAGATTCGATTTAATTTCGAATCAAGTTCAGATAGCACTCTACCCGGACAGATCCGGTCCGAATACCTGGACCGAATCGGTCTGAACCGACCTGAACAGACCCTACCCGAAGAGGTATACTTATAAATACCATTTTTTCCCCAAAACCTAAAACTCTTTTTACCCTACCCGTTTTTTCCCCAAAACTCTCATGCCCGATAAGGAGAGAGAGATTTTTTACCCCAAAACTCTCCCGCCCGAGAGAGAGAGAGAGAGAGAGAGAGAGAGAGAGAGAGAGAGATTTAGACATTTCCAGTTGCCGCCGACGAAGAACTTTCTGCCCATCTTTTTTCTTCAGTGAGACTCAGAAGAGAAGAAGATTCGAGTGTGAGAGAGAGAGAGACAGAGAGAGAGAGAGAGAGAGAGATCTTTCTCAAAAAGGACCGAAGTGCGACCAGCCGACCGATGCTCGCGTTTTGCCGCTCTGGCGACTCCAGATTCAGCCACTTCGCAGACGCGGTTTGGTGGGTGACCCAACACTCGCCAACAGGGATGGTAATTTGCCGAATATGCCACCTGATGAGTCAAATAGCCTGATTTTTACTTTATTTTGTGGCCCACCTGATGAGTCAAATAGCCTGATTTTTTCTTATAATTTTTAGAAGAAAAAAAAATAAAAATTGATAATTTGCCGATTATGCCATAATCTGGCCGTATATTTCTAATAAATTTAATTAATTCATATTCTAAAATTATAATTAATTAGTGCTGTTTTTTTAGTATGTATTTTTATATATTATTTCAATGTTTTTAATATTTGAGAGGTTACAATTTAGTACTCTAAAGGACACACAAATTTATGTGGCCCATCTACCATACATACGGTTCCACAGCTTGATGATCTGGACTGTAAATTTGTGGGTCCACATAAATGGACCAATACAACAGATTGTACCGATTGGATCATCCTAAATGGCAGCTTTCAGGCTAAGGTGTGGTTTGATTTTTGCACAACGGTTCACCAGCTGATGCTGAGAACCACTGAATGGTCCATACCTATCACCAACCAATGAGCACCGTGTTGTGGAATTTGTGCGGGACACGATTTTGGTTGGCCTCTCTTGACACATTTGTAGGCAGCAGCTGATGTCAAAGCTCTGTGGGGCCCACCATTAAAATGCAATCAGATCTGAACCCTGTACAATCCGATCTGACTTGGTTTTTCTGACCGAGTCGGACTCGGATCGATTCAGACCAGCACGTGTTCGGGTCTGAGTCAGCTGACCCAGACTTGGTCTCGGTTCTGTCCGAGTTCGGGTTGGAACATATAAAATCCGGACCTGGTCAGGTTGGGCCAAATCCGAGTTGACTCGGTCCGATGCCCACCTCTACTAAGGAACGTGTTGCCCCGGTGATGCGAAAACTTAAAACAGAGAAAATTATCACTGTAGACGCCACCTTTTATCCAGCTTCTTTTTTCAACGGTCCAAAACGTACCTTCCCAACTTAAACCTTTTATGTACGGATAGAGCATTCGAGGACAAAAATACCCCTGAACGGCAGTGAAAAGCGGAAGCGGATTGGCTAGTGTACCTCGGGCGCGGATTAGCTACTGACAAGTTGAATAGCGAGACTCGCTACTGAAGTGATGTCACCAAGTTCCGTGGGCCCCACCATGATGTAAGTTATGTATCCACACCGTCCATCCATTTGGAGTGAACATTTGATGGCATGAGCCAAATAATGACTAAGATTCAAAGCTCCAATGGACCCCACCACAGAAAGCGGTATAGAGAGTGACGCCCACCATTAAAAACTTCAAAGGGCCACAAAAGTTTTTGATCAAGCTGATATATTGTTTTTCCTTTTATAATGTCTTTTTTAACTTATTAATGGGTTTGGATCTCAAATAAACATCACGGTGGGCCTTAGGAAGGTTTCAATGGTGGATGCCACTTTCTCCACTGTTTTCTTTTCAGTGGGTTCCACTACAGATTTTTATCTGCCTCATTATTTGACTCATGTCCTGAAATGATCTCTCCAAGGATGGACCGTGTGGATATAAACACTCATCGTGGCCGGACCCACGTAACTTGGTGATGTCACTTCAGTAGCGATCTTGCTACTCAACCTGTCAGTAGCTAATCCGGGTTCGTGTACCTCACACTAGCTATATAGCTGCTGTATGCACGTGTCATGGGAAGACGAGATCTGACGCTCCTCGAGCTCCAAGTTGTACGAACGGTTCAAAGGAGACCAAAGTTTTAGGGGCCCCACAGTGATGTGTGTATTATATCTACACTGTTCATCCATTTTTAGAGATCATTTTAGAGCACTATCCAAAAAATAAATCATATCCAAAGATCATCTGGACCACACCATAAATAGCAGTGGAGATCATGATTTTCACCATTAAAAAAATTGTAGTGCCTATCATAATGTTTATTTTCCATCCAATCTTTTCATAAGGTCACAAATACCCGAAGGAAGAGAATAAAAAAATTTCATAATGATCCAAAACTTTTGTGACCCCAAAAAAGGTTTCAATGGTAGACGTTCACTCCCCTCACTGCTTTTTGCAAAGTGGTCCCCTTTATAATCAGCTCTGTTTTATTTTTCGTCTCAAGCCTTAAGAAGAGCTCGCCAAATGGATGAACGGTTTGGATATAACAGATACCTTGTGATCAGACCCACAGAACTTGGTGACATCAATACAGCAGGTATATAGCTGGTGTGATGGACACCAGCCAATCCGCTTCGGAAATGGATTGGTTACTCCCCCTCACACCAGCCAATGGCTGGTGGTCGGTGCTCTATGGGCCCCACCATGATGTATGTATTACATCCATGCGGTCCATCTATTTTTATAGATCATTTTACTATATGAGACCAAAAATGAGATATCTCCCATGAGACCAAAAATGAGATATATCCCAATCTCAAATGGACCACATTACAGGAAACAGTGTTGAATGGGCATCGACCATTAAAAACATTTTGGGGGCTATAGAAGGTTCGGATCAAGATGATTTTTGTTTTTTCCCTTCATCTGGGCCTGTACAGCCTAATCAACAGATTTTATGCCAAATAAACAGTACATTGGGCCTTAGGAGGATTGTAATGGTGGATATCCAATCACTATTGTTTTCATGTGGTGTGGTCCACCTGAGATTTTTATCCCTCTCATTTTAAGATCAAACCAAAAATGATCTGTAAAAATGGATGAACGGAATGGATGAAACACATACATCATGGTGGGGCCACAGAGCACCGACCATCAGCCACGGAGCTGGTGGCCGGGGAGTAGCCAATCCGTTTCCCTTTCAATGGACAGTCTGACCGGTTGGCTTTCCTGCAAAAGACTTTTCGCAGGGAGTCCAGGCGGGGCCACTGTGATGTTTGTGAGAAATTCTACCTATCCATCCATTTTTTTTAACTTATTTTAAGACGCGATGCCAAAAATGAACCATTTCCAAAGCTCAAATGAGCCGAAAATGTGATAATTGAATATTCACAGTTGAAATATTCGTGAGCTATAGAAGTTTTAAATCATGCTAATATCTTTTATTTCAGTTCATCCCAATAGTAATGATGTTATTAACAGTATGGATGGTATGTAAACATCATTGCCGAACCCAGGTAAGTTTCAGCAGTCGGAATTTTCCTAACCATATTTTCCTTTAGTATGACCTACTTGAGCTTTAGATACGGTTCAATTTTAGCATCATGTCCTGAAATGAGCTCACGAAACTGATGAAAGGGGAGGATTTCTCACACACATCACAGTGGGCCGAACTTCACGATGAAATCCGTGTCCGTGGAAAGCAGAGTTATTTTCGTCTAAGTTGGGAAGGTAAGTTCTGGGCTGTCGAGAAAAAAAGCTGGATAAAAGGTCGCGTCTACATTGATAATTGGGACGCGGATTCCTTCCCTGCCGGTGGCAGGACGAAACCATCCTCTGTACTAGCAGGGGCTCTGTGGAGGAAACGGATTGGCTACTCCCCCTTACACCAGCCAATGGCTGGTGGTCGGTACTCTGTGGGCCCCACCATAATGTATGTGTTTCATCCATGCTATCCATCTATTTTTACAGATCATTTTACGGCATGAGACCAAAAATGAGATAAATTCCAATCTTAAGTGGACCACATTACAGGAAACAGTGTTGAATGAGCGTCGACCATTAAAAAACATTTTGGGGCCATAAAAGTTTTGGATCAAGCTGATTTTTGTTTTTTCCCTTCATTTGGGTCTGTATGACCTAATCAACATATTGGATGTCAAATAAACAGTACAGTGGGCCTTAAGAGGATTTTAATGATGGATATCCAACCACTATTGTTTTCATGTGGTGTGGTCCACCTGAGATTTATATACCTCTCATTTTTAGGATCAAACCATAAAATGATCTGTAAAAATGGATGAACGGAATGGATGAAACACATACATCATGGTGGGCCCACGGAGCACCGACCACCAGCCACGGGCTGGTGTCAGAGGGAGTAGCCAATCCGTTTCCATCTGTGGAGCCCATTGTGACTTATGTGTTTTATCTAGGCCATCCATCAATTTTGAGAGATCATTTTAAGGCATAAGTATAAAGAAGAAGGCAGATTCGAGGCTTAAGTGGACCACACCGTGGAGGTTGAACGACTGCCATTAAAAACTTTTTGAGAGTTGTAGAAGTTTTGATCAAGTTGATATTTGTCTTTTGCCTTAGTCCAAGGATATGTGACATTATCAAGAGTAGGCCTGAATCGAGCTTGCTCAACTCGACTTGAAAAAGTTCAATTCGGCTCGGTCCAAAACTAAGATCAAGCTGAGTCAAGCTGATTTTCTGGGCTATGAAAAAATTTTGAACCGAACTCAAGCTTGCCCATGCTCGACTTTACTCAGATCGAACCTAACTCGAATCGAACTTGGATCAAACTAGTTCGGTGACTCGATTACTTTGATATTGATGTTGCTCGCCAAATGTTTGATAAAATGACTCAATGAAGCGTGGTTGGTGGCAAGGAAGGTATATGTATAAAATAAATACATTTTTTAATTGATTTTTATGTTGTGTGGAAGGTGTTTGATAAAATATCCATAAAATCACTGCTGTTGTTTTACATACAGTAAGATTTTAAAAGTGTGATACATGTGTTTGTGAAAATGTTGCAGAGGCTAACTTAGCTCGATCTTAGCTCAAACTCGGCTTGATTTAGCCCGAGCTACTGACCAAGCCAAGCTAAGCTAACCAGTCAAGCTCAAGGATCCAGCCAAGCTGAGTTCAAGCTGAGGTCAACAAGTAGCTAAGTCGAGTTGAATTGTGCCCAACTTGACTTGGTTTGACCCATATACACCTCGACTGGGCTCGAACTTAGTTTTGAACTGAGTCAAATATTTTTGAGTTGGCCACCGTGCTATTGACAATCTGTTAGAAGGAAATAACCACCACAACAGGCCCAACGATGGTTTCATTTTAGTGTGGTACACTTTAGCCTTAGATCCACTTCTTTTTTGGGCTCACTTCTTAAAATGATCTATCAAAATAATTGAACAGCGTGGATAAAACACATCGACATAATGCAATGACCTAGACCAAGTCCGTCCTGAGAAGGCTATTACGTTGTCCGCGTGCCTGTTTTCACAGGCTGCATTATTAAGGTTTCGTCAACAATTCTCACTAAAGTATGCATTAGACATTTGTTTTCACACAGGCTGGGGTTATCAAGGTTTCGTCATCAATTCTCACTAAAATATGCATTAGACAAGGACTCAGACCAGGTTCGAGTCCATCCTGAGAGGGCTAATACATAGTCTGCGTTGCCTGTTTTCATATAGGCTGATGTTATTAAGGTTTCGTCATCAATTCTCACAACACATTAGATATTTGTTTTCGCACAGGCTGGCGTTATCAAGGTTTCGTCATCAATTCTCACTAAAATATGCATTAGACAAGGACCCAAACCAAGTCCAAGTCGGTCCTGAGAGGGCTAATACGTGGTCTGTGTTGCCTGTTTTCACACAGGCTGATGTTATTAAGGTTTCTTCAGCAATTCTCACAACGCATTAGACATTTGGATTTACATTTGTTTTCGCACTGGCGTTATCAAGGTTTCGTCATCAATTCCCACTGAAATATGCGTTTGATTTCGCACAGGCTGACGCTATCAAGGTTTCGTTATCAATTCTCACTAAAGTAGGCATTAGACATTTGTTTTCACGCGGATGACCTTATCAAGGTTTCGTCATCAATTCTCACTGAAGTAGGCACTAAACATTTGTTTTCCCACAGATGGCCTTATCAAGGTTTCGTCATCAATTCTCACTGAAGTAGGCATTAGACATTTGTTTCGGCACAGGATGGCCTCATCAAGGTTTCGTCATCAAGATGACGTTATCAAGGTTTGGTCATCAATTTTCATTAAAGTAAGCATTCGACATTTGTTTTCGCACAGGCTGACGTTATTAAGGTTTCCTCGGCAATTCCCACTAAAGTACGCATCAGACATTTCAACGCCCCTGGTAGGGACGTTTCATGAATTCAACTGCCCACCTCTAAAAGTGACGTCGTAGACAGCTCTCTATTGAGAAGAGGTGTTCATATCCAACAGCTTGGATGAGTTTCCATCAAACCAGTAGTATTCTTCCACCTTTTTGTGTTTCTTAAATCCAATCCGTCCAATAGATTAACCTTACCATGAGAATCTGCTAGTAGCAAAACCGACCCATTCCACCAGTCAGGTGGGCCACACTATATGAAAAAGATAGATATCAACTAATATAAATTAGAAATATTAGTTTGGTCCACGTAATGGGTAAATTGGGTTGAATTTTGCATAAGGTGATATTGACATTGGGTCGAATCTGTAGGATGGATTGGATCGCAAACAAACATGATATGATGAAAATTATTAACTAGTTGGACAGTAAAGTAGCGGCCCAACGGGTTGGACATGATCATTTTTCCGTATTAATATCAACGGCTACTTCATATCTTGCATGTAACTTTGCTAAGCCACGGCGTTTACAAGTCAGCTAATGCACGATTCAGGTGCAATATCCAAGCCATCCATCAGAAGGGCCCCCGATGAAGATTTCCTCAAGAATCATGCCGGATTTTCTCAAATTATTTCTAGTACCATGGTACACCTACTGAGTGGACCACTTTCACCTTTGGGCAGTAAAATCTACCTGGCGAAGTCCCTGATGGATTGTTCAGATTGCTGGTGACCGTCTCACCATTGACTTCCATAACGGTAGGACTCTATGAGGCCCACCATGTATGTGTTTTATCCATGCCGTCTATTCATTTTTTTCAACTTATTTTATGCCATGAACTCAAAATTAAAGCGTATCCAAATCTCAAGTGAATCACACCTATGAAATAGTTTAAGATAATGATGTCATCCACCGTTAAAACCTTCTTAAAGGTTCACTGATGTTTATTTCTCAGCCAACCTGTTCATGGAGTTAAATAAACTTAAATGAAGGGAAAATATAAATATCAACTTCATGCAAAACTTTCGTGGCTCTCAATAAGTTTTCAATGGTAGGTGTTCAATCCCCACCCCTTCATGGGCTGTGGTCCACTTGAGCTTTGGATATGTATCAATTTTAAGCTCATATGCTAAAATGAGATGAAAAATAGATGCACCGCATGGATAAAACACATACATCAAGGTGGACCTCACGGATTCGTGCCACCACATGAGTGGGCCACCGCGCAATCCGCGTCCTTTGTTTCACTCGTCTGAGAGACGCTGGCATATACGGTGGCGTATGCGTCAGCTGACTCGTGAATGCGTGCGTGCCTCGCAGAGTTCTGATATATGAGACGCGTATTCATGTACTAGAGAAATTGACCACTGTTAACGCAACTTTTTACCTAATCTCTTTTTCGAAGAGTTCAAAACATACCCTCCCAACTTATACGTTGGTAGTACGGACAGAGCATTGGAGGACGAAAATACCCCTGCTGAAAGGAAGCGGATTGGCTGGCGTGCGAAGACGAGCGTTGACGCTCCGAAATCGGATTGCTTAGTATCGCACGAGTAAACACCGTTGGGCCCACCGTGAATACACGTGGTTTATCCAGACCGTCCATTAGTATTTAAAGATCATTTTAAGCGTTGACACCAAAATTGAAGTATATCCACACCTCAACTGGACCTACCATATGTAACAATGGAAGTATTTTCCATAGTAGAAACCTTTCTAAGGAACGTAGTGATATTTGTTTTTCATGCAACCGATCATAAGATCAAACAGAAATGGATGAAGGGAAAAAACAAATATTAGCTTGATCTAAAACTTATGTGGCCCCCAAGAACTTTTCAATGGTAGAAGTTCAATTCACACTATTTACGTTGGTGTGGTCCACTTAATCTTTTTATAGGCTTAATTTTTAGGTTAAAGCCCTAAAATTATCTGGTAAAATGGAAGAACGGATTGAATAAAATGCATGAATAAAGGTGGGCCCCAGAGAGTTTACTCAGTACACTTACGATTCTAAATTACTCGGTACGCAATCCGCTTCCTGACGCTCCTTGAAATCCGAGTTGTACGAATGATTCAAATGGCCCCACGATTATGTATTTATTATATCCACAATGTTCATCCATATTTTGAGATCATTGCAGAGCATTATTTAAAAAAAAAATCATATCCAAAGATCAACTGGACCACACCACAAATAGCAGCGGGGAAATTAATTTCCCATTAAAAATTTTATAGGGCCCACCATAATGTTTATTTTTCATCTAATCTATTCATGAGGTTACAATGTAACGTCCCGAAAATCAGCACCCGAGTACATAAACTTCGATCCCAAGTTTCCAGGTATTAACTTAATAAAATGCGCATGCGTCTTCATTCTAATTCACATTAAGTCCGCACACGAATAATTAGAGCTGTGCAATTCAACTTAACGGAATCAAAGCGAGGCAGAAATAACAAAAATTAATAAATATAGAGCAAACAGTCAAAGTACAATTGAAAAGTGGTGTCCGCCCTAATGAAAATTATACAAGCCACAATATACATACCTAAGATGGTTAAAGTGTAAAGTTTCCAGTATATTCCAAATCTTCTAGAACATAACGGTGGTGGCACAAGCAGATCTAAGCCTACCCCCCGGAGGCTTCAATACAACCTGCATTTATAATATGTCTGGTTAGTGTTTTAAAACACTGTCTCAGGTGGAAATGAGTAGTTAACTCAGTGGTTCCATTAGTTCTAAGTTACACATACTATCAACACAATCAACGCAGTTAATGATAAACAAGAAATCAAACAATTCCTAAATACTCTTTTTAAATGTGGATATAGAGATATGACATGATGCATGCCCTTTCCAAACAACAGTCCTTCACACGTGACTCTAACCACCTGGTTCGCAAATGACAACATTTTCTCAACATGCGACTCAATGCCTGTTTCGCCACATTCTAAACTAATACGATGCGATAAATGATCATGTTAGCCAAGTAATTATTAAGTTTCATTCATCCGACATATTGGCGAAGCTAGGATACTGGCGTTATATCACAAGTCCTTATCCGGATCATGTGGCTTATTGCCACACGTAGCGACTCTTTATCAGTGTCCCTTAATCCAACTTTAAGTATCACCAGTTTATCTTACAAATCGACAATTCCAAAGGGACGGTATAATACCTAAATGTATGAGGATCAACCTGGTATGAATTGTCACCCAAAACCGGGTATGATCACTCAGTTCCGAGGCGCAGGCTAGCTTGTCATATAAAACCAAAACACATAGAGGAAAGAGGCTCGTCACCCAATTCCATTCACGCCCGAGTCGTTCGAACGGTACTCTAGCATGCAACCATCGGCCGGATAATTTGACAGGGACTGTTCAAACGATGGTCTATTATCTCCATCAATGCTCACTGGTCACTATGGGGAGGTTCGTCACCCCAGCATGAGCCGACAGTTCGGACACGGTGTCTCATACAACCATGCCCAGCTCATGAGTCTTAGTGAGATCGTATCGCACTAACAGTTATGAATGGACACATCCATTGGGAACGGAAAATCCTAGAGTTCATTTAGTCATGTCATACATTATAAACATACATAATTAGTTGGCTAGTGGACTAATTTGTTTGACCTAGGAGAACCATGACACAACCAGCATTAGGTGTAAACAGCCCGTGTAGTCCAACTATTATCGATCATCCGTGTTCAACCCGGGTCGATCGAATAAGCTTAGGGTGGTCGCCTTCACTTGGGCCACCCCTTGATTTTGGTGATTTACCGACTGACCCAACATCTTAGTAATCTTAAGTGTTTCTATGGACTAAACTTTATATCAACAATTATAGCGTAAATTTCACTACGCAACCACTTAAGCATTTCATCAAACACATGAGTATCTATAGGGTATTACATTCACTAAAGCATTAAATCAAACATGTGAGCATACATAAAGTAATACAATCACTTAGGCAATAAATCAAGTATGTGAACATTAACAAATCAACATCTTCTACCACTTAGACATTTCATCAAACATGTGAGCATCTATATCTAACCAATAACATATAATACAATCAAACATGAAATATGAACATGGTAGATATTATAACTCATTCAACATAAGACATCATTAACTAAGACCTTCAAGGGTCGATAAATGGAAACTTAGAAATAATGGTTCATACCTTTAAGAAGAAATCTCCTATTTTGAGCTTATAGAGTTAGGGATTTGGAAAAAAAATTATCAATTCTATCACGCCCCAAACTCGGAAACTGGGCCTACAAAATTCTCGATCACCGAATCTGGCGCCGACAGCCTCCGTAGTGCCCCATTCTCGAATTCCAGCACTCATATGCCAGATTCCGATCCTGGGATCCTACAAGGAGGATTTTCCAACGTACTTTTTTTTGTAAGAAGCATAACCACAAGTTTACCCAAATCACAAAGGCAACATCATCATCACATATCCACTAATATAAACATTTGAATACAATGCTGAAGAGGAAATACATATATATGAAAAATTCAGGATCCATAAGTCAGCTACATGCTCCAAGTTCCACGCTGCCGCAACCTAACATCACCTATACGCATCTATCATGCATAAGCTTATAGGCTTAGAGGGTGGTGAAAGTGTGTGCACAAGATAAGTGTCAAATATACCATAAAGCCCATAAATCATACATCATCGGAATAAACGGAAATACTGACAAGCTCATAAATTATACAATATTAGAAACACTAGCAAGTTCATAAATCATATGATATCAGAATTACTGGTAAGTTTATAAAATATCTAATATCAGAATATGCAATGCGGATCGACTATGCAAATGCGGAAGCCAAATATCAGATGTTGATAATGCAATGCAATATGCAAATCCTGCAAATCCGTTTAGACCATATAAGTACAAAAACATAATAACCCAAAATGCTAAGTACTGCGAATACAATATAATATGCGGTGCGAATGAAATAACCATGCTGGAATGTGAAGTCAGGATGATAGTATGTAGTATCGCAGGCTACGGGGTCCACCACAAGGGACTTCTATCCAAACTAGTCTCATACCTAAATTTGGATAGTCAGACTCAACGTGGTAAACTCCTGATCTCAGGTTAGTCACGCGCCCAACCGAAATCTTGGTCATGCAAAGGTACACGTAACGAACAGTTAAGCACCACCAGCCCAAGTGGATAGTGAATGAATGAATGGATGGATATGCAATTCCTACTCAATAAATCCACATATCAGTACGGTTGCTCTCTGGAGGAAATCACCGAGGTCTATTACACTCCACACCGACTGCCTCCTC
Source organism: Magnolia sinica (assembly GCF_029962835.1). Classification (NCBI taxonomy): domain Eukaryota; kingdom Viridiplantae; phylum Streptophyta; class Magnoliopsida; order Magnoliales; family Magnoliaceae; genus Magnolia; species Magnolia sinica. The sequence continues at coordinate 6,888,737 of NC_080584.1, read as the reverse complement.
CCTAGCTGCACATGCTAGTGAGTAGAAGAGACCTCACTATTCGCCTAGCCAGTAGTCTGTTAATACCTACTCGGCTCATTGATAGCAGACCCATTTACGAGTTGGTCATACTCAACCTAGCTTATAGCCCCCTCACTCGAGTGGATAAGGCCACACCTCCTTCTAACTGACCACGATATAGTGGGAGACACGGCCTCATGATATAGGCACCGGCGCTCATATTTCACTCGGTCTAGACGTTGGAGCATCTCCTGGTACCAAGGAGGTTCTGGGATTTTCACCCAAGGACATCCTACGTGCCCACAGTGCTAGAACCAAACATTTTCAGTGTTCCATCTGGCCATCCACGATGTGTCTGTGGAGGCCACGGCCCTGATATCACTAGGGCATACAATGATCAAGTCACATATATACGAGATGCATGAGTCACACTATCCAGTCTCCAGCAATCTTGCACGTATGGCGCAATAATGTGGGCACTCCGTCTCATAAGGAGTCACATAAATAGTCTGCTCAATAGCATATGCTACGATCAAACATTCCTCATATCAAGCATACATATGATGCGTATGGACATGAATCATGGAGCTATACTAAGCATGTTATATGGTGATGAACTATCCTTCCAACGAGGATGGGCCTAAATGGCCAACATATAACAAGTATGGGCCTATCAATGGGCCCTAGGGAGAGTTATAATATAGACATTTGACCAACATTAATCTTACAATATGGACGTCAAACCAACATTGCTTCCAAGGCATGGTCCGCCATAAAACGTCATTGTATATATCACGGTAAAATTACACATTGCAATGGTCCTATATACATCTCATTGGGCCTCGACCCATGGGCCTCAGATACATCAAATGGGCCACATCAATGGGCCTTATGTATATTGCAATGGGTCATATCCCATGGGCCTTTGAATTCATCTCAATGGGCCTCAACCCACGGGCCCTAATACATCACAATGGGCCTCAACCCATGGGCCCCAAATACACTACATCGGGCCTCATCAAATGGGTCGTATCAATGGGCCGAAACAAATGGGCTTCATGCATATCAATCGGGCTCACTCTTATCTATTTTTGAGATCCAACCTATTCATAAGTTAACATAGGGGTAGATGAACAAAATTATAAGCTTGCAATGGAAACTGCTATGACTCCTAAGAAGTTTGAATGGTGGATGTTACTATCCACTATTTTAAATAGTAGGGTCCACTTGAACTTTAGATCTGACTCATTCTTTAGCTCATGCCATAAATTGAGCTTTCAAAATAGATGAACTGTTTGGATGCAGCACATGTATCATGGTGAGTCCTATAGATGGATGCCCTGGATGAGACAGGGGTTTCCGAGTTTGGGGCGTGACAAATTCCCAAATCAAAATCAAGAAAACACAATTAATTACTAGAAATCTATACTAGGTTGCTTAATCAAACAGTATGCCTCATACATTACTTATTTCAAGAGCATGAAAGGGTCCAAAACAATAAATCAGGATGCTCCATTTAATTTGGGCATTCTATCGAACATGCGGGTGCACTACTCAATTCATTGCAAATTGCAACGTTAAAATAAACAAAAGCATATGCCAGGGGATGATGTAGAGCATGGGCAAAAATTTTAGTAAATCCAACTTATTCTAGCATTAAATCAGATATTCAAGCTACTTTATGCATAATTTACAATCCATGTGGGAAATCAATCGAAGGGGTACATACTAGTTAACATGCAAATCACATTTTCATTACATAAATCATTATTTGTAACATAGGTTTGATAATTGGCAACCTAAAGGTAATGATCTACACCTAGAATTGGTTTGTCAAATTTCTAGCGCTGCTCTTATGATTTGGGTCCATAGATCGGCATGTTCGTGTCCTGCACTAGCGAGGTTAGCTTGCAATAGCGCATGCAATCCGCCCCTAAAGCCCAAATCACAAGAAGGGTTCAATAGTTACCTCTTCTTGTCATAGGGCTATTTTCCTATGGCGTGGTGCAATCGTGAGCTAAGTTGCGATTAGTGATAAGGGAGAATTCTCCCAAATCAGCTCCCCTAATACCCCCTTTCTTCTCTTCTCCTAACTCCCTCTCCGTGTTGCAATTTAATTTTCGTATGGAAGTGATGGAGTAAAATTTTGGGCTTCTTATAGCCCTGGATTTGTGCACAAATGGCACTGGGGTTCCCCTTTTTATTGAACCTGTCCCTCAGAGGCTGTTTTTGGCCTATAAGGCCCTTTTGGGGGCCCACTGACCTATCAGCACTAAGGGGCAGGTGTCCCACCATAGGATCTATGATTAGTCACAATTAGGCGGAGATCGGATGCTTCGATCAACTGTGGAGACCCCATTCGCGATGGACGATCGTCAGTGATCAATCAGGGACGCGACTATACGGATGCGAGTGGGAAAATATCCCTAACTCGTATCTAGAGTTTGGTCGTAATCTGACGGTCGGAAATTTGTAACATCGCGAAAGAGCAGGGCCTATTTAACTTAAGTTTCAGATTTTTGCTTAGGGGATTCGTGCATTTCAAGCACTTGGCCCCTAGCCCAAGTTGAACAGTTCTGTGCACTTTATTGGTTCACCGCCCACGATGGACAACAAGCCCACTAAGATGAACATCTTTCTATAGTCTTGAGTTTAGTGACACACTAATGAGCAGTATAAAGCTTATTCGGATAATCATGATATTTCTGGAATTAATTAGATAGAGAGATTTCTTGTGTGTAATGATTGGAGTCTGGATTAGGTAAGTTCATAGTGTGACATATTCGTAATAAGTGAAAATGGCGATTTGATCATAATCACTTGAAATTATTGGTTTGTAGGATAAATGAGTAACTTGGTTGATTTGATTTGTCAACTAAGATCCGACCTTTAGTTGTCTCAGCTTTAAGTGAGTCTTTATTTAGTTAAAGTTGTCTTGATTAGTCAGTGATAGGTTGCTAGATTTGGACTTATGTTAACAAATCTCGATGCTAAACTCAATATTTAAGTGATCAGGCAGATTCATTAGCTTCCTACTGTTGATTAATTAGATTTATGTGGTTCTATACTGGTATCATCTACATATAAGCTCATCTCGAGCATCAAAAGTCAGTAAATAAAAACGTAAGCTAGTTATGTCAAAAAAAATTAAGGATTTTTTTTTTGAAAATTCAAAATAGCAAAAATCCAGACGTTATATAAGGTCATGGGTTCAAGTGTGAGTGTGGTTTGTGTGAGTGTTAAAAAAAAAAAAAGGGCCAACATTCTAGTCCATTGCAGGGTTCATATCTTGAAACTAGCACCAATCAATCAATTCCAACCATCTAATCAATGGCTAGATGATTAAAAGTAGAACAAAGTGGTCCAAATTTAAAGAGAAAAAGAAATCCCTTTTAAGGGCAGTTATTAATACTTTGGAGAGCATACAATTCCAACCATTTAACCAATGGTTATAAAATGGTGGTTAAAAGTAGAACATCAAGTGGTCCAAATTTAAAGGGAAAAATCCCTTTCTAAGGGTGGTAATTTAATGCTTTGGAAGAGTTTGATGGTGGATACTGAGGCACCTAGAAACTCTAAGCAAGGCATATAATAAATCAAACAAAATTAGCTAAATTGTGGAATTTATCTTTTTTAAGTGGAAGTTTTAAAATCAAATTTCTTGGACAATTACATAAATGGTGGACGCTTGTTTGTTGAAATAGGATCATTAGATCATTTTCATTTTTTACTCTCCAATAAGAATCTCCAATCAGATAGTCAAATAAGGTTTGGTAGGAGCTTGTAAATATAAGTAAATAGAAAAAGAAATTTAATGTAAATGAATTGGGAATAAATGTTTTACTTAATTATGTTTTGATGTAAGTAAATGAAATACATTTGAAATCAAATATTCTATTTGAATGGGAGTAAATAGGAAAAACTTGAATGTATTGAAAATTTTCAATATATCCAAGGAATTCATGTGATATTCCGAGTGAGCTTTAATATATCGAATAAGTATACATGTGTGATATTTAATAGAATGATTTTAATAAGTCTATTAAAATATATACTTTAAGTAAAAATAGAGAAATTTGAGCATTTGATAAGCCACAACCACAAGGATCATAAACAGGTAACTTGCCAATGTTTTTTAACCACCCATTTATATGGTCAACTTTTAAATGGTTTTGATTACGTTAGTTGTATGATTTTAGTAATGTACAAGTAATTAGATTGTTTCAGAGTGTTATTAGTATGCCACGTATATGGTGGATATGTGCATAGCATCACTTTTGTTTACGAGTGTGACTCTCTCCATGGATCTTGAAAAATTCATTTCACACCATTTACTTTTAAATCTCCTATTCATTTCTCAACCCCTCCTACCTCCATAAAAACAATGACTGAGATCACAGTGGGCCACTATATCATCAACGTCCTAGATGATCACATAGACATGCCGGTCCTCATGTCGCCTCCATTAGCAAAACTTAAAGACATGAAGCTACCCCAGAAGGACATGTTCAAGGTAGCAGTCCCTTCAATTACAATTTCTGCCGTTGAAATCATTGGTGATCTCTCCATCAGGGCCTATGCAGGCCCATATCATGAATTTCTCTTGAAAGCCTACATGTTGCCGTTTTTGCCACCTTTGTATTGGGTATGAGACTGCTTTTGCTCTTAGTGCTACTGCCACGGGTGCCTTAATTACTAGCTGTGGTTAAGAAGTTGATTTGGATTGTTGTTGTAGCGGTTCATGTCCCACTTGGTTTTAAAACGAGTCTTTATGTTGTTGATGTATAGCGGGTCGCGGACAGTTTCATGGCCAAGATGGATCAGAAAAGGCTCGGTCGATGACAGAAGTGATCCGGACCATGGGACCTTAGATCGGGCATATCTTGCAATCCGGAATGAGTTATCTGACGTAAAATATATGATTTTGGGGTAGAACGAGCTACTTTAGCCAACCAACCCGGCTATGCCAGGTTATGATACCCGAAATTATGAAAAAACCCCTGGATTGACGATCGTTTCCCTATTTTAATTTCGTTTTTACTATAAATAGTAAGTTTTAGTTTGATTATAACTCTTCATCCGTCGGGCTTTAGGAGTTGCGCCCAACGTGAAAAGAGCTTAGAATAATTAGGAGAATGGTTTGGTAAAGGCAAAAAGGACACTTACAATTTTTGGCCGAAAACCTTGCGCACTAGTAGACATCACGACCGTCTATAAATAGTAAGTTTACTATTTATAGTAAGTCGCGGATTCTAGGAGTTTTAGTTGTAGTTTGATTCTGATTTCTTTCCTATTGCTTGGTACCCCTATTTAAAGGGTTTTGAACTCGTTTTTACTAATTCATTAATCAATTTCGAATTTATTAGAATTTATTTCTATTTTCTGCTTTCTTTCCTCGTGGATTCGAGAAGTCTCTGTGAGGAGTCCAGAGAAGTTCCATGGATTCGGAATAGTTATCCTCTTGAGGAAGATGGTGCTCGACCTCACGTCCTCCCCAGCGTCAGTTGTGTTTTGATTTTGTGGGTAGATTTTTTTTTTAATGTTTGGATATAGTTACTTTTCTCTTTTTTACTGTTGCTGGTGCTGGTGCTGTTGTTAGTTGACTTTTTCATTCCTTGTCCAATAAAGTATATTTCATTGGGATTGAATAAAGTATATTTCATTGGGATTGTTTGGGATGTTCTACTACAGTAGTCTCATGATTATTATTGTTGTTGCTGCTACTGCTGTTAGTATTATTATAATATGGTTGTTGTTAGGGCTTGTTCTTTTCATTTTAATCTTTTAATAGGAAAGGACAATTCTAGTAATAGAAGGTTAATAAGGAGGTTGCTTGCAAAAGTGGGCCCACCATGATATGTTTGTAATCCACCTGGTCTATCTGTTTTGTCAGATCATCTTATGACAAGAGCTCAATAAATGAGGCACACTTATAACTCAAGTGAGTGCAAGATGGGAGGATTGAACATCCACCGTTGAAAATTTTGTGGGGCTGTAGAAGTTTAGGATCAAGATATATATATATATATATATATATATATATATATATATATATATATATATATATATATATATATAGGGTAAAGGTACTATGCACTCGACCTTACGAGTCTGTCCCATGAGGTCGAGTTGTGTGGACCCCACCGTGATGCATTTCGAACATCTACCCCATCAATCAGATGCACCATTCCATCGTGGGCCTAGGTCTCAAAAATCAAGTCAAAATCAAGTCAATCCGTGACTTGTGTGGGCCACACCACATACAAAAGTGGAGAGGGGCCATGCACCATTAAAACATTCATAATCATTTTTTAGGCCCACAGAGATGTGGTTTGAAAATCCAGCCCATCCATTATGTGTGTCCCACTTGGATGAGGGTTCAAACCAAGTTTCAGCAGCATTCAAAACCCAGGTGGGCCTCAAGTGGGCCCCCCCAAGTGCTTTTATATGTTTTAACGGTGTCTTCACATGATTTTAGATGGTATGGCCCACTTGAGTTCCGTATACGGCTGATTTTTGGAATAGCCTATAATTTAGACGGTACCCATCAAATGCACGGTGTTGATGGTCGACACGCATCACGGTGGGGCCCACACAGCTCAACCTCACGGGAGCTTATCTTGAGGTCGAGCGCATAGTACCTTTTCATATATATATATATATATATATATATATATATATATATATTCTTTTTTCAGTTCATCTCAGCAGGAATGACATTGTGAATGGTATGGATGGCGTATAAACATCATAGTTGGCCCATGGAGGTTTCAACGGTAGGCATTTTCCTACCCATGTTTTCCTATTTTTTGGACCATATCCTAACATGATCTTGCAAAACAGATGGACGGGGCGGATTTCTCACAAACATCATGGTGGGCCCCACTAAGCTCCTATGAATCCACGTCCCGTTAAGAAGAGATGGAATATTCGAATCTGCTGACACGTTTTTCATCTGCAAGGGGTTGGGACGTAATTCAGGTCCAATTTTAAACTGACTGGGCCTACTTGAAGTATTGATTCTGCATGGCCCTGGCCCACATTACTAACACCAACACACCAATGGTCTAGATCCCAAACTATGAAAGTCTCATATTTCCTATCTTCTTTTACGGGACGGGTTAGGTTAGTGTTGGGTAAAATTTGGTGGGCTCATCAATTAGACTTGAAAGTAATATCTAATGCTGGCCCGTTTACTAGTTAGATCTGAAATAACAACATATCAATCGCGAGCCAGGAGCTAGGCTTGGACTGGGCCATGTTAAAAAATGGTTTCAAAACATAGCCTGAGTGGTGACCGTTGATTAATCAAGCTTGAAATTAAGGTGTGGGCCTACACAAGCCAAAATTTTGTCCATGTTAGGACAGACCAGAAGTCCAAGATTGGAGCCAGAAGCGTGGCCCGCGGCATCAACCACCCCGAACGTGGGTGGTGGGTCACCCTTGGGTTAGAAAATTAGACCCTTTTAAGTAAACAAGTTGGCCTCGGGTCGAACTTACCCAACTGGGCCAAAATTAGGAGGCAAATCCAGCCCAGAACCTAGATTAAAATTAGAGCTGGGCATTGAGTCGAGTCGGACCAAGTTAGGTCTCACCTGACTCGATCTGGTTTTGAAATAGGTCTGACCTGAACTCGACCCAACTCGGTGCTGAGTCCAGTATGCTTGACCTGATCTGAGTCTGAGTCTAGCCTAGACTAATCTGGACCAAGTCCGACCCGGTCACAAGTATTGAGTCAAGTCAAGTGCAGTTGGTATCCACGGGCTAAAATCACAACTCAAAACGTTGACTCACTTTCAGAATTACCACCTCTCCATCAACTCAAAACCTAGCTTTTATATATATATAGGGAAAAGGTACTATGTGCTCGGCCTCACGATAAGCTCCTGTGAGGTCGACTGTGTGGGCCCCACCGTGATGCGTGTTGACCATCAACACCGTGCATTTGATGGGTCCCCTCTAAATTATGGGATATCCCAAAAATCAGCCATATAGGGAACTCAGGTGGGCCATACCATCTAAAATCATGTTAAGACATGCCAAAAACATATAAAAGCACTTGGTTGGGCCCACCTGAGTTTTGAATGCTGCTGAAACTTGGTCTGAACCCTCATCCAAGTGGGACACACATAATGGATGGGCTGGATTTGCAAACCACATCTCGGTGGGCCCAAAAAATGATTATGAATGTTTTAATGGTGCACGGCCCCTCCCCACTTCTGTATGTGGTGTGGCCCACAAAAGTCACGAATTGACTTGATTTTTGAGACCTAGGCCCACGATGGAATGGTGCATCTGACTAATGGGGTAGATGTTCGAAATGCATCACAGTGTGGCCCACACAGCTCGACCTCATAGAACGGTCCGATCAGCTCGAGCACATAGTACCTTTTCCCATATATATATATATATATATATATATATATATATATATATATATATATATATGTATATACTAGTTAAGATAGTACGGAGTTGGATTTTAGGTTGAGTAGGGTTATAAGGTGACTCCAACTTGACTTGGTTTGAGTTTAGATTGGACAAAGTCAACTCGATTCGAATCGACTCACCACTTGGCTCGAATCAAGTGGGATCTGAACGAGCCGAGTCAAGTTTGCCGAGTCAAGTCCTCCTGTGCCCACCTCTAATTAAAATAATACTTGTCTAAAAGATCAAAAATTCTCATGCTGAGAATGAGATTTGTCACTATGCGATCAAGGATAGTTGGGCCCACTCGGTGACCATGGCCATCAGAGTCTCAGAGGTCTCATAATCGGACCTTTCAGCAATTACTACAGAGTTCCCCTGGTGTAGATTTGTTTTTTGGGCATCTGCATGCATCCAGGGTTTCACACAGCAAATAAGGAAGAGAGTCCTTGATTTAATTCTTACTTTAGAAATGTAGGAAATAAAAGGGTCTACCAAGTGGCGGCCCACCACATCAACGGTCACGATCAACATGCCGTGGAACCTCCCACACCACACATATTTCACAACAAAAATGGAAGTGGATTGCAGGAATTCTGTGTGGCACGACCATGGCGTAAACTCTGTGGGACCCACCATGATGTATGTGTTTTATCCATGCCGTTCATCTGTTTTGTCGACTCCTTTTAGGGCATAAGCCTAAAAATTATGCAGATCGAAAGCTCAAGTGGACGACACCACAGAAAACAATGGAGATTGAACGTGCACCATTGAAAATGCAGTAAGACGCACATGGGCCACCTTAAGGACAATTTAAACCATTCATAACTCTTAATCTGTACAAGCTTTCCAACAAACCCCATATGTACTTGTGATTTCTAAATGGTGTTTGTGGTTTGATTTCAGTGGCTTGAAATGCATTCACTCGATCTACATCTTACTTCAATATCCCGGTAAATTTGGACGGTCCAATTTAAAAAGCAAGATTAGATTAGTGATGAGATGCATCCATTAGATGCAACATTCTAAAGAATACAATTAAGAACGGTAAAAAATCTGCCGCTTTAACAGGCTGCACAATCATCTAATAAATATAAAAATATAAACATATAATTAATTTAAGTTACGAAACTGAATTAATATACAGTGCGCATCACGTAAACATAATCAAACCATTATGAACGAAAATAATGGTATAAAATACATACCATTAGTGACATAATAAAATTGAAATAAATGGATCTTCCAATTTGAAAATTCAGTTTTATTGAATTTGATTACATCATAGAAAAAAAGAAAAAACTGATTATTATCATAGAATGTGATTTCTCTAATACCATTAGTTGAATTTTTGAGTTGAACCACAGTGAAACAAGGTGACGCAGGAAGGACGTGTTGAGGTCGAGCATCGTCTTACTCGAGGGATAACCGTTCCAAATCCACGTAACTTATCTGGATTCGTCACAGAGATACCTCGAATCCATGAGAAAAGGAAGAAAAATAAAAAATATTTTCTAAAAAATTAGAAATAATTTTATTGATAATTGTCTAATTTATATGTGTCCCTGTCACACCATTAATATAGAAAAAATATTAAAAAATTGGAATTATTAAAAATAGTAACTTTCTTTATATATTTTTATTTTTGAGTTGAAAGCGCGCGTTTTCTGACAAAATAGATGGATGCAACCCACTTAGTGATCGGTTCACTTTGGATGACTGGTTTTATTAAAGATTGATAGGTTGTGCGCCCTGTAACGATACCGAATCAAAAGTTACAGTCAATTTATGATCCACCTTCTTTTGGCCCAAACCATGCTAGGAATGTATTCGCGACTTTTACCGATAAATATGATTTTTATCGACGAAACTTTTACTGATAAATATGATTTTACCGACGAAATTTATTTTCGTAGGCAAAAGTAAACTTTAAATAAAGTCGGTAAAAGTCATATTTACCTACGAAAATTTTCGTAGGTAAAGGGTCTTTTCACTTTTTCCTTCGGCTGAGAGATGAAAAGTGTAGTTTTGCCTAAGAAGCATAATTTCATAGGTAAAAGACATCTTTACCTACGAACATGTTCATAGGTAAAGGGTGTTTTGAATTTTTACAAAAACTTAAAAATCGAAAAGATTACTTTTACCGACGAAATTTAATTTCATAGGTAAAAGCTATTTTCACCTACGAAACTTTTTGTAGGCAAAGGGTGTTTTCAATCCAAAATAAACGAAAAGTTTAGTTTCACCTAGGTAAAAGACATCTTTACCTATGAAAATGTTTGTAGGTAAAGGGTGTTTTGAATTTAAAAGATTACTTTTACAGACGAAATTTAATTTCGTAAGTAAAAGATATTTTCATCTACGAAACTTTTTGTAGGCAAACAGTGTTTTCAATTCAAAATAATCGAAAAGTTTAGTTTCGCATACGAAATATAATTTCGTAGGTAAAAGTTGTCTTTACCTACGAAAATGTTCGTAGATAAAGGGTGTTTTGAATTTAATCTCGAAAAGTTTACTTTTACCGACTACATATAATTGCGTAGGTAAAAGTGATAATTACCTATGAAGATTTTCGTAGGTAAAGGTGTTTTAAATTTTTCAAAAAATCAAAAATCGAAAAATTTACTTTTACCTACCACTATTTCCGTAGGTAAAAACATATTTGAGAGACTTTTACCTACGAAGTATTCCGTAGCTAAAAAACGTGTAGGAGACTTTTACCTACACAATGGTGCGTAGGTAAAAATATAATCTCTAACATAAACTTCAAATGTAGTTGCAGCCTTTACCTATGAACATTTTTGTAGGTAAAAAATGTGTATCATACTCTTACCTACGAGATGGTTCGTAGGTGAAAATATAATATATATATATATATATATATATATATATATATATATATATATATATATATACACACACCGTTTAGAGCTTTGCCTACGAAAAATGTTGTAGGTAAAAGTTTTTTAAAAAAAAAAAATATTTCCAGCTCAAAATTCTTGATATACACTTCTTACAATATAATTCATCATATTCTTCCTGATATACACCTGTTATATAATATATTTCATCATATTCACATTCACATCCATTTAAACCCAAACTACGTAAATCCATCCAAACATAAACTACATTCATCAAAACATAAGCTACATCCATCCAAATACAAACAATCTTATCCACATGACATTCATCCATGCATAAATACATATAAGTTTAACATCATAAATAAAATATAAAAAATTATTCATAGCATTACGGAATTGAGAATAGGTTAAGGTTTAGGTTTAGGAAATCGGGTTCGGGTTTAGGTTTGGGTTTTCAAGTTTAGGTTTAGGTTTAGGTTAGGGAGTTGAGATTAGGATATAGGTTTAGGGAATGGTTTAGGAAATCGGGTTCGGGTTTGAGATTGAGTTTAGATTTGGGTTATAGGTATAGGTTTTGGGATTTGAGAATAGGTTTAGGTTAAGGTTATGAGTCTAGGTTTAGGTTTAGGCTATAGGTATAGGTTTAGGTTATAGGTTAAGGTTTAGGTTTAGGAAATCGGGTTCGAGTTCGGGATCGGGTTTAAGTTTGGGTTATAGGTATGGGTTTTGGGATTTGAGAATAGGTTTAGGTTAAGGTTGTTAGTATAGGATATAGGTTAAGCTTAAGGTTTAGGTTTCAGCTATAAGTATAGGTTTTGAGATTTGAGAATAGGTTTAGGTTAAGGTTATGAGTCTAGGTTTAGGTTATTGGTTAAGATTTAGGTTTAGGCTATAGGTATAGGTTTAGGTTATAGGTTAAGGTTTAGGTTTAGGAAATCGGGTTCGGGTTCGGGATCGGGTTTAAGTTTGGGTTATAGGTATGGGTTTTGGGATTTGAGAATAGGTTTAGGTTAAGGTTGTTAGTATAGGATATAAGTTAAGCTTAAGGTTTAGGTTTTAGCTATAAGTATAGGTTTTGGGATTTGAGAATAGGTTTAGGTTAAGGTTATGAGTCTAGGTTTAGGTTATAGGTTAAGGTTTAGGTTTAGGCTATAGGTATAGGTTTAAGTTATAGGTTAAGGTTTAGGTTTAGGAAATCGGGTTCGGTTTCGGGATCGGGTTTAGGTTTGGGTTATAGGTATAGGTTTTGGGATTTGAGAATAGGTTTAGGTTAAGGTTATGAGTCTAGGTTAAGGTTATAGGTTAAGGTTTAGGTTTAGATTTAGGCTATAGGTATAGGTTTTGGGATTTGAGAATAGGTTTAGGTTAAGGTTATGAGTCTAGGTTTAGGTTATAGGTTAAAGTTTAGGTTTAGGCTATAGGTATAGATTTAGGTTATAGGTATAGGTTTTGAGATTTGAGAATACATTTAGGTTTTAGGTTTAGGTTTAGGTTTAGGTTTTAGGTTTTAGGTTAAGGTTATATGTTTAGGTTAAGGTTTAGGTTTAAGTTAAGGTTGAGGTTTATGTTATAGGTTAAGGTTTTAGATCATAGGTTTTGGTTTAGGTTAAGGTTATAGGTATAGGTTTAGGTTTAGGTTTAGGTTATAAGATATAAGTTTAGGGAATTGAGAATAAGTTAAGGTTTATGTTTAGGAAATCGGATTCGGGTTCGGGATCGGGTTTATGTTTGGGTTTTCAAGTTTAGGTATAGGTTTAGGTTAGGGAGTTAAGATTAGGATTAGGTGTAGGTTTAGGTTTAGGGATTTGAGAATACATTTAGGTTTTAGGTTTAGGTTTAGGTTTTAGGTTTTAGGTTATGGTTTAGGTTTAGGTTAAGGTTGAGGTTTAGGTTTAGGTTAAGGTTGAGGTTTAGGTTATAGGTTAAGGTTTTAGGTCATAGGTTTTGGTTTAGGTTAAGGGTATGGTCCCTACAAATACAGATATAAACACGGCCATCCGGCGCAAATGGCCAGGCCCTTCCAATGCTGTCCATAAAAAATGGATAGCTTCATCATGGTCATAATAGCGGTTCCCTCTTTCCAGGGAACCCCGCTCTTTTGAATAGCACCGACGCACATCTGGGTCTGCTCCATTAATTTCAATCAAATACATAAACACGGCCTGTCCAAGTGGCCAGGCCCCTCCAATGCTGTCCATAGGAAATGGACAACTTCATCATGGTCATAACAGCGGTTCCCACCTTCCAGGGACCCCCGCTCATCCGGATAGCTCCGATGCACATCCGGGTCTGCTCCATTAATTCTGAGCAAATACATAAACACGGCCTGTCCAAATGGCCAGGTCACTCCAATAGTTTAGGCTTTCCTTACCTTCCATTGTATGCTTTCAAGGTGCAGATACCCATTGAAACACACATACATCTTGGGAATCGCTTCTCAAAACCGCAAACTGTTTTGTTTTGAAACTCGTTCATCTCACTTGAAAACCTGTCACATAATGAATAATTGTAACTACAATGATAACTATTGTGAATGCATTATAATGAACGAATTATTATTATTATTATAGATAACTGTAATTACAACATGGATGTTGGATTCACTTATGAATGGGTAGAATGGTATATAAAGATTATAATCGACCTTAGAAATATAAATGCCATTATAGATAACTGTAATTGTAACATGGATGCTATGTATGTCTATTTCATATGCACCTCAACATATATGTCTGTGTGCATGTGTAGGTGTGTGTGTCCATATATATATATATATATATATATATATATATATATATATATATTGTATTAGAGAAGGGAAGGGATTATTTAAATCATTAACAAAAGAAATATATGAATATTAAAAGATGTTGACTTCTTCATAAAATGCTCAGGCCTATAAAGAAATGGAACCAATGTCCACACCACCTGATTGATTTGCATATAAAACAACTATATTACAACGAACTATTTCAATTCCCAAAAAATTTAGAAAAGGGTGTATGAACATCAACCAATGTAGATTGTATACATTAATTCCCAAAACAAAAACAAATAGATAAGTTGGATTACCTGTAACAACAACATCATTGAGATAATCTCCATGTATTAGGCTAATATGCTGGCCTCCTAATCTCTCCCTCCCACGCCCATACGAAGGCGATGGCTCTAACAGGCCATTCCTTGGGATCCTATTCCATCATTCAAAACAAGGAAAAACACCCAAATGAATAAACAAATACTACAACATTTGTAGGCTGTACAGATATGTCTTTAACAATATGTATTTATGGCGCATTTTTTAACTAATGATTTATATGACGAATGTTTGAATTATTTAGATAATTTTAATAATGTAGCTGATAACAGTTGATTTATATGGCCAATGTTAAGATTTTTGAGATAATTTTATTAATAAAATTAGTAATGTATCTGATAATTTGATCACTTTGGGACTATCATCAATATGCCACATGTACAATAGATTAATAATTTAATAATACTTTTGTTATACACATGCATTTCAAATAGTTTTGAATTCAGGTCAGAAGATAACTTTTAAAATCCAATTGCATTCAAATCCACATTGCCAAACAACCTCTAAATTTTCCTTAAGCTTGGGGGTCCATCCTTTAGTGATCTCAGCAGTTCGTCCATGTTCCTCTTCCAATTCTTAAAATTCCATACTGACCTTCCTTTTCTACATTGACAGTGGTCTGTGGACCATCAATATACATTTTTTTTCTTCTCATATTTTTGGGCCAACTTATCGAATGGCCAATATCATGCAATCTAGAAGATTTTCAGGACCCCACACATTGATGATCGGTTAAAATAAAATAAAAAATAAAAAAATTGGATCCCAAAACCATGGGCCCCACTTGGGTGGCCTCGGATTTCAAATTTTATAAGTATATTCTCTCATGCTCTATTTTTGCTTTATTTTCTTCAAGAAAGGTACCGATGCCTATCTTGTGTATCAGTCCTAAAATAAATAAATAAATATAAAAATACAAATACCTGATAAATAAATCAAATGAAGTTGATGGTTTAGATCGTGCCATGTGTAGATCTCTGGCCGACTACAATTTGATATTTGTGGTCTCTTAAAAGAAATGATTTGGTAGTAGGTCACCTGTCAAACTACAGATTCGAGGAATATTGGTCGCTTAAGACATGAGATTTCTTCGCCAGAAAATGAATCCATTGGGGGTTGCATTCACTTGCTGAATACCACAGATTCCATAGCAGTAGTTGGCATTTAGTTTTTTTTTTGAGTTTTTAGTTGGCAGTTAGTTAGTTGAGAGAATCAGCCTTCAGAATTAGCTAGCCTCTGCTCAGGCCACTGCCAACAGTAATGCAAAGAGAATGATTCAAAGTTCTGAGTTATGTCAAGTGCAGTGGTCTGGGATTGTGTAAAACCTCATGCATTGTTCTTTTAATGAGGGCATGTTACTGAAAACCCACTTGAGATGTAAACATGATCTGATTATTTTCCATTTTTTCCATGATTCGTCTTGGTGTTTGAGTTGTTGCCTGCTTATAGCAGGTCTTTTCCGCCATTCTCTTCTCTCCTCTTTCTTTTGCCTCATGATATCTCTCTGAAGCTGGATTTTATGTATATTTCAACAGGAGCAACTCCAACAACAGGGAAAGCTTTGATTATTAAAGCTCCTAAGTTGCAGAAAATACTCTGCTGATATCAGTGTATGTTTGTTGGCTATCATGTTGCTTTTAGCATTTAATCACCTCTCCGACATTCCAGTTGGTACATGTGACATTGTGCATCTCCCACTGTCCATTGGTGTTAGACCGGAATCATATGCACATTCCACATTTGGTTGATGTGCATGGGGATTCCCACTAGCCACCAATGAACAGTGGGAGATGTTTGGTATTTGACACCATGTGCACCAGTTGGTATACTGTATGGAATCTGCTCAATCAGATTCGGATCCGGTGTTTCATTGAAGCTACTATGAGTACCCAAGTAGATAACTGAAAGAAGGCAATGAAATCTGAAATTGATTCCATGCATACCAATGATATGTAAACCCTAGTAGTAGGACTGTAAACAGATCAGATTCGATACAAATCTGGATTTGTTCCGAATCCGATTTGATTAAGTATAAGTGAGGTCCAAATTCAATCGGATATCCAATGGATCCTAAAAAGCCTATCCAAATTCGAATTTGTTGAAGATTCGAAAATCCAAATTCTATCTGAATATACTATTAATGCATTTTTATCCTTTTCTTCTTCTTCTTCTTTTAAATATAAAAATACCCTCACTAATTTTCAAATCCCTGCGCAATTTGCGATGGTAAAATTGTCCTAACATTATATACAGTAGAGAGATGTTCAGATCGGATCTTTATTGAATCGAATTGGGGTGGATTCGAATCGGATCTGGTTATAAAAGGATCCAATTTTCATGTCCCGAAATCAATTCAATGGATCCAAATATCAATCCGAATTCAATTTAATTGTACCAAATTGGAATTGTATCTGGATCAGGATCTTATTCATCGACAGCCTGCCTGGTAAATCTCCCTGAGAGTATCAAGCTTATTGGTTGTAAATGGGTCTATCAAAGAAAATTGGCATGGATGGAAACGTTGAAACATTTAAAGCTTGGCTACGAGGTTACACAAAAGAAGGGGATGAATTATCACGAGACTTTTTAGCCAATAGCGATGCTAAAATCTGTAAGGATTCTATCAGGCTTTGTTGCGTATTGTGACTATGAGATCTGACAATTGGATGTGAAGACAGCTTTTCATAATGACGTCTTTGTTGATGACATATATATAAATCAGCCAAAGTGCTTCACACCATGAGGTCAAGAAATGAAAGTTTGCCACTTACAGAAGTCAGTTTATGAATTGAAATAGGCATCTCGCAACTGTAATTGTAGATTTGATGAGGCCATCAAGACTTTAATTTCATCTAGAATCCAGAGGAACTGTGTTCAAATCCCCAATTCCCCCATTTCCAAAATCCACAACTCCCTAATTCCTAAGATCCACAAACCCCCAAATCCTCCATGGGCGAAACAGAAATTAATAAACAGAGAGAAAGAGAGAGTGAGTACCAAAGTAAGAAGGAGAGTGGATGAGTTGCTGGTCGAGCTTCGAAAGATTCTGTTAGCATGATATTCTTTCTTCACTGTATGGAGAGACCATCTCCTTTTCAGCTTGCTGTAGCATGAGATGGAGAGAGAGAGAGAGCTCGCCATCTCCTTTTCAGATTTCTGTAGCATGAGAGAGAGAGAGAGAAAGGGGGTAGAGAAAGGGAAGACCCCGAAAGAATGAAAATGAAAAGGAGAGTTTTTGAGCGCATACTAGGTATTACACTCACCGCCCGGAGCTAGAGACGAGCGCTCCTGCCAAGAGCTCTATGGGGCCCATAGTGATGATAGTGGTGTATCCACGTCGTCCATTAATTTTGACAAGTAATTTTAGGACATGATCCCAAAAATGAGTCATATCTAAGGCCTGAATGGACCACACCATTACTAATAAAATTTTAACAGTAGGTGCTTAATAACAAGTGTTTCCTATAGTGTGGTCCACTTGAGCCTTGATTTGCCTCCTTTTTTAGGCTCATGTCCTAAAATGAGCTGTTAAGATGAATGGACAGCTTAGATAACACATATACATTGTGTTGGGTCCATAGAGCCCCTTATGGGACCGCCCACCTTTAGATATGACCTGTAAAGTGAGATAGACCGCTACAAAATCGGCTTAAAACAAATTCAACTAAAAAAAATATTATAATAAGCCTATGTCTCATCCTTCCACAGCTATACATTTGTTTGGTGATTATGAGGCCACCTGATTTTTTGAACAGGACTCTCTGTATTTTCCCTTCATATAAGTTTGGTTGACCTTATTAAGGTCCGTAGGCTTTAGGAAGTTCTTGGCTGGTGGGCATTCCATTACCACAATTTCCCCTAGATGTGGAACCACGTCCTAGAATGGACTGGTAACACCACAATTTCTCTCTTTATGTGGTCTACCTGATATTTGGATCTGTTCAATTTTTGGAACCAGAATGGACTGGTAACACCGCAATTTCTCCTAGATGTGGTCTACTTGATATTTGGATCTGTTCAATTTTTGGAACCACGTCCTAAAATGGACTGGTAAAATGAATGGACGATGTAGATATAAAACACATCTTCAAGGTGGGCCCCACACTAGGGCCGGGTCTATTTAACATTATGATTTTGGTTGGCACGGGCTCAGATCAGTTGAAAATAATGCAAGAAAACCTTACAGAGAGAGCATAACAGAGATGAGAAACTAGGCCAACTGATGCCTTGAGTACTTGGTATATGCCTTGAAGAAACTCCTCTTAACAAATATAGAAAATCCACATGATTGTAGTTTTTCAGAGTACAGAAAATCTACATGATTGTAGTTTTTCACAAAGGGTGATCAAAAATGCACTAGTTAGTCACTTGGATGAGTATGACTCGGTATATGCACTAGTTAGTCACTTACAACAGAGTTCATGTTTTCTTTTATCCTTATATTGTGTATGGGAAATGATTTTCCCCTATAATTCCTACCATTTATTTTATTTGGTCTCATTGTGGAATAGCTACAGAAGTTATCCTAATCAAACAATCCTGACCATATTAGAGTTGATTTTCTTCTTATTTGTTATATATGTGTTGGTGATTTTTGTTTTTAATTATCCATTTTCAGCCCATAATATGGATATTTAGGATAATCCAATTGGTGTTTGTTTTTGGGTAATGGTGCATTTGGTTACATCATGAAATTTCTTCATTAGTTAGCATAATTTTGTGTAAACACCCACTAAACTAATTCAGTAGCAGTCCACTCAATAAGCAGTCAGGGTCATGTCTTGGCCCAAGGACCGGTGGCATTGCTAGTGTCATTTAATTTTAACAAGTGCAGGGAACGCTTGCGATTCTATGCCATGGGTAAAAATTGAAATTCCTAACTCTTGTGTCTTCAGGAACTTCCCTGGATGCTGCACCACGTAAATCAAATGCACAATTCCACTTTGAGAAAAGAAAAGAAAAAAAAAAAAAACAAGGGAATTTTATGTTTTAGTTTTTTTAAATCAAATACATTATCCCCTCTTCAATTGAGAGTCTAACTGCCAAATTTGTAATGAACTGTTCTGCAGAGTGCAATCATAGCCATTGGAGCATCCCAACCAACTGTAGTTGCTACTAAGGATGGCCTGATTGGTGTGAAAAGTCAGATGTGCAAGTGAGAAACATTCCACCTGGTGAGTTATTTGGAAGCCTGGAACCTCCAGTCTTGAGCCTTCCACAAACTCACTTGGGCAAGACTGTGAATGCTTGCAGGTGAATGTTATTGCAGATCATCGTGTTATATATGGTGTTGATTTGACTTCATTCTTGCAAACTCTAATGAAGATCATTGAGGATCCAAAAGATTTGACTTTCTAGTCTCTGCTTCAAGGTCATTGAAGTCTTTTTGAATCATTTGATGAGATTATACCTTCCAACAAAAAAGAAAAAAAAAAAAACTGCAATTCAAGAAACTAGGGGCATATGAGTGATGCAAGGTTCTATAGCTAATATGTTTGGGGCGGTTGTTTGATGGTCGAGGAATACAAATATGTGATCCACTTGAGTAGTAGGCTGGAATCAGAGACGTACACAGTGGGACTCACCTGATGTACAACTTAGATCTTGCACCCATGGGCTACTTTGGTATAAATGGTGGTATCTTCTCTCCATTTCTTTGACAATAGATCCATCTAATTTTTTAAATCTCATTCTATCATGATTCAAAGAAAATGATGGACGGAGTGGATTTTACACTTTCATCATAATTGGCCCATAATAATTCATATATTTTTGTGTTTTCTCTTCATTCATATCTTTATGATACTATGAATATGTTGGATGTCAAATAAACATTACTATGGGCCCCAGGAAGGTATCAACGGTGGAAATCATTATTCCACACTGTTTCGTGTAGCATGGTCTGCTTGAGTTTTGGATTTACTGAAAATTCGGGATCAACCCACACTGTTCATCCAATTTTCGGGATATAAATCTCAGGTGGACCACACCATGACGTATGTGTTTAATCCATGTCGTCCCCATGAGGTCAAGCTGTGTGGGCCCCATCATGACGTGTGTCAAACATCAACACCATGCATTTGATTGATCCCCTTTAAATTATGGGATATCCCAAAAATCAGCCGTATACGGAACTCCGGTGGGCCACACCATCTAAAATCATGTGAAGACATGCCTAAAACATATAAAAGCACATAGTGGGCCCCACCTGAAATTTGGATGCGTCTGAAACTTGGTATGACCCCTCATCCAAGTGGCACACCCATAATGGATGGTCTGGATTTGGGACCACATCTCTGTGGGCCCAAAAAATAATTATGAATGTTTTAATGGAGGGTAACCCCTCTCAACTTTTGTATGTGGTGTGGCCCATAAAAGTCATAGATTGATTTGATTTTTAATCCCTGGGCCCACCATGGGATGATGCATCTGACTGATGGGGTAGATTTTTGACACGCATCATGGTGGGGCCCAAAGAGCCATACCAGACCCCGGCCCAAATTTGGGCGCGCTCTCAAAACAGACGCCCGCCCAAATCAAAACAGACGCCCGCCCAAAAAAAACCCCAAATCTCTGATCTCCGTTCTCTCTCTCTCTCTCTCTCTCTCTCTCTCTCTCGTGTGCATCTGGGACTACTGGTTTTCCTCTTTGTTGCTAGATTGAGAGGGCCATTGCAAGAACTTCAAGAAAAAACAAGGTATATGCTTCTTTCTGACATTTACTACAACCATTGGATTTTCTGTTTTAGATTAGTTTTCTTCATGAAATACATGCGCCAACAATTTATCTCCCTGCCATTCTCAAGGTTCCATTTTGGATCTGTTTCCATCTTGTAACTTAAACATTAGTATTGCAGTATTTACATTAGATCTGTTTCCATTACGCATAAATCCATCGATCTTTGGAAGAAGTTGATCTCTAATCATGGTAGGGGAGATGAGACAAACTAGCAAAATGACAAAAATCAAAGAGGTTTCCATAGCATTCATAGAGCTTGAGCGATGCCCGAGTCTACAGGGGCCTGTCTAGAAGCCTGGTAAATAAGATTGTCAATGGAGAAGGGCTTAGAAGTTATCGAGGTTATCCATGCTAGCAAGGTTGTCGGCTATATGGAAAGAACAAATCAACATAATGTTTTTCATGGGCCGTTTCTGCAAAAGCATTCGTGGGGTGTTGCCAAGTTGAGATATAGGGAGTTTAGTGGAAAGGCTCTAGAGTATTAAAGGAAATCACAGAGAGGGTTGAGCATAAATTATAAACTTGGAAGCAAATCCTTGCATCTACTTCGTGTCTTTGTTTAAGATGCAATGTTCCTTCCTTAGTAGACAAGAAGGCATTGAAGAAACTTTCTTGGTGAGGGTTAGGGAGGCCATGGATCATCTTATTAAGTAAAAGCATGTCCATAAGTTCGTGAGGACACGAGGCCTAAGGTTAGGGAACGGTAGGAATAGGAATATGGCTCGTTTTGGGAAATGCCTTCAAAGAATTAGAAGCTTGGAAGTAGCAAGGGATTAGGATTGTTAAAGGCCATTAGAGGCAGGATTCAGGTGTATACGGACTAACAACAGTGGTTGTAAAGAAACTCGAGAAGAAGAATGGGTCTGGGGTGGATTGAGGAAATAGAAAAGGTTCTAGGAGGATCTTTGACAAGAAACAGAGAGAGAGAGAGAGAGAGAGAGAGAGAGAGAGAGAGAGAGAGAGAGAGAGAGAGAGAGAGAGAGAGAGAGAGAGAGAGAGAGAGAGAGAGAGAGAGGAACAAGAAGAAGAAGAAGCTAAAATGCGAAGTTACAGACACAGTTAGTGGGGATAGAAGCCACATTGATGGAAGTCTAAGACATGAAGCTAAAATGCGAAGTTACAGACACAGTTAGTGGGGATACAAGCCACATTGATGGAAGTCTAAGACATGACTACAGATAGGATTACCCTTCTAGTACTTCCATACAATTGCAGGGAAATTTTAATCAAGAGAAGGGCTTAATGAGGCTAAGCCACATTGATGTTTTTGTCTTTGATTTTTTTTTTCTCTTGATAATGAGGCTAAAAAGACAAAAACATCAAAAGAAAATTGCAATGGCAGCTCCTTGATTCCCATCAAACTAGCCCAAAACCCACAAAGGCACTTAGGCCCATAGCTCAAATGACAACCTTCCTCTAAACTTTTTGGAGCAGATCTGCAGTTTGAAAGATCAGAGGTTTTAAATGGTAATTGAAGGCTTGAAACAGCAAATTCCCAATAAAACTGTTTACTATTAGCAAAAAATCAAATTAGATGTGGTTTAGTGAACAGTTTAGGATTAGTGAAAACTCAACATCTATATGGATTTCTCAATTAAATGAAACACATCTATGCTTAAAAGGAAAAGGACCCAACTAGCTAAACCCCCGAAAGAAAAACTGTTTATTATTAGCAAAAAAAATCTAATTAGAAGAGGTTTATCAAACAATTTAGGATTAGCAAATTTCAAAATCTATATGGATTTGTCAATTAAATGAAAGATATATGGAAAAAAAAAAACAACCTTGTATAAGATGAGATAAAACAGCTAAACTCCAATAGAACTTTTTTACCATTAGAACAAACCTAATTAGAGGCACTTTGTTGAACGATTTATGATAAAAGAAAATTCAACATCTATCTGGATTTCTCAATTAAATGAAACATATACATAAAGGAAAAAGACCCACCTTGTATAAGATGAGATATGAATTGTAATGTGAGGATTTTCAAGCACAGAATCTAGAAAAACTAGGTTCTATGCAAGAAGGAAAATACCCTGTTTTCTTTGATTGAAAACAAGGCCAAAGCATCTATCTGTTCAAAAGAGAAAAGCCAAAAAAATAAAAAATCAAAGCAGTACAGCATCCAGTACTTTCATAGCAACACAGAATAAAAGGGGAAAAGGAAAACTCCTTTTACCAGTCTTTCATCTCTTGGAAAATGGAGCTCAAAAACAATCTTTTAAAACAAGGCAAGACACTTTGTAGTAATAAGAATCCAATCTAGAAAACATCACTACAAAACCAGAAAAATCCACCTCTAAACTGCAAAAGCTTCATGTCTCATGGCAGAAACAAGGTAGCAATAAGTATTTACAAATCAGTCAAATATAACTAGAAAGAACAAAATGCAGAAACAAACAGCATCATTGTAAATGGCACTTTGAAATGATTCAACAAACTCTTCAATTGTAAGTGTGCACCACTTGTAACGTGTGAGGATTGCTAGCCTTCCATTTGGTAGATCCCACTGGGTCAATGGCCTGACCCAGCAAAGCGATGACAACAAGGATGGCTGCGATCTTTGGCCTGCAGTCTGGGCTGGCTTGGGACTAGGTTCTTTACCTCATGTGCTCTCTTTAACTTAAGTTCATCATGGCCCGCATTGGCCCAACTGAACCCATTTGTTACCCTACAATACACCATCTTGAGATGGTAACATGACATTTCCACAAGGGTTGGGCTTTCCAGATATGTATGTATGCATGTATATATGTATGTATGTATGTTTAAACAAAATTAAAACTCACCTTGCTCCCTTGATTCCATACATATACACACATGCATATATGTATATACATACTTATGTTTAAACAAAATTAAAACTCACCTTGCTCCCTTGATTCCATACATATACACACATGCATATATGTACATCTGTATATACCTAAGATGTTTGTATATGTATGTATGTATGTATGTACACAAACCTATGTGGTGATTGTGGGTTTTCTTTAGTTTAAACATTTTCTATTTTACTATCCAAAAAACGTTTTTGCCCATGATTACTATTATTATATGTGATCACAAAAATCTTATTTTTCTTGTCAATCTGTCACTTGTGTAGAACATCCAAAAATCAGTAGGGTCCACCAACAGGTGTTGCTTATCTAAGTAAATAGGTCAACCTGATTTTTACAGCAGGTGATATTTGGTGGGGTCCATCTTTTCATAGGTGGGATGTTAGCAAACATGACAGGTTGGTGGGAAGGAGGGGACTGTGTGAATCATTTCTCCTATTCATTATGAAGGGAAAAAAAAATCATTCACTAAGTTAGGAATTGTGTATGGGATAGATCCAGGGATTTGCGCTTCTCATTTACGGTTTCTCAAATTTTGTAGCTTTAAATGTTCTAATCATGCGTTTGCTTACACCATTGAAAAAAAGAATCATGTGTTTGCATACAAGGCGAGGGTGATTTATAGCTTGTGGACATGCTCTTGCTTCTTCTCATTTAGGCACACATACACACATCCATCCATATATCCATATATATAAGGATGGATATAGCAAATGAATGTAATTTGAGAGCGAGTGATATGTATCAATTTTCAAGAGGCAAAACTAAGTTTTTGAGATGATTTTATTTGTTTCTGTTTTTATGTTTACGTTTGTTGATTATTTTTCCATGAATTTGGTACCTCAATAAGTAAAAAAACAAACAGAAGCCATGAGCTGATTAACTTTTCTGAATTTTGCAAATTTTAGAAAATATATGAGAAGGCTTTCGCTAGTTCTCATATTTTTCTCTTATCATTTGATTATTTATTTATTGTCTTTTGAAAGACAGTTTTTTCTCTTGTTATTTGATTGGATAGTTCCATCTTTTTTCAAAGCATAAACTGTTAGATTGATTTTCTTTTATCCTTACTGTAGGTATGATGGCCAACGAGCTCAGATTTTGTGCTCTTGCATCCCCCATGTGGGCTGGATGAATCACCATGGTAATAGAGACGGTGGAAAAAAAAGGAAGTAGTAGTCTAGCCTGTTTTGAGCCTCAGTTCTTATATGATCTTCATGCCTTGAGTTTGTGCTAGTGTGGCTCATGGTTCAGTTATCCAAACCCCTAATATGATGGGTTTCGCTGTTGATGACCCACACACCAAAGTTCCTCAAGATTGAAATATTCCAACCCTTCAATACCCAGCCAAGAAGTACACATTTAAGAAAGAAAAAATAGTGATAGTTCGAACTCAATAGAAAACTGGCCAAATATCAATGACTAGGATCTGGCAATCTTGGCTTCTTTTTTTTTTTTTTTTTTTGAGTGCATCACATCAACAATTTAAACCACTGAACCATGTAGTTTGGCATGCTCAAAACTTGTGGCAGTGACAGATGTTGATAAGCCTTCATACTTCTTTGTCATTTTACGTCTGCTTATTTATAACATGTGGGCTTTTCTCTAGATTGGTCATAACATGTTCTAGTAGAGGAACCTAGTTCAAATGATGCTGGTTCTTTAGTTCTCATTTTTGGTCCCTTAGTTATTGGACCTTATCATAAAAGCTACCTTCTCCTATGGTCCATCTGCTTTGTATTATTTCCTGTCAGAGGAGGAAATGGAGATCCTTCTACTAGAAACTGCAGATTTTACTGTAGATTTCACTGGCGCAAAGCTGCAAAATATATTTTAGTTACTTCCTAATGAATTGTTTCTATTTTCCCATTAGGAGATTTTTTTAAAACCATCTTGCAACTGATTGGTAGGAATGAACCTGGAATTTTAACTGCTAGAAAGGATTTAGACTACATTGGATGAGAAGAACTGTTGGAAGCCTTGAAGAGGGTAGGTGTTTTGTTTTGTTTTTTTCCCACTTACATGGATAATTATAGTGTTTCACTAATTCAACTGTGTACACATGTTCTCAATCTACCCACTTGCAGCAAAAGGGTACGTTTGAAACCGGTCAAGAAGATAGTACTGAAATTCTGGAGGAGTTAAAGCTGAGGTTGGCATACAGGGAAGCAGCTGTGGCTGTTCTTGCATGCTACAATCCAAATCCTCACCGTCCTTTCACTGAGGTCAATGCTAGAATGATTTCTTCATCAGTCGATAATTTGTTTCAAGATCAGAGGCTTATTTGTGTTAAACCACATCTGGAATTTGTTGCAGACTAATATTCGTTCCATTCCCAGCAAGCCAAATATGCGTTATGTTGAGACTACTGGAAGGTTTTTTTGAGAAAGTTAGATTATGTAGAATCTATAGTCCGTGCATGTGCCCGTAAGTCTTATATCTCTCTTTCCTTTAATTACTCTTTTTTTTTTTTTTTTTGTCCTTGTGCCAAATAGTTCACTGTTCAGGTGCATAAGCCAATCAAATTATCATTGGCTTATGGATCCAGTGCATGCATGTCACATGTGCAGTAATGACATGGGGCATGGTACCTCCCATGCCTCCAATGGCACTGGATCTGGTCCCTTTCTGGTTACTTGAGTGTGAATTTCACACAATTTTGCTTGGTGCACTCCATCTTGACTTAGGTGTTTATTGTCTCATTTGAATTTTCTGTTATCTGTAGAGTTTTTCAGCGGTACTGGGTCCGAATGGAAGTGGTAAAAGCAACGTCATAGATGCAATGCTCTTTGTATTTGGGAAACGAGCTAAGCAGGTAAGCTCCATTTATATGTGGGAATCTAATCTGGGTCATAGATGCAATGCTCTTTATATTGATTTGTTGCAAAACTTTCGTAATTCCTTGTGACATTTTTAAATTTTAATGTTATCCATGTCATTGATATAAGAATGTGAACCTTTCATCCACGACTAAAGTTTTTCCTTTATATAGCAATATCTCAACCCTTTGAACAATGACTCTTTTACATTTAGTCTCTATTTTTTTTTTTTCTTTTTGTTGATTGTCCTATTGATGATCGATTGCAAGTAATATATAGCCAATGGTCCTGCGTGCAATGGGAAGAAGTCCGCTGTTATTTTTTAATGGAGAAGAGCAGTAATATTGGTCTTCATTTTTTGAATTGGTAAAAGTTTCCTACATTTTTAGGTTTTAGGAGTTTAAACTAACACCCTTTTATTTTCTTTCGTATTGATTTTTGGGGATGGATTTGCCATTGCAGCTGGAGGTAAACAAAATTTACATCTTCATTTTTGGTTATACACCGGTTTGGGTATATGTTTTAGGTTATGAGATATATATATATATATATATATATATATATATATATATATATATATATATATATATATATATATAATTCTTTAAGTGGAACTTTTGAGAGGGTGATAGGACCTGCCAAGGCTGGTGATGGATTTGGCAAGAAGGATGTGGTCGCAGTGTAGCCTGGCCCTAGCAACTAGGTGGAATTGAATAGACCCTTATGATTTATTATTATTTATTTATTATCATGTTCACATCACATGGTTATAGTAGATTTGAGTGTTATTTGCATGAGCTTATCATAATGTCATAATGTCTTCTGATTGTTTCTATGGTAAATGAATTTGCTAGATTGCTCATCAGGGTTCTTTTACTCAAGGAATGAGCTATATGCATTCCCAGGTAAAGATTTCATCTCAATATCACTTGCTTACTGAAAATATAAATCTTGAAATTTGATATTATATATACCATTCAGTGGCATTTTTGTATGAATGCAAACCTTTTTTCTTCAACGGGCCTAAAGATTTGATTTTGTAGGAAGCCAAATCCTTGGAGAAAGATTCTATTTGTCACATTTGGGCATGGGAAATGTGATTCTGTTGAATCCAGAAAATTTGTTTGGATACCAGGAAAGAATTGAAAGGAATTCTATGGTGCAGGTACCTATTTATAAAAAAAAATTCAAAGAAGTGAATGATTAGATTTTATGTTTTTCGGGTGATGTTAGAGGTGGCATAGTATTTCATAGGGAATGGTTAGATTTTATGTCTGATAAAGGGTTTCCTAAGAAAACTTGGAAGCGTACGTTGATATGCAGAGCTGGCTGGTTGTAGAATTGCTACTGAAATGCAAAAGAATTCACTGTTAAAATAGGGGACAATAGGAAAGCAACAAAAACTGCGATCCTCGCCAGCGTGACAGCATTTATAGGGGTGGCCATCTTGGGTTCAAGCTTATACTACTGTAAATGGGGCAAGAAGAGCACAACGAGGTAAACTTCCACCTGAGAATCTCAAAATCCTGGACATTCTTAGGCCTTATTTGGTAGACACTTAAAAATGATTTGATCTCATTTTAATTAACAATAATTATGTAAACTTCTACCTGAGGATTTACTTATCCTTAAAAAAAAAAAACAAAACAACCAAGGATATTTTTTGTAGCTTCAATGTAATCTTTCTTGTTTCAAACAAAATAATTAACGGACGACATTCTCTTCTATTCTATCAAGCTGTTCATGCATATGAATCTCCTTGTACACATTCTTCTTATAATCTCTTAACCTACCAATGTATCGTCACTTTTTTAATTTCTCTCTGCTTTTCTTTTTCTTTTAGTTTATGTTTGGATGGATCTACGTAGTTTGGGTTTAGATGGATGTGAATGTGAATACGATGAAATATGTTATATAACAGGTGTATACTAGGAAGAGTATGATGAAATATATTGTGACAGGTGTATATGAGGAATTTTGTGGTGAAAGAGACTTTTACCTATGGAATATTTCGTAGGTAAACGGATATTTTTGTAGGTAAAGATTTTGTAAATATTTTTAGCTACGAAAATATTCGTAGGTAGAGATTTTGAAAATATTTTTACCTACGAACATGTTAGTAGGTAAAGGTTTTGTAACAAAATATTTGTTTTTGAAAATATTTTTACCTACGAAAATGTTAGTAGGTAAAAGTTTTGTAAATATTTTTATAAAAATACTTGTAGGTAAAAAGATTTGTCAATACTTGTAGGTAAAAGTGAAATTTAAGCTGAGCCAAATTTCATGATTAATCCAAATCAGATATCTATACAAGAAGTCATGTCTAATTGTGAAGGATGAGGACAAAACTTGATTTTATGTGCCTTATACCCTTATAGAAAATTAAGAGTAGAGAAGAAGTTATATGCGCTCACACACCTTGTTGAGTGGACCAAGATATAAGAATGAAAGGCCGGATGAATTCAATCAATCACAACTCTTCCTTTATAAATTTCCACAATGTGAAAGTCCAAATCTCTATAAGATATTGTATATAAGTAGTATAGTCCAAACATTTTACCCTACACACCTGACTATATAATGACTACCATGAATCCCTAAATATACAATGGTTAACATGTTTGATCAATCTAAACCATTGATTGTGTAGACCCACCTAATAAAAGTCTTATAACCATGTTCCAACGCTACCTAGCTACATGGTTTTAGGTCACCATGCAATCCGCTTTTATTTTCCATGAAAACCATGTCGGTCTGGTCAATATCCAAGCCCGCTTCTAACAAAAGAAATACATACTGTCATTTTCAACACCATGTGGATGCCAAATTCATCAAGTGGACCTTTTAATAAATAAATAAATAAAATATGGTAGTTCTGCATCTCATGACATCCACACCCTTTCATCCAAACACCCTCTTTTGTCCGCACCCTTTCTAGAAAAGAAGGTTATTTGATACTTTAGGGGAGTTTGATGATGGTGTACAGGCCCTAGAAATTCTATATAATAAAACTAGCTAAATTGGGAAATATACTATTCTTTAAGTAATAGTTCCAAAATCAGATTGGTTGAACAATCCCATGAATGGTGGATGCTTGTTTGTTGAAACGGGGCTGTTGGATAATTTTCATTTTTGACCGTCCAACAAATGTCTACAATTTGATAGTCTGATAATTAATTAAGTGTAACTTGTGGCGTTTGATACATCTAAACTAGGAGCTATAAATTGAACTATTTAATTTGAAATTTCATGTGTATCATCCATCACACTCCGCCGGAGTATCAAACTTTTTCTCTATTGGTGGCTACGAGCAGCAGTAAGTATCTAACATCCAAACGACCGACCAAATCCGTGCACCGTCAAAATGGCCACGTCATCCACGGAACGATTGCCTGTGCCCCTGCCTACCGATTTAAGGCCCACAGAGATGTCTGTGTGAAAATCCATCCAGTCCATCAGTTTTACAAGCTACTAATAGGGCATAAAAAAAAGAAAATTAGGTATATCCGTGATTCAAGTGAGCCACACGACAGGAAAGAGTAATGGCCACTATTGAAACCTTCTTTGAACCAACCATTACGTTTATATTCCATCCAAACAATTCATAAGGTTAATCTCACTGGGTTGAACTGAAAAACTGATATTAGCCCAATCGGAAACTTTTATAGTTTCATGAAGGTTTCAATGGTTAGTATTTAATTATACTCTTTCCTTTATCATGTTCCATTTGAGTTTTGGGTCTACCTCATTTTTGTCTTGCTGTACTTTTTAGGACCATAAGAATGTATGACTTATGGTCCTAAAAAATCATTTTTATAAGTTAATCTTAACCGTTCCATTTATGGCTTGTAAAACGGATGGCTTAAGAAAGAAGGAAATTTGAAAAAAAAAATGTATCCGGCCATCCGATGGTTCTGATATTTGCATGGTGGCCCATGAAGTACGTGCTGGATCTAACGTACGCTCTGGATTGATCGATGGAGCTATCCAAGTGCATCATGACTAATGCATTGTATATCTTCCGCCTTTTTTACCCACAATAGTTCCAATTAAAAACTACTAAAATGCCATGGTACATGCGCCGTTCAAAATGCTCCAGGTACGAAAATTAGTTGTCCTGTTTTGTCAAAGTTCTTAAAAACAATTCCTACCAACGTCTTATCCACGTGGGACATCTCAGCCGTCCAAAAGAAAGATCACACCATAAAGACTACCTTCCGTGAAAATCAGACCGATATACTAACTAGGTGGGCCTCGTTCGTGTGTCGAGTTGGACCATTGTCCACCCATTGATTTCGATGATTTGGTGGGCCTAACTTTTTTCTCCAGATGATCTTAAGGGTATGGCCCACATTAAGTTCATGAGTTACTCGGCCGTCCTTAGATCGGCCTAAGCCCAGCCCGTCTAAATTTCTACCTTCAATATTAGGCTTAGCCTAGGCCCACGGACTAAAAGTAAGTCCCAAGCCCATCACAAGGTACTCAATCTTTGCAGCCCAAGCCCATTATCTTCTTGGGCCTGAAAGTCAGGCCCCAGCTTGTCACGGACGGCCATGGGGAGGACTGAAGAAACTAGCGGTGCAGATAGCTCCGCCCAGCACTTTTTAACTCTTCGGCACTTACCTATCTCAAGTTGGGAAGCGGATTGGCTGGTGTACCACACACCACCGGCCTGGATGATGTGGGTACGTGTCGCGCTGAAGCTATGAGTTGTACGAACGGTACAAAGGAGATCAAAGTAACATTGGCCCCCTTTAATGTATTTATTATATCCACACCGTTCATCCATTTTCCGAGATCATTTTAAAGGTATGCTCAAAAATTATTCATATCTAAAGCTCAAGTGGACTGCTCCACAAATAGAAGTGGGACAATGATTCTCACCGTTAAAACATTCATAGGCCTACCATAACGTTTATTTTCCATCCAATCTGCTTATAAGGTCACACAGACCTGTATGAAGAGTAAAAACAAATATCATATTGATCCAAAACTTTTGTAACCCTAAATGAATTTCAATGGTAAGACATTCAATACCCCCACAGCTTTTTTCGGAGTGGTCCACTTGATCTTTAGATTTGTCTTATTATTATTTTTTTTTTCCTAGGGCCTTCCAAGAAGGTCGCTAAATAGATGGACAGTTTTGAATATAATATATAACTCATTAAAATGATGGCACCACCGTCGATCCGGCAGCACCACAGCTGGAATGTTCCAAGGGCGGCAGTATTATCGTCAGTCAAGACTGAGATAATTTGGAAGCGGATCGGCTGGTGTGCCAAACACCAGCTATAGAGCTGTTGTAGGTACGTGTCGTGTGAAGACGAGCCGATGCTCATTGAGCTCTGAGTTGCACAAACGGTTCACAGGAGATCAAAGTTACATGAACCCTACAGTGATGTATTTATTATATCTACACCGTTCATCTATTTTTAGAGATCATTTTAGAGCATTATGTAAAAAATGAATCATATCCAAAGATTATCTGGACCACACTACAAATAGCAGTGAAGATAATGATTTTCACCTTTAAACAATTCATAGGGGCTACCATAACGTTTATTTTCCATCCAATCTGCTCATAAGGTCACAAAGACCTAAATTAAGAGGAAAAACAAATTTCACATTGATCCAAATCTTCAATGACCTCAAAAAAGGTTTCAATGGTAGACGTTCAATTCCCCAGTGCTTTTTGCAGTGTGGTCCATTTGATAGTTAGATCTGTCTTTTTTGTCATCTCAAGCCTTAACACGATGTCACCAAATGTATGGACAGTTTGGATATAACACATGACTCATGATTAAATTTATAGAACTTTCGAACAACGATACAGCAGCTATATAACTGGTGTGAGGTACACTAGCCAATGCGCTTCCGGTAATTTCGTCCGTAAAAATGCACGGGAAAGTTTGAGACGCATTGGAAAAAGAATACGGATCCTTTACTTACGTCAAGCAGCAAAAATGTGGTTGTTAGGACCTAATTAGACCATATGATTACAAAATACATTGTATTTGCGGCGCTAACCAAAACGGTTCAATTAGAATACAGTATAGGTAAAAAGCAGGAATGTCATGGCTTTGGCGAACAGAATATCGGGACCCATAGAAAAGACGTTAAAAAGCAAGGCGTACGGTCGAAAGTCTGTTCGCTAAAAAGCAAGGCGTACGCTGGAAGGTCATGGTTTTGGCGAACAGAGGGTCCGAACTCATACGGAAGACGTTAAAAAGCAAGGCATACAGCCAACAAAGGAGATCCTAACGAGAGATCCAGGATTCCATTACATCCGCCTGGCGAAACCCAATACCCACGTCAAACAGGAGATAGATTGGTTGCGCCCCTACCAACGGATGTAGGGCCCACAGGGAGATCCACCATTGTGTTTATATTCCATCCAAACCGTTCATAAGGTTAATCTCACTGGGAAGAACTGAAAAACAAATATTATCCCGATTGGAAACTTTCATGGCCCACGAAGGTTTCAATGGTCAGATTTCAATTCTACTGTTTCTTGTGTTCAATTAGAAACTTTCATGGCCCTACTAAGTTTTATGATCTTTAGAAACTTATTGACGGAGTGGATTTCTCTTTGGCCACATATAGCATCCTGTACGAGAGCGCATATGCAATCGTCGGTTGTTTCTGCGTTACTCAGTATTCAGGAACGTGTTACCCCGGTGACACGAAAACATTCAAAATCCGCGTCCTTTGGTTTGTTTTTGGTTTTTTGGTGAAACGGAAAGAATCTGCCCAATTATTAATCGCCTTTGACACGGGAATAACAAGCACTTATGCAATATCCAAGCCGTTCATCATTCGGGTCCCACGACTTAGATTCTTCTTGTAAAAATCCAGGCCACTCTACTGAACATTTTTATCATACATGTACGGAATAATATAACACTAAGAGCACTCAACCAACGTTTGAAATTGAAATCATGTGGGCCCATCTAATGATGGGGTCAATTTAATTTCTAAGGAAAGCCATTTAATGAGTAAAATGCACCTGATGAACGGCTTTGATCTTTCAGAGGTGTACCATATCTCCATGTATCCATGTGCACATGACGTGTGCTGATACTGACATGATTTTTTGCCAGATGAAACTTCTCCGAAGTGCGGCCGGACTTGGAAAAAGCAATACATTCCTCTCCCTACAAAATATCCCATGTGCAAACATCTCCACTCTCCCGTAACTGTCTACCCCTCACCTGCCCCTTCCAACAAAACAATTGCTGAGATGGAAGTGGGCCACTATATCATCAACATAGACATCTCGGTCGCAGTATTGGCGCCTCCATCATCAGGAGAAATTAAAGATAAGAAGCAAGCTCAGGTGAAAGTGTTGAAGGTAGTGGCAGTCGGTAGTTTCAGCTGTTGGGAGCAGAGATATCTCTTTTGGGGTTGGATTTTATGCAGACCTATATCAGGATTTTCTTTTGAAAGTCTATGTCATGGTGATTTTCACCACGTTTGATTTGGGAATTGCCTATATCGGTTGTTATAGCTAAGAAACTACTGTGGCCAGTTGTTGCATTATTCTACATTTCACTTTTCCTTGTTGAGTTTGGTGGGTTGAATTAGATTTGCTATTGTCCATTGTCACTGTTGTTGTTTGTTGTTGCCGCTATAATACTGATTGTTGGAATATTTGGTTGAATTAAATAAACTATAGAAAATCGAGAACAAATTTTTTTGAGAAAGATGACTTATTGAATTAAGTCGAAGCTTGACTGAGTCACTCGGCTTTAAATCGAATTTGCTTTCTTTGGACAACGTCTTAAGTGCAACAGGTTTCCAGATCAATCAACCTCCAGGATACAACGACTATGATCCGGTCTCAGCGCAGTGCACTCACTGTACATGGGCTCAAACCACTCGCAGTTTAACCCGAAAGTGACTTAGCGACAAATTCAGCGGTCAAAATGCTTAAAACCGAATATTAAAGAGCGTTTTATAAGAGAAAGATTTTCATATTTATAAATCGGAAGTCTTTATATAAACTCCGAAGTGGTGCATAAGCACCCTTTATAAAATGTTAGGTCCATAAATAAAGTCCCGCGAGTACCCATACACACACACCCACGCGAGTATACTCACACCGCACCCGCACCGACACCCATCTCGTCCCATCCCATTGTGCACGTGGACACGGACTCAACTCGGCACGGCTCGGCGCGCACGCGCGTGTGGTCAATGACATATATTAGAGCTATTGACATAACCCCCCACAGGACCAAATTCACATGCCCCCTGAATGGTGTTCAAGCCCAAGGTAAAAAGACAATTTTATATATAAGATAGTTTTCTTTATCAAATCCGATGTGGGACAAAACCCATAACTCAAAAGCACCAAAACTTTTTAAATATGGAGGGAAACTGAAAATTTGAAAACAAAATTTTTAATATTTATTTTAAAACAAAATACAACACTAGTGTTGCTGTTCCTGTTAAGGTTTTTTGTCATTGCCATTATGGTATCGGTGCCGTTGTTGCTGTTGTGGTTGTTTGTTGTTATTATAGTTACGTATCGGTGTTGTGTGTGATCATCCTTTGTCTTTAGTTTTCCACGTCCATAGTAAAATGTAGTTGGGAACGTTTGGCATGTGCTACTATAAAAAGTTTTTGGTATGATTGGTATTGTTTTATTATGGTTGTTTTCAAGTCCTGGTCTTTTAATTCTTATCTATAAATGGACGGTGATAGAGAGATGGGACGTAACATTCCAATCGGCTGTCACGTTTTTCATTTGCAGTAGGGTGGGACGTAACACATGGGCCTGACATGGGTTGGTTCAGACCTAATTTTGAACTGATAGTCCAGTAACACTAAAACAATAACGGTCTGGATTACAGACCGTGCAGAGTCTTCTATATTGTATATTCTTTTATGGGCCCATCAATCTGGCTTCAAACTAATGTTCGATGCTCCGTACGTTTATTTGTTTGATCCGGAATTTAGGCCCCACTACACCAGTACGTGGTTTGGCTAGTGACGCTACCACCAGCCAAGTGGCTAGTGGTCGGTGCTATGTGTTCCCTACCATGATTTTTGTGTTTTATCAAGTGGATCACACTGCAAAAAGAAGTGGGATTGAACGTCTACCATTGAAACCCTTTTTAGGGGTCGTGAAAAATTTGTATCAATATGATATTTTTCTTTCCTCTTCATCCAGGTCTTTTTGACATTATGAATAGATTGGATGGAAAATAAACGTTATGGTGAGCCTTAGAAATGTTTTACCGGTAAAAATCACTATCCTGCTGCTATTTGTGGTATGGCCTAATTGAGCTTGGGTTATGATTCATTTTTTTGTCTCATGCTCTAAAACGATCTCAAAAAATGAATGAACAGTGTGGATATGTTAAATACATCATCGAGGGACTACATAACTTTCATCTCCTTTGAACCATTGGTACAACTCAGAGCTCGAGGAGTCTCAGCGCTGGCAACGGATTGGGTACACCCCCTCCCACCAGCTCGGTGGCTGGAAATCGGATTGCGTACTGAGTTACTCAGGACGCTCTTATGGTACTGAATAAACTCAGTTGGGCCCACCGTGAATGTATTTGTCTTATCCACTCTGTCCATCCGATGTTTAAGATCATTTTAGTGGTTGAACCCAAAAGTGAGGTATATCTAAAGCTCAAATGGATCATACCACAGGAAATCGTGGGAATAATGATTTCCACTGTTGAAACCTTTCTATGGGCCACAGTGATTTTTTTTGTCATCCAACCTGTTAATAATATCACAAAGACATGGATGGAGTGAAATCAAACATATCAGATTGATCTAAAACTTCTATGGCCCCACAAAATTTTAAATGGTAGATGTTCAATTGACACTATTTCCTGTGGTGTGGTACATTTGATATTTGGATATTCTTCATTTTTGGTGTATATACCTAAAATTATCTGATAAAATTTATGGATGGAGTGGATAAAATGCATGAGTGACTGTGGGAACCACAGAGTCAGTACGCAATCCGCTTCCCGGTGGCTGGTGGTCGGTTCTCTGTGGGCCCCACCATAATGTATGTGTTTCATCCATTTTTATGAATCATTTTAGGGCTTGGTTCAAAAGATTAGAAGGATATAAATCTTATTTGGACCACACCACAAGAAAACAATAGTGATTGGATATCCACCATTAAAATCCTCCTAAGGCCCACTGTACTATTTATTTGACATCTAATCTGTTGATTAGGTCATACAGACTCAAATGAAGGTTAAAAACAAATATCAGCTTGATCCAAAACTTTTATGGCCCCCAAAAAGTTTTTAATGGTCAATCATTCATTCAAAAATGTTTCCTGTAATGTGGTCCAGTTGAGATTGGAAAATATCTAATTTTTGGTCTCATAAAATGATCTAGAAAAATAAATGAATGGAATGGATGAAAGACATACATCATGGCTGACCCATTTGTATTCTTAGTTCCTTAGGTCCTCACCAGGGTCGTCAGTGTCCGTGTCAGGCTCCAGCCGGACTTTTAAGCCCAAAAAGATCATGGGCTTGAGCTGTGTAGCCTGAATACTGAGCAAAGACAAAAACAACAAAGATAAATAGAGATTTTTAAAAAAAGGGAGAGACATTCACAATGAATAAGAAGTGATAATCTCACTTAACCTGCTGAAGTTTCAACACTGAGGTCATGGGTTCAAGCACCCATTGTGGTGTGAGTCTCTGACTGTGGGGCCCACCTTGATGTATATGCCTTTCATACACACCACCTATCCATTTTGAAAAGCGGGCCACAAAATTTTTTGATCAAGCCGAAGTTTGTGTGGTCCCATCATCCATGTCTTTGTGACCTTATCAACAAGTTGGATGGGAAATAAACATTTTGGTAGTCACCAGGCATCTAGGTCCTTGTGACTTTATCAACAAGTTGGATGGCAAATAAACATTCTGATGGACCCAAGAAGTTTTTAATTGGGGTATTCAATCACTACAGTTTCCTGTGGTGTGGTCCACCAAAAATTTGGATCTGCTTCATTTTTTTGGGATCATGCCCTAAAATGAGCTGTAAAAACAGATGAACAATATGGATGTAAGAAACATATATCAGGGCAGGCCTCACAGGGCTCCACTGAAGCTGCACCCGTGCGTTTAACTATAACAAGGCAGACACTAATCAATGTATGCCACATTGCATATATACTGAACTCATTTTTCATAAAAGAAATTTTTGAAAAGTGCTTTGAAATGCCCTGTAAGCATTCGATCTATGTTCAATTAATCTGAATTCCACGAACAATCATTAATTGGAGTAGGATCATCCCTTAAAACATAGTTTGTGCCTAGGACCCATGTACTGTGGGCCCCATCATAGTTTGTGTTCACTATCCATCTACCATGGGCTCCACGCTTTGGAATTGATACACATCTCAAACACTCATCATACTATGCTTAAACAGTACATAATAGCAATTCAAACTGTCATTACAACTATGCCTAAACACTTCCCTTTCCCTCCTTTCGTACTAAAAAAAGTCATCAACAGAAAATATACAAAAGTAAATACATGTATGAATTTAATTGCAACATCATGCAGATGAGATGAAATAGATTGGGGTGAAGTTTGGGTCGATGGATGTATGTGGACTAATAATCGATCATGTTACATTACATGTGTTCTTTTACAATATACAAACCTCCCATGAAGTGAGGTTTGGGTCATGTTCTCGACGGGCTTCTATTGGTATAGATGAGAAGTTTATGGGACGAAGATTAAATTGTATGCAGATGAGCTGAAATTGATTGGGGTGAGGTTTTGGGTCGATGGATGTATGCAGACTAATATCGATCGTGTTACATCTGTTGGTTCATCTTAATAACGAACATGGAATTGATTACGGTGAGGTTAGATTTGAGAAGAATGTCTTATATCTCGTTGGATCCCCTCTTTCAAGGTTGGTGCCACTCTCTCCATTGTTTTCTTTGGTGGGGTCCACTCGAGCTTTGGATCTGACTTATTCCTTAGCTAATGCCCTAAAATGATCTCTCCAAATGGATGGAGGGTGCAAATACAAAACATATATCATGATGTGTAACACCCGGGGTTTTCAGGGGCCATGTAGGAACTTGGCTCCCAAATTCCCAGGTGTCACGCGTGCCCTAATGGGCTTCAGATTTTAATTACATTTAGATAATCTCATAAACAATGGAGAGTTTAACAAGGCATGAAGCATAAATAAGTCATAAAGTAGTATCAAATGCTACTAAATATAAAAATATCCAAATCACAAATCCAAAATCATCTAAATAGGGAACTAGTCCCACCCATTCATGACCCAAAGTGACTAGAGTCCTGACCCATACCCCGCGATAGCTCAAAGTACTCAGACTAGAAGGATTCGCCGAAAGTCTGGAAGCAGGGAAGTTCCTCTTCCTCATCCATGCTCACCCCGCTCAGCTCATCGATCTCCGCCTCACCTGCATTTAATGATGTGTTTGGTTGGTGTTTTAAAACACCATCCAAGAGTGGGAGTGAGTAGCTAACTTAGTGGGTGTCATTAGCCATAACTTACATCAAATAATAATTACATGGTGAATTTAATGAAAAACATAAATTCCTAAATTACTAACTAGTCTTTATTAATGCGTATGCATGTGTTATGTATGATGCATGGCCTCACCCACAACACTCCCTTAAGCGACTTTGTCTCACAGTCGAGCATGACCAACACTCCCTCATTACGATCTCAACTGCCGAGTCGCCAAATCATAGCTAATGCGATGCGTGAATAATGTATTAGCCGAGTTTTTAGTTAATTTCATTCATCCAGCAGGTTGGAAAAACTGGTACACCTCGACGATATCATTGCCCTCACCCATTTGCAAGGCCAAGACCCCTCAACGTGCGAGGCTAAGACCCTGCGATCATTAATCCTATCGGAGTCCCCACCCCCGATTGCAAGCATGTGGAGAGTGCTGGGAAGCAGGATCGCTCGCAGTCACTACGAGGAGGCTCATCTCCCAGCGTAAGTCGACAGCTAGGACATAGTATCCCATTCCACCATGCCTAGCTCATGAGACTGTAGATCAGTTTCTAACTGTTGTCAATGGGTGTCAGTAGGCGAGAGGTGTTTCAGGTTCCAAACAGGCGTGAGTAAACATGGTTAACAAACATGGTTGGCCAGTCGGTGGACTAGACCGCCCAAGTTCAGGCGAGCACGCAACGCATGACATCGGGTGTAAGCAACCCATGTAGTCCCACTACCGTCGCCCGTTCGCGTCCGCCCAAATCAGTCGGACTAGTCACAGGACGACCCAATCAATGAAGCTGCCCTTACAATTCGCAGATTCCTGACCAACCCAGAGAATGGGCTATATTCAATAACAATTCTAAACAGATAAGATTCATACTCAAGAACATATGGAAAAAAACATGTAATTTATCAAAACATAAAATCCAGCATAAAAATAATGCAAGCTATTCCTAGCAACGAAAAAAATATTCGTGTATGTATGCGGTGTCGAATTTGCCCGAGGGATAAGGAATTTGCAAGTCAAACATACTGCAGGAGAAAACAAACATACATGTAACAAGGGAGGATGCAGAAAATCAGATGCACAAACAACATATGCCAAATTTTCAGGTCTAAAAAAGTTAAAGACAAATCAAACATCAAATTTCAGCACATGCATGTTAGGTAAACTTATCAGACATGATTCTAATCAGATTTTCCTCTAAGCTATACATGCACAGCAATCTAGCATCCATAATCATTAAATCTATCCTAAAACTGGTACTTGGCTACCTAAAAATAATGATTCGCACCTTGTAACGAATCGCTTGATTCATGGCGCTCGTAGGGTTAGGGTGTTAGGAAAACATCGTTGAAAGACCTAAATAAGCATACAAGCTTGTAAGAATTGGAAGAAATTAAACACAAGATCTAAACCTACAAACATAACTCAATACTTAACTTCAATCATCGTCGAATCGACACCAATGAAGGACAATGTTGCTATAGAGGAAATGAGATGGTGAAGGTGCACAAACCCTCATACTTCCATGCTCCCCCTCTCTCTTTCTCGTCCTTTCTCCTCTTCTCTTTTCCCCTTCTCCCTTTTTTTTTCTCTTGTTGAAATTCATATGGGATGAGGGGGTGCCCAAATAAGGGCCTTATATAGTGCCAGATGTTGTGCAAATGGCCCCAAGGGCCAGGTTTTTACTATACTAGCCCTATGGGAGAGTTTTTCTAACCTCTAGGACCCACTATGGGATGTGCATATCAATATACACCGTACGATAGTTAGCCCTAATGATGATCTACGTATGGATATGATCGGCCCGCTATTTGGATACACTGATCAACAGGTATGATCAGAAGTCTTTTCAACGGTCACCGATGGTTGATCGGGGCCACGACTATACGGCTATGTGTGGAAAAATATCCTTATTCTACATGTGAAGTTTGGTCATAAACCGACGGTCCGAAATCTTCAACTTTGCGTAAGAGTGGACGACCCAATTCACTTAAGTTTCAGCCTCTTCCTTTAGGGTGTTTGCACTTCTCATACACTCGTCCCTCGACTCAAGTTGAGCGGGTCTGAACACTACCTAGGTTCGACTCCCGCGATGGAGTTGAACCCAGTAAGACGGACATTATTTTATAGTTTTGGAACTAATGGCCCACTAACGAGCGATTTAGAGCTCGTTTGGATAATTAAGGCATTTCTGGAATGAATTAGGTAGCAAGATTTCTTGTGCACGATGATTAGGGTTTGGATTAACAATATGCATATTGTGGTCTATTCGTAATTAGTGGAAATGACGATTCGGTCTTAATAACCCTAAACTGTCGGTTTTTAGGCTAAATGAGTAAATAGATTGATTTGGTTTATTAATTAAAATCTGACCCCCACTCGTCTCGGCTTTGGATAGATCTTTAATTTAGTTACGATTATCTTAGTTAGTCAGCGATGGATTGGTTAGATTTGGGCCTTATGTGAACAAATCGTGGGGTTAAACTTGATGTTCAAGTGATCGATTGGGTTCATTGGTTTTCTATGGTTGATCAATCTTATTTGTACGGTTCTTTATCGTACCAGCCACGTATAAGCTCACATCGAGTGTCAATGGTCCGTAAGTGATGACGTAGCTAGTTATTGGAAAAAAAATTTAAAGGATTTTTGGCAAACCCAAAATAACGAAAATTTGGGGTGTTACATGATGGGACCCACATAACTTAGTTCCGTCACTTCTACTCAACCTGTTAGTAGATAATCCGTGTCCAATTGGACGGGTGATAAGATGAGGTTGACCTCGTGTGGACCCGGTCGACCAGCTTAGACTGGCATTTTTAGTCACTGATTTATTTTTATAATTTATCATCATGTATAATTTAGCCCCATGAAATTTCATTTCATTTAGAATTTCAAATTTATATATAACAGTTGTCTTAAACTAATAGTTTTCTATATAGTTTCTAAAAATATTCTAAAATTAACGTACTTTGAGTTTGATTTTTATTTATTTTATTTTATTTTCTATAAAATTAGACTCATCCAGGTTCAATATAGCTTTTGAATCACCTCAATTAGTGTTGTAAAAAATATATACAAAATTTTGAAGTATGCACTAAATCTGTCCACAATTGTCCACAACTAACTGTTGTTGAGCAGCGGTTTAGAGTCGACTAGGCCACCCTGTACAGTGGCCCAAGGTCAACCAAGTCCTCCTTTTCAACGACCCGGGGTCGACTGGGTTATGACGGGGTCAATCGAGTACCCCTTTTTAGCGACTCGGGATCGACCGAGTCCCCCTTTTCATTCTTTTACAGCAACATGGGGTCGATCGGAGGCAGGTTGCTGACACTTTCATGGCAAAGATGGACCAAAGAAGACCTGATTGAAGGCGAAAGTGATCAGGACTGCCAGAGCCTTAAAACAGTCGTATCTTACAAACCAAAATGAGTTTTCCGATATATCATATATGATTTTGGGGTAGGAGAAGTTGATTTAGCCAACAAACCTAGCAGATTTCCAAGATTCTATCAGATTGATGGTCGAAAGTCTATTTTATTTTCATTAAACAGATCAATCTGGACTGTACATTATGTCCAATGCTCTTTTCATCAATCACAATGGAAAAATCAATTGATCCAATGGTTTTGATCATCCGATCAATAACATATAAAATGGAAGGCCAAGATCTTCTATCTAGAAATACGTCCATTCATCAACTAGAGGGATTAATTTGTTGAGGCTAAGAATGTATGACTTATGGTCCTAAAAAATCATTTTTATAAGTTAATCTTAACCGTTCCATTTATGGCTTGTAAAACGGATGGCTTAAGAAAGAAGGAAATTTGAAAACAATGTATCGAGCCATCCAATGGTTCTGATATTTGCATGGTGGCCCATGAAGTGCATGCTGGACCTAACGTATGATCTGGATTGATCGATGGAGCTATCGAAGTGTCCTGATGCAGGTAGGAGCATCATGACTAATGCATTGTGTATCTTACATAGGGGTGTACATCGAGTTGAACCGAGTCGAGCTGGCCTTAGCTCGACTCGGCTCAGCCACTAACTGACCTTAGCTCGAACTCGGCTCAACTCGGTCCTTGAGCCCGAGTGGCCAACTCGGCTTGGTTTGGTCAGCAGCAAGGGCCAGTTTGAGCCGACTTTGAGCCAAGATTGAGCTGACTTCGCTTGTACAACATTTTCACAAATACCTTGACTGCACCTTCAAAATCTCACTGTATTTGAGACAACAACAATGGTTTTACAGGTATTTTATCAAACACCTTCTAAGCAATATAAAAATCAAGAAAAAAAGGTCATTGGTTTCATATACATACCTTCCTTGCCACAAGCCACCCTTCATTGAGTCATTTCATCAAACACTTGGTGAGCAACATCAATATCAAAGTAACCGAGTCGCCGAACTGGTTCGATCTGAGTTCGATTCGAGCTAGGTTCGATCTGACTCGAGTCGAGTTGGGGCCAGCTCGAACTAAGAAAATCAGCTTGACTCTGGCTCGAACTCAGCTTCGAACTGAGTGGACTTCGAGCTCAGAAAATCAGCTCGACTCTGGCTGGAACTCAGCTCTGGATTGATCGATGGAACTATCAAAGTGTCCTAATGCAACTAGGCGTATCATGACTTATGCATTGGATTCTTCGGCCTTTTATACCCACAATAGTTTCAAAAACTACTAAAATGCCATTGCATATGCGCCGTCCAAAATGCTCCAGGTACGAAAATTAGTTGTCCTGTTTTGTCAAAGTTCTTAAAAACAATTCCTACCTACGTCTTATCCACGTGGGACATCTCAGCCGTCCAAAAGAAAGAACACACCATAAAGACTACCTTCCATGAAAATCAGACCGACAAACTAACTAGGTGGGCCTCGTTGGTGTGCCGAGTTGGACCATTGTCCACCCCTTGATTTCGATGATTTGGTGGGCCTGACTTTTTGCCCCAGATGATCTTAAGGGTATGGCCCACATTAAGTTCATGAGCCTTACTCAGCCATACTTAGATCGGCCTAAGCCCAGCCTGTCCAAATTTCCACCTTCAATATTAGGCTGAGTCTAGGCCCACGGACTAAAAGTAAGCCGATGCCCATTACAAAGTACTCATGCCATGCAGCCCAAGCCCATTATCTACTTGGGCCTGAAAGTCAGGCCCGAGCTGTCACGGATGGCCATGGCGAGGACTGAAGAAACTAGCGGAGCGGAAGCGGATTGCGTACTGAGTAACTCAGTACGGTAAGCGTACTCAGTAAACTCTGTGGGGTCCACCGTGATTTGCATATTTTATCTACTCCGTCCATCCATTTCAACAGATAATTATATGGCTTGATCCCAAAAATGAGATATATTCAAATCTCAAGTAGATCTCACCACGGGAAATAGTGTGAATTGAAATTCTACCGTTGAAAATTTCTTGGGGCCCACAGAAGTTTTGGATCAAGTTGATATTTGTGTTTTCCCTTCATCTATGTCTGTGTAATCTTATGAACAGGTTGGATGACAAATAAACTTCACTGTGGGCCCTAGCAAGGTTTCAGCAATGGAACTCATTATTCGCATTATTTCCTTTAGTGTGGTCCACTTAAACTTTGGGAATACTTCTATTTTAGAATCAATTACTAAAATGATCTGGAAAAACGGATGGATGGCATGGATATCTCACATACATTCATAGTAAGCCCA
Source organism: Magnolia sinica (assembly GCF_029962835.1). Classification (NCBI taxonomy): domain Eukaryota; kingdom Viridiplantae; phylum Streptophyta; class Magnoliopsida; order Magnoliales; family Magnoliaceae; genus Magnolia; species Magnolia sinica. The sequence goes on along the minus strand of NC_080584.1, from coordinate 6,843,767 downwards.
ACTGAGTTTACTCAGTAAGATAAAAGTGTACTGAGTAACTCAGTACCCAATCCTATTCCCCGCCCGGCACTTTTTAACTCTTTGGCCCTTGCCCATCTTAGTTGGGAAGCGGATTGGCTGGTGTACCACACAACACCGACGTGGATGGTGTGGGTACGTGTCGCGCCAAGCTTTGAGTTGTACGGACGGTCCAAAAGAGATCAAAGTAACATTGGCCCACCATAAAGTATTTATTATATCCACACCGTTCATCCATTTTCTGAGATTATTTTAAAGCGTATGCCCAAAAATTATTTATATCTAAAGCTCAAGTGGACCACACCACAAATAGAAGTGGGACAATGGTTCTCACCATTAAAACATTCATAGGCCTACCATAATGTTTATTTTTCATCCAATCTGTTCATAAGGTCACATAGACCTGTACAAAGAGTAAAAGCAAATACTATATTGATCCAAAACTTCTGTAATCTCCAAAAGAATTTCAATGGTAAGACATTCAATTCCCTACTGCTTTTTGCAAAGTGGTACACTTATCTTTAGATCTCTCTTATTATTGTTATTTATTTTTTGCCTGAGGCCTTCCAAGAAGTTCGCTAAATAGGTGGATAGTTCTGAATATAACATATAACTCATGAAAATGACGGTACCACCGTTGAGCTGGCGGCGCTGGAATGTTCCGGGGTCGGCAGTATTATCCCCGGTCCGGACTGAGATATTTTGGAAGCGGATTGGCTGGTGTACCACACACCAGCTATACAGCTGTTGTATGTATGTGTCGTGTGAAGACGACCACCGACGCTCATCGAGCTCCAAGTTGCACGAACGGTTCAAAGGAGATCAAAGTTACATGGGCCCCACAGTGATGTATTTATTATATCTACACAGTTCATCTACTTTTAGAGATCATTTTAGAGCATTATATAAAAAAGGAATCATATCCAAAGATTATATAAACCACACTACAAATAGCAGCTGAGATAATGATTTTCACCATTAAACAATTCGTATGGCCCACCATAATGTTTATTTTCCATCCAATCTGTTCATAAGGTCAGAAAAACCTGAATTAAGAGGAAAAACAAATTACATTAATTCTAAACTTCTGTGACCCGTAAAAGGGTTTCAATGGTAGATGTTCAATCCCCAGTTCTTTTTGCAGTGTGGTCCATTTGTTAGTTAGATCGGTCTTTTTTTTTCTTCTCAAGCTTTAACAAGACCTGGCCAAATGTATGGACGGTTTGGACATAACACATAATTAATGATTAGGCCTATAGAACTGTCTAACGTCAATAGAGGCTATATAGCTGGTGTGAGGTACACTAGCCAATACGCTTCCAGGTAATTCCGTCCGTAAAAATGCATGGGATAGTTTGAGACGCACGAGTCCTCTACCTGCGTCAAGCAGCAAAACTGTTGTTGTTACAATCTAATTACACCGTATGATTGTGAAATGCATTGAATTTGCGTAGCTAACTGAGACAGTCCAAACAGCATACAGCAGAGGAAAAAAGCAAAAATGTCATGGTTTTGGCGAACAGAGGATCCGGACTTGGAGATAAGACGTTAAAAAGCAAGGCATACAGTGGGAAATGTCTGTTCGTTAAAAAGCAAGGTATACAGTCGAAAAAGTCTGTTTTCTAATGTATCAAGAACAACCTAACGGAATATCCAGCATTCTATTCCATCCGCCTGGCCAAACCCCATACCCACGTCAAACAAGAGATGGATTGGTTGCGCCCCGACCAACGGATGTACGGCCCACAGGGAGATCCATCATTATGTTTATATTTCATCCAAACCGTTCATAAGGTTAATCTCACTGGGAAGAACTGAAAAAATATATATATATATATATATATCTATATATATATATATATATATATATATATATATATATATGATAAGGTACTATGCGGTCGAGCTCATGGAAACTTTCCATGAGGTCGAGCTGTGTGGGCCCCACCGTGATGCTTGTCGAACATCTACCCCCTTAGTCAGATGCACCATTCCATGGTGGGCCTATGCTTCAAAAATCAAGTCAATACGTGACTTTTGTGGGCCACACCACATACAGAAGTTAAGAGGGGCTACCCTCCATTAAAAAATTCATAATCATTTGTTGGGCCCACCGAGATGTGGTTTGCAAATCCAGCCCATCCATTATGTGTGTCCCACTTGGATGAGGGTTACAACCAAGTTTCAAACGCATCCAAATTTCAGGTGAGCCCCACAAAGTGCTTTTATATGTTTTAAGCATTTCTTCACATGCTTTTAGATGGTATGGCCCACCTGAATTCCGTATACGGTTGATTTTTGAGATATCCCATGATTTAAAGGGGACCCATCAAATGTACGGTGTTGATGTTTGACAAGCATCACGGTGGGGTCCACACAGCTCGACCTCATGGGAAGTTCCCATGAGCAAGACCGCATAGTGCCACATATATATATATATATATATATATATATATATATATATATATATATATATATATATGGAAAGGTACTATGCGCTCGACCTCACGAGATCGTCCCATGAGGTCAAGTTGTGTGGGCCCCACCGTGATATGTTTCGAACATCTACCCCATCAGTTAGATGCACCATTCCATCGTGGGCCTAGGTCTCAAAAATCAAGTCAATCCGTGACTTGTGTGGGCCACACCACATACAGAAGTGGGGAGGGGCCGTGCACCATTAAAACATTCATAATCATTTTTTGGGCCCACTGAGATGTGGTTTGCAAATCCAGATGTGTGTCCCACTTGGATGAGGATTCAGACCAAGTTTCAGCAGCATTCAATACTCAGGTGGGCCCCACCAAGTGCTTTTATATGTTTTTGGCATGTCTTCACATGATTTTAGATGGTATGGCCCACTTGAGTTCTGCATACGGCTGATTTTTGGGATATCTCATAATTTAGAGGGGACCTATCAAATGCACAATGTTGATAGTTGACACACATCACGTTGGGGCCCACACAACTCGACCTACGAAAGTTTCAATGGTCAGAATTCAATTCTACTGTTTCTTGTGCTCGATTGGAAACTTTAATGGCCCCACTAAGTTTTATGATCTTTAGAAACTGATTGTCGGAGTGGATTTCTCTTTGGGCCCATATATCATCCTGTACGAGAGGGCATATGCAATCGGCCGTCCTCATCGTCGTCGGTAGTTTCTGCGTTGAACTAGGGAACGAGAGGGCATGATCTTTAGAATCTGCTTAATTATTAATCGCCTTTGACACGTGGAATAACCAGCACTTGTGCAATATCCAATTCGCTCATCATTCGGGTCCCACGACTTAGATTGCACTTGTAAAAAATCAGGCCAGCCTGCTCAAAATTTTGATCATACATGTACGGAATAATATAGCACTAAGAGCACTCAACCAAATTTTGAAAATGAAATCATGTGGGTCCATATAATTATGGGGTCAATTTAATTTAAGGAAATCCATTTAATCACTAGAATTCACCTGGTGAACGGCTTTGATCTTTCAAAGGTATACCATATCTCCATGCATCCATGGGCACAGCACGTGTGTTAAAAGAGGGAGTTTCTACGAAGTATCCCCGGAGAGAAAAAGCAACACATTCGTCCCCCTATAAAAATAAGATTCGTATTTCTCATCTCCAAACATCTCCACTCTCATTCTCTTTCTACCACTCATCTATTCCCTGCAACGAAACAATGGCTGAGATTGAAGTGGGCCACTATATCATCAACGTCCCGGAGGATTACATAGACATCTCAGTCGCAGTGCTGGCGCCTGAGAAATTAAAGACGAAGCAATCCCAGATAGACGTATTGATGGTAGTGGCTGTCCTTTTAATTGTAGTTTCAGGCGTTGGAATTGGAGATATCTCTGTTGGGGTTGGGTTTTATGGAGACCCATATCAGGAATTTCTCTTAAAAGTATATGCCATGGTGATTCTCACTACCTTTGAATTGGGAATGGGACTACTTTTCATCTCCGTGGTACTTGTGCAGGTGCCTACATCGGTTGCTATAGCCAAGAAACTACCGTGGGCAGTTGTTGCATTGGTCTACATTTCACTTTTCCTTGTTGAGTTTGGTGGGTTGAAGTAGATTTGCTATTGTCCTTGTTGCAGCTGTCGTTGTTCGTTGTTGCTGCTATAGTATTGGTGTTGCTGTTCTGTTGAGGTCTTTTGTCGTTACCATCATGGGATTGGTGTCATTGTTGCTGCTGTGGTTGTTTTTTGTTATTATATTTACAGTATCGGTGTTGTGTGTGGTCGTCCTGGTCTTTCCTTTTCCACGTCCACAGTAAAATGTAGTTGGGAACGTTTGGCATGTACTACTATAAAAAGTGTTTGGTATGATTGGTATTGTTTTATTATGGCTGTTTTCAAATCCTAGTCTTTTAATTCTTATCTATAAATGGACGGTGATACAGATATGGGACGTAACATTTTAATCGGCTGTCACGTTTTTCATCTGCAGTAGAGTGGGATGTAACACATGGGTCTGACATGGGTTGATCTGATTGGGCCAACGTTAGTAAAACACCAACGGTCTGGATTACAGACCGTGCAGAGTCTTCTATCTTGTATATTCTTTTATGGGCCCATCAATCTGGCTTCAAACTAATGTTCGATGCTCCGTATGTTTACTTGTTTGATCTGAAATTTAGGCCCCACCACACCAGGACGCGGTTTGGCTAGTGACGCTACCACCAGCCAGGTGGCTAGTGATCGGTGCTATGTGGACCCTACCATGATGTATGTGTTTTATTCACGCCGTCCATCCATTTTGAAAGATAATTTTAGGGCTTGATCCAAAAAATGAGGTAGATCTAAATATCAGGTGGGCCACACCATGGGAAAACAGTAGTGATTGAATGTCCACCATTAAAAACCTCCTAGGCCCCACTGTAATGGTTATTTGACATCTAACCTTTTAATTAGGTCATTCAGACCTGGATGAAGGGAAAAAAATATATCTGCTTGATCCAAAACATTATGGTGGGGCACACAGAGCACCCTAAAAAGATCTGGAAGAATGGGTGGACGGCATGAATGAAACACACACATTATGGTGGGGCCCACAAAGCACCAATCCGTTTCCCACCACAACAGATCGCCCTCAAGTGGGCCAGGATTGAGATTTGGACCATTCCACGTAAAAATAAAAAGGTTTCAAAACACAGACTGATATGTGATGGTTGACTAATCAAGAATAAAATGAATGTGTGGGGGCCCTACATAGGTGAAAAATCAGTCCATGATAGCAAAGCCCAAAGTCTGATATTTGAAAACAGAAGGCATGGGCCCGAACGCGGTTCGCAGATGAATAGGTTGGAAAATTAGACCCGTTTAAGTTAATGAGTTGGGCCGGATAGAACATTACCCAACTGGGCCAGACTCAATTGGCTGGATCAAATCCAAGATCAAGTGGACCATACCACATAAAGGAGCGGGGATTGAATGTCCACCGTTGAAATTTTCCTAGGGCCCACCGTGGCTTTCTATTTGCCATCCAAACTCTTCATAAGGTCACACAGACCTGGATGAAGGGAAAACACAAATACAAGCATGATCCAAGCCTTCTGTGGGCCTCAAGAAGTTTTCAACGGTGGTCATTCATTCCCCAGTGTTTTATGTGGTGTGGGCGACTTGAGTTTTGGATCTGCAAAATTTTTGGGCTCCTGCCTTAAGTGAGCTGGTAAAATGGATGGACGGCGTGGATAAAACACATACATCACGGTGGGCCCAAGAAACTGAAATACATCCACCCATTCTCCAAAGAACAAACTCAATAAAAAAATCTCTATAAAATCAAACAAAAAAAAAAAAAATGATAAAAAGTACCTTTTTTTACAAAACAAACACCCTCAAACTCCAAAATTCCAACCCAACCCTTTCAACATTGCTTTTCCAGAGGTCTGCCGAATCAATCCAAAGATTCCAAACCAATCCAAGCAACCCATTTCCAGTATATTCCGATCACACCCAGATCCCCAAATACTTCAAAAAACAAAACCCAAATTAGATTTTCGTATGAATTTGAAATCTCTAACCGCTACTGCCCAAACCCAGCTCCAGAAGTGGCTTCCCAGCCGCCGCGGCCCGTCGAATCGATCGGAGAAATTTCGTGATTTTGGAGAATATCGTTGAAAATTGGATCTAGGTTTTTAATTCCGTGGATTGATTTGATGGAATTGCACGAATTTGGGAGAGGGGAGAGCTTGGATGACAACGTTAAAAGGGTCAAAATGCAAAGGGCAGAAATGGGGGAGAAAGGGTAAGGAGAGTACGAAGGAATTATATTATCCTCGGCTCGAGGATATGCACATTATACTCGAGCTTTTCATTTGTGCTGGTGGGGCCCTCGGGAAGCGGATTCGCCGGGGGCGCGGATTGGATACTGACAAGGTCAGTAGCCAAATCGCTACTGAAGTGACGTTACCAAGCTCTGTGGACCCATCATGATGCATGTGTTATATCCAAACCGTCCAACCATTTTTACAGATAGTTTTATGGCATTGAAAAGAGAATGGGATAGATCTAAAGTTCAAGCTGACCCCACCATAGAAAATAGTGGGGACAGTGACATCCACCGTTCAAAACTTCTTAGGGGCCACAGTAGTTTCCAATCAAGCTGATATTTTTGTTTTCACTTGGTATATATCTATGTTAACTTATGAATAGGTTGGATCTCAAAAATACATCACGGTGGGCTCTATAAATGTTTCAACGGTGGGTGTGACTGCTCCCACAGTTTTCTGTGGTGGGTCCACTTGAAATTTAGATCTATTTCATTCTCTTTGTAATGCCATAAAATGCTCTCTAAAAATGGTTGGACGGTATAGATACAATACATGCATCGTAGTGGGGTCCAAAGAGCTTGGTGACGTCACTTCAGTAGCGATTTGGCTACTGACCTTGTCGGTATCCAATCCGCGCCCGGCCAATCGGATTGGCTGGTGTACCACACACCAGCAGCCTATCTGGTCTAGGTACGTGTCGTGCGAAGACGAGCGCTGACGCACCTCGAGCTCCGATTTATACGAACGGTTCAAAGTAGATCAAAGTTACAAGGCCCCAAAATGATGTATTTATCATATCTACACCGTTCATTCATTTGGAGAGATCATTTTAGGTCTTAATCCCAAAATTGAGTAATTTTCGAGGATCAAGTGGACCACACTACAAATAACAGTAGTGACAATAATTCTCACCATTAAAACATTCATAGGCCCACCGTGACGTTTAATTTCATCCAATCGGTTCATAAGGTCACACGGACCTAGATGAAGAGAAAAAATAAATATCATATTGATCCAAAATTTCTGGAACCCCAAAAGAGTTTCAATGGCAGACGTTCAATCCTCCATTGCTTTTTACAGTGTGATCCACTTGATTTTTGGATTTGACTAATTTTTAGGCTCAATCCTTATGACGAGCTCACCAAGTGGACAGACAGTTTGGATATAACTCATGATGGCCCACCATTGAAGGTTGGATGGTAAGTAAATATCATGGTCCATCACATCTAAGAATTTTTATGAACAGGTTCAATGGGTTATTCGTTTTTTCCTGTTTTCATGGATGGCTAACAACTTTGTTTGCTTGTTGGTTATTTTATTTCTTCTTCTTCTACCCGTTGTTTTTTTTTTTTTTTTTTGGCCTTTTCATCTCTATTTTGAATTTGGAAATTTCGATTAGGGTAAAAAATAACTTTACTGGTTCTTAGAACCACTTGAGATCATAGTCCCGTGGGTGTCATTCTTGGTGATCCGAACCGTTTATGTGGTGGGGCAGCCGGGAATGGACCATTGTCAAAATTGAAACAGGATAAATATAAGGGCTCCTTGGGAGCGTGGATTTAAAACCCCTGGATTCAAAACCCCCCAGATTTGAAATCCTCTTGTTGTGTTTGGCACCTTGGAATGGGAATTAACTTTATTCCAAAAGTAGCTATGCATCAATGCATGACATATTTACAGCGGTTTAAATTTAATTAGTAAATCAACTTAATATCTCTAATTAGTGACCGTTTATAATGTTTGACACAATGGTTGTAATAAGCCCGCTGAAATATATACTTTGCCCGAAAATGATAAAATTCTAAGTCTTTGATGGACTACAAGCACGAGATCATGTCCAAGAGACTAATCAATGATTTTTAACTGTTGATTGGATAATGATTAGACGATGTTAATCATTATATTAAAGTAATTATAATAGTGCATTTGATAATCTAGTTGTTTTGGAATATCAGTAGTGAGCCATGTGCCCAATAGTTTAATAGTGTAGTGACACACATATTACATATGCAACTCTGGTAAGGATTTTATATGTAATCGAAGCTTTCATTGAGGATTTCAAATCCCCTCTTTGAGGGGATTTGAAACTAGAGGTGGGCATCGAGCCAAGTCGAGTCGAGGTGGGCCGAGCTTGGCTTGGCTTGTCCATAATGTACTCAAGTTCGAGCTTGAGCTCGAGCTTGGCTCGAGCTCAACAATAAAGCTTGGCTTGTTTGCTAAAGCTGTCGAGTCGAGTCGAGTTTACCTCGAGTCGAGCTCGAGCTTGTTGGGTGAGAGAGTAATGAATTCTATTCTTGATTCTCCCCCATTGATGAAAAATTTAAAAATCTTAAGAGAATCAAAGCAAAACCCGACGAAAAAACCAAACAAAGCTTCGAATCAGATAAGGAAACTTGTAAGAATCGATATGTTCTTTATCTTCTTCCACAAGCAGAAATTCAAGTACTAGAAAAGAAACATAGCAGAACACAGATCAGAAATCTAAGTAAAGAGCTTTAGCCAATCAGATCATTGGATTTCCTTGAAGCTCTAACAAATCCGAGAAGAACCCATCTCGAATTTCTTGGGTTTCTCGCTTAAGAAATAGATCTCAAGAGATTGAAATCATACTACTGTGGAGCTGAAATGAAAACTGGTGGTGGTGGTCGGGGCGGGCGCGCGGCTGGCACTGGGCAGAGAAAGAGAAGAAGGGGAAAAGGAAGGGGGTACGTGCGGTCGGGTAAAGACTCTAGGGTTTGTTTTTTATTTTTTTATTTTTAAGTTTAAACTTAAACTTATATTAATATAATATAATATATAATATTTAATCTATTTATTAATCGAGTCGAGTCGAGCTCGAGTTCAAGCTTCGAGTCGAGTCGAGTTGAAATGCCCCCTGGTCGAACTTGGCTTGAACTCAACTCGAGCTTCAAATAATTAGCTTGGCTCGGCTCGAATCAGCCATTCAAGCCGAGTCAATCCGAGCTAACTCGAACCGAATCGAGCGAGCTTTTCGGGCTACTTTGACTCGTGAACAGCCTTATTTGAAACCCCTGTTTACTTCATAGTGCCAAACAACTAGGATTTTGAAATCCCCTTAAATCCCCCAAATCCATGGTGCTAGGTATTAGATGGGATTAAGTGGGATAGAATTGCAATTGGGTTGTTCACAAAACAGGCTTAATTTTGACCTCTACTACACATGTGGGGCTAATATTGATGCATGCATTTATCCATGCCATCCATCCATATATATTGTTTACATGTGACATTCTAGTTATATATGTATACAAGTGAATGACATCCGTTGTGAATTTGGTTCATTGATTATAATTCCATAGTCCACAAAACAGGTTTAATCTAGTGTTTTCCCGTAGCAAGAATTTTATTTCAAACATGGGATTGGATAGCTAAAATACAATGGTATTTCCAAATATGCAATCATTGTGCAATAACGATGTTAATCACATCTAATACAATTCAATACTATTTTACTCCACACACCAAACACACCCTAAGGGATTTTGACTGTATTAGCCTTGTGGTATGGTCAAATTTCTGAAAAGGAATGGAAGTTTAAAATATTATGAGGATATGTTCCTTACAAGTTTTTTTAAAAAAATTTCAAACCAAATTGCCCATCCTTTGATCAAAAGTTTTACAGATTTTAAGTGAAGAAAAAGTTACGTAATATCCAATCTCGAGAAAATGATGTGAACGAAATTTGTTATTGGGCCTATTGGAACCTACATACAATCCATTCATTTTTTTTGTACCTTTATATTTATATGAGAATATGCTAACTTATTATTGACACGATCTTTGTGTAGCCCACAAAACCTGATAACTTGTAATAGTGTCTATTCGATACAATCTATTTTCTTGTAATGTAGTCCATGTGACTGGTGAATGTTGATGATACTTTTAACCATGACCTTCCATGAAATTTCAAGATTATTGGATGGAGTGGATTCTACACATATGTGATAGTGGACCCCACAAACGGTGTACGAATTTCTAGTGGTGTAGTCCATTTAAGAAGTTTTCGTCGATAAGAGATCAATCATCATTGTTTCTTGTGGTATAGTTCATTTAAGCCTTTGGTCTGCTTCCTTTTAAGGCTCATGCTTTAAATTGTTCTATTAAGATATATCCGCATAGATAAATTATATACATCATGATGACCCATACCAACCAATAACAGTGGCCAATGGCCATTCACTCCTTACTATTTCCTTGTGCTGAGGTCCACCTTATTTGTGGATGTAACCCATTCTTTGCCCATAGAAAGCAGTGAGATTAAAAACCTACCACTGAAAACTTCTTGGGAGCCACAATTTTTTTATACAACTTATTCTTTGGCTGGCCCATGATATTAAATTAAATTCTAAATCTAATTAATGAAGTATATCTTCGACACATATCCCATGATGGCCTTACAACCCTTAACACATGACAACCTAAACCCTTGACATATGACAATTTCGACCCTTAACACATACTCGATAGTGGGTCCCACAAACGATGTCCTTATAGTTTTGAGGGTCGAGGTTGTCATGCATTAAGGGTCAAGGTTATTAGGGTCGAGGTTCTCATGTATTAAGGGTTGAGATTATCATTGGTTAAGTGTCGAGGTTGTCATGTGTTAATAGTATAGGTTACTATGTGTCAACCTCGACCCTTTACACATGACAACCTTAACCCCATGACCCAAGCCTCTAGCAAATGATAACTTAGACCCTTAACACATGATAACCTAGACAACCCATACCCTTAACGCATAACAACCACTTCAACCAAGGCAATAAATTACAAAATCTAAATTTTATCTCTTTCATTGTCTTTCAAATTGCAACCGTAATCATCTTTATCTACCTCAATTCCCTTTTGACAATCACTTTTCCCTACAATAATCACAACCACAATCATTCCTCTATATTCACAACAAAAAGTGGCTTTCATCTCTAAGAAAATGCTAGGAGCATTTTCCTCCACTAATTCTCCAAAAAATTATCAAAATGCCAACCAAGGGATATATTTGAGAGGTCAGATTTTTGGGGCTTTTCGCAATTCCATAAAGCTAATACGATGAAAAGCCCATTATGTTATCTCTTTCTTCCATTTGCTACGTAAGTAGCGAACTCTGCATCATATAGGGTATATTTGTGAGGATTTAAGGAGAGAATTTCGCGCTTTAAAAAAAAATAATCTTAGATGAGTTTTGCTTATTTTCTGATGATTTTGCTTCTAGCTTGGATTTTTAGAGAGAATGCATTAGCTGGTATAAGAAGGGAAAAGGTTCGATCTGCCATTTTAGATACTTTAGGAATTGGAGAATGAAGAAACTTGAAAATATAGAGAGAGAGAGAGAGAGAGAGAGAGAGAGAGAGAGATGAAGGGAGAGATCTGAGGGAAGGAGGGAGGGAGGGTTTGGGGCTATTTCTCAGTTTCTTTGTCCTTATCAAGCATGTACATGAGTAGACAATATATGCCCATGGTTTATTTCGTTGCTACTTGTGCTAACTTAAAGTTGTTTTAGGTTGTGTTTGGATGTAATATGGAAGTGAATCGTAAGTAATTTTATTAGAGTAAAAGCATGAAAATGTTCGAATTGTATTATTTGGCCCTCTTTACATCATATTGAGATATTGGCCTTCAAATCACAATGACATTCAATCCTTTCAAGTTAAAAGGATTTATAATTGCAATTTGTGTGCTAATTCCTCATTATAAATACTAACAAATATTGTCAACTTTTGTTGTTTTCTCATGGTAAAAATAAATTTTTGCAATTCAGTTCATCTACATGTCCATGTCAGCGCATGGCATGGAGGAATTGAAATACAAAAAGTGGATGTTGGGGTATATAATTTTCTAAAAATAAAATAAAGCAGACGCTCTAGTCTATATGAAGCCTCTATAAGGAAGAGAACTCCTTTTTGTAACTTATAGAGAATATCATTAAGCTTGTGTCTGTTATTAATGGTGAATACAGAGCAGTTATATCTTAATAAGTTGTTGAACTTGTAGCTATTGAGTGATTTATACAATAAAATTTAGTAGCTATGAGTTGATCATTTGATTAGGTTGATGAATCTTGCTATTTGCAAGAAAGCTTTAGACCTCTGTAACAACCTCATTCGTGATAATCTGAAGTTTAGACCTCTCTAACGACCTCGTTCATGATAATCTGAAGTTTAAACCTCTTTAAGTTTTTATGTGCTAATAGAATTACTCTTTTCAAAGTATAAGAGGATAATTTTTTTGAAAGATAACAAAATTTATTTAAAAAACAGGGCCAATAAGCCAATAAAAAATACAATAGTGTACAATAGCTCTACGCTAGTACTAGAAGACTCAAACACAACAAATTTCATACACCCTAACCCTCGAGCCATATATATCAGGATTACAACTATACATTATTCCAACATGAGCAATTCAAATTGTAGTCCTTTAGCGAGGACAAAGAGGTTGCCCACTTAATAACGTGAGATTTAGCATTAGAAAAATACCCCCAAAGTAGAAGCAGATAGATTGTCAAAACATCTGTTACTTCTTTCCCACCATGATTCCTGCAAAACTGCCATCAAAAGTATCCAACAAACACATTTCCTGGTTAATATGAGAGGAAATTGTCATGTTACTTGGGAAAATTGGAAATATACTATTTCAGTCGTGAGCATCCACCCTTGACTGAACTACTTGATCAAAGCGCACTCAATTGGGCTCTTGATGAGAAGATGAAATTAGGTAATTTTGAAACTATTTTCTCTTTATTTATTTATGTTGATTGTAGGTTCAATAACTTTAAGGACATGAGTTGTTGAGTTTGTTTGCTTGGAGAAAAAGAATTTGGCATTTTGAGTCGTGTTTGCTTAGAGGATTGAATTTGGCATCTTGGGTTTTGTTTTTGGGAGGATTTTGAGGGTGCTTGTATGATAAAGGTGAGATTTTTGTGATTTTGTGGGGTGAGATTTTAAGTTTTTACGTCTAGGTTGTATTTTGAATGGGAAGAAAAGGTGGGCAATTTAAATGTTCAAAATGGTGATATGATTGGGTAGAAATTCATTTTCTTTTTCTTTTTCCTTTTTCTTTTTTTTTTTTTTTTAAAAAAAAGAGTTTTTGAATGAAGAAGCTAAAAAGGTTATCTTTTTTTGCCTTAGTTCTCATGAAGATGGTGGTTCTAGGGTAAGAATTTCATGTGAGAGGTTTTCTTGTTTTGATGAAGTTGTTTCTCTTCTGGTCATTTATTTTTGTGTTTATGTTGGTTTCATGTCTAGAATTTCATGTGGAAATTGTTGGCTTTTGGGTTATGGTGGTTTTTGTTATATTATCTTTGACAGTGAGAGATGTTTGGAGAGAAACAAAGGATGGGAAAGAGAATTTTCTTTTTTGATAAGTGAGTTTGCTGATTTTTATATGGTTAAGAGTATAAACTGTATGCAGAATTGCAAAAGGACTATATTGTGCATTGAGTATGAAGATCAGATGAATGGAATAACATACTTTGTTGGGACGTCACTGCTATAAGCTTGATGTCGTAGCCTTCCTTCCTCACTTTGATGTCATAGCCTTCCTCTCCTTACACCCTTGTAGAAGAACTAAGATGTGAATTCTTACTTCTATTGATGTGTTGGATCGGGGACCCAACCTTATTTTATAGTTGTAGAGAGTTAAGGAGTTTGGAACCCATCAAAACTCCTCTCCCTAAGGTGGTCGTTCAATTCTCATTGTTTTATGTGGTGTGGTCCACTTGAGCTTTGGATCTGCAAAATTTTTAAGCTCATACCCTTAAGTGAGTTCGCAAAATAGATGGACGGCATAGATAACACGCATACATCACAGTGGTCCCAAGAAACTGAAACTCATCCACCCATTCTCCAAACCAAAAACTCAATGTATAAAATCAAACAAAAAAAAAATGATAAAAAGTACCTTTTTAACAAAAAACTCGAAAATTCCAACCCAACCCTTTTCACATTGCTTTTCCAGAGGTCTGCCGAATCAATCCAAACCAATCCAAGCAACCCCTTTCCAGTATATTCTGATCAAACCAAAGCTCTCTATCCAGGAATAGAACATCACAGACAACTGCTTAGCTTTCTATTTCAAACGAAGTAGTAAAAACAACACCAACAATAATAACATTCAGAGGGGATTGAACTGTATACCACAGCTTTTGATGTATCCATCTTTTATATTTTTGGTTAGATTAGTCTCAGAGAGTAGACTGTCCTATACAGAAAAAGATGGGGTGTACAAGATATTAATTAGACATGGGTGTACAGCCCAGCCAACATACATGCCAACCAGCACACGTGTGAGATCCGGCCCTTCCATCAGGTGCCACTATATTGATGTACAGGCCCAAAAGTAAATCCGTCCACTCATCAGGTGGGGTTTCTGTGTGTACTAGGAAATTGATGGAAAAGCAAGTTTTGCAGACGTCCAAATGGTTCGTACTCTGTCAATAACTTGATGAGTGGACCTGCCTGATTATTGGGTCAGGGCATGTAGAAGATGGGCCCCATATGATGAGAGGCTTGGAATGTACACCATATTGAGTGTTGTAGTGTATAGATAGGTTAGCTTCATTAAAATTAACAATGTTCCATTCTCTTAAAATCCCTAACACCGAATCAATTTACAGCATTTCAGAGAAAAACTTGCAGAACTATCCAAAGATGAAATGAAAAAAAAAAAAAAAAAAAAGCTAAAAAGAAAAAGAAACATGAGATAGAATTCATGGATATTAAAATCTTTTTCCTTTTTTTTAATTTTTCTTTCTAGTTTTACTTCCTTCTAGTCTCAAAACGGCATGAAATATCAGAGACTATGAAATTAGATAACAAGATTCAGAAATAATCATATCTTCTTACTTTACATTTCATTTCAAGATCAAACAAACAAGAAATTAATGATAAAATGTAATAAACAACCAATACATTTCTAAAAACAAAAGCATATGAGTAAGAAATGTAAATGCTCATCATCCCAAATCCAAGATGGATTGCACAAAATTCAGTTTATTCTACGTCTCTCACAAGAAATTCAATACTACCAAACACAAAGATGCAGGAAAGAAGAAACCCACCAAAAACAATCTCTTCAAAATAATCCAATACCTTAATGTGGCGAGTTAATAAAATATTCTCTTTGATTTCCTACATTTCCCTTCTTACAGAATCCGCTGAGTTTGAATACCCTGTAACTGATCCAGATGTAAGTAATGACTGTCTGGTAGACATGATCTACATTGTTCAAGTTTTGTAATTGATTTTCGCCCATGCCGCCATCTTTTAGGCAGGGTACTTCACTAGTGTATACAAGCTTTAAAAGAACTAGCGTCTAAAATTTGGGTTCCTTTGACTCTACTTTCTTGGGATACCTTGAAGAAATACCTACAAATGCTTTAAAGAAAGAAATACTTACGGCAGAAGATGGTGAAGGCCAACAGTGCAATGCAGCACCCGCATGTACGGCTTCAACAAAACTTGAAATAAAGGGAAGTCTTGAGATATCAGCCCTCACCAAGATTAAGTTCCTGGAAGATAACAAATTCAGTGTATCATTTTCCAACTCATTTATTTAAAAAAAGTTTTTAAAAAATTTAAAAAAAAAAAAAAAAAGAAGAAGAAGAAGAAGAAGAAGAAAGTCATGGCCACCCATAAGTAAAATTGAGTAGAAGGTGATTTTAATTGAGATGATTAATTATATAAAGATTACTTAAAAGGAAGGATTTGAAATAGGCAATAAACTCCATTCCACTATTTAATTAAAATTTCTTATTTCAATTTATATAAAGAATATGTTAGTGCATTATGGTCCCATGGACTATTCATGTATGGTGAGCTGATGAGCAGGGCCAACAGAATTGCAGAGGTTTTGGGAGAAGGAGAGTGTGGGGCTGTAGGGTTTCCTTCTTTCATATATATACTTATCTTTTGCCAGCGCCCTGTTTTACTCCCGCCAAAGGGTCTGCGATACCCTTTTTTCTTGTAGTGGCTAAATATGGAGATCATGTTCACCAAGCACAAGGTTCCATTTAACAACTGGCTCTGATGTATATGTGCAGTAATTGAGAACTCAAAAAGAAATTGTGAACTATACCCAAAACAATGGTGTTGGTTGTTAAAGGGCAGTACAAGGCTTTTTACAAAATTTTCCTATTGACTTCTTCCATGTGCTAAATTTCCAAACATTTTATATGAATAAAAATTGATGGTCATGACATTTGTTTTTAAACTCATAATGTATCAAACAATTAACAGGCCTGAGGGCAATACAACAGCTATTCAGCCAATGCCAAGAGCACTACCGGCAACATTTGATGATAGATTCAATGGGGAGGCATCATCATCAGCTTAATTTTAGAACTTGGAGAACATGCCAACAAAGTGCTTGGAAGCTACAATGTATTAGAAGTTCCAAAGGCATTTGCACATCTAATGTGCTCGCCTTGCAAGCCTATGTTGAATGGTTCAAGCCATGATTTCGTCTCAATGTCTGTGATGGACGTCAATTCCACTAAAATGAACGTCTTTTTATAGTTTTGGATTCAACGATCAACTAACAAGTAGTCCAGTGCAATTTAGACATTTCTGGAATAAGTTTAGCAACGAGATTTCTCATGTACGATGATTAGGGTTTAGACCAGCTAAGCTCATAGCGTAACCCATTCACAATTAGCGAATACGGTAATTCACTCCTAATTTACCTAAATCCTTCAATTCTAGGTTAAATAAGGTAATTAATCGGGCTTTTATGGTTCTCTAACGGTAATACTCGAGAACATACTGGGATCTAGTAGGGAAATTTATAGTCATTACAATGGATGTAAACAAGACTTATCAAATCATCAGTATGGATCTTTGGACCATGCAATTCTCATTCATTTCCTTGTTGCCCGTGTTTAGGGGTGTCAATGGGCCAAGCTCAAGCCTAACAAAATCAGAATTTTGGACAGGCCCATCCTGAAATATTTCAAAATCTGGGCTGAGACCAAACCCAGGTCCTACCCATTCACAGCAGTGAAGCTATATCCCTGGTGTGTGGTACACCAGCCAATCCACTTCCATTATTTCGATGCTCCGTGCGTTTACTTGTTTGATCTGAAATTTAGGCCCCACCACAACAGATCGCCCTCAAGTGGGCCAGGATTGAGGCTTGGACCATTCCACGTGCACGCCGATTAGCTACTGACCAGTTCGGTAGCAATCTGGCTACTGAAGTGACGTCATCAGCTGGTTCCGTCGGCCCAGCATAGTCTATGTGTCTATGTGTTGTATCCACACCGTCCAGACCATTTTAAGGCATGAGTCAAAGAAGGAGGCAGATCAAAATCTCAAGTGGACCCCACCAGGGAAAACAGTGGGGGTGTTCGACAGAAGTTTTCGATCAAGCTCGTGTTGTCGCTTAGGCTATGCCTTTTTTTAACTTATAGACAGGTTGGATCTCAAATAGACATCATGGTGGGCCCTATGAAGGTTTCAACGGTGGGCATCACTGTCCCACTGTTTTCTATGGTGGGTTCGCTTGAGCTTTGGATCTGTCTCATTCTTTGGCTCCTGCCCAAAAAAGATCTCTACAAATGGATGGACAGGGTGGATACAACACATAAATCATAGTGGGGCCCACATAACCTGGTGATCCCAAAAATAAGTAATTTTCAAGGCTCAAGTGGACCACACCACAAATAATAGTGGGACAATGATTCTCACAGTTAAAACATTCGTAACCCCACAGTCGTTCTAAAGCTTACGGGTGTGAATGGGCCGGGCTCGGGCCTGACAAAATCTGCATTTTGAAGAAGCTGGGCCTGAAACAGTTTTAAATATGGGCCAAGACTAACCTCAGGCCCAGCCCGTTGACATGATGCTGTCCTCCGATAGCGCAATAGGTTTTAGCTCTCCTATTTAATACTGGGACACCTACTAAGTTCAATAGAGTAATCTGGAGTGTCCATTATGTTCAGTACTCTTTTCATCATAGCCCATGGAAAGATCACATAATCTAATGGTTCTGATCATTTGATCAATAACCTATAAAATGGAAGGCCAAGATCAATCCTCCAGTATTGCGCTAATCCCCTATATATCGAAACGTATTGCGTGGTGTAGCACACACCATCGACGTCCATGGGGCCAACTGAACTCTGCCACATCAACACACCACGCAAATCCTTTTCCCATAAATCCTGGTGCTATGAACGGCTTGGATTCTTTTTCCAGATGATCCATGTCACTATGTGGGAAGCGGACATGTGGGAAGCCTATGGCCTACCGAGTACACTCTGTGGGGCCTACTGTGATATACGTGTCTTATCCACACCGTTCATCCGTTTTATCAGTTCATTTTATAGCATTATCACAATATTGAAGCACATCCAAATCTCAAGTGGACCACACCATAGGAAATAGTGTGAATGGAACGCCTGCCATTGAAAACTTCTTATGGGAACAGATGTTTAGATCAAGTTGATATTTGTGTTTCCCTTCATCCACGTTTTTGTGACCTTATAAACAAATAAACATCGTGGGCTCTAAGAAAGTTTCAACAGTAGACACCATAATTCCCACTGTTTCCTGTGATGTGGTGTATTTGAGCCTTGGATATCATTAAATATTGGGTTCGTGTCCTTACATGATCCGGTAAAATGGATGGATGGAATGGATAAGACTCGTTCATCACAGTGGGCCCCACAGATTTTACTCAGGACGAAATATGCTATGGCCCCTATGATGTATGTGTTGTATCCACACTGTCCATCCATTTGAAAACATCACTTTAGAACATGAGCTAGATAAGGAGGTAGATCAAAAGCTCAAATAATCGAAGTACATCCACAGCTCCGGTGGACCACATCAAAGGAAGCTGCAGTGATAATGACACTCACCGTTGAAACCTTTCTAAGGGCCACCATGCATGATGCTTTGTTTACCATCCAACCTATTAATAAGGACGGGTCCTTTCTCTTGCTCGGGTGGTAGGCTCTCAGGAGTATCAACTCCCGGCCAAGGGTTCGAGTACCCATAGGTGGTGAAATTCCACTAGCGTGAGTGTGTGTGGTGTGTATGAGTGTGAAAAAAAAAAACCTATTAATAAGGTCACGAATATGTAGATGAAGTGAAAACACAAATATCAGCTTGATCTAAAACTTATCCAGCTCCCAATAAATTTTTAATGGTGAACATTAAATCCCTACTTTATGATCCATTTAAGCCCTAGAACATTCTCTTTTTTGGATCAAATATTTTAATGGTGAACATTAAATCCCTACTTTGTGATAAAATCACAATAGTCAGCACTAATTAAATAGGAGAAGATTAGCTGTTACCCAGGAAACAGCTTAGTGGGTGTTAATCTTACCATGTTGGTCCCACCTTGATGAATGTATTTCAGATCCATGCCGCCATCCATTCTTTCAACTCATTTAAGGATGTTATGCCAAAACTTAAGTAGATCCAAATCTAGGGTAGACCATATCACTGAAAAAAGTGGTGAATGTCAATTACAAGCTTTTTGTAAGCCACAAAATTTTAGATAAAGTTAATATTTTCGTTTTTCCTTCGTCCAATTTTAGTTGATTTTATCACTGTGTTAGATGACAAATAAACGTTACAAATCTATTTAATGTGGCCTTTGAGAAGTTTTTAATGGTGAACGTTGAATCATTAGTGTTTCTTGTGGTGTGGTCCACTTAAGTTTTATATATAGTTAAATTTTGGGATCATGCCCTAATATAGCTTATAAAAATGAGTGGACGGAGTGAATATACAATATATCATCAAGGTGGGCCCTTTGGTATGGGTAACACCCATTGAGCTGCTATTTAATCCCTAGCCTAATTAAATAATTAGGTGTCTTTAAAAAAAAAAAAAAAAATCTTTTAACCCTTTGATACGTCTTCTTTTTTATATCTTATAAGACCTTCAACCAAAATGACCTAGGATCTCATTCTTCTTCCATTTTACTTCTTTATTTTAGAAAAAAAGATGAATAAATTTAAAAAATACTAATAATTTTCCCAAATATTTTTTTTCTTTAGAAAATAAAAGGAGAATAAAAAAATATTGAATAAATAAAATAAATTATCTTCGATTTTTGTTGTCGTTGTTTTTCTAGTTTCTTTTTTAAAAGGATAAATAAATTAGAAGAAATACCTTTAATATCTTCTTCTTTTTATTTTAAAAATAAAATATCAAATAAGTAAAATAATTTACCTTATTCATTTTGTTCTTCTCCTTTTTACCTTCTTCCTTTTTCTGAAAAAAAAAAAAAAAATTAACTAATAAACAAGAAAAAATATTATTAATATTTTCAAATATAAAAAAAAATATCTAATAAGTAAAATAATGTACCTTCATCTTTCCATTCTTTTTTTTTTTTAATTCTTTTTTTTTCTTTCTTCTTCTGAAAACTAAGATCTTAACAATCAACAAAAAACTAAAACTCTAATATTCAATAGAGATATTCAATAGAGAATTGAGACCCTAACACTTAATAGATAATTGAGACCTTAACATTTAGAGAGAACTCAAACCTTAACATCAACAGAAAACTGAAACCCTAACGCTCAATAGAGAATTGAAACCTTAACATCAACGAAAAATTAAGACCCTAATACAAAAAAGAGAATTGAGACCCTCACACTGAGTGAAAAACCGAGACCCATACATCAATAAAGAATTGAAGCCCTAACACTCAATGTAAAATGAGACCTTGTCACCGATAGAGACCCAAGACCCTAACATCAACAAAAGACTAAGACCCTAACACTCAATATAAGATTGAGACCCTAACACTAACAGATGACTAACACGCTAACACTCAACAAAGAAATAAGAACATATTCTAATAATATAGGATCTTAGTTCTCTGTTGAATGTTAGGGGCCCAGTTCTCCGTTGAGTTCCTAGGTCTTAGTTTTCGTTTATATATATATATATATATATATATATATATATATATATATATAAAGAAGAAAAAAATAAAAGTACATTATTTTATTTATTTGATATTTTTATTTTCATTCTCTATTATTAAAGTTAATTATTAGTATTATTTCTTATTCATTTATATTTTTATTTTCAAAAAAGAAAAAATTGAAGATAATGATAAAGAACCAGGAGTAAGGACATTTTGGTCCGAAAAAACATACCTAATTACTTAATTATGGCAGATTAGGTTTAATTTATACTTAAAGATATATCCACTTGGGAGGAGCCTTCCTTAGTCGAGACTTTCCGGACGACCCCAACTCCCTATAAATGGGGAGCGTGCACTTGGCATCCTCCCATCACCCTCTCCATCCTTCTCAACTCCCTCAAACAAAACAACGGCTGAGATGACAGCGGACCATTCCATCATCAACATCTCATACGGCAGCACAAACATGTCAGTCAAAAAGCTAGCCCAGAAGGATATGTTGAAGGTAGCCGTCCTTTTAATTACAATTTCTACCATTGAGATGGTTGGTGGTCTATCCATCAGGGTTGATGAAAACCCACGTTACGAATTTTTCTTGAAAGCTTATGTTGTTGTGGTTCTCGCCACCTTTGAATTGGGTATGGGACTGTTTTTGCTATCAGTGCTACTTCCCCGAGTGCCTGTATCAATTGCTGTGGGTACTGTTGTACTACTTCACGTTGCACTTGCCCTGAAAACGGTTCTTCATTTCATATATTGATTTTGTGGGGGGAACGTCGGGGGCTATCAAGTAGAATTGCTATCGCTGTAGTGGTTGTTGTAGTTGTTACTGATGTAGTTATTCAGTTAGTAGTGGAGTAAGGCTTTCTTGTTGTTGTTGCTGCTGCTTTGTTTGTTATTTGTTGCTGCTTATGTAATGGGAATACTACCCATTTTATAATTTTAAAATAATAATAAAAGATATGTTCCCCTATCAAACTCATCTCCCTTTGATGGAAGAGGATTATGGTGACTCTGGTGGTGGCAGGATGTGGCGTAAAATGATTGGCTGAGGTAGATTCGTCAGAAACGGGCTCACAAATTAAGGGAAATACCGAATTTGATTCGGTGAGCTTTCGGGAATAGCGAGTTTGGTGAGGACGGCACCATGGGGCCCACCTTGTTGTTTGTGTTGTATATCCGAGCCGTTCATCCGTTTTTTTTCAGATTATTTCAAGGTATGGGTACAAAAATGAAGCTGATAAAATCTCCTGTGGACCAGACTACAGGAAACAGTTGTTGATTGAATGCCTACCATTAAAAACTTCCTAGGGCCCACAAAAGGTTTCTGATGGTGAGTGTTCAATAATCAATGTTTCGTGTGGTGTGGTCCACCTGATTTTTTGATTTACTTCATTTTTGAGACCATGCACCAAAAGGATATCGAAAAACACGGATGGACGAAGTGGATATATAACAATACATCAAGGTGGGCTCCATGGTGCTGGCCACACTGAACCCTCTCTCTAGCAGATCTCGAAATGTAATTTTCGATTTTTGTTTTACTATTGTATCTTTTAGTTTATCTCATCAAGCCTTAGTTCCTTCCATATGCTGTGTGAGTAGTATAATTTTGTATGGTATAGGATGTGTTTGTGATGATTTGAGGAGAGGATTTCGTTCTTTTATGGGAAAATCTCAAATGGATTTTGCTTATTTTCTGATGATTTTGCTTCTGGCTTGGAATTTCTGGAGAGAAGGCATTTGAAGGCAGTAGAAGAAGGGAAAGGGTTCGAGCTGCCATTTCAAAAAACGCTAGGAATTGGAGAATGGAGAATCTTGAAAATATTTCTATCAGGGAGTTTGATGAGAGAGAGACAGAGAAATGAGATGGGGTTGTTGTTCTGCATTTTCTTTCTCGTGGTTGAGCATGTGCTCGAGCAGACTGCGTATACCCATGGTTTGAGTTTTGTTTGCTTTGAGAAAAAAAGAATTTGGCATTTTGAGTTTTGTTTGGTTGGAGGATTGAATTTGGCATTTTGGTTTTTGTTTTGGGGAGGATTTTGAGGGTGCTTGTATAATAAAGGAGGGTTGGTTTTTGTTTTGGGGAGGATTTTGAGGGTGCTTGTATAATAAAGGAGGGATTTTTGTGATACTGTGGGGTGGGATTTCAATTTTCTGCATCTGGGTTTTGTTCTTAGGAGGATTTTGAATGGAATGTAAGTTTTACTTCCATCGTTCTGTTTCTCACTTTCTTTCTCCTGGTCAAACATGTACTCGAGCAGATGGGGTATGCCCTTGGTTTGTTTGGTTGTGACTTGTGCTAGCTTGAAGCTATTTCAGGGTATGTTTGGATGCAATGTGGAATTGAATTATAATATTCTAGTTACTCAATTAGAGTATAAGCATGGAAATGGTTGAATCATAACTACCTCCCTTTGCATCATATTGAGAGATTGACCTCCAAATCACAACGACATTCCTTTCAAGTTGGAAGGAATTGTAACTGCAATTTGTGTGTTAGTTCCTCATTATGATTTCTAAGAACCATCATCATTTTTCGTTGTTTCCTCATGGTAAAAATAAATTTTCACAATTCAGTTTAGATAGGTGTCCATCTCAACCCATGGCATAGAGGAATTGAAGTACAAGATGTGGATGTTGGTGTGTATAGATTTTCTGGAAATCAAATAAAGCAGACACCTTAGTCCGTATGAAGCCTCTATAAGGGAGAGAACTCCATTTCGTAAGCCTCTAGCTTGAACGAATATCATTGAGCCTGTGTCTGTTATTAATGCCGAATACAGAGCAGTTGTGTCCTAATAAGCTGTCCTACTTGTACCTAGGAGAGAACTCATTTTTGTAACTTATAGCGAATATCATTGAGCCTGTGTCTGTTATTAATGCGGAATACAGAGCAATTGTGTCTATTAGCTGTCCTACTTGTACCTACTGAGTGATTCATACAATAGAATTCAGTAGCTATGAGTTGAGCATTTGATTAGGTTAATGACTCCTGTTATTTGTAAGAAAGCTTTAGACCTCTCTAACAACCTTATGTGTGATAATCGGAGGCTGAGACCTATATTAAGCTATTTTGCGCTTGTGTAAGTATAGTATGACATGAAACATGCTGCTGCGTTCAGAAAAATAACCCTTCACTCCAGGACTATGTTATCTTGTTTTATTTGTTATACATAAGTATTCGCTGGCTGCTCTCATGGTATTGTTAACATCTAGTTCAATTGTGTATCATACTTCTCCTTTGTCTTTTGACTTGTGTATCCTATATTCTTATTTACCAGGTTAACTCAAGTTCTTTCTTTTAGATGGTTCCTTTTCCAGTTCAGTTATGGTTAGATGTTAATATTGTTTCTCAACAAACATTCAAGCTCATCTTTCTTTTTTAGTGTTTTTTTATCTCTTGTTTGCAAGAATTGGTGTTGTATCTAAGTTTTTACGTGCAAATGGAATTACTCTTTTCAAAGTACGAGAGGAAAATATATACTTTTTTTTAAAAGATGACTAGATTTATTTAAAAGACAGGACCAAGTGGCCAATAAAAAGTACATGTGTACTACAGCCCTACGCAGGTGCTAGAAGACTCAAATGCAACAGATTTTGTACACCCAAACCCTCAGGCAATCATATAAGGATTACAACTATAGATTTTTCAACAGGAGCAATTCCAATTCCTGTCCTTCAGCGAGGACAAAGAGGCTGCCCACTCAATGATGTGAGATTTGGCCTTGGAAAACACCCCCAGAGCAGAGACAGGTTGTTAAAACATTTGTTATTTCTTTCTCGCCATAATACCCACAAAAATGCTTGTAAAAGTATCCGCCAGACACGTTTCCTGGTTAGTATCAGAGGAAATTGTCATGTTACCTGGGAAAATTGGACATGTACTATTTCAGTCCTGAGCATCCGCCCTTGACTAAACTAGCTCAAAGGGTACTCGATTGTGCTCTTGATTTTGAAACCATTTTCTCCTCATTTCTTTTTGTTGATTGTAGGTTTAATAGCTTTAAGGACACGATTTCTTGAGGTTTTTTGCTTGGAGGAAAAGAATTTGGCATTTTGAGTTTTTTTTTTTTTTAATTAGGCATGTACTTCTATAAGAGAGTTTTCTTTTTTTCTTTTTTTCTTTTTTTCTTTTTTGTCAATAAAATAAAATATAGAGAAATTCTCCACTTTCCATAGTACCAGATATTAGATATATTAAGCTTTCAAAAAAAAAAACCAAGAATAATTTGGCATTTTGAGTTGGGTTTGCTTGGAGGATTGAATTTGGCATTATGAGTTGTGTTTGCTTGGAGGATTGAATTTGGAATTTTGGGAGGATTTTTTAGGGTGTTTGTATGATAAAGGTGAGATTTTGTGATTTTGTCGGGTGGGGTTTCTAGTTTCTACATGTGGGTTTTGTTCTTGGGAGGATTTAAATGGAAAAAAAAGGTGGGAAATTTGAATCTTCAAATGGTGGTGAAATGGAGGTATGATTGGGGTGGAATTTCAGTTTTTTTTTTTTTTCCGACAGCTGAATTTTTGCTGAGTAGTTTTCTTATTGAGTTTTTGAATGAATAAGCTACAAAGCTGATCTTTTTTGCTTTAGTTCTCGTGATGGTGTTTCTGGGGTGAGAATTTCAGGTGGGAGGTTTTCTTGTTGTGTTGCAGTTGTTCCTCATCTGGGCTTTTACTTCTGTGTTTATGTTGGTTACTTGGTTTTGTGTATGGAATTTAATGTGGAAATCGCTGGCTTTTGGGCTATGGTGGTTTTGGCATATTATCTTTGACAGTGAGAAGGGAGTGAAAGGTTTTTGGAGTGGAAGAGAGGATGGAAAGGAGAGATTTCCTGTTTTGAGAAATGAGTTTGCTAAGTTATCTTAGCACAACTTTAACAATGAATTATATTTGCTTATTTGGATTGGCTTGAAATGTTAGGGAGTTTGTTCTTTCCTCAATTCCTTTGTTCTTTTGAGGTTACTATGAGAGTTTGACAGCCAATTCTATGGAGAAAGTCCTTCTCTAGACAGATTCTGTTCACATGTCACAAGGTTCCATTTAACAACTGGCTCTGATGTGTATGTGCACCAGTTGGGTACTCAAAAAGAAATTGGGAATTCTACTCAATGCATGGTGCTGGTTGTTGAAGGGCACCACAAGGCTCTCTATAAATTTTCCCATTGACTTCTTCTACGCACTAAATTTCTAAATATTTTATAGGAACAAAAATGATGGTCATAACCTTTGTTTTTAAACCCAGAATGTATCAGACAGTTTAATAGGGATTGAGAGCAATACAGCAGCTATTCAGCAAATGCCAAGAGCACTACTGGCAGCATTTGATGAAGGATTTGATGGGGAGGTATCATCATCAACTCCATTTTAGAATTTGGAGAACCTGTGAACGAAGTGCTCGGAAGCTACAATGTATTAGAAGATTTGGAGCAGTCACAGGCCTCTGAGACCCTCGACATGATTTTGAAGGGGGCAAGCAGCGGTAGCTTTTTGCAATACGCAGGAAACATATCCGGTTGGCCCTGCCCCAGTGGAGCTTTGGAGTCTGCCTGCAGCACGGTTCCAAAATGGATCCTGTGGTTTGTTTCAGACCCTTACACGGTTCCTGTTCTCAGGTGCCCGAATCATCACATGGGGAAAGCATTGCATTTTCAACCACAAAAGCTGGGAGTCTAAAACTGAATTCCATAAATTCGTTAAATATTCAACCTTAAGCAGGCAAAGGAACAACAAAGAAAGAGGGCGTTGAGAAAGGAATGCTTGCAGCCAACTGATACTTCTGAAAGGAACGCCTGCACCGGTGATGGAAGAGATCTGCTTGAGTGCTTGACTGGGGAAGAACTTCAAACAACACCAAAGATGTTGCATTTTAAGTTCATACATGTATTTACTTTTGTAGATTTTCAGTTGATGTCTTTTTTTAGTAGGAAAGGAGGGAAATGGAAGTGTTTAGGCATAGTTGTGATGACAGTTTGAATTGCTGTTATGTAGTGTTTAAGCATAGTATGATGGCTGTTTGAGATGTGTATCAATTCCAAAGTGTGGGGCCCATGGTAAATGGATAGTGAACACAAACTATGTTTTAAGGGATGATCCTACTCCAATTAATGATTGTTTGTGGCATTCAGATTAATAGAACATAGATCACAAATTAGCCAATGCTTACATCGCGTTTCAAAGCACTTTGCAAAATTTTCTTCTCAATTATTTCTGAAAAGGTTATTTCTTTTATGTAAAGTGAGTTCAGTATGCAATGTGGCATACATTGATTGGTGTCTTCCTTGTTACAGTTAAACGCACGGGTGCAGCTTCGGTTGTGCCCTGTGGTGCTCCCCTGATGTATATGCCTTACATCCACACTGGTCATCGGTTTTTACACCTCATTTTAGGGCATGATCCCAAAAAATGAAGCAGATCCATTTTTTTTGGGTGGACCACACCACAGGAAACTGTAGTGATTGATTACCCCAATTAAAAACTTCTTGGGGCCATCGGAATGTTTATTTGCCATCCAACCTGTTGATAAGTTCATAAGGACCTGGATGCCTGGCAACCACCAAAATGTTTATTTGCCATCCAACTTGTTGATAAGGTCACAAAGACGTGGATGATGGAACCACACAAACATCAGCTTGATCAAAAAAATTTGTGGCCCGCTTTCAAAATGGATAGGTGCTGTGTATGTAAGGCATATGCATCAAGGTGGGCCCCATAGTCAGGGACTCACACCACAATAGGTGCTTGAACTCATGACCTCAGTGTTGAAACTTCGGCAGGTTAAGTGAGATTATCAGTTCTTATTGATTGTGAATGTCTCTCCCTTTTTTATCTCTGTTTATCTTTGTTGTTTCTGTGTTGCTCAGTACTCAGGCTACACAGCTCAAGCCCATGATCTTTCTGGGCTTAAAAGTCCGGCTCGAGCCACACACAGACACTAACTAGGAACTAAGAACACAAATGGGTCAGCCATGATGTATGTGTTTCATCCATGCCGTTCATCTATTTTTGTACATCATTTTATAATATGAGACCAAAAATTAGTTATTTCCCAATCTCAACTGGACCACATTACAGGAAACAGTTTTGAATGAATGTTGACCATTAAAAAAAATTTGGGGGCCACAAAAGTTTTGGATCAAGCTGATATTTATTTTTACCCTTCATCTGGGTCTGTATGACCTAATCAACAGATTGGATGTCAAATAAATAGTACAGTGAGCCTTAGGAGGATTTTAATGGTGGATATCCATTTACTATTGTTTTCCTCTAGTGTGGTCCACCTAAGATTTATATCCTTCTAATTTTTTGAACCGAGCCCTAAAATGGATGAAACACATCATGGTGGAGCCCACAGAGAACGGACCACCAGCCACCGAGCTGGTGGCAGGGGGAGTAGCCAATCCGTTTTCAAAGCTGACACTCCTCGAGCTCTGAGTTGTACAAACGGTTCAAAGGAGATCAAAGTTGTACGAACGGTTCAAAGCTCAATTAGACCACACCACAAATAGTAGCGGGGATAGTGATTTTTACAGTTAAAACATTCATAAGCCTACTATAACGTTTATTTTACATCCAATCTATTTATAATGTCACAAAGACCTGGATGAAGAGGAAAAAAACTATATTGATCCAAATTTTCTGTGACCCCTAAAAGGGTTTCAATGGTAGACGTTCAATCCCCCACTTCTTTTTGTAGTGTGGTCCACTTGATATTTATATCTGTCTTATTTTTTACCTTAAGACTTAAGAAGATCTTTACAAATGAATGGACGGTTTGGATAAACACATACCTCATGATGGGATCCACAGAACTTACTGACGTCAATACATCAGCTATATCGCTGGTGTGTGGTACATCAGCTACTTCCATATTTCGATGCTCCGTACGTTTACTTGTTTGATCTGAAATTTAGGTCCCACCACAACAGATCGCCCTCAAGTGGGCCAGGATTGAGGCTTGGACCATTCCACGTGGACGCCGATTAGCTACTGACCGGTTCGGTAGCAATCTACTGAAGTGACGTCACCAGCTGGTTCCGTGGGCCTAGCATAGTCAATGCGTATATGTGTTGTATCTACACCGTCCATCCATTTGGAGAGACCATTTTAAGGCATGAGCCAAAGGAGGCATATCAAAATCTCAAGCGGACCCCACCAGTGAAAACGGTGGGGGTGTTTGACAGAGGTTTTCGATCAAGCTCGTGTTGTCACTTAGGCTATGCCTTTTTTAACTTATAGACAGGTTGGATCTCAAATAAACATTATAGTGGGCCCTACGAAGGTTTCAACGGTGGGCATCACTGTCCTACTGTTTTCTGTGGTGGGTTCACTTGAGCTTTGAATCTGTCTCATTCTACAAATGGATGGACGGTGTTGATACAACAAATAAATCATATTGGGCCCACTGGTGACGTCACTTCAGTAGTCAGATTTGCATTTGCTACTGAACCAGTCAGCAGCTAATCCGCGTCCATTCCACGTTAAAAAAAATATATTTCAAAACACGGAAGCGGATTGGCTGATGTACCACGTTCCAGCGGAAGCGGATTGCCTAGTGAGTGACTCACTACGCTTTGGCGTACTGAGAAAACTCTGTAAGGTCCACCATGATTTATGTATTTTATCCGCTCCGTTCATCCATTTTAAAAAATAATTTTAGGACTTTGGCCTAAAAATGAGGCATATCCACTATTCAAATGTACCACACCATAGGAAACAGTTGAATTGAATGTCTACCATTGAAAAATGCTTGGGGGCCACAGAAGTTTTGGATCAAGCTTATATTTGTTTTTTTCCCTTCATCCATGTCTGAATGATCTTATGAACAGGTTCGATGACAAATAAACATCACTGTGGGGCCTAAAAAGGTTTCAAATGTGGAAATCATTATCCCCACTGTTTCTAGTGGTATGATCCATTTGATCTTTGGATATGCTTTAATTTTAGGCTCAACCCCTTAAATTAGATGGAAAAACGGATGGACGGAGTGGATAGACCACATACATTTAAGGTGGTACCAACTGAGTTTCAACCTAGCTGATGTGGGTACTTGTCGTGAGAAGAAGAGAGCTGACGGAAGCGGATTGCCTTTGAGATTCACCATGATTTATTTAATTTATCCCCTCCGTTCATCCATTTTAAGAGATAATTTTAGTACTTAATTTCAAAAACTAAGAAAATCCAAAGCTTAAATAGACCACACCACAGGAAACTGTGTGAATTGAACGTCTACCATTAAAAAATTCTTCGAGGCCACAGAAGTTTTGGATCAATCTTATATTTGTGTTTTCCCTTCCTCCATATCTGTATGATCTTTCTAATAGGTTGGATGACAAGTAAACATCACTGTGGGGCCAGAAATGTTCCAATGGTGGAAATCATTATTCCCACAGTTTCCTGTGGTATGACCCACTGTGGGGCCCAGAAATGAGTTGAAAAAACGGATGGCCGGAGTGGATAAACCAAATATATTTAAGGTGGGCCCAACTGAGTTTACTCAGTATGATAATAGCACACTGAGTAACTCAGTACGCAATCTGATTTCAGCGCGGACGCTCCTCGAGCACCAAGTTGTACTAAACGGTTCAAAGGATATCAAAGTTAATGGGCCCACAATGATGTATTTATCAAATCTACACCATTCATTCATTTTTCCAGATCATTTTAGATTTCGATTCTAAAAATAAGTAATTTTCAAGACTCAAGTGGACCACACCACAAATAACAGTGGGACAACTATTCTCACCGTTAAAACATTATTAGCCCAACAGTCGTTCTAAAGCTTGGGGGTGTGAATGCCCAGGCTCGGGCCTAACAAAATCTGAATTGTGAATAGGCCGTGCCTGAAACAGTTTTAAATCTGGGCCGAGACCAACCTCAGGCCCAGCCCGTTGACATGATGCTGTCCTCCACGAGCACAATAAGTTCAACCGATTAATCCGGAGTGTCCATTATGGAAAGACTACATGACCGAATGGTTCTGATCATCTTATCAATAACTTATAAAATGGAAGGCCAAGATCAATCCTCAACTACTACGCTAATCTCCTATATATCGAAACATATTGCGTGGTGTAGCATACACCATCAACGTCCGTGGGGTTGACTGAACTCTGCCACGTCAGCACACCATGTAAATCCATTTCCTATAAATCCCTGCGCTATGAACAGTTTGGATCTTTTTTCTCAGACGTGCCATGTCTTATCCACGCCGTCTATCCGTTTTATCAGTTCATTTTATGGCATTATCACAATATTGAAGCACATCCAAAGCTCAAGTCGACCACACCATAGGAAATAGTGTGAATCAAACGCCTACCATTGAAAACTTCTTAAGGGCCACAAAAGTTTTGGATCAAGTTGATATTTGTGTTTCCTTCATCTACGTTTTTGTGACCTTATAAATAATTCAGATGACAAATAAACATCACCGTGGACCCTAGGAAAGTTTCAACAGTGGACACCATTATTCCCACTATTTCCTGTGATGTGGTCCACTTGAACCTTGAATATCATTAAATGTTGGATTCATGCACTAAAATATTCTGGTAAAATGGATGGATGGAATGGATAAGACTCGTTCATCACAATACGGCCCACAGAGTTTATTAAGTTATGAGGGCCCTATGATGTATGTATTGTATACACACTGTCCATCCATTTGGAGAAATCATTCGAGATCGCATGAGTCAGAAAAGGAGGCAGATCCTCCAAGGATCCACACCCCTCCCTACTACTCCACACCCCCCAACAACGACAATGCCTGATATGGCAGTGGGCCACTCTATCATCAACGTCCAAGATGATCTCAAAAACAAGTCCTGATGCGGTCCCTTTAATTACGGTTTTCACTGTTGCGATCGTAAGTGATTTCTCTAATGTGGTTTATGTAGACCCATACCATGCATTTCTTTTGAAAGCCTATGCCGTTGTGGGGGCAGGACGTCACACTTGAGCTTGGCAATGGCGGGCCTAAGTTGGCTCAGGCCCAAATTTGAACTGAGGGGCCCACAAAAAATATTGATTATGGATAGCCCAGGCCGGCCCTGGTAACACTAACATACAAACGGTCTGGATCATCTTATTTTATGGGATGGGTTAGATTAGCGTTGGGAAAAAACTGGTGGGCCCATCAATCAGGTTTGAAAGTAATCTCTGATGATGGCTTGTTCACCAAATGGATTTGAAATTTAGGCCCAACCACAATAGATAGCACGTTAAAAAATTGTTTCAAAACATAGCTTGAATGGTGACCGTTGATTAATCAGGCATGAAATTAAGGCATGGACCCCACACAGGTCAAGATTCAGCCCATGATAGCACAGCCCAGAAGTCCGAGATTGGAACCATAAGGCATGGCCCACGTTATCAACTTAGCCTGAATGGCTTTTGATGCTGATTCAGGCCGAGCTAAATGGGTGGTGGGTCAGCCATGGGTGAGAGGTAAACGGGTTGGGCTAGGGTTGAATATTACCTAACTGGGCCAGCCTCAATTAGCTGGGTCAACCCAACCCAAAACGTGGACTAAAGATTAGCAAAACAGATGGACAGAGTGGATATAGAATACAGAAAGCAAAGTGGGCCCCATGGTAAGGACCGCACCGCCATGGGTGAGGACAGGCCGCACCTAATCTGTTCCAGTTTGGAAGTTGTTCCATACTCAACCATGGGCCAATCTTCGGATGGCCCAATCCCACGTTATTCGCGTGATGGGGGCACTTGAAGGGATGGATTAGAACCTAGACGCAAAATATACGAGATGGGCCCCATCTCGACAGGGTGTTTGTTGGGTCGAAGATGGTGAACTTGGGCTAGGACCCAACAACACTTGCTTTTTTAGCAGGGTTCCAAAAATGAAAGGCCTGAACCTGACCCAATTTCACAGCAGGCCTGAGAAATTGAACCAGGAACCGTTAAAATTATTTGGGCCCACCGGGGTGGTGTGGGCCTGATGCTGATATTGATATGGGCCCATTAGCTTTATAACACATGGACTTCATTTTGATATTTTTACTATGTGACCCTTTCACTTCATCACATTATAGGGTCCCCATGTGCCAGTTCATGACAGTGGGACTCGCTGTTAGGTTATCCAAACAGTTGATATGATGGGTCCGATAGCTGATGCCATATGAATTAAAACTGGAACAAGATGGAAATTTCTACCACTTTGATCATCAGTGGCCCATGTATAGACGGTTAAGGAAAAGTGAGAGCAATACTTCATAAGAAAAGGGTTGATATGGTATTCCTGGCATCTTCGAATCTGGAAATTCTTTGGATTATACACAATCCATAGCAGGAAGCATGATTTCGACGGTTCTGATCATCTAACTAGGAGCCGTATAGCAATTGGACACATCACAGGAACTATTCATGTTTTTGTGCATCGCGGCCCTTTAATTTCTCATGAGTCAGTACCGTTGCTAATATCTCTATCCATGTGTTTCACTCGTGTGATGGTTTATTCACTGTTCGTGTGTCGAGTTGGACCATTGTCCACCCATTGATTTCGATGATTTGGTGGGCCTGACTTTTACCCTCAAATTATCTTGAGTTCACGAGCCTTGCTCAGCCGTGCTTAGATCGGCCTAAGCCCAGACTGTATAAATTTTCACCTTCAATTTTAGGCTGAGCCGAGGCCGACGGACTAAAAGTTAGTCCCAAGCCCATCACAAGGTACTCATGCCGTGCAGCCCAAGCCCATATATTTTTGGGCCACTTGAAGGGATGGATTAGATCACGCACGTGTGCCAGGTTAAAACATAAATCATTGTTGCTTGGCAAACCACATTTCGTTGTTAAAATAATTTAAATGTATTTAAAATACACAATTACAATTGGTATCGTTAAAGCCTATGTAAATTTGCGACTGTACCTATAGGCACTTTGAATAACTGCACCGATAAAAAGGTAAAGGATCATGGGTGTACTATTGTTAGTTAGGGAACCTTCGATGCCTAAGTTAGGTGAATATGTTTATCACAAAAATAAAATTTTAGTTGAAATTTTTGTACATACATTCTTTTCAAGGTAGAGAGTGCATTTATAGAATGTTTACCTGGTTTGTGTATCTTAGTGGGACTTGTCAGATATATTAGAGGATTCAAATTTGAGTAGGGATTTACTCTCGAAAATATCTATGAATCCATCTCGATCAGTGTAATCTTCAGTTAGGATCTCATTGGATCTATCTTGGCTGGTAAGTTCTGTCATTGAGCTTTAAATGCGTGCATTTTAGCTTTTTAAGTGAGTCTCTCTTCAAAGCTCACTTTATGGTGTTTTCCCTGGAGGTCAGCTCGGCTTTTCGGGATATCTCCCTGCAGCTTAGCTCAACTCATTTATGTGATCGATACGTTAATGAATCGATTCAGATAACTCTTCGCCAACATTACCCTGATCCCCTCTCATGATGCATATGTTTCCTATGTAGTAGATCAATTCAATCTTTCCCATAACAATTATCATAATTAACTAAATCTGGACCACACCGACTCAACTGAATTTTTATCAGGTCAAAGATGGTGGAATCGGATCTGGACCCAACTAGATGAACACTAATCGGGTACTACCCATACGTTCGTTAGCTAGGAATGGCTTTGAGAGGCCACTATGATGTATAAATTTTATCTACACCATTCATCCATTTTGCCGGGGTAAAAGTACAAAAATAAATCATATCCAAAGCTCAAGTGGACTAAACCAGATAAAGTAGTGTTAATGACATCTACCATTGAAACCTTCCAAAGGCTCGCCTTGATGGTTACCCGTTCATAAGGTTGCATAAACCGGATGAAGGGAAAACGCATATATCACCGGCTTGACTCTAAACTTCCATGGTCCCCAAAAAGTTTTCAACTGTAGGTGTTTAATCCCCACTGTATGGTCCAGTTGAGCCTTGGATCTACCTATTTTTTGAGTTTGTACCTTAAAATAATATGGAAAAATGGATGGACAGTGTGGATAAAACCCATAAACCATAGTAACCCCTTAGAGACCTTGTCCGTTCCTAGCTAGGGATGGGCTGGGCAGTACCTAATCCACATCCCAAGCGTCTTTTTTATAATTTTTTTATTTAATCTGGGTCCTAAAAATGAAAGTCCCGAACCCAACCTGATTTTGCTACGGGCCTGAGAAAATGGACGGTGGACGTGTTTAAATCATGTAGGATCCATCGGGTACCGATGGGGCCGGGGGCTGACAATCATGTAGGTTAATCAAACTGTTCATGTGATGGGCCCCATCGCTGATGCTAGATGAACTAAAACTGTCCAAAGATGGAAAATTCTACGACTTTGTTCAGTGGCTCACAAATAGACAGTTAAGGAAAAGGTAAAGCAGTATTTCACAAGAAAAAGCTTGATATTCCGGGTCTTTTTTAATCTGGAATTTCTTTCTATGGATTATCCACCATCCAGAGGAAGCATGATGTCAACTGTTCTTGACGTAGGGATGAAGGTGATGAGGTCAAATGCCATCTTCCTCAAGGGGATCACTACTCTGGATCCATGGAGCTTCTCTTATTCCTCATATAGATACCTCGAGGAAATAAAAATAAATTCTGGAAAATTTGTAAATTGCTTTATGATTGAAATAAGTGAGTTTACAATCCTTACATTGGAAGAAGTTAACTAAAACTCCCATAAATTGTTACTTACTATAAATAGGAAACCTACTATTTATGGATAATGGTGATTCCTATTAGACATCACAATTTTTGGCCAAAAATAGTAAGTATCCTGTTTAGCTTAACCATGCTATTCGCCAAACTTTTCTAAGAACTACACAACTTCTAAAACTAAAGAACAAAGAGTTATAATCAAAACTAAAGCTTACTATAAATAGTAAAAACAAAAATAAAATAGAAATTTGACCATCGATTTGATGGAATCTCACAAATTCGGCATGCGCAGCCTGGTATGGCAGGTTGAGTGGCTGAAGTAGCTCGTCCTACCCCAAAATTATATATGGCACAATGGATAAGTAACTCATTCCGGTTTGCAAGATACGTCCGTTTTAAGGTCTTAACGGTGTAGATCACTTCCATATCCGATTGGGCCTTTTCTAGTCCATCTTGGCTGAAACTGCCCTCAACCCACTCTACATCAGTTCTGATCATCTAACCAGGGGCCTGATCAGTTGTTGCAACTGGACACATCAGGGCCGGCTAATTAATGAAGCATGAGATTAAGGTATGGGTCCACAGAGGTCAAAATTCAGCCCATGATAGAAGAGCCCATAAATCCTAATTGGAACCAGAAGGCATGGTGCCGCAGGATCAACTCGCCCAAATGACTTGTGTGGACGGTTCAGGCCAGCTCAATGGGTGGTGGGCCACCCTTTTTAAGTAAATGGGTTGGGCCCACTTGGTTACCATGGCCAGAAGTCTCATAATCCAGACCACAAAGGTCCCCTGATGTAGATTATTTTCAGGCATCTGCATCCAAAGGCATGCAGAGAGTCCTCATTTCATTCATACTTTAGAAATGTAAGAAACAAAAAAAGGAGGTCCACCACACCAATGGTCACGATCACCATGCCATGGAACCACCCCCAGCGTATGCATTTTACAACAAAAATAGTAGCCAAATGCTTGTGGCATCCACTACAGGGATATCCGCCGACCAACGTGGCCTAAGTTCTGTGGGGCCCACCATGATGTATGTATTTTTATCCATGCTGTCAATCCATTTTGCTAGCTACTTTAAAGGCATGAGCTCAAAAATGATGTAGATCCAAAGCTCAAGCAGACTGTGCCATTTTAAAGGCATGAGCCTAAAAATGAGGTAGATCTAACGCTCAAGTGGACCACGCCATAGGAAATAGTGGGGATTGAACGTGCACCGTTGAAAAGGCGATGGGACCAACATGAGCCACATCCCCGATGATTTAAACTGTCCATAATTCGTTGTCTCTGCAAGCTTTCTAACGAATCCTATATGTATATATGATTTTTACACTGTATCTATTAAGAGCTTGTTTGGATTGATGGTCAGGATTGTTTTGCACTTTGTTAAATGTTAAATACATGCATCTAATAAATCTACATTGTGCATCAAGAAATTTCCGTTAATTTAATTTAAAAGGTAAGATGTCATTAATCATTAGATGAAAGATCCTTAAGAACGTAATTAAGAACATCTAAATTGGGAGATATTTTGAACTATTTAATTTGAAAGTTTGAATTAATTGTCTGGGGCATGCGTATCATCCATCACACTCCGCTGGAGTATCAAACTTTTTGTAGTCCATCAGGAAAAACCTATAGAGGAGATCCCGCCGTTCCAAACTTCCAACAGACTGGCCAACCGGCACCGCCTCAAAATACCCGCGTAAACTACAGAACGGATTGGCTGCGTCCCCGCCAACGGATGTAGGGCCCACAGGGAGACCAACCATTGTGTTTATATTACATCCAAACCGTTCATAAGTCTAATATCACTGGGAATAACTGAAAAACCAAAAATATCCCGATTGGAAACTTTCACGGCCCCACGAAGGTTTCAATGGTCATCGTTCAATTCTACTTTTTCTTTGTCTGATTGGATAATTTCATGGCCCCACAAAGTTTTCTGATCTTTCTAAAATGATGGACGGGGTGGATTTCTCTTTGTCCCCACATATAATTCTGTACGAGAGGGCATATGCAATCGTCTGTCCTCATCGTCGGTTGTTCCTGCGTGAACGGTAGCATACAAATCCGCGTCCTTTTGTTTGTTTTTGTTTTTTTGGTGAAACGGGAGGAATATGCCCAACTATTAATCGCCTTTGACACGTGCAATAATTACTTACACTTGTACAATATCCAAACCGCTCATCATTTGGGTCTGACGACTTAGATTCTTCTTGTAAAAAATCAGGCTAGTCTGCCAAATATTTTGGTCATACGTGTACGGAACAATGCAAACACTAAGAGGACTCGACCAACGTTTGAAATTGAAATCATGTGGGCCCATCTAATGATGGGGTCAATTTAATTTCAAAGGAAACCCATTTAATCATTAGAATTCACCTGATGAACGGCTTTGATCTTTCAAAGGTGTACCATATCTCCATGTATCCACGTGCACATGACGTGTACTTATACTTGAAATGATTTTCGCAAGAGGAAGCTTCTCCGAAGGATCCCCATACCTCCCCACTCCCCACGCCCCAGACACCTAAAAAGCAATGCATTCATCTCCTTATGAAGGAAGATTCTCATTTCTCATCTCCGAACATCTCCACTCTCATTCTGTTTCTACGACCCATCTATTCCTTCCAACGAAACAATGGCTAAGATGGCAGTGGGCCACTATATCATCAACGTCCCGGAGGATTACATAGACATCTCGGTCGCAGTACTGGCGCCTCCATCATCAGGAGAAATTAAAGATAAGAAGCAAGCCCAGATGGAGGTGTCGAAGGTAGTGGCTGTCCTTTTAATTGTAGTTTCAGCTGTTGGGATTGGAGATCTCTCTTTTGGGGTTGGGTTTTATGCAGACCCAGACCAGGAATTTCTCTTGAAAGTCTACGCCATGGTGATTCTCACCACCTTGGGATTGGAGATCTCTCTTTTGGGGTTGGGTTTTATGCAGACCCAGACCAGGAATTTCTCTTGAAAGTCTACGCCATGGTGATTCTCACCACCTTTGAAATGGGACTGCTTTTCATCTCTGTGGTACTTATGCAAGTGCCTGTACCAGTTGCTATAGCCAAGAAGCTAGTGTGGGTAGTTGTTGCATTCATCTACATCTCACTTTCCTTTAATATAATTCCACATGTCGAGTTTAGCGGTTTCAAGTAGATTTGCTGCTGTCGTTGTTTGTTGTTACCGCAATAGTACTGGTGTTGCTGTTCTTGCTGAGGTTGTTTGTCGTTACCATTATGGTATTGGTGCTGTTGTTGCTGCTGTGGTTGTTTGTTGTTATTATAGTTACAGTATCGGTGTTGTGTGTGGTCGTCCTTGTATTCCCTTTTCCACGTCCATAGTAAAATGTAGTTGGGAACGTTTGGCATGTACTACTATAAAAAGTGTTCGATATGATTGGTATTGTTTTATTATGGTTGTTTTCAAATCCTAGTGTTTTAAATATTATCTATAAATGGAGGGTGATAAAAGAGTGGGACGTAACAATCGAATCGGCTGTCACGTTTTTCATCTGCAGTAGAATGGGACGTAACACATGGGTCTGACATGGGTTGGCTCAGGCTCAATTTTGAACTGATTGGGCCAACGTTAGTAACACTAAAACACCAACGGTCTGGATTACAGACCGTGCAGAGTCTTCTATGTTCTATCTTCTTTTATGGGCCCATCAATCTGGCTTCAAACTAATGTTGGATGCTCCGTACATTTACTTGTTTGATCTGAAATTTAGGCCCCACCACGGCAGGACGCGGTTTGGCTAGTGACGCTACCACCCACCAGGTGGCTATGGTCGGTGCTATGTGGACCCTACCATGATGTATGTGTTTTATCCACGCTGTCCATCCATTTTGAAAGATAATTTTAGGGCTTGATAAAAAAATGAGGTAGATCTAAATATCAGGTGGGCCACACCATGGGATAACAGTAGTGATTGAATGTCCACCATTAAAAACCTCCTAGGCCCCACTGTAATGGTTATTTGACATCTAACCTTTTGATTAGGTCATTCAGACCTGGATGAAGGGAAATATATATATATATATGCTTGATCCAAAACAATATGGTGGGGCCCAAAGAGCAACGTAAAATGATATGGAAGAATGGGTGGACGGCATGGATGAAACACACACATTATGGTGGGGCCCACAGATGACCGACCATTAGGCGTTGGCTAGTGGCAGGGTGAGTGGCCGATCCGTTTCCACGCCTAGTGGCAGGGTGAGTAGCCGATCCGTTTCCCACCACAACAGATCGCCCTCGAGTGGGCCAGGATTGAGATTTGGACCATTCCACGTAAAAATAAGAAGGCTTCAAAACACAGACTGACATGTGACGGTTGACTAATCGAGAATGAAATGAATGTGTGGGACCCTACAGAGGTGAAAAATCAGCCCATGATAGCATAGCCCAAAGTCTGATATTTGAAACCGGAAGGAATGGGCCCGAACCCGGTTCGGAGATGAATAGGTTGGAAAATTAGACCCGTTTAAGTTAATGAGTTGGGCCGGGTTGAACATTACCCAACTGGGCCAGACTCAACTAGCTGGATCAAATCCAAAGATCCAGTGGATCATACCACATAAAGGAGTGGGGATTGAATGCCCACCGTTAAAATTTTCCTTAGGGCCCACCGTAGTTTTTTATTTGCCATCAAACCTCTTCATAAGGTCACACAGACCTGGATGAAGGGAAAACACAAATATAAGCTTGATCCAAGACTTCTGTGGCCCTCGAGAAGTTTTCAACGGTGGTCGTTCAATTCTCACTGTTTTATGGGGTGTGGTCCACTTGAGCATTGGATCTGCAAAATTTTTAAGTTCATGCCCTTAAGTGAGTTGGCAAAATAGGTGGACGGCGTAGATAACACGCGTACATCACAGTGGTCCCAAGAAACTGAAATTCATCCACCCATTCTCCAAACCACAAACTCAATAAAAAATCCCTATAAAATCAAACAAAAAAAAATGATAAAAAGTAGCTTTTTACAAAACGAACACCCTCAGACTCCAAAATTCCAACCCAACCCTTTTCACATTGCTTTTCCAGAGGTCTGCCGAATCAATCCAAGCAACCCATTTCCAGTATATTCCGATCACACCCAGATCCCCAAATACTTCAAAAAACAAAACCCAAATTAGATTTTCGTATGAATTTGAAATCTCTAACCGCTTTTGCCCAAACCCAGCTCCAGAGGTGCTTCCCAGCCGCCTCGGCCCGTCGAATCGATCGGAGAAATTTCGTGATTTTGGAGAATATCGTTGAAAATTGGATCTAGGTTTTTAATTCCGAGGATTGATTTGATGGAATTGCACGAATTTGGGAGAGGGTAGAGCTTTGATGACAGTGTGAAAAGGGTCAAAATGCAGAGGGCAGAAACGGGGGAGATAATGGGTAGGGAGAGTACGAAGGAATTATATTATCCTCGGCTCGAGGATATGCAAATTATACTCGAGCTTTTCATTTGTGCGGGTGGGACCCTCGGGAAGCGGATTGGCTGGTGTACCACACAACAGCAGCCTATCTGGTGTGGGTACGTGTCGTGCGAAGACGAGCGCTAACGCTCCTCGAGCTCCAATTTGTACGAACGGTACAAAGTAGATCAAAGTTACATGGCCCCAAAATGATGTATTTATCATATCTACACCGTTCATTCAGTTGGAGAGATCATTTTAGTCTTGACTCCAAAAATGAGTAATTTCCGAGGATCAAGTGTACCACACTACAAATAACAGTAGTGACAATATTTCTCACCATTAAAACATTCGTAGGCCCTTCGTGACGTTTAATTTCATCCAATCTGTTCATAAGGTCACACGGACCTAGATGAAGAGATCCAAAATTTCTGTAACCCCAAAAGAGTTTCAATGGCAGGCATTCAATCCTCCGTTGCTTTTTACAGTGTAGTCCACTTGATTTTTGGATTTGACTAATTTTTGGCTCAATCCTTACGACGACCTCCCCAAGTGGACAGACAGTTTGGATATAACTCACGATAGCCCACCATTGAAGGTTGGATGGTAAGAAAATATCATGGTCCACCATGTCTATGAATCTTTATGAACAAGTACAATGGGTTATTCTCGAGTGTTTTTTCTGTTTTTATGAATGGCTAACAACTTTGTTTGTTTGTTATTGTATTTCTTCTTCTTTTTTTTTTTCTTTTTTTTTTTTAATCTCTATTTTGAATTTGGAAATTTCAGTTAGGGTAAAAAATAACTTTACTAGTTCTTAGAACCACTTGAGATCATAGTCCTGTGGGTGTCATTCTTAGTGATCGGAACCGTTTATGTGGTGGGGCAGCCAGGAATTGACCATTGTCAAAATTGAAACAGGATAAATATAAGGGATCGTTTGGGAGCGTGGATTTAAAACCCCCAGATTCAAAAGCCCCCTAGATTTGAAATCCTCTTATTGTGTTCAGCACCTTGGAATAGGAATCAACTTTATTCCAAAAGTAGTCATGCATGATATATTTATGACGGTTTGAATTTAATTAGTAAATCAACTTAATATCTCTAATTAGTGACCGAATATAATGTTTGAAACAATGGTTGTAATAAGCCTGCTGAAATATATACTTTGCCCGAAAATGATGAAATTCTAAGTCTTCAATGGACCATAAGCACGAGATCATGTCCGAGCGACTAACCAATGATTTTTTATTGTTGATTTAAATGGATAATGTTTAGATGGCGTTGATCATCATATTAAAGTAATTATAATAGTGCAATTGATAATCTAGTTGTTTTAGGATATTAGCAGTGGGCCATGTGCCCAATAGTTTAATAGTGTAGTGACACACATATTACATATGCAACTTTGGTAAGGATTTTATATGTAATCAAAGCTTTCATTGAGGATTTCAAACCCCCTCTTTAAGGGGATTTGAAACCCCCATTTACTTCATAGTGCCAAACAACTAGGGGTTTGAAATCCCCCCAAATCCCCCAAATCCATGGTGCTAGGTATTAGATGGGATTAGTTGGGATAGAATTGCAATTGGTCCAAGATTTCCGTGGATTTTGACCTCCACTACACATGTGGGGCTAACATTGATGCATGCATTTATCCATGCCATCCATCCATATATGTTGTTTACAT
The DNA here is from genome assembly GCF_029962835.1 of Magnolia sinica. Taxonomy (NCBI): domain Eukaryota; kingdom Viridiplantae; phylum Streptophyta; class Magnoliopsida; order Magnoliales; family Magnoliaceae; genus Magnolia; species Magnolia sinica. The sequence continues at coordinate 6,800,836 of NC_080584.1, read as the reverse complement.
GTGACATTCTAGTTATATATATATATATATATATATATATATATATATATATATATATATACACACACACACAAGTGAATGACATCCGTTGTGAATTTGGTCCGTTGATTATAATTCCATGGTCCACAAAACTGGCTTAATCTAGTGTTTTCCCGTAGCAAGAATTTTATTTCAAACATGGGATTGGATAGCTAAAATACAATGGTATTTCCAGATATGCAATCATTGTGCAATAACCATGTTAATCCCATCTGATACAATTCAATACCATTTTATTCTACACACCAAACACACCCTAAGGGATTTTGACCGTATTAGCCTTATGGTATGGTCAAAATTCTGAAAAGGAATGGAAGTTTAAAATATTATGAGGATAGGTTCCTTACAAGTTTTTTAAAAATTTTCAAACCAAATTGTCCATCCTTTGATCAAAAGTTGTACAGATTTTAAGTGAAGAAAAAGTTACATAATATCCAATCTCGAGAAAATGATGTGAACGAAATTTGTTATTGGGCCTATTGGAACCTATATACAATCCATTCATTTTTTTTATACCTCTATATTTATATGAGAAGATGCTAACTTATTATTGACACGATCTCTGTATAGCCCACAAAACCTGATAACATGTAACAATGGCTATTCGATACAATCTATTTTCTTGTAATATAATCTATGCGACTGGTAACTTTTAACCATGGCCTTTCATGAAATTTCAAAATTATTGGATGAAGTGGATTCTACACATATGTGATAGTGGACCCCACAGACTTAGTATGAATTTCTAGTGGTGTAATCCATTTAAGAAGTTTTCGATGGTAAGAGTTCAATCATCAATGTTTCTTGTGGTATAATTCATTTAAGCCTTTGGTCTGCTTGCTTTTAAGGCTCATGCTTTAAATTGTTCTATTAAGATATATCCGCATAGATAAATTATATACGTCACGATGACCCGTAACAACCAATAATAGTGGCCGGTGGCAATTCACTCCTTACTATTTCCTTGTGCTGCGGTCCACCTTATTTATGGATGTAACCCATTCTTTGCCCATAGAAAGCAGTGAGATTAAAAACCTACCATTGAAAATTTCTCGGAAGCCACAATTGTTTTATACAACTTATTCTTTTGTTGGCCCATGACATTAAATTAAATTCTAAATCCAATTAATGAAGTATATCTTCAACACATATCCCATGATGGCCCCACAACCCTTAACACATGGCAACCTAAACCCTTGACAAATGACAATCTCGACCCTTAACACATACTCCATAGTGGGTCCCACAGACGACGTCCTTATAGTGTTGAGGGTCGAGGTTGTCATGTATTAAGGGTCAAGGTTATCAGGTTTGAGGTTCTCATGTATTAAGGGTTGAGATTATCATTAGTTAAGGGTCGAGGTTGTCATGTGTTAAGAGTATAGGTTACTATGTGTAACACCCCGAACTTTTCAATACCCGAGTATTGAAAGTCCTCGAGTGTTACCATAAATTTAGTCTACCATATATATGAGTACGATACCAATTTAACTATTCTCACTTTGCATCTATCCTCAAACCTGAATCTGACCACTGGGAATGACCTTCATCCATAAATCAAGTCATCCGACCGTTGATCATGTGGTCGGATACATGTACCTTCCCTCGACTAAATTGGTGAATAACTCTTTAACCATATTGATTTAGATGCAAGTTATTTTGTAAGAATTGTTTAGAAATAGACATAGAACCAAGTAGAATTGTTAAATTTCACAAAACTCTTAGATTAACAATAATTACAAAAATGCCATCAACCTATACCTTGAATTCAAATTCACATGGTTCTCATGATCCGTTTCATATGAAATTTTATACTGGGTCTAATTATCATAAATCAACTGTACACATAAAATTTCAGCCCTTAGATCCCATTAATTTAGCTACTTAATCTCTACATCCGTCCGTACACTTATCAGATCAAGATTCTGATCCATTCACCTTGTTCACACCATATGAATATGCTTAACCCACCATTAGAATTACAATCTGAGAAACCTACACGTGTGAATAAGACACCCTAATCTGACGATACACATGCTTTACCCCTAATCCTCCTGAAACCCACTTTACATATTATCCGTTTACGAAACTGACCGTATACCCACCTACATATATAGTAAGAGTGTTAACCATTAAGTTCTCTTATTTCTAGCTAGTCATCTGACCCCCGGTCATATTTAGATCTGCCAAACGGGCCACAAGAACATCACGGTAAACCGATCATCATAAAGATCTTAGGTTCTAAGTCCAAACTGCCCGGTAACTTGTTTATTAGAGGTGTACAAATATTATTTTAGAATTTTGAAGTATATTAGCCATTAAAAGAATATTTTATTCATCCTCGGGAGATCGGGACCCAAACTGGATCACATGAAAGAGCACGAAAAATGATGCATGTTCGTCAAATTTCAAGACATTCGGAAGGCACATTTCGACATAACGGGCGTCGGATGCCGGTTAAAAAATGGATGGCGAGTTCGTAAATAGTGAATGCCATTACATGCCACCATTGATGTTTGAATCAGATAGTATGGCCCACCCGATCAATAGATCTGCCCCATTTTTGGACCTTAATCCTAGCAGGATATGGGGAACACAATGAACAGAGCGGATCATACAACTATTAGTAGTAAAGTGAACTTCTCACAAAATATCAATTCACTCAAATTTGTACGTGCATGGGGTTTGACGTTAAATACCATTTAATGTATTAATGGATTGTGTGGCCCACCTGGAAAGCGGATCTGACTCAAACTTGGGGCTGTGGGCTACAACGACATGCAAATAGTGGTGAATGGCATGGATTCTCCGAAAGATCATCACAAGTGGACCCCACCTAATCAAACAGAATTGGCATTCTTTCCGCACAAGCTAGCTGTTGTTACAGCGACTAAACCAAGCGGAATGACGGGTTTCACCCCACTTCCCTACCCCGCGTGTGGGTCACCTGATCAATGGATTCCCACCATATTTTGGCCCTTGGCCTAAAACAACCCTACAAAACTAATGAGCGGATTAGATCTCTAGGAATGCCATCAAAGTGGACCCCACTCAATGCTACAGTAAGTCTCAACTCTCTAAGATAGAAATCCTTCCGAAATATGTATTCAAATTCAAAAAGAACTACCTCCGTTTCTTCCTCCTAAAACAATCACGTCCCAACTACGATTAGCATCAATAGATCAATCACGTTCCAACTAGGATTAGCATCAATAGATCTCACCACTCCATATGAGATGATCCCCACCCTCAGTGGACCCTGCTAACTGAAGGACCGATTTGGAAAAGGAAATCTCTCGCATGCTACACCAATGCCCATAAAAATCGTCATTGTAACGATATGTAGTTTAGATTTGGCGTGTGCCCCATTAGCATGGGCCACTTGAGTTTTGATCTTGCACCACCCATAGTCAGATGGCCTAAATAGGACCCATAAAACATGACAGACGGTATGGATCTCACTAATCCTCACTGAGGGCCCCACACATTGGTGGTGCATGTACACATAATGTGTACACTCCTGAGGATCACCAAAACCAAGGATAGCCAAAATTTCAGCCAAGATTTCACGTGAAGGATATGCACAGGTCCTCATGTTTACAAAAGATTTCCCGTTCCACCAGTATAAGCCACGACAGAAAGAAAAGAAGAAACGTGGGAGGAAGAGAAAGCTGAAAGATTCAGGTAAAACCCCAGATCTGAACTCTAATTCCCACCATTATTAGAATTTAACCGTTCTCCCGTTTAGTTGGATTTAAATTCTCCTGTTTTGATCACCTCATGTAGTTTTCTGTTTTAAAATTTCGATTCCAGTTCTAGTGCGGATCTCTTGAAACCGGTTGCATTTCGGCCACATTAAAAGGTCTGGCTTTCACTTCCTGATTTTAATATATAAATATCTATCTTTTCATCCATTGCTATAAAACCCCTCTCTTATTGGTATTATTACCAAATAAATCCTAATCGTGCACGCCAGTTGGCCGAAGTTTTCCATCCCACCTGCCGACTTGGATGGGGTACTACTTCTCTAGTAATCTGAGGGGCCCACATGATCTCTGATTTGATCACTATACATATATTCCATGTGGAGTGTGGTTAACGTTACCTGGATCTTACATGTATCAATGTTCGACCCGGCTAGGTAATCTAGACCTTAGGTTGAGATCTTAACCCTAAATAGTTTGTAAGCTTGAACATAACTGTATAAATTTATAACTCATGATAGGGTTTGATTCTAAGGAAACACGCACTCCCTAGCAATACTGGTAGGCGATTCAAAGTATAAGGTGATGATTTTTCCCCTTAAGCTTTCCATTTCCAAATTAGTTTAAGTTATAGTCTTTATCAAATGTTAAAATTTTTAATTCATAGCATGTGATCTCTTATATGATTTATATATGATTTACGATTGATAAATGGAAAATATGATTGCATGTGATAGTTGCTACATGATAGCTCTCATTTTAATTTATAGTTCACATCATGACCTGTCTTGATTATTATGCTTAACATATGCCTGTCATGCTATAGCAGTATATTCTCATATGAATTGTTGTAAGTCATTATGAACCTGTATTCACTACACTTATTAGTGGGTAAACCCTCTAGTGTATGTGAACCCAGACTTAGGATGTAACATGATGGAGTGTGGAATCGAATGAACCCTCGATTGGAGGTTCTGTAGGACATGAGATTCCCTACTCAATTAATTTGATTGATCACTAATCGATGGGTTTCATTAAGCATCCTAAGGTGGGAGAAATCTCATGAACCGGGGATGGTGGTAATGGAACACTATGCCCGAGCTGTCGGCCTACGCTGGGTGACGAGCCCCCCGTAGTAACCATTGAGTTACGTAAAATGGCTGATTGTAATTGGAATAATAACGGGTTGACTGATCATGCATCCATAGCATATTGGCGATGACGGGTGGCTAATTCTGGATGTTGTAGCATGTTCCCTTAGGAGCATTAAGGGATTACTTTGCTAGCTCCCAGACCACCGACTATCGACCTATTTGTCCGACTGGAAGAGCATTTCCAAGTCAATGATTGCATAGGTGACGAGCCCAAATCCGACTGGATACATCCCCAGGTCGATGATTGCATGGGTGGCGAGCCCAAGTCCGACTGGATGAACATCCCCAGGTCGATGTGCATTCACGCATCCATTCATTTAAATAAGATTGTATTTTAGTTGTTTTGAATGCTTGTTGTTTTTACTATGCTTAGCTAAGGCGGCGGTGTGTAATCTTGAGGGGAATTCACACTGAGTTGGCCACTCATCCATCAAATATATAACCGTACAGGTGGCACAAGTGGCTTAAGTGATATGCAGGTTCAAACTGATGAAGAGCTGTATAATAGTCAAGGATGCGTAGTTGTACATACCAAGGAAGCTGCGTGATCTTACGGCTTTCGTTTATATGTTTTTATATATTCCTCATGTATGTAAATCTTGTAATGTTAACGTGGAGGCATTGGTTTGTATAAGTCATTATGGGCAAACTCTTATATACTCTAAATGTAAATGAAAATATTCCTTTATGCTGACTTGTCCATTCTACGCTTATCTGCTAACTCTGATAAAAGAAAAAGATTATATATGGAATTTTGCTCTTTTTAAGTTAACACTCGGGTTCTTGGGAAACGGGTCATATACTCGGGTTCTGAAAACACGGGGCGTTACACTATGTGTCAACCTCAACCCTTAACACATGACAACCTCAACCCGTAACACATGACAACCATAACCCAAGCCCCTAGCACATAATAACTTAGACCCTTAATACATGATAACATAGACCCTTAAGACATGACAACACAACTCAAACCCTTAACACATGATAACCTATACCCTTAACACATGACAACCGAGACTCTTAACATATGACAACTCATATCCAAATCCTTAACACATGACAACCTAAACCCTTAACATAGACAACCCATACCCTTAACGCATAACAACCACTTCAACCCAATAAATTACAAAATCTAAATTCTATCTCCTTCATTGTCTTTCACATGGCAACCGTAATCATCCTTATCAACCTCAATTCCCTTCTGACAATCATTTTTCCCTCCAATAATTACAACCACAATTATTCTTCTATATTCATAACAAAAAGTGACTTTTATCTCTAAGAAAATGCTATTAGGGCCTTAGAAGTTGTTGGCAGTGCCCATACGTTGGAGATGTTGATGGTGATGACCGTACACTAGAAAATGCAATCGAAAAGGGTGATGGTGGGTCCCTGGAAAACATGTTTGAAAATGAAGAAGAAGCCCCAAGAAAACAACAAAGAAAGAAGAAAAATAAGCTTCGTATGGGTACTAGGTTTTAAAGTAGGGACATTTTCATCCACTAATTCTCCAAAAAATGATCAGAATGCCAACCAAGGGATATATTTGAGAGGTCAGATTTTTGGGGCCTTTCACAATACCATAAGGCTAGTACGATGAAAATCCCATTATGTTATTTCTTTCTTCCATTTGCTACGTAAGTAGCGAACTCTGCATCATATAGGGTGTATTTGTGATGATTTAAGGAGAGGATTTCGTACTTTAAAAAAAAAAATCTTAGATGGGTTTTGCTTATTTTCTGATGATTTTGCTTCTAGCTTGGATTTTTGGAGAGAATTCATTAGCTAGTATAAGAAGGGAAAGGGTTCGATCTGCCATTTTAGATACTCTAGGAATTGGATAATGGAGAACCTTGAAGAGAGAGAGAGAGAAAGAGATGAAGGGAGAGATTTGAGGGAAGGAGGGAGGGAGGGTTTGGGGCTGTTTCTCAGTTTCTTTGTCCTTATCAAGCATGTACGTAAGCAGACAATATATGCCTATGGTTTGTTTCGTTGATACTTGTACTAACTTGAAGTTATTTTAGGTTGTGCTTGGATGTAATAATTGTAAGTAATTCTATTAGAGGAAAAGCATGGAAATGTTCGAATTGTAGTTGTCCCTTTTTACATCATATAGAGATATTGGCTTTCAAATCACAATGACATTCAATCCTTTCAAGTTAAAAGGATTTGTAACTGCAATTTGTGTGCTAGTTCCTCATTATAAATACTAAAAAATATTATCAATTTTTGTTGTTTTCTCATAGTAAAAATAAATTTTCGCAATTCAGTTCATCTACATGTCCATGCCAGCGCATGGCATGGAGGAATTGAAATACAAGAAGTGGATGTTGGTGTGTATAGTTTTCTAAAAATAAAATAGAGTAGACACCGTAGTCTATATAAAACCTCTATAAGGGAGAGAACTCCTTTTTGTAACTTATAGAGAATATCATTAAGCCTGTGTTAGTTATTAATGGTGAATACAGAGGAGTTATATCTTAATAAGTTGACCAACTTGTAGCTATTGAGTGATTTATACAATATAATTTAGTAGCTATGAGTTGATCATTTGATTAGGTTGATGAATCTTGCTATTTGCAAGAAAGCTTTAGACCTCTCTAATAACCTCATCGTGACAATCTGAAGTTTAGACCTCTCTAACAACCTCATTCATGATATTCTGAAGTTTAGACCTCTCTAAGTTTTTACGTGCTAATAGAATTTCTTTTTTCAGAGTATAAGAGGATAATTTTTTTTGAAAGATAACAAGATTTATTTAAAAGACAGGGCCAATAAGCCAATAAAAAATATAATAGTGTACAATAGCTCTACGCAGGTACTAGAAGACTCAAACACAACAAATTTCATACGCCCTAACCCTCGAGCCATATATATAAGGATTACAACTATAGATTATTCCAACATAGCAATTCAAATTGTAGTCCTTCGGTGAGGACAAAGAGGTTGCTCACTTAATGACGTGAGATTTAGCATTGGAAAAATACCCCCAAAGTAGAAACAGATGGATTGTCAAAACATCTGCTACTTCTTCCCACCATGATTCCCGCAAAACCGCCATCAAAAGTATCCGAGAAACACATTTCCTGGTTAGTATGAGAGGAAATTGTCATGTTACTTAGGAAAATTGGAAATGTACTATTTCAATCCTGAGCATCCACCCTTGACTGAACTAGCTCAAAACGCACTCAATTGGGATCTTGATGAGAAGATGAAATTAGGTAATTTTGAAACTATATTCTCTTTATTTATTTGTGTTGATTGTTGGTTCAATAGCTTCAAGGACATAAGTTGTTGAGTTTGTTTGCTTGGAGAAAAAGAATTTGACATTTTGAGTCGTGTTTGCTTAGAAGATTGAATTTGGCATCCTAGGTTTTGTTTTTGGGAGGATTTTGAGGGTGCTTGCATGATAAAGGTGAGATTTTAAGTTTTTGCATTTGGGTTTTGTCCTTGGGAGTATTTTGAAAGGGAAGAAAATATGGGCAATTTAAATGTTCAAAATGGTGATATGATTGGGTAGAAATTTATTTTCTATTTCTTTTTTTTTTTTGGAGTTTTTGAATGAAGAAGCTAAAAAGGTTATCTTTTTTTTGCCTTAGTTCTCATGAAGATGGTGGTTCTGGGGTAAGAATTTCATGTGAGAGTTTTTCTTGTTTTGATGTTGTTTCTCTTCTAGGCATTTACCTTTGTGTTTATGTTGGTTTCGCGTCTGGAATTTCATGTGAAAATTGCTGACTTTTGGGTTATGGTGGTTTTTGTTATATTATCTTTAACAGTGAGAGGTTTTTGGAGAGAAACAAAGGATGGGAAGGAGAATTTTCTTTTTCGATAAGTGAGTTTGTTGATTTTTATATGGTTAAGAGTATAAACTATATGCAGAATTGCAAAAGGACCATATTGTGCATTGAGTATGAAGATCAGATGAATGGAATAACACACTTTGTTGGGACGCCATTGCTATAAGCTTGATGTCGTAGCCTTCCTTCCTCACTTTGATGCCATAGCCTTCCTCTCCTTACACCCTTATAGAAGAACTGAGATGTGAATTCTTACTTCTATTGATGTGTTGGATCGGGGACCCAGCCCTATTTTATAGTTGTAAAGGGTTGAGGAGTTTGGAACCCATCAAAACTCCTCTCCCTAAGGCTCCACACAAATTTGGTAATCCCAGTCTCACTAAAACATTGTATGTGTATCATAAATGTAGCACACCACCCCTTACACGATTTTAGATGCATCACAATTTAGTGGGATCCACTGGTACACCCGATCACACTATCCAACCCTTAGGATACTCCAGACTGTTGATAAAAAAGGCCCACCTTATAGAATTCTTACATATAGAGATCCAATGTAAGACTTCTCCTTCTAATATAAACTCAAGGTATTCTGTAATACCAATGGTGCCCGTAACAACCACCACCGATACCTTTACAATATGGGGTGTGATGGCCGTTATGGCCTCTCTCTTTTTTAATTGAAGAAAATCTGAAAAACCTATATCGGCCTCGTAGCCATTACGTGGCCAATATGGCCTTTACGGAATGTGTAATGGGCTATTACGGGGTTGTAACGGCCTTTACAAGTCGTTTTTCTCGTAACATCATTTATGACCCCATAACGTATAACGGTTGCAATCGTTACGTTTACGTAACGGCCTTTACGACACACAATGCATAAACTATAAAAGTCAATTGGGTTCCCTCCTCCCTTTCATGTATTATCTGTTTGCTAGGTTAGTTTTGGCATAGCTTTAACAATAAATTATATATGCTTATTTGGATTGGCACAAAATGATTGAGATTTTTTCTCTTTCTTCAATTCATTTGTTTCTTTTGAGGTTACTATGAGAATTTGACAGCCAATGCCATGGAGAAAGTCCTTGGTTAAACATAGAGATTCTGTTCACCAAGTACAAAGTTCCATTTAACAACTGACTCTGATGTGTATTTGCACCAATTGAGAACTCAAAAAGAAATTCCGAACTATACCCCAAACAATGGTACCGGTTGTTAAATGAAAATACAAGGCTTTCTATAGATTTTTTGTATTAATTTCTTGTATGTGCTAAATTTTCAAACATTTTATAGGAATAAAAGTGATGGTCATAACATTTGTTTTTAAACTTAGAATATATCAGACAATTAAATAGGCCTGAGAGCAATACAACAACTATTTAGCCAATGCCAAGAGCACCATTGGTAGCATTTGATGATAGATTCAATGGGGAGGCATCATCATCGGCTCCATTTTAAAACTCGGAGTACTTGTGAACGAAGTGCTTGGAAGCTACAATGTATTAGAAGATTTAGAGCAGTTAACCTATGTTAATATCCTTAATTTGATCATGATCTAACGATCTAAAAACCATAACTTTAGCAAAGATTGAACAATGACATTTAGCTTAAATTTTTAACAGTTCCAAGGGTATTTGTACATCTCACGCACTCGCCTTGCGAACCTAGGTTGAATGGTTCGAAGCGTGATCTCGTCTTAATGTTTGCGATGAACATCAATTCCGCTAAGACAAACATCTTTTTATAGTTTCGAATTCAGCGGTCGACTGACGAGTTGTTTAAAGCTGATTCAGTTAATCCGGGTATTTCTGAAATAAGTTGAGCAACGAGATTTTTCATGTACGATGATTAAGGTTTGAATTAGCTAAGCTCATAGTGTGACCCATTCATAATTAGCGGATACGGTAATTTGCTCATAATCGACTTAAATTCTTCAATTCTAGGTTAAATAGGGTAATTAATCAGACTTGTATGGTTCTCTGATAATAATACTCGTGAACATACTAGGATCTAGTACATAAATTTATAGTCATTATAATGGATGTAAACTAGGGTTGAAAGTTGGGTGGGTTCAACCCAACCGAGTCATGATCGACCCGACATTGGGTTGGGCTTGGGCAGGATGTATCAAGTCCAGTCACGAGCTTGGGCTATACAGACACCAACCCGATAAAACTTGGGTCGGGCTCGAGTTGGGGTCTTGGGTTGCCCGACCCAACCCGAACCCGATCAATATATAAGTTACTTATAAATTATAATTAAGTGCATATCATCCATGTTAAAGACATTGGAAATTCCGGTGCTATGGGTTCTCATTAGTCCACATCATTTTTTTAACACACACACATACACCCCCACACACTCACGCCGTAGTGGGATTTCACCACCTATGGATACTCGAACCCTTGACCTGGTGTTGAAACTCCTGAAAGTCTACCACCAGAGCAAGAGTAAGGATCCGGTTAGTCCACATCATTTCCAATGACTCAAGCTAACAAGATATGCTGGATTTCTCTCTCCTTTATAGATTGGGTGCTACACAACATGACTTTTAAATGAGTAGTTGTTCTATATTTTAGCTTGTTTGTTTTTTAAAAATAAAGTTCTTTACAATAAATAGCTACATATATAATTAATAAAATAATAGATATAAAAAATAAGATGTGTATTGAAATATAATAAACTAATGCAATCATGAAAATATTAGCATGTATCCACCCTACCAACCCGACCGAACCCGCTTGGGTTGGGCTTGGGTTGAGAATTCCCAACCCGAGGTTGGGTTGGGTTAGGGTTGAGGTGTAGGAACCTTGGGTTGGGCTAGGGTTGAGCACCAACCTGACTCAACCCGCCTGGCTTTTAGCCCTTATGTAAACAAGACGTATCAAATCATCGGTATGGATCATTGGACCATGCGCTCCTTGTTCATTTTGTTGTTGCCGGCGTTTAGGGGTGTTGATGGGCTAGACTCGGGCCTAACAAAACCCAGCCTGAAACAGTTCAAAATATGGGCCGAGATCAAACCCAGGCCCTGCCCATTGACAACAATGAAGCTGCTTTCCCTTGTACATTACTGTAACATCCTTGATTTTCATTGTTTTGGATTTTCAAAAATCCATCAATTTTTATTTTTTATTTTATTTAATTAACTTATAACATCACCTAATGACCATTAGCACTCAATGATAGTTTAAACACGGGTGGAACTAATAAAGAACCACACCAGTCCGATTAATCAGCTGTAGGAAGCCAATGAATCCGCTCAATCACTTGAACATTAGGTGTAGTATAACGTCCCGCCCAACCAGAATAGTGTCCTGCGGCGTCCACATAGGATTTGCCACAGGACCGTTCATTTAAGCCACTCGTAGTGGGGTATCACAAATAAATTAGACCAAAATTAGCTCAATTGAATAGGTCAGACGGGTCCTGATAGATCCTGGTGCGAGCCTCCAAGCCAGATGGTCGTTAACACCTAGCGACAGCCCGTGCGGGCTATACCGTGACACGAGAAAGTCAGAAAATTATAAAAATTTGGGAGAGCATAGATCTCACTGGGGTTGGGGATCATCGCGGACCACGGACCCAGTGGACACCCAGAAGTGGAATCTGGCACTTGCCAGATGCGCCCCACCAATGCCAAAATTGAAATCTGGCGCGTGTAAATAAAACTGAAATGTAAGACATTTCAACCATCGAATTTCTTCATAATTTATGGTAAGGGTCTAATGTATTTTTCTACGCCCGCCCACAAAATCTAGGTCTCGATCGTGGCACAGTGACCGTTGATCGCGAATCAGACCCGTGCGACTAAACCTCATATCTGATCATCCCCAAATTTTGCATGACCCTTCATCGAGCCATGGAGCACCTATCCTATAAGTTTCATAGTCAGAGGGCCACCAGAACTGCCCCGGTTATCCAAACAAGCTATAGACCGCTCGTTGGTGGACCACTAGTTCCAAAACTATAGAATAATGTCCATCCCATTGGGCTTGACGTCCATCGTGGGAATCAGACCTGGGTATAGTCCAGAACCGGTCAACTTGAGCTAAAGGATGAGTACATGAGAAGTGCAAATACCCTAAAGGAAGGACTTGGAACTTAAGTGAATTGAGTCGTCCACTCTTATGCAAAGTTGAGGATTTCGGACTGTCGGTTTGCGACCAAACTTTACCTATGGAGTAAGAATATTTCCCTGCTCATATCCGTATAGTCGTGGCCCCGATCGACCATCGATGACCGTTGAATAGATTTGGATCGACGCATCCAAATGGCGAGCGGATCGTATCCATACGTAGATCATCATTAAGGCTAACTATTTTGCGGTGTATATCGACTTGTACAGCCCATAGCGGGCCCTAGAGCTTAAAAAGACCATCTCATAGGTCTAGTATAGTAAAAACCTAGCACTTGGGGCCTTTTGCACCAAATCTGACATTATAAAAGGGCCTCATTTGGGGCACCCCTCTCCCCATACGAATTTGCCCTAGAGAAGGAAGGAGAGAAGAGAGAAAAGGGAGAAGAGAAAGAGGAGAAAGGAGGAGAAAAAGAGAGGAAGAAGAAAGGAAAGGAGTATGTGGTAGGAGGTGGGGTCCAAAGAAACTCAACCTTGCAACTCTCTACCTATTCTCCAAGAAAACCTCTACCAAACCCACCCATGCCATGAAGCGGAGGTAAGAATGGTATATTTTCCTTCAATAGAGCAACTTAGTGTAGATTTCTAAGCATTAATGTTGTCTTTCTTAATTTTGATTTAGGAAATGATGGTTTTACCCAAATCTCCAAACCCTAATATCTCAAAGAATGGAAATCTCCCCTTAAGGTGCGGACTATTACTCTTAGGTGACCTAGCACCAATTTTAATATGAGATTAATGATTTTGATTGCTTGGATATTATTTTTAAAGGCCTAGGAAATCCTAGGAATTGTATATTGGTTGAAATGGTATGGATTTATATGTTTGACTCTCTCTCTCTCATGATGTCGTTTATGTTTCTCACATGATTTGATGTATGGATGATCATATGCTCATGCCGTGTTGATTTTTATATGTTGTTGCCTCATATTACGTATGATTTCTTTACTCTTGTGTACACGATTTCTCAACATGGAGGAAGTGTTAACTTCCTCACTAACCCACACCACACACATGCACTTTATTTATAATATTAATGGTTTGCTTATAGGAAAATTTGAATTGTATGTTGAGCAACATGAGATCAAGGTGTTGAATATGTTTGATGTTACATGGGTAGTTGGCATGCTATGAGTCACTATTCCTACCCTTGGGTTGGTCAGGAACATGAGGAGAGCGAAGGTGGTTCCGTTGGTAGGACCACCTTGAGGCTAAACCCATGGGTTTGGATGAGTACGTGTGGGCAGCAGTAGTTAGGCTACATGGGTCACTTGTACCCGATGTCGTTCCGCCACATACTTGCCTGGGCTCGTGCGGTTTAGTCCACTAGCTGACCCACCTAGTTTGTTAACCTTGTTTGCTCACATATGTATGGAAACTGGAACACCCCACCACCGTTGTAGCCCATCGATACCGGATGTAATATTAATCCACAGTCTCGTGAGCCGGGCATGGTGGAATGAGACACTATGTCCGAGCTGTCGGCCTACGCTGGGGTGACGCGCCTCCCCGTAGTGACCGCGAGCGACCCCACATTCAGCACCCCCCATGTGCTTGAAGTCGGGGATGGGGGAAACCCGACGGGGTCAAGGATCGCGGGGTCTCAGCCTCACACATTGGGGGGTCTTAGCCTCGCAACTAGTTCAGGGCATTTGATACGTGGGGTGTATCAGATTCTCAAATCTGCTAGATGAATGGACTTAACTAAGAACCCGGTTAACATCATCATTGCATGGCATTAGCTAGGTTGGCGACTCGGCAGTCGAGGTCGCACTGAGGGAGTGTTGGCATTGGCGATCGTTAGATATTGTCGCACGAGGGAGCGTTATGGTGAGGGTATACATCATTTCATCCTGCATGCATGCACATTAACAAGACTAGATAGATGTTTATGATTGATTGCTTTTCATTAAATTCTTATTATATTTGATGCTTGTTACAACTTAAGACTAATAGCACCCACTGAGTTGATCACTCACTCCCACTCTGGGACGGTGTTTTAAAACACCAACCAGACCCGTTCATAGATGCAGGTGATACAGATTTCATGGAACCTGGTGACGCGAGCCTCGAGGAGGAGGGCGAGTTCTCTTACTTCCAGTTGATCAGCGGGACCTCGTCGGATCAATAGATGGGTCGTTGGATCGCCGAGCAGCGGCTCAGCTTTATTCCTTGGGTCATGCCATTCTTTTTGTGATTTTGTTGGGCGTCACCTTGTGCGCCCGTTTGTATTCTTTTGGACATGTATATATATGAGTATAATTGATTTTCTTCTATTTCAGTAGACTTGTGTGGTTGTGCTTCATGTTCCAGGAAATTCCAGAATGCGTATTTAAACAGGATTAATCGCATATTAATGAAAACTGGTTATAAGTGACCCCGAGAACTCGGGAGTCGAGCGTATGCACGACCCCCGATTTTCAAGGTGTTACAATTACCAACATGATGTTGTCCTCCAGGAGCACAATAGGTTTTAGCTCTCTTATTTAATACTAGGACACCTACTAATTTCAGTAGATTAATCTGGAGTGTCCATTATGTTCAGTACTCTTTTCATCATAACTCAAGGAAAGATCACATGATCGAATGGTTCTGATCATCTGATCAATAACCTATAAAATGAAAGGCCAGGATCAACCCTCGACTACTGTGCTAATCCCCTATATATCGAAATATACTGCGTGGTGTAGCACACACCATTGACGTCCGTGGGGCCGACTGAACTCTGCCATGTCAACACACACGCAAATCCTTTTCCTATAAATCCTGGCGCTATGAACGGTTTGGATCCTTTTTCCCATACATGCGAAGCCGATCGCATGCCTCTGTGGGGCCTATTGTGATGTACACGCCGTTCATCCGTTTTATTAGTTCATTTTATATCAATAGCACGATATTGAAGCACATCCAAAGCTCAAGTGGACCACACCATAGTAAATAGTGTGAATCGAACGCCTACCATTGAAAACTTCTTAGGGGCCACGGATGTTTTGGATCAAGTTGATATTAGTGTTTCCCTCATTTTTTGACCTTATAAATATTGGGTTTGAGTTAAAATGATCCGGTAAAATGGATGGATGGCATGGATAAGACTCGTTCTTCACGGTGGGCCCCACAGAGTTTACTCGATACGGAATATGCTACCCAGCAGGCGATCAACGCGGCTGCCTAGCTATCCACGAAGTGACGTCACTAAGTTCTGTGGCCCCTATGATGCATTTGTTGTATCCACACCGTCCATCCATTTGAAAAGATTGCTTTAGGGCATGAGCCAGAGAAGGAGGGAGATTAAAAGCTCAATTGATTCCCATTCCCACCATGGAAAACGGTGGGGATTGAACGCCTACCATTAAAAGCTTCTTGGGGCCACGGAAGTTTTCAATCCAAGTCGATATTTGTGTTTTTCCTTCCTACATGTCCACTTGAACTGTATGGAACTCATGAACAAGTTAGATCTCAAATAGATATCAAGGTGGGCCTAGAAAGGTTTCAACGGTGGCCATCACTGTTCCCACGTGACCTTTGGATCTGCTTCATTTTTGAGATCATGTCCTAATATGATCCCTTCAAATGAATGGACGGTGTGGATACTACACATACATCCTGGCTGGCACATATATATAACTTAGTGAAATCACTTGGAAATTGGTAGGTAATGGGAGTCCCATCGCTTCTTTACTCGGACCCAGGGAGCACTCGGCAGAAATAGGTCAGCGAACTTGTGCATACAAATTATCACAGACTTATAATAATTTCTATACCCAAGTTTACCGACGTATTGCCGCCAAGTCGTGATCCATCAGTTCTAGGAGTGATGGGACTTCTTTATTTATATAAATAATTATTACACAAGCTGGTTTGGCTCCTACAAATTCAACAATATCATAATACTTGTTTAATAATTATTTAAATATCTCTTATATCACATATCACACAAGCAGCACTGTTTAATTAGGAGCAGATTAGCTGCTACCCGAGCAACAGCTTGGGTGTTATTCTTACCGTGTTGGGCCCACCTTGATGAATTTATTTTATATCCATGCTACTCATTCGTTCTTTGAGCTTATTTAAGGAAGTTTTTTCAAAACTTAAGCAAATCCAATTCTCGGGTGGACCACACTACTAAAAAAAAATGATGAATGACAATTAATTAATTTTTGTAAGCCACAAAATTTGGGATAAAGCTAATTTTTTGTTTTCCCATCATCCAATTTTGGTTGACCTTACCAATGGGTTAGATGAAAAAAAACATTGGAAATCTAATTACAATAGCCCTTAAGAAGTTTTTAATGGTGAACGTTTAATCATTATTGTTTTTTGTGTTGTGATCCACCTAATTTTTATACGTGCTTAAATTTTGAGACTGTGCCCTCATATAGTCCATAAAAATGAATAAACTGAGTGAATATGCAACATATCATCAAGGTGCGTCCAATCGCAAGGGAAACACCCACTAAGCTGCCACTGTATACCTGACATAATTAAATAATTAGGTGCCCTTATAAAACTTTTTCTTTTAATTCCTTGATACGTCTTTTTTTTATTTTTTATTTTAATCTTATAAGACTTTCAACCAAAATGCCCCTTTTACTTCTTTATTTTAGAAAAGAAAAAGATAAATAGATTTTAAAAATACTAATAATTATCCTAAATATTTTTTTCTACTTTTTCTTTAAAAAAATAAAAAGAGAATGAAAAGTAAAAATATCAAATAAATAAAATAAATTATCTTCTATTTTTGTTGTTGTTCTTAGTAGACTTTCTTTTTTTAAGGATAAATAAATTATAAAAAATATATCTTTAATATTTTTTATTTAAAAATTAAAATAAATAAATAAAAATAAAAATATCAAATAAGTAAAATAATCTATCTTATTCTTTTTGTTCTTTTTCATTTTCCCTTCCTCCTTTTTTTTAAAAAATAAAAAAGAAATCAGAAAATTAACTAATAAACAAGAAAAAAATATTATTATTATTTTAAAATAAAAAAAAAAAAAAAAGATGAAAATAAAAATATCAAATAAATAAAACAATATACCTTCATCTTCCCCTTCCTTTTGTTTTTATTCTTTCTTTTATAAAAACTAAGACCTTAACAATCAACAAAAAACCTAAACCTTAATACTAACAGAAAGTCCAAAAACTAATATTCAATAGGGATTGGAGACTTTAATAGTCAACGGAGAATTGAGACCCTAACATCAATAAAGAATTGAGACATTAACCTTTATTGGTAATCGAAACCCTAACATCAATAAGACTTGAGACATTAACATCTATTGAATATTAAAACCTTAATATCAATAAAGAATTGAGACATTAACCTTTATTGGTAATCGAAACCCTAACATCAATAAAGAATTGAGACATTAACATCTACTGAATATTAAAACCTTAATATCAATAAAGAATTGAGACATTAACATCTACCAAATATTAAAACCCTAATATCAATAAAGAATTGAGACATTAACATCTACCAAATATTAAAACCCTAACATCAATAAAGAATTGAGACATTAACCTTTACTGGTAATTGAAACCCTAACATCAATAAAGAATTGACACATTAACATCTACTGAATATTAAAACCCTAACATCAATAAAGAATTGAGACATTAACATCTACCGAATATTAAAACCCTAATATCAATAAAGAATTGAGACATTAACATCTACGGAATATTAATACCCTAACACTCAATAGAGAATTGAGATCCTAACATTAATAAAGAAAGACCTTAACATCCACCACATATTAAAACCCTAACACTCAACAGAGAATTGAGATCCTAACACTTAATGAAAATTTGAGACCCAGACATCAATAGAGAACAGAAGCCCTAACACTCAATATAAAACTAAGACCTTGTCACTAATAGAGAACCAATACCTTAACATTAACAGAAGACAAATATGGAGAATGAAAAGATAAAGTATATTATTTTATTTATTTGATTTGTCTTCTTTCAAAAAAAGAAGAAGAAGAAGAAGAAGAAGAAGAAGAAAAAAGAAGATAAATATTTTTATTTTCATTCTCTTTTTATTTTTTAAAGAAGAAGGATAAGATATTGAAGATATATTTTTCTCATGTATTTATCATTTTTTCTGGAAAGAAAAGAGAGAGAGAGAGAGAGAGAGAGAGAGAGAGAGAGAGAGGGAAAATATTTTACTTATTTGATATTTTTATTTTCATTCTCTATTTATTTTCTAAAATGTAGAAGAAGATATTAAAGGTAATTATTAGTATTATTTCTTATTCGTTTATATTTTATTTTTTGAAAAAAAAAAAGGAGAAAAGGAAAAAGAACTAGAAGGAGCAAGGACATTTTGGTCCGAAAAAACGACATACATCTTCATGTTACCTACTTAATTAAGGCAGACAAGAGGTTTTTAATTTATACTTAAAGATCCATCCACTTACGAGGAACCTTCGTTCGTGGAGACTTTCCAAACGACCCCAACTCCCTATAAATGGCCGCGTGCACTTCACTTCCTCCCATCACCCTCTCTACCCTTCTCAACTCCCTCAAAAAAAAACATGTCAGTCACAAAGCTAGCCGAGAAGGATATGTTGAAGGTAGCGGTCCTTTTAATTACAGTTTCTACAATTGAGATGGTTGGTGGTCTATCCATCAGGGTTTATGAAAACCCACATCCCGAATTTCTCTTGAAAGCTTATGCCGTTGTGATTCTCGCCGCCTTTGAATTGGGTATGGGACTGTTTTTGCTCTCAGTGCTACTTCCACGAGTGCCTGTATCCATTGCTATGGTCAAGAAGCTAGTGTGGTTAGCTGTTGGACTGCTTCACGTTGCAGTTGCCCTGAAAACAGCTCTTCATTTCATATATTGATTTTGTGGGGAGCATTGGGGGCGATCAAATAGAATTGCTATTGCTGTAGTGGTTGTTGTAGTTGTTATCATCAATGCTAATGTAGTTAGTTGTTTGTGGAGTATGGCTGTTGTTGTTGCTGCTGCTTTCTTGGTATCTGTTGGTTCTTGTGTAATGGGAATGCTACCCTTTTTCTACTTTTAAAATAATAATAAAAGATATTTTCTCCTATCAAACTCATCTCCCTTTGATGGAAGAGGATTACATGGTGACTCTGGTGATGGCAGGATGTGGCGTAAAATGATTGGCTGAGGTAGATTTGATTCAGTGAGCTTAGGGGAACAGCGAGTTCGGTGAGGCCGGCACCATGGGCCTACCTTGATGTTTTTGTTGTATATCCACGCCGTTCATCTGTTTTTTTCAGATTATTTGAAGGTATAGGAACAAAAGTGAAGCTGATCAAATCTCCTGTGCACCACACTACAGAAAATAGTTGTTGATTGAATTCCCAACATTAAAAACTTCCTAGGGCCCACAAAAGGTTTTTGATGGTAAGTGTTCAATA
The DNA here is from genome assembly GCF_029962835.1 of Magnolia sinica. NCBI lineage: Eukaryota > Viridiplantae > Streptophyta > Magnoliopsida > Magnoliales > Magnoliaceae > Magnolia > Magnolia sinica. Next base: position 6,780,600 of record NC_080584.1, on the reverse strand, counting down.
ATCAATGTTTCATGTGGTGTGGTCCACATGATTTTTCGATTTATTTCGTTTTTGGGACCATGCACCAAAAGGATCTGGAAAAACGAATGGACGGCGTGGATATTTAACAATACATCAAGGTGGGCTCCATGGTGCCGGCCTCACAGGACCTGGTTTAGAAAATACCCCCGTTAGTCGAGTTTCTACTCGACCCAACGCGGAACAAATCAAAAGTCAAAATCGCCCTCTCTGTCTCTCTCTCTCTCTCTCTCTCTCTCTCCCGCAGATCTCGACAGGTAAATTTCGATTTCTGTTTTACTATTCTATCTTTTAGTTTATCTCTTCAGGCCTTCGTTCCTTCCATCTGCTATGTAAGTAGTGTAACTCTGCATCGTATAGGATGCGTTTGTGATGATTTGAGGAGAGGGTTTCGTTCTATAATGGGAAAATCTCAAATGGGTTTTGCTTATTTTTCTGATGAATTTGCTTCTGGCTTGGAATTTCTGGGGAGAAGGCATTTGAAGGCAGTAGAAGAAGGGAAAGGGTTCGAGCTGCCATTTCAGAAACGCTAGGAATTGGAGAATGGAGAATCTTGAAAATATTTCTATCAGAGAGTTTGATGTGAGACAGAGAGACAGACAGAGAAATGAGATGGGGTTGTTGTTTTGCATTTTCTTTCTCGTGGTTGAGCATGTGCTCGGGCAGACGGCGTATACCCATGGTTTGAGTTTTGTTTGCTTTGAGAAAAAAAAAGAATTTGGCATTTTGAGTTTTGTTTGGTTGGAGGATTGAATTTGGTATTTTGGCTTTTGTTTTGGGGAGGATTTTGAGGGTGCTTCTATAGTAAAGGTGGGATTTTTGTGATACTGTGGGGTGAGATTTCAATTTTCTGCATCTGGGTTTTGTTCTTGGGAGGATTTTGAATGGAATGTAAGTTTTACTTCCATTGTTCTGTTTCTCATTTTCTTTCTCCTGGTCGAACATGTACTCGAGCAGATGGCGTATGCCCTTCGTTTGTTTGGTTGCGACTTGTGCTAGCTTGAAGCTATTTCAGGGTATGTTTGGATGCAATGTGGAATTGAATTATAATATTCTAGTAACTCTATCAGAGTAGAAGTGTGGAAATGATTGAATCATAATTACCTCCCTTTGCATCATATTGAGAGATTGACCTCCGAATCACAACGAAATTCCTTTCAAGCTGGAAGGAATTGTAACTGCAATTTGTGTGCTAGTTCCTCATTTTAAATTCTAAGAACCGTCATCATTTTTCATTGTTTCCTCTGGTAAAAATAAAATTTCACAATTTAGTTTAGATAGGTGTCCATCTCAGCCCATGGCATAGAGGAATTGAAATACGAGATGTGGATGCTTGTGTGTATAGATTTTCTCGAAATCAAATAAAGCAGACACCCTAGTCTATACAAAGCCTCTATATGGGAGAGAACTTCATTTTGTAAGCCTCTAGCATGGAGAGAACTCATTTTTGTAACTTATAGTGAATATCATTGAGCCTATGTCTGTTATTAATGGCGAATACAGAGCAGTTGTGTCCTAATAAGCTGTCCAACTTGTACCTACCGAGTGATTCATACAATAGAATTTAGTAGCTATGAGTTGAGCATTTGATTAGGTTAATGACTCCTGTTATTTGCAAGAAAGCTTTAGACCTCTCTAACCACCTCATGTGTGATAATCGGAGGTTGAGACCTATATTAAGCTATTTTGTGATTGTGTAAGTACAGTATGACATGAAACATGCTGCTGGGTTCAGAAAAATAACCCTTCACTCCAGGACTCTGTTATCTTGATTTATTTCTTGTACTTAAGTATTCGCTGGCAGCTCTCATGGTTATTGTTAACATCTAGTTCAATTGCGTATCGTGCTTCTCTTTTGTCTTTTGACCTGTGTATACTATATTCTTATTTACCAGGTTAACTCAAGTTCTTTCTTTTCAGTGGTACCTTTTCCAGTTAAGGTATGGTTAGAAAAATGCTGCTGGGTTCAGAAAAATAACCTTCACTCGAGGACACTGTTATCTTGATTTATTTCTTGTACTTAAGTATTCGCTGGCAGCTCTCATGGTTATTGTTAACATCTAGTTCAATTGCGTATCGTGCTTCTCTTTTGTCTTTTGACCTGTGTATCCTATATTCTTATTTTCCAGGTTAACTCAAGTTCTTTCTTTTCAGTGGTACCTTTTCCAGTTAAGGTATGGTTAGATGTTAATATTGTTTCTCAACAAACACTCAAGCTCATCTCTTTCTTTTTTAGTGTTTTTATATCTTTTGTTTGCAAGAATTGGTGTTGCATCTAAGTTTTTACGTGAGAATAGAATTACTCTTTTCGAAGTGCGAGAGGAAAATATATACGTTTTAAAAAAAAAAAAAAGATGACTAGATTTATTTAAAAGACAGGAACAAGAGGCCAATAAAAAATTCAAGTGCACAACAGCTCTATGCATGTGCTAGAAGACTCAAATACAACAGATTTCGTACCCCCAAACCCTCAGGCAATCGTATAAGGATTACAACTATAGATTTTTCAACAGAAGCAATTCAAATTGCTGTCCTTCAGTGAGGACAAAGAGGCTGTCCACTCAATGATGTGAGATTTGGCCTTGGAAAACACCCCCAGAGCAGAGACAGATTGTTAAAAATTTGTTATTTCTTTCTCTCCATAATGCCCACAAAACTGCCAGCAAAAGTATCCACCAGACACGTTTCCTGGTTAGTATGAGAGGAAATTGTCATGTTACCTGGGAAAATTGGACACGTACTATTTCAGTCCTGAGCATCCGCCCTTGACTAAACCAGCTCAAAGGGCACTCGATTGCGCTCTTGATGAGTCAGGCAATTTTGAAACAATTTTCTCCTCATTTCTTTGTGTTGATTGTAGGTTTAATAGCTTTAAGGACATGATATCTTGAGGTTTTTTGCTTGGAGGAAAAGAATTTGGCATTTTGAGTTAAAAATAATATAATAATTAGGCATGTACTTCTATAAGAGAGCTTTTTTATTGTCAATAAAATAAAATATAGAGAAATTCTCCGCCTTCAAGGGAAAAAAAAAGGAGAAGAAGAAGAAGAATTTGGCAATTTGAGTTGTGTTTGCTTGGAGGATTGAATTTGGCATTTTGGGTTTTACTTTTTGGGAGGATTTTTTAGGGTGTTTGTATGATAAAGGTGAGATTTTGTGATTTTGTGGGGTGGGATTTCTAGTTTCTACATGTAGGTTTTGTTCTTTGGAGGATTCTGGATTTAAAAAAGGGTGGGAAATTTGAATCTTTAAACGGTGGTGAAACGGAGGTATGATTGGGGTAGAATTTCAGCTTTTTTTCTTTTTTCTTTTTTCTTTTCACCAGCTGAGTTTTTGCTGAGTAGTTTTTTTATATTGAGCTTTTGAATGAAGAAGCTACAAAGCTGATCTTTTTTGCTTCAGTTCTCATGAAAATGGTGGTTCTTGGGTGAGAATTTCAGGTGGGAGGTTTTCTTGTTGTGTTGCAGTTGTTTCTCATCTGGGCTTTTACTTTTGTGTTTATGTTGGTTGTGTATGGAATTTAATGTGGAAATCGCTGGCTTTTGGGCTATGGTGGTTTTGGTAAATTATCTTTGACAATGAGAAGAGTGAAAGGTTTTTGGAGTGGAAGAGAGGATGGAAAGGAGATATTTCCTGTTTTGAGAAATGAGTTTGCTGGTTTTGGTATGGATTGAGAGCTCCAATGCAAGCCTTCTCCTTCTAGCGTAAACTACAAAAAGCCTTCCCCCCGCCCCCACTGTTTGCTAGGTTATCTTAGCACAGCTTTAACAATGAATTATATATGCTTATTTGGATTGGCTTGAAATGACAGGGAGTTTGTTCTTTCCTCAATTCCTTTGTTCTTTTGAGGTTACTATGAGAGTTAGACAGCCAATTCTATGGAGAAAGTCCTTTGCTAGACATAGAGGTTCTGTTCACAGGCCACAAGGTTCCATTTAACAACTGGCTCTGGTGTTTATGTGCACCAGTTGGGTACTCAAAAAGAAATTGGTAACTCTACCCAATACATGGCGCTGGTTGTTGAAGGGCACCACAAGGATCTCTATAGATTTTCCCATTGACTTCTTCCATGCGCTAAATTTCCAAACATTTTATAGGAACAAAAATGATGGTCATAACCTTTGTTTTTACACCGAGAATGTATCAGACAGTTTAACAGGGATTGAGAGTAATACAGCAGCTATTCAGCAACTGCCAAGAGCACTACTGGTAGCATTTGATGAAAGATTTGATGGGAAGGTGTCATCATCAACTCTGTTTTAGAATTTGGAGAACCTGTGAATGAAGTGCTCGGAAGCTACAATGTATTAGAAGATTTGGAGCATTCAAAGGCCTCTGAGACCCTCGACATGATTTTGAAGGGGGCAGGCGGCAGTAGCTTTTTGCAATATGCAGGAAATAGACCCGGTTGGCCCTGCCCTAATGGATCTTTGGAGTCTGCCAGCAGCAAGATTCCAAAATGGATCCTGTGGTTTGTTTCAGACCCTTAACACAGTTCCAAAATGGATCCTGCAGTTTGTTTCAGACCCTTACACGGTTCCTGTTCTCAGGTGCCCGAATCATCAGACGGGGAAAGCATTGCATTTTCAACCACAAAAGCTGGGATTCTAAAACTGAATTCCATGAATTCGTTAAATATTCAAACTTAAGCAGGCAAAGGAACAACAAAGAAAGAGGGCGTTGAGAAAGGAATGCTTGCAGCCAACTGATACTTCTGAAAGGAACGCCTGCACCAGTGATGGAAGAGATCGGCTTGAGTGCTTGACTGAGGAAGAACTTCAAACAACACCAAAGATGTTGCATTTTAAGTTCATACATGTATTTACTTTTGTGGATTTTCAGTTGATGTCTTTTTTTCGTAGGAAAGGAGGGAAATGGAAGTGTTTAGGCATATAGTTGTGATGACAGTTTGAATTGCTGTTATGTAGTGTTTAAGCATAGTATGATGGCTGTTTGAGATGTGTATCAATTCCAATGCTTGCAGCCAACTGATACTTCTGAAAGGATCGCCTGCACCAGTGATGGAAGAGATCGGCTTGAGTGCTTGACAGAGGAAGAACTTCAAACAACACCAAAGATGTTGCATTTTAAGTTCATACATGTATTTACTTTTGTGGATTTTTAGTTGATGTCTTTTTTTAGTAGGAAAGGAGGGAAATGGAAGTGTCTAGGCATATAGTTGTGATGACAGTTTGAATTGCTGTTATGTAGTGTTTAAACATAGTATGATGGCTGTTTGAGATGTATATCAATTCCAAAGCGTGGGGCCCATGGTAAATGGATAGGGAACACAAACTATGTTTTAAGGGATGATCCTACTCCAATTAATGATTGTTTGTGGCATTCAGATTAATAGAACATAGATCACAAATTAGCGAATGCTTACATCGCATTTCAAAGCACTTTGCAAAATTTTCTTCTCAATTATTTCTGAAAAGGTTATTTCTTTTATGAAAAGTGAGTTCAGTATGCAATGTGGCATACATTGATTAGTGTCTTCCTTGTTACAGTTAAACGTACGGGTGCGGCTTCGGTTGTGCCCTGTGGTGCCTCCCCTGATGTATGTGCCTTACATCTACACTGGTCATCTGTTTTTACACCTCATTTTAGGGCATGGTCCCAAAAAATGAAGTCAGATCCATTTTTTTTTGTTGGTGGACCACACCACAGGAAACTTTAGTGATTGAATACCCCAATTGAAAACTTCTTGGGGCCATCGGAATGTTTATTTGCCATCCAACCTGTTGATAAGTTCACAAGGACCTGGATGCCTGGCAATCACCAAAATGTTTATTTGCCATCCAACTTATTGATAAGGTCACAAATAGGTGGATGATGGGACCACACAAACATCAACTTGATCAAAAAAATTTGTGGCCCGCTTTCAAAATGGATAGGTGCTGCGTATGTAAGGCATATGCATCAAGGTGGGCCCCACAGTCAGGGACTCACACCACAATGGGTGCTTGAACCCATGACCTCAGTGTCAGTTCTTATTGATTGTGAATGTCTCTCCCTTTTTTTATCTCTGTTTATCTTTGTACTCAGGCTACACAGCTCGAGCCTATGATCTTTATGGGCTTAAAAGTCGGGCTCGAGCCTCACACGGACACTAACGTGGAACTACGAACACAAATGGGTCAGCCATGATGTATGTGTTTCATCCATGCCGTTCATCTATTTTTCTACATCATTTTAAGTTATGAGACTAAAAATTAGATATTTCCCAATCTCAACTGGACCACATTACAGGAAACAGTTTTGAATGAATGTTGACTATTAAAAAAATTTTGGGGGCCATAAAAGTTTTGGATCAAGCTGATATTTATTGTTTCCCTTCATCTGGGTCTGTATGACCTAATCAACAGATTGGATGTCAAATAAATAGTACAGTGGCCCTTAGGAGGATTTTAATGGTGGATATCCATTTACTATTGTTTTCCCCTGGTGTGGTCCACCTAAGATTTATATCCTTCTATTTTTTGATCCGAGCCCTAAAATGATCAGTAAAAAGGATGAAACATGGTGGAGCCCACAGTAAACCGACCACCAGCCACCGAGCCGGAGGCAGGGGGAGTTGCCAATCCGTTTCCAACGCTGACACTCCTCGAGCTCTGAGTTGTACGAACGGTTCAAAGGAGATCAAAGTTGTACGAACGCTTCAAAGCTCAATTAGACCACACCACAAATAGTAGCGGGGATAGTGATTTTTACCGTTAAAACATTCATAAGCCCACCATAGCGTACCCTAGCATTTATTTTACATCCAATCTATTCATAATGTCACAAACATCTGGATGAAGAGGAAAAAAATATCATATTGATCCAAATTTTCTGTGACCCCTAAAAGGGTTTCAATGTTAGACGTTCAATCCCCCACTTCTTGTTGTAGTGTGGTCCACTTGATATTTATATCTGTCTTATTTTTTGCCTCAAGAATTAAGAAGATCTTTCCAAATGAATGGATGGCTTGGATATAACACATATCTCATGATGGGACCCACAGAACTTGCTAACGTCAATACACCAGCTATATCGCTGATGTGTGGTACACCAGCCAATCCGCTTCCATATTTCCATGCTCCGTAAGTTTAACTGTTTGATCTGAAATTGCTGATGTAAATACACCAACTTAGGCTATGCCTTTTTTAACTTATAGACAGGTTGGATCTCAAATAAACATCATAGTGGACCCTATGAAGGTTTCAACAGTGGGCATCACTGTCCCACTGTTTTCTGTGGTGGGTTCACTTGAGCTTTGGATCTGTCTCATTCTTTAGCTCCGGCCCAAAAATGATCTCTACAAATGGATGGACGGTGTTGATACAGCAAATAAATCATAATGGGCCCACTGGTGACGTCACTTCAGTAGTCACATTTGCATTTGCTACTGAACCAGTCAGCAGTTAATCCGTGTCCATTCCACGTTACAAAAATATATATTTCAAAACACGGAAGCGGATTGGCTGATGTACCACACACCAGCAACCTAGCTGATGTGAGTACGTGTCGTGCGAAGAAGAGCGCTGACGGAAGCGGATTGCCTGTAAGATTCACCATGATTTATGTAATTTATCCACTCCGTTCGTCCATTTTAAGAGATAATTTTAATACCTGATTTCAAAAACTAAGCAAATCCAAAGCTTAAATAGACCACACCACAGGAAACCATGTGAATTGAACGTCTACCATTAAAAAATTCTTCAAGGCCACAGAAGTTTTAGATCAATCTTATATTTGTGTTTTCCCTTCATCCATATCTTTATGATCTTTATAAAAGGTTGAATGACAAGTAAATATCACTGTGTGGCCAGAAATGTTTCAACGGTGGAAATGATTATTCCCACTGTTTCCTGTGGTATGATCCACTTGAGGTTTGGATATAATTAAATTTTGGGTTCAACCCCTTAAATGAGCTGAAAAAATGGATGGACGGAGTGGATAAACCAAATACATTTAAGGTGGGCCCAACTGAGTTTATTTAGTACGATAATAGCATACTGAGTAACTCAGTACGCAATCCGATTTCAGCGCGGACGCTCCTCGAGCTCCAAGTTGTACTAAACGGTTCAAAGGATATCA